>NC_044553.1:118640291-119840291 GCF_007565055.1 Rhinopithecus roxellana | reverse complement strand
GATCCATCCCTCTCAGCCTCCCAAAGTGCTGGGATTACAGGCGTGAGTCACCTCGCCTGGCCTCTTCTTTTTTAATGTAAGCATTTGCAGCTATAAATTTCCCTTATCCCATAAGTTTTGGTATGTTGTGTTTTGTTTTCATTTGTTTCAATATATTTTCTAATTTCCCTTGTGATTTCTTATTTGACCCTTTGGTTATTTAAAAGTGTGTTGTTTTATTCCCACCAATTTATGGATTTTTCCAATTTTTCTTCTGCCTTTGATTTCTAGTTTCATTCCATTATTTTGAGACGGAGTCTTGCTCTGTCGCCCAGGCTAGAGTGTAGTGACTTGATCTCAGCTCACTGCAACCTCCTCATCCCGGGTTCAAGCAATTCTCCTGCCTCAGCCTCCAGAGTAGCTGGGATTACAGGCATGCGCCACCACACCTGGCTAATTTCTTTGTATTTTTAGTAGAGACAGGGTTCCACCATATTGGCCAGACTGGTCTCAAATTCCTGACCTTGTGATCTGCCTGCCTCGACCTCCCAAAGTGTGGGATTACAGGCGTGAGCCACCGCGCCCAGCCTCATTCCATTTTTATTAAAACAGATGCTTTCTATGATTTCAATCTTTTAAAATTTATTAAGATTTGTTTTGACCGGGCTCGGTGGCTGAAGCCTGTAATCCCAGCACTTTGGGAGGCCGAGACTGGCGGATCACGAGGTCAGGAGATCGAGACCATCCTGGCTAACATGGTGAAACCCCGTCTCTACTAAAAAATACAAAAAATTAGCCGGGCGAGGTGGCGGGCGCCTGTAGTCCCAGCTACTCCGGAGGCTGAGGCAGGAGAATGGCGTAAACCCGGGAGGCGGAGCTTGCAGTGAGCTGAGATCCGGCCACTGCACTCCAGCCCGGACACAAAGCAAGACTCCGTCTCAAAAAAAAAAAAAAAAAAAAAAAAAGACTTGTTTTGTGGCCTAACATGTGGCATATCCTGGAGAATGTTCTGTGCACCTGCGAAGAATATATATTCTGCTGTTGTTGGGTGAAGTTTTCTACAAATCAGTTAAGGTGAATTGCTCTACAGTGTTGATCAATTATTTCCTTATTGATCTTCCATCTGGTTGTTCTATTTTTTTCCTTTAAAAAATTATGCTATATTTTAAAAGATAATACATTAACATCAGCCGGGTGCGGTGGCTCATGGCTGTAATCCCAGCACTTTGAGGGGCCGAGTCATTCTCAGATCACTTGAGGTCAGGAGTTTGAGACCAGCCTGACCGTAATGGTGAAACCCCATCTCTACCAAAAATACAAAAATTAAGGCTGGGCGCAGTGGTTCATGCCTATAATCCCAGCACTTTGGGAGGCCGAGGTGGGCGGATCACCTGAGGTTGGGAGTTCGAGACCAGCCTGACCAACACAGAGAAATCCTGTCTCTACTGAAAAATACAAAATTAGCCAGGTGTGGTGGCACATGCCTGTAATCCCAGCTATTCGGGAGGCTGAGGCAGGAGAATCGCTTGAACCTGGAGGTGGAGGTTGCCATGAGCCAAGATCACGCCATTGCACTCCAGCCTGGGCAACAAGAGCGAAATTCCATCTCAAAAAAAACCCAAAAAACAAAAAAGCCAGGTATAGTGGTGCGTGCCTGCAATCCCAGCTACTCAGGAGGCTGAGGTACGAGAATCACTTGAACCTGGGAGGCAGAGGTTGCAGTGGGCTGAGATCACACCACTGCACTCCAGCCTGAGCAACAGAGCAAGACTGTCTCAAAACAATCAAACAAAACAAAGATAATTCATTGACATAACTCAGAGTTGTTTTTTGTTTTTTGTTTTTTTTTGAGATGGAGTCTTACTCTGTCACCCAGGCTGGATGGACTACAATGGTGCCATCTCGGCTCACTGCAACCTCTGCCTCCCGGGTTCGAGCAGTTCTCCTGCCTCAGCCTTCCGAGTAGTGCCTGCCACTACGCCCAGCTAATTTTTTGTATTTTTAGTAGAGATAGGGTTTCGCCACGTTGGCCAGGCTGGTCTCAAACTCCTGACTTCATCATTCACCCACCTCGGCCTCCCAAAGTGCTGGGATTACATGTGTGAGCCACTGTACCCGGTCGGCTCAGACTTTTAAAAATACAAAAGGTCTTTCGATTTCTGTCTCCCAGCCGCCATTTCTCCTTCCTAGAGGCGTCTAGTGTTACCTGTTTCTTAGGTCTATTCTTGAGTATTTTAAACAAAATATATATATCTGGTGTCCTTCCTAGAGTTTTTGATGCAGTTAGGTCTGGGATGGGTTTGGAAAACTCTGTGTGTGTGTGTGTGTATGTGTGTGTGTGTGTGTGTGTGTGTGTGTGTGTGTGTGGTGTATATATAAAAAATAGAGATGGGGTCTTGCTATGTTGCGCAGGCTGATCTTGAACTCCTGGACTCAAGCAATCCTCCTGCCTCAGCCTCCCAAATTGCTGGTATTACAGGTATGAACCACTGCCCCCAGCTTCCTCTGTCATTTGGTTTTTTTAGAGACAGAGTCTCCCTTTGTTGTCCATGGTGATCGTGAAGTCCTGGGCTCAACTGATCCACCTGCCTTGGCCTCCCAAACTGTTGAGATTTCAGGTGTGAGCCACTGTGCCCAGCTCTCCCTTGTTATTTTTTGATGGGGAAAAAAATGGAAGCATTCTAAATTCTTTGTGAGGTGTGTTTTACTGTGGCTCCAGTGTTTTACTGTGTTTTACTCCAGGCTCAAGCCTGGAGACCTGTGGAATTGGTTTATTTTAGGGGAGGCAGTGAGGCTTGGGGAGGTCACAATTGCTGACTTCTGAGAGTCTAAGGAAGATGGTATAGGGTCATTTAAGATCTTTGAGGTCCAGAGACACATTTACTTTTGGAGGCCCCACCCCAGGTCACATGAAGCATATTAAAATGCATCTATACCCACAGTTAAATAGAATTTATATCTAACAACGTAACAGTCACATTGCCATTGCCTATTTGGCAAATGTTACATTTTGCAGACAGTTAACATTTATTGTGATTGTGCCATTTGTATTTTTCAGAGTCAATCTTTTCTGTCTTCTTGTTGGTTATTTTTTAGCTTGCAAACATTTTGTTAGACCTTGGCACTTTGCCACAGTGCCTGGTGGATGGAGCGATGTGGGGTGTGCCAAGGCCAGTGGGTGGCACTTTAAGAGAGCCTGTGTTGGCTCAACAGAAGGAGTTTTCTAACCATAAGGGAGCTGCCTCTACCAGAAGAGCTTCCTGTTGCTGGAAATAATTTTATTTCAGGCCAACTAACATCTACTTAGCACCTGGTGCATGCCAGGCCCTGTCCCACCATCAGAAATGCTGCAGGAAGAATTACTGTCCTCAATGGGAAGCAGGAAATGTGGTCTCTGGAGTCCCTTCCAGTCTAGTGATTTCATAGGTATGGGGGCATTGTCTAGCAGCTTGCTAGTCAAAGTGTGATTCCTGGGGCAGCAACAGCAGCAGGATCAGTCAGGAGCTTGTTATAAATGTGAATCTCAGGCTTCACTCAGACCTACTAAATCAGAATCTGCATTTTTACAAGATCCTCCATAATCACGTGCATATGACAGTTTGAGAAACAGTACTCTCATTCCCAGACAAACTTTGTTGATCTTACTAGCAATGCCAGTCCTGGGCTGAACACAGCTATAAGTTTAAGGGCTTATTTGTAATTTAGGGAGGAGCCATTGCCCTAATATTAACTGATAACCACCAGTGCATCTCCCATGGACAACTGAAAGCCCCAACAGAGCCTGCTGAAGGCTCAGCCAGGGACCTATATTCTGGGGTCTAGGGTCCGTGTAGGGAAGGGGCCTGCTGAGGGCTCACTGTCAGTCTCAGGGCACCCTCTGTGTTTGCAGAACCCCATTCTCTCCTGCACAAGAAGTCTCCTTGACTGTCCTGGGGTTAGCATAGGGCAGTCCATGGCATTCTTTGATCTGTAGGCCAAGGGCAGTTGCTGCTATGAGAGGTCTGTCATTGCGGGAGGGCAGAGCAGCGGGCACATGGAACTCGGGAAGGATGGAATCCTGAATTTCTGTTCTACATTTTACATGCCATACTTGCAAGATGGAATGCCAGTCATAGTCACTTCCTCCCTAGACATCTGTCAACTGCCCTACTGTGTGCCCAGCACTTGGCAAACATCATCTGATTGATCTGCGCAACTGATCTCCCTAAAGTGGGATGGCAGCTGAGGCTCACGTGGGTGAGGTGACTCGCTCAGGCTGTACAGGGGCCTGGACTGCAGGCCTGATTTGAAAATGCCCAGATGTGGAGCCTGGAAGGGCTCAAGGTGGTCAGAGGCAAGCAACGGGGAAGCTATAGATCAAGCAGGAAAGTGAGCATGTGGCAGCCCGGCACTGGCCCTCAAAGAGTTTGTGGTCCTCAGAGTGTTAGGCAAATGCCCATGTGACTGAAATAGGGTGGAAGAACTCAGAAGGTGGAGCCTTGGCTCCTGGGTGGCCACAAAGTTACCAAAGAGCTGTGATCTCCCTCTCAGGGAACCCCTTGAAGGGCCCCGTGATGAAGAGAATGCTCCTGGGCCTTAGCTGGGGCCTCCTGTCTGCAAAGCCTGGGCAAGGCTCCCCACTTGTATGCTTTCTAGCGGTTTCCGTTTTTTTCTTTATTATTATTTGAGACAGGGTCTCACTCTGCTGCCCAGGCTGGAGTGCAGTGGCACGGGATCATAGCCCATTGCAGCCTTGACCTCCTGGGCTCAAGTGATCCTTCCACCTCACCCTCCTGAGTGGCTGGGACTACAGGCACACGCCACTGTGCCCGGCTAATTTTTGTATTTTTTGTAGAGACAGGGTTTTTCCATACTGTCCAAGCTGGTCTCAAACTCTCCTGGGCTCAAGCAATCCACCTGCGTTGGCCTCCAAACGTGCTGGGATTACAGGCATGAGCCACCATGCCTGACTGTTTCTGGCTATTACTCTTAATAGCTTAGCTGATTCTTTTAGATTATTTTAGTATCTCTCTCTCTCTCTCTCTTTTTTTTTTTTTTTTTTTTTTTTTTTGAGATGGAGTTTCGCTCTTGTTGCCCAGGCTGGAGTGCAATGGCACAATCTCGGCTCACTGCAACCTCCGCCTCCCAGGTTCAAGCGATTCTCCTGCTTCATCCTTCTGAGTAGCTGGGATTACAATCATGAGCCACCACGCCTGGCTAATTTTGTATTTTTAGTAGAGATGGGGTTTCTCCATGTTGATCAGGCTGCTCTCGAACTCCCGATCTCAGGTGACCTACCCGTCTCAGCCTCCCAAAGTGCTGGGATTACAGGCATGAGCCACCACACATGGCCTATTTTGTATATCTTATCGTTCTGATTTGTATTGTTCCCAATTATTTTTCCTTACTAAATGGTTTCATTTTCTTGTTTACCCTTTCAAATCTTTCAAGTTTTCTGGTTTCCTTTCACATATCCTTAATTATCTGTTTTTATTATATTTTCCTTTAATTAAAAACACTGGCCAGGCGCAGTGGCTCACGCCTATAATCTTTGGGAGGCTGAGGTGGAAAGATCACTCAAGCCCAGGAATTGGAGACTAGCCTGGGCAACATAGCTAGATCCCGTCTCTATAAAATATCAATTAGCTGGACATGGTGGCATGTGCCTGTAGTCTCAGTTACTCAGGAGGCTGAGGCAAGAGGGTCACTGGAGCCCAGGAGGGTGAGGCTGCAGTGAACCATGATCTTGCCACTGCACTCTAGCCTGGATGACAGAGTGAGACCTTGTCTCAAAACAAACAAACAAACAAAAAAAGGTCATTTTTTCTGACTAGAAAATTTTGTAGTAATCTATTTTTATTTCTAATGTTTGAAAAATATAGGAAAGGGTAAAAAACAAAATTAAAATATAGGGATAACAACCACTGTTGTTTTATTCCATTCTCTTCGACTATTTTTTTCTTTTTCTTTTTTTTTTTTTTGAGATGGAATCTCACTCTGTCGCCCAGGCTGAGGTGCAGTGGCGTGATGTCAGCTCACTGCAAGCTCCGCTTCCTGGGTTCATGCCATTCTCCTGCCTCAGCGTCCCGAGAAGCTGGGACTACAGGTGCCCGCCACCTCATCCGGCTAATTTTTTGTATTTTTAGTAGAGACGGGGTTTTACTGTGTTAGCCAGGATGGTCTTCACCTCCTGACCTTGTGATCCACTCGCCTCGGCCTGCCAAAGTGCTGGGATTACAGGAGTGAGCCACTGTGCCCAGCCGACTATTTTTTTCTACACATAAACACAGACATCACTTTAACACCTTGCCGGCAATATGTTGTAAATAGTTTTCTGTGATTCGATGTTTGTAGAAAAAACTTTTTGTTTGTTTCTTTTTGAGATAGAGTCTCGCTCTGTTACCCAGGCTGGAGTGCAGCAGTGCAATCTCTGCTCACTTCAACCTCTGCCTCCCAGATTCAAGCGAATCTTGTGCCCCAGCCACCCAAGTACCTGGGACTACAGGTGTGTGCCACTACACCTGGCTAATTTTTGTATTTGTAGTAGAGACAGAGTTTCGCCATGTTGGCCAGGCTGGTCTCGAACTCCTGACCTCAAGTGATCTGCCCACCTCAGCCTCCCAAAGTGCTGGGATTACAGGCGTGAGCCACGGCACCTGGCCGGAAAAAAAAAATTTATTTATTTAATTAATTTGTTTGTTTGTTTATTTGAGATGGAGTCTCACACTGTCTCCTGGGCTGGAGTGCAATGGCACCATCTTAGCTCACGTGATCTGCCTCAGCCTCCGGAGTAGCTGGGATTACAGGCACACACCACCACACCCAGCTAATTTTTTGTATTTTTAGTAGAGGCGGAGTTTCACCATGTTGGCCAGGCTGGTCTTGAACTTCTGACCTCATGATCCCCCTTGGCCTCCCAAGGTGCTAGGATTACAGGCATGAGCCATCACACCCGGGCAAAAACTTTATTTTAAAAAATAAAGTTGCATGTGTTTTCTATGGAAACTGCAAACAATACTGATGGGCATACAGCAAACAGGAAAAATATTTCCTCCATCATACTCACACCTGGTTCCTGGGAAAACCAGCCCCAAAGTAACTAACCACTATGAACTACAGTCTATCCTCCAAATCCACAGATTCTGTATCCATGGATTCAGCTAACAGTGGATCAAAAATATTTGGATCAGAGCACTTTACAAGGCAAAAGCGGCAGATCTCTTGAGACCAGGAGTTTGAGACCAACCTGGGCAACATAATGGGAACCTGTCTTCACAAAAAATACAAAAAATTAGCCAGGTGTGGTGGTGTGTGCCTGTAGTCCCATCTACTTGGGAGGCTGAGGTGGGAGGATCGCTTGAGTCTGGGAGGTTGAGTCTGTGTTGAACTGTGACTGTGCCACTGCACTCCAGCCTGGGTGATAGAATGAGACTCTGTCTCAAAAAGAAAAAAAAAACTATATAGATATATATGTACAGTTATATATAGTTATATAACTATATATGTACTTCAGAAAAAAGAAAACCAATATAATTTTTAAAATGTAAAAATACAGTGTAACAACTATTTACATAACATTTACATCGTATTAGATATAAGTAATCTAGAGATTATTCAAATTATATGGCAGGATGTGCATAGGTTATATGCAAATAAGGGACTTGAGTATCTGAGAATGAGGATTTTGGTATCCATGAGGTCCTGAATCAATTCCCCGAGGATACTGAGGGACAGCTGACTGTATGTAGCATACATCCTTCTAGACAGAAAATGCATTTTTATGTATGTTTTAAACACTAATTATATTAGACACATTGTTCTACCTTTTGCTTTTTCACTTAACAACACATCATGAGCATCTTTCTGGTTTTTTGTCGTTGTTATTGTTTTTTCGTTTTCTTATTATATGATGAGCATCTTTCCATGTTGGCCCTGTGCAGGATGGAGGTGGAGTTTCGAAGGGACCACAGCTAGGATGAGGCTTTGGCCCTGAGCCAGGCAACCTTGGAAGGCTGCCCTTGCCAATCTCCAGAAAGGTTCCCACAGGAGTCCATGCCCGTGGATCAGCAACCAGATGAGGATCAAAGCACAATTCATTTCATTATTAGCTGAGCAAATGCCTCACACCAGAGAGGCCTGGATTTGAGAACCAGCACAAAATGTGCCCCCTCCTGACACTTCCATCTTGTTTCGGTTCCATTTGACTGCAGTTAGTGCACAGGAGGCCAGCAGGCTGGCGTGTTAGAAAGTGGTTTCTTCAGGCCGGATGTGGTGGCTTACGCCTGTAATCCCAGCACTTTGGGAGGCCAAGGCAGGCAGATGGAGTTTGAGACCAGTCCGGGCAACATGGAGAAACCCCGTCTCTACTAAAAATAGAAAAATTTGCCAGGTGTGGTGGTGTAGGTCTATTGTCCCAGCTACTCGGGAGGCTGAGGCAGGAGGCTCACCTGAGTCTGGGGCGCAGAGGAGGTTGCAGTGAGCCTAGATTGCACCACACTACTGTACTCCAGCCTGCAGCCTGGGCCACAGAGCAAGACCTTGTCTCAGGAAAAAAAAAAAAAAAAAAAAAAAAAGGTGCTTTCTCCAGTTTCCTGGTTCTCCGTAGAAGTGCTAGGGCAGCCAGCCAGTCCATGGGGTGGAACTCTGCCTGGGAAGGGTTTTTTTTGAGACTCTTTGATTGCATTGTAATGATGATAACAACTAACTTAAATAGTTATGTGCCAGGCACAGTTCTAAGTATGCTTAGAATATACTCATAAGAGCTCTGGAAGGCAGATACTTTCATAATAGCATTTTAGTTTAATAGTATGGAACAGAGGAGAAAATGGAAACGCAGAGTGGTTAAGTAACTTGTCAGAGCCATGTTCTGTAGTCCCAGCTGTTTGGATGAACGGAGGCAAGATGGCGCAGTTCTGGGTTCTTCACCGTCAACTTTCCCGCACCGGGAAAGACACGGGTCGACTGCGCAGGCGCAACCCGACCTCTGACGGAGAAAAACCGGAACCCGCCTAGCCACGCCTACCGACCCGCCCCCGACCCGCCTATGTCCCGCCCACTGCCCTCCCACTCCTGGGCCCAGGACATAAAAGCCGCTCCCGGCGGGCGCGCGGAACGAACTTCCTCGGCCCCTCCTCGTACGTGGGACCCAGGAACCTCGTCCGAGAACGCCAGAGCAAACTTCCTCGGCCCCTCCTTGTGCGCGGGACCCAGGAACCTCGTCGAAGAACGCCAGAGCGAACTTCCTCGGCCCCTCCTTGTACGCGGGACCCAGGAACCTCGTCCGAGAATGCCGGAGCGAACTTCCTCGGCCCCTCCTCTTCCGCGGGACCCAGGAACCTCGTCCGAGAATGCTGGTGCGAACTTCCTTGGCCCCCGCTCCTGTGCGGACCTAGGAACCTCGCCCGAGAACGCCAGAGCAACTTCGTCGGCCTCCACCACGGGAGACCGGTGAACCTCGCTCCCTCCTTCACATTGGCTTGTAAATAAAGTTTTTTTGCCTTGCCTACTTGCCTTTTCTCTGGCATTTGCTCTGGGTGTCGCATTAAAGCAAATCACCAGCTACTCAAGAGGCCAAGGTGGATCACTTGAGGCCAGGAGTTTGAGGTTGTAGTGTGCTATGATTGCACCTATGCAGAGCTACTGTGCTCCTTCCTGGGCAACATAAAGGGGATCCTGTCTCAAAAATTAAAAATTAAAAAAAAAAATGAAAAGAACAAAGGTCACACAACTAACTAGCAAACATGGAACCTGGATCTGAACCTAGGCAGTTTAAAAATCTGTCCTTTGTGTTTTTGTTGTTATTGTGGTTGAAACAGGGTCTTGCTCTGTCGCCTAAGCTGAAGGGCAAAGATGCAATCACAGCTCACTACAGCCCCGACCACAGGAGCTCAAGCGATCGTCCCACCTCAACCTCCTAAGCAGCTGGGATTACAGGAATGTGCCATCATGCCTGGCTAATTATGGTATTTTTTTTTAGAAATGGGGTCTTGCTATGTTGCCCAGATTAGTCTTGAACTCCTGGCCTCAGGCTGTCCTCCCACCTTAGCCTCCCATAGTGCTGAGTTTACAGGTGTAAGCCACCGCACCGGGCCTGTAGTGTCTTTCATTATAAAGTGATGACTGGGCATTGCCTGTTGCAGTCGCGCTGCGACCACGCGTACATGCATTTTCATTTTTCTTCTGGGTCAGGAGGCCCTGGGCAGTCTGAGCTTGCAGGTCTGGCCATGTCTAACAGAGCCTCCCCTCTGGACTCCGGGATAGAACCTGGATTGGAGCACTGAGGCTGGGCTAAACCTGGGAATCTGGCTAGCCTCAAGGTAAGGGAACTTGCAGCTGATCAGCAGTTCCCAGTGTGAAGGGAGGTGAGGCAAGGCCAGGCTTGCCCCAAGACAGCCTGGGAGCTGCTGGAACAATAGGGCGAACAGGGCGGGGCAGCCTAGGGAACATCGGGCACGGGGCGTGTCCAACACAGTGACCCGGCCGGCTGCCAAACAGGACCCAATTAACGCTTAGCAACTCCTTCTACTCCAGGCTTAGAGCATGTGGGAGGAAGGGGCAGAGAGGCCCTCCCGAGAGGTAGAAGGGCATGCACCAGTAATGCGTTCTTTTAAATTACTGCACGTCACTCAGTCGGAAGGGTTAACCTACTCATGAACATTTAAGTTCCCTTCCCTGCCCTTTAAAAAATATTAGCAAAGCTGCTGGGAGTCAGCCCTCCTACCCTCGACAAAGCTCTCCCTATTTCTAAGTCTTCATTTATGTCCTTCAGTAAAGTTGTATCGTTTTTGTCATATAGGCAGGCCACAGTTTTTGTTAAATTTATCCTAGGTATTTTACAACAGTTATTATTGTAAACTTTTTGCATGCACATATATTTATATTTTTATATTGTCAAATCTGTTACTTTGTGCCTGCCAACTTTGTTACCAGGCTTAGAAAGGGCTTCTCCACTCCAAGATTATGGAACTATTTGCTTATATTTTCTTTTAAAACTTTCATGTTTCTACTTAAAATACATACAAGTTTTTTGTTTGCTTTTAAGGAATGTAGGGGCTTTTCTTAGCATCTGGTATGAGATGGAGCTCAACTTTCTCTTCCAAATGGTTAGCCAATTGAACCAACAAAATGTATCGAACTACCCATCTTTTCTCCATTGATTCAAAATCCCCCCTTCATCACACATCAAATTCTTATATCTATTGAATCTCTTTCTCAGTTTTCTATTCTGTTCTATCGATCTGTTGGCTTATTCCTGGGTCGATACTACAAAATGACTTTATTTCTTATTAGAAAAGCAATAAAAGCTTATTACAGAAAGATCAGAAATATATAGACACTAAAAAATAAAACAAAAAGAAACACTCGTGCTTGCATCCAGGGATTACCCCATTTTACCTGGATGTTTATCACTCCAGATCATTTAATTTATATAAATGTATAGAAATATGTACATTCATAGAGTAAAATTGAGATCACACCATATAAATGGTTTTGTAAACTTTTTTCATTTCATGATACTTCAGGAATATGTTTCCTTGCCAGCAAATAGTCTTCTTTTTAAAACTTCTCAATTGTAAGATATAACATGCATACAGAAAAGTACACAAAATGAACACATTTAGTTCAATGATTTATCGCAAAGCAAACACCCATATAACCAACCACTACTGAAGTCGAGAAGTACAACATTGTCAGCACCCTGGAAGCCCATCCTCTTGCTCTGTGCTCTCTCTCTCTCTCATTTTGTTTCATTTATTTATTTATTTATTTATTTATTTATTTATTTATTTATTTATTTATTTGAGACGGGGTCTCACTCTGTTGTTGAGGCTGGAGTGCAGTGGCATGCTTGTGGCTCACTGCAGCCTTGACCTCCCAGGCTCAAGTGATCCTCCCACCTCAGCCTCTCGAGTAGCTGGGACTACAGGTGTGTGCCACCACACCTGGCTAATTTATATATATATATTTTTTGTAGAGACGGGGATCCCACCATGTTGCCCAGGCTGGTCTTGAACTCCTGGGCTCAAGCATTTCTCCCACCTTGTCCTCCCAAAGTGCTAGGATTACAGGTGTGAGCTACCACACCTGGCTTTGTCTATATCTCTTGGTGTACATCTATAAATACTTCTATTGATTGTGTACCTGGGAATGGAATAGCCAGGTTATAAGGTTTGCCTATGTTCAGTTTTCATAGATACCAAAAATAGTTTTCTAAAATAATTGTATCCTTCTACCAGCTGTGTAAGAGAATTCCAGTTGTTAATTCTTGATATTGTCAAGAATTTTAATTTTAGCCATTCTGATGATGTCTCATTGTGGTTTTATCTTATTTTTTATGCATAGGCAAAATACTTTTTGTTTAAAAAGATGGCTCCCCCTGCCAATTTTAAACTTTTTTCCCCCCTTCCCAAATGACCTAATGACTTGTTAGCCTGATGCCTAATCAACAAAATCCAAGGTGGCTGTGTGGATTTCTACTTGGTAGCCTCAATACCGTTCTTGCAACCCAGCATTCACACATGCGTAATGAGTTTATTCAAAAGTAGTCTATTCTGGCCTGGGCGCAGTAGCTCAGACCTGTAATCCCAGCACTTTGGGAGGCTGAGGCAGGCGGATTACAAGGTCAAGAGATCAAGACCATCCTGGCCAACATGGTGAAACCGTGTCTCTACTAAATAAAATTAACCAGATGTGGTGGCATGTGCCTGTAGTCCCAGCTACTTGGGAGGCTGAGGCAGGAGAATTGCTTGAACCTGGGAGGCAGAGGTTGCAGTGAACTAAGATTGCATCACTATGCTCCAGCCTGGCGACGGACTAAGAATCTGTCTAAAAAATAAAAAAGTCTGTTCTGTTTCTTCCTCTTTTGGGATAGGGGCTCAGAACTGGGGGTCCGGGCCACGTGGTCTGCAATCCAGAGGAACCCCTTTCCTACCTTCCCACCCCAGAGCCAGGTCTTCTGTCTTTTGTTAATTTTTCTTGTTGCTGACACCTGTTTAAATTTTTTTTTTGCACAGATGGGGGGTCTCCTGATGTTGCCCAGGCTGGCCTCGAACTCCTCAAGAGATTCTCCCGCCTTGACCTCTCAAACTGCTGGGATTAGAAACATGAACCACCTTGCCTGGCTTGGCCCCTGTTTAAGGCTGCCTGATGGGCTAAGGCCTGTGGAGCCTTACTACTGATAAGTTGTTTGCGTGACTGCTGGGGGACAGATTTACAGAGTTCTGTGAGTCTATTCTGATCTTGTTCTGTTTGGTCAGGAGCAGGAGCCAGTGTGTTTTCACTGATTGGGTGGAACCCGGAACCCCCAGGGTCTTTTAAGTTGTTTTCTTCTGATTCTTGGTTCTTTTGGGAAGAGGCAAGCTGATTTAAGTTTCCTTCTACCTTGGGATGCAGCGGTGCATTGAGCTGAGTTTCAAAAGATGACGGCAGCTGCATTACTCCTAAAAGTCCACCCATCTTTACATCAAGAATCTTCCTCTATCTTCTGCAACCTCTGCTGCTGATACCCAGGCAAACAGGGTCTGGAGTGGACCTTAAAAAAAAAAAAAAAAAAAAAAAAGAATCTTCCTGGTAACAGCTCCATAGCAGAGTCCTATAGCAGTGCACATCCACCACTGTCCCTGATACATTCCTGCTCTGCTGGAGCTGCACATCTGGACGCTGACATCTGCAATTTTGAGGGGCTTCTAGTGCTCTCACTATCACCACATTCATGAGTCCAAATTGGTCTCCCCCAACATACTTAAGACAAACCTCTGGAAGCCAGGCCTCTGTCCCAGAATTCTGAATCTACCATGATTTTACAAACTAAGTATCAGGAGGTATTGACTCTGCTTCTCCTTTGGTGACATCTTCAACAAAGGACATAGAGGGCACACTGATGTTTGGGCTATCAAAGTCACAATAGGCACCAGTTGCTGCTTGCAGGTTCCAGCTGGTCGTGTCTAGGAAGAAGGTGCCCTCAGCAGAGTTCAACTGGAAGCCAAGCAGCCCCTGGAACTCAGAGATGAGCATGTCCTTGTTGGTGGTGCCCAAGCAGCCGAACTTCTGCACCAGCCCCGGGTCCAGGCCCACTCAGCCGCTCACTCGCGCTCGTACTCTCTGCTTCCCCAGCACCACCACGCAGCCTCTGGCTTCTTATTGTGGCTTTTAGTACATATGTGGCTTAGTACACATTTCCATCACTGCTGTCAATATTGAGTACTTTTCACTTGCTTATTGACCATTTAGAGATTCTCTTTTTGCAATACAGTTGGTGCTCTGAATCCACAGATCCGACCAACTGCAGATTGGAAATATTCAGAAAAAATAAATAAATAAAAATGACAATACAACAATAAAAAATAATACAAATAAAAACAATACAGTATAACAACTATTTACATAGCATTTACATTGTACTAGGTATTATAAGTAATCTAGAGATAATTTCATGTATGTGGAAGGATGTGTATAGGTTATATGCAAATACTACATCATTTTATATAAGGAACTTGAGTATCTGTGGATTTTGATATCCACGGGTCCTGGAACCAATCCCTGGCAGATACCAAGGAATGATTGTACTTACTCAAGTCTTTTTTTTTCTTTTGATATGAGGTTGTCTTTATGTTTTCTTATTAACATTTAAATTTCTTTATTTTTTGGCTGGGCACAGTGGCTCAAACCTGTAATCCCAGCACTTTGGGAGGCCGAGGCGGGTGGATCACCTGAGGTCAGGAGTTTGAGATCAGCCTGACCAATATGGTGAAACACTGTCTCTACTAAAAATATGAAAATTAGCCAGGCATGGTGGTGGGCGCCTGTAATCCCAGCTACACTGGAGGCTGAGGCAGGAGGATTGCTTGAACCTGGGAGGCAGAGGTTGCAGTGAGCCAAGATTCCACCACTGCACTCCAGCCTGGGTGACAGAGTGAGACTCCATCTCAAATAAATAAATAAATAAATAAAGTTCTTTATTTTTATTTTTTATTATTGTTTTTTGAGATAGTGTCTCGCTCTGCCAGCCAGTCTGGAGTGCAGTGGTGCAATCATGGCTCACTGCAGCCTTGACCTCTTGGGTTCAAACAATCCTCCCACCTCAGCCTCCCAAGTACTACATGTACACCACCACACCTGGCTAATTTTTGTATTTTTTGTAAAGATGGGGTCTTGCCATGTGGCCTAGGCTTGAAGTTCTTTATGTTTTCTGAATATGAGTTCTGTTTTGATTATAAGTGTTGCAAATATCTTCTCCTATTCTGTGGTTTGCTTTCATACTCATTTTTAAACAGCCTTATTAAGATATCATTCACATGCCATACAATTCACTCATGTAAGTATACAACTCAGTGGCTTTCAGTATATTCACTGTTACGGAACCATCACCATGATCAATTTTAGAATGTTTTCATCACCTCCAAAACAAACCCCACACTCCTTAATCATCACCCACCCCCAACCCACCCATTACTTCCAGGCCTAGGCAAACATGAATCTACTTTCTGGCTCTATAGATTTGCCTATTTTATTTCATTTTATTTTATTTTATAGACAAGGTCTCCCTCTGTCACCAGGCTGGAGTGCAGTGGCATGATCATGGCTCACGGCAGTCTCCTGGGCTCAAGTGATCCTCTCACCTCAGCCTCCCAAGAAGCTGGGACTACAGGTGTGCACCACCATACTCAGTTAATTTTTTTTTTTCATTTTTGCAGAGGTGGGGTCTCTCAGTGTTGATCAGGCTGGTCTCAAACTCCTGGCCTCAAGTGATCCTCCTGCCTTGGCATCCCAAAGTGCTAGGATTATAAGCATGAGCCACAGCTCCAGCCTCTTTCCAGCTCCTCATTAGGACACACATTGTTACTGTAAACCTTATGAGCCTTGGAAAGACAGGTTTTTTGGGAAGTGGGGAGGGAAGGTGTATCCATAGCAATCATGGGGATTGTTATGTCATGGGAAGTATGTGCTCTTCATTTCACTAAGTACTATCAGCCTTCTCTCCAGACGGCTGTACCACTTTGCACTTACATCAGCAGGACCTAAGGCTCTCCACCATATTTGCCAGAACTTGATAGCGTATGACTTCTGATTTTAGTGAAGAGGCATCTGTTGTTTTGATTTGCATTGTTCTCATTACTGGTGAGATCAAACCTCCCTTCAAATGCTCACTAGCCAGGTATGTTTCCCCTTCAGTGAGTTGTCTATGAAATCCCTTGTCCATTTAAAAATTGGGTTTTCTGGACAGGAGCAGTGGCTCACACCTGTAATCCTCGCACTTTGGGAAGCTGAGGCAGGTGGATCATCTGAGGTCAGGAGTTCGAGACCAGCCTGGCCAACATGATGAAACCCTGTCTCAACTAAAAATACAAAAAATTAGCTGGGCGTGATGGTGGGCACCTGTAATGCCAGCTACTAGGGAGCTTGAGGCAGGAGAATTGCTAAACCCAGGAGGCAGAGGTTGCAGTGAGCTGAGACTGCACCTCTGCACTTCAGCCTGGGCAACAGAGCGAGACTATCTCAAAAAAAAAAAAAAAAAAAAAAATTGGGTTTCCTTTTCTTCTCTTGCTGATTTGCAGGAGTTCTTGAATGTTCCAGCTATGACTCTCTTCTTGGCTTTGCACAAGCTTCTCCCAGACTGTCACTAGTCTGCTTGCGCTGTCTATGGGGCACTCTATTGAACTAGAGTGTTTTCAATGCTTAAATCTATTGATTTTTTTTTTAAATGCCCTTCAGCATTTTTTAAAAATCTTGTTTAAGAGATCCTCCCTGCCCCCAAGGTTGTAATCGTGAGCAACTACATTTTCTCCCAGTAATTTTGACCCCGGAACCTTTCTTCATATTCTCTGGACCCCAGGGTCTGTCATTAGCAAACTCCCCTGCATCTCCAGCCCTTGCTTTGGATACTCCCTTCACCTTCACCTTCTTGCTCTAAAAGAACCCCAAGTCTCCCTGTGGGCGTGGCTCCTGTGGCAGTCCTCTCAAATGGCTGCGGCCTTTTCTGTCATGCCCTTGAACCCAGGACTACTGACTGCACTCTATAGTACCTTGAGGTCAATTAGGAAAAGGCGTCTCTTCTGGTTGGCTGACTCCCAAGCACAAGGGCGGTGAGGGGAACATGAACTGTATTTCTGGCCCTCTCTCTGGAGCCCCCTGTGAAAGGTACATCCCTGCCTGTGTCCCCACCTGTGCCTCTGGTCTGAGAACTGGGTTAGACACCCTACTTCCCTCCACACAGGGTTCCTTCCACTCCCCCACCACCCAACACACACACACACACACACACACACACACACACACACACACATACACTCTGCTCATCTGAAACACATAAGATCAAGGCCGGGCTTGGTGGCTCATGCCTGTAATCCCAGCACTTTGGGAGGCCGAGGTGGGCTGATCACCTGAGGTCAAGAGTTCGAGACCAGCCTGGCCAACATGGTAAAACCCTGTCTCTACTAAAAATGCAAAAATTAGCCGGGCGTGGTGGTGGGTGCCTGTAATCCCAGCTACTTGGGAGGCTGAGGCAGGAGAATTCCTTGAACCCAGGAGGCTTAGGTTGCAGTGAGCTGAGATCGTGCCACTGCACCCCAGCCTGGGCAACAGAGCGAAATTCTATCTCAAAAAAAAAAAAAAAAAAAGGATCAGGCTAACTACTCATTTCCTCTTCTTATTACCATCTACCATCCTCAAAGTACCCTTACTCATTGAAATATTTAGCACCTCCTGTTGTACCATCTCTCTCTTTCTCCCTCCCACTTCTCCAGTGTTAATCTTGGTGATTTCACTTCCCATGTAGATAAAACATTCAACATGCTGGCTTCTTAGTTCTTTGCCTTTTTTACTTCCAAGGATTTCTTCCTCCGCTTCCACTTTAACCATTTTCTCCTGTGGTTTTTATCCAAGTCCTTGTCATCTTTTACCTTAAAAGACTCCTTTTTTAAGCTCTGCACTCTCTGTAAAACTCATATTGTATTATAAATTTATATTAAAAATTATGAGCCTATACAATTTTCTGCTTAAACTTTCTGGGTAAGATTTTAAAGAATAACATTTCTTGAATTACTATTGATAATAATATTAATGTATTATATTTTAATATTTACTTAATTTTATTTTTTTACAATCACATGCTTTGGGGATTTTGAAGAAAAACAATATTGAATTTAAAAATTTATCTGTTTATCCAAAGACTTGTGAATAATTGAAGTTCAACAGAATATTATCTGTGATAAAAAATAAATAATTTAATAGATAAATTAAATGTGTACTTTAAACTTTTTAAAAAATGCATCCATATCTAGGTATAAAACCTAAAAAGCAAAGGGAAAATTTTGTCCATATCTCAAAAGTGTATATTTTTATATATTCCAACCTGTTTTACTCATATAAAACTCCATCTACCAATAGGCATTTTCTCCTATGTTTCCCTAATGGTATATTAAGACTTTTATTTTTTCCTTTTAAAATAACTAGTGTTGTGTTAAATGATGCTAACAATGAAAAGGATCTAGACCTAGACACTGTAAATCAGTTCCAAGATATTTGAGCCTAAAAGAAAAGGAAAAAGAATTTATGGCTACTGCACAATCCCTACATGAACTCTAAGTCTATTTTTGTCTAATTGCAAAATACACTGATTCTTTCTCGAACTCAAAATGTTATTAGTTACTAGTAAAATAATTAATGTATTATAGGTTTGGATCTTATAATTTTGCCATGTGAAAGTGTAATTGTGTTTTAAAATTAAGGTTATTAAAGCTCTAAATAAGATAATAATTTAATATACTTTGCTATAACAATCTCTCTTATACATATGTGTGTATATGTGTGTTTGTTTTATATCTATAGAAAGAACTAACTTTATATTTTTATTTCTAATTTTTGGAACCCTTTATTTTTAAATTTATGTCATAAACCACCTTCATTTGCAAAGTTTCACATCCCATGTTACGTATGTATGATTGTGTACACATAGAAGAGGTGTACAGGAATAGGTGGAGCAGGACTAAAAAGAAACAACAAACAATGAACAGAAAAGCTCTGATAGTTCAGAAGTAGGGGAAAGATGAATGTGAAATTTATTGTTTTTAATTGAGACGGAGTCTCACTCTGTCACCCAGGGCTGGCATGCAGTGGTGTAATCTCAGCTCACTACAACCTCCACCTCCCAGGTTCAAGCGATTCTATTGCCTCTGCCTCCCGAGTAGCTGGGATTACAGGCATGAGCCACTGCACTCAGCCTGATATGGTTTGGCTGTGTCACCACCCAATTCACATCTTGAATTGTAACTCCCACAATTCCCATGTATTATGAGAGGAACCTGGTAGGAGGTAATTGAATCATGGGGGCAGGTCTTTCCCGTGCTATTCTCGTGATAGTGAATAGGTCTCATGAGATCTGATGGTTTTAAAAATGGGAGTTTCCCTGCACAAACTCTCTCTTTGCCTGCTACCATCCATGTAAGATGACTTGCTCTTCCTTGCCTTCTGCCATAATTGTGAGACTTCCCCAGCCACATGGAACTGTAAGTCCACTAAACCGCTTTCTTTTATAAATTGCCCAATCCCAGGTATGTCTTTATCAGCAGCGTGAAAACAGACTAATACACAGCCCAACAAGAATTCTTATGTTTGAATCTTGCACATTTAACCAACATTGAACCAGAGACAGGCTGATCCAAATTCATCCACGACTCTTGTACAGTATGGCCCATGTTTTCCACTGTGTCATAAAGGAGATAGGTAAAGGAGATTTCTTTTCACGTTAGCAGCTAGACTTGTCTGCCAAGTAAGGACTAGTAGCCAAAAACCTCTTCCAAGTATAAATTGTAGGTTATTGGAACACTATCACCTTCAAACTGAAAATAAACTCACGCACTTGGATCAAGCTACACAAGTGTTTCCTCAGTAGAATCAGGAATTATTACAAATACCTAGCACCAAGTACAGATACGCATTAGAAGGCTACCCAGGACAGTTATAATATTACATTTCATTATGAACTCACCAGTTCTATTATCAGGGATGATATTATATTTTATTTCAGGATAAAACAAACAAGTAACTACAGTTTTAATCAAGAGTTTTAGTTAAGTCTTTATAAAAGGACTTTATGAAAGCAAAAGGATAACACAATTAGATGCTGTCAACAAAAGACTTTTGAAAGATTTCCATCCCCCAGTTGGGATGCATTTGTCCTTTGATGGTATCAGGTCCACAAACTTCACTGGTCACATTATAAAGAGAATCTGCATCAGTAGGACTTTTAGAATACAAAGTAGGATTTTGATAAATAAACAGAACACATCTTTCACAGGAGCCTAATTTGGGTGGTCAGATGCTTTTTTGCTCAGTCAACAAAAAGATGGAATCCTCCTTCAGCAGGGTCAGGGTGAACCCCTTAGATATTCTCTGTAGATATTTATTAAATATAACCAGTTTAATTGATCTACTGAGCACACTCTTTCATGTGGTTTTGAGCATACTAAAAGGCTTTGTTTGAATATATTGATTATGTTTGAATATAATCACTATATTCGCAAGAGTCTTAAACCAGTCCCTGAGAACCCTGAGAGACACAATGTTCCTTAAAACAACACTGCAAATGTATTCACTATACGTGTTTTTTTCTTATGCTAAAAAATGGAAGAATTTGGAAACCACAAATAATAAATAAAATGATTACGTATAGGAGAGGAAGGAGACAGGATGGAATGGATGGGGTAGAAGCCATACTTCCTGGAATATACCTTGTTTTGTACATTTAACTCTAGAATTATGTGAATGTTTAACATAAGAGTAAAACAAACTGAAATCAACATGTATTGGTAATTTGTGTCTTTCTTTTTTCTTGATCAGTCTATCTAGAGGTTTATCAATTTTATTGATCTTTTCAGAGAACCAGCTTTTGGCATCATTGATTTTTCTCTAATGTTTGTTTGTTTCTTATTTGATTGATTTCCTCTCTTATCTTATTTCCTCCCCTCTGAGTTGAATTTGCCCTTCTTTTTCTAGTTACTTAAGATGGAAAGTTAATTTAAAAATTTTCTTCTTTTCTAATGCTAATAGTTGCACATCTATGAATTTCCCTCTAAGAATAGTGAGTCCCTATGTGTGTGTGTGCATGCTTGCTTGTGTGTGTCCCTATGTGTGTGTGTGCATGCTTGCTTGTGTGTGTGAGTGTGTGTGTGTTTGATGAGTTGTTTTTGGTTTTGGGTTTTTCTTTTTTTTGAGGCTAGGTCTGGCTCTCTTGCTCAGGCTGGAGTGCAGTGGTACAATCTCTGCTCACTATAACATCTGCCTCCTGGGCTCAAGGCATCCTTTCATCTCAACCCTCCAGGTAGCTGAGACTACAGAGGCACACCACCACACCCGGCTAATTTTTGTAGAGATGGGTTTCACCATGTTGTCCAGGCTGGTCTCGAACTCTTGAGCTCCAGTGATCCTCCCACCTCAGCCTCCCAAAGTGCTGGGATGACAGGTGTGGGCCACTACACCTGGCCTGTTTTTTGTTTTTATTTGTTTTTATTTTTTATTTATTTATTTTTTTTTGAGACGGAGTCTCGCTCTGTCGCCCAGGCTGGAGGGCGGTGGCCGGATCTCGGCTCACTGCAAGCTCCGCCTCCCGGGTTTAGGCCATTCTCCTGCCTCAGCCTCCCGAGTAGCTGGGACCACAGGCGCCGGCCACCTTGCCCGGCTAGTTTTTTTGTCTTTTTTAGTAGAGACGGGGTTTCACCGTGTTAGCCAGGATGGTCTTGATCTCCTGACCTCCTGATCCGCCCGCCTCGGCCTCCCAAAGTGCTGGGATTACAGGCTTGAGCCACCGCGCCCGGCCCTGTTTTTCGTTTTTAAATTACAAATTCAATTTCTTTAACAGATACACCAATATTCAGATTGCCTATTTCTTCTCAATCCCTTTGGTAATTTTTTTTTATTAAATGACTTTTCAAAGAATGCCAGGGTATTTAAAGAGGCCTGTCTATTCTGGATGGCTAGAACTCAAACATCCCTGAGCTCTCATGAACCTTGGGATAGTTAGGCTTATAGCTCTTTGATAGTGGTTCTTTGCCTGCCTTCCATATCTGAAAATGACGCATGTACATAGCTTTAAGGGCCTCTCCCAGGGCCTCTCAGTGGGCAAAGCTAAGGAATAAAGTGTATCTCTCTCTATATATGCATGTCTATGTTCCTTTTTATGTCTGTATTGAAAACCATGATTCACATAACACCTCCAGTTCCAGTCCAACCCCACAACGTACACTGTAGCTTTCCCCTTTCCATATTTGTAACTGCCTTCTCTGACAGTGAGAAACTCGGCTCTGTTGTCTTTGACATATTACATGATTTGATCAATTGCCTTATACGTAACCAGCCTCTGACTGCTGCCACCTCCCTCCCAGCCCCCATGTGGATGCCTTCCTCTGTCTCCCAGCAGAAGGATCACCTTCGCCACATGAAACTCTCCTCTCCCCTCGCCTCATGCCAGATTGTACTTGGCAGTCCCTTCACCCTGTTTAGACTCCAATGCCCCCCCATCAAGCTGTCCCCAGTGGGTACATCTCCTCACCCTGCTCATGCTCTCACTTTCCTTATACACTGCCTCACTTTTGTGGACTCTCAGCCCACTCGGGCTCTGATTCCCCAGGCCAAGCTGCCCCTCCATGGGCTCCCTGCTCTGCCTGTCCAGGTGTCAGCACTGAATTTTTCTGAAAGGGGAAGGCTATTATAATGTTTGATACGATTGGGTGTTAGGTTTCTTCCACTATATTTTTTAATTCATTATTTCCAATTAGTAGTAATTTTTGTATCTTAATCTTGTATCCAATGATATTGACAAACTCATATTCCTAGTTTTGGTATCTTTTTTTTTTTTTTTGAGACGCAGTCTCACTCTGTCTCCCAGGCTAGAGTGCAGTGGTATGATCTTGGCTCACGGCAACCTCCGCTTCCTGGGTTCAAGCAATTTTCCTGCATCAGCCACCCAAGTAGTTGGGATGACAGGCGTGTGCCACCATGCCTGGCTTATTTATTTATTTATTTATTTATTTATTTGAGACAGGGTCTTCCTCTGTGGCCCAGGCTGGAGTGCGGTGGCATGATCTCGGCTCACTCCAACCTCTGCCTCCCAGGTTCAAGTGATTCTCCTGCCTCAGCCTCCTGAGTAGCTGGGATTACAGGCATGTGCTACCACAGGCCGGCTAATTTTTGTATTTTTAGTAGAGATGGGGTTTCACCATATTGGTCAGGCTGGTCTTGAACTCCTGATGTCAGGTGATCTGCCTGCCTCAGCCTCCCAACGTGTTGGGATTATAGGCATGAGTCACTGTGCCCAGCCTAATTTTGGCATTTTCAGTAGAGACAGGGTTTCACCATGTTGGCCAGGCTGGTCTCGAACTCCTGACCTCAGGTGATCATCCCGCCTCGGTCTCCCAAAGTGCTGGGATTACGCACATGAGCCACCTCACCCAGTGGTATATTTTCTTTCTATTACATTTTATCGGTGGCTGCTGGTGGTATACAGAAAACTATTCGTTTTTTCTTTTAATAGAGACCAGGGTCTTGCCATGTTGCCCAGGCTGGTCTTGAACTCCTGGGCTCAGGCAATTATCTGGCCTTGGCCTCCCAAAGTGCTGGGATTACAGGCGTGAGCCACCGTGCCCGGCCTCTTTTTGATATTTCAGCAAAATATTTATACCACAGAGCAGAGAAGAAGCAAAAAAACCACAATGAGCAATGTGCGTAGGTCCTGGCCCTATGTTAGGCATCGCAGGGAAACTGCCGTTAATGCATCTGGCCTATGCACTTACCATTTATGTCCTTTGTGGCCATGCTTGGGTGGGGGAATCTGGACATGTAGGGAAAAGATATATCATAGCTGAAGGGGGCTGGGAGGACATTTTTTTCCATGGGGACACTGAATAAACAATATGTTGTGTGCCTGCGTTTTTGATTGTGACACACATGAGAGCAGGTGTGGAATTTTCCACTTGTAGTGTCATGTTGGTCCTTAAAAAGTTTCAAATTTTGGAGCATTTTAGATTTCCTATTTTCAGATTAGGGATGCTCGACTTGTATTAAAAATGAATAGTGGGCTGGGTGCGGTGGCTCATACCTGTAATCCCAGCACTTTGGGAGGCCAAGGCAGGTGGATCACCTGAGGTCAGGAGTTCAAGACCAGTCTGATAAGTACAGTGAAACCCATCTCTACTATAAATACAACAATCAGCTGGGTGTGGTGGCAGTATGGTCCCCCCATAACAGAGAGCAGGGAACTGGTCTAATTCCTTTCTGTATTTCCAGCAGCTAGGAGAAGGGACAGTTAAGCGCTCATAAATATGTTAAAATGAATTAATGGAGCAACAATTGGCATGGGCCTTGAAGGATAAGAATACACTAGACAAAGTAAAAGAGGAACAAACCGGCTGGGCGCGGTGGCTCACACCTGTAATCCCAGCACTTTGGGAGGCTGAGGCGGGCAGATCACAAGGTCAGGAGTTCAAGATCAGCCTGGTCAAGATGGTGAAACCCCGTTCCTATTAAAACTAAAAATTAGCTGGGGATGGTGGCAGGTGCCTGTAATCCCAGCTACTGGGCAGAATCGCTTGAACCCAGGGGGCGGAGGTTGCAGTGAGCCGAAATCGTGCCACTATACTTCACCCTGGGTGACAGAGTGAGACTCCATCTCAAAAAAAAAAAAAAAAAAAAAAAAAAGAAATATCAAAAAGACTTGCAGATCTCCCTGTGGGTAACAGTAACAAGAAAAAGAGGATAGGCCAGGTGCAGTGGCTCATGCCTGTAATCCCAGCACTTTGAGAGGCCGAGGCAGATGGATCGCCTGAGGTCAGGAGTTCGAGACCATCCTGGTCAACCTAGTGAAACCCTGTCTCTACTAAAAATAAAACATGAGCCAGGCGTGGTGGCGGGCGCCTGTAGTCCCAGCTACTTGGGAGGCTGAGGCAGAAGAATCGCTTGAATCCGGGAGGTGAAGTTTCCAGTAAGCCGAGATTGCACCATTGTACTCCAGCCTGGACAACAAGAGTGAAACTCTGTCTCAGAAAAAAAAAGAAGAAAATAAAAGAAAAAGAGGATGTATTTATATTTATCTATAGCACAAAAAGTCAAGCTGTTGGAGGAACTGTGCAGCAGTGTGTGTGAAATATCTTCCAGAAGAGTGTGGTCTTGGAATGACCACCATATAGGACCTGAAGAAACAGAAGGATAAACTGTTGAAGTTTTATGCTAAAAGTGATGAACACAGGTTAACGAAAAATTTTAAAAACACTGCATAAAGCTAAAAATGAAGATCTGAATCATGTATTGAAAGAATGGATCTGTCACTGTCGCAGTGAACACAGGCCATTTCATGACATGCCGACCATAAACAAGCAAAAATCTATCATGATTGGCCGGGCGCGGTGGCTCATACCTGTAATCCCAGCACTTTGGGAGGCAGAGGTGGGCGGATCACTTGAGGTCAGGAGTTTGAGACCAGCATGGCCAACATGGTGAAACCCTGTCTCTACTAAAAACAAAACAAAACAAAGCAAAAAAACCCTGTCTCTACTAAAAATATAAAAAGGTAGCTGGTACTACAGGTGCACTCCTGTAGTCCTAGCTACTCAGGAGGGTGAGGCAGGAGAATGTCTTGAACCCAGGAGGCAAAGGTTGCAGTGACCTGAGATCTGCCACTGCACTCCAGCCTGGCTGACACAGCAAGACTCCATCTCAAAAAAAACCAAAAAAACAAAAAACACAAATCTATCACGATCAACTGAAAATTGAAGGGAACTATGCATATTCAACAGGCTGGTTCCAGAAATTTAAGGAAAGACACGACATCAAGTCGTGTCTTTAAGGATTTGTGATGATAAAGCATTTGCTGATCACAAAGCAGTGGAGAAATTTATTGATGAGTTCATCAAGGAAATCACTGATGAAAATCTGTGCCTGGCATGGTGACTCATGCCTATAATTCCAGCACTTTGGGAAACTGGGGGTGGGGGGATGCAGATTGCCTGAGCTCAGGAGTTTGAGACCAGCCTGGCAAACACGGTGAAACCCTGCCTCTAAAAAAATACAAAAAAATTAACCGGACATGGTGGCGCACACCTGTAGTCCCAGATACTTGGGGAGCTGAGGTGGGAGGATCACTTGAGCCTGGGAGGTTGAGGCTGCAGCAGTGAGCTGAGACGGTGCCGCTGCACTCCAGCCTAGGTGACAGAGCAAGACTGCAAAAAATAAAGAGAAAAAAGAAAGAATATAAAAAGAAAATCTGACGACACAACAAATGTATAATGCTCATGAGACACCATTGTTTTGGCATATTACACCAGAAAGACAATGACTACAGCGAATGAGGCAGCCTTTACAGAAATTAAGGATGTCAAGGACAGAATAGCTGTGTTGCAATGTGCTAATGCAGCAGGCATGCATAAGTATAAACTTGCTGTGAGAAGCAAAAGCTTGCATCCTCATTGTTTTAAAGGAGTGAATTTTTTTTTTTTTTTTTTTTTTTGAGACAGGGTCTTGCTCTGTCACCTAAGCTGGAGTACAGTGGCACAATCTCAGCTCACTGCAACCTCTACCTCTCGGGTTCAAGCGATTCTCTCACCTCAGCCTCCCTGGTAGCTGGGACTATAGGCACACGCCACCAGGCCTAGTTAATTTTTTTGTGTGTGTATTTTTGGTAGAGATGGGGTTTCACCATGTTGGCCAGACTGGTCTCTAATTCCTGACCTCAAGTGATCCACCCCGCTTGGCCTCCCAAAGTGCTGGGATTGCAGGCATGAGCCACCTCGCCTCCCGGCGGCTGGGGGCCCCCGATCCAGCCAAAGGAGTGAATTTCTTACCAGTCCATTATTATGCTAACAAAAAGGTGTGGAAAGCTAGGCATAGCTACACATGCATGTAGTCCCAGCTACTTGAGAGGCTGAGGTGGGAAAATCGCTTGAGCCCAACTCAAATCCAGCGTAGGCAACATACTGAGACCCTTTCTCTTAAAAAACAGTAACAACAACAGGCATGGCTCACCAAAGACATATTTTGTGACTGGTTTCACAAACATTTTGTACCAATGGCTAGCGCTTATTGCAGGGAAGCTGGACTAGATGATGATTGCAAGATTTTGTTATTCCTTGACAGCTGTTCTGCTCATCCTCCAGCTGAAGTTCTTATCAAAAATAGTGTTTATCAGCCGGGCATGGTGGCTCATATGAAAAAAATATTTTTTGTATTTTTTTGTAATCCCAGCACTTTGGGAGACCAAAGTGGGTGGATCACCTGAGGTCAGGAGTCCGAGGCCAGCCTGGCCAACATGGTGAAACCCATCTCTACTAAAAATACACACTCACACACACAAATAGTGTTTATGCCGGGTACTTTCCCCCAAGTGTGATTTCATCAATTCAGCCACGTGACCAGGATATCCTTAGATCAATGAAAAGTAATTATGAAAACACTTTCTTGAACAGCATGCTACCAGCAGTGAACAGAGGCATGGATAAGGAAAGTTTTCAAAAGGAGTTTAGCAGGAAGGATGCCATATTGCCAGCACTTGAAACAGTGACTAAAGACACACAGCTGTGCATGCCTGGCAAGACCTCTGGCCTGTGACTGTGTTCAGTGATGATGATGAACAAAGTAGTGAGTTTGAAGGATTTTTTTTTATGTCAAGTGAGAACAAAAATGATGTTTGACCTTCTTACATATGTCAAAAATATATGTTCAGAGTCTGTCACAAACCTACAAGAAGTGGATATCAAGGAGATTTTTAACACTGCTAATGAAGCTCCCATTGTTCATTCATTGACCAATGCTGAAATAGCTGAAGTGGTTCTGAATCAAGGTGATTGTGATAATAGTGACGAGAAAGACGATGTTGGCTGGGCATGGTGGCTCACGCCTGTAATCCCAGCACTTTGGGAGGCCAAAGTGGGTGGATCACCTGAGGTCAGGAGTTTGAGACCAGCCTGGCCAACATGGTGAAATCCCGTCTCTTCTAAAAATACAAAAAATTAGCCGGGCGTGGTGGTGGGTGCCTGTAATCCCAGCTACTGGGTAGGCTGAGGCAGGAGAATCACTTGAAGCCGGGAGGTGGAGGTTGCAGTGAGGTGAAATCGTGCCATTCCTTTCCAGCCTGGGCAACAAGAGCAAAACTCCATCTCAAAAAAAAAAAAAAAAAAAAGACTATAGACAACATAGTGAAAATATATGATGGGCTTATTGGACAACTAGAGCAGCATACATTCATAACCGAACAAAAAGTCATATGAGTTTGTAAAATGAAAGAGAGATTTCTAAGACAAAGTACTGTTGTTAATGAGGCAGATGATTCCGGAGGAAACATTTAAAAAAAGCCATTCAACAGAGTGCCTCCTTATCCCTAGAGGACCCACTTCCTGGTCCCTTAACTGCTTCTGATGTTTCTTCTCACCTAAAAAATAAAATGTGGTGTACAATAACCTTTTAATCAAAACACAGCATCGTAGGTGGAGACTGAAAGCTGTCATTAGTTGCTGTTGTTTCACAGCTGATACAGATTCTGGTGATGCTACCATGCTGCCTAGTTACCGGGAACATGCTATTTTTTTTCATTGTATTAATAGTGTGTCATATATATTTTTTAATGTTAAGTACTTTTGTGTGAATAAGAAAAGACTGCTTATCAGTAACATAAAAATTCAGAGTCAGGAATGGCAGTGATGCCAAACAGCCACAGATTGTCCACATGGGTGACTGAGAGAGTGACACCTTTGCTATCTATGGTTCAATATACAAACTTTGTTTCATGCACAAAATTAATAAAAATATTCTATAAAATGATCTTTAAGCCATGTGTATAAAGTGTATATGAAACATAAATGACTTTCGTGTTTGGCCTTGGATCCCATCCCTGATGCCGATATTCTAGAATCCAAAAAAAAACCCACCAAAATCCAAAACACTTATGGAACCTAGGCATTTCAAATAAGGGATACTTAACCTGCATACGATCCTGTATCTAGCTGCATTACTAGTTTTACTTATTACAGGGTTTTGTTTTCTTTTCTTTTCTTTAGTTTGAGACATAATCTCACTTTGTCACCCAGGCTGGAGTGCAGTGGCATGATCATGGCTTACTGCAGCCTCTACCTCCCGGACTCAAGTGATCCTCCCACCTCAGCCTTGCAAATAGCTGAGACCACAGGTGTGTGCCACCATGCCTGGATAATTTTTGTAGTTTTTGCAGAGATGGGGTTTCGCCATGTTGCCCAGGCTGGTCTTGAACTCCTAGGCTCTAGTGATCCACCTGCCTTGGCCTCCCAAAGTGCTGGGATTATAAGGGTGAGTCACCACACCCAACCTACAGAATTTTAAAGTTGTTTCTTTTGGAGTGATACAAATAATGACAGCTTTATCTCATCATTTCTGGTATTTATACTTAAAAATATTAATGAATTAGCTAGAATCTTTTTTTTTTTTTTTTTTTTTTTTGAGACAGAGTCTTGCTCTGTCGCCCAGGCTGGAGTACAGTGGCGTGATCTTGCTCACTGCAAGCTCCGCCTCCCAGGTTCACGCCATTCTCCTGCCTCAGCCTCCCGAGTAGCTGGGACTACAGGCACCCGCCACCATGCCCAGCTAATTTTTTGTATTTTTAGTAGAGACAGGGTTTCATCGTATTAGCCAGGATGGTCTCAATCGCCTGACCTTGTGATCCACCCGCTTCAGCCTCCCAAAGTGCTGGGATTACAGGTGTGAGCCACTGGGCCTGGCTGATGGTTGCTTTTTTCACTGCTGTATCCCCAGCACCTAGAACAATGCATGGCATATAGTAGGTGCTCAGTGAATACTTACTGAATGAACAACAACAGAAAAAATAGATTTAGCTCATTCTTATTGTACTATTCAAATCCTCATTTATTTTGGGTTGGAAGTTCTGAATAAGTTTTTCCTGACAGCTGGCATTCACCTTTCAGGTTTATATATCTAAGAGCATAAATCAGCTGTCTATGTGTCTCTGCCCACAAGCTTCATGCATTATTCACAAGTTACTGGAAAGGGGAAGATAAAGGGTGGTTTTTATTGTACCAACATTCTTAGTGCTCAGGAGCCTCAGGTTAGAGAACAGGTTTAGATAGAGAGCAGGAAGTGCTGTGCATAAGTAGGAGACACTTGCACTGTGTAGGAAACCAAAATATGCCACCACAGAATATGCCACTTTGGCATAAGGATTATTTTGAGCTGGAGGTAAATGAGAAACAACAGATGCAGAAAGAAGCCTTCCTGGAGCTTTCCTTATCTGACTAAAAGCAGAAACTTCTGAGAAAAGAAGACTGCCATAAACTCCCTCTCCCAGGGAAGTTTTACGGCCATGAAAAAGAGGGGAAATTGGCGCTGAGATGGACTTGCACAAACCTTATTCCATTAGTTTCCCCCATATATTTTACCTTCCCACAGTTTGCTGCCCAGGGAAGCCTAAAACCTGTCTCCTTTGTCATGTGACTTCTCTGGAAATTTATTGTTTTTTGCTAAGATGCTATATAAGCCCACGTTGTAACCACCTATTTGAGTTACGCATCATCGAGGTTTCTTTCACATCATGTGCACAAGTTAATAAACTTGTTTGTTTTTCTCTTGTTAATCTGTCTTCTATGAGTCTAGTCTGCAGGGATCCAGCCAGAGAATCTAGGAGGGTAAAGGACAAAACACTTTTCTTCCCTTAGAACTATAACATCCCAAAGTTTGGATTTGAATATTGAATCCAGCAGTTTATGTAGCCCTGCAAGACTTGTTGCATTGCTGAGTGGTAATCTTCGGCCACAGGCAGTGGGAAATTGTTAAAGTAGAAAGACGCCTCCCCCAAAGCAGGAAGTTTGTTAGGAGGAACAGTTGTCTTGAACTTGAGAAAAACTTCCAACAGAATGTTCATTTTTTGTCTTCTTGATCTGATGATTTCTAAGGTTCTCCCACTCTAATGACAGTTTTATCTGCTATTTCTCAAATTTCTGTTTTTCATGTATATACTTGGTGGGGTTTTTCTTAATTTTTTAAAAAATGCAATCGGTTTTGTTGTTGTTGTTGTTTGTTTTTGTTTTTGTTTTTTTTTGAGACAGAGTGTCTGTTGCCTAGGCCCTTGACCTCCCAAGCCTCTGGCAAACCTCCTGCTTCAGCCTCCAGAATAGCTAGGATTACAGGTATGGGCTACCACGCCCAGCTAATTTACTATTATTTTATTTTTCGAGATGGAGTCTTGGCTGTGTCGCCAGGCTGGAGTGCAGTGATGCGATATTGGCTCACTGCAACCTCTGCCTCCTGGGTTCGAGACATTCTCCTGCCTCAGCCTCCTGAGTAGCTGGGACTATAGGCATATGCCACCACGCCCAGCTAAATTTTGTATTTTTAGTAAAGATGGGGTTTCACTATGTTGGCCAGGATGGTCTCAATCTCTTGACCTCGTGATCTGCCTGCCTCGGGCTCCCAAAGTGCTGGGATAACAGGCATGAGCCACTGTGCCCGGCCAGTTTTTGTATTTTTTGTAGAAAAGGGGTTTTGTCATGTTGCCCAGCTTGGTCTTGAACTCTTGGACTCAAAGTACTGGGATTATAGGCGTGAGCCACCTTTGAGTTGCTCCAGCTCAAAGGAATTTCATGTATATGTATATGCATATATATACATATATATATAGAGAGAGAGAGAGAAAGAGAGAGAGCATGCGTGTGAGAGAGAGTTGTTGTTTGTTTTTGAGATGGAGTCTTGCTCTATTGCCCAGGCTGGAGTGCAGTGGCGCCATCTCAGCTCACCACAACCTCCGCCTCCTGGTTCAAGTGATTCTTTCACCTCAACCTCACAAGTAGCTGGGATTACAGGCATGTGCCACCACGCCTGGTGAATTTTTTTTTTGTATTTTTAACAGAGACGAGGTTTCACCATGTTGCCCATGCTGGTCTCGAACTCCTGACCTCAGGTGATCCGTCTGCCTCAACCTCCCAAATGCTGGGATTACAGGTGTGAGCCACAGTTCCCAGCCCACTTTGTTTATTTTTGTTAGTATTTAACTGGTGTAAATTTGGCTATCCTTTTATATCTCTTCTCAATAGATTCTTTTAAAACCAGTATATTAGTTTCTATCTTAAATAGATGAATTTGTTTCATTAATGTTTATTGTGGTTAAGACTTTGAACTCATTTTTCCATTTTATGTTTTCCCCAGTGGACCTCAAGTACATGTATTTGGGTTCATCATTATCCTCAGTTCATGACACACTTTCCAAGTGGGGCCTGCTTTTATATATTTAGTTAGCATTAATAATGTGGTAAGTATCCATTAATCCATCACTTAAAACAAAAGCAAGAATCTTGACAATACTTTATCTCTAACCATATGTCCCCCACTCCCATTTCTCTCTTCTGGATCTCTTCCAAGATAGGATTATCCTGAATCCGGTGTTCATCATTTCCTTCCTGTCCTTTGTATCATTTTTGTTGCATTTATATGTATACCTAAAAAGTATATATTCTTGTTTTCATTGTTTTCACCTTTATAGAAAGAGTACATGCGCTATGTAATCTTTTGGGTCTTTTTTACTTTATATTTTATTAAGATTCATCCATACTCTTGTGTCTCACATTTCTTTTGGCTCCTGTGTACATTTGATTGTATGAATTTAGGCTCCTGTGTACATTTGATTGTATGAATGTACCGTAGCTAATTCATTCATTTTCTATTGATTTGTACTTAGGTTGTTTCCAGGGTTTTTGTATGTGTGTCTTACAATTTTTCTTTCTCTTGGAATTTGGAAGTTTTTTCAGGATACAACAGTGTGTGACTCATTTTTATTTTCAAAATTTTTCTCAATACTTGGGGATTCCTTTGGGTTTTTCTCGTGTTTTTTTGTTTTGTTTTGTTTTGTTTGTTTGTTTTTGTTTTTGAGACCGGATCTAAACTATCGCCTGGACTGGAGTACAGTGGTACCGGATTAGGGCTCGCTGCAGAATCGACCTCCTGGGCTCAGGTGATTCTCCTGCCTCACACTCACAGGTAGCTGGGACTATAGGTGTACATCCCCAGGCCTGGCTAACTTTTTGTAGAGACGGGTTTTCATCACGTTTCCCAGGTTTATCTTGACTTCCTGGGCTCAAGGGATCTGCCAACCTCGCCTCCCAGTTGTAAGCCACCATACCCGATCAATACCTGGGAATTCTTTTAAACTTAACTCTTTTTATTTTTTTTAGTTTACCAACCCTACCGTGATTTTTTCCAGGTTTTTCATATTTTGAATAATGCTGCTGTGAACAATCTTATATGTGTCTCTGGGTGTGGCTGTGCAAGAATTTATCTTGGATATATGTATCTAAGGTAGACTTGTTGGGTTTTAAAAAATTGTATGTTTTCTGACATGGTTGCATCAATTTTACTATTTTGAAACTTGTTGCCTCGATTTATATTCTCATCAGCGATGTTTAAGAGGTCTTACGGATTTATATTCTCTCTAATACTTGATCATATCGACCTTCTTTTTTCTTTTTTTTGAGACGCCCAGGCTGGAGTGCAGTGGTGCAATCTCGGCTCACTGCAACCTCCACCTCCTGGGTCAAGCAATTCTCCTGCCTCAGTCTCCCGAGTAGCTGGGATTACAGGCGCCTGCCACCATGCCCAGCTAATTTTTGTATTTTTAGTAGGGACGGGGTTTCACCGTGTTGGCCAGGCTGGTCTCAAACTCCTGACGTCAGGTGATCTGCCTGCCTCGACCTCCCAAAGTGCTGAGATTACAGGCTTGAGCCACTGCACCTGCCCATATCAACCTTTTTAATTTTTGCCAGTGAAAAGTATGTAAAATAATAACTTTTGTGGTCTTGGTTTGCATTTACCCGATCATTAGTAATGAATATCCCTTCATATATTTATTGATATATGTGGCTCCCTTTCTATAAAATGGCTGTTCATGTCTTTTGCCTGTTTTTCTTTTTTTGTTTGTTTTTATTTTTTACATTTTAATTTTTATGCACCTGAAGAGCCCATTTTTCTACTGGCCTGTTTATACATTTAATATTAATGAATTAAGTTCTTTATCCATTTTTGAGCTGAATTCTTTGTCAGTGTATGTCTTTTTCTTTCTCTAAGTTTTCTTTTGCAAAAATAAGTCTTAATTGTAATATAGTTTAATTGTCAATCTTATATTTTATTGTCAATGTTTTTTGCAGCTCGCTTGAGAAATCTTTCCCTATTCCATGTTATAAAGGACAGCCGTCTAAGTTCTCTGCTAAAATTTTTCCAGTTTTGTTTTTTTATCTGATTTCTTAATTCTTCTGTAGCTGCTTTTTTTGTTTTGTTTGTTTGTTTGTTTTTTGTTTTTGAGACGAAGTTTTGCTCTGTCTCTCCCAGGCTGGAGTGTAGTGGTGCGATCTTGGCTCACTGCAGCCTCCACCTCCCGGGTTCCAGCGATTCTCCTGTCTCAGCTTCCTGAGTAGTTGGGATTACAGGCATCTGCTACCATGCCCAGCTAATTTTTGTTTTTTAGTAGAGACAGGGTTTCACCATGTTGGCCAGGCTGGTCTCAAAGTCCTGACCTGAAGTGGTCCTCCCCACTCAGCCTCCCAAAGTGCTGGGATTACAGGCATGTGCAGCCACGCCCTGCCAAAAATAATTGTTTTTAAGAATTATTTTTGTTGTTTCTTTTCCTATCATCTGCTGAATTTATCACATTTTCTTTGTCCCGTTTTTGTTTTTTTTTCAGTTGTGGTTTGCAAGTTATATATGCTATTTTTGTTATTCTGCTAGTTATCCTTAATTTTTCAGTGTTATGCATGTGCTTAGTGGAACAGTCAAATCATCAAATTAATCTTGTTATGAGAAACAGAAGTCTCCTCCATCCTCCCTCTACCATCTCTTTCTCCCCAGAGGAAACCACTTTTATTCCTTTTCTTATTTTTATTTTTTATTTTGAGACGGAATCTCACTCTGTAACCCACGTTGGAGCGCAGTGGCATGATCTCAGTGCACTGCAACCTCCGCCTCCCAGGTTCAAGCAATTCTCCTGCCTCAGCCTCTTGAGTAGCTGGGATTACAGGCACCCACCACTACGCCCAGCTAATTTTTGTATTTTTAGTAGAGACGGGGTTTTGCCATGTTGGCCAGGTTGGTCTCGACCTCGTGACCTTCAGTGATCCATCCGTCTCGGCCTCCCGAAGATTATAGGCGCCTGGCCACCTTTTTTTTTTTTTTTTTTTTTCTTTAAGACAGAGTCTCGCTCTTGTTGCCCACGCTGGAGTGCAGTGGCGCCATCTCGGCTCAGTGCAATCTCCACCTCCGGGTTCCAGCAATTCTCCTGCCTCAGCCTCCCAGGTAGCTGGGATTACAGGCATGTGCTGCCAAGTCTGGCTAATCTTTTGTATTTTAGTAGAGACGGGGTTTCACCATGTTGCCCAAGCTGGTCTAAAACTCCTGAGCTCAGGGATCCGCCCGCCTCAGCCTCCCAAAGTGCTGGGACGACAGGCATGAGCCACTGCGCCCAGCGTAGGCCTCTTATTCCTTTTGATGATTCTTTTCATATTTACTTCTTTATCTCTAAATATTACACATATATTGCTGCTTCTTGATCATTTTCAATTTTAGTTATCATCTGTTGATTTTCCACCATAGAGGATGAAGATTGAACTCTTTCACTATCGGTGCACATTCACACACGTACACACACACACGCACCTCCCCAATTCTCCCAAACTGGTAGGAGAATGAATGAATAAATTTTGGTATATTTGCACAATGGAATGTTATACAGCTCTGAAAGTGAATGAATTAAAGAACCAGGGAACAGCAAGTATGAATCTGGATGGTATCATAATGAATGGAAAAAGCATGTCTCAGGTGACCACACAGAGTGATACCCCTTTTATAACATTCTAAACCAAGTGAAAGGCAACAATTCATGTTCAGGCCCCTATATATGTGATAAAGTTATTTTTAAAAATCAAAAGGGCCTGATGCTGTGTCTCACACATGTAATCCCAGCACTTTGAGAGGCTGAGGTGGGAGGATCACTTAAGGCCATGAGTTCAAGACCAGTCTGGGCAATATAGCAAGATTCCTTCCTACCAAAAAAAATTTTTTTTAATTAGCTGTGCGTGGTGGCGCACACCTGTAGTCCCAGCTACTCTGGAGGCTGAGGTGGGAGGATTGCTTAAACCCAGGAGGTGGAGGCTGCAGTGAGCTATGATCACACCACTGCATTCCAGTCTGTGTGACAGAGTGAGCCCCTGTCTCATAAAATGAAATGAAGAAGAAGAAGAAGAAGAAGAAGAAGAAGAAGAAGAAGAAGAAGAAGAAGAAGAAGAAGAAGAAGAGGAGGAGGAGGAAGAGGAAATACCAAATTTAGGATAGTGGTTATCTTTAGTTGTGGGAGTCTGGGAGATGGGAAAAGCAATAAGCCCATGGATATTATTGGCTAGTTGGGCTGTGGATTCAAATGAGAGTTCATTATATAAATAAATACATGCATAAATGCATACATAACCAAATCAAAGTGAACAAAATGAAAGAGATAAAGCATGAGTTAAACAATGATAATGTGTTCTTAACTACAGACTTCACAGCAGTGCTGTGCATCATGGTAAACATTCTGGAAATTTTTATCAAATTAAATTGCTTTGAAAATAAACTTCCCCCTCCACTTTCTCTGTTTCTTCTTTCTTAACTGCTTTTTATTTGACCAGTGGACTTCCTGTATTGATTTTTTTTTTTTTTTTTTTGAGGCGAAGTCTTGCTCTGTTGCCTAGGCTGGAGCGCAATGACACGATCTCAGCTCACTGCAGCCCCTGCCTCCCAGGTTCAAATGATTCTCCTGCCTCAGCCTTCCAAGTAGCTGGGACTACAGGTGTGTGTCATTATGCCTGGCTTCTTTTTTTTTTTTTTTTTTTTTTGAGACAGAGTCTTATTCTGTCACTCAGGCTGGAGTGCAGTGGTGTGATCTCAGCGGTGTGATCTCAGCCCACTGTAATCTCTACCTCCCAGGTTCAAGCAATTCTCCTGTCTCAGCCTCTTGAATAACTGAGATTACAGGCATGTGTCACCACACCCAGCTAGTTTTTGTATTTTTAGTAGAGACAGTTTCACCATGTTGGCCATGCTGGTCTCAAACTCCTGACCTCAGGAGATTTGCTCACCTTGGCCTACTAAAGTGCTGAGATTACAGGCGTGAGCTACCATGCCAGGCTTGATTTTATTTTCTATTTTCTCTTCTATTTTCCATCTCTTTGTCTCTGTCTCTTTGCTCTATTTTCTGGGAGATTTCCTCCACTTCAATTCCAACTCTTCATTTCTATTGTCATGTTTTTAATTTCCAAAAATTCTCATTTTTGGAAAATTCCTGAATGTTCCTTTTCTATGGCATCCTTTCACTGCAGTATATCTGCCTCCAACTCCTGCTCTAGGACTCAGTCTTCCTGGGTGTGCTGCATCATTTACCATCCATCCATCCATCCATCCATCCATCCATCCATCCATCCATCTATTTATTGTCTTACTATTGTCCTCTCCACCATTCTCCACTTTATATGTCTCTTAAACAATACTTTACCATAATTTAATTGTTTTTTCAGGAAGTTCTCTACCTTGAAATTTTTATATAAATATTTAGAATTGGCTGTGTGCGGTGCTTCATGCCTGTAATCTCAGCACTTTGGGAGGCTGAGGTGGGCGGATCACTTGAGGTCATGAGTTTGAGACCAGCCTGGCCAACACGGTGAAACCCTGTCTCTACTAAGTACACAAAAATTAGCTGGGCATAGTGACATATGCCTTAATCCCAGCAATTTGGGAGACTGAGGCAGGAGAATTGCTTGAACCTGGGAGGCAGAGGTTGCAGTGAGCCAAGATTGCACCATTGCACTCTAGCCTGGGCAACAGAACAAGATTCTGTCTCAATAAATAAATAAATAAATAAATAAATATTTAGAATTATATTTATGTATCAACCTCTAGATTTTAATAAGAATCTATATCATACCTTCAAATAAAACAAGAAATCTTTTACTCTCTTTCTTCCCTCTTTCATTTATTCTCCTCTTCCCACCTCCCATGTTGAAATAATCAGAGATTCCCATTGCAGAGTTTTGTTTTGTTTATTTTTAATTGACACCTTCTTGGACATCAAAAAGTTTTACTGGGTTCTTTACCCACCACTCCTTCTTATATCTCACATTTTCCTCTTGGATTCTGTATTATCTGTCACTGCATTAAAAATTATCAATATTCCGCTGGGTGCCATGGCTCATGCCTGTAATCCCAGCACTTTGGGAGGCCAAGGTGGGCGGATCACAAGGTCAGGAAATCGAGACCATCCTGGCCAACGTCGTGAAACCCCATCTCTATTAAAAGTACAAAAATTAACTGGGCATGGTGGCACATGCCTGTAATATCAGCTACTCGGGAGGCTGAGGCAGGAGAATTGTTTGAACTAGGGAGTCGGAGGTTGCAGTGAGACTAGATTGCATGTCAGCTAGGTCCTCTGAGCAAGCAAAGGAGAAAATTTTCTAGCAAAATAGAAGCCAGAACTTTTGCTGTCTCCTATTGGCTAGAAGCAAGTCACAGGTCCACCCACACTCATGGAGAGGGCATTACACAAGGGAGTGAACACCAAGAGGTGGGGATCACTGGGGACCCTCTTAGTGTCTGTCTGCCACAAATTACTAATTTTTCTTGTTGAAGCACATCCTCTAATAATTCTTTCATATGTGGTTCTTGACTGGTAAAATGTTTTAGAGCTCGGCCAGGCACGGTGGCTCATGCCTGTAATCCCAGCACTTTGGGAGGCCGAGGTGGGCGGATCACCTGAGGTTGGGAGTTCGAGACCAGCCTGACCAACATGGAGAAATCCTGTCTCTACTAAAAATACAAAATTAGCCGGGTGTGGTGGCATGCTCCTGAAGTCCCAGCTACTCGGGAGGCTGAGGCAGGAGAATCGCTTGAATGTGGGAGGTGGAGGTTGCAGTGAGCCAAGATCATGGCCACTGCACGCTAGCCTGGGCAACAGGAGTGAGACTCTGTCTCAAAATAAATAAATAAATAAAAGTTTTAGATCTCAGAGGTCTGAAATGAACCTGTTTTATTCTCCCACTTGGTGGAGAGTACGTATGGGGATAGATTTCTGGGCTCATAATGATTTTCCCCTTTGGAAAGCCAAGGTGGGCAGATCACCTGAGGTCAGGAGTTTAAGACCAGCCTGGCCAATGTGGTGAGATCCCGTCTCTACTAAAAATACAAAAATTAGCCAGGCATGGTGGCAGACGCTTGTAATTCCACCTACTCAGGAGGGTGAGGCAGAAGAATTGCTTGAACCTGGGAGGTGTAGGTTGCAGAGAGCCAAGATCGCACCATTGCACTCCAGCCTGGGCAACAAGAGTGAAACTCCATCTCAAAAAGATAATAATAAAAATAAAAATAAATATTTTTCCTCCCCAGACTGTCATTATCTTCTTGCATCCAGTGTTACCAAAAGAAGGGCTGATGCAATCCATTTTTTTGTCCCTTTTTAGTTGATCTGTTTTTCCTCTCTTAAGGAAGGATTTCTTTAAAAAAATATTTTTAGAGATGGGTGTTTCACTGTGTTGCCCAGGCTAGTCTTGAACTCCTGGCTTCAAGTGGTCCTCCCGCCTCAGTCTCCCAAGTTATCTTGTTGGATTACAGACACATGCCACCACACCCCACTCCAAGACTTATCTTTTGTCTCTGATATTGTGAGATGTCACCACACTGTCACTGGGTATAGTTCATTTTTTTCTTCTTTGACAAAATTGTACATATTATGGTGAGGAGCATGATGTTTCGAGATATGTAAACACTGTGGAATAGCTATATCAAGCTAATTAATGTATGCATTACCTCACGTACTTATTTGTACTGAGAACACTTAAAATCTACTCTCTTAGCAATTTTCAAGTATATAGTACGTTGTTTTCTTTTCTTTTCTTTTCTTTTGAGATGGAGTCTTGCTCTGTCACCCAGGCTGGAGTGCAGTGGCACAATCTCGGCTCACTGCAAACTCTGCCTCCTGGATTCAGGCGATTCTCCTGCCTCAGCCTCCTGAGAAGCTGGGACTACAGGCACGTGCCACCATGCCCAGTCAATTTTTTGTATTTGTAGTAGAAACGGGGTTTCACCATGTTAGCCAGGATAGTCTTAATCTCCCGACCTGGTGATCCGCCCGCCTCAGCCTCCCAAAGTGTTGGGATTACAGGCGTGAGCCACCACGCCCTGCCTATACCACCTTTTTATTTAATCATTCATCCATTGACAGTTAAATTGATGACCTATCTTGGCTATTATGCCCAGCTAATTTTTTTTTGTATTTTTAGTAGAGATGGGGTTTCACCGTGTTAGCCAGGATGGTCTCAATCTCCTGACCTCGTGATCTGCCCGCCTCGGCCTCCCAAAGTGCTGGGATTACAGGCTTGAGCCACCGCGCCTGGCCTCTTGGCTATTATGAATAGTGCTACAGGAAACGTTGGAGTGCTGGTAACTGTTTAACATACTGATTTCATTTCTTTGGGATATATAGTTAGTAGTAGGATTGCTGGATTATATGATAGCTCTATTTTTAAATTTTTGAAGAACCTCCATGGGTTTTTTTGCGGGGGAGACAGGGTCTCACTTTGTCACCCAGGCTAGAGTACAGTGGCGTGATCGTAGGTCACTGCAGCCTTGGTCTCCTGTGCTCAAGTAATCTTCCCACCTCAGCCTCCTGAGTAGCTGGGTCCACAGGCACGTGACATCACACTTGGCAATGTTTTTTTTTTTTTTTTTTTTTTTTTTTTTTTTGGTTTTTTTCAGTAGAGACAAGGTCTCGTTATGTTGCTCAGGTTGGTCTTGAACTCCTGAGCTCAAGCAATCCTCCAACTCGGCTGGGATTACAGGTGTGACCCATGGAGCCTTGCCATCTATCCATATATACTGCATCATAGTGTATATAATTAATTTGAAGGCTCCTTGATTTCTCTGTTTCCTGAGTTTGGTATCTCTGTTTTAAGGTTGTATTTTTCCTCAAATATTTTTTGATTGCTGAATGTGCGACTGTCTTTTTATATTTGACCATCCTTGTTAGCTTTCACCGAAGACCTTGACAATGGGCTAGTAATAGGTATTTCTCACTTCTTGCTTCCTGACCAGCAGAAAGTTAATTGAGTTTGTGCAATTGCATGTTCAGCCCGCTCAGGTAACAAATCATGATGGTTCTAAAGCAATTGTTGTAATTCTAATTCTGTTTTTTTCCAGCCTCTCTTGCAGCAGGGCTGATGTGTGACAAAGTTCTGGCCAATGAGATGTAAGTGGAAGCCTACTTACGAATTTCTGGGAAAACTTTCACTATATCATAAAAGTGACACTTTTATGAGTGAAAACTCAGTGACACTGCATCTTTCCCTTCTTCTTTTCCTTGCCATAGATGTTGTGTCTGGAGTTGGTTCCTTCCGGTGGGTTCATGGTCTCGCTAACTTGAAGAATGCAGCCATGGACCTTTGCAGTAAGTGTTACAGCTCTTAAAGTTGGCACAGACCCACAGACTAACCAGCAGCCAAGATGTGTTGTGAACAGCAAACGTTCCACAGTGGAAGGGAACCCCAGCAGGTTGCCAGTACTGGCTGGCGGTGGCTAGCTTTTATTCCCTTATTTGTCCCCGCCCATGTCCTGCTGATTGGTCCATTTTACAGAATGCTGATTGGTCTCTTTTACAGAGTGCTTATTGGTCTATTTTATAGAGTGCTGATTGGTCCATTTTACAAACCTTTAGCTAGCTACAGAGCGCTGATTGGCGCATTTTTACAGAGCACTGATTGGTGCATTTTACAAACCTCTAGCTAGCTACAGAGTGCTGATTGGTGCATTTTACAATCCTTTTGTAAGGCAGGAAAGTTCTCCAAGTCCCCACTGGGCCCAGGAAGTCCAGCTGGCTTCACTTCTCAATGTTAAATCTGAAGTGCAGCATCCATCATGTGACCATAAGGCAGCTGTATACTAAGGATGATGAAGTGGAAAGGTAGAAAATCTGTTTTCTGTATAGCTTCCTTGAGTCAGAGACACTAAACCTGAAACCACCTATCTCTAGACATCTCATGATGTGATTTCATTAAATGTCTTTTTTGCTTGAGTCACTATTAGTCAGATTCCTTATTTGCTAAACATTACTAACTAATGTGACCAGTGTGTGACACTGTGACTGTTTGCTACATCCTGAATCCAATTATTGTGGTAGAGGAACGGGATACTCTGCTGGGTGGGTTGAGCCAGTAGCTTATGGTTTTTATCTTTTTTTTGCTCCTAAGTGTTGGTGGTCTTCCAGAGCACTGCCCTACTTTTTGAGCTCAAGTGCCCACCCTGCTACTCCTAACTGCAGGCAGAGGCCTCTACTGTCCTCTGTTTGGTACAAAAAGGGGAGGAAAGCAGAGAGTCAGACCTTTGTTCCCACTGTGAAGCCTGAATTAACCACCTTCATGATGCCCCAGAGCTTCCTTCTTTTCCCCGTACCTACCATCTCCAAGCTTAGAGCCCCTAAGATGCTTTTGACTTGTACAGCAATCTTTTCTTGCATGTGGTTTAGGCTGTGGTTTCCTCCTGTAGTCTAGCCTCATTCTCTTTCTGCCTTTCGGGGGTCCCTGATCATTTATGGTCTACTGAGAGCACTCTGTTTTCCAGTGTTGCCACTGTGTGTGTGTGTGTGTGTGTGTGTGTGTGTGTGTGTGTATCTATGTGCCTACCTCACATCTGATCCAAAAACTGTGATTTGTATTCATGAAAAGAATAGGCCCGGTGCAATGACTCGTGCCTGTAATCCCAGCACTTTGGGAGGCAGAGGCAGATAGATCGCTTGAGCTCAGGAGTTTGAGATTAGCTTGGTCAACATGGCAAAACCCCATCTCTACAAAAAAAAAAAAATACAAAAATTAGCTAGATGTGGTGGCGTGTGCCTGTAGTCCAGGTACTTGGGAGGCTGAGGTGGAAGGATTGCTTGAGCGTAGGAGGATTGTTTGAGCCTGAGAGGCAAAGGTTGCAGTGAGCTGAGATCGTACCACTACACCCTGGTCTGGGCAACAGAGACAGGCCCTGTCTCAAAAAAAAAAAAAAAAAAAGCCTTATTTTTAAATATCTAAACTCTCTTTTCTAGGATTCTATCTGAAGAAATAGCTGAGTTGTAGTCAAAGTTTTATATTCAAAGATTTCCTTTCCAGCAGTATTTGTGTAATAGGATTAATATCTTAGAAAGTATCAAAGAGCCTTTCCAAGTACATGACCTTCTCCCTGTGTGGTTTGAAGCATCCAGCCTTCCTAGAGGATGGAGAAGAGGTGGGAGAAGGAATAGTATTAAGGTTTACTAGAATTCATTATTTCTTTGAAATTCATATGTGTCCCTATAATCAATGTTTGCTGACAATAGCTGTTGGCCAGGCAGTAGTTACGATATGGTTGTCATTGTCTGCATATATGAAAACTTGGCCTAAAAACCTTCTATAAGATTAAAAGAAGAAAAAAAGGACAGGAGGTGCAGCATAAAAACCTGCAGAATGAGGACGGGCGCGGTGGCTCACGCCCGTAATCCCATCTCTTTGGGAGGCCGAGGCGGGTGGACCACTTGAGGTCGGGAGTTCAAGACTAGCCTGGCCAACATGGTGAAACCCTGTCTCTACTAAAAATAAAACAAATCAGTCGGGTATGGTGGCGGGCACCTGTAATCCCAGGTGAGTCAGGAGAATCATTTGAACGGGGGAGGCAGAGGTTGCATTGAGCTGAGATCGTACCACTGCACTCCAGCCTGATCGACAGAGCAAGACTCTCAAAAAACGAAAAACAAAAAAACTTGCCAAATGAGTGTCGCCATTTGGGAAGGCAATCCCAGAGGCAGTGGTGGAGCACTGGATGAAGAAATCCTTTATCAACAACTCTCTCAATGCACAGGCAGCAATGCTGTATAGAGACTCGATCATTATTGACTTTGATATGAAAAGGGGTTCAGAAGAATTAATGTCTACATCAGTCTCTTCTGTAAAGAAGGTATAGAAATACCTTCCAACTATTTCACTTAGATTTTCCTTTTTACATGTGCACAAGATGACATATAAAAATATATGTCTAAATAAGTCTAAAAAGAGCTTTTTGAATGAGTGTAAACCAAAATTCTAAATAAGAATGCATTGTTCACAATTTAATTGGCAGTTTGTTTTTCTTTCTTAGGAGTACCTAAAATAACAGTGCATCTTACAACTGATGGTGCTAGTTGTGGTGAAATGCAAAATTATAGAAAGTATGAGGAGAGAAGAAGGAATTAATATCTAGTTCTGACATTCAAAATAGATTATGCGGCAAGACATTAGCCTTGCAAAATAGGTGTTTGTCTTAAGAGATCTTCTAAATTATTTTCTTTCGATCCTGTGCACAGACATCCTTTAGCATTTCAACAACCAAGCCCAGAGGACTTAGCCTGTAGAGTTGTCCCCTAAGTTTAAAAGAGAGCCCTTTCAGCCTAGACTGTGGGCCTCTAGGCTTGCAGCCTCGCTGGATGGATGTGTGTGGCAGAGCAAGGTGGAAGGCTGCCTGTTTGAGGCCATGGGGAAAGTGGGAAGAAGAAAGCAGTGAAGGGTCGGGCGCGGTGGCTCACTCCCAGCACTTTGGGAGCACGAGGCAGGCGGATCACTTGAGGTCAGGAGTTCGAGACCAGCCTGGCCAACATGGTGACATCCCGTCTCTATTAAAAATACAAAAAACTAGCCGGGCGAGGTGGCGGGCGCCTGTAGTCCCAGCTACTCGGGAGTCTGAGGCAGGAGAATGGCGTGAACCCGGGAGGCGGAGCTTGCAGTGAGCTGAGAACCGGCCACTGCACTCCAGCCTGGGCGACAGAGCGAGACTCCGTCTCAAAAAAAAAAAAAAAAAAAAAAACCAATAATTAAGGCCGGGCGCGGTGGCTCAAGCCTGTAATCCCAGCACTTTGGGAGGCCGAGACGGGCGATCACGAGGTCAGGAGATCCAGTCCATCCTGGCTAACACGGTGAAACCCCGTCTCTACTAAAAAATACAAAAAACTAGCCGGGCGATGTGGCGGGCGCCTGTAGTCCCAGCTACGTGGGAGGCTGAGGCAGGAGAATGGTGTAAACCCGGGAGGCGGAGCTTGCAGTGAGCTGAGATCCGGCCACCGCCCTCCAGCCTGGGCAACAGAGCGAGACTCCATCTCAAAAAAAAAAAAAAAAAAATACAGCTGGGCACAGTGGTGCACGTCTGTAATCCCAGCTACTTCAGAGGTTGAGGCACGAGAATAGCTTGAACCTGAGAGGCAGAGGTTGCAGTGAGCCGAGATTGCACCACTGTACTCCAGCCTGGATGACAAGGCAAGACTCCGTCTCAACAACAACAACAACAACAACAACAACAATAGCAACAATAAAAAGGGAGCAAAGGAGGAGAGGGATTCAGGCAGAAGGGCGACCAGAGTTAGAGAAGTCAGTAACTCAATGATACTCATGGTGAGGGGGGCTTTGCCTCTCTTCTGCTTGGAGCCCCTGAAGGAGGTTTCCTCAGAGGAAGCCCTGTAACTCTCCAAGGCACAGTCTCATCAAATTAAGGCACAGTTTGAGTAGGCAGAGCAAGGAGCTGAGCTTCAGCCTTCCTGAACTTCTGTACAGCCCCTGTGGGGTGAATGGGATCCTGATGTCGCTAGGGTGGGCTGTGAAGTTGCCAGAGGGGATCACCCTGGGTTCAGAAGAGGCCTGAGCAAACCCATGCATGGCCAGAGACCCCTCGGCCTCCCTCCCACTCCTGCCCCTGGGATCTCAGCAGCCACAGTCCTGCCCCTAATACTCCCCAGCCATCCCTTGGGACAGGAGCGGAAGATGGGCTGCTTTTCTTAGAGAGACTGAGACCTGTGTGTAAGGATTATTGGATAGGACTAACTTTTCAAGGTAACTTTTCCCCCCACACTAACCAGAGAAGAGAACTTGGGAAGACCAGAAAAAATAAAAGAACTACATTTTTTTTCTTTACATCCCAGATATAGTTGAGCTGCATTTTAAGATCCTGCTACATTTAGAAAAATGAAAGTGTGGAAACAAATATGTTGTCATAGGAGAATGATTTAACAAGTTACTACACATGCATAAAATGGATTTTTACACAGTTATTAAAATTATGTTTTTTAATTTAGAATTTATTTAATATTTTGTAAAAAGTAAATTATTTAATTTAATGTAATGATTTTTTCTTTTTTTTTTTTTTAGATTTTAGAGACATGTATGTCTCTCTCTGTTGCTCAGGTTGGAGTGTGGCGGCACAATCCCAGCTCACTGTAGCCTTGAACTCCTGGGTTCAAGCAATTCTCATGTCTAAGCCTCCTGAGTAGCTGGGACTACAGACACCCACCACCATGCCTGGCTATTTTTTGTATTTTTAGTAGAGACGGAGTTTCACCATGTTGTCCAGGCTGGTCTCAAACTCCTGGCCTCAGGTGATCCTCCCACCTCTGCCTCCCATAGTGCTGGGATTACAGGCGTGAGCCACTGCACCCAGCCCCGGCTAATTTTTTAAATGTTTTGTAGAAGCAGGGTCTAGCTATTCTAGCTATGCTCCCAAGGGTGATTTTGAACTTCTGGCCTCAAGCCATTGTTGAGGATCAAAAAGATAGAGTCCTTCTACAAGACCACTAGCTTGGACTCTGAAAAAAATGCCGATGACATGAAAGTTAAAACAGGGCTGTGGGCTCTGAGCTCGGAGATGGTAGGTAAGAGAACAGAAGGAAGCTCTGGGGCACCATGAAGTTGGTTAATTCAGGCATCACAGTAGGAATAAGGGTCTGGCTTCCTGCTTTCCTCCCCTGCTTGTACCAAAACAGGACAGCAGAGGCCTCTGCCTGCAGTCAGGAGTAGCAGGGTGGGCACTTGAGCTCAGAAGGTAGGGTAGTGCTCTGGAAGACCACCAACACTTAGGAGCAAGAAAAAGCTAAAAACATAAGCTACTGATTCAAGACGTCTTGATGGAGATGAGTGCTCCCAGACCATGAGGAAGACGACATTGAAGCAGCAATGCCAGACACAAATTGACATTAGACAATCTGGCAGAAGGGTTTCGATTATTTAAGACTGCCTTGACTTCTTTTATGACATGGACCCTTCTGTGATACAGGCACTGAAACTAAAGCAAATGGTGAAAGAAGGATTGGGACCATATAGGAACATTTTTTAGAGAAATAAAAAAGCAAAAAGTCAGACTGAAATTCTGATGCACTTCTGCAAGTTGCACTGAGTATGCCTGCCTGTCCTGACTCCCCTTCCACCTCTTTCACCTCTGCCACCCCTGAGACACCAAGACCAACCCTCCTCTTCCTCTTCCTTCACCTAATCAATGTGAAGATGACAAGGATGAAGAACTTTATGATGATTTACTTAATAAATAGTAAATATATTTTCTCTTCCTTACAATTTTCCTAAAACATTTTCTTTTCTCTAGCTTACATTATTGTAAAAATACATCATATAATACATATAACATATAAAATGTGTTAGTAAAATGTTTATGCCATTGGTAAGGCTTCCAGTCAACAGCAAGCTATTAGTAGTAAAGTGATTTCTGCTGTTCCAATAGAAAGAAAGAAAGAAAGAAAAAAGAAAGAAAGAAAGAAAGAAAGAAAGAAAGAAAGAAAGAAAGAGAGAGAGAGAGAGAAAGAAAGAAAAGAAAAGAAAGAAGAGAGAGAGAGAAAGAAAGAAAAGAAAAGAAAGAAAAGTAGTTAAGTATTTGGAGAGTGAAGAATTATACACAGATATTTTACTGTATTGGGGAAGGGGGGTGTCACTGCCCCAACCCCCTCATTGTTCAAGGGTCAACTGTATTAGGTTGTAAAAGTTTTTTTTTTTTTTAAAGAGATGAGGTCTTGCTATGTTGCCCAGGCTAGTCTCAAACTCGTAGGCTCAAATGATCCTCCTGCCTTGGCCTCCCAAACTGTTAGGATTGTAAACATGATCCAGCCTAAAACATTATTTCTTTTTTTTTTCTTTTTTTGTTTTTTTTTTGTTTTTTTGTTTTTTTGTTTTGAGACGGAGTCCTGCTCTGTCACCCCGGCTGGGGTGCAGTGGCATGATCTCGGATCATGGCAAACTCCGCCTCCCGGGTTCAAGCAATTCTCATGCCTCAGCTTCCCAAGTAGCTGGGATTATATTCTCATGCCACCATGCCCGGTTAATTTTTGTATTTTTAGTAGAGACAGAATTTCACCATGTTGGCTAGGCTGGTCTCGAACTCCTGGCCTCAAGTGATCCACCCGCCTTGGCCTCCCAAAGCTTTGGGATTATAGGCATGAGGACCATGCCTGGCCCATTCACATTGTTGTACAACCATCACCACCATCCATCCATGGAACTCATTTCAATTTGCAAAATGGAAACTCTGTGCCTGTTAAACAACATCCCCCCTCCTCTTCCCTCTGCCCTGGCAACCACTATCCTGCTCTCTGTTTCTATAAATTTGACTACCCTAAGTACCTTATGTAAGTGGAATCATAGAGTATTTATCCTTTTGCAATTGGCTCATTTCTCACTTTGCATAATGTCCTCTAGGTTCATCCATGTTGTAACATGTGTCAGAATTTCCTTTGTAAAGCTGAATGATATTCCATTCTATTGTGTATATCACCTTTTGTTTATTCTTTCGTCTGTCAATGGATATTTGGGTTGCTTCTATGTTTTGGCTATTGCAAATAATGCCCACTATGAACGTGCATAGACAAATACCTCTTCGAGCCCCTACTTTCAGTTCTTTTGGATATATACCCAAAAGTAGAATTGCTGGACATATGGTGGTTCTATTTTTAATTTCTGAGAAACTGCCATACTGTTTTCTATAGTAGCTGTACCATTTTACATTCCCACCAACAGTGAACAAGGGTTTCAATTTCTCCACATTCAAACTTGAAGACTGATATATACACACAAACTTGTCTGATGAACTAGAGTCTTCCCTCACATGCAGGAAAGAGTATGAAGCTCTGAAACAAAATCATCATGTGTAAGGAAGATGCTGGCAGATAGGATGCAGGGTCAGAGGGCACAAGGATTTCAGGGACCCCATGAGCCTGTGCAGGTCTACCCTGACTCAGACACTCCATGAAGTGCCTGTGGGTAACTGCAAAGCCATTTTTGTATCAATGCATTGATCTTTCTCTCATTAATCAATAACAGCTTCTCATATTTCCCAATTTGTCATTATATTCAGAACTAAATATAACCCTGAAAGTTTATTTGAAATGCCATCTTTGTAATATCCTTAAAAAAAAAAGATATGGATACTTTTTTTTTTTTGAGACAGAGTTTCGCTCTTGTTGCCCAAGTTGGAGTGAAATGGCACAATCTTGGCTCACCGTAACCTCTGCCTTCCAGTTCAAGCGATTCTCCTGCCTCAGCCTCCCGAGTAACTGGGATTACAGGCCTGTGCCACCATGCCTGGCTAATTTTGTATTTCTAGTAGAGATGGGGTTTCTCCCTGTTGGTCAGGCTGGTCTCGAACTCAGGTGATCTGCCTGCCTCGGCCTCCCAAAGTGCTGGGATTACAGGTACGAGCCACCATGCCCAAGATATGGATACTCTACTTGCAAATATTTCTTGGTTTTTAATTTTATTTTATTTTTAAGTAAAAGCAAGTTTATTAGGAAAGTAAAGGAATAAAAGAATGGCCACTACATAGAGCAGCCTCCTGGCTTTTTATTCTGGTCCACTGATCTGTACATGTAGTACCATGGTTTACGTTTTTTTAGTTTTATGAGATAATCCAATAACCAACAGGGCAAGTTCCCCTTTGTGAGTCCTGGCTGTCAATCTGACCTTGAATTTTCCTGTGGCACTTGTTTTTCTAGGTGTATCTATTCTAGAACGATTAGAGCCCCTGGAGTGACAATCAATTATCAGGGCTTAGGACATAATGATGCTGGGCCTCCCAGGCAGGTCTCTCTCTGTCCAGCAAGAACCTCCATGGTAATCACAGTCAGTGATGGTAACTTCCCCTAAGGTATTCCCATTATGCCAGACTGAGTTTTTCTTCTTCTTCTTCTTTTTTTTTTTTTTTTTTTTGAGATGGAGTCTCACTCTGTCACCCAGGTTGGAGTACAGTGGCACAATCTAGGCTCATTGCAACCTCTGTCTCCTGGGTTAAAGCAATTGTCCTGCCTCAGCTTCCCGAGTAGCTGGGATTATAGGTGTGCACCACTACACATGGGTAACTTTTGTATTTTTAGTAGAGACAGTGCTTCACCATGTTGGCTAGGCTGGTCTCGAACTCCTGACTGTAATGATCTGCCCGCCTCAGCCTCCCAAAGCGCTGGGATTATAGGTGTGAGCCACTACACCTGGCCAACTGCCCTCTTTTAGTGGGTCTTTACTGCTGCTCCACCCCGTGTGGCTGATTGGACCAGAGCACCTGAAAAACTTCCCTGTTTCCAGGGTCGAATTAACCTTCTTTTCCCTTTGACTAGAGGCCTTCACACTGGGCGCAGGTCTGTCAGTGGATAGCTGTGGTTTCAGAGGTGCCTGAGACTCCTGTCTGCTGGTATTACATTTTGTTCTTTATTCCTGAAGTTATCTGCAAGACAGAGTTTTAGAAAATAATGCTCTTCATAGTCAAAGTTGGAAACGTTTTAAGGCTGACTGTACAGGAAACCCTTTGACAGAGTGGTGTGGCCAGTGTAATTTCTGTGGGCATTGATTCAGGGACCTTCTCCTGGCTCCTCTGCTCTTATTACTAGATATCATTTTGCCTGATCAGACATCTGGTCTGTCTGCTTGGACATCTGGTCACATTTTAATGGTATTTAAATCTTTATTTGTCTTATCGCTGAGGATTAGAATGTCAGAACCAGGGGTTTCTCCTAAAGCTTCCACTGCAAATATTGATCTAAATGAACAATTCCTCAGTGTTCATAAAGAAACAGGCATTGCTAAATGGGAACAATCTTGGAGAAACTCTACCTTGATATTTCTGCTTTGAGAATATCAAGGATATTTCTCAAAGCAGAGAAATTAATTAGGGAGGTATCCTGTCAACATTACCTTGCAAACTGTCATACTTGTACCAAATATCAGGGATCAGGGAGAAGGAATCATTTCCCACATTCTGTCCCTCAGTCAAGTCATCCACATCCTGTTGTAGTCAGGTTATGTTGATTTGGGAAGAGTAAGGGTCTTCAGAATCCATTTGTAACATTTGCTATATGAAATTCTGTTGGTTGGGTGCGGTGGCTCACACCTGAAATCCCAGCACTTTGGGAGGCCAAGACAGGCGGATCACCTGAGGTCAGAAGTTCAAGACAAGCCTGACCGACATGGTGAAACCCCATCTCTATTAAAACACAAAAACTAGCCAGGCAAGGTTGTGGGCACCTGTAGTCCCAGCTACTTGGGAAGCTGATGGGGGAGAATCTCTTGAACTCAGGAGGTGGAGCTGAGATGGTGCCACTTGAACTCAGTGAGCTAAGATGGTGCCACTACACTCCAGTCTGGGAGGCTGAGGTGGGAGGATCACTTGAGCCCAGGGGTTCCAGACCAGCCCGGGCAACATAGTGAATCCTCATGTCTACAAAAAGTAGAAAAAATTAGCTGAATGTGGTGACATGTGCCTGTAGTCCCAGCTACTCGGGAGGCTGAGACAGGAGGATTGCTTGAGCCAGGGGAAGTGGATGCTGCAGTGAGCCATGATCATGCCACTGCACTCTAGCCTGGATGAGGCTCAAAAATTTTTCTCAAAAATTAAAAAAATTGGCCGGGCTTGGAGGCTCATGCCTGTAATCCCAGCACTTTGGGAGGCTGAGGCAGGTAGATGATCTGAGGTCAGGAGTCGAGACCAGCCTGGCCAACTTGGCGAAACCCTGCCTCTACTAAAAATACAAAAATTAGCCGGGCGTGGTGTCAGACGCCTGTGATCCCAGCTACTCTGGAGGCTGAGGCAGGAGAATCACTTGAATCCGGGAGATGGAGGTTGCAGTGAGCTGAGATCACGCCACTGCCCTCCAGCCTGGGCAACAAAGCAAGACTCTGTCTCAAAAATAAATAAATAAGTTAATTAATTAATTAATTAAAAAATTAGCCGGGAATGGTGGTACATACCTATTGTCCTAGCTACATGGGAGGCTGAGGCAGGAGGATTGCTTGAGCCCGGGAGTACAGGATTATAGTGAGCTGTGATCCTTCCACTGCACTCCAGCCTGGGTGACAGAATGAGACCCTGTGTCTAAAATAAAAAATAAAAAAAAAATGAGTGCATTCAATGACACATAAATGTACACTTAAAGATAGTAAAGATAGTAAATTTTGTTATGCATCTTTTATCACAATTGAAAAAATAAAAAATAAAGAAAAGGAGGGGACTGATAAACACAAAATTAGGATGGTGGTTACTTTTAGTTGGGGGAGGATGGGGATGGTAAAGGCAACAAGCCATGGATAGTTATTGGCAATAGTTATTGGCAATGTTGTAGTTGGGTGGTGGAGAGTGTATTATAAAAAGTATTATTATTATTTATTACTATTATAAAAATACTCAACCATGTGTGGGGCAAATAATGATAGTGGACTCTTTAAAAAATTTTTTTTCAATTTTTAAAAAATTACACTTTAAGTTCTAAAATTTTTTTTTAAATTTAATGTATATTTTTAGGCAGGGTCTCACTCTATTGCCCAGGCCTGGAGTGCAATGGCACGATCATTGCTCACTACAGTCTTGACCTACTTGGCTTCCCTCCCACCTTCACCTCCCAGAGTGCTGGGATTTCAGGCATTCACCACTGCACCCAGCCTATAACATATTCTTAATTAAGAATTACAGTCTTTTTTTGTGTGTTTTGTTTTTGAGACGGACTCTTGCCCTGTCACCCAGGCTGGAGTGCAGTGGCCCAGTCTTGGCTCACTGCAACCTCTGTCTCCCAGGTTCAAGCAATTCTTCTGCCTCAGCCTTGCAAGTAGCTAGTAGCTGAGATTACAGGTTCCTGCCACTATGACTGACCAATTTTTGTAGTTTTAGTAGAGACGGGGTTTCACCGTGTTGGCCAGGCTAGTCTCAAATTTCTGACTTCAGGTGATCCGCTCACCTCGGCCTCCCAAAGTGTTAGGATTATAGGAATGAGCCACCACACCCAACCTACTGTCTATTAATTGCATGCACTTGAAGCTCAAAAAGTAAAAGTCATTTATAAAATGTATGATAATAAAGAGACCATAAATCATCCATGACTTATTAGGTCTTGCTAATATTTTTGCAGTCATTTTTTTTTTTTTTTTAAGTGGAGATGGGATCTTACTGTTGCCCAGGCTGGTCTTGAACCCTTGCCCTCCCAAAATATTGGGATTACAGATGCGAGCTACCATGCCCGGGCTTTTTGTAGTCTTCATGTGTGTGTGTGCTAAAATTGGAATATGGAACATTCTCTTTTGTAACTGTGTTTTTCATCCAACAGTAAATTGATAATATTTTTGCATGCCATTAGCATTCTTTGACAGCATTTAAAATATAGTCATACAATTCTATTACATGGATATACCATAGTTTATTTAAATAAGTGACTAGTGTTAAAATTTAAATTGTTTCTATAATTTCCCTATTATAAACCTGCTGGAATGAATATCTTTGTTGCTTAATCTTTGCATCTGTTTCTTATTCTTTGGGGAAATTCATGGACGTGGAATAGTTGAGGCAAGGATATACCAAAAAAATTAATGCCTTTGATACCAAAATAGTCAAGTGATCCTCAGGAAAGGTTTGCCAATACTCATTCTGACAAATAAAATACACAAACAACACGTGAGTCCATTTTCTCGTATCCTCATCAACAATGAGCTTTTTGAGTTTTTAAATCCTTCCTGAAAAATCTTATTTCCCTGATGTTTTAATTTGCATTTATCTGATTACAACTGAGATTGAATATTAAGATGTTTTCACAGTTTAAAAAATTAACTAGTTTTTAATTGAAAAAGTAATTCATGTACATGGTAAAAATATCAAACAGCATAAAAAAGTACACTATGAAACATAAGTCTCCTTCCCGCCTTGGAGCCCCAGTCCCTCAGAGGCAGCCACCATAATCGGTTTCTTGTTTCTCCCTCCAGAAATATTATGTACATAAAGAAGCAGGCTGGGCACAGTGGCTCATGGGTGTAAAATCCCAGCACTTTGGGAGGCTGAGGTGGATGGATCACGATGTCAGGAGTTCGAGACCAGCCTGGCCAACATGGTGAAACCCCATCTCTATGAAAGATACAAAAAATTAGCCGGCGTGGTGGTGCACGCCTGTAATCCCAGCTACTCGGGAGGCTGAGGCAGGAGAATAGCTTGAACCCGGAAGTTGGAGGTTGTAGTGAACTGAGATCATTCAGGAATATATGTATATGTATATGTATATCCCCAGTTTTTTATGCACTAAGAACATGTTCTTAGAATAAAATACAAATTCTGAGCCTTGCCTACCACTCAGACCTCATCTATGCTGGACTCCCTAAGAGTCACTGCGCTCCATCAGCCTTATTTCTTTGTGCCCTCAGCACTCTACATTCTCTCTTGTCCCCGACCTTTGTTCTTGCAGGTCCCAGTGCCTCAACTCAAAAGGCACCTTCTAGAGAAGTCTTCCCTGGCTACATGTCTCCTGACCACCCCAGTGCGCCCAGTCTCTCCCTTCCCCATCCCTTTGTTGAGTTTCCTTCATAGCATCTACTACTGCCGGAACCTCTCTCATTTCTGGGTTGCTTTATTTGTTCATTACCCCTCTCCTCTACCAGGATGTCTGCCTCATGACAATTTGGATCTGATCTGTTCAGTTCACCTCTATATCTCCAGCACCTAGGACAGTTCTCAGCAGAGAGGAAGTCTCAAACACCTGACCTCAGACGAGTCGCCCACCTTGGCCTCCCAAAGTGCTGGGATTACAGATGTTAGCCACCGCGCCCAGCCTGTTTTTGTTTTTTAATACAAATTGAACATCATGCTGAGAGGCAGACCTATCAAGGCTGCACACTCAGCCTTCTTTGACAGCTCTGTCGTCATCAGATACCAAGTCCGATTTTTAGCAGTTGTCCCTGAAGCTGCAGGAAGTGAGAGTCTCCTTAAAAAAACTGCCACAAAGCTCCCATGGCTTTTTTTTTTTTTGAGACAAAGTCTTGCTCTCTCATCCAGGTTAAGGTGCAGTGGGATAATCAGGGCTCACTGCAGCTTCTACATCCCAGGCTCAACTGATCCTCCACCTCAGTCCCCCAAATAGCTGGGAACCACAGGTTTTTAAATTTTAGTAGATATGAAGTCTTGCTATGTTGCCCAGGCTAGTCCTGAACACTTGGGCTCAAACAAGCCTCCCGCATCAGCCTCCCAAAGTGCTAGGATTACAGGCATGATGAGCACCACACCCGGCCCCTCTGGGCTCTCCTAATCACTACTTCCCCTTCCACAAATATAACTTCCTTGCTTTTCTTTTAGAATATAACCACCCAAGCTTTTATTTCCAAACAATATAGTTTAGTCTTGCCTAACTTTTGAACATTGCATAAATGAAACTATATAATCTACGGCTCTATGAATTATTTAGTGACTATCTTCTTTTGTATGACATTCTATTTGTGACAGTCCTCACGTTGTTGTGAGTTGCAGTCATTCATTTTTATGGCTGTATCATATTCCATCATAGGACTACACCACAATTTATTTCTAAATTCTACCTTCTCTAGACATTTGAATTGTTTCCAGTTTTGAACTATTATGAAAAGTGTTGCTATAAATTTTATTTATTTATTTATTTATTTGTTTTTTTTTGAGATAGAGACTTGCTCTGTCACCATGCTGGAGTGCAGTGGTACAATCTCGGCTCACTGCAACCTCTGTCTCCCGAGTTCAAGTGGTTCTTCTGCCTCAGCCTCTTGAATAGCTGGGACTACAGGCAAGCGCCACCACGCCCAGCTAATTTTTGTATTTTTAGTAGAGATGGGTTTTCACCATGTTGGCCAGGATAGTTTCCATCTCTTGACCTCATGATCCTCCTGTCTCAGCCTCCCAAAGTGCTGGGATTACAGGTGTGAGCCACTGCACCCAGCCTCCATACATTTTCTCAAATATATCTTTTGTTTTTTTGAGGTGGAGTCTCGCTCTGTCCGCCCAGGCTGGAGTGCAATGGCCTAATCTCGGCTCACTGCAACCTCTGCCTCACAGGTTCAAGTGATTCTCTTGCCTCACCCTCCGGAGTAGCTGGGATTATAGGCGTGTGCCACCATGCCTGGCTAATTTTTTATATTTTTGGTAGAGACAGGGTTTTACCATGTTGGCCAGGATGGTCTCGAACTCCTGACCTCAAGTGATCCTCCTCCTTTTTTTTGAGATTTGGTCTTGCTCTGTCACCCAGATGGGAGTGCAGTGATGCAACCAGAGCTCACTGCAGCCTCCATTTCATGGGCCCAAGGGGTCCTCCTGTCCCAGCCTCCTAAGTAGCTGGGACTACAGGGATAATCTACCAGGTCCAGCCAATTTCTTTTATTTTTAGTAGAGACTAGATTTCACTATGTTCCCCAGGCTGGTCTCAAACTTCTGAGCTCAAAGGATTCTTCCCCCTCAGCCTCCCAGAGTGTTGGGATTACAGGCATGAGCCTCTGTGCCTGGCCTTGTCTATATCTCTTGGTGTACATATGTAAATGTCTCTATTGGTTGTGTACCTCGGAGTGGAACAGCCAGGTCATAAGGTTTGCCTATGTTCAGTTTTCACAGATACCAAAATAGTTTTCTAGAGACTGATTTGAGTAATGAATAATTAAGCTCTGGTCTCCTGCAAAAAAAAAAAAAAAAAAATTTAAAATGATTGTATCCTGTCCCTACACCCAGCCTCCCCATGGCTTGTACATGTCTAAAGTTGGCTGTTAGCTATCCTGAGACTATCATTTTCTTTTTTGTAAGATTTCAATGCTGTTAATAAAAGCTGGTCTACCCCATATTTCTTTTCTTTATTTTTTTGATACAGAGTCTCACTCTGTTGCCCAGACTGGAGTGACATGGGGCAATCATAGCTTACTGCAGCCTCAAACTCCTGGGCTAAAATGGTCTCCCACCTCAGTCTCCTGAGTAGCTAGAACTACAGGCATATTTCACCATACCCAGCTAAATAAAACATTTTTTTTTGGTAAAATTACCAGTTTCAATAATAGCTAAAAGTGTTCAAAATGTTAACAAAGGTTTTTGTTGCATGGTTAAATAAATAAATAAATAAATAAATAAATAAATTTTGTAGAGACAGGATCGTACTATGTTGCCTGGGTTGGTCTTCAATTCCTGGCCTCAAGTGATCCTACCTCCTTGTCTGCCCAAAGCACTGGGATTACAGGCGTGAGTCACCACACCTGGCCCAATAAAAGCTAGCCTACTCAACATTTCTTATAATGATCATTGCTCCATACCAATCAAATGCCACAGACACCCCATTTACCTGCCCAATTTCACTCTCCACCTACAGCTCACCCCCAATTAACTACAAATGAAAACCTTAATAATTTTGATGCCACTTCATGTCAAGGGTTATCATGAGCCCCTTACCACTAGTAATAGTGTACCTATTGCTGTCATGAGGGATTGTTTCCACATGAGATCAGTGGGGCCCTAGGCAGAATTGATCACTGTAGAGAGGTGAGGACAGAATAGGTCAAAGACCTGGGAAGAATGTGAGGCCAAGAGGCTCTGATGTGGCATTAAGAGATGTTTGATCTAGGCCAGGTGCAGTGGCTCTTGCCTGTAATCACAGCACTGTGAGAGGCTGAGACAGGTGGATCACCTGAGGTCAGGAGTTTGAGACCAGCCTGGCCAACATGGTGAAAACCCTGCCTCTACTGAAAATACAAAAATTAGCTGGGTGCGGTGATGCACGCCTGTAATCCTAGCTGCTTGGGAGGCTGAGGCAGAATTGCTTGAACCTAGCTATTTGGGAGGCTGAGACAGGAGAATAGCTTTAACCTGGGAGGTGGAGGTTGCAGTGAGCTGAGATCACACCACTGCACTCCAGACTGGCTGACAGAGCAAGACTCTGTCAAAAAAAAAAAAAAAAAAAAAAAACAAAGAAAGAAAGAGATGTCTAATCTAAAGGCATATCATAGATTTTCTTTCCAAAGTAGGGTTACTCCATTTGCATTTATTGATGTGATGTGATGGATAGGTTTGGTCTTCATTCTGGCATCATGTTATGCTTTCTCTCTTGAGCGATTCCTTTGTTTTTCTTTTGCTCTGTGGTGTGTATACAATTTCTTCAGCCTTTTTTTTTTTTTTTTTTCACTATCTTGGTGGCAATTTGGCATGCTATTTCTTTTTTTTTTTTTTTTTTTTTTTTTTTTTGAGACGGAGTCTCGCTCTGTCGCCCAGGCTGGAGTGCAGTGGCCAGATCTCAGCTCACTGCAAGCTCTGCCTCCCGGGTTTATGCCATTCTCCTGCCTCAGCCTCCCGAGTAGTTGGGACTACAGGCGCCCGCCACCTCGCCCGGCTAGTTTTTTGTATTTTTTAGTAGAGACGGGGTTTCACCATGTTAGCCAGGATGGTCTCGATCTCCTGACCTCGTGATCCGCCCGTCTCGGCCTCCCAAAGTGCTGGGATTACAGGCGTGAGCCACCGCGCCTGGCCAGGCATGCTATTTCTTCTGGAACCACCAGACTTTGTCAGGACAAGATGTGTCAGATATGCTAAGATCTGATGTGATGCCTAAAATCTAAAACTCAACACACAAATGCATTTTCTGTTTGTTTTACTGCTAGACATTTGTGCCCTACACAGGAATCCTGATAAATTCTATTTTGCCTGATGCCCATCAAAAGACAGGGAGAAAAATGGTTGGTATGTTTATAATTACATGCACAGCTTTAGGGAAGACATTCCTGAGAGAACTTTGGTTTTGACTACAGTTAAGGAGAATCTTCTGCTTATAATTTCATCTGTCTGATAAATGGAAAAATTTTCTTTTCTTTTCTTTCTTTTTTTTTTTTTTTTGAGACAGAGACTCGCTCTGTCCCCCAGGCTGGAGTGCACGGTGCGATCTCAGCTTACTGCAACCTCCGTCTCCTCAGGTTCAAGCGATTCTTGTGCCTCAGCCTCCCGAGTAGCTGGGATTACAGGCGTGCACCATGACATCTGGCTAATTTTTGTATTTTAGTAGAGACAGGGTTTCACCATGTTGGGCAGGCTGGTCTCGAACTCCTAACCTCAAGTGATCCGCCTGCCTCGACCTCCCAAAGTGCTGGGATTACAGGTGTGAGCCACTGTGCCTGGCCCAAAGAATTTTCTACACACCAGCTTCTGGCACTTTATGATTCACACTTTTTTCCTTCTCCAGCACCCACAAAGTCTCAGTGCCAGGCACTGTAGGGCACATTTCTACTGTGATGTAACCTCTGGCCCTACTCCTTCATGTCATCTACTTTGTGCTCTGTACCAGATGAGTTGGCACAGAGGGAGGTAGGATATTTCTACACCAGGATGGCTGGCAATAATTTAATTATAGGTGGAAAAGAGTACAGACCACATAAAAGTATTCCACTAAACCCAAACTAGATGTATTCCATGTCAGCTTCCCCTCACTCGTATTTCATACCACCATCACTTGACATGAAGCAAAGGAGAATTCTGAGCAAAAAAAGTAGTCTCTGCTTGAAGCAAAATTGCTTTATCTATGAAAATTTTACAAAAGTGGATGCCCATGTGAACATGTTATGAGAGCCTTCCAACACTGGCCTAAGTAGGGGCTCATGGAACTGAGAGGCCCAAAGCTCATGCATCTGTAGCTATAAATTTGTTTAAGCTAACAATTAAAAAAAAAAAAAAAAAAAAAGAGGGCCGGGTGCCCTGGTTCACACCTGTAATCCCAGCAGTTTGGGAGGCTGAGGTGGGCGGATCACCTGAGGTCAGGAGATTGAGACCATCTTGGCCAACATGGTGAAACCTTGTCTCTACTAAAAATACAAAAATTATCGGGGCATGGTGGCGCATGCCTGTAATCCCAGCTACTCGAGAGGCTGAGGCACGAGAATCGCTTGAACCCAGAAGGCAGAGGTTGCAGTGAGCCAAGATCACGCCATTGTATTCCAGCCTGGTGACAGAGCAAGACTCCATCTCAAAAAAAAAAAAAAAAAAAAAAAAATTAGCTGCACATGGTGGTGCACGCTTGTAATCCCAGCTACTTGGGAGGCTGAGGTGGGAGAATCACAGAGGTTGCAGTAAACCAAGATTGCACCACTGCACTCTAGCCTGAGTGACAAAGTGAGACTCTGCCTCAAGAAAACAAAAAACAACAAAAAACTGGACATTTTAGAAAGTTTGATGATGATGAAGAAATCAAAGCAAGGGGAGTTAGTGTAGGAATCAAATGTTGAATGGTGTTAATCGAAGATGACTTGATACTGTCTCCATGGTACCTTGCAGTTTATAATTTAATATAGAGACATTATTAAACTGCAAAATACATGTAAGAAAGTCCAACAAAATTCTGGGTTTTTTTCCCATGATGATTGATGCTTTTTAGGAAATAAATGTCAAAACCTTTCCAAAATTTTCCTTTTGTTCTTTTGGGTTCCTCTGTCTTGCTGGTGCCTGGCCTACAGATTGTGCTGATGGGGTGAAGTTGCAGAGCCTAACAAGCAGATGACTCTTCCTGAGAGGGTGTAGAGTAGCCCTGTCCAATAGAACTTTCTGCAACGAAGAAACGTTCTGTGTCTTGTAGTCGCTAAACACACATTGCTATTGAGCACTTAAAAATGTGGCTAGTGAAAGTGAGGAATTGAGTTTTACATTTTATTTAGGTTTAATCAATTAGAATCTAAATTTAAGTAGCCACATGTGGTTAGTGGCTACCATAGATGGCTATGCAGAGTTGGAGCCACAGTGAGGGGGAACATGACACAGAAAGGGGAAAGAGGAGGAGGGCATGCCAGCCAGGTGGCTGTGAGCAGCTGGAAGGTTTTGAGCAGAGAGGGCCAAGGGACAGTTCTGCCCAGAGGGGCTTTCCAGTAGGGCTTTTCTATGTTTTTCCTTCTCAGACATATACCAGGCAGCCAGGTAGGCCAGATAGGAGTGGAACTGATTCATCCATTAGGCCCATCATACTTTTAGTGGTCCACAAAATGTTTTTATTCTTTTGAAATTTAAATTTAATTTCATTATTTTTTTTTTAATAGACAGGGTTTCGCTATGTTGCCTAGGCTGGACTCAAACTCCTGGGCTCAAGTGATCCTCCCACTTCAGCCTCCTGAGTAGCTGGAACTACAGGTGCTCTTTCTTCCTAAAAATATGTTTAGTAATGGATGATTGTATGCAGAAAAAAAAATATATATATGTTTAGGTTGAAGAAAATACTTCAGGCCAGGAGCAGTGGCTCAGGCCTGTAATCCTAGCACGTTGGGAGGCCAAGGCAGGCAGATCACATGAGGTCAGGAGTTTGAGACCAGGCTGGCCAATATGGTGAAACTCCATCTCTACTAAAAATACAAAAATTAGTCGGGTGTGGTGGTGTGCCTGTAATCCCAGCTACTCAGGAGTCTGAGGCAGGAGAATCACTAGAACCTGGGAGGCAAAGGTTACAGTGAGCCAAGATTGCACCACTGCACTCCAGCCTGGGCAACATACCAAGACTCTGTCTCAAAAAAATAAAATAAAATAAAATATATAAAATTCATATATTCATCTTTATGCCAACCCAGTGGTAAGATATAATTTTTAAAAAAATTTTTAATGGAGAAAGGGTCCCTTGAAAACAAAAGTGCCTAGGACCCAAGAAAGTCATGGGGTGTGTGTGTGTGTGTGTGTGTGTGTGTGTGTGTGTACCAGGGAAGGGAGAAAGTGCTTGCTTCTTTCAACATTGACAGCTCATGCTGGACTCCTAGGCATCCGCCTGGCCACCACCCCCTTTAAATGCCGCCCCCCCCCCCCACCGGGGTTACACCTGGCCTCCCTGAATGGGCTCACCTGCCCCAGGTCTGGCACTAAGAAACCAAACAAAAGAACAAGATTCTTCAGCAATCCCAGGGTCAGAAGAATCTCCCGTACCAGGCTTGGAAAATGCACCTATGGACTATGACATACTTGGGGAAAGGGCACTGTGGGGCCAGGGAGGAGTTCAGGAGCTGTGCGGGAAGAAGGAGGAGGGCAATGCTATGTTGTAAAAAGGGTGAGCTCGTTAAACTTTACAATCCCCTTGATACCAACCCCATTTTACAGAGGAAGCATGGACTCAGAGAGGTTGAGGAGCTTGCCCAAGCTCACAGCTGGGATTCAAACTTAGGCGTCTCTGTTCTGACACCCATGCCCCAGCTCCCTGGTCACAGATCCCTGGGATGCCTGACTCAGCCATTGTAGGGCCGCGGGCAGGGCATAACGGATAGCTTCTAAGCTGACCACCCAATCCTCCCCAGTGGCTGTTCTCCCTTCCTGCTTCCCAGAAACCCATCCTTCACGGGCTAATCCTACAAAGGATCTTCTTTAATAGGATCTCGGGGCCTCAATTTCCCTTTTTGCGTGTGCTGGGGCAGGGATCTTCCTCTAGGAATGAGGAAGAGAGAGAGACAAGAGAAAGGCATGGCCTTTCTGCCCCACTGTGCTAAACCCCCAGCCAGGGTCCTCCCGGAAGCCCAACCCCTGCCGCGCGCGGCCTGGCGGGCAGGAATGGAACTCGGTCCCTTTAAATCCCGCCGAGGAACGCCCGAGGGCCGGGCCGCGCCATTCCCGGATCCGCCGGCTGGGAATCGCGGGTTCCCAGCGCGTCCTGCAGCGCTTCCCGCGCCGCGCCCCCAGCCCAGTGCGCCGGCTCTGTGCGTGGGTGCCTGGGTGGTCGGGAGAATGAGCCGCATCTACCACCACGGCGCGCTCCGGAACAAGGCGGTGCAGAGCGTCCGGCTACCGGGGGCCTGGGACCCCGCCGCCCACCAGGGGTAGGCCTGGGCGCACGGCCTCGGGTCGGCCTCCCCTGCCCTGGCTCGAACCCCGCTCCAGGATCGGGGAATGGGATGCGGGTGGAGGAAAACTGGGGTTGCCAAAGCCACCTCTCCGCCTCCAGTCCACCCCTCCCGGCGCCCCTGCCACCGCGCCCGTCCTGCGACCCCATGACACAGATCGGCTTAAAGCTCCCCGCCTGTCCTCCTGCCCTCGAGAGAGGGTCCCGAACCCCAGACAGGAGAGAGGGTCCCGACCCCCAGACAGGTCTCGGAAGGCTGTGCTTCGCCTCACGCCGACCTCCGGCCCCACCCCACCCCCATAACTATAAACTCCAGCTACTTGCCGCGCTGCTTTTGCACAGGCTCATGCCCTGCCCCAGAAGGGACACTGGCCGTGCTGTGGCGGGAACAGCGGGCGTGCTGGTCCAGACCAGGGCCTGCCTAGGTGAGGAGGATTTGGAGGGCCAGGCCGTGTCGTCACAGGGTTATGAGGCTGAACGGACCATTCCATTTACAATTGCACTCAAGAATTGTGCTAAGTGAAATAAGCCAGACACAGAAAGACGAATACTGTGTGATCTCGTATGTGGAATCTATAAAAGGGTGGAACCATACAAACAGCAGAACAGGCCGGGCGCTGTGGTTCACGCCTGTAATCCCAGCACTTTGGGAGGCCAAGGCAGGTGGATCACTTGAGGTTAGGAGTTTGAGACCAGCCTGATGGTGAAACCCTGTCTCTACTAAAAAGTACAAAAATTAGCCGGGTGTGGTGGCAGGTACCTGTAATCCCAGCTATTTGGGAGGCTGAGGCATGAGAATCGCTTGAACTTGCGAGGTGGAGGTTGCAGTGAGATTGTGCCACTGCACTCCAGCCTGGGCGACAGAGCGAGACTCTGTCAAAAGAAAAGAAACAGTAGGCCGGGCGCGGTGGCTCAAGCCTGTAATCCCAGCACTTTGGGAGGCCGAGACGGGCGGATCACGAGGTCAGGAGATCGAGACCATCCTGGCGAACACGGTGAAACCCCGTCTCTACTAAAAAATACAAAAACTAGCCGGGCGAGGTGGCGGGCGCCTGTAGTCCCAGCTTCTTGGGAGGCTGAGGCAGGAGAATGGCGTAAACCCGGGAGGCGGAGCTTGCAGTGAGCTGAGATCCGGCCACTGCACTCCAGCCTGGGCGACAGAGCGAGACTCCGCCTCAAAAAAAAAAAAAAAAAAAAAAAGAAACAGTAGAACAGTGAACAGTGATTGCCAGGGGATAGTGGACGGGGATGGGGATGGGGGTGGGGAAATGATCAAGGGTACAAACTTTCAGTTACAGAATAAACAATTTCTGGGGATCTAATGTACAGCATGGGGTCTGGTGGGTGTGTTCATTAATTTGTGGTAATCATTACATAGTGTGTACTTAAATCATCGCGTTGTGCACCTTGAATATATACAGTCTTTGTCAGTTAAATATTTAGAAAAATAATTGTGGGGGGGTAGTGGGGATGGATTGGATTTAGGTAGAGTTTTCACTTCCCACTCCCATCCCTCTTCCACTGTCATCTTCAGCTGTCCCCACCCTTCTCCATTTCTGTGGATGCAAAAAAGGAAGTCTCCAGGTTCTGCTTTTATGAAAGCTAGAGTCAGGAAACCAGGGGTCCACTTCCCCTCAGTGAAGGACTGTGTGATCTTGTGCTAGTCCCAGACTTCTGAGTTTTGGTTTCTTCACCTCTCAGAAATAACCTTTTCCTCGGGTTAATGACCACCTGGATATGAATGAGAACAGGAATATGAGAGTGTTTAAAAACAGGTGGAAAGGGAAAATAGCTTATTGCAGCTTAGATACCTACCCTCACATTTGGCCCAATAAAAAAGTAAAATCTTTTATATTTAGTAAGCACTTAATAGCTTACAAAACGCCTTCACACACATGATCTTGTGTCATCATCAGAGGAGCAGAGTGAGGCGGCTGTTTTCCTCCCCATTTTGTAGATAAGACTGAGACTCTGGTTCCGGTAACTCCCAGTGGCCTTGTAGGAGGGGACCGTAACTTGATCTTAGGACAGCCTGACAAGGTGCCTCCTGGCGTCTGGGCAATGCCCCAGCCTTTGGGACCCTTGCAGGGTTGGAGACCCCTATGTAGGAAGCACGGGGAAGGGAACTGCTCAATACCCAGCCTGCTCAGGGTTGGGTGAATAGGAGACACAGGTGAGATTTGCTGAGGAGTGACAGAACCGACTATCCTTTCTTTCCCATTCATCCCCAGGGGAAATGGTGTCCTGCTGGAGGGAGCACTGATCGATGTGTCTCGGCACAGCATCTTGGACGCTCATGGCAGGAAGGTGAGGATGCTTCCTCAGTGCTAGCTAGAAGGCACTGACTTCACGGTCGTTACCCACTATGGCATCTCCTTGTGCTGGGTCCTTCCAGTGCCATGAGTGGGGATTCTTGATGGGCTTAGAAAGCAAGTGGGAAGTAGGTCAGGAGATTTACAGCCAAATGGGACCACCAGCTGGAAGGAGAATAGTTTAAGGCTGTGTTGGGCAGCAGACAGTTGGGAGGGCCTGTATTCTTGCCAGAAGAGCCTGGGTCATGGCTGAGAAGGCGGACCAGGCCGTAAACCCCAGTCTTGCCTGAATGTAAACTCAGACACTGTCTGGGGCTTCAGTTCCCATGTTGATGTCCTGGATGCCTTTGCCCTCTCAGCCTCCTGGGGTCATGCCCTGTATCACCACCCCATCTCAGGTGTCTGTGGGTACACCTGCATTCACCATCCACTACTAACCTGTGTCTTTTTTCTGAGTGCTAGTTCTGACTTTCCACTCCCCTTTCAAATAGCCCCACCTAGATGTGCTGACCACCTTATCTCCTTGGTCTCTATAACTGAGCTTGGTCTCTAAAAATGTCCCCTCCAGTAGGGCCAGAGGCCTGGTGCTACATGGAGCCTGCATGTCCCTCCTATACCCCACGAGAACACTCAGCACTATTTTCATGTCAGGTGTATTTTGCTGCGCCTTCCCCTCCTTAGCACACAGTCAGCAGGTGGGAACACCCCTCAGAGCCCCTAGCCAGCCTGCCCAGGAGAGCCCAGCAGTGTCTCCATGCTGATATGGGGCTTACTTGCCTCAGCTGCCCTCAGGCAGGGCCTTCTCCTAGCCCCTCTTAAAACTTGCCTCCTCTGAGTTCCATTCCTGGTGATGGTTCAGTTGCCCTCCCAGCCACCAGGCGGTGAACCCTCACTGTCTCCTCCCCAGGAAAGCAATGGCAGGTCCTGCTGGGCTCCTCCCTTGCCCATTCCTCCCCCTCCCCTGCCTTCCCTTCCTCTTTCCATGGCTGCTTACCTCAGATGGGCCCTCAGCCTGTCCTGATAAAACCTTGCACCTGTCCCTCTGCCTTCTGGCTGTCCCCAGAGCTCATCCCTGCCCTGCTGCCAACAGGACAAATGTCTTTCCAGAAATACATATCTGAGGGTCTCACTGCTGCTCAGAAACCTTTCAGGATTCCTTGTCCATCAGATAAAATCCAAACTCCAAATGCCAACTCAAGGCCTGTCCTGAACCAAGCTCACTTGCTTTCCCAGCCTGAGCTCCCAGAAGGCCTCCAGGTGCCCTGTGTGGCTCAAACATGCACAGGGGCCTCTTGGCTTTCATTTCCTATACTGTCCCAGGCTTTTAATGTTCTTCCTACGGCTTTTCATTCCCACAGTTGGCAGACTTCCTCACCCTCCAAGACTTCATCTTTCTTGATTCTACCAGGAAGTGCCCACCTGTTCTTCAGGCCCTGGGAGCATTTCACCCACCTGCCTTGAACAACTGGCAAACAACATTTACAGCACACTTCACGCTTGGCACTGTGCTTGCCCCTCTGTTATCTCGTTGAACCCTCATAATATTCTTAAACACAGACATCACATTATCCCCATGTGATGGGGAAACTGAGTGGCTTATCCCACCCACTGCATCTGCTGGAAGGGGCAGAGTGGCTACCCTCACCCAGGGCTCCTTTTCAGTGCCTTTTCCATTGCACCTTGGCAGCACCCATTCCTGCTCCATGGTATTTGGGGTCCTCGGACTTGGGTTATGGATTTTGTTTTGTTTTGTATTTTTGAGATGGAGTCTCATTCTGTCACCCCAGCTGGAGTACAGTGGCATGATCTCAGCTTACAGCAACCTCTGCCTCCTGGGCTCAAGCGATTCTCCTGCCTTAGCCTCCTGAGTAGCTGGGATTACAGGCGCATGCTACCACACCTTGCTAATTTTTTATATTTTTGATAGAGACAGGGTTTCATCATGCTGGCCAGGCTGGTCTCGAGCTCCTGACTTCAAGTGACCCACCCACCTTGGCCTTCCAGAGTGCTGGGATGACAGGCATGAGCCACCTTGCATGGCCGAGTTATGATTTTCTTTCTTTTTTCTTTCTTTTCTTTCTTTCTTTTCTTCTTGAGACGGAATCTTGCTCTGTTGCCCAAGCTGGAGTACAATGGCATGATCTTGGCTCACTGCAACCTCTGCCTCCTGGGTTCAAGCGATTCTCCTGCCTCAGCCTCCTGAGTAGCTGGAATTACAGGCACCTGCCACCATGCCTGACTAATTTTTTGTATTTTTAGTAGAGACGGGGTTTCCCCATGCTGGTCAGGTTGGTCTTGAACTCCTGACCTCGTGATCCTCCTGCCACAGCCTCCCAGAGTGCTGGGATTATAGGCGTGAGTCACTGCGCCCAGCCCAAGTTATGGTTTTCTGTATATACTCTTTGTCTTTGGCTGTGTGGAAGCCCTGGGCTTGCCCTGTTAGGAACTTCTAGCAGGGCTCATTATATGTGGCAGGTGCTCTTGTGAACCCATGAATGAATAAATATTTGGTGGGGTTGGGGCATCTGTCTAGCTTGAACATCTTTTGGAGCTGAGGTGGGCTTCCAGGGTAGATATGAGGTTGGCAGGGCTGCAGCCAGAGCCCAGAGTGTGTGTGTTGTGGGATGAGGCCGCCTCCCTCACTCTCTGTCTGCCTGGCCCCAGGAGCGCTACTATGTGCTGTATATCCGGCCCTGGTCACATCCATCGCCGTAAATTCGACGCCAAGGGAAATGAAATCGAGCCCAACTTCAGTGCCACCAGGAAGGTGAACACGGGCTTCCTCATGTCATCCTACAGTACGTATCCTCTGCCTTTCCTCCCTCCCTCAGGGCTCTCCTGCAGTGTGGCAGCCTTTGTCTTCTGAGCCTCTTGGCCCCTGGAAAGTGTCTTCTCATCCTGCTGGACGCTGAAGCCCCGTGTGTGGCCCGAGGCTTCCCCACCCACCCCCGGGGCTGGACTCCTTCCTGCCTCCCATTCACTCAGAGGATCCCCATTCCCTCCCCTCCATCCCAGGGGCCAGGCTGGCCTTCCCACCTCCTGCCATTTCCTGTGTCTGGCAGAATCACCCACAAACCTGGCTTTGGGCTCTAACTGCCTTTGTGCAGAGCCCAGGCCAGGCCCTAGGCGGTCTCCGTTTTACTGCCCAAATCCTCATTTGGTTCTGGGCTCTTAGTCCATGCGTGTTATATAACAAAATACCTTAGGCTGGATGATTTATTAACAACAGAAATGTGTTTGTTTATTGTATTTATTCTTAATTTAAAATTTTTTTATTTCTTTGTGCATTTTTAGTGGCTGGATTTTGCTATGTAGCCCAGGCTGGAATATAGTGGCTATTCTCAGGTGCAATCATAGCGCATTACAGTCTTCAAGTGATCCTCCCTCCTCAGCCTCCAGAATAGCTGGGACTGTAGGTGTGTGCCACCACACCTGCTTAAGAACAAAAATGTCTTGCTTACAGTTCTGGAGGCAGGGAAGTCCAAGGTCAAGGTGCCAGCAGATTCGGTGTCTGGTGAGAGCTTGCTTTGTGCTTCAGAGACGGCGCCTTCTTGCTGAGTCCCACATGGCAGAAGGCAAGGCAGGTCTGTCTTCAGCCTCTTCTGTAAAGGCACTCATCCCACTCATATGCCATGACCTACTCACCTCATAAAGGACCCACCTCTTAATACTATCACGTTGGTGATTAAGTTTCAACGTATGATTTTTTTCTTTTGTAAAAAATTTTAGGGTGAGTGCAGTGGCTCACGCCTGTAATCCCAGCACTTTGGGAGGCCGAGGTGGGTGGCTCACTTGAGGTCAGGAGTTTGAGACCAGCCTGGCCAACATGGTGAAACCCTATCTCTACTAAAAATACAAAAATTAGCTGGGCATGGTGGCAGGCACCTGTAATCCCAGCTACTTGGGAGGCTGAGGAAGGAGAATCACTTGAACCCTGGAGGTGGAGGTTGCAGTGAGCCAAGATCCCACCACTGCACTCCAGCCTAGGCAACAGAGTGAGACTCTGTCTCAAAAAAATAATAGTAATAATAATAATACTTTTCAGTGGCCACTTTACTTCTAGGCATTACGTCCATACTCCGTCAGTGGAGGAAAGAGCTGAGTTTGTCTCTTTGTTTTTCTTTTCTTTTCTTTTTCTGTCTGAGACAAAGTCTGGCTCTGTCACCCAGGCTGGAGTGAGTGGCTCGATCTTGGCTCACTGCAACCTCCACCTCTCGGCTCAAGTGATTGTCCTGCCTCAGCCTCCTGTCAACATATGAATTTTGGGGGATACATTCTGACCATAGCAGACCCTCCATGATCTTGTTCTTCTTCCTGATTTTGTCTCTGGTAGGGCCTCTTTGCTGTCTGCCCCTGGGTGAGAAGGTTTTGAGGTTGAGTGGGACGCTATCACTTTATTCATTCATACCTTCAGTTACTCATTGACTCTCTGAACATTAGGGATCATCTATATCATGTGCCAGCCCTTGTGCCACATACTGAGGGGTTCAGGGATGAACAAAACCCAGTCATATACTTGAAATGTTCTCGGTCCAGTAGAGGAGATGGAGAGGCCTGGGCCTGGATCCTGTGAAGGGTGCTGAGCCCAGGCAGGCATGACTGGAGACGCCCTGGAGCAGGGAATACCAGGACTGAATCCTGAAAGATAAGCAGAGGTCAGCCAGGTGCCAGGGATTTGCAGGGTGTTTCAGAGAGGCAGAGGGTGCCCAATGCCTGGAAGTTGAAGAGTTCCTGATCCAGGTATGAGAAGCCATGCAGGGCAGGCAGCAGGAGGAGCGGGCACTGAGGAGCTCAACTCTAACCGAGGGTGGAGGGCAGCCCTGTAGTGAGTGGTTTTAAGTAGGCAGGTGACGTGATCAGGTCTGTGTTTGAAAATCCCCAGGGAGGCAAATAGCCTGGAACCCAGCGAGGCCTGTGAAGAAGCTGTTATGGTCACCTAAGACAGAGATAAGAAGGCCAGGATTAAGGACCTGTCAGTGGGGGTGCAGAGACTGGAGCAGCTCAAGCTAGAGGAGGCACAGTGGCCTGTTGGCTTGGCTATTGGGGAGGAAGAGGAAGGAGTCGTGATGACGCCAGAGGTTGGGCATGGGTGCCAGGCTCGGGGGAATGGAGGAGTGAGAGGTTTGTGTGGAGGAGATCTGTTTGGAACACACCGAGTTTGAGTTGCCAGGAGCACTGCTGGGTAGAGGTCCACTGAGGCCTTGGAGGACAGTTCTAGAACTTGGGGAGAGAACTGGGCTGCAGCACATTGAGAGTATTGAAGCTATGGAAGTGGACCAAGTTACCCAGGAGGAGAAAAGAAGTGGGCCCAGGAGGTTGTCTTGGGAAACAGCAACAATGGGAGGTGGATGGAGAAGGAAGAGCAGGAGATGGAGCCACTGAAAGGTCCGAGGGATGGGGAAGGTGTCATGTCTCTAAAGCCCCTCGAAGCCAAGGGGAACAGGCGTGAGAAGCTAGCAGTGGGGTCAGGCACTGCCCAAGGCTTAGTTAGGTCTGAGATATGGAGCATCCAAGAGGTTTTCAGGTTAAGAGCTCACCGGTGACTCTGGTGGGGGTACACGGGGTCTGGAGCAGTAGGTGTCAAAGCCAGAATGCAGGAAGGCCTTGAGGAAAGGTCAAGGAATAGGGAGAGAGAGACAGGTCCTCAGGAGGTGGGAAGGGGTCTGCAGCCCAGATGGAGGAGCTGGCTTGAGGCAGGAGGAGAGGCCTCCTATCCTTTGAGACTGAAGGAAAGAGGAGATGTTTTGTGTGGTCAGAAGTGAGTTGACGGCTGGGCGTGGTAGCTCGCGCCTGTAATCCCAGCACTTTGGGAGGCTGAGGTGGGTGGATCACCTGAGGTCGGGAGTTTGAGACCAGCCTGGCCAACATGGTGAAACCCCATCTCTACCAAAAATACAAAAATCAGCCAGTTGTGGTGGCGCACACCTGTAATCCCATCTACTCGGGAGGCTAAGGCAGGAGAATTGCTCAAACCCAGGAGGCAGAGGTTGCAATAAGCTGAGATTGCGCCACTGCACTCCAGCCTGGGTGACAGAGTGAGACTCCATCTAAAAAAAAAAAAGTGAGTTGACAGGTAAGTGGTGTCAGGGAAGTGAGAGGCCCCACTTGATGGCTTCTGTTACCTTGCAAAGAAGGTGAGATGCTCTGTCTAGCGGTGTCGGGCAGAGGGCTGAGGAGAATGGAGCGGTCCTGTGGGGGCAGCCACCTGTGCAGTCTCAGAAGGCATCCGTGACAGAGGTCGGCTGAGGTTGTACCCTATGAATGAAATGTGCTCCATGAAATGTGTTCATGGGTTGACTGGGATGTTCTTCAGCAAAGTGCGGCCACCTGGGCTTGGCGTGGCGCAGGCAGCCTGTGGGACAAGCTCCGGGATTGCTGTGCTGGGGTGTGGCCTTGTGAACACCCAGCCCTGTGAGGCTGGGCCCACTTCACAGTCCAGGAGTGCCCCTCCCCTAATCCAGCACCTGGATTTAGGACTCCTCCCTTAGCCCATGAACTCTGCCAGGAACAGGAAAGAGGAGGGGGACTACCAGAGTTTACTCCTGGTTCCAGTAGACCTCACCCCAGCCAAGGAGACCCTGAGGGCTTGGAGAGAACCCTTCCTGGCCACCGGGGTCTCAAGATGGAATTGTGTTGGGGTGCTTTGAATCCTGCCTCCTCTACTACTATGTGACCTTGAGCTAATTACTGAACCTCTCTAAGCCTTGGTTTTCTCATCTGTAAGATGGGAATAGTGAAAACATATGAACACTCACTGAGGGGTCCACATGCCAGGCGCTGTGCTACGTGCTTTATTTCCTTTATATGTCATGTCAGTCCTGTCAGGTAGGTACCGATTTTATCCTATTTTTCGGGTACAGAGAGGTGATGTAACTTGCCCAAGTTATTGTGGAGCCCAGATCTGCACCAGGCTGCCTGTCCCCAGCCCATGCCTGTCCACCTCTGCTGTGGAGTTCCTTGTTGAAGACTCGCAGAATGGGCACCGAGTCCCAGCCTCCGGGTGACTGAGCTTGGAATCACTCAGCCCTCACCTGGCTCTTGAGAGGCCCTCCAGAAGTGCTTGCTGCCACAGTGATAATGACCCTCCTGTGCTCTGTGCCTGCAGAGGTGGAAGCCAAGGGGGACACTGACAGGCTCACGCCCGAGGCGCTAAAGGGGCTGGTCAACAAGCCAGAGCTGCTGGCACTGACAGAGAGCCTCGCCCCCGACCACACAGTGGCGTTCTGGATGCCCGAGTCGGAGATGGAGGCAATGGAGCTCGAGCTGGGGGCCGGGGTACGGCTGAAGACTCGGGGCGATGGTCCCTTCCTGGGTGAGTAGTGCAACCCTCACTGTGGCCCACCATTCCTGTGTGGCCCATGGGAGCTCTTGGCCTCCCTAATGTCTAGAGCTCATGGGAGCAGGCAAGGTCTGGCCTCCGTGGGGACACAACCAAACCCTGGAGATTTACTCCTAAATCCCTGCACAAGTGCCCTAGGGCCATTAGGCTCGACAGCCTGGATCCCCAGCTGCCACCCAGTCCCATGGTTCCTGTGAGCGACCTCTCCCCACCATACCTTGGGGGTCCCACCCAGGGATTCACTGACCACATCTAGGCCTGGAAAAAACGGTGGCTTAACCCAGGCCTAGGGGACCCCACCAGAATGGGCCCAGCCCTCGCTATGTTTCCACCACAGGGACAGAGGACATTCAACTTCATCTCTTCTTTCAGATTCACTGGCCAAACTTGAGGCTGGAACCGTGACAAAGTGTAATTTCGCTGGTGATGGAAAGACAGGGGCATCCTGGACAGACAACATCATGGCCCAAAAGTGTTCGGAGGGGGCTGCAGCGGAGATCCGAGAGCAGGGGGACGGGGCAGAGGACGAGGAGTGGGTAGGTCAATGGGGAACTGTGCACCTGGTGTTGGTGCAGTTGAATCTCCTGGCAGGAGTATGGTACATACTGGTTGAGGTTGTGGCTAGGATGAGAAGACGACAGAAGAATCTTACCCCCCAGCTTTGGTGGAATTCTGTGAAACACCTGGGAGTGTGTTAGCATCAGGAAAATTCCTTTAAGGTATGAAGAATGACAACCTGGGACCTTCCTTGTAGGTGGCTGTGAACCTAACTATGCCCCAAAGATTCCCAAGTGGTAGGAAGAAGGGGGTGCAGAGGGATATTGATGATGGTCATTAAGTCTCAAAACATTTCTACTTCAGGTGGATATATTAATAATGCTGAGGCAGTTGAACAACTGAATGCGTAGTTTTTCCTCCTTTGGTTTGGGCTCCTTTCCTGAAGTGTCTGGAGAATGGCTGACCTGGACCTTACTGGTTTTTCTTTTGCTGAGAGTCAGTCCCCTCATTGATCCTCAGCCTATTCACAGTTGCTTTTCTTTTCACTTCTTTTCTTTTTTTTGGAGACGGAGTCTCATTCTGTCACCTAGGCTGGAGCGCAGTGGCATGATCATGGCTCACTACAGCCTCAAACTCCTGGGCTCAAGTGATCCTCCCACCTCAGCCTCCCAAGTAGCTGGAACTATAGGCATGCATCACTATGCCTGGCTAATTTTTTTATTTTTTGTAGAGATGAGGTCTTGCCATGTTGCCCAGGTTCACAGTTGTTTTTCTGAAATATATTTTACCCAAAGAGTTGAATTGATGTCAAAAGGCCCCCAAATGCACACTTATTATTTTATCTTATTTTTTTCGAGATGGAGTTTCACTCTTACTGCCCAGGCTGGAGTGCAATGGCATGATCTCAGGTCACTGCAACCTTTGCCTCCCAGGTTCAAGTGATTCTCCTGCCTCAGCCTCCCAAAGTGCTGGGATTACAGGCATGTGCCACCTTGCCTGGCTAATTTTGTAGTTTCAGTAGAGATGGGGTTTCTCCATGTTGGTCAGGCTGGTCTCGAATTCCTGACATCAGGTGATCCGCCTGCCTCAGGCTCCCAAAGTGCTGGGATTACTGGCTTGAGCCACCACACCTGGCCTCAAAATGAACATTTAAAGCAATGAAGTCACAGAAAAATGCTCTATCTAGGTGATGGAGATGATGTCTTTTGCCAGAGAAAGCAAGGGCACGCAGATGAGAGTGTCTGAATTCCTTTTTGTCTTCATAAAGCAAGTCTTGGACTGAAAAACAGTCCAAGAGCTGTTGGAGCTGCCAGGCCAGCTCTAATGAGGTGAGGCCCAGGCAAGCACTCATGGGCCCCGCAGGTACCACGCGACTGAACCCTTGTTTATCTGATAACTTGCAGTGACGTTTATGGCATGTGCTCTCTCTACATTATCTTTACCCTTTGGATTTCTCCAGGATGACTGAGGGATGTGGCTGCCTCCGGGGGCACCAGCACCTTCTGTAGCATTGTTGAGAATTTCTTCCATGAACTTCTACTCTGGAGCTGGAGAGAACAGTCAGCCAAGTCTTACCTGGTTCTTCCCCACAGCCACCTTGGAATACTCTTTGAACAAGCTCTGCTAAAACCAAACCCATGACCACTGTGTTGGTGGTGGGGCCCCATGCTGTGGCTCACGGAGGGCCCCTCCCTGCATGTGAGTCTAGCCTTCTTAGACATTACATGATGACCCTTTAAAAAAAAATTAGAGATGGAGGTCTCACTGTGCTGCCCAGGCTGGTCTCAAGCTCCTGGACTCAAGGGATCCACCCACCTCCACCTCCCAAGGTGTTGGGATTACAGGTGTGAGCCACCGCACCCGGCCTCATGTTGACCCTCGCCCTGGATTGCAGCCTGGTTTTTGGAGGCAGGTGGTGGGAGAGACCCTAGGGCAGCCTGAGAGTAACTGGACCTGGTATTGGTGCAGAATGGGGAATATCCCTTGTCTAAATGCAGAGCGGCTGAGAGAAGTTAGCAGGGCTCTTCCTCTGTTCTCATTGTTTCCTGCTTTCCTTCTCCACCCGCCCCCTCCTTAGCACTCCGTGTTGTAGCCTCTACTATCCTGCTTCAAGCCTCCGTGTCCCCTGTACCTTCCCCCCGCCTCCCGAGTTGCCAGGTCTTTATTCCCCCATTGATCCCATGCCACCTCGGGGGTTCCTGTCGTCTGACATCCCTGGCTGCTTTCCTGGTAGATGGCATTCCCAGAGAGGCCAACAGCATTCCCAGAGAGGCCAACAATGCTCCCAGAGAGGCCAACAGTGTTCCTAGGTGTGGCTGGCTGGTCTGCATCTCTCAGACTCACTCTGCCAGGCTACAGTTTTGAGAATACCTTTTTTGTTGTTGTTTTATACCTGGAGGACTTTTAATGAATGAGTAAATCTTCAGAAAGGAATTCCTCCACCCTTACTGGGTTATTGTCAGGTATGAACAGCCTTTCAGCTGAGCAATGTTCCTATGAGAAGGAAGCCATTTATCTTGGGTCGTGAACATTGCCTTTTTGGGTAGTATACCCACACCCAGATCTGTGAAGAGACCTGGGGTTGAAGTCTCCATGTCATCAGGACTTTGGCATGTGGATCTTGCTTGACTTGGGAAAAGAGAGGGTAGTGGTGAACTAATAATTATGGAGTGCCCCTAATGTGTCAAACACAATGCTGGATGATTTCCATGATAATAATTACTCATACTTGTGCTAAGCACTTGCGATAGCTTACTTGTCACAACAGTCCATGAGGTATTGATTATCCCCATTTTTTCATGAGACTAAAGCTCAGAGCTCTAGGATAGTATACAGTGGCAAGAGGAATTTACACCCAAGCACCCAGATTTCAAAGCCCACATTCTTAACTACTGGACTATTCATATTACAGAGCAGGAAAAGGGTCTCAGAGAGGTTAAGCAACCTGCCCAGAGTCACACAGCTAATGAGTAGCAGAATCAGGATTCAAACCCAGAGCTGTCAAAAGCAAACCTTATGTTCCTTCCACTGTCCCCTGCTTCCTTACTTTTAAGAAAGGTCTTGGAAACGGGGCCAGAAGACGTGGTAGCCACTTCACTGGTGTTCTGTGTCTGAATGGGACTTTCTCACAGTCAGGCCATGCTGGGACCTCAACCATGGGGGTGGCCAGGGAGGTGGTTGAGCAGAAGGATAGCTGGGGACACTGACTGGGGGTAGAGTCACCCAGTGTCTTTAGACATCCTGCTGTCTAAAGCACCGTGCCCAAAGGGTATGGCAAACTTATATAGACAGGTCACCATTCCAAACAAGGAGGCCCAGTGTGTCAATAGGAGAGGTCCTAAAGCAACAAAAAAGGCGGGGTGTCTTGGAGGGGCTTCAGAAAGGGAAAGGCCATTGTGTCTGGAGCTCAGAGAATGGGGGCTGATATTTGAAATGAAGCTGGAGATTGGGCATGGCATCCTCACGCATTTCGGGACTTTATCCTTAACATCCTGGAAGCCAGTGATACCATGAAGAGTGAGATCTGATCTGTGTTTCAAAGGTCACTTGACTGCAGAGCAACTGGAAGTGAGGAGCTCCTTTAGGAGACTGCTGCAGTTGCCTGGGTGAGAGGCTAGAGGGTTTGGGCTATAGCAGTGGCAGGGGAGATGACAAGAAGAGAATGGTTTGAGGGGCATTCGGGGGCAAAATCAACAGGACCTGGGGGGAGACGAAGGGGTCAAGAAGGATGCCTAGATTCTGGGTGAGTGGCAGTGCTGTGGTGCACAAGTAGTGATGTTATGGTTCTGGGTGACCTGCTGTTTAGGAGCCCAGCCTATGGCTAAGAAGTATAGAGAACTGAAACCAGCTCCCTAGGGATGGGAAAACCAAGTGGGCTGATGATAAGAATAGGGCCCCAGGGTCAGGTGCAGTAGTAGCTCACGCCTGTAATCTCAGCACTTTGGAAGGCTGAGGTGAGCGGATCACTTGAGGTCAGGAGTTCGAAAGCAGCCTGACCAACACAGTGAAACCCCATCTCTACCAAAAAATACAAAAAGTAGCTGGGCATGGTGGCACGTGCCTGTAGTTCTAGTGCCTTGGGAGGCTAAGGCATGAGAATTTCCTGAACCCAGCAGGTAGAGGTTGCAGTGAGCTGGGCGACAGAGTGAGACTCTGCCTCAAAAAAGGAAAAAGAAAGAAAGAATAGGGTCCCAGGCTCAGCAGGTAGGGAAACTGATGCAAAATCCTATTCCCTAGGGCTACGGACTAGGAAGGGAGAAGATGGGAAGCTGCTGTGGCTCAGAGGCTGCATGGGCATCTGCACGGGCAGATGGTGAGGCCAAAGCCCCTGATTTTGCTGCGCCTCCTGCCCTGGTCAGGACTGGCTCAGGCATTAGGGCAGGCCCAGCCAGGGCAGGAGCCTTCCTAGATACACCTGTGGGGAGCTGAGCAAATATGGCAGGGCCGAAACCTTGCTTTCAGGGGCCCCCATGTGGCTGGCAGGGGCAGCTTTCAGAAGCTAGACTGGATCCTATTACTCCCCAGATGAAAAGTTCAAATTCCTTAATACAACTCAGAACTCATCACAACGTCACAACCCTCCTTTCTTGGCTCGCTTCCTCCTTAAGAGCTCTGCGGCGATCCCTTCAGACCAGCTCGAGGGATATTCCACAGGTTGTTAATAGGGCTAGAAACAAAAAGCAGTGGTGTTTCTATGATCTAATTTGTTGGAACAAACGTCATGTTAAACTCAAACATTTCTGTAGGATTTCCCAGAGCTTTTACTATACTAACATTTACTGTAACACTTCAGGACAGGGTATGATTAAGTATTTCCCACATTTCTTTGGTCATAGAACCCGTTTTTGTGAGGAGCATTTCATGGGACAGCTGCTCTGAGAAACAGTTTGGGAAGGGCTGTGTTGGTCCCATGGAGGGGCTGGCCACTCTCCCACTTCCATCGCCTTGCCTGGACTCTTTTCTTGTTGGGAGGTCCCTTTCCTCTATCCATCTGAATTTCTTTTCTTCCACCAGTGTCCAGCTTGCCTTTCACCATGGGCCTAATGATGGAAATTGACAGTTATTTTGTATCTTCAAAACAGAACCGAGAGAATCCTCTGAGCTTCATTCATATGGGAAATTTTTTTTTTTTTTTTGAGACAGAATTTCACTCTTGTTGCCCAGGCTGGAGTGCAATGACTCAATCTTGGCTCACTGTAACCTCCACCTCCCGGGGTTCAAGAGATTCTCTTGCCTCAGCAGGAGTATTACTGTAATCCCAAGTAGCTGGGATTATAGGCATGTGCCACCACACCCAGCTAATTTTGTATTTTAAAGCGGAGATGGGATTTTACCATGTTGGGTAGGCTGGTCTTGAACTCCTGACCTCAGGTGATCCACGCTCCTCGGCCTCCCAATGTGCTGGGATTACAGGCATGAGCCACTGTGCCCAAACGATATAGGAAGAATTTTTGAGGGACTAAACTAATCTCCATAAATAGTAATGCACTTAGGAAATACATTTAAAGGGGAAAAAAAACTCATAGTTTCACTCAGTCATGTTCATAATTTTTAGTGTTTGGGTTTTTTAGCATGTAATTTGTGTACATAGTTTTGGTTTTTGTAAACTTGCATAGGGGTTTTCTGGTACAAACTGGAAAACCTGCTAGACAAATTCTAAAACATCTGTAATACTTGTACGTAGTTGTTGTAACACTATGCCCACAGATAAAATTTGATACTACTTTTTCGATTAATGTTACATAATCACTTTCCATATTGCTACATAGTCTTTGTAACCATTTTTCTTTCTTCTTTTTTTGAGATGGAGTTTCACTCTTGTTGCCCAAGCCTGAGTGCAATGGCGTGATCTTGGCTCACTGCAACCTCTGCCTCCCAGGTTGAAGCTGTTCTGCTGCCTCAGCCTCCCTAGTAGCTGGGATTACAGGCACACACCACCACGCCCGGCTAGTTTTTTGTATTTTTAGTAGAGACGGGGTTTCACCATGTTAGCCAGGCTTTTCTTGAACTCCTGACCTCAAGCGATCCTCCCGCCTCAGCCTCCCAAAGTGCCGGGATTACAGGCACGAGCCACCATGCCCACCTGCAACCATTATTTTTAAGATTGCTACCACTGGATAGTTCCGTCATGGTCCAACTTTTGGATATTTAAATTGATCCCTATGTGGCTAACAGGATTGTTTCCAAAAATGTTGAAAATTATATAGTTCCCTTAATTCCCCACCTCTAACTATATTTTTGGGTTATTTCTTTAGGAGCAGATTCCCAGGAGTCATATTACTGAGAATCTAGAAATCTTTTGTAAAGTTCTTGTTATATTGCCAAATTGCTTCCCAAAAGAGTTGTTCTAAACCATAATTTCACCAGCAATGTAGGGGAGAACCATTTTTATGCTGCCTTTGTCAGAATTGGGTATGAAAACATTTTAAAAATGATTTTGGATAAGGTGAAAATTATATATATATACACACACATACACACACACACACACACATATATAGTTTTTTTTTTTTTTTTTGAGCCGGAGTCTCACTCTGTTGCCCAGGCTGGAGTGCAGTGGTGCGATCTCGGCTCACTGTAACCTCCGTCTCCCAGGTTCACGCCTTTCTCCTGCCTCAGCCTCCTGAGTAGCTGGGACTACAGGTGCACACTGCCACGCCTGGCTAATTTTTTTGTATTTTTAGTAAAGATGAGTTTTCACCGTGTTAGATAGCATGGTCTCGATCTCCTGACCTCGTGATCCACCCGCCTCAGCCTCCCAAAGTGCTGGGATTACAGGCGTGAGCCACCGCACCCGGCCTATTTTAATATATTTTAATTTGCCTTTCCCACCACTTATAGTGAGCTTAAACGTTTTTTCCTTTTCCTAGCTGTATTTCTCCCTTTGTTATTCAGTTTTTTTGTCCATTTATCTACTGGGGAGATGGGGAGTGATACCTCTTTAGTTTATCAGAGTTATTTGTATTTTAAATGTAACCATTTACCATATTTTAACGATTCTTCCATTAAATAATTCTTTTTATTAAAAAATCTTTATATATCTGTTGATGTTTTGTGATTTGTATTGCTTCTAAGCTAATGCAGATTTTTGGATATTATTCAATTTTGTTTTCTTCTATTTAGGTTATTATCTAGTTTTATACTTAACTACTTATTTTCAAATTGCTAACCAGTTTATCCTAATAGTATTTACTGAATTCCTTCCCACTCCTACATCACATATTAAAATTATTTTGTGCCTAAATTATTTATAGTATTTCAGTTAGTCTTCCTATAATTACAATTTGAACCATCAAAGTAGGTTTTAATAGTTGGCAGAGCTAGTTCTTCTTCATAATTCTGTTTCAGAATTTTCTTTGATATTTTTCCTCAACATTTTAAACATTTTTGTCAAGTTTCAGTGCAACTGACTTTGGGTTTTTATTTATTTAAAAACTGGGCCATGCCGGGTGCAGTGGCTCACGTCTGTAATCCCAGCACTTCGGGACACTGAGATGGGTGAATCACTTGAGGTCAGGAGTTTGAGACCAGCCTGGCCAATGTGGTGAAACCCCATCTGTACCAAAAATACAAAAATTTGCTGGGCATGTTAGCATGCGCCTGTAATCTCAGCTACTGGGGAGGCTGAAGCAGGAGAATTGTTTGAACCCGGGAGATGGAAGTTGCAGTGAGCCAAGTACCACTGCACTCCAGCCTGGGCAACAGAGACTCCATCTCAAAAAAAAAACAAAAAACTGGACCAGGCATTGTGGGGGTTTGGGAGGCTGAGGCTGGAGGATCGCCTGAGGCCAGCAGTTTGAGGTTACAGTGAGGTATGACTGTGCCACTGCACTCCAATCTGGGTAGGACCCTATCTCTGAAAAACAAACAAGCAAACCCCAAAACTCTGGCTGCAAAAGTAGTACATATTTCTTTGAAGGAATAAAAGGAAAACTTGATAATCCTACCACCCAAAGATGTTTTTAAATCACTTATGTGGTACTCAGTTATGTGCCATGCACTGTTCCAAGTGCTTACAAATATTATAATAACTCCTTTTGTGTTTATAACAACTGTCTGCAGTCAGTAGACTCATTTTCCAGTTTAGGAAACTGATATTACACCTTTTCTACAGATGAAGAAACTTGCCCAGGGTGCCCAGGCAGTCCGCAGAACCATGCTTTGAATCAGGGCAGTGTGGTTCCGGGGGCCTGTACAGATCAAACACCCTGACTCTGCCATTCCATCAGATACATTATTCATATTTTGGTGTATTTGCCTCCAATCTTGTGCAAAGTGGGTTGTCCCTGTGCATACTTCGTGTAATCTTTTGGCGTAACAGATGTCATGAACACTTCTGTATCATAAATCTTTCCCAGCATGATTTTTATTAGCTATTTAATATTTCTCATATTCATGTAGAACAATGCACTTAACCAATTTCTCATTTTTGTAATAATTTTTTTCCCACTTTCCCCTGTAATAACACTGCTGAGATATATATTTTTTTCTTCTTTTTTTTTTTTTTACTGTTCTAAAGATACTCTGGCAGAAATGTATGTTCCTGAGGCTAAATCTTTTCATACATCCACAATCATTTTATTATAAATTCCAGAGCTGGAAACGCTGAGTCTAATGTTAAATATATATATATATATATATATATATATATATATAGTTTTTTTTTTTGGAGACGGAGTCTCGCTCTGTCGCCCAGGCTGAAGTGCAGTGGCGCAATCTCGGCTCACTGCAACCTCCGCCTTCCGGGTTCAAGCCATTCTCCTGCCTCAGTCCTGGGACTAAGTATCTGGGTATCTGAGTCCCAAATGTCTGGGACTACAGGCGCGCGCCAGCACACCCGGCTAATTTTTGTAATTTAGTAGAGGCGGGGTTTCACCATGTTGGCCAGGCTGGTCTCGAACTGCTGACCTCAAGTGAGCCACCCGCCTCAGCTTCCCAAAGTGTTGGGATTGCAGGCGTGAGCCACCGGGCCCGGACTGTTATATATTTTAAAGGCTTCTGATCCATATTGCCAAACAGTCCTCTGGATCGATTTGCAGCTGTATCCGCTGCTCCATCTGCAGTATACGAACGTGCTCCACTTTACCCACACTGGGTCATTAAAAGAACAAACAAAAATAAGAACTTGATTGATTTGGGATTTTAAATGGAAATGCACTAAAAATTCTTTAATTCTACCATTCACCGTCTACCATGGAGGAACAGCCCATCTGCACGGAGAGACAGCCACGTAATTCCCTGCAGCATTGTAATACTAAAAAATAAAAATGAACCAAACGTTCCTTAACCGAGGAACGGCCGAATGACCGGCGTCTCCACTCCAAGGAACGTTCTGCGAGCGCTAAGAGGAAGGAGGGAGTACATGTTTTGGAGCGGATGGTGAGAAAGGCAAGCTCGCGCCGCCTCTCTGTGTTGGCAACCCGGCTGGTGGTCAAGTTTCGCCTTCTGGGGCCAGCCGTAGGTCTTGGCGAGGGACATAGATCCGGATTCGCATCCTGACCGGCCAACCGACGCTGGTCGAGGTGACCACGCTCCTGGGCATCCGCACCTGCAGTCCGCAGGGGACCCCGCCGCCTTCTCCAGGGCGTCAGAGAGGACGGACCCTTGGGTGCTAGGGCTCCTGGGTGCCGGGGCCAAGTTTCCGAGTGCCGCTTTCAGCAGCGCACCAACCGGAAGTGGCCGTGTTGTGGCGGAAGGAGGCGATTTCTGGAAGTAGCCGGTGCTGAGAGAACCGTGGCCGGCAAAGATGATTCAGGCGATTCTGGTTTTCAACAACCATGGAAAGCCGCGGCTAGTCCGCTTCTACCAGCGTTTCGTGAGTGCGGCCCGGCTCCACCACGCCCGTTGAGGGTGCCCACTATCTCTTCCCTCCTCTTTGGCCTCTCGGCGCCCGGGGGCACCGCTCCTTGGTCACCTGGGGCTCCTGCACCGTGCATGACCCTCACCCTTCTTAAGCACTTAACCTGGGCGCAGGCCGGTGCCAGGCATTCTGTCTCCCGCCCTACTTCCCCCGCTCTTTCTGACCCTTTTCTGGATCCCTGCATTTCTGTGACATTTTGTGACATTTTCCCTTGGGTCTCTGGGAACGAGATAGAAGCGACAGTGGGGAGTATGCCTCGTTGAGAACTTGAATGATTGAAGTCACGTTCTGTCATCGTTTTGGTTGTTGACCACAGTTTCATGAGGAAGAAATATTAAGTTTCTTAAGTTTTTGTTATAGCCAAAGGGTCTGGAAAAGTTCTTTATTTGAAATTATTTTGCTTCAGTGTTGGCCGGGACTTTCCAGACACTAGATACCCTTCACTCTGTAGGGTTGAAGAAAATCATTTTAAAAGTGGAAACATGATGAGAAATTATAAATGCTGCTGCATAAGGGCTCAATAAGTGATTACGTAAAATTGAATTTTCCCAACACGTTCCTTTGCAAACACATAAACATCAGTATTTGCTTCTTGTCTTCCAATATTTTATTTCTTCATGGCGAGGTTTCAGAATGTTACATAATTGGGGTACTGGTGAAAGTGAAGAGGGGAAAGAGTCAGAAAACGTATTCAGGCTTCAGCTCCACCTTTTCTACTCTTGCATCTATTGACAAGTTAATAAACCCTTTTCAGACTTTTATTCTGTCTTTTGTCAATTAGAAATGAAAAACTAATTTTACTCCTTCATAAGATTTTTAAAGCTAGATTACATTTAATTAAGTAGATTACATCGAGGTAAAAATATGAGTATTCAACATAACTATTTGTATTTGCATTTGTGTGTATACAGATTTCCCCCCTAGTTTTTTTCTAACAGGGTTATTGAGATAAAACTAACATGCCATACTGTTTACTTATTTATTTTATGTTATTTACTTATAGAGATGGGGTCTTTCTATGTTGCCCAGGCTGGTCCTGAACTCCTGGGCTCAAGCAATCCACCGGACTCAGCCTCCCAAAGTGCTGGGATTACAAGCATGAGCCACTGTGTCCGGCCCCAGTTTACCTATTTAAAGGGGACAGTTCAGTGTTTTTTATCACGTTCACCGAAGCTGCACAACTATGACCACAATCAATTTTAGATAATTTTCATCACCCCAAAAAGAAACCTCTGCCCATTAGCACTCATTGCCTGTTTCTCCATGACTGTCCCAGCCCTAGAGAGTCTCTTTCCCTCTAAATTCGCCTGTTCTAGAATGGCAGATGGAATTTGCCTACTTCAGGGTGGCAGATGGAATTTGCCTACTCCAGAGTGGCAGATGGAATTTGCCTATTCCATTGCATATAAATGAAATCATAAATAAGTGGTTTTTTTTGTGTCTGCCATGTTTCATGTAGTATAATGTTTTCAAGGTTCATCCATGTTGTAGCATGTATCTGATCTTCATTTCTTTTATTGCTGAATAATATTGCATTATATGGGTATGCCATATTTTGATTGTTTATAAGCTGATATTTCTGCTTTTTGGCTCTTCTAACTAATGCTGCTATGAACATTCTTGTGCAAGTTTTTATGTGGACTTATGACTTCATTTCTCTTGGTTATATACCTAGGAGTAGAATTGCTGGATCATATAGTAACTATGGTGAACATTTTGAGAAACTGCAAACTATTTGACGAACTTTCCAAGTGGCTGCACCATTTTACATTTCCATCAGCAGTGTATAAGGATTCCAGTTTCTTCACATCCCTGCCATTTGTTATTTATTTATTTATTTTTTGATTAAAGACATTTTAGTGGGTGTAAAGTGGTATTTCATTGTGGCTTTTTTTTTTTTTTTTTTTTTTACCCCGAGACTGAGTCTCTCTCTGTCTCCCAGGCTGCAGTGGCATGATCTTGGCTCACTGCAACCTCTGCCTCCCGGGTTCAAGTTATTCTCCTGCCTCGGCCTCCTGAGTAGCTGGGATTACAGGTGTCCGCCACCATGCCTGGCTAATTTTTGTATTTTTAGTAGAGATGGGGTTTTACTAGTTTGGCCAGGCTGGTCTCGAACTGCTGACCGCAAGTAATCTGCCCATCTTGGCCTCCCAAAGTGCTGGGATTACAGGTGTGAGCCACCGCACCTGGCTCATTGTGGTTTTGATTTCAATTTCCAAAATGACTAATGATGTTGAGCATCTTCTCATGGGCTTATTGACGTTCATGTATCTTTGGAGATCATATGATTTTTATAAGACCTCTTGAGCTCATAGATGAAAGTACCTTGAAAACTACAGAGTACTAAAATGATATGAGGGGTTATTAAAATCACTGAGGCATGTAAGCAATTGGTAGTTTACCTTTTTTTTTTTTTTTTTGAGACGGAGTCTCGCTCTGTCGCCCGGGCTGGAGTGCAGTGGCCCGATCTCAGCTCACTGCAAGCTCCGCCTCCCGGGTTTACGCCATTCTCCTGCCTCAGCCTCCCGAGTAGCTGGGACTACAGGCGCCCGCCACCTCACCCGGCTAGTTTTTTGTATTTTTTAGTAGAGACGGGGTTTCACCATGTTAGCCAGGATGGTCTCGATCTTCTGACCTCGTGATCCGCCCGTCTCGGCCTCCCAAAGCGCTGGGATTACAGGCTTGAGCCACCGCGCCCGGCTTAGTTTACCTTTTTACTGAACTAGAAATTAGGTAGTCTCATCATTTCATACCATTTCCCACTGCTGCCGCTTCCCCCAGAGTCAGATAAAAGGCTTTAGTTCAAAAGATGTGTTTTCAGTTTTAAAAAGTGCTGATGTTTAGCATGTTTCGTATTTTGCAGTATATAGACTTAGTTCCTTACAGCATCCTGTCATCTGTGAGCTTTGTTCTTTAAATGGAAATGAGGAAAATAGTGATTGATTTACTCAAATTTGTAGTGACCAATGATTGGCAAGGTTTCATTCATTCAGTAAATACTGTGAGCCATTCCATACCCATGTGAGTCAAAGTAATTTCCCCACAATTATGTTTTCCATGTTTTTTTCCCCTCTCTGTTTCTTTTAAATAACTAACCCTTTCAAAGCTAAATTCAGGGCTGTAGAAAAAAAGGGATTAAAATTACTTGAACCTATTTTCTAACTCTTGGGGCAAGTCCAATTTAAGATTTTCTTATGCTTTGTTACTCAAAGTGTGGTCCCCAGACCAGCAGAAATGGTATTGCCTGGGTGCTTACTAGACTTGCATCTCAGGATTTAACCTATACCTGCTAAATCCGAATCTGTATTTTAACAACATTCACAGCTAATTCATTGCAAATTAAGATTTGAGAAGCAATGGTCTAGAGCTTTAAATGATTTTGTCTTAATTGCTGATTTCTGCCTCTTGTTACCCTTTTTAACCATACTTCTTCTGAAACTCATATGTATAATTAGAAATCAAAGGTGAGTTATCAAAGTGATTTCATCAGAGTTGAGCTTTCTTATGCACGTAGTAAGTGAAAAAATAAGGCCAGACATGGTGGCTCATGGCTGTAATCCCAGCACTTTGGGAGGCCAAGGCATGTGGATCACTATGAGGTCAGGAGTTCAAGATCAGCCTGACCAACATGGTGAAACCCCATCTCTACTATAAATACAAAAACTAGTGGGGCATGGTGGCACATGCCTGTAATCTCAGCCACTGGGGAGGCTGAGGCAGGAGAATCGCTTAAACCCGGGGTTGGAGGTTGCAATGAGCTGTAATCGCACCACTGCCTGGGCAACAGAACAAGACTCTGTCTAAAAAAATAATAATAAAACATTTTATTTGTAGCTCTCTGATTGTTCAAAATTTTAATCTGATCTGTTTTTCTGAATAATACTTTGTTGATGAGTAACACAGCATCTTATATGTAGTATCTATATTACCAGTACAAAAGATGGCAGCTGTATTTGCCAATACAACTTTTTAAAACATTTACATGATTACTTCTTGACCTTCTTTTTTTTATTTTTTTTTGAGATGGAGTCTCACTCTGTTGCTCAGGCTGGAGTGCAGTGGCATGATCTCAGCTCACTGTAACCTCTGTTTCCTGGGTTCAAGCAATTCTCCTGCCTCAGCCTCCCAAGTAGCTGAGATTACTGGCATGTGCCACCACGCCCAGCTAATTTTGTATTTTTAGTAGAGATGGGGTTTCTCCATGTTGGTCAGGCTGGTCTCGAACTCCTGACCTTGTAATCCACTCCCCTCGGCCTCCCAAAGTGCTGGGATTTCAGGCGTGAGCCACCGTACCTGGCCCACATCTTGACCTTCTTAAAATGTTTGACCTGTTGAGATTTATGATATACTTGTCACAGATGTTTTCCAGGGGAAGACAAGATATTTCAGAATCAGGCCTTCTAGTTATTCTCTGACTTTGTATGAGAGTTTATCAATGTTCCTTTTCTTGTTTAACTATCAGCTTACCTATAGGACAGTAATGGTTAGTGACTTAGATATTTAGGTAAATATACCCTATCTTAATTCCTGTATCAGAGCCTTGTCACCCATTTTTCATAGATTCACTCTTACTTTTTCTCATCATTTTTATCATTTCTAGAAACAAGTACTAAATGTTTAGATGTTCCCAGCTTAGAAACACTTCTTCCCTTGTCCATCCCCATGGATGGGATGTAGTTTTTCAGGCCTGCCCACTGATTCACTTATCTTTTTGTTCCATAGCCAGAAGAAATTCAACAGCAGATTGTTCGAGAGACTTTCCATCTAGTCCTTAAGCGGGATGACAACATCTGTAACTTCTTGGAGGGTGGAAGGTAAACTGTCAGCTTCATTTTTCACCCCATATATCCACTTGTGAGTGCCCTTCATTCTGGCAGTACTCAAGTGTCAGGTGGGTACTTGATGCAACTTTAACTGGTCTCACCATGATCTGCTCAGGGAGAGACACAGTTCTCTCTGGGGGCGCAGTTCAATTACTGTGCTTCTGATATCGCTCATTTAGATGATTGGTCCCTTGGAGGATAGGCAGGAGAAAAGGTGAGGTAAGGTGGCTTTAGGTACCTCTGCCAAACTTGGTTGCCATTCACCTAGTAAGAATGGCCTGCTTCTAGCATCTGGCCTTCTCCTTTCCAGTGGGCCCTTTCTCATTCTTTGGCACAAGGTTCCTTTTTGATGTGTTTAATTAAGCTGTGGGCATTTAAATGTTTCCCATCTTCTGCAGTTTGATTGGTGGCTCTGACTACAAACTGATCTACCGACACTATGCTACCCTCTACTTTGTATTTTGTGTGGATTCCTCAGAGAGTGAACTTGGAATCTTGGACCTCATCCAGGTATGTGTAGTCAGCTAATGATGGCAGCAACTTTAGAGTGTTTCCACGGGATTTTTGAGTAACCTTGTGTCCATCTCCTTATTGATACTGGTAAAAGTTGCCAGACGTCCACCAGATGGTGCTCTGGGAGAGCTCCTGAGAAACCCTCAGCACTTGTAGATTTATTGGTTTCTATGTAGCCCTTGCACTACCCTTGGTTTTCATTTACAAACTTATACTTTTTGCCGGACATGGTGGCCCACAATCTGCTTTCAGATTGTTTTTATTACCTTCATGAAAACTGAGATGTGTAGGGACCCTAGCTTGGGAACTATTCATTTAGCATAATTTCATCATTTTATATGTGAGATTCTAGATGAGCTTCTTTTAAGTACTTGAATAAGCCCATAGGTAGAAAACACTCAAATAGATGCTACATTGAAAACTTAAGTAACAACAATTGTGGAAAAGAAAATTCTATAGCTATAAAATGTAAACTTTAAATGCTTACAACAACAGGCCAGGTATGGTAGCTCATGCCTATAATCCCAGCACTTTGGGAGACCAAGGCGGGCGGATCACTTGAGGTCAGGAGTTTGAGACCAACCTGGCCAATACGGTGAAACCCCATCTCTACTAAAAATACAAAAATTATCCAGACATGGTGGTATGCACCTGTAGTCCCAGCTACTCAGGTGGCTGAAGCAGGAGAATCGTTTGAATCTGGGATGTGGAGGTTGCAGTGAGCCGAGATCGTGCCACTGTACTCCAGCCTGGGCAACAGAGTGAGACTCCGTCTCAAAAAAACAATAAATTAAAAATAAATAGGCCGGGCACGGTGGCTCACGCCTGTAATCCCAGCACTTTGGGAGGCCGAGGCGGTCAGATCACGAGGTCAGGAGATTGAGACCATCCTGGCTAACACGGTGAAACCCCGTCTCTACTGAAAATACCAAAAATTAGCCAGGCATCGTGGCGGGCGCCTGTAGTCCCAGCTTCGGGAGGCTGAGGCAGGAGAATGGCGTGAACCTGGAAGGTGGAGCTTGCAGTGAGCTGAGATCGCGCCACTGCACTCCAGCCTGGGCTACAGAGTGACACTCCGTCTCAAAATAAATAAATAAGTAAATAATAAATAAATAAATAAATAAATGCTTACAACAAAATTTGTTTTCTTAAGATAAAAGTTTAAAAGCTAAATATATCTTGGAACAAATAAATTGAAATTTTGAATATATAGTTTTGTAAGATAATTAAAAATTTCATACATTGTATTCACTTATACATAAAAGTATAAATAAAGATGAACCCATCTAAAACAGATGCATCTCGGAGATAATTTTTAAATACTTCCTTAAAACCTGAGTCAGATTGGACATTGAGAGTCAGCATAATAGAAAGAGCTCAAGGTGGGGCGCAGTGGCTCACACCTGTAATCCCAGCACTTTGGGAGGCTGAGGTGGGTGGATCACTTGAGGCCAGGAATTTGAGACCAACGTGGTCAACATGATGAAACCCTGTCTCTACTAAAAATACAAAAAATTAGCTGGACCTGGTGGCATGTGCCTGTACTCCCAGCTACTTGGGAGGTTGAGGTGGGAGAATCGCTTGAACCCAGGAGGCGGAGGTTGCAGTGAGCCAAGATCGCACCACTGCGCTCCAGCCTGGGCAACAGAGTGAGACCCTGTCTCCAAAAAAGAAAAAAAGCTCAAGATCTAGCATCAGGAAATCTGGGTTTGAGTCATGAATTTACCATCTGAAAAGTGATACTAGGTTGTAGAATTCAAATGTGAGAATGTGCTTTATACTACTGTTAACTGTATGTAGCAGGCTATAGAAATGTGTACATAATATGAGTTTATTTGAAAATTAAGGAAATATAGTGATAATGTATTTTAAAACTTGGGATAGAGTGCTTGCTTCAGCAGCATATATTCTAAAAGTGGACCAATGCAGAAAAGATTAGCATTGCCACTGTGTAAGGATCACATGCAAATTGGTGAAGCATTCCATATTATAAAAAATAAGGAAAATTTTTTAAAAGAGAAAAAAAAAATTGGGCCACAGTTATTAGAGAAAATGGAACTTGGAGATTTATATTAACAATACAAAAAGACCAGCTTTATAATTTTTTAAAAATTATTTATTTATTTATTTATTTTATTTATTTTTGAGACAGAGTCTTGCTCTGTTGCCAGGCTGGAGTGTAGTGGCATGATCTCGGCTCACCGCAACCTCCAGCTCCCTGCTTCAAGCGATTCTTCTGCCTCACTCAGCCTCTCGAGTAGCTGGGATTACAGGCACACACCCAGCTAATTTTTGTAGTTTTGGTAGAGACAGGGTTTTACCATGTTGGCCAAGATGGTCTTGATCTCCTGACCTTGTGATCCGCCTGCCTTGGCCTCCCCAAGTGCTGGGATTACAGGTGTGAACCACTGTGCTTGGCCTCTAACTTTGTAATTTAATAGACATTTATTAAATATTTAGTGTACATTGGATTTGGTAAGATAGATAAGTAAAATGTAAAAATAATAGGAACTAAAAAGTTTGATCTTTGTTTTTGTTTTTTTTGAGACAAGGTCTTGCTCTCAAACTGGAGTGCAGTGGTGTGATCACAGCTCACTGCAGCCTCCATCTCCTAGGCTCAACCCATCCTCCTACTTCAGCCTCCTGAGTAATGGGGCCTACAGGCATGCATCACCACATCTGGCTAATTTTTTGAATTTTTTAGAGATGACGTCTCACCATGTTTTCCAGGCTGGTCTCAAACGTCTCAGCTCAGGCAGTCTTCCCACTTTGGCCTCCCAAATTGCTGGGATTACAGGTGTGAACCACTGGACCCAGCTGATCGTTGAAAAGACAATAAAAATTAATAAATAGTTGGCCTAATTGATATAAAGAAGATAGAAATAGAAAACATTGTTTTAAAGGGATGATATATACATAGTTATACTACCAATATATTTGAAATAGCTGACTACAAAAAATAACTGCACTGGCCTGGCACAGTGGCACGTGCCTATAATCCCAGCACTTTGGGAGACCAAGGAGGGTGGATCACTTGAGGCCAGGAGTTTGAGACCAGCCTGACCAACATGGTGAAACTTCGTCTCTACTAAAAATAGAAAAATTAGCTGGGCATGGTGGCACATGCCTGTAATCCCAGCTACTTGGCTACTTGGGTAGCTGAGGCATGAGAATCACTTGAACCTGGGAGGCAGAGGTTGCAGTGAGCTGAGATCACACCGTTGCACTCCACCCTGAGCAGCAGAGCAAGACTCTATCTCAAAAAAAATGAAAACAAAAAACTGCCCAAATGAGGTCAACATAAAGGCACTGAAATAATATTAGGATAAAATAATAGATGTTAAAAAAAAAAAAAAGAACTGACTTCCTAATGGGGTCAGTAGAATTTTTTAAAGTTGAAGTACATTAAAACCTGTATGTTGCATTAAGTTATTTTTTAAAACTTAGAACAAGGAATCCTACTACCTAAGCGTATTTCATGGAATAAATTGGTTATCATCCAAAAACCTGACTCTAAAAAGGAAGATGGGCCATGCACAGTGGTTCATGCCTGTGATCCCAGCACTTTGGGAGGCTAAGGCGGGAGGATCACGAGGTCAGGAATTTGAGACCAGCCTGGCCAATGTGGTGAAACCCTGTCTCTACTAAAAATACAAACAAAATTAGCTGGGTGTGGTGGCCTGTGCCTGTAGTCCCAGCTACATGGGAGACTGAGGCAGAAGAATCACTTGAGCCTGGGAGGTGGAGGTTACAGTGAGCTGAGATTGCACCACTGCACTCCAGCCTGGGTGACAGAGTGAGACTGTGTGTCAAAAAAAAAAAAAAGGGGGAAGATGTTTGTCAAATATTGCTTGTTAGTACTGGTACAAAATTACATACTAACTAAAATTTTAGCCAACAATCAGTTGAACCAAGGGATTGTGAAACCTGACTTTTTTTTCCTTTTTGACTTTCCCGTTAACAAGTAATGTGCCCTTAAACAAATCATCTAGGCTTTATTGGCCTTAAGGGTTTTTGTTTCTTTTGCGTTTTGTCTCTTCTGTGTGTTGGGTGTTGTTGTTGTTTTTTTTTTTAATCTACAAAGATACTAGATATTCTTTTCTAGCCCTAAAATTATTTCTTTAGCAGGAAAACTGCATACTATTAAATAGAAGAATTATACATTGTGTCCAAATAGTATTTATCCCAAGAATGCAAGTCAGTATAACAAAGAAAAATTAATAGTTGGCCGGGCGTGGTGGCTCAAGCCTGTAATCCCAGCATTTTGGGAGGCCGAGACAGGCAGATCACAAGGTCAGAAGATCGAGACCATCCTGGCTAACACGGTGAAACTCCGTCTCTACTGAAAAATATAAAAAGACTAGCCGAGCGAGGTGGCGGGCGCCTTAGTCTCAGCTACTCGGGAGGCTGAGGTAGGAGAATGGTGTAACCCGGGAAGCAGAGCTTGCAGTGAGCTGAGATCCGGCCACTGCACTCCAGCCTGGGCGACAGAGCGAGATTCCGTCTCAAAAAAAAGAAAAAGAAAAATTAATAGTCTATTATAGCAGTAAGAAAAACTAATATAATAAAAATTAGTAGTTGCTGAGAGGAGTGATTATCCAAATTATATTAAATACACTCTTAAACTGGAATAAGAAGCATTTTTGATTAAAAGTACACATTTATTAATTGTTTACTTTCTGAAGCAATGAATATAGTTATGTGGTTCAGAATTCAGAGACACACTATGAGTATACAGGTTGAATATCCCTTTGACCAAAACTGCTTGGGACCAGAAGTGTTTTGGATTTTGGACTTTTTCAGATTTGGGGATATTTGTATTATACTTATCCTAAATCTGAAAGTCCAAAGCTTGAAATGCCCAATGAGCATTTCCTTTGAGCGTCATGTCGGCACACAAAATTTTGGATTTTGTAGTGTTTTGGATTTCAGATTTTTGGATTTCGAGTGTTCAACCTGTATGGTGAAAAATATCCTCCTTCCCCTTTCCCCTCGTCACTTAGTTTACTTTCCCTGAAGCAATCAATTTTAGTTTCAAAACCAAGAGCCAAGAAACCAGAGCCACTGTTATCCGAAGGGTGAAATCTGTAGGCATTTATGAATACTCTTGTTGAGTGTTTCGTCCAGGTGCAGTGGCTCATACCTATAATCCCAACCCTTTGGGAGCCTGAGGCAGGAGGATCACTTGAGCTCAGAAGTTCAAGACCAGCCTGGGCACCATAGTGAGACCTACCTAGTCTCTATAAAAAATCAGATGGTGTGCCCCTGTGGTCCCAGCTACTCATGTGGCTAAAGGCCCAGTATGATCTTTTTTAAACTGCGTTCATTTCTTACGTTGAAGATGTGAAACCCAATCCCATACCTCTTTGTGTGTTCTTGCCTTTTCATATTGAGCATCTACTTTTCTAAATACAGTACTTCCTATTGCTTCACAGTCTTCTAAGTTTCTTCATCAGCTGAGCTACATCCAGCTTCATCGTCACTCTTAATACCCGCTAATTTCCTGTATATGACATTTTGGTCCTTGTTTCCCAAAGTCATAGTTCAGCAGATGGGGAGGTTGCCCAGTTTTTCTTGCCTTGACTTTTTTCCTCTTGTTCAGCAAATTTCACTGGATTTCCAGCTGCTGTGTCATAATCCCTTGGTACAGCTGTTCCATCTCTGCCAAAGCTGTTGCTTGCAGGGCTCCCATTTGAGCTGCCATAGCTATCTGAGTTACTGGCACTCCTGATGCCACCAGGGCAGCAACATTGAGAACAAAATCTCTAGTAACGAGCTATTTCTTGTTTTTGTTTTTCAACAATTTCTTTTTCTTTTAAAAACTTTTTCTGCAACACCCATCCCAACTATTTCTTTTTCTTGCTGTGCTTGTAATTTCTTTGCCTATTCCGTCCTCCCAGCTAAAACTCTTATGCATCCATTGCTGTACCTTTACCTCTGAAGAGAGATGAACTAGAAATCTGGCTTAAACTTCTGGTAAATCTTCTTAGTTTCTCAATGCTCTTCTTTCTCTCTTGTCTTCTGCTTCCTGTACTACCTCTGCTTCTTTCCTATGCGTGTCATATTTATTTATTTACTTATTTTTCACACACAACACAGATGTAGTTTTTATCTTGAACAGGAGCAAGATCTGATCCATGGTTTTCTTTCTTTTTTTTTTCCTTTTTGGAGACAGAGTCTCGCTCTATTGGCCAGGCTGGAGTGCAGTGGTGCGACCTCAGCTCACTGAAACCTCCACTTCCTGGGTTCGAGTGATTCTCCTGCTTCAGCTTCCCAAGTAGCGGGGACCACAGACGTGCACCACCACGCCTGGCTAATTTTTGTATTTTTAGTGGAGACAGGGTTTTGCCATGTTGACCAGGCTGGTCTCAAACTCCTGAACCTCAGGTGATCTGCCTGACTTGGCCTCCCAAAGTGCTGAGATTACAGGTGTGAAGCACTGTGTCCAGCCCATGGTTTTCTTTTCCTTCTCCTAGATCATGATTGTTCTTCTCTCTGCTTCTGGATTGAGACTACTTCTTTTCCCTCTTTCTACTATGATGATTCCTTTCATGAGACCTGTATCTTGAGTGGACTTCTGCTTTCTGACAACTTTCTTTGTGTTTGTGTCTGTCCTCCTCATTTTCAGATGAATTTATTTATTTATTGAGATAGCATGTCATTCTGTTGCCCAGGCTGGAGTGCAGTGGCATGATCACAGCTCACTGTAACCTCTGTTCCCCCGGCTCAAGCTTCTCACCACAGCCTCCTGAGTAGCTGGAATCACAGGCACACACCACCACGCCTGGCTAACTTTTGTGTTTTTTGTGGAGACAGGGCTTTGCAATGTTGCTCAAGCTGGTCTCAAACTTGTGAGCCCAAGCAATTTGCCCACCTTGGCCTCCCAAAGTACTGGGACTACAGACGTGAGTTACTGCACCCAGCCCATTTTCAGATGAATTTAGTCCCTCTCTTCCTTTATCAGAATAATGTTCTTTGTCATTATGCTCCTCAGAAGTGTATTTCTTAGAGGATTTGTTGTAGGATTCCTGTCTCCTTGCCTTATCATGAAATAGGCTTATTATTTTCCTACCTGAGTCTACAGTGTCTTCAGTTCAGCCTTTTTGCCCATCAGCATGCTCTTTGTGTTTTCGTCCTTCATTTTCTTTCTTCTTTTCTTTCTCTTGACCTTGATTGTGATCTTGAATAATAATATTTTGAGTAAGAAAAACAGATGCATCCGACAGTTCTTTTTTTTCCCCCACCATCTGGGGATGTCTTTTTCTGGGGCTAGTCCATATTGTCCTGGATAACTACCCTATCTTGAGAACCCAGTCTTAATTTCATTAAACATCTTTAATGAAAACAGCCTTTTGGCACAGTGCTGCTGCAAAATGTGGTCTGGCTCTCCTCACATGTTCTCTGGCTGCCACAGTTCAGAGCTCAGGCCACTAGGGTGGCACCTCCACTTGCCACTTTTAGCAGTACCAGCCACCTCAAAGCTTTGCCACAGACTAATAGCTCTTTCCAGGGGCCTGGATGGCACCCAGGGGATCTGCCATTGCTTTTTTAATTTATTTTTTACATTTAGCTCATTAATATCTGTTAGATATTTTTATGTCTGCATTGAAATAGGGAACTTTATTTTTCCCCCAAAGGGTAACTGTTCTAACATTATCAGTTAGCTTGTCTTTTCCCCACCAACTTAAAATACGACTCTTACTTTAAAAATTGCATTTTATAAACGTGTATGTTTCAGTAATTTATATTCTGCCCCACTGATCTATATTCCCATGTTAGAATTATACTTTTATTTTATTTTTAAAATTTATTTAGAGACAAGATCTCGCTATGTCACTCTGGCTGGAATGCAGTGGTGCAATGATAATTCACTGCAACCTTGAATTCCTGGGCTCAAACAATACTCCCACCTCAGACTTCGAAGCAGCTGGGACTGCAGGTGTGTGCCACTGTGCCTGGCTAATTTTTTTATTTTTATTTTTTTGTAGAGACGATGTTTTGCTATGTTGCCCAGGCTGGTCTCAAACTCCTGGGCTCAAGGGATCCTTCTGTCTTGGCCGCCCTAAGTGTTGGGATTATAGGCGTGAGCCACCGCACCCAGCCTTAGTATTATACTATTTTAGTTAACAAAGCTTTACAATGAATTTTGATACCTAGAAAGACAAGTCATTCCTTATTATCGCTGTTTTTCCAAATTTTTTTGGCAGGGTAGTCTTTCGCATTTAATTTTCTGTAAGAACTTTAGTCTGTCAAGTTTCATTTTCTAAAGTCCTACTGGGGACTTCCATACTTCTAAATTCATTTTTTTCCTTTAAAACTGTAGAAAGTGAATTTTAAAACACACACACATACAAGGACAGAGAGTACAGGAAAGGAGACAATAGCAATGAAATTTTTGAAAGCAGACAGGAATATGAATGCCTGATAATTGACTTGGAAAGCGACATCCCAGCCACCAACAGGGAAAGCTGACAGGCAAGCCGATAGAACTCTCAAAAGGCACAGAGCTGGCAGCATAGTCTCACTGGGGTATGGGTCTGGAGCAGACAGGGAAAGCTGTCTGAGAACCAGTTAGCTCCCTAAGTCCTTTTCCCAATTCCAATTCTCTGGTTAATTGCCCTTACCCCAGCACAAGACTGCAAGTTTATTCCCTGCCGAGAGTGAAAGAAAGTATCTCTGGCTTACGGGACAAAAGGTGTGCTTGATGGTACAAGTCGGGGATTAAATGATCATATGGATTCTGATTGTCGAATACTAACTTGCCAGCCCACTCAGCTCCCACGTATCTAGCAGCCAGTCTTTTATTCTCCAGGCAGGAGATTGTAAGATTTTGTCTCATGTGTCCGTGTGAAGAGACCACCAAACAAGCTTTGTGTGAGCAACAAGGCTGTTTATTTCACCTGGGTGCAGGTAGGCTGAGTTCGAAAAGAGAGTCAGCAAAGGCTGGTGGATTATTATTAGTTCTTATAGGTTTTGGGATAGGCAGTGGAGTTAGGAGCAATGTTTTGCAGGCAGGGGGTGGATCTCACAAAGTACGTTCTCAAGGGTGGGGAGAAATACAAAGAACCTTCTTAAGGGTGGGGGAGATTACAAAGTACATTGATCAGTTAGGGTGGGGCAGAAATAAATCACAATGGTGGAATGTCATCAGTGAAGGCTATTTTCACTTCTTTTGTGGATCTTCAGTTGCTTCAGGCCATCTGGATGCATACCTGCCGCCACAGGGGATACGCCGGCTTAGCTTGGGCTCAGAGGCCTGACATTCCTGTCTTCTTATATTAATAACAAAAATAAAACAAAATAGTGGTAAAGTGTTAGGGCAGCGAAAATTTTGGGGGGTGGTATGGAGAGATAATGGGCAATGTTTCTCAGGGCTGCTTCGAGTGGGATTAGGGGCGGCGTGGGATCCTAGAGTGGGAGAGATTGAGCTGAAGGAAGATTTTGTGGTAAGCGGTGATATTGTGGGGTTGTTAGAAGGAGCATGTGTCATATAGAATTATTGGTGATGGCCTGGATGCAGTTTTGTATGAATTGAGAAACTAAACGAAAGATATAAGGTCCAAATAAAAGAAGGAGAAAAACGGGTATTAAAGGACTAAGAATTGGGAGTACCCAGGATGTCCAATTAGAGAGTGTCCAAGTGGGATTCAACATTATTGTTTGCTTGGTTGGCGAGTTTTTGGGCTCTGTCCTTGAGTTTTTTTATGTTGTTATATACTAGGCCAGATTGATTTTGGTAAAGACAACACTCTTCATTTAAAAATATACAAAGTCTTGGCCGGTCGCAGTGGCTCACGCCTATAATCCCAGCACTTTGGGAGGCCAAGGTGGGGGGATCACGAGGTCAGGAGATTGAGACCATCCTGGCTAATACGGTGAAACCCCTTCTCCACTAAAAACACAAAAAATGCTCCAGGTGTGGTGTTGGGCGCCTGTAGTCCCAGCTACTCTGGAGGCTGAGGTAGGAGAATGGCGTAAGCCCGGGAGGCGGAGCTTGCAGTTAGCCGAAATCGTGCCACTGAGCTCCAGCCTGGGCGACAGAGCAAAACTCTGTCTCAAAAAAAAAAAAAAAAAAGTGTATATATATATATATGTGTGTATATATATATATACACACACACACACACAGTCTTTTTTTTTTTTTTCAAGCAGCGAGTAAGTCAGGGCCTCCGCGATTTTGGAGGAAAGAAAAATGCAAAGCCAGCAACTGTTCGTTAAACAAGGATTAGAAACGGCTAGGAGAGAGTGAGATTGATAGTGTGGTGGAGATAACTGGGGAGAGGTAGAGGATGGCATAAGAACGGGAACCAGAATAAGAGTGAGTATAAAAGTAAAGAATAGAACTGCATCAAGGTGGAAGTATTGGAGGGTGCCCTGCCACCAAAGATCATCTATCCACTCCAAGAGGGAGTCAAGAGTGGCGGTTTGGGGATAGCACCAGGAGATATCAGCTGTGATGTCTTGGAGAAACAGTGTAAACTGGCAGTGTAAACAAGATCAGGTCATTTATGAATAGTTGAGAATGGTGAATAGGAGTATGACTAGACAGAATATAGTAGGGATGACAGGTTTTTGGGGCGCAGTCCAAGTTGTGGGGGTGACTGCATAAAGCCCTGTTGCAAAGAGTAGGGTAAGGATGGATAGACCTAATAGAATGAAGGGATGTATTAGGCTCATGAGGGTTATTATTGTTCTTCAGAAATGTGAGTGAGTTTAAGGGAAGTAGGGGAGAGTACTCGCAACTTCCAGGAGGAAGAGGAGATATCTGGCTGGCTGGCTGACAGACACAGCTTTATCCTGGAATGGTGAACCCAATGGGGAGGGTCCTGCAGGCAGATGGTGGTTGGAGTACTATAGATGACTAAGCAGGGTCCGGTCCGTAGAGGTTGTAGAGTTTGAGGGGTCAGATTCTTAACAAGAATTGATCATCCAGCTAGGGTGTCTTCATATGGCTGGAAATCTGGAGTAGGCAAGAGAAGATTAGCAGCCTGGAGAATTTCCTGTCTAGCCTGATGGAGGACTGGAAGATAGTCACCTAGAGGTCTGGTGTCTGGGACGAGATTGGGGCCGAGTAAGAAAGTGCGTCCATATAAAAGTTCAAATGGACTGTACTCTGTAGCATCTCCAGGACAGGCTCTAATTCTGTCAGGCCTCTGAGCCCAACCAAGCTAAGCCGTCATATCCCTTGTGACCGGCAAATATGCATCCAGATGGCCTGAAGCAACTGAAGATCCACAAAATAAGTGAAAATAGCCTTCACTGATGACATTCCACGATTGTGATTTATTTCTGCCCTAACCTAACTGATCAGTGATGTACTGTGTAATCTCCCCCACACTTAAGAAGGTTCTTTGTAATCTCCCCCACACTTAAGAAGGTTCTTTGTAATCTCCCCCACCCTTAAGAAGGTTCTTTGTAATTCTCCCCACCCTTGAGAATGTACTTTGTGAGATCCACCCACGGCCTGCAAAACATTGCTCTTGCCGGGCGCGGTGGCTCAAGCCTGTAATCCCAGCACTTTGGGAGGCTGAGACGGGCGGATCACGAGGTCAGGAGATCGAGACCATCCTGGCTAACATGGTGAAACCCCGTCTCTACTAAAAAATACGAAAAACTAGCCGGGCGAGGTGGTGGCGCCTGTAGTCCCAGCTACTCGGGAGGCTGAGGCAGGAGAATGGCCGGAACCCGGGAGGCGGAGCTTGCAGTGAGCTGAGATCCGGCCACTGCACTCCAGCCCGGGCGACAGAGCGAGACTCCGTCTCAAAAAAAAAAAAAAAAAAAAAAAAAAAACAACATTGCTCCTAACTCCACTGCCTATCCCCAAACCTGTAAAAACTAATGATAATCCACCACCCTTTGCTGATTCTCTTTTTGAACCCAGCCCACCTGCACCCAGGTGAAATAAACAGCCTTGTTGCTCACACAAAGCCTGTTTGGTGGTCTCTTCACATGGACACATGAGACAGATTTCACTGGGGAAGCAAATAGCCATGGGGGTGGGCAAGAAGTATCCATGATTGTGGAGCTTCCAGTCAGCCTTTTATTCTTGTAACAAATGAAAAACCAAGGATTATCAGACATCTGAGGAAAACCTCTAACATAGAAGAAGGAGATAAAATGAACAAACAATAAAAAGCAACTTAAAATGGGCACCATATAAAGAAAGGAAAACAGTTAAAAAAAAAAAAAAAAAACCCAAAACCCTATTCTTAAGCTACAGAGAAAGCCTGGCCAACATGGTGAAACCCTATCTCTTCTAAAAATACAAAAATTAACCAGGCATGGTGGTGTACACCTGCAGTCCCAGCTATTCAGGAGGCTGAGGCAGGAGAATCACCTGAACCCGTGAGGCTGAGGCTGCAATGTGCTGAGATCACACCACTGCACTCCAGCCTGGGTGACAGAGTGAGACTTTGTCTCAAAAAAAAAAAAAAAAAAAAAAAGCCACAGAGAAATAAAATCAGACAAACATAAATGGGTGCTAAACAAAAACACTCACAGAACAAAATAGTCTCTTAGAAATAAAAAAATTAGAGGAAATGGAAACAAAAACCCACTTCAATTGAAGTATTAGAAAATCAAGTTAAGCAGTTGTCTCAGAATGGGCAGAGATAGAGAATGGGAGAGCAAAAATAAGAAAATAAGACAGAGGCCAGGTGCAGTGGCTCATGCCTGTAACCCAAGCACTTTGGTAGACCAAGGCAGGGGAATCACTTGAGGTCAGGAGTTCGAGATCAGCCTGGCCAACATGATGAAACTCTATCTCTACTAAAAATACAAAAATTAGCCAGGCGTGGCGGTGCACACCTGTAATCCCAGCTGTTCAGGTGGCTGAGGCAAGAGAATTGCTTGAACCCAGGAGGCAGAGGCTGCAGTGAGCCGAGATCATGGCACTGCACTCCAGCCTGGACGACAGAGCAAGACTCTGTCTCAAAAAAAAAAAAAAAAAAAAAAGACAGAGGTCCAATACTTGAATATAAGCAGCTCCAAAAAGATTGATGAGGAACGTGGAAAGGAGGGAATTCTCAACAAAATAATTTGATAAAATTTCCCAGAACTGAAGGACTTGAACTGCAGGATTATAAGGGCTTACCAAGTACCCAGCATAGTGATTGAGAAATAGACCCATTTAACTATGTGTCCTTTCAGTGAAATATTCTGGCACTGTTAAAAATGTAAAGATTTATGAATAGCATTAATATGAAATTATTGTATGTGGTTTTTCATCTGTTAGATATGTTATCTGGGAGTAGCATTACTAGGTCATAGAACATGAATACATAATGTCAAATAGTTTCCCAAAGTGGTTGGTATCTGACAGAACACAGTGTACTGGTTATCAGTCTCAGGAAAGGAATCTAAATGCTTTTGCCTATTGCATCTTGGTATCAGAGTCAGCAAGGAAAACAGTGCAAACACTGGATAAAGCTTTACTTACATAGAGAAGAGACAGAGCAGGATCAGCTCCAATAGTGTGCATTGGTTCCTCATGGCAAGTGGGTCTGTCTCCCCAGCAGCCGCTGCAGGGTGGTTTGCCTACAAGCACCCATCTTGTGCTACAGTGAAACGGTGTGCCTGGTCTCCGTCACTTGCTGGCCTCAAGTAAGACCCATTTTCATGCAGTGCTGAACAATTCATGACACTGCTGACAATGAGATTGTTTAAATGAGATCATTCTCTGAGAGAAATTAAAAAGTTATGGACAGATACCTAGGTTGTAGTTACATGGTATGTTCATTCTGAAAATTCATTAAACTGTGCCTTTGTCATTTGTACGCTTTTCTGTTACGTTTTATTAAAAGTTAAAAGGTTCTATAGAGAAGTAAGCTCAGGGCTTTTTAAAAAAAATTTTAAGTTGTAAGCACGTAAATTAAATTTATTCATAGGAAGGTGTTTTGTAGGCTAAATAACTCTGACCAAAAAAATTAAAAAGGGAAGGTGTTTTGAAGTTAATGTTAGCTGAAATTAAAACACAGCCATATTAACCCTGTAATAATGAAAACTTTTTTGTACATGTATTCATTGAGGACATAGTATTGTAAGTAGTTGGTTTTTTAAATTTGTTATTTTATGGAATTTTTTTCTTTCTTTCTTTCTTTTTTTTTTTTTAAGAGACTCTCACTGTCACTCAGGCTGGAGTGCAGTGGTGTGATCTCTGCTTACTGCAGCCTCCACCTCAAGCGATTCTCGTTCAAGCTATTCTCGTGCCTCAGCCTCCCAAGTAGCTGGGACTATAGGCTTATGCCACCACATCCAGATAATTTTTGTATTTTTAGTAGAGATGGGTTTTTACCTTGTGAGCCAGGCTGGTCTTGAACTCTTGGCCTGAAGTGATCCGCCTGCCTTGGCCTCTCAAAGTGCTGAGATTGTAAGTATGAGCCACCATGCCCCACCATAAATTAGCATCTTATAAAGGGGGAAGAGCCACATGTGTCTGCTGGTTGTATTGCTATCCTGAAAACAAGGTTTTCCTGTCCTAGATTATTCCCTCTATATCGAGATAAGTAGGGTGATCAGCTAATGCTGGAGACAAAAGATAGGTGGTTTTTTTTGAGATTTGTCATAAAGTAAATAGTATTGTGACAGCCGCCTTTACTTTCAGATGTGACATTGATAAAGCTGTGAATATGTTCCTATTTCTCCTCTTTATCTATTTCTCCTTGTTTTCTAGGTTTTTGTGGAAACTCTGGATAAGTGTTTTGAAAATGTGTGTGAATTGGATTTGATCTTCCACATGGATAAGGTACGTTCTCTTGCAGTTCTCTTCCAAACTAGGGTTACTAGAAAACCAAGAGCCTTGGGTATCTCTAGTACCTCTACACCTTCATTTTGTTTCTTTTTTTTTTTTACTTTTTTTTTTTTTTTTTTGAGACGGAGTCTCGCTCTGTCGCCCAGGCTGTAGTGCAGTGGCCGGATCTCAGCTCACTGCAAGCTCCGCCTCCCAGGTTCACGCCATTCTCCTGCCTCAGCCTCCCGAGTGGCTGGGACTACAGGCGCCCGCCACCTCACCCGGCTAGTTTTTTTTTTGTATTTTTTAGTAGAGACGGAGTTTCACCGTGTTCGCCAGGATGATCTCAATCTCCTGACCTCGTGATCCGCCCATCTCGGCCTCCCAAAGTGCTGGGATTACAGGCTTGAGCCACTGCGCCCGGCCTTTTTACTCTTAAGATAGTCCTAGAACCTGTTTTATTTAATAGGTTTAATAGTTTGGGTTTTGTTTTGTTTTTGCTAAGATCTATTAACAGTTTTAACGTGCATAAGATTATTACTAGGCCTATATCATGGTTCATCTGTTCACAGATTGACTTCTTGATATAGGAGAATGATGTCACTGGCTACTTGGCCAAAGGTGAGATAGTTTTATGTTGATTATAAAATTAGTTTCCTAGTCATAGGCCAGTGACAATGAAACTTTGGAATAATCATGAAGCAGAGGCGTTGACTTAGATAGTAAAATTTATATCTTTCCTAAAGAGTAATATAGTGACTAGGAGATCTGTAATGTAATTCAAGGTCAAGTGATATTCTGTAGGAATGCAGACTATCAGAGGCAGAATTAAAATGGCCCCAAGTAGGTGTTCTCAGATTTGTTTTGCTAGCATAACTGTGACATGGCTTGTGTGATCTTGGCTCACTGCAACCTCTGCCTCCCATGTTCAAGCCTCTCCTGTCTCAGCCTCCCAAGTAGCTGGGATTACAGGTGCCTGCCACCATGCCCAGCTAATTTTTGTATGTTTAGTGGAGATGGAGTTGCACCATATCTGTCGGGCTGGTCTCCAACTCCTGACCTCAGGTGCTCCACCCACCTCAGTCTCCCAAAGTGCTGGGATTACAGGTGTGAGTGAACCACCACGCCCAGCCTCCTAGGTAACTTTGAAAGTCAACATTTGTTGTTTTGTATTTTACCTTCTTTGCTCCATGTTTTTTGTAAGAATCACCCATTTTGTTACATGTAGCCTTAGGTAGTTTAATTTCATTGCTGCATAGGATTTCATTATATGATTTTATCCATTCTATGACTGATGGAATTAGATTGTTTTGAGTTTGGAGCTTTTATGAAATATGTTTATGAAATATCAGCATCCTAGTGCAGAAACATCATGGAACCCTGTTCCTTCTTTAGATACTTAACTTGGGACTCCCTGACAACCTTATGGGGCTTCCAGTATTTACTGATGATTTTGAGTCAGCCTCCCTTTCATGTGAAAGGATTGTATACTTTTTGGAAACTTCAGAGATCTCTTAGCACCCTTTCTTTGCAAGCACTTAGAGTTGTTTTGTGCTTCTCATATGTTAAAGATCTGCTGTTTTGCAACTTCTATCAAGGAGAGCCATAGCTCAAATCTAGTTCCCTTTTGGACTAGAGGGACTAGAGTCCCTTTCAAGTATTAAAGAGACTTGAAAATATAGGGGGAATGGAGAGGTGCCCTCTGTAGGCCTTATTGTTATTATTTTAAAATAGTATTGTTAAATACAGGCCGGATGTGGTGGCTCACACCTGTAATCCCAGCACTTTGGGAGGCCGAGGCGGGCAGATCACTTCAGGTCAGCAGTTCAAGACCAGCCTGACCAACATGGCAAAACCTTGTCTCTACTGAAAGTACAAAAATTAGCCAGGCGTGATGGTGCACGCCTGTAATCCCAGCTATTCAGGAGAACCGCTTGAACCTGGGAGGTGGGAGGTTGCAGTGAGCCGAGGTTGCGCCACTGCACTCCAGCCTGGGCGACAGAGTGAGACTATGTCTCAAAAAAAAAAAAAAAAAAAAAAAAAACCAAATTATTAAATGCAAGGTGTTACTTTCAAAGTTACCACCTGGTTTGCAAAGTGGGTTCTTTGAAGATGCCACCTGTTGCTCACCAGGCTGCAGATGAATTTCTTAACATCTCAGGTGTAGATTCAGGGATTCAGAGATATATTTTACTAGGAAAGGGGGAGTTTTCAAAGCAAGAGAAGAGCCCATGGAGAGGTGTATTGAGGTGTCTCTGCTGGAATGACTTCGTATCACCCCCCTCCTCCAATGCTGTCTTTTTTATCAGGCACCTATGAGAGTAGCTTTACTAGTGGAGAGATCGGCAGAATGCTTAGACACCACGAAATCTGTATTTGTGTGCCAGCTGCTTATAGATGTTGTCTGGGGGCTGGGCACAGTGGCTCACACCTGTAATCCCAGCACTTTGGGAGTCCTGAGGTTGGGAGTTCAAGACCAGTCTGACCAACATGGAGAAACCCTGTCTCTTCTACAAATGCAAAATTAGCCGGGCGTAGTGGCACATGCCTGTAATTCCGACAGGAGAATCACCTAAACCTGGGAGACAGAGGTTGCAGGGGGCCGAGATCGCGCCATTGCACTTCAGCCTGGGCAACAAGAGCAAAACTCCATCTCAAAAAAAAAAAGGAAGTTGTCTGGGAATGCCAGCTGCCCAACACCTGGAAACTTAGGGATCTGTGGGATAATACACACCTGGAGAAGACAGCAGCAGGCCCTGTAGGAAATTGTGTTTGGGTGCAGCCCCTCTCACTGGGAGAAGGGGTAGCCTCCCAACCCCCCCGGTCTAAGCTAGTTCATTGTCTAGGCAACCTGGAGTATGCCTCCACAGTGACTTTTTTTTTTTTTTTTTTTTGAGACAGAGTCTTGCTCTATTGCCTAGGCTGGAGTGCAGTTGTGTGATCTTGGCTCACTGCAATCTCTGCCTGCCATGTTCAAGCCTCTCCTGTCTCAGCCTCCCAAGTAGCTGGGATTACAGGTGCCTGCCACCATGCCCAGCTAATTTTTGTATGTTTAGTGGAGATGGGGTTTCACCATATCTGTCGGGCTGGTCTCCAACTCCTGACCTCAGGCGCTCCACCCACCTCAGTCTCCCAAAGTGCTGGGATTACAGGCGTGAGTGAACCACCGCGCCCAGCCTCCTAGGTAACATTGGAAGTCAACATTTGTTGTTTTGTATTTTACCTTCTTTGCTCCATGTTTTTTGTAAGAATCACCCATTTTGTTACATGTAGCCTTAGGTAGTTTAATTTCATTGCTGCATAGGATTTCATTATATGATTTTATCCATTCTATGACTAATGGAATTGGATTGTTTTGAGTTTGGAGCTTTTATGAAATATGTTGTCATGAATATTCTTGAAAATGGATGCTATTGTACATTTTTGTACATTTTCTTGAAACATCTATTTCTCTTAATAGTGCAATTCCTGGGTCATAGATGAGGCCTCTAGAAGGAAGAAACAGGGGATCACAAAGGCACCAGCAGGCCTGCAGCTCTGGCAGAAGAAGTCTGAGGCTCAAGGCCTCCGGACTGTAGGCCATAGTATCTGCCACTTTGTTAGATAATGCCAAACTTGCCAGAGTGATTGTATCAATTTATACTTCCACCAATGGGGGGTGAGTGTTCCCTTTGCTCCATATGCTCACCAAAAGTTTATATTCTCAGTGTGGTAATCATTAGAACTGATAACTAAATATTTACAGTTCTTTCCCCTTCAGGACACATGGTAAAATTACGCTTCTATGCCTTCCTGAAGTGAGGTGTAGCCATGTGACTTGCTTTAGCCATTGAAGTGTGAATGGAAGTGCCATGTGTCACTTCTAGGCAAAACTTAGGAGCCAGTGCTAATATATATAATAATGGAATGTGTGTGTGTGTGTGTGTGTGTGTGTGTGTGTGTGTGTGTATTCCATTTGTGGAAGCATGGATACACAGCCTCCCACAGCCTGGGTCCCTAACTGAGGATGAGGTAGAGCAGTGTCCCCAAGTGGACCCACAGTGGATGTGTGTATAGTATGAGAGAAATAAACTTATTACTTTAAGCCATGAAATGTTAAAATTGTTCTGTGGCTTAACCAAGCCTGTCCTGACTGATGGATATAGAACTTAATTTTTATCAAGCTAGTAGGTATGTACTGGCATTTCATTGTCATTCTAATTGCATTTCTTATGAAGATGAGCATCTTTTCTTGTTTATTGGCTATTAGGAGGTCCTCTCTAGTGAAATGTTTATTCAGGGCCTTTGTTCTTTCTTCTGTGAGGTTGTCAGCCTGTGTTTTAAAAATGTATTTGTAAGGGCTGGGCACAGTGGCTCATGCCTGTAATCCCAGCACTTTGGGAGGCCAAGGTGAGCGGATCACCTTAGATCAGGAGTTTGAGAACAGCGTGGACAACATGGTGAAACCTTGTCTCTACTAAAAATACAAAAATTAGCTGGGCATGGTGGTGCACCTGTAGTCCCAGCTACTTGAGAGGCTGAGGCAGGAAAATCACTTGAACCCGGCAGCCGAGATCACACCACTGCACTCCAACCTGGGCGACAGAGCAGGACTCCATCTCAAAAAAAAAAAAAAATGTGTTGGTAGAAGTTGTATTGAATAGAAGTAGTGACAGTGGGCGTCTGCTCTGATTCCTGGTTTCAAAGGGAAGCTTTCATCCTGTCACCATGAAGTACAGTATTTGCTATAGGTTTTTTTGGTAAAGATGATCAGATTAAGGATGTTTCTTCCTTTCTCTTCCTACTAAGCATTTTTAATCACAAAAGGATGTTAAAATTTATCAAAAGCCTTTTTTCTAGTTCCTGAGGTAATCATGAGTTTTTTGCATCATCTTTCTAATACTGCTTTGTAAACATCTGTAAGGATGCCCTCTAAAGCAATAAAGTAATTCCACTTCCAGCCATTTTATTGGACATGGCTTTTAGAAGGAAATAAAAGGCCATAAAAATGTTCTGCCTCGTGTCTTATCTTCAGATAAGTTCCATAAAGTATTTTGCTGCCACTGCAAATTTCTTTTACAGTTTATGAAACTGTTTATTTTTGTTGTTCATGCGGTATTAGGAAATAACTGTTCATATCTCCTGAGATTTTTGAAAACTAGTGATGCAAGGAATCAGAATCCTACCCTATTCAGCTTTAGAATGTCTGAGGCTTCCAACAGGTGGCTTCCTTTTCATAGGATTTCAAGCATATCTTTGCTGTCATAGAGAGCAGTTGCTAATTCAAGTATAGCTTCTTTCTATTGATAATAAAAAATGATCTTTTTACTAAGATAGGCAAAAGCCTTGTCCTAAGACAATAGGAACATCACCTTGAACTCTGTTCTCTTTGACTAAAGAATCTCTTCACCTTGAGGTCAGAAACTCTCATCAGTTCCTAGGTCTTTAAGATCTGCATTAGATAGTCATGGATAGGCCGGGCGCGGTGGCTCAAGCCTGTAATCCCAGCACTTTGGGAGGCTGAGACGGGTGGATCACGAGGTCAGGAGATCGAGACCATGCTGGCTAACACGGTGAAACCCCATCTCTACTGAAAAATACAAAAAACTAGCCAGGTGAGGTGGCGGGTGCCTGTAGTCCCAGCTACTCGGGAGAATGGTGTGAACCCGGGAGGCGGAGCTTGCAGTGAGCTGAGATCCGGCCACTGCACTCCAGCCTGGGGACAGAGCGAGACTCTGTCTCCAAAAAAAAAAAAAAAAAATAGTCATGGATAGATACCCCATCACCTTAAGCAGATGTGGCCAGAGTAGTAGGCCTGTGTAAAGACTAGATATGACTGAATTCCTCGGCTCTGACAAGTTGTTTATTCCTAATCTTGTGATTTCTTGTTTAACCTCCTAAGTTGTTTTTGTATACTGTCTTTATCACTGCTTCTCTCTTTTTCACCTCTTCTCTCTCCTTTTCTTCCTGTGTTAAAGGAGGGTTTGTTTCATTCCATTTCTAGAGCCAGGTTCTCTTTCTGTGTCTCCCCAACACACACCATAATGTCACTTCTTGCACCGGTCTGTAAGGTGTCCTTAGTGTTTGCTCTTCTGTGTCTACAGATCCCCAGAATGCCCCAGTCTCAGAGAGAATATAGCCCTTCCCATGGCTCTACTGCCCCCTAACTGTAGTTCCATTTCCATTGTTCTCATGCAAGGTGAACTTGAATTAGTGAGTGATTTATACCCAGTCTTTAATTCTACTTTCTCTGTTCTCTTTCTAGAGTCCCATAGCCTGGTTTTCACTCCTACCCAAAATTCACTGATGATTTCCCAATTTTCAAATCCTATGGTCATTTCCTAGTCATCACTTTCTTTATTGTTTCTGCGGTATCTGATGCTGTTAACCCTTCAATGGAGCACTTTCTTAATCTTTTCCCACCTTTATTTCTGTAATATAGAACCCTCTTGATTTTTCTCCTATTCTCTTCCCACTCTATCAGGAAATTATGTTGTCAGTCATCTCTCACCTCTCTCTTCTCCCTCTCATATTTCTAGCATAAATCTCATCCATTTTTCATGTTCTAGGTCTTAAAGCAAAACTTGGGTATTAAAAAAAACCATTTTTCATGCTCAAACTATTGTCTATGTAGGTAATTCCCAAATTGGTCATTACCAATTACTATACATCTAGTCTTGATGTATGGCTTGAGTCCTATTCCTGTATTTCCAACAGCCTGAAGGCATTTCTCCCTAATGTCATTCTCACATCTAAATGTCTTCTTGCCAGTTATCCAGAGCCAGCTTCAGCATATGTCTTCTGAAAACCATTTTTCCCTGTAGCTTCCCTTTTCCAGGAGTGTTAGTACCATCCTCTGTCATCTACGTTCAAAACGTTTTCTCCCTCTTCCTCGCTCCCAAGATCCAGTCAATCACTAAACCTGTTGCTTTTTTCTGTAATGTCCTTCTTTATATCTTGTTCTTAGATTCATCAACTATTAACATTCGGCAAACTTGCTTTTATCTCTGTATACATACATACCTTTTTCCTGAACCATTTTGAGAGTTAGTTGCAGACATCATAACTTTTCATCCCAAAATATGTCAATAGACATTTCCTAAGAACAAGAATATTATTATATAATATGTTGTATATAATTCTCTAATGATGCACAACACAATTAACATAGTTGGGAAATTTAACATTAATAAATATTGTTTTCCAATATATAGTTCATATTTAAGTTTCCCCAATTGTCCCAGAAATGTCCTTTAGATCTTTTTTTAAGTCCCAGTTTCAGTTATGAGTCAAACATTGTCTTTAGTTATCATATCTCTTGCTTGTTTCTGGCAGGTTTTCTAACCTTATTCTCTCTTCCTTCTTGTTGAAATTAGTTTTTCTAATGTACTTCTTAGACTAGCCTTGACTCCTTGGCCAGACATCAAGGCTGTCCACAATTTGTCTCCATCCTATCTTGGCCTTACTTCCATAACTATTTGCCACTTTCTGCTCCAGCCACAGTAGACCACTCTTACTTTGTAATTCCTACCTCAACTCTCTGCCTCAATTGTGTTTTCATGTACTAAATACTGCCTGTCATTCAAGTGCAGCTCAAATCCTACCACCCTAAAGCTTGTCCTCATGGTCTAGCCTATTGTGATCTCTTTGAACCATGTATAGTATTATTTTTATCCTTTTGTGACCTTAATTTATATACCTTTCTATGTTTTTCCTGCTTGATTAGACTACCTTATCTTTGTCTTCCTCACTGAATCTAGTGTGGTACCTTTTACTGACTGGGGTAGTCTTCAGGTGAGTGTCACTAAAGAGTTCCCAGGACTCTAGTCTCATAAGGTTGTTCATGATTTAAACTGTTTGTTTGTTTTTGTTTGTTTGTTTTTTGTTTTTTGTTTTTTGTTTTGAGGCGGAGTCTCGCTCTGTTGCCCAGGCTGGAGTGCAGTGGCTGGATCTCAGCTCACTGCAAGCTCCGCCTCCCGGGTTTACGCCATTCTCCTGCCTCAGCCTCCTGAGTAGCTGGGACTACAGGCGCCCACCACCTCGCCCGGCTAGTTTTTTGTATTTTTTAGTAGAGACGGGGTTTCACCTTGTTAGCCAGGATGGTCTCGATCTCCTGACCTCGTGATCCGTCCGTCTCGGCCTCCCAAAGTGCTGGGATTACAGGCTTGAGCCACCGCGCCCGGCCTTCATGATTTAAACTGTTGGAGGCTGGAGTAAGGTCTGATTTCATATTCTCTAGGGTAGACATCAGCTCTCCTGGCTGTGCTATTTAGAGCCTAGGGCACTTGGTTCCCTTTTGCTTTCAGAAATCCCTAAACACAGCTCAACATCATGACTGAGTTGGGTGTTGGTGTTAATTATGGTGAATTGAATTTTTGTTCAAAGATAACTGTGTGGGTGACCTAATATTCTGATCTACCAGTATCTAATAGCAAAGCTGGATTTAGAATTCAATTGGGCTTTCAAGATTTGGTCATCAGAGTCACAAATCAGTGGCTATGTCAAGGGAATTTATCCAGCTTTTTTTTTTTTTTTTTTTTTTTTGTTAAATAGATTTCAATTTGCAGAGCGAAACATATGCTTCTGAATGGTGCTGAATCCAAGAAAACCTCATAGTATGGAATTTTAAATCTCTGCTAAGCATAGGCTGCTAAAATGGAAAAATGCTGAGGGTTCAAAATTGGACTTGTGAGCACTGAGATGAAAGGATCATAAATAGTAATACTGGGTTATGTTTGCCAGACGTCACTTCTGTGAACAGAGCTTATGATAACAAAGCTCATTAATACCCGCCACACCCTGTGACGTTGAAGCAGGTGTTCTGACTGCAGGTCTCCAGGAATGGAGGGACAAGTGAGGGACATACAGTTTGTGTTTTTGATGATGAAAGAGGAGCTATTTGGTCTAGAAGAATAAGATATTCTGTTTGAGTTTTAGTTCTTGTAAAAGGTGTGAGTTAACACACTTGACTATCCCTGGCTGCCTCTATTTCTGTATCTGGATGTGCCAAAGAGAGAAGAAGGGAGCTGAGGCCAGCCTTGGGTTCCATTGCATCTATAAAACCCTTCTTTACTGATGCTTGGTAGGTAAGAATTTTGTGGCAGAATTTTTTTTTTTTTTTTGCTTAAGTAATAAAGAAATGTATTATCTTACATACAGAAAGGCCAGTTGAAGGGCAGAGTTAAACTGGTTAAGACAGTTTTATCTGCAGTTTCACTTTCTGTAGTTCCAGTTATGCACAGTCAACCATGGTCCAAAAATATTAAATGGAAAATTCCAGAAATAAACAGTATGTTTTAAATTGCATGCCATTCTGAGCAGCATGATGAAATGTTGCTTTGTCCTGCTCCAGGATGGGAATCATCCCCTCATCCATTGTATCCATGCGATGTACACTAGCTGCCCATTGCTTACTTAGTAGCCATCTTGACTGTCACAGTGTCGCAGTGCTTGTGTTCAGGTTACCTTTATTTTACTTCATAATGGCCCCAAAGTGCAAGAGTAGTGATGCTGGCATATTGTCATAATTGTTTTTATTATTACTTATCATTGTTAATCTCTTACTGTGCCTGATTTACAAATTAGACTTTTTATCTTAGGTATGTCCCCACTGGGGGTCTTAGGACATATCCTAGGCAGGTAAGGGGGGACTACTGTACTTTCTATGTGTTATCTTCAATTCTTTGTGTTGGCTGTAGAATATTTTTTTCAGAGGCCAAAATCTTATTCCCTCAGGGTAGCATAAAGACAGAGATTGGCCGGGCATGGTGGTTCACGCCTGTAATCCCAGCACTTTGGGAGGCTGAGGCGGGTGGATCATGAGGTCAGGAGATCGAGACCAACCTGGCTAACACGGTGAAACCCTGTCTCTACTAAAAAATACAAAAAATTAGCCAGGCATGGTGGTGGGTGCCAGTAGTCCCAGCTACTCGGGAGGCTGAGGCAGGAGAATGGCATGAACCCAGGAGGCAGAGTTTGCAGTGAGCCGAGATTGCGCCACTGCACTCCAGCCTGGGCGACAGAGCGAGCCTCCATCTCAAAAAAAAAAAAAAAAAAAGAGATCAGCAATAATGATTTCTCAAATTTCTAAAATCCCTGTAGTTTGTTTAGAAAAAAAAGAAAGAAGGGCTGGGGGCGGTGGCTCACACCTGTAATCCCAGCACTTTGGGAGGTCGAGGTGGGTGGATCACTTGAGGTCAGGAGTTCAAGACCAGCCTGGCCAACATGGTGAAACCCTGTCTCTACTAAAAATACAAAAATTACCCCACCTCTAATCCCAGCTACTCAGGAAGTGTGAGGCAGGAGAATTGCTTGAACCTGGGAAGTGGAGGTTACAGTGAGCCGAGGTCACGCCCCTGCACACCAGCCTGGGTGACAGAGCAGGACTCCATCTCAAAAAAAATAATAATAAAAGAAAAAGAAAGAAAGAGAGAAAGAAAAGAAGGAAGGAAAGGAAGAAAGAACACTTATGCTGGTTGTGGAGGCTCACGACTGTAATCCCCAGCACTTTGGGAGACTGAGGCAAGAGGATCACTTGAGCCCAGGAGTGTGATATCAGCCTGAGCAACAAGTGAGACCCCATCTCTTTAAGTAAAAAGGGGGGGGGAAAAGAAAAGAAAAACAAAAACAAAGATTGTTCCAGACTATACTTAATATCTGCTGCCATATACGCACTCTTTCCTTACTTGAACTTTGGACTGCCTCAGTGCACAATCTCATTGATTACCTGCTGCTTCAAGTTTGGTGTGTTAATCATTCCTTATTACTGGTTAGTGGAATAACAGTGTACACAAAACAACACAATTTGACCTTTAGAGATATCCCTTTGATATCTAGCCTTTTTCAGTAAAACCTAGTGTTTGTCAAGGTTGTAGTCAGTAAGCAAAGCTTATTACCCATGGTATTACTTGGATATGTTGCAGATAAAACAAATTGTATTTTGGTTTGGTTGCTGATTTATAGGCACTCTGAAAGGCTGGAATTGAGATTCAATTCTACTGTTCTTGCTATTATTCCTTATATTGCAGAAGAAGATTGGCCTACTCTACGATAGAAGCAGAATTTCTTTTTTTTTTTTTTTTGAAACAGAGTTTCACTCTTGTTGCCCAGGCTGGAGTGCAGTGGCGTGATCTCGGCTCACCGCAACCTCCACTTCCTGGGTTCAAGCAATTCTCCTGCCTTAGCCTCCTGAGTAGCTGGGATTATAGGCATGCGCTTCCAAGCCTGGCTAGTTTTGTATTTTTTTTAGTAGATATGGAGTTTCTCTGTGTTGGTCAGGCTGGTCTCAAACTCCCAACCTCAGGTGATCCGCCTGCCTCTGCCTCCCAAAGTGCTGGGATTACAGGTGTGAGCCGCTGCACCCAGCAAAGCAGAATTTCTTGATTCCTAACTAAGAACCCTTTTCCAGGCTTGGTTTTTATACCAATCAAGGTAGGCTAGGTAATGCATTACTCCAAAATCCCGATGACTTATGACAACGAGGATTATTTTTCACTTGTACTATGTGGCCATTGTGGTGTCTCTGCTCACTGTAATTCCTCTGAGGTCCAGGCTAATGGAAATCTCCTCAACATATGGTTCTACCTGGGCAGTGTGTGTGTGCCAGCTCTTGAAGTGACACATCCCTGTACACTCACATTTCAGTGATCAAAGTAAGTCACATGCTCCCACCCAAGGGACCGGGAAGTGATACTATTATGTGCCCGAGAGAGGAGAACCTGAACTAGTTGAATATTACCAATGATGACCATGGTTTTTCCATGTATTTTCTTAGAGGAAAAGCTGACATTTGATTTATTATCACTTTGTAGAAGGGAAGCTAGAAATTTTAGTTACAGAAAAATAGAGGAGTGCTCTAATAAGAAGGAAATATGGTTGAATCTTAGGAAAGGTATTCCACATAGCAGCTTTTCAATTTCTCTAACTGATTATTTGGTATTTATATCTTCTGTACTTCCCAAATGAATTTAAGGTGACTTAAAATAAAATTTCTTAACAGAATAAATGGATTTTATATGTGGGAGGCAAGTATCTACCTCCTTAGAGGCTTTCTGCAAATCATTTGTCTTTACCTTGGCTCTCTTTGTTGAAGTAATGATGTCTGTTGAGAGTGTTTTTGTCTTTTCTCTGATTACCAAACAACAACCATTTATGAAGCATTCACTAGGAAAAAGACAGTGTGCTAAATATAAAGACACAAAGATACAAAAGTCAAATTTTCTACCTGTAAGAAGCTCATAAGCTAGGCATGGCGGCTCACACCTGTAATCCCAGCACTTTGGGAAGCCGAGATGGATGGGTCACTTGAGGTCAGGAGTTCAAGACCAGACTGACCAACATGGTGAAACCCCATTTCTACTAAAAATACAAAAATTAGGCAAACATGGTGGCACATGCCTGTAATCCCAGCTATTTAGGAGGTTGAGGCACAAGAATTGCTTGAACCCAGGAGGCGGAGGTTGCAGTGAGCCCAGATTGCACCACTGCACTCCAGCCTGGGTGAGAGAGTGAGGCTGTCTCAAAAAACAAAAAAACAAAAAAACAAAAAAAAAACCCAGGAGCTTATAGTTGAAGTAAATAGATGGATCATACAGAGGCATCCCTTTGTCTTGGAGTCAACGGCTTATTTTTGGAAAACGTTCTGTAAGTTGAGTGTAATTTTTCAGTGGGCACGATGTTCATATTAGGGAGTTCTCATCCTGTACTGCTTTTCGTAGAAGTGACCATAAGCACTGTCTTAGTCAAATATGTATATATCTGCAGGTTGCATTTTGTAACACTAAATTGCATATAAATTATTTATACAGAATAATACAGTACCTAATCATAAGCTCTTTCATTTAATGATATTTGATCAAAAGTAGAGAACAAAGAATGGGACTTTGAAGTAATAGCTGTCTCTGAGGCTGGGCTCTGAAACAGACTAGCAGAGTAGATGGTAACCCATCTGCAGCTTTCAACTGAGCATCTGTGGCCCTAGATACAGAAGCATGGCAGGCAGCCTCCTGACTGAGTGCAGGGTACAGCTCTTGAGTTGTGCCAAGTGTGTAACAACATAGGCAAGGCTGGACTGGCACCACAGGTATGACATGCCTTAAGCCAGATAGCTGGGGGAAAAAACACTGGCAATTTGGGGTAGAATATCAATGCCAAGTGAGAAGAGCAATGAAGACTAGTATAAATTCCTGAGTAAGAAATTATCAGGCCAGGTGTGGTGACTCACGCCTCTAATCCCAACACTTTGGGAGGCCAAGGCAGGTGGACCACCTGAGGTCAGGAGTTTGGGAGCAGCCTGGACAACATGGTGAAACCCTATCTCTACTAAAAATATAAAAATTAGCCAGGTGTGGTGGTGGGCACCTGTAATCCCAGCTATTCAGGAGGGTGAGGCAGGAGAATCGCTTGAACCCAGAGGGCAGAGGTTGTAGTGAGCCGAGATCTCGCCATTGCACTCTAGCCTGAGCAACAAGAGTGAAACTCTGTCACAAATAAAAAAAAAAAAAAGAAGAAGAAGAAGAAAGAAATTATCATGGGAGGAGTAGTCATAGGAAGGGAAGTTAATGTTAACTGGGCAGCTGCCAAGTACCAGGCATTGTGCTAGGTACTTTATTCTCAGTAATCTTTTATAAAGTAGATAGTAGCATTCCTGTGTAACAGATGAGGAAGCTGAAACTCAGGCTAAAGTGCCTGAAACTTTAAAACCCATGTTCTTTCCACTAAACCACAGAATTTGAGAATTTTAAAGCATAAATAATGTGATAGATATAGATACAAAAATTTATAGAATTTATTGATTTTTTGTTTTCAAAACCAGAAGTTTCCTAAGAGTCAAGACAATTAGGAACAAAGGCTGGGGGCCATGGGAGATTTGGAACTATGCATAAGCTCCAGCCAGACCACGGGTCTGCCAGAGGAGGCACTGTTTACATTTTGGGCAGTGCAATTTTTCTTTGAATTGCTGGTATTTAGTGTCCTTAGCCCCTTCTACTAAATGCTGGTAGAGTGCCTACCTGATACATTTCCAAATGCCTTCTGAATGGGAGCAGTATTTTCCTAGATCAAGAGCATGGTGTTAGAATACGGAGTATGTAAAAGAGATCAGTAGTAGAGAAGTTTGAAGTAGACAGTGATCCAGTTGAGAACCTTGTCCTCTGTATTGCTAAATCTAATGGACACTTTCCAGTGCCCTTCACCAAGCAATTTTGACACTTCCTTATTTTTAAAATAGTCTTTGTTCTTAGTTTCTATGATACACATTTACTGGTATTTTTTTTTTCTACCTTTCTGGCCACTCTCTCTGGCCACTCTCTCTGGCCCACTGGGCTTCTTACCTCTTAAATGGCCATTCTTCTCTTTTCTTTGAGACATTGTCTTCTTAGGAAATCTCTCACAATCCCATGACTTCATTTATCTGTCTGTTGGTGACTCCTCAGTTGCTGTCCAAACTCACTCTACTTCAAACACGGTATGTCCAAAGCAGAACCTCCAGCTCCTGCATCTTGACACTGACAGGTTTTTTTTGTTTTTTTGTTTTTGAGACAGAGTCTCGCTCTGTTGACCAGACTGGAGTGCAGTGGCTCGATCTCGGCTCACCACAACCTCCACCTCCCAGATTGAAGCGATTCTCCTGCCTCAACCTCCCAGGTAGCTGAGATTACAGGTGCATGCCACCACATCCGCCTAATTTTTAGTATTTTTAGTAGAGACAGGGTTTTATTGTGTTAGCCAATATCTCCTGACCTCATGATCCGGCCACCTCAGTCTCCCAAAGTGCTGGGATTAAAGGCATGAGCTATAGCGTCTGGCTTTTTTTTTTTTTTGAGAAGGAGTCTCACTCTGTTGCCAGGCTGGAGTGCAGTGGCATGATCTTGGCTCACCGCAACCTCTGCCTCCTGAGTTCAAGCGATTCTCCTGCCTCAGCCCCTTGAGTAGCTGGGGCTATGGGTGCGTGCCACCACATCCAGCTAATTTTTATATTTTTAGTAGAGACAGGGTTTCACCATGTTGGCCAGGCTGGTCTTGAACTCCTGACCTCAGGTGATCTACCCGCCTCGGCCTCCCAAAGTGCTGGGATTATAGATGTGAACCACCATGTCTGACCCACACCGATAATTCTGACTCACCCTTTGAAAAAGTCAGCCCTCAAAATGCCTTTCCTGGCACTCCCCTCCTGCCCATAGACTGAAATAGATATACTTATCTTGTTTGCCCAGCACCTTTGGCTAATTTTGCCACTGCATCTGACACAGGGTGTTGTTTTCTCCTGTTTGCATGGATAAGGGCACAAACTCCAGAACCTGTGTGTCTGAGCTTAAATCTTGACTTTGCCACATAAGAGCCGAATGACTTGTGCCTTAGAAGCTTTTGTGTGAGGCTAAGCGCAGTGGCTCACATCTGTAATCCAACCACTTTGGGAGGCCAGGGCAGGCAGATCACTTGAGCTGAGGAGCTGGAGACCAACCTGGACAACATTACAAAACCCCATCTCTACAAAAAACACCAAAATTAGCTGGGAATGATGGCACATACCTGTAGTCCCAACTACTCAGACAACTGAGATGGGAGGATGGCTTGAACCTGGGAGGTCAAGACTGCAGTGAGCTGAGATCGTGCCACTGCATTCTAACCTGAGCAACAAAGCCAGACCCTGTGTCAAAAAAAAAAAAAAAGAAAACAAACTTATGTGTGATAGCACCTTGCTTATGTGATAGCTGTGACTATTAAAAATATGTAAAGTACTTAGAACTGTGCCTACACAAAGTATTTCGTTATTTTGTTTGTTTGTTTCCCCCACCAGATAGTATTAAGAAAGTAGGGATCAGATTGTCTTGTTCACCACTGTATTTTCCATTTTTAGCACAATAGTTGGGACATACTTGTTAATTAATTACTGTAGAATTCATGTATTCACCCACTGTTCTAGGCGGGAATTCATATATCCACCCATATTCTGGGGAAACAGTTAATAAAACATTCCTGTCTTCATGAATCTTACCTCTAACAGGGGAGACAAAATAAAACATAGGTGGTGATAAGTGCAGGGGAGAAGATACAGCAGGGTAGGGCCTGGGTAGATGTGGCTTGATAGTTTATATAGGGTAGTTAGAGAAATGTTTGATAAGATAGCATTTGAATAGAAACTGGAAGGAAGTGAGAGAAGTAAGAGGGAAGCCGATAATAATCCTGAAAGGAACAATCCCAAATATTGAAATCTGGAAAGATCAAAATTCCTAAAGTCTAATGTCCTGAAAATCACAATCCAGAAAAATCAAAATCCTGAATTACAATTCTGGAAAAAGTAATTTAAAGAGTTCTTTAAGCCAGGTGCAGTGGTTCATGCCTGTTAATCCCAGCACTTTGAAAGGCTGAGGTGGGAGGATCACTTGAGCCCTGGAGTTGGAGACAACAAGCCTGGGCAACATAGTGAGACCCCCATGTCTACAAAAAAGTAAAAAATATTAGCCGGGCATGGTGATGCATGTCTGTAGTCCCAGTTACTCCAGAGGCTGAGGTAGGGGGATCGTTTGAGCCTGGGAGGTTGAGACTGCATTGAGCCATGATTGTGTCACTGCATTCCAGCCTGGGTGACAAAGCAAGACCCTGTCTCAAAAAAAAAGGCTGCGCGCAGTGGCTCATACCTATAATCCCAGCGCTTTGGGGGAGACCAGGGTGGGCAGATCACCTGAGATCAGGAGTTTAAGACCAGCCTGTCCAACATGGTGAAACCCCATCATCTCTACTAAAAATACCAAAATTAGCCGGCCATAGTGGCAGGCGCCTGTAATCCCAGCTACTTGGGAGGCTAAGGCAGGAGAATTGCTTGAACCCAGGAGGCGGAGGTTGCAGTGAGCCGAGATTGCACATTGCACTCCAGCATGGGTGACAAGAGCGAGACTTCGTCTCAAAAAAAAAAAAAAGAAAGAAAAGAAAAAAGGGACAGGTCTGGCTATGTTGGCCAGAGTGGTCTTGAACTCCTGAACTCAAACAATCTTCCTGCCTTGGCCTTCCAAAGTGCTGGGATTACAGGCATAAGCCACCGTGCCCAGTCCCAGCCCAGTTTTTACCTTTGATGAAGCTTTCTCTGAAATTTAGTATTGTAGTTCTCCAAACTGTTTGTCTTCTTGCTCATGCTCTCATGTTTTTAATTCTTTTTTTTTTTTGAGACGGAGTCTCGTTCTGTCGCCCAGGCTGGAGTGCAGTGGCCGGATCTCAGCTCACTGCAAGCTCCGCCTCCCGGGTTTACGCCATTCTTCTGCCTCAGCCTCCCGAGTAGCTGGGACTACAGGCGCCCGCCACCCTCGCCCGGCTAGTTTTTTGTATTTTTTAGTAGAGACGGGGTTTCACCGTGTTAGCCAGGATGGTCTCGATCTCTTGACCTTGTGATCCACCCGTCTCGGCCTCCCAAAGTGCTAGGATTACAGGCTTGAGCCACCACGCCCGGCCTCTCATGTTTTTAATTCTAATTGTTTCTAGTAGATTGTAAACTCCTTTGGAATAGTGTCAGTGTATAATACTTTGTTGGTTATCCAAACAGTACAGGACAGTCAGAATTGATTAGTTGATGTGAAATAGATATGTGTCCCAATTTTGTGAGTTTCTTTTTCTTTTCTTTTCTTTTTTTTTTTAGACAGAGTCTCACTCTGTTGCCCAGGCTGGAGTACATTGGCACAATCTTGGCTCACTGTAACCTCCGCCTCCCAGGTTCAAGTGATTTCCAGCTAATTTTTGTATTTTTAGTAGAGATAGGGTTTCACCATGTTGTCCAGGCTGGTCTCAAACTCCTGACCTCAGGTGATCCGCCCACCTAGGCCTCCCAAAGTGCAAGGATTACAGACATGAGCCACTGCGCCTGGCCTTTTCTTTGTTTTTTTTTTTTGAGACAGAGTCTTGGTCTGTTGCCCAGGCTATAATGCAATGGCACGATCTCAGCTCATTGCAACCTCTGCTTCCGAGCGCCTTCCACTTCAGCCTTCCAAATAGCTGGGACTACAGGCGTGCACTACCATGCCTGGGTAATTTTTTTAAATTTTTTGTAGAAATGAGGTTTCTCCATGTTGCCCAGGCTGGTCTTGGACTCCTGGGCTCAAGTGATCCGCCCATCTCAGCTTCCCAAAGTGTTGGGATTACAGGCATGAGCCATCTTACCCAGCCTGTTTTTTTATTTTCAATATCTGATTAGCACAGCTAGAGGCCTCCCCCCCCTCCTTTTTTTTTCTTTTAATTTTGCGATAGAATCTGGCTGTGTTGCCCAGGCTGGAGTGCAGTGGCTCAATCTTGGCTCACTGTAATCTCTGCCTCCCGGGTTTAAGCAATTCTCATGCCTCAGCCTCCTGAGTAGCTGGGACTACAGGTGCGTGCCATCACGCCCGGCTAATTTTTTTTTTTTTTTTTTTTTTTTTTTTTGAGACGGAGTCTCACTCTGTCATCCAGGCTGGAATGCGGTGGTGCAATCTCAGCTCACTGCAACCTCTGCCTCCTAGGTTCAAGCAATTCTCCTGCCTCAGCCTTCTGAGTAGCTGGGATTACAGGTGCACACCACCATGCCCGGCTAATTTTTTGTGTTTTTTTAGTAGAGACAGGGTTGCACCATCTTGGCCAGGCTGGTCTTGAACTCCTGACCTCGTGATCTGCCCACCTCAGCCTCCCAAAGTGCTGGGATTACAGGCGTGAGCCACTGCGCCCGGCCCTCATTTTTGTACTTTTTAGTAGTGACAGGGTTTCGCCATGTTGGCCAACCTGGTCTCAAACTCCTGACCTCGAGTGATCCACCTGCCTCAGCCTCCCAAAGTGCTGGAATTACAGGTGTGAGCCATTGCACCCAGCCAAGGCCCATTTTTAAAAACCAAATTCTAATTAGAACTTGCCTCTGAAGGTTATGACTTGTGCATACTGGCTAGTTTCAGGGTGGGCTCACTTTTCATTTTGCCTTTGCTCCCTTGGGAGATAACCTCTGGGTGCACTCAGAAGGATCTAGGAACCCTATGTTCCTCAAGTGGGATTCTGCATGAAGTGCTTTTGTGGGCTTCTGACTCTACCAGATTCTAACTGTGTAATTTATGCAACCCTCTTAAAGACCTCTTTGTGCCTCAATTTTCTTCACTTGTAAAACAGGGATGATATCACATTTCATTGATTCTTAGACTCACTTTTTGAGTACCATTTATAATTTTAACATCAAATCAAGATTTTTCTTATAATCAATGGTATGTCGTTTTTCTTTTTTAGTAGCACGTAAAATGGTATGTTTTACAATCAGTGAAGTCTTAGATTTGATATAATACAGTAATATCTACCATTCAATTACTTGAGGATTGGAGTTAGTGAATAATTGCTTAGTTCAATAAATGGTGAGTTTGTCTTTATTTTTACTTTTTTCCTACTAGTCTCTCTGCCTCCTATATTGTGCCTTAAAACTATCCTTTACACACCTTCCTAATGATATATTTAAAAATGTATTTTTTACTAACTCTCTTGCTGATGTATACCCCTAACTGCAGTGATTCTTGAGGAGGAGAAGAACATGCCTCACTCCCCTCCACCACCTTCCTCAGAACCTTATGATAGTTCAGTTACACTAAGTGATTGAGGGAAGTGTGTTATTTAGTGAATTTTCATGATTTTTTTTAAAGTTGGGGACCACTGCCAAAAGGGTGAAGCCGTAGTCCCTTCTCATGTACAAAGACCTCCGTGAGCTTGCCCAGCCTGCCTCTCTAGCCTTACCTCTTGCTTTGAACTTTACGCTCCAGTGATACTGAACTATTTTTGTAACTTGTGTTTAGGGATGTTACAGCTTTGGAAGTCTTTGATCCAGCATGTAAAGGGCGAGCGGGTGGAGTGGGGTGCAGGGCTATTCCATGGGCATTGATTTAGAAGGAGCAGGGAACTGTGGGGATGGAGATAGTCTCCTTAGAAACAGGTTTGTGAGATCTAGGAGTGGCATTTGGACTTTTTTTTTTTTTTTTTTTTAATGGCCAAATTGTGCTTCACTTACCTGCCTGCCTATGTGGTTGCCTTAGGCAGAGTGATAGAATCTCAGGGTAGAGAGCAGGGACTTATTCTCTGTTGTTCCAGAGGATACAGGTAGGATCGGGGGTGGAAATTATTTGATGCTTGTTGTAGCTCAGTACAGTTAAAAACTCTCTGACAGTTGTTGCTGCTCAACAGCCCACTGAGCAGCTTGGAAACAGTAGTGAGCTCTCTTCATGGAGGCGAAGGATCTGTCACCAGAGTGAAGGATCTACACTGTTGCAGGAGCCAAAGAACAGAATCCTGCACTGGGGAAGAGGTTGGTCAAGATGACTTTGATTATAACTACCAAATTAACCAACATCCATCAAGTACTTACTAAGAACCAGGCACATAATAGATAGCCAAGTGCTTTATATACAGTGTCTCATTTATTTCCTACATCATCTTTTTTAATCTTTAGAATAAGCCTGGCAGCCCAGAACTCTGGTTCTCCCCATTTTACAGATGAAGAAACTGAGGTTTATTGGTAGGAAGCCTCAGTTTTTCTAAGGTCACACAGCTGGTAAGTGATAGAGCCAGATTCAGATCCTGGACTCTGATTCTGGACCTGCTCCCTCTACACTCTGCAATGCTGCCTATAGTGTTCCTGCCTGCTTTGACATCCTAAATATGGGGAAATGTGTTTGTGTCATGTTTTGTTAGCAGATAAGCAACCAACGAAGGATAAAATTCAAAAGGACAAGGTTTGGATCTTTTTCTATACTTAGCACTGTGCTTGGCGTTTGGGATCAGCAGTGCAAACAGGTAGTAGCCAAAGGAGGATGAAACACTGGGCTAGAAAGAAAAAGTGCTGCTAGAACATTAAAAAAAAAAAAAAAAAATGATTTCACAGAGAACCCTGACTCATAATAGGAATTCATTTTTTTTAAAAAGGAAGTAATAATACGTAGTGAGTATACTTTACTGTAGTCAACTGTATATACTCAAAGAGCATAAAACATGAAGCCAGCGAGTGAGTGATCCTTTTATTAATTATAAAAGAAGATGAGCTGGGTGTGGTGGCTCATGCTTGTCATCCCAGCACTTTGGGAGGCTAAGTTCGGCAGATCACAAGTTCAGGAGTTCGAAATCAGCCTGGCCAACATAGAGAAACCCCATCTCTACTAAAAATAGAAAAATTAGCCAGGCGCGGTGGCACATGCCTATAATCCTAGTTACTCAGGAGGCTGAGGCAGGAGAATTGCTTGAACCTGGGAGGCGGAGGTTTCAGTGAACTGAGATCACACCACTACACTCCAGCCTGGGCGACAGAGCGAGAATCTGTCTCAAAAAAAAGATGATGAATTATTAATGAAGAATAATTAATGAGTTGCTAGGTAATTTGCCATTCCCTCTGCCTGGATGCCTTTTCCTCCAATTGCCAGTTAGTCTTAAGGTCACCCTTCTCTGAAATAACATAGCACTTTGTACTTGGGTCATGGTATTTATCAAAGACTTCCTTTTATTATAGTTAATTCTCTACATGTTTAATCTTTCTTACTTGATTCTAAACCCTGTAAGGACAGGGTCCACATCTTATCTTCATTCCTTCTTCCAGCTCTTAACATTCTGTGATGTTAAGCCTATTTGAAAATAGACGTTGTTAGAGATTATATTCTTTTTTTTTTTTTTTTGAGACGGAGTCTCGCTCTATCGCCCAGGCTGGAGTGCAGTGGCCGGATCTCAGCTCACTGCAAGCTCTGCCTCCCGGGTTTACGCCATTCTCCTGCCTCAGCCTCCTGAGTAGCTGGGACTACAGGCACCCGCCACCTCACCCGGCTAGTTCTTTGTATTTTTTAGTAGAGACGGGGTTTCACGGTGTTAGCCAGGATGGTCTCGATCTCCTGACCTCGTGATCCACCTGTCTCGGCCTCCCAAAGTGCTGGGATTACAGGCTTGAGCCACCGCCCCCGGCCTAGAGATTATATTCTTTTAGTGAAAAATCGGCCAGGTGCTGTAATCCCAGCACTCTGGGAGGTTGAAGCAGAAGGATTGCTTGAGCCTAGGAGTTTGAGATCAGCCTGGGCAACATGGTGAAACCCTGTCTCTACGAAAAATACAAAAATTAGCTGGGCGTGGTGATGCACGTCTGTGGTCCCAGCTACTCTGGAGGCTGAGGTGAGATCACTTGAGCCTCAGAGGTCAAGGCTGCTGTAAGCCATGATCACGCCTCTGCTCTTCAGCTTGAGTGATAGTGAGAGAGCAAGACCCTATCTCAAAAAAAGAAAAATCAGTGAATGCCTTGAACTTAACACACTACCTTTTATGTGGTAGGTACAGTGGGCTCACTGAAACATTTAACTTGGTCACCTCTATCCATTTGTCCGAAAACAAAAAGGAAACGAAAAATTCTAAATACAGGACGAATCTGCCCTCAATTATACTTAATTAGTGTATGTCTGGAGTGAGTGTGACATGGAAGATTTGAATCTGCTCTTCTTTGCCTCTGCTCTCATGTGCCTGTGCTCATGTGCATCTTAGAGTGCTTAGAGTGATTGTAATGAGCCGAGATCGTGCCACTGCACTCCAGCCTGAGCGACAGAGCGAGACTCCATCTAAAGAAAAAATAAATAAATAAATACAATTCATTACTTGATATTAACAGTGAGCTGCAAAAAAAAGCACTCCCCCCAAAAAAGCCCAATTACATTTAGAATATTCTTTTTTAGAAGTCATGGGAGTGTGTAATATACTTTTGAAGGTTTCTGTTAAAATGATTTAATGGTGATTTAATGTCTAACTGTTTGACTCATATTGTTTTGTCTCCTTAGCTAGAAGTCAACTTTTCAGTGAAGTCAAGTATGCCTGGTACTTCTTAATGTGTTCCATGTTGTTCACTGTAGTTACACCTACATAGATATCCAGCCAAGAGTCATTGAATCTAATTACCATATGTTCGTTTTTAGGTAAAAGAGATGCAAGGGAATGAGGATAGTCACTCCTTTGCTTGTCTTAAAACACTGATAAAACATTGGACTTTGGAATGACAGTATCGAGTAAGAGAGAAAAAGGCATATGTACCAGGCCCTCAATTCTACTCATAAAGATATCCCCTTTTCATTTCTTTCTTTTTTTTTTTTTTTTTTTTTTTTGTTGTTGTTGTTGTTTTTTGAGACGGAGTCTCGCTCTGCCGCCCAGGCTGGAGTGTTGTGGCCAGATCTCAGCTCACTGCAAGCTCCGCCTCCCGGGTTCACGCCATTCTCCTGCCTCAGCCTCCCGAGTAGCTGGGACTACAGGCGCCCGCCACCTCGCCCGGCTAATTTTTTTGTATTTTTTTTAGTAGAGACGGGGTTTCACCGTGTTAGCCAGGATGGTCTCGATCTCCTGACCTCGTGATCCGCCTGTCTCGGCCTCCCAAAGTGCTGGGATTACAGGCTTGAGCCACCGCGCCCGGCCTCATTTCTTTCTAAAATGAATAATAGGGGAACTAGAGTCTGACTGTGGGCCAAGATGACTCTCAGATGATTTTCTCTTCCCCTGTCAGTACTGAGTCACCTCAGAGCGTCTTGTTACCCTTTGACTTATTAGTAGCCACCACGCCTTCAAGTATAGACAAGAAAATGATGCATTTCCCAGCTCTCAACAATCTCTTCCCTACTTATTTTCTGAAGCCCTTTCTTAGGAATTAATGAAACTAGTATAAAAAGCTATCAGCCTGGGAGGCTGAGGTGGGTGGATCACGAGGTCAGGAGATCGAGACTATCCTGGCTAACAGTGAAACCCCGTCTCTACAAAAAAGACAAAAAATTAGCCGGGTGTGGTGGCACGCGCCTGTAGTCGCAGCTACTCGGGAGGCTGAGGCAGGAGAATCACTTGAACCTGGGAGGCGGATGTTGCAGTGAGCCAAGATCGCACCGCTGGACTCCAGCCTGAGCCACAGAGCGAGACTCCGTCTCAAAAAAAAAAAAAATTAGCCGGGTGTGGTGGCATGTGGCCTGTAGTCCCAACTGCTGGAGAGGCTGAGGCTATAGGATCGCTTGAATCCGGGAGGTGGAGGTTGCAATGAGCCAAGATCGTGCCACTGCATTCCATCCTGGGCGACAGAGTGAGACCATGTCTCAAGAAAAAAAAAAAAAATGAAGAGACACAGATGTCCAGAGGTGTTGGGGGAGAATGGAGAGACTCAATAGCAGGTTAAATTGTCTTTAGAAGAACTGACATTTTGACTATAGTACTCATTCCTACTCTTGACTATTTTCAGGGGTTCCAAGAGAAAAATTTAAATAGGACAGAGCTAAAAACACCAACTTTCACTCACTAAAATGTGGTCATAAATTTATGTATCTTGATCTTGGAAAACATCAGTATCTATGCCTCATTTTACCTTTTAAGATTTCAGATTTATCGCCTGAAGCATTTTTTCTGTTGTCTTCCCCTTATATCAAGATATCCTGTTGGTTTATTGGGGTTATCCTAATCTTTATGTCAGATGAAACTCATCCTGGTTGTAATTATTTTTAGGTTAAATAACCATTGGATTTGCCAAGTACTGAAAAATCAGTAGCACTTTTGTTTAAACTCTGTTAATAAACACTTCTGAATGCATTTTGCTAGTGTCATTATTTCCCATGCTTGCTGAGTAGAGAGAAAGTTGAATTATCATACTTGATAATTCATATTTGTTCATTGCACACTGTGTGAGTCTGGGTTTAGGCCTCTTGAAGACTTAGCCTCTTTCCTTCTGTTCCTATGGTTTCGAATGCCATTTGCATGACTCACATCTCAGATTTTCTTTCCCTACCAGCCTCCCTGTGTTGGTTTGTGACTTTATCTGTCAGTCTTTTTTTTTTTTTTTTTTTTTTTTTTTGAGACGGAGTCTCGCTCTGTCGCCCGGGCTGGAGTGCAGTGGCCGGATCCTGGCTCACTGCAAGCTCCGTCTCTCGGGTTCATGCCATTCTCCTGCCTCAGCCTCCCAGGTAGCTGGGACTACAGGCGCCCGCCACCTCGCCCGACTAGTTTTTTGTATTTGTTAGTAGAGACGGGGTTTCACCGTGTTAGCCAGGATGGTCTCAATCTCCTGACCTTGTGATCTGCCCGTCTCGGCCTCCCAAAGTGCTGGGATTACAGGCTTGAGCCACCGCGCCCGGCCTGTCAGTCTTCTCAGATATTTACCTAGAGTTCTACAGGCTTCCTCAAGGTCAGCCCACCAGCCAACTTCCATTGTTTAACAGAACCCTTCTTTGTGCCCTAACTGTATCTCCAGTTCTTTAGATACATGAGTTCAGTATTGATTCTTGACTGCTTGCTCCCCACACCCATGCTTGGCAGCCTCCAACTTTCTCAAGTCCCGTCTGTCTCCAGTCAGAGAAATGTTAGCCATCTTTTGTGGTCAACTTTTCATATTCAGTGGACAAGGTCTGAACTGACTAGCAGGACTAATACGGGCAGCTGTTTGCTTATCCATTGCTCAGTTACACTTGAGTCATTTTGCTTACTAAAGGTCAGATGTGATGTTTCCAGATCTCTTTATGCCAGTAAAGTGGTACTGTAATTATGTAATTTGATTAAATAATATACGTATTAAATTATGAGGAAGAAAAGAAAATTATTCTGGCTGTGCATGGTGGCTCATGCCTGTAATCCTAGCACTTAGGAGTTCGAGACCAGCCTGGGCAACATGGTAAAACCCTGGCTCTACTAAAAATACAAAAGATAAGCTGGGCGTGGTGGCGTGCACCTGTAGTCCCAGCTACTCAGGAGGCTGAGGCAAGAGAACTGCTTGAACCTGGGAGACAGAGGCTGCAGTGAGTCGAGATCATGCCCCTGCACTCCAGCTGGGCGACAGAGTGAGCCTGTTTCCAAAAAAAAAGAGAAAAGAAAATTATTCTGTGAAAACTAAGAGGAATGCTTTGGAAGGACAAGTTACTTTAAAAAAGAAATGAAGCTGAATTAGGTTGGGCAAGATAACTATGGAAGAGTAGAGGTGGAGGAATCCTAAAAATCTAGGATTCTGTACTTACTGTTTCATAGTAGTCTGAGTTCTAACTTTAGAGAAACTGGAAATTGTAGATGATGCATTTTGGGTGAGTTTTTTGCAATAATGGCAAAAAACTCAAATCAGCAGAAGAGATCTTTCTGGGTTGGGCACATTGGCTCACACCTGTAATCTCAATACTTTGGGAGGCTAAGGCGGGAGGATCCCTTGAGCTCAGGAGTTCAAGACCAGCCTGAGCAAGACCTCATCTCTACTTAAAAATTTAAAAAAAAAAAAAAAAAGCTGGGCATGGCAGCATGTGCCTGTAGGCCCAGCTACTCAGGAGACTGAGGCAGGAGGATTGCTGGAGCCCAGTAGTTCAAGGCTGCAATGAGCTATAATCATGGCACTACACTCCAGCCTGGGTGACAAAGCAAGACCCTGTCTCAAAAAAAAAAAAAAAAAGAAAGAAAGAAAAAGTTTTTTGGCCCTTGCCAAAAGTTTAATGGCTCTCAAAGTTTTTTTTTTTTTTTTTTTTTTTTTTGAGACGGAGTCTCGCTCTGCCGCCCAGGCTGGAGTGCTGTGGCCGGATCTCAGCTCACTGCAAGCTCCGCCTCCCGGGTTCACGCCATTCTCCTGCCTCAGCCTCCCGAGTAGCTGGGACTACAGGCGCCCGCCACCTCACCCGGCTAATTTTTTTTTTGTATTTTTTAGTAGAGACGGGGTTTCACCGTGTTAGCCAGGATGGTCTCGATCTCCTGACCTCGTGATCCGCCCGTCTCGGCCTCCCAAAGTGCTGGGATTACAGGCTTGAGCCACCGCGCCCTCAAAGTTTTGTTTATAGCAAATAATGGTAGGTGTGGACATTCACGGGAAAAGTCACAGTAAAAGTCAGATTAACCATACCTTTATTACTTTAGTTTTAAATGCTATCCATGGACTCTCAGTTACTGAGGGTGAGGAAATCAGTGTTCGTATTCTACCTCCCTCCTTTTTTCCCCTCTTCTCTTCCTAGTTTTTACTAGCTGGAGTTTTCTACATCATCAAAGCATATAGTATTGACACTCCGTTGTTACCCTAATCCTATTTTAGTCTTAGACCTACAGTTAAGTAGCTTCAGTGCTCGCTGCAAGTTTTTGCCGTAGTTTTTTGTTTTGTTTTTGTTTTTGAGAAGGATTGTCGCTCTTGTTGCCCAGGCTGGAGTGCAGTGACATGATCTTGGCTCACTACAACCTCTTCCTGGGTTCAGGCGATTCTCCTGCCCCAGCCTCCCAAGTAGCTGGGATTACAGGCAGGTGCCACTTCTGCCCAGCTAACTTTTTTTTTTTTTTTTTTTTTGAGACAAGAGTCTCGCTCCGTCACCCAGGCTGGAGTACAATGGCACAATCTCAGCTCACTGCAGCCTCCACCTCCCAGGTTCAAGCGATTCTCCCTCAGCCTCCTGAGTAGCTGGGATTACAGGTGTGTGCCACCACACCTGGCTAATTTTTGTATTTTTAGTAGAGATGGGGTTTCACCATGTTGGCCAGGCTGGTCTTGAACTCCTGACCCCAAATGATCCACCCGCCTTGGCCTCCCAAAGTGCTGGGATTACAAGCATGAGCCACCAGGCCTGGACCTGCCATAGTTTTTCCAGTCACCTCTTAGTTGGCACAAGTGCTTCCTTTTGTAGATTCCTTAAGAAATACTTGGCCGCGTGTGGTGGGAAATACTTGGCCGCGTGTGGTGGCTCATGCTTGTAATGCCAGCACTTTGAGAGACTGAGGTGGGTGGATCACTTGAGGTTGGGAGTTTGAGACCAGCCTGACCAACATGGAGAAAACCCATCTCTACGAAAAATACAAAATTAGCCAGGCGTGGTGCACATACCTGTAATCCCAGCTACTCAGGAGGCTGAAGCAGGAGAATCGCTTGAACCAGGGAGGCAGAGGTTGCGGTGAGCGGAGATAGCACCATTGCACTCCAGTCTGGGCAACAAGAGTGAAACTCTGTCTCAAAAAAAAAAAAGAAAGAAAAAAAGAAATACTTGGGAACAGTGGTCCCCATTCTGTTACCCTTGCTGGACAGTTGACTGGGTATAAAGTCCTTGAGCACTTTGGGAGGCCAAGGGGGGCGGAATACAAGGTTGAGAGATCCGGACCATCCTGGCCAACATGGTGAAACCCCATATCTACTAAAAATACAAAAATTAGCTGGGCATGGTGGCGCATGCCTATAGTCCCAGCTCCTTGGGAGGCTGAGGTAGGAGAATCGCTTGAACCCAGGAGGTGGAGGTTGCAGTGAGCTGAGATCGCGCCACTGCACTCCAGCCTGGTGACAGAGCGAGACCCCATCTCAAAAATAAAAATAAAAATAAATAAAGTCCTTGAGTCACACTTTCTGTCCTTGAGAATTTTGTAGGTATTGTTCCATTTTCTGTTAGCATCAAATATTAATGTGGAAATTTTCATGATTTTGTTTCTCTTTTAAGTGATTTGATCTTTTTGCCTGGTTGCAGGAACCCAGAAACCTTACTTAAAGGTGTATCTTGGTACTGCCTATTCTGAATTTGTTTTCCCTGGGATACAGTGTGACCTTTCAGTATGTAGACCCCAATCCTCTTATAGTTCAGAAACATCTTAGATTCTATCTTTATGAATATATCTTTACATATTTGTCCCATTCATGTTAAAGTTTTTTTATGCAAATATTACATCTCCTTTGCTGTCTTTTGTAACTGTTTCTTCTCTATTTCTTTTAGCCATTTTTGGTTTCTTTTTTTTTTTCATTTCTCTCCTTTTGTTCCCAGTGTGTTTTTAGCAGTCTCTCTTCTCCCTTTGCTTCTTCCAGTCTCACCTTCATTTCTATAACAGTATTTTTCCTTTCACTTCTTTCCTCAGTTCTGCTAGTATACAGCTTGTCTTCTCGTCTCCCTACCTCTGCTGAAGTTCTTGTATTTCTGCTTTGAGCTCTCATTTCATAGAGACAACTATTTTGTCAAGTTTTCTTTTTTTCATCGTGTAAAATATTTTATTACCATTATATCTAGTCCTTGGAGGCCCTTTTCCAGTGTGTGGTCTTAGTCTGCCATTTGGTTTTCCTATTTCTTTCCTAATTTTTCCTCATTGTATATTTTTATAGATCCTGTTTAGATTTTTTGTATACTTAAATAGGCAAGTTTTTCAGGGACTAGCTGTTGGCAGGATGCTTGCTGGGGGAGCTACCAAAACTGTGTTCTGGGCTGGCTACAGTTGTTCCCTTGATTTAGGGTTCTGGGTGAGTCCGTGTACCCTTAGTCTCTAGCCAGCCAATCGAGATAGGCAAGGTGTCTCTTAGCATCTCCTCAATGCAAAGGCTGTCTTCTCTACTACCATGGAGACCACCTCTGTGAGGCAAATGTAGCTTGTGTGATTTCTCATTTAGCCTCAACTTCAGGTCCAAGGAAGTTCCTGCCTTCTAAAAACAAGGAATTAATTTGGTACCGGAGTGTGTCCTTTACCCACAGGAAGTACATATTTTTGCAGGTCTTTCTGAGATCTCCAGCTTCCCTGTCCTCTCCCTGTAGCATCCTTTCTTCTTTTCCTTCTGTGAAGCAAAGGAGTCCCTGCCGGAACTCCCTGCTTTTGACAGCTTTTTCACCTGTTTGGGGGTTTGGAATTTTGGATATCCTATAGTTATAACAAAAATGGAGTTTGCGTTTCTATTTCTTCTTTTTGCATTTGGAACACATTTTGAACAGCATTTGAAAATGCTGACTTTATGATGCAGTGTTAAATAAGAAGCTTTAACTGACTTTTTCTGTTAACCAGCCACTAGTCTCCACGACATCATGTGTTAGGCCTTTTACTATACCTTCTCCATAAAGCCCCCACCACCACACTGTTGTCGGTCTTCGAAGTCCCTAAAGCCCAAGGAATATGCTACTCAGATATATGGAAAGCCTTTCATTCTTTCAGCATGCCTACTCTGAGCATTGTTCTAGGCCTTGGAGATAAAGCATGGAAGAATTAATACAAGATCTGGATACACCAAAGTCTTAAATGATTTCATGTGGAATAGGTGTCAGGGATGAATAGACTGGAAGACACAGTTTGGGATTCTGAGGAAGTATGATAGAAAGGGTAGAACATGAGCTCTGGAATCAACACCATTCTGCTACTAACATACATGACATTGGGATCATTTTATTGCCTTTTCCTCATACATAAAATGTATCAATTTCTTCATATATAAAGACAAGGCAGGCCAGGTGTGGTGGCTCACGCCTGTAATCTCAGCACTTTGGGAGGCCAAGGCAGGCGGATCATCTGAGGTCAGGAGTTCCAGACCAGCCTGGCCAACATGAGGAAACCCCGACTCTACTAAAAATATAAAAATTAGCTGGGTGTGGTGACAGGTGCATATAATCCCAGCTACTCAGGAGGTTGAGTTGGGAGAATCGCTTGAACCCAGAAGGCGGAGGGTGCAGTGAGCCAAGTACACAACACTGTACTCCAGCCTGGGCAACAGAGTGAGACTCTGCCTCAAATAATAATAGTAATAATAATAAAGTGAAGGTTACATTACCTACCTTAGATGAATGTTGTAAAATTAAGGTAAGTTACATAAAGTACTTGGTTCATAATAGATACTCAGCAAGTACTACTTTCTACCCACACGGGGAGTGGCTAAATAAAAGGAATAAATACTGAAAGTACAGGTATAGAGGACTGTTTCTCTCCTTTTTTATTAAATTGTGGTAAAATATGTAACGTAACGTTTCCTGTCTTCACCATTTTTAAACTTACAGTTCTGTGGCATTAAGTATGTCCACATTGTTGTGCAGTCGCCACCACCATCCATCTCCAGAGCTCCTTATCTTGCAAAACAGCACCCCTGTAACCACTGCCTTCTTGCCTCTGCCCATGGCAGCCCCCATTCCAGTTTCTGTCTCTGAATTTGACGACTCTGGGTACCTCATAGGAGTGGAATCACACAGTCCTCATCCTTTTGTGTGGGGGTTGTTTCACTTACAGTATCTTCAAGGTTCATCCGTGTTACAGTGTGTCTCAGAATTCCCTTCCCTTTTACAGCGTCTCAATTCAGATGGAAACAAAACAAAACAAAACAAAACAAAAAACAGAATTCCTTTCCTTTTTAAGGCTGAATAATATTCTGTTGTATTTCTATGGCACATTTTGTTGATCCAGTTGTCTGTTCATGGACACTTGGGCTGCTTCCACCTTTTGGCTGTTGTGAATAATACTGCTATGAACATGGGTGTATACATTCTCTTCAAGTCTTTACTTTCAGTTCTTTTGAGTGTGTACCCAAAAGTGGAATAGTTGAGCCATATGGTAATTCTGTTTTTAATCTTTTTGAGGAACCACCATACTGTTTTCAGAGGCCTATTTATTGATGGGGACAAGTATAAACAGTGGAATTCCCCCAGGGAATTATTTTAAAACCAGTCTTGTTTAACATTTTGTAAATTATCTAAATATGAGACTTTTACCATTAAATCTTTATTTGCATATAGCTAATGAATAATTCATATTGTATAAAATGTAAGAACACCTCGTGAGAGTGTGTGTGTATGTAGACAGAACAGTGGTTAATAAGGCTCAGTGTGGGCACACATACACGGGAATACATTTGATTTATTATACTCTGCCCTCAAGATCAGACGTTCCCTGCACTTACTGAGGGCAAAATACAGGGAGCAAATGCCAGAGAACTTCAGATGGCAGAAGTGCACAGTGCCCAGATATGCAGACACATCTTTCTTCTTGACTCTGCATTGCTTACAGAGTAAACTGGTGGTTGACTGTAGACTCTAGACCAGTGGTTCTCAGCTGGGGTGAGTTTGCCCCCTGGAACACATATGACAATTCTGGAGACATTTTTGATTGTCAAGCTGGAGGAGTAGAGACCAGGGATGCCAGAGAACAGGCCACAGCGACAGGACAGCCCCACAGCAGAGAATTTTCTGGCCCCAGATGTCACTAGTACCCAGGCTGAAAAGCCCTGCTCCAGACCCAAATTACCTTCTCAGCCTTGTCTTAGCCTCTCTCCTGCGTAAATAAAGTTGTCATCCCAGCCAGACCCAGGAGCTCCCCATACCTGCCCATACACCAGCTGAATTGCTCCTTCCAACACCTTCTACCTGAAATTCTTTCCCCTGCTTCTCTAATGTCAGAGCCCAGCTTCAGTCCTCCCACTGTCTCTGTGAAACTCTCTGATTTCTCTAGCCACTGTTCCCTTTCTTCTCTGACTTCCCCAGGACTATCCCAATCATTTGGCACTTAGTTAACAATAGAAGGTTGTATTTGTTATCTTCCCACCTTGACTGAAAGCACCTTGAGGGCCATTTGATATGATTTGGTTTGAAATATGGAATACCATTCCTTATGAACCCCAGTGGGCATCTCTGCTTTGACCCACCCAGGGCTTTCTGTGACAGCTTTCCTACCATGATGGGATACAGTGGTTGAGTCAGCCTCTGTCCCATCACAGCGGTTAGGTACACTGAGATTCAGCTTTGTTTAGATAACTACTAGCTAGATGGAGCCTAAGCCCAAATGTGAGCCTTATGCTTATAAAGGTATTTATACTGAATCTGCTTTCTAATCTAAGCGGTAAGAAATGAGGTGAGGAGAGGTGCAAAGGAATTGGGCTCTATCTTGCTCTGATCATGTCCCTTCAATGGAGCACAGCCTGGAGGATCTGCCTTATGGAAGGTAGGAGACATTCATTTCAGTTGCTTGGATAGGGATTATTCTGTCATAACTGGACCTACTTAATGACAGTCAGTGTTGACGATGGTAATATTAATAATGAAAGCCATAATTACTTACTTGGAACCCAGTGTGTCTTGGGCACCAGGCTAGGTGCTTTACACACGTTTATCTCATCCAGCCCTCACTGCAATCCTGGAAGGAAGCTGAAGCACTTTAAAGATAATTTGCCCAGGGCCACCCAACTAGCAAGTAGCAGAGCCAGAATTTAAACAAGAGCTGCCTGACTTTGAAGCCTGGGCTCATAGCTACCACCTCCCTGCTGAGGGGAGAGATTCATGTTGCCCTGTGCCAAGACCTGGGAGAGACCCCTCGTGGTGTCACTGGAGAGGTGGATGGGCAAGGGGGCTTGAGTGTCTGAGTTCTGAGTCAGGACCTGTTGTCATATCTGACCACTCTGCTGCTGCAGGAAAAGGAAACCTCATGGGTTACACTTTGACCACCACAGAGTATTCTGACTCTTCTGATTTTTGCTTTCCCTTTAGGTACACTACATCCTCCAGGAGGTGGTGATGGGTGGGATGGTGTTAGAAACAAACATGAATGAAATCGTGGCTCAGATTGAAGCTCAAAACAGGCTGGAGAAATCTGAGGTGAGTAAGCAACTGTGTTCTAGTCCTGGCTGGGTAGAGAAAACCTGGGCAGAGGCAGGAGTGTGTACATGTGTTGGTTTGTGTTGCTGTGAAACCTCAGGAAATGATATTCATCTTCTTTCTTCCTTGAGTCCATTGAAACTCATGGATTTGAAGGTCAACCAGCCCTGAAAATTAAACAGATAACAAGGTTTGAAATCTCAGACTTTCAGGGTAAAAGAGTAAATAGAAAAGCCAGATGGCAGAGGAAAGCAAACAGCTTTTGGCTTGGGGGTTATGACCCATGTTTGTGGTTTGTAATTCCTCCTTTGAAAGCCACTCGTTCCCTGGAGGGACCCAGAACCCTCTTCTCCTATTCCAGTGTGGTTTCCTGGTTTGTGTGCTTTAAGAGTCCGATCTCCTAGCAGCCATTTCTCGTGGTGTCTTTCAGACCTCAGAGTTGCCAATTTCCTTATTTCCAGTTAGTCTTATAAAAAACTACAGTAGAGTTTGGGCTAGGCTTGAAAATAACATACCCCAGTCCACCCCCACATGGTACTGGGCTTGATACAGATGTTCACATAAATTCTGTCCTATCCCTCTGAGGTCTCTCCATCCCCTTCCTCAGCCTTACCAGAGCACAGAGGTTACAGACATATACTTTCACATGCAGAAATAGCAGAACAAATTACCTCTTTAATTATCTGAGTGTCGTAAAGAGATTCTTTGCCTTGTATAACGGAACTTGATCTTGCAAAACCAGGAATTCTTTCTGTGAGGACTGGCAGTCCTGCGGAAGAAGCTTTTGCAGACCACAGCTATTGTGGCAGCTATAGTTCTTTCAGAAATGTAGGCTGGGAAGATTCCAGGAATAGTAAGTGAGTCAGAGGCAAGGGGGTTGGAAATGAGAAGAAATGGAGACTTGCTGGGTGAGGGCAGAATTGGAGTTGGCATTCGGAAAGAAGGCAATAGGGGAAAAATGATTGTGAGAGAGTCTTCATCCACTTTTGCCCTTCTCTCCACATGGGGATGAGCCTGCCAGGTGGGGGGTTCACTGTAGATGTGCATACTCTGCGTTTTGTCACCAGCCCTTCTGTATCTGTGATACCCCCCACCTTCTCCCAGCTTGTTGCCACACGACACTTCCAAAGCCAGCTCTTTTCGTCTCACATTATTAGTTGGCAAGCAGTTGCCCTAGAGCCATGGCTTTTCTTTTCCTTTTAAGAATTTCCCTGTGACTTTGCACGTTTCAATAAGAGTCTTCAGTCTTTTGAGGAAGGGGTTTTGTTTTGTTTTGTTTTGTAACCAGAAAAGTGCCCCTGACAAACTACTTTAGATTATTTCAGCATTTTTTGGGTACCCACCATGTGCCAGGCACTGTGAGTTGCTGGGGCTGTGAAACTGCATAGGCCACACCCCGCCTCTGAGGAGCTGGTAGTCTAGCAGGACTGCAGGCTTTGGATCCCTGTGCGAAACCCCATCTAACCTCAAGATTGTTTTGTTGGCTACTTTTGAGGAATAAGGGGGGAAAATTAAAACTTCAGTTGTGTGTTCTCAGTTTGGAATTTCTCTAGGCATCCCTCACCTGTTATTTTGTTTGTTTGTTTGTTTTTGAGACAGAGTCTCACTCTGTTGCCCAGGTTGGAGTGCAGTGGCGTGATCTCAGCTCACTGCAACCTCCACCTCCCAGGTTCAAGTGATTTTCCTGCCTCAGCCTCCCTAGTAGCTGGGACTATAGGCGCCCGCCACCACACTCGGCCAATTTTTGTATTTTTGGTAGAGATGGGATTTCACCATGTTGGCCAGGCCAGTCTCGAACTCCTGACCTCAGGTGATCCACCCACCTTGGCCTCCCAAAGTGCTGGGGTTACAGGCGTGAGCTTGTTTTTGTTTTTGCTTTTCTTTTCTTTTTTTTAGCGTTAAGCGGGTAACACTGAGACTTTGTCTCATACTCGCCTCTCATTTCTTCTCAGGGTGGCCTTTCAGCAGCCCCTGCGCGGGCTGTGTCTGCTGTGAAAAACATCAACCTGCCAGAGATTCCTCGGAACATCAACATTGGCGATCTCAACATCAAAGTTCCCAACCTGTCCCAGTTTGTCTGAGGGTCAAGGATTGGGCTGAAACAGAGTCCTTAAGACAAGCAAAGACAAGCGCGTCTGGAAACAGAACCCATTTTGAGCCATAGAAGAGTCAGGCCTTAGGACCTGGAACCTTTGTGTCTGGGGAAGACTGTTTGGCATGGAATGGGGAAGGGATTCCTATTGACACTGCTCGGGTGTGCCCAGTTCTCACATGTGCAGCCATGCCGTTCTCTGATGCACACGGCCGCTGTAGATGTGAGGGGCCCTGCCTGCCTCAGCATGCCCAAGCCACTTGCACCTTTACCTTTCACATGGACGCTCCCAAGGGTTAGGGACTGCATTGAGCAGACCCACCTGCTTCCCAGAACCTCCTCACTAGGGCTGAGCGCCTTCTCTGACTAGAGTCTTCATCCTTAGCACCACAGACTTCTGAGGTCCCATGGCCTTTTCTTGCTGGTGAGGTGTCATAGGTAGAAATGGGCTGGCCCTTCAGATTTGGGGGTGTGGTGAGTGGCAAGTAAGGGCAGAATTTTAGGAGAACCAGAGTCACCTGCTGACTCTATTGAGATTGCTACACCCAGAATCCTTTTGTGGTTTTTTTGTGGGTTTTTTTTTTTTGAGACGGAGTCTTGCTCTGTCGCCCAGGCTAGAGTGCAGTGGTGTAATCTTGGCTCACTGCAACCTCTGCTTCCTGGGTTCAAGCAATTCTCCTGTCTCAGCCTCCCCAGTAGCTGGGATTACAGCACCCACCACCACGCCCAGCTAATTTTTGTATTTTTAGTAGAAACGGTTTCACCATGTTAGCCAGGCTAGTCTCGAACTCCTGGACCTCAAGTGATCCACCCGCCTCGGCCTCCCAAAGTGCTGGCATTACAGGTGTGAGCCACCATGCCCTGCCACCAGAATTCCTTTTGTATAGCCGAGCCTTTTGGTTACCACCTCTTGAAGAATATGCTTCCTGCATTGTCCTAGTCCCAGTTGTATTCTCACAGGTATTATGTGCAGGACACGATCCAAATCATAAACCTGGCGCATGCCCACCACATTTCTGCTAATAGGAAGAGGGACCCACCACACACCAGCACGTGCCAGAGGTCTCTCCTCCCAGAGGAGAGGCCTTGTGTCTGTAGAAGGTTAAAGCTGACAACATGTGAAACATCCCAGAATTATGACTCTTCCCAAGTTTAAAATACATTCTCCTTGTGGGAGCAGAAGGTTCGTTGCTGTGTTGTGAATGATGAGCTGCCTCCACAGGGAACCCACTGCCGCCTGGGCCAGCTTCTGGAGCATGAGAACCTGAGCCAGGGTCACCCTTTTGGGGCCTGGACATGACGCATGCTGGCTGAGACTAGGAGCAGGGCTGCCTCTTCTCCCTCCTGGAGCTCTGCTTGTGGGCACGCCCTGTTCCCTCAGGTGCCATTCTCCCAGAGCTTAGGTGCCCATAAATGTTCTTACTGCGGTAGAGTAGGGCCTCCTGCTCCCACGCTGTCGCATGGGCTAGATTTCAGGTGTGCTGTTGAGCCACCTTGAGATGAGGGCTGCTTCGCGGTAAAGTTTCCAGCCCGGGCCCCTCTTGGGCCTTCTGACTGGGGACCCTCACCCTCCTGATGCTGTTGCAGGGCAGGTCTGAGAGGGTGCCCAGCAGCACCTGGTGTCGGTGCCACCTCGTTTTCCATTTTTGAATAGCGCTCCCTGTGGTTTGTGCCCACTGCTCCATACAGCCTCTGATCCTCACTCTTTTTTTTTTTTTTTTTGAGACGGAGTCTTGCTCTGTCACCCAGGCTGGAGTGCTGTGGCCGGATCTCAGCTCACTGCAAGCTCCGCCTCCCGGGTTCACGCCATTCTCCTGCCTCAGCCTCCCGAGTAGCTGGGACTACAGGCGCCGCCACGTCGCCCAGCTAGTTTTTTGTAGTTTTTAGTAGAGACGGGGTTTCACCGTGTTAGCCAGGATGGTCTCGATCTCCTGACCTCGTGATCCGCCCGTCTCGGCCTCCCAAAGTGCTGGGATTACAGGCTTGAGCCACCGTGCCCGGCTGATCCTCACTCTTGAAAGCTCCATGATAAGCGCAGAGATGGGCAATGTGGATCAGAAGGTGGGCCTCTTACTGTGGAATAGGGAAGTGTAGGTGAATAGATGTCAAAACCCCGATAGCATTCTTTTGAAGGGTTGGATTTTCTTTTTCTGGCAGACATTTCAGTACGTTCACATTTCTCTCATTTGCTGAGTGTGAAATCAGAATAAAGGAGATCAGTGTTTATTTTGTACCTTCTGTAAGTTGGCATGAGCAAGATCATTCAACAGTCCTTAACAACAGACATTCTTATCCCCATTTTGCAGATGGAAGAAAGTAGACCCAGTTCCAGTAACCTTCCCTTAGGTTACACAGGGCTGAGATTCGAGACTGCTCACTTGACTTCATTGTCCTTTTCTTTCCTCATTGCTGAAGATGGCTTCTCCCAACGTTATCATCTTTTTTATAGATGAAACTGAGCCTCAAAGAGATTAAGTGACTTCTCACAAACCGTGGTCTAAATAGGCTTGATTTTCTAAGGTGGCCAGTGATCATGTCATAGAGTATAAGAGCCAAAGAGTCTTCTGTGTCCCTCCATTTAACTTATGTTGAAGCCAAAGCCCAAGGTGGTAAGTGTTGTGTTGAGGGTCACAAATCCAGAGCTACATCCCTCTTCTTGAGTTCGTTTGTTATGTGATTTAATGAATTACTGCAGGACAGCCCCTGTGCTAGATTTCCTGAGATAGCCTTGAGATTTTAAATGTTTTGCCTGCCAGAAACCAATGGTTTTAAAAAATCATTGAGTGGTCCTACAGATTCACAGTGGGCATCAGAACATCCCTCACACCGCCTCTTACAATGGCATAAAACTAAAGCCCGTTTTTTTATTTGGAAAACTCAATCCCTTTGGACAAACCACAATAATTTTTCATTAACTACTTAAGCTTGCCTGCAAATTCAGCCAGCTTTCCGGCCTGCTATCAGCAAAGCCATAAACATCTTTTTAAAAAACAGGTTAAGGTTGGCCAGGTACGGTGTCTCACGTCTGTAATCCCAGCACTTTGGGAGGCCGAGGCAGGCAGATCATGAGGTCAGGAGATCAAGACCATCCTGGCTAACACAGTGAATCCCCGTCTCTACTAAAAATACAAAAAATTAGCCAGGCGTGGTGGTGGGCGCCTGTAGTCCCAGCTGCTCAGGAGGCTGAGACAGGAGAATGGCATGAACCCAGGAGGCAGAGCTTTCAGTGAGCCGAGATCACGCCACTACACTACAGCATGGGAGACACAGAAAGACTCTCTCTCTCTCTCTCTCTCTCTCTCTTTCTCTCTCTCTCTCTCTCTCTCTCTCTCTCTCTCTCTATATATATATATGTTAACGTTATATAGAATACTCGGCTTTCCTTTTTTTGTGAGATGGGGATCTCACACTGTGGCTCAGGCTGGAGTACAGTGGCGTGATCATGGCTCACTGCAGCCTCGAAGCCCTGGGGTCAAGTGATCCTCTCACTTCAGCCTCCCAAGTAGCTGGAACCACAGGCACGCAACCATCACTCCTGGCTAATTTTATTTTTTTAGTAGAATAAGGTCTCACTATGTTGCACAGGTTGGTCTCTAACTCCTTACCTCAAGCCATCCTCCTACATTGGCCTCCCAAACGTGTTGGGATTACAGGTGTGAGCCACTGGACCTGGCCAAATACTGGGTTTTCAGTGCTCACTGCCACTAATAAAAATCTGAAATTCTTTCATTATGCAATTTCTAAGTGCCTGGTGAGGGCCAAGCTCAGTTCTAGGCTCTGAAGATTAAGAGGGAAACAAAGCTCTGCCTGCGCCTGTTGTCTCTGTGAGCATCTTTGACAGATTGTTGGGATATAGTGCATCGGACTGGCAGCCTGAATTCGTGGAGACTGCCGTCAGTAACTTTGTGATATATGTAATATTTAGACGACAATGACCCATTTCCTTACCCCCTACCTGATCACATCACACCCTGCTGGGCCATACCCCAAACAGCCCACCTTCCTCTAGGCCTGGCCATGGCCCTGTGCTTGCCACATTAAGGATTAAGTCAGGATATCTTGAGCTTTCTCAAATCCCTGTTTATTCAGGCCTCTGACACATATAGAGCCAGCCTTCTCTCCCCACCGCTTCCACTACCATGGAGCCCACTTAGTAAAACCCTCTCTGGGCCCAGCTTCACCAGAAAAGACACCAGGGGAGCAAGGCTCAAACCAGGGGCAGCTAAATCTGATCTTGTGGACCAGTCTTTAGTAAGGGCTTTCAGCTTGGCTGTCTGTCCATTAGGATGCAGCAATGATTGGTACATGGATATTAAGATCAGTAGTCGGGGCTAGTCCAAGTTTAGCAGTAGCCAAACTGGAGAGCCTCTGAAGTATGAGAGTCCTAGAGGGATTTGTCAGCTCCTGGCAGACATCCTGATTTTCACCTTCCTGAGTCTACCCTCCCGCGAAAGGGTGCCAGTCTCACTGTGGTGATGGTTAGCCCAGTATGCGCTGCACTCACACTGCAGCACAGGGTCGGTGCTTGCAGGCTGGTGGATGCTGTCCTCTGGGTTAAGACTGTATCCCTTCTGGGGAGCACTGGAGGGTTCTCCATCTGCAGTGTTTCAGCAGAAGTTGGCAGATGTGAAAACAGGCCCCCTGTAGGGAAGTAGTTCCATGAAAATGATTAATTCTTTCCAAAAGACTTAAAATTCTTTCCTATTTCAGTTTTTCCTTTCAAAAAAGGAAATACATTCATGTAATTCAAAACTTAAGAAAACAAGTCTGTTCAGCAGAAGACTCCCACTCTGTTTCCCCAAACACTGAGCCCCATCCCCCATCCCTGGTAGCAAGAAGTGTTTCCAATTTAAAGGTTAAGAAGCAAAGTTCCTGGATTTGTATTAGGGATGTCTTCCTGAGAATGTGAGTTGTGTTCCATTTGACCCTGGCAGTTGACCTCGGCCCACTAGGATCATGCTGCCCTCTCCAGGGAGGAGGGTCTCCCTATCACCCCGTACAGTGGCACCCTGACCCTGGCACTGCCCTTCCTTGCTCAGCATACCTTTCCTGTGGCACTCTGACGTGATGGGTATTTGGTTTCTGAAGTTACTGGTTGTTTACCCTGCCGGGATGTAAGCCCCTCCAGGGCAGGGGCTTGTCTCGTGTTCAGCGCTGCATCCCAGCTGCTGGGCACAGTGCCTGGTCCATGGCATTCAATAAATAACTGTTGGATGAGTGAAGATTTGAGGCAAATGGTGGTTCATTCTTACAGTCTCAGCATGTGCTCTCCAGGGCCCTGTGCTCAGAACTTGGGAAGGAGAACCAGGATAGTGGTATTGGGAGCAGGAAGTGGGAAGGACCTGATGATGACTTGTGGAGGCTGAGGGAGAGGAGGATGGCAGAGCTGGTGTTGGCAGATGGAGCCCATGTAACGAGGAGGCGGAAGGATGGGGCTCTCGAGAGAGGAGGAGGGGGTTTGGGAGGGCAGCAATCAGGTGTTTGGATGTGGAATGCATTCGGTTGGGGTTATCCAAGCATCTCTGGGGGCAGATGTCCACCAGTCAGCTGGAAAACTGAGTGGGCAGGAGAGGAAATGAGTGTCCACCCAGAGATGATGATTGGAGGTGTGGGGGCATGCACTGTGGCCGAGGGATGAGAGGGTTGAGGACTGAGCCTGTGGGCAGGGGAGAGAGGAGCATCTGGACAGTGGGCGACTTCAAATCAAGGGAGCACTTTCAGTGGGGAGGGGGACCAGGAAGAGATGGCCTCTCTCAGGCTTCCAGTGGCCCCAGCCCAGCCCCCGCAGTGAGAACTGTGAAGAGACGGCTCTCGCCTCGTGATTGGGGCAGGTCCAGACTTAGTGTGGGTCACAGTCCAGCTCTGCAATGTGCAGTTTGAACCTTCGGAAGATCAGTCTCCTCGTCTGAAAAAGAGGGTAATGATTCCTGCCTTGTAGGTTACTGTGCGGATTCACTGAGATCATTGATGCAGACGATGAAGAACTCAGTCAACATTGGCTGCTGTTATCACTGAGACTTGCAGAGGAAATGGGAGTTGAGGAGGTGGATGGAGTAAGCTCCGTGATGCTGGGAAGGAGAAAGAGCTCAGGTCCTGGCAGAAGGGGAGGGGGGAATGAGGGTGCTGCACGGGGATGGTGATGCACAGTGGCCCTGGCCTGACCTGTCAGTGGGGTCCCACACCCGTATCCAGAGGCACAGCTGGATAAAACGGTTGAGGAGGTGGTGGAGCCTGCAGAAAGTGAATCTTAAGATGAGGAGAGTCTGAAGACATAGAATAGCAACTGGCAGGACCCACAGCATTGGGGTCAGAGGGGAGAGGAGCCCGGAACTTCCTTTCCCTGGAGTCAGGAGGGACATCTGGCAGTCCCAGCAAGCACGGCAGGAGCTCAAATCTGGGGGGACCAGTAAGAGGGCCTCTGACCTTGCAGGCCTGGACGAGAGTTGGGGCCCCTGCAGGGACTCCACGCTTCCCATGAGAAGGAGGATCTTTGAGCCTTCTTAAGAGCAAACCTTACATTTTAGTACAGCTCTGACAGCCTGGCCTCCCGGGAGCACTTGGAAACGGGGTGTCTCCTCCCCCAGCCTCCAAGGACCAGGCCGCAACTTCAAGAGAGACCAGCTGGAGGTTGCCTTCTGCATTGCTGAGAATGAATGCCCTTTGCACACCATGAAAGAAAGGCAAAGCTAAAATTGCTAGAAAGGAGTTTCCAGGTAGTTTTCACAAATGAGTCCATTTGAGGTGATGCTCAAAATATTTGCCAACCAGCATGGCTCAGGCATTGACCAATCAGGATGGAGGTAGCTGATTTAGGGGTGGGGGCTACTGGTGTCACGTGTGGGCTCTCCCACCTGGATTCCTTCCTCTTCCTTCCGAGGCAACAGCCACATCTGGGGGCTGCTGCAGTCTGCTCCTTTGCTTGCCTGGGGGAGGCAGAGATGAGGCCTGTGGGTTGTGTGTGTTGCTGCATGGGTCAGCGTGCCTCCTCCCACTTGGGCACTGTGGGAGTACCCCTCCCACTTGGGACAGGTACCATCTCACACTTCATCTCTCTGGACACTCCCAGGCTGGCACTGAAACTGGAGGCCAAAGGACAGCCACAAACCCAGGGCACTTTGCACTGCCAAAGATCACCACCTTTGCCCTAGGCAGCCTGAAACTGAAGGTTTTCTCCAGCCTCTTGGTCCAGAGCACTTGGCATGAACGCCCTTTCCCTGACCCCTGTCCAGCCCTGAGTGGCTCCCCAGCTGGGTGTGTGCTGGCTAGAGGGAGCTGCGGACCAAAGCCAGCAGCACTGAGGCAAGCCAGGATTTGAACTGTCAAATTCCGAGCCTGCTCTACTGGAACTTCCTTTGTGTGGCTGGACCTGCTCCCCCAACACCGTCAGTTCGCGTAGTGGGAGCTTCCGCAGGACTCAGCTCCTTAGGGGTGTTTTCTGCTGAGATTTCCCCTTCTGAGTTCTCAGCCTGTAGCTGCCTCTTCTTCACCATTTGGGTCCTGCCTCAGCCCTAGAAACTGTCAAGCAGCCCAGTAGCTGTTTAAAGTACATGGTGATATTACAGGGTTGGAAAGAAATCCCTGGGTCCAAACCCTGTGTCAACCAGGTGAGGGTTACGGTGACACTACCTGGCCTTGCAGCCTGAGCCTGGTACAGGTTGACACCCCGAAGCAAGTCCTCCTTGTCAGGTCCTACCCAAGCCTTCTTGTCAGCCCAACTGGTTCAGCCCCAGCCCAGCCCAGCCCTGCCCAACTGCTCAGGGTTCCCCTGCCCTGGAAAGGCCACAGGCCCAGCCCTTTCTTTGGGTGTCACAGCTCCTCTTTGCTCTGGGCCCACAGTCCCCAGGCATCCCCAGCCCCTGTCTTCTCATCCCTGACACGGGTTCCCCTCCCTGGGAACTCGCTGCCCACCAGTGCCAGATCCTGCAAAATAGTCAGTGGTCCTCCACCCCAGTGCCCCTGCCCAGACACCACCACAACCCCTCAGGCCCCTCAGCAGTGTCTCTGCCTCCCACTGTGTCTCCTTGTGGCTCATGTCATCACTCTGCTGCAGAGTAAACCACCTCACGCATTCATCAGACCCCCACTGCCCTGCAGCCTTTAAAGCCTCCCAAAAGCTTCCCACCAGCCTCAAAGAAATCCAACACCCCACCCACCCCATGTCCTTATCTTGCACCTCTGCCTGGCTCCCTCCTTCCAGCCAAGGGACCCAAGGAAACTTTTTTGAGGTGACCTGTCAGTTACTTACTCCTATTATACAGGTGAGACAAATGAGGCTCTTTGGGATTAACTTACTTGCTGATGGTCACACAGCTGTTAAAGGTCAGGTCCAGAATGGGAGTCAGGTGTGCCTGCATCCAAACGCTCGGTTTGTTTTGTTTTGTTTTGTTTTTGAGACAGAGTCTCACTCTGTCGCCCAGGCTGGAATGCAGTGGTGGAATGCAGGTTCAAGCGATTCTCCTGCCTCAGCTTCCTGAGTAGCTGAGACTTGTGGGGAAAAGAGAGATCAGCCTGTTACTGTGTCTATATAGAAGGAAGTAGACATAAAAGACTCCATTTAGTTCTGTATTTGAGATGCTGTTAATCTATGACCTTACCTCCAACCTTGTCCTTGCAAGAGACATGTGCTGTGGTGACTTAAGGTTAAAAGGATTTTGGGCGGTGCAGAATGTGCTTTGTTAAACAAGTGCCTAAAGGCTGCTTATGGTTAAAGGTCATCACCATTCTCTTAAATCTCAAGAAAGAGAAAAACATTTGTCTCCTGCCCCTCCCTGGGCAATGGAACATCTCCGGGTAATACCCATTGTGTGCCTTGTTTACTGAGTGAGGAGAAACCGCCTTTAGGAATAAGGTGGGGCTTGCTGGAGCAATACTGCTAAAAGGTTTTTGGAGATGTCGCATATACATCTCAAGGCACAGCATTTTCCTTTAAACTTATTCATATTACAAGGATTTTTTCATATGTCTTACTGCCGATTTCCTCCCTACAGTAATCCTATTGTCCAGCCACTCCCTTATCCTTTTAATGACTAAGATAATTCTCAATAAATACTAAGGGAACTCAGAGGCCGGTGCCGGCGTGGGTCCTCTGTAAGCTGAGCGCCGGTCCCCTGGGCCCCGCTTTTCTTTCTCTACACTTTGTCTCTGTGTTTTATTCCTTTTCTCAAGTCTTTCGTTTCCACCTAACGAGAAACACCCACAAGTGTGGAGGGGCAGGCCACCCCTTCAGAGACTATAGGCACACGCCACCACACCTGGCTAGAAACCCTGTGCTTTTTAACCTTGGGTGGAAGATGACTAGCAGACAAGGGGCCAGGAGTGAGGGTCCCTAGGATTGAACATGGGCTACACAGAGAAACCCAGAGACAGCCCCTGCTTAAACATGGTGTTCCAAAGAGTGACACCTGGGATGAAGAGAAGGTGGGCCAATGCCAGGCCTCACAGAGTTTTCAGAGCAGGTCCTGGTGCCGTGGGGAAGAGGGCACAGCACAGCACCATAGGCGGCTGGGGCCAACTTGGACCTGCTTGGGAGAGCCAGCTGTCCACATTTCAGTAATGTCACAGGTCAGTTGTCAAGCATAGCCATCATTAAAAATTAAATTACATATGCTCACAAAGTTTGTCAAAAGAGCAAATGTAGTATGAAACACTTACCACTTCTTGATTATGTTAACACAAATGTTTCTGCTTTTGAAGTTATCCATACCTCTTGTATCTGTGCGGTGGAGACGTCATATCCTGGTGTGCCACTGGGCATCTCTTCCCAACTCCACATCCACAGCAGGTTGAAATTGGACAGGGCAGGGTTATTTATTTACTCCATGGAAACTGGCAAATGCTAAGGTCAGGGCCAACCCCCTGCACCCTGCGCCCACTCTCTACCGGTTGCTAAACACTTTTGTCATTACATCATTGAGTCCTAGGGTCTTGGGCCACCCCCATGGAGAGCAGGAGGCCTGGAACCGCAGCTGAAGGAGGGCGCATGGAGCCAGAGGCTGTGAGGCCCGGGACTACCTGGAATGATGGTATAAGATGGCCAGGATGCATGGATCCCTGCTGCCTGGCACATTTCTCATGCATTCACTCACTCCGCACCACCACCCTGAGAGGCAAAGAATCGTTACCATCTGCTGGTGGGAAAACTAAGGCACAGAGAAGTGACCCAGGGCCACGCAGCTAATAAGTGTCACAGCCAAGATATGAAGCCTGATCCTTAACTGCCATGCTCTGCCCCCTTCAAAGGTACCAGTGTTGGACTGGGGGTCTGGCCTAACCCTTCCCTGAAATCTCCAGCTGTGTGCAGGCCCCAGCCCCCAGAAGCCTGGAGTGAGCTTCAGTGAACACTCAGCCTGTGGTCCCACTTCCCCTATAGGCAGCCAGTCCTGAGAGCCACGTTTCACGTAGATGTGAGGGCTGGGGAGGCCAAATGCAGGTGGGCCTCTTCCCAAGACAGCCCAGGACTTTCTCCAGGTTCCCTGGAGCAATACGGGCCAACTTGGGTGGGTGGAACTGCCACGGCCTTCTCCTGAGGGCTCAGAAGAAGAGAAATTCCAAGAATGCATTCACCTGAGGGACTGCTCAGGTGACAGAACCCCCGAGCCCCACCAACCCGTCCTCAGCCCTTTTTTACTGGCAGTCTGCCTTATGCCAGTGCCGGGTACACTCAGGAGGGAGCAGACTCCATGTGAGAGGCAAGGGGGCAGCTGCAGGTCCAGGGAAAGGCTGATGCATTGATGGTGGGACAGGAGGCAGCGTGATGCTTTGCGTGGAATTTGACCTTGGCATTGGTGGAGTCCTGAAGGATTTTCAGCAATTTAGGGGAGAGAGAGGGAGACAGTGACATCTCCAAAAGGTCAATCCAGCTGCCAGTGGGGCAGAGGTTGTGGTGAAGGCAGGGGAACCACCCAGGAGGCTGGAGTGGCCAGTGAGGGGCTGCCGCAGCCTCCCCTAAAACAGGTCATGGGGCAGTGGTTACAGAATTGAGCAGAATTGGAGCAGATTGGATGGGGGACAGGGAGACAAAGAGCCTGGTGGGGGTGGCACCCTTGGCCAAGGTGTAGGGGCAGGATGGCAGGGTCAGGTTTGGAGGTATATTTGAGAGCCCCTAGGATGCCCGGTTCAGATGACTACAAGGAGCTGGTTCTGTGGAGGGGGCTGGGCAGGATGTCTTAGGCCATGGATGGAAATGGGGGATGGTGTCCAGGGAGGTGGTGAACCCATGGGAGTGGGTGGGACACCCATGATGGAGAAGAGGAGACCTCACGCCCAGGACAGATCGGAAGGCATGAGGTCTCCTCCCTCACCCCCACCCAACCCCCTCCATAGAGAGGACAGCTTGGAGGTGTAAGCCACGCCACCTGGTCAAAGACCTCACTAAGACAATCCATGGGGGGCTCCACTGCAAGGGCTTCTTGAGGGCTGGGCATTGCTAAATGCTGTACAGGATTTTTCTTATTTAATTTTTACAACAGCTCCAGGGATTGTCCCCATTTTATAGAGGAAGCTGATGGCTCAGGCATGAGTAACCACCCCAGACCATTGCCCTCCCTGCTTATGTCAGACCCTCTGAGGAAGCCATGTCTGTCTGACCGCAAAGCTGCCTCCTACCCAGCACTCCTCTGCAGGGAGCCTGCCTTGCTCTGCCCTGCCCTGGAGGACTCCTGGGGGAACCACACACAGACTGGAGCATGTGATCTGTGCATGGGCGTGGCGTCCAGGGAGCACTGGGAAGGTAGCCCGCCGAGGGGTGCCATGCGGGTCTTTGCATCCCCACTTGCCTGGCCCATTCCTCCCCCCACCCCACTCTGTCCCGCCCTGCTGCCGCCTCAGGGACCTCGGTCTCTCCTGCTGGGCTCTAGGTCCTTCCCATCCCTTCCACAGCCCGGACAACAACAGGCCCTTTCCCACTTCCTGAGAAAGTTCCCAAGAAAGTTTGCTGTAAAAGCTGCTCTTTGTCTTTTTTTTTTTTTTTTTTTTTTTCAAAAAATGTGTTTTTAATCAATTTTATAATAAAATCCAATCTGAGTTCTTGAAAACAACAGCAATAAGAAATTAAATACACACACACACACACACACACACACACACACACACATACACACATATATATATATCGGCACCAGAAGTACTAACTTTAGCACTGCCCTCCCCAGCCCTAGCAGCGGCCCTGGTGCTCCCTTCCCCTGACTCCCTCCCCTGCTACTGGTCACCAGGCCTCCTGAAGCTGCCTCCAGAATATCCCTGAACTGCTCTCCTTCTGTCTCTGGAGAGCACCCCGCCTCCCCACCTGCCACCAACTGCTCTTCCTGCCTCCTACCTGGCACCCTTCCAATCTGGTCCCCAAACTGTCCCCAGGGACTCTCTCTAAAAGGCAAATCTAATTCCATCAGTGTCCTTTTCTCCAACTTCATCAGGGATTCAGCATCCCCTGGAATAGAGCTCAGCTCCCTAGCTCGGCATTCAGGGCTCCACTGTCGCTGAGCACTCCAGCCTCCCCCTCGCCATGCACTGGACCCCCTGCTTTTGCAGATGTTGGTCCCTCTGCTACGGACACCCTCCCTCCACCTGTCCATCTGGCAATGCACTTCATTCCTCAACACTGCCCCTTGGACACTCACCTTCTCCTGCCCTCCCTCGTCACAGTGTGGGGGACTTCTGTCATCTCATCATTCTATCCAGGCTGGCCTTGAAGGCCTGGGCTCCAGCGATCCTCCCACCTCAGCCTCCTGAGAAACTGGAATGACAGGTGCACACCACCATCCCCTGCTTTGGCTCTTTAGTTCACACTGTATGTGCCAAGTCCTGTGCTAAGTGGTGGCATACAGTGGAAAACAGTGCAGGCAGGAACCCTGCGCCCACGGAGCTTATTATCCCTGCTGTTGTTGCCCAGGTAGACCAGGAATCCTCAGTGCACAGGAGCCATGCATCCACACAGCTGACCAAAGTGCCTGCAGGCAGCCTGTGCTGCTTAAACTCGTGGCGAGACTGAAGTTTAGAAACAGCTGCTCCTGACCTCGCCAAGGGACTCCAGCCTAGAGAAGGGGTCTTTGGGAAAAGTCCGCCACTAAGCTACCACACCCTGATATCATGCACCAGGGCTCTTCTGAGCACCACGTGGGGCTGAGGCACTGAGATGGAGGTGGCAGCAAGGGGTGCCACACAGGATGAGCAGGGAGACATCATTCCCAGTCCTGCCTGCCCCTCCCACTCTCACCTTTTCTTTTATTTTTATTTTTATTTTTTTGAGACAGAGTATTACTCTGTAGCCTGGGCTGGAGTGCAACGGCGCGATCTCAGCTCACTACAACTTCTGTCTCTTGTGTTCAAGCAATTCTTGTGACGCAGCCTCCCAACAAGCAGGAATTACAGGTGCATGCCACCACACCTGGCTGATTTTTGTATTTTTAGTAGAGACAGGGTTTTGCCATGTTGGCCAGGCTGGTCTTGAACTCCTGGCCTCAAGCAATCCACCCTCCTCTGCCTCCTAAAGTGCTGGAATTACAGGTATGAGCCACCACACCTCTCCCTTTAAGCAGTATTTTAGTGGTTTTGTAGTGGTGGCTGGTTGCTGTGAAAATCTCATGTTTGTTCTAACAATTCAAAGAATAAACAAGCATGTAAGGCAAAACTGGGTAGTCTCTCCCTTGTCTCCCTCCCCCAACCCACCCCTGGCTCAAGTCAACCTCATTGAGGCAGAGGGGTTAATAATTTGGCAAGTTCATTTCTATTCCATCCCAGCACTCATGACAATACACCCGAATGACAAACCCAGAGAGAGTTCTTTCTTGTGAATACAGGGTGAGATGAAATGTATTACTTTGGAACTTGCTTTTGAACTTAAAAATGTACTAATGGACATCATTCCAAGTTGGTGCAAAGAGAATTAGCACACACGCTCTGTGACTGAGTACGGTGTTTCCTGTGGGCCTGTAATCACTTGTTTAAAGGGTGCTCTACAGACGCTTTGGCTTATTTTTCTTCTGGAACAAGGAATGCTCTAATAAGCCTCCTGCTGCATGAATGGTTTAAGCCCTAGTTTCATTACTCCCTGGGTTTAGGATAAATTCCCCAAAACAGGATCACTGGATGAAAAGGTAGCTGTGGTTAAATTGTGAATACGGCTTGCCATTTTATTCATAGCGATTCCCAAGTGCCCCAGAACCGTGTGGGGATCCCAGTTCCCCACACCCTGGCCAACTCTAGATGTTATCCATTGGTCTAGACTTTTGCCAATATCATGAGTGAGAACTGACATCTCATTGTTTTGAAATTGTGTTTCCTGAGTACAACTAAGATTAAACATCTTTTCACCTGTTAGTTGGCTTTTAAAATTTCCTCTTCTGGCTGGGCGCGGTGCCTCACGCCTGTAATCCCAGCACTTTGGGAGGCCAAGGCGGGCGGATCACAAGGTCAGGAGATCGAGACCATCCTGGCTAACACAGTGAAACCCCATCTCTACTGAAAATACAAAAAATTAGCCGGGCGCAGTGGTGGGCACCTGTAGTCCCAGCTATTCAGGAGGCTGAGGCAGGAGAATGGCGTGAACCTGGGGGGTGGAGCTTGCAGTGAGCTGAGATCGCGCCACTGCACCCCAGCCTGGGCAACAGAGCGAGACTCCGTCTCAAAAAAAATAAATAAATAAAATAAAATAAAATTTCCTCTTCTGTGAAGTTTTGGATCTAATCCTTTGCCCAGTTTTCAGTTGTGTTGTTTTTATTTTATTTTATTTTCCCAAGTCTTATTCTGCCCTAATGTTTGTTTGTTTATTTATTTATTTATTTATTTTTTGTCTTTTTTTTTTTTTTCCTTTTTGTGGAGAACGGGGTCTCGCTGTGTTACCCAGGCAGGTCTTGAACTCCTGGGCTCAAGCTATCCTCCCGCCTCTGCCTCCCTGAGAGCTGGGATTACAGGCGTGAGCCACCACACCCGGCCATTTATTTATAGACACAGTCTCACTCTGTCGCCCAGGCTGGAGTACAGTGGTGTGATCTTGGCTCACTGCAAGCTCCGTCTCCCGTGTTCACGCCATTCTCCTGCCTCAGCCTCTGGAGTAGCTGGGACTACAGGCGCCCGCCACCACGCCCGGCTAATTTTTTGTATTATTATTTTTTTTTAGTAGTGACAGGGTTTCACCGTGTTAGCCAGGATGATGTTGATCTCCTGACCTCATGATCCGCCCGCCTCAGCCTCCCAAAGTTCTGGGATTACAGGCGTGAGGCACCATGCCCAGCAAGTGCCTGGTTTTTTTACAAACACTGTGTAGGACCTTTTTAGGACATTATTAATATTAATCTGTTGTTGTTTATATGTGTTGCAAATATTATTGTCCAGTGTAATATTTGGCTTTTGCCATACAGAAGTTTGTATATATTTAAGTTTTTCCTCTTGTTATGGAAATTTGAAAACACACTAAAAAATAACAGTAATAATGAACCCTCAATATACCCATCTCTGAGCCTCAATAATTAGCAACATATAGCTAATTTTCCCCTGGTATGGAGTGTTCTTTTTGACTTTGCTTGACTTTGCTTGTGGTGGTTGTGCAATGCAGAGATTTTTACTTTTATGTAGTCAACTGTAGCAGTCTTTTCATTTGTGGAGTATGGATTTCATATACCTAAAAAGGTCTTCCCACTCCACGATTATTAGCAAGACAAAACACAAAATACTCTTTCAATACTTCTAAAATATGATTTATTGCTATTATTATTATTATTATTATTTTGAGACAGAGTTTCGCTCTTGTTGCCCAGGCTGTAGTGCAGTGGCATGATCTCGGCTCACCGCAGCCTCCGCCTCCTGGGTTCAAGCGATTCTCCTGCCTCAGCCTCCTGAGTAGCTAGGATTACACGTATGTGCCACCATAGCCGCCAGGCTATTTTTGTATTTTTAGTAGAGATGGGGTTTCTCCATGTTGGTCAGACTGGTCTCAAACTCCCGACCTGAGGTGATCCGCCTGCCTCAGCCTTCCAAAGTGCTGGGATTACAGATGTGAGCCACTGCGCCTGGCTATGATTTATTATTTTTTAAATGGTAGCATAGTAGTTTTTTCATATGGAAGCCCATAATTTATTTAACCAATCCCCCATTACTGAACATCTAATTGTTTCTGATTTTCCTCTGTTTTAAATAGGGGAAAATTGTATTGAGCATTCCTGACTTCTCCACCCCCTCTTGATTAAGTCAAAGCAAACCTGAGACATCAAATCATTTCATCCATAAGTTTATAATTTTTATTCTTTTATTTTTGAGACAAGTTTTGCTCTTGTCGTCCAGGCTGGAGTGCAATGGTGTGATCTCCGCTCACTGTAGCCTCTGTCCCCTAGGTTCAAGTGATTCTCCTGCCTCAGCCTCCTGAGTAGCTGGGATAACCGGTGCCTGCCACCAAGCCTGGCTAATTTTTGTATTTTTAGTAGAGACAGACTTTCACTATGTTGGCCAGGCCTCCTGACCTCAGGTGATCTGCCTGCCTCAGCCTCCCAAAACTCTGGGATTGCAGGCATGAGCCACTGTGCCCAGCCAAGTTAAAAAAAGTTTTTAAAATAGAGATGGGGTCTTGCTATGTTGCCCTGGCCTCAATCAATGCCCCTGCCTTGGCCTCCCAAAGTGCTGGGATTACAGATGTAAGCCACCACACCTGGCATTCAAATTTTTATATTATAGCCAGGCGCGGTGGCTCACGCCTGTAATCCCAGCATTTTTGGAGGCCGAGGCAAGTGGATCACCTGAGGTTGGGAGTTCGAGATCAGCCTGACCAACATGGAGAAACCCTGTCTCTACTAAAGATACAAAATTAGGTGGGCGTGGTAGAACATGCCTGTAATTCCAGCTACTCAGGAGGCTGAGGCAGGAGAATCGCTTGAACCCAGGAGGCGGAGGCTGCGGTGAGCCAAGATCGTGCCATTGCACTCCAGCCTGGGCAACAAGAGCAAAATTCCATCTAAAAAAAAAAAAAAAAAATTGGCCGGGCACGGTGGCTCGTGCCTGTAATCCCAGCAGTTTGGAGGCCGAGGCAGGCGTATCACAAGCTCAGGAGATCGAGACCATCCTGGCTAACACGTTGAAACCCTGTCTCTACCAAAAATACAAAAAAGTAGCCGGGCATGGTGACAGGCGCCTGTAGTCCCAGCTACTCGGGAGGCTGAGGCAGGAGAATGGCGTGAACCCGGGAGGTGGAGCTTGCAGTGAGCCGAGATGGTGCCACTGCACTCCAGCCTGGGCAATGGAGCGAGACTCTGTCTCAAAAAAAAAAAAAAAAAATATATATATATATATATATATGTGTGTGTGTGTGTGTGTGTGCGCGCGCGCGCGTGTGTGTATATGTATGTGTATATATATATATAAGCCTGTTAATCTTCTAGTCTTTTGTCTTCACTTTTAATTTTATTTATATTTTGAATAGACACGGTATTTACATGGTTCAACATTCAAGAGAAGAAAAGGATATGCTGAAAAATGTGTTTCCCACCCTGTTCTCCACCTCCAGTTTCCTTCCTGGGAAACAACTCGTGTTACAGTGCGTGCACATATAAAAGCCAATTGTGTGTCTCTGTGTTTTTTCCATGTAAGTACAATTGATAAACGACTTGAACACTGCTCTGCATCCAGGTTTTATTACTTAACAACCTGTCTTGGGGAGCGTTCTGTAAGGGGAATCCTAGTTATTTTTGATAGTCATATGCATTCCATTGCAGGGCATACAATAATCATTCATTTATCCCATCTCTCTTGGTGGACATTTAGGTTGTTTCTAGCTATTAGGTTGGTGCAAAAGTCATTGCGGTTTTGGCTACAATGTTGCAGTGACGTAGTGAAAAGCTTTGGGTATTCCTTTCACTTATGTGTGAGCATATCTGTAGGATAAATTTCTGTAAATGCCAAATCAAATAGGACATGTGTTTATATGTTTGATAAATACTGCCCAAATATTCTCTTTCGAGGTTGAGTCAGTTTACACACCAACCAGCAATGCGGGGGGATGCATGTTTTCCTCCCACCCTTGCAAACTGTGTTACCAAACTTTTTTTTTTTTTTTTTTTTGAGACAGGGACTCCCTCTATCGCTCCGGCTGGAGTGCAGTGGCGCAATCACAGCTCACTGCAGTCTTGACTTCTCAGGTTCAAGCAATCCTCTGACCTCAGCCTTCCAAGTAAGCTGGGACTACAGGCACGTGCCACCACGCCCGGCTAATTATTATTATTATTATTATTTTATAGAGATGGGTTTTGCCATGTGGCCCAGGCTGGTCTCGAACTCCTGGCTTTAAGTGATTCTCCTGCCTCAGCCTCCCAAAGTGCTGGAACTACAGTCATGAGCCACTGTGCCTGACCTACCAAACTTTTTTTTCTCTTTGCTTATCTGGTAAGTGAAGAATAGTATCTTTTGTAGTTATACTTTTCATTATCTTAATAAGTGAGTTATTGAACATCTTCTTACGTGTTTATGAGCCCATTTGAATTTTCTTTTTGCAAGAGCAAAAACTGTCTCTTCATATTCTTTCTTTCTTTTTTCTTTTTTTTTTTTTTTTTTTACTGGGATAGAGTCTTGCTCTGTCACCCAGGCTGGAGTGTAGTGGCATGATCTCGGCTCATTGTAACCTCTGCTTCCCAGGTTCAAGCGATTCTCCTGCCTCAACCTCCCCAGTAGCTGGGACTGCAGGCACCCGTCACCACGTGCAGCTAATTTTTGTATTTTTAGTAGAGACAGGGTTTCACTGTGTTGGCCAGGCTGGTCTCGAACTCCTGACCTTGTGATCTGCCTGCTTCGGCCTCCCAGAGTGCTGTGATTACAAGCATGAGCCACCACACCCGGCCCATTTAGGCTATTTCTGATTTTCCAGTATTACAAGTAATACTGCAGTGAAAAGCCTTGCACATAAATATTCTATTTCCTTAGGCTAAATTTATTTATTTATTTTTTTGAGACAGAGTCTCGCTCTGCCGTCCAGGCTGGAGTGCAGTCACGTGATCTCGGCTCACTGCAGCCTCCTCCTCCCGGGTTCAAGTGATTCTCATGCCTCAGCCTCCCAAGTAGGTGGGACCACAGGCATGTGCCACCACACCTGGCTGATTTTTGTGTTTTAGTACAGAGAGAGTTTCACCAGGTTGCCCAGGCTGGCCCCTTCCTCACCTCAAGTGATCCACCTTCCTTGGCCTCCCAAAGTGCTGAGATTACAGGCTTGAGCCACCGCGCCCAGCCTCTTCAGGCTAAATTTCTGAAAGTGATCTTCATTCCTATCCCCAAAGTGCCCTCCAGAAAGCTGGGTTGCACTTCTGCCACAGCAGGATCTTTACTCCTCTTAAAATCTCTGCGGAGCCTGGGCAGGAGAGGCAGAGCCCCAGGTGGAAGATTCTCTCCTGGCCTGATGTAGTGTTTCCTTGGCTTGTCAGACATGGAGGAGATTATGCCAGATATGATAGTGGAGAGGGTCAGACATGCATGAGACTGGAGAGAGAAAAAAACAAAATAGCCTCTCAGGTCTCGCTCAGAGCCTACTTACTTTTACTTTACACACAATTGTATATTCCAATATGGTTTGTGACCTGGTTTTTAAGAGTGCAGCAGCAAATTAGGAAGGAGAAGCAAGGCTGCTACCTAAGGGTACCCTGGTCCTCCATGAAGTTTCCAAAAGAAGAGCAAATACAAGTAAAATAATAATACACAGCCAGTCACAACTCAATGAATTTGGACCATGCAGTGCAAGGCTTTAACTGTCCCAAGGATTCCAATCATGGATAAGGAAGAACTTAAATTTGATTATAAATCTGAAATTCAGGAAGTCAGCTTGAATATTGTGGTAGACATAATCTCCTCCTCCTCAAAAGATGACCTGGTTCTAATGCCCAGAATCTGTGAATACGTTATGCTACTCCCACAAAGGGAAATTACAGTTGCAGGTGGAGTTAAAGTTGACAATCCATTGATTTAAAATAGAAAGATTACTCTGGATTATCTGGGTAAGCCCGATGTAATCACAAAGATGTTTACCAGTGGAAGCAAGAGGCAGAACAGTTGGTGTCATAGTCACAGGTTGTGAGAGACTGGGGGCCACTGCTGGCTTTGAAGATGGATGGGGCCACCAGTCAAGGAATGTGGGCAGCTTCTAGAAGCCAGAAAAGCCAAAGAAACAGGCTCCCTTCCAGCCTCTGAGAAAGCTGTATCCCTCAACCCCCTTGCTTTTAGTCCAGTGAGACCCATTTTGGACTTCTGATTTTACAAAACTTGTAAGATAGTAAATTTGTGTTGTTTTACGTTTGTGTTACCGCAGCCACAGGGAACCAATACAAATATTATCTGGTACCGCCCAGTAAAGTTGCTCAGAGACGGGGAGCCCTGCCGGTCATGGCTCCACCCGGGCGAGGCTCCCGCGGCTACACAACCACTGCAAGCAGGATCAAGATGAGAGACGCAGGCCAGGTGCGGTGGCTCACGCCTGTAATCTCAGCACTTTGGGAGGCCGAGGCGGGCGGATCACTTGAGGTCAGGAGTTCAAGACCAGCCTTGCCAACATGGTGAAACTCTGTCTCTACTAATAATCCAGAATTAACCAGGCGTGGTGGTGTGCGCTTGTAATCCTAGTTACTTGGGAGGCTGAGGCAGGATAATTGCTTGAACCCGGGAGGAGGAAGTTGTAGTGAGTGGAGAAAGCGCCATTGCACTCCAGTCTGGGCGACAGAGCAAGACTCTGTCTCAAAAACAAGAAAAAGAAAAAATGAGAAGCGCGTGTTCCCGACTCCGGTGCTTTTTCGCAAGGTTGTGCTACTTCCCTTAGCCTTCTAAGCTACGAGCCCCAGGTACCAAGAAAGTTGAATGGCGGGTCCGTTATCTGCACCATCCGTCTGCACTGGATGCCCGGGCTTCCTGCCCCGGATGCGCAAAGCTCCCTGCGGGACACTCGGGGCGAGGCTCCGAGCCCCTCCTCCGCGGCAGATGCTGTCCAGATGTGGCCGGCGGGGCCTGCGGGCTGCGGCGACTGGGGCCCCGTCGGGGGCGGCTGGAGCCCTGGTGCATCACAGGCCCCGCGGGGAAGGCCGAGCCGTCGAAGGAGCGGAGGAGCCTTGGGGGGCTCCCGGGAAGCCGCGGGCTGGTGGGCAGGGGCGGAGCCCGGGCGGAGCTGCAGGCGGGCGGCCGGCTAGGGGTGAATCGGGAGGAGTAGTGGTCGGGTCAGGTTACTTCCCTTTAAAAAGACGGGCAAGGAGGAGTCCAGTGCTGGCGGGGCAGGGACGGCGGCGGCGCGGCGCGGTGTCCCGAAGGCTCGGAACCCGCCAGGGTCCAGCGCCCGGCGGCCCAGGCGAGTGGGGCGGGAGGGTGGGGGCTGCGGGCGCGGGGAGGGGTCTCGCGGCCGTTGGGTGCGCGGGAACCGAGGGAGCTGCAGACCCAACGCTTGGTGCTTGGGGAGCTGGACTTCTGCGGCCGCGACGCCCCTCTTCCCAGATGGGTAAACTGAGGATCAGGGAAAGCGAAGAATTCTTTTGGCCGAGCTCCCACTACGATCTCGCGGCCAAGTGGGTCCCCAGCAGGCCTCGCAGGGGTCGGAGGGGCTCCCATCTGGGGAGGGGGCCCCAGGGTGGGCGAGGGCGGCGTGAGCCTGGGAAGGACAGACGGGAAGGGCGGCGGAGCGGAGCCAAGCTGCTGCAGGGTGGACCCGGCTCGGCCGCGGCCACTCCGTCTCTGGTGGGTGGGGAGCGGCCGAATGCGAAGGGCGAACCTGGCCCGCCTGTGGGGTCTCTGGCCAAGACTGGGCTTAGAGGCCCCTTCTTTAACCTTAGATCTCGCGCCTCGGTCTAAAACCTCCGCCTCAGCCCTCGGTGAAGAGGAAGGGCAACTCTTAAGTGCTCAACGTCCGGGTTACAGTCGCGTTCTCCCTCGCTCCTACAACCCGGCCAAGATGCCAGGGTACGGATGGGGACCGAGGTTTGGGGGTTGTGGAGCCTATTCCACGCCCTCCCTGGTGAGCAACTGAGACAGATCCAGGGCCCCATTGCAATCCAGTCTTGGTCTGGGAAGGGGTTCCCCAAACAGGGCCAATGGGATCCTTTCCTGAAATGACTCCATATCCCCCAGCAGTGCGGTGGGCCGGGACGACCCAGGTGGGCTATGTCCTGGGGTTTTGTGACTTGATCCCCACTCCTCCCCCACCTCAGCTCCGGACTGCACCCGCCAGGCAGTGTTCGGGGGTGGTCAGAGCTCTGAGCTCAGCCAGACCTGAGGTCTGATGTGGCTTCATCCCTGAGTCTCTAAACGCTCTGGCCTTACTGGGCCTCAGTTAATTCACCTGTGAAAGGGGAGGCTTGGACCAGAGGGCCCCTCAAGGCACGTGTTTTGTGTCAGGGAGGTGGGCGTGTGTGGCAGGGGTGGCCAGGAGGAAGTGGGGAAGGCCTCTGTCCCACAGGAAGGCTGGCTGGCCCCATTGGGTGTGGAGGAGCTGGGCAGGTGAGAAGGTGGACTCCCCTCTCCCTGTGGGAGGGCGTGCTGGGCCCATGTGGCCCTCATCCACTCTCGGCCACCTTCCTGTGGAGCCCTAGCCTCCAAGGACACACTATGAGGGCAAGAAGGCCACCAAGAGTGCTGCTCCCACTTCACAGATGGGGAAACCAGCCCAGTATCTTGAGGCAGCCCTGCCTCCTGCCCTGTGCTTCCCCCAGAGCCTTCTGGGGAGTGGGACCTTCATTACACCCTGGCGCTCCTTACACCCCTACAGCCTTTAAGCTAAGGCCTCCAGCCCCGTCACTGTAAGAATTGTATGCTAGGCATTCTGAGGACATAGATGGGGGTCCCCATGTCAGAAGAGGTGGAGGTATTGGAACTGGGTCCAGTTCCTGGGCTGTGGCTCTGGTGGGAGATCTGGAAGCCTATTCTGGGGCTCCTGGCCAGCCCTGGAGGCGTGGCATGGACAGTGTGTCAGCCGCACACCGAGGCCCTGGGGTGCCCTCATCCACATTGGCTGGCAGCCATCTATTCCCAGCCTGGGCTCCACCCCGGGTGCCTGTCACTCCTGGCCCTACGGTGGTCCCAGTCACACCTTGGAGGCAAGATGTGTGTCCTCCACAGGCCTGTGTCTGGAAGCAGCCCCCAGCACTCCCTGGGTGACACGTTCTACTTACGAGAACTACCCCCCAGCTCCCAGCCCTGGTCTGGCCAAATGGGTGTGTGTCTCCTCCTGTGGTCTTCAACTCCCCGGGCACTGCCACAGTAGATGTGGGGGGCTGTATGGGAGGACATTTTTAGGAGGCGTATGTAGTTAAGCTGTTGAACCTGCTGCTAACTAGCTGTGTGACCTTGGGCAAATCACTTAACCTTTCTGTGCCTCGGTGTCCTCATTTGCCAAATGGAGGTGATTATCCTGGTAGGGCACATAGTAGGTGCTCAGTTTCACCTACTATGTGCCCCACCAGGATAATTACTCCCCATTTGGCAGACAGGAGTTGCCAGGCAGGATCTGTGGCCCCTATGTGTACTTCCCCCACCCACAAAGGCCTCTGCTCCTTCCCTTCTGTGTGCCCCGCATTGGGCTGAAGAGGCTGATGAGAGGCGACTTCCCACTGGGGCCTTCTGAGGTTCTTGCAGGAGGGGCAATGGCCAAGGCTCCCAGAGGAAGCACCCTGGGGTGATGCAGCTATGGACAGAGGCCTCAGAAGCCTGGGAGAGAGGCAGGGGCCTGCGGGGACAGAGTGTGCCCTGGCCCAGCCCCAGCCTCATCCTTACCCTTCTCACTCACTGCTCCCTCGGAGCAGACAGATGAGCCCCAAGTTGTCCCTGAGCTCCCAGTCTACCCAGCCTCATAGTTCACAGTCAGGGACACTGAGTGGGAGTGGGTGGGGCCTACCCAAGGACCCAGTGGTCAGGGATGGAGAGTGGATCACACAGCAGCTTACCTGGCCACAGGTGCTCTGCTGTCCCGGCCACAGCCCCTCCCAGGCTCCTGGAGTCTTCGTATTAGAGTAGAAAGCCTCTTGCACTTCACATCTGAGACCAAAGAACCTCTCCCCACCCACAAGTGTGGGTATCTTCCACACTGTCACTGTGACTTAGATATGCCCTGGCATGATCGTTGTCAACCTTCATGTTTTTTGGTTTTGGCTTTGGTTTTAGTTTAGAAGAACTTAAGTTTTCTGGGCTAAAACATAGGCAGGGAAGAAATACATAAACCCATAGAAAGGCTGCTTTTGTTGAGGTAGGTTGAGAGCTTGGTTTCTACCCCGTCAAGAAATTCACAGTGAAAGGAACACATGCATTTTGCTCACTGGCAGAAAGACCCAAAGACAACCTGCAGGGCCGCCACCCCCAACATCATACAGGGTGGAGCAGCAGTTCCCAAGGCAGGTGCAATTGGACAAGATGCTTTTAGGAGCTACCTAGAGGAACAATTTTTTTCTTTTTTCTTTTTTTTTTATTGAGACGGAGTCTCACTCTGTCGCCCAGGCTGGAGTGCTGTGGCACGATCTTGGCTTACTGCAACCTCCGCCTCCCAGGTTCACGCCATTCTCCTGCCTCAGCCTCCCGAGTAGGAGCCTCCCAAAATGCTGGGGTTGCAAGCATGAGCCAACACGCCCGGCCGAGGAACAATTCTTAAACCAATAGTCATGAATTGTTAATATAAATGAACACATCCAACCATTATTTTATTATCGCTCAGAAGGAGGCTAAGAAAGTGAATTGATTTAAAGAAAAATACGAAGTAAATAATCACAAAGGTGAATCACGAAGGTGGTCTGTGCACAGCCCAGAAGCCCAGGAAGGAATGTCGGGTAGGGAGGATGGAACCTGTCCCGAGGATCAAGGCTCTGAAGCTCCATCCTTAACTGCTGTCTCTCATTCTTGCATTGATGCCCCATTCCACAAGCACGTGTTGCCTGCCCACTGTATGCCAGGTGTGGAGGATACGGCACACCTGGTGCTACCCCCATGGAGACACTTGGAAAGCCGCCTGGGGGCAGCACCACTGAGGTGAGTCCCCAGGGTAAGTGAGCAGTGGATGAGGCAAAGGGAGGAAGCTTTCCAGGCCCAAGGATCAGCTTGTGTGTAGAGAGGAAGGGAGAATGAAGGAGGGAAGAACAGGTTGGACTTGAACTGAAAGAGACCACTGGGGTGGAACACAGAAGTGACGGGGGAGAGGGCTTGAGATGAGGCCAGAGAATCACTAGGGGCTGGATCACACGGGGCCTATAGGTCATGGCAAGGACTGTGGGTGTTATCATTCATTTGGCCAACATGTATTGGGCTCCTGCCTTGTGCTAGGCATGGAGGGGCATACGAAGCCACCAAGCCTTCCTTTGAGGTGCTTACGCGTAGTGGCAGGCTTTTGAACACATCACTAGGGTTTTTCTTTTTTTTTTTTTTTTTCTTTTTTGAAACAGAGTCTCGTTCTGTTGTCATTCAGACTGGAGAGCAGTGGCACGATCTCCGCTCACTGCAACCTCTACCTCCTGGGTTCGAGCAATTCTTCTGCCTCAGCCCCCCAAGTAGCTGGGACTACAGGTGTGCGCCACCACACCTAGCTAATTTTGTATTTTTATTTGTGTTTTGAGATGGAGTCTTGCACTGTCCCCTGGGCTGGAATACAGTGGTACGATCCCGGCTCACTGCAACCTCCGCCTCCCAGGTTCAAGTGATTCTCCTGCCTCAGCCTCCTGAGTAGCTAGGATTACAGGCACCTGTTACCACGCCCAGCTTATTTTTTGTATTTTTATTAGAGACAGGGTTTCACTGTGTTGGCCAGGCTGGTCTTGAACTCCTGACGTCGTGATCTGTCCGCCTTGGACTCCCAAAGTGCTGGGATTACAGGCGTGAGCCACCGTGCTCAGCCTCAGTGGCGTTTTCCTAAGTGCTGTGATAGAGGTGGGAACTGGAGACTGGGGAAGCACAGAGGGGAGGGGGTGCTGGTGTGCATGATAAGGCAGTGACATTGAGTTGGGTTTTGAAGGATGAGTAGGAGTTTGACAAGAGGGAGAGGAAAGGCATTCCTGGCAATGGGAACAGGATGAGCAAAGTCACAGAGGTATGAAAAAGCCCAGATGATCTGGGGAGACGCTGGCAGCTGGAGCCACAGTGGGCAGTAGAAAGAGGACAGGCCAGAGGGTCAAGTTCACAGAAGGTATTAAGGCCCAAGCCAGAGTTGAGGTTTCACTCTGCAGGCATTGAGGGGCTGGGCACCAGGTTTGAATGGGAGAGTCCCACCCACACTCTTAGGAAGAGCCCTCTGCTGATGTGTGCTGGTGGGGTTGGGTGACAGGGGAGGGCAGCATAGCTGCCACTGCCTGATGGAGTGTGGAAGTGGCCAGGCCTGGGCTGTGGCAGGGGGCTGGAGGAGGGAAGCCCTTTTGTGTGTTCCTGAAGGTGGGGGCTGCAGAGCGTGGCTGTCTCTATGCCCCCAGCCTGGGTTGGCCTGCTGCCTAGAGCAGGGACCTCTCATTATAGAGCCAACTTTGGGCTACCTGCTGCACCAACGTGGAAGACCAGAGGCCTTGTCCAGAAGAGTAAAAGATTCCAGCCAGCTGGGCCTATGGTCTGAATCCAAAGCAAACAGGAAGAGACCATGGTGGGCCAGGCAGGGCCTCTTTCTTTGTTTACAAAAGGGACTAGTTCAGGCCACTTGTGGGTCTTTCTGTTGCAAAGGTAGGAGGGGGCTGCAGGCTCAGTTATGGATATATCAAAAGGCTGTTCAGGGGCAGGCACGGCGCCCCAGTGCCAGCCTGGGGGGTGCTGTAAAGATGGCCTCCCTTGGCGAATTCCGCCCTGATGGGAGGAGCCTGGCAGCATGCACTGGGAGCCACCACTCCTTCTCTCACCACGCCCAAGCTGGAGCCCTTCCCGACACCTGATTTTGCATGAGTGCCCCTTGGGGTCATCACCCAAGCCTAATGGGGTGGCTGCTGGCCACTGCAGTTGGGAAGTCCATGCTGGTCCCAGACCAAGGCCCCTTGGGGAAGTGCCAAAGGCTCAGAGCACCCTCAGTCTCAAAGGTGGGCACCCAGGACTCCCCCAAAGACCCTGTGCTCAGACTCAGCCTCCACACACCAGATGAGAGGTGGCAGGCATTTGTGTTTTGCTTATGCCTGATTGAATTAATCCACGTGTCCCTTCAATTCAAACACTGCATTTATTTAACAAGCCTTCCTGCAAGCTCAGGGGTGGCAGGGGTAACAGACGAGTGAGGCCCTCAGGGTGCAGAGCTGAGCGAGCAGGAAGGCATGTGGGCCCTGGCATGCTTGGGCCTGACATGCGTCCTGCCTGCCTGCCATGCTTGGAGAAGGGCTCAGAAGAGGCAGGCACTTCTCCTGGGGCAGGTGTAGGGTGAGGACAAGCTGGGAGACAGAGGCCAGAAAGACTTTGGTAAGGAGTTTCTCCTGGACTGACTCATTCATTCATTGACTCAGTTCTTCATGCATGTGCGCATCCACTCAACATCTCAGTAATGAGGACCTACTGTGTGCCAGGCACTGTGCTAAGTGCTGGTGAGGCCCTGCTGTCACTGGGCCTGCAGTCCAGGACTCAAGTTATCACCACACAGATCAGAGGGAAGACTGCACTGAGTTCTGGGGCTTTGCAGAACAGGTTTGTGGAGCTAATGGAGCTCACAGGAGCTTGACGTGGTCAGGGAGGTCAGGGCAGCTTTGCTGCGGAAGACTTGTAGGATGGAAAGGAAGTAACCAAGGCAATAGGGAAGAGAAGATCCAGGCAGAGGGAACAGATGGTGCCAAGGCCCTGGAGCTTGATGAAGGCCAGAGTGGCTGGGGCACTGCAACAGAGGGGAAGAGGCCAGGAAATGGGCAGGCTGATTGTTCCCAGGCTTGTGGGTTCCTTTAGAAGGTCTGGTCTGGATTCTACAAGCAGAAGGAAGGTTTTTTAGCAGTGGCATAAAATGATCCAATTTGTGTTGAGCAGGTTCAAGCAGGCCCAAATGGAGGCAGGGAGTCCATAAGGGCCCTGCTGTGTCCACATAAATGATGAGAACGGCTTTGACCAAGTGCATCTTGCGATGGGGGAATGTGGGTGAATTGGATGTGGCGTGAGGTCAGGCAGTGTCGAGGTCTGAGAAACTGGGCTGGTGGATGGGCAAAGTGACAATGAACATAATTTTCCTGTAAGGTGTGTATTTTATTGAGTATGGTAAATAATATCTTCATTTCTACCAAGGATAGAAGGAGGCAATGGTTGAGCTTCGGGTAAGAAAGAAGGGAATGATTTTATTTTTTTCTTTTGAGTCGGAGTCTCATTCTGTCACCCAGGCTAGAGTGCAGTGGTGCGATCTCGGCTCACTGCAACCTCTGCCTCCCGGATTCAAGCAGTTCTCTGCCTCAACCTCCCAAGTAGCTAGTATCACAGGCACCTGCCACCACGCCCAGCTAATTTTTTTGTATTTTTAGTAGAGATGGGGTTTCACCATGTTGGCCAGCCTGGTCTTGAGCTCCTAACCTCGTGATCCACCCACCTCGGCCTCCCAAAGTGCTGGGATTACAGGCATAAGCCACCACACCCAGTCGAGAATGATTTTTTGTCATTCTACTATTTGGTGTTTAATATGTTTTCTCGTTAAATCTGTTCAACAAACCTGAGAGGCAAATACAATATTTATTTATGAGGAGAGAGGTTCAGAAGGGTAAAGTGACCTGCTCAAAGTCACAGCTGGAAAGAGGTGAAGCCTTCAGCAAAAAAGCAAAACAACTCATTTCATTTTATCCTGTGAGCTGATAATGGAGGAAAAAGTATTTGGCAAGAAGGGGCAGGGAGGGGAACCTGGAGGAACTCCCTGCTCTTGAAGAATGAAAGGGAGGCTGGGAACTTGTCACTGAGGAACCCCTGGCATCCAAAGGGGTGACCCCAGTGTGTTCTTAATAGGAGCTGGGAACTGCCCCCACCCTTCTCTGTGCACCTCCCACCTCTTGCCTCTGGGAAGTCCTTGCCTGACTCTAACCTCAGTTCTGATGCTGTTCCCACCCTCTCAGGTCTCAAGCAGATCAATGCAATGCCACCTGGCCACTTGCTCTGCCTGCTGGGCCCGCAGCCGGCAGCCTGCCCGTCAGCCCTTGGGCCTGATCCCAGGCCGCCCCCAACCTGTAACCAGACACTATTTGCTTCCAGCAGGCACCCCGGAGCCCAGCTCCACACACTGTTCCTGGATCTCCTCTCCCCAGGTGGAGCGTGCCCCTGCCCAGTCCAGTGACCTTCGCCTGTTGGAGCCCTGGTTAATTTTTGCCCAGTCTGCCTGTTGTAGGGCTCCTCCCCTTCAGGGATATAAGCCCAACCTGGGGCTGCTCCATTCTCTGCCTGGCCTGAGGCTCCCCGAGCTGCCTCCCCACTGTCACCATGGCCAAGGGCTTCTACATTTCCAAGTCCCTGGGCATCCTGGGGATCCTCCTGGGCGTGGCGGCCCTGTGCACAATCATCGCACTGTCAGTGGTGTACTCCCAGGAGAAGAACAAGAATGCCAAGAGCTCCCTCGAGACCTCCACCACCCCGTCTGCCTCAGCCACCAGCAGCAACCCCACCTCGGCCACCACCAACCCCACCTCGGCCACCAACCCCACCTCGGCCACCACCAACCCCACCTCGGCCACCAACCCCACCTCGGCCACCACCTTGGACCAAAGCGTACTGTGGAACCGTTACCGCCTCCCCAACACGCTGAAACCCGATTCCTACCAGGTGACGCTGAGACCGTACCTCACCCCCGATGACAGGGGCCTATACATTTTTAAAGGCTCCAGTACTGTCCGTTTCACCTGCAAGGAGGCCACCGACGTCATCATCATCCACAGCAAGAAGCTCAACTACACCCTCAACCAGGGGCACAGGGTGGTCCTGCGTGGCGTGGGAGGCTCCCAGCCCCCCGACATCGACAGAACCGAGCTGGTGGAGCCCACCGAGTACCTGGTGGTGCACCTCAGGGGCCCCCTGGTGAAGGACAGCCAATATGAGATGGACAGCGAGTTCCAGGGGGAGTTGGCAGATGACCTGGCGGGCTTCTACCGCAGCGAGTACATGGAGGGCAATGTCAAAAAGTGAGTTCCGGCTGGGCTGCCCGGGGGGTGGATCCGAGGTGCTGAGGCAAGGCTGGATTCTGAGGGCCAAGGAAGCACTTAGCTTGCAGGCCTTTGAACACTGTGGAGCCCGAGGCTGGCCCATTGCTTCACCTGCAGCTGCTGGCAGAGCAGCTGCCAACGCACCAACCTGGGAGGGCTTCCCCACCCCTCACCAGGAAGCTGGGGATGAGGGACGGAGTGTCCCTTGAACAGGCAGGAAAACTGAGGCTCAGAGGAGAGAAACTCACCCAAGGTCCCTAAGAGCCTGCTGGCACCCCGAATCCAGAAGGATCCCCCATCTCCACCAGTCAGCTGGCCTGGCAGGGCTCTGGAGGCTCCTGGGGGAGGCGGGGGCAGGAGCAGGAGAAGGGGTTAGGCTGGGGTAGCCTTCCATGTACCCCTTTCCCTGCATGCCTGGTAGCATCCTCAGAACCGGCCCTGGCGTACCCTCTAACTTTCTGGTTGGGGCAGGGTGGTGGCCACAACGCAGATGCAGGCCGCAGATGCCCGGAAGTCCTTCCCATGCTTCGATGAACCGGCCATGAAGGCCGAGTTCAACATCACGCTTATCCACCCCAAGGACCTCATAGCCCTGTCCAACACGCTTCCCAAAGGTGAGTGGGCCCTGCCTGGTGCCACATGGCCAGGGGGCAGGCACCTTGGGGCTGGGGTACAGGGCAGGAGGATGCATCTTCACACACTTGCATACTCCCTGCCCAGGTCCCAGCACCCCACTTCCAGAAGACTCCAACTGGAATGTCACCGAGTTCCACACCACGCCCAAGATGTCCACATACTTGCTGGCCTTCATTGTCAGCGAATTCAACTATGTGCAGAAGCAGGCATCCAATGTCTTGGTATGAGGCTGGGCCCATCTCTCCTTCACCTGGGCTGGCCCTGGCTTGAGGGGTCTTCCTGTTCTCTTCATCCCTGTACCAGTTTCTGAATCATTAGGCCGGGGTTTGAATCCCAGCTCTGAGTGATTTCGGTCAAGTGCCTTGTTCTTTGGTTCTCCATTTCTGCACCTGAAAAGTGAAAACAATGATTTCTCCTCATGAAGGGAGTTCCTGACCCACCAGTACCAGACAGACGGTGGCTATGATGATTGGTATTCTCCAAAGGCCCTTCTCTAGGACCCACAGCTTCCAGGCCCCCCTAGTGTTCCCCTCTGCTGACCAGGTCTCTAGGTTTAGCTTGATTGGCCCCCAGCCCTGGCCCATTGGGGATCCCCCCCAGCCCACTGGGCCCTGGGACCCAGCCCACCTGCCCCAGGATCAAACTGGGGCCCCTGGCCTGCTTCTTCCTCACACCTTCCAGATCCGGATCTGGGCCCGGCCCAGTGCCATTGCGGCAGGCCACGGCGATTATGCCCTGAACGTGACAGGCCCCATCCTTAACTTCTTTGCCGGTCATTATGACACACCCTACCCACTTCCAAAATCAGGTGAGTGGGGGTCCTCGAGAAGGGAGGCAGTGGTTGGAATTTCACTCCCGGAGGCCATCCTGCCAATGGCCTCGCCTCCCCAGACCAGATTGGCCTGCCTGACTTCAATGCCGGCGCCATGGAGAACTGGGGACTGGTGACCTACCGGGAGAACTCCCTGCTGTTCGACCCCCTGTCCTCCTCCAGCAGCAACAAGGAGCGGGTGGTCACTGTGATTGCTCACGAGCTGGCCCACCAGGTAGACCCCCATCTCGGGGAGTGCAGAGAATGAAACAGGGGCTCCAGGAGGAGAGGGTGCAGGTCCAGGCTCCGTCCCAGGCTGCTGAGAAGGGAGGAGGGTGCCGCCTGGCAGCGCAGCAGGAAGGGGTCACGATGGGGTTGGTGAAGTCCGCACTGTGCCTGGCAGGTGGCCAGCCCTGGGGAGGGTAGTTCTGGGGACTCTCAGTGCCCAGCCTGGGCATGGCTTGCCCAGCTGACCCCTCCCCCCCGCAGTGGTTCGGGAACCTGGTGACCATAGAGTGGTGGAATGACCTGTGGCTGAACGAGGGCTTTGCCTCCTACGTGGAGTACCTGGGTGCTGACTATGCGGAGCCCACCTGGAACTTGGTGAGCAGCTGCCCTGGGGTCCAGTGCGGGGGTCGTGGAGGAAGACCTGGGCCACCACTACCAGGCCAGTCTCCTGATGGCCCTGGGGAATTTTCAGAAAGACCTCATGGTGCTGAATGATGTGTACCGCGTGATGGCCGTGGATGCACTGGCCTCCTCCCACCCACTGTCCACTCCTGCCTCGGAGATCAACACGCCGGCCCAGATCAGTGAGCTGTTTGACTCCATCTCCTACAGCAAGGTGCAGCCCGCTCCTCGAGGGGTACAGGGAGGGAGGTGGGGACTTGGCCTGGAGGGGCCTCGTTGAAGCTGGGGTCTGGGGGCACAGGGTCCTGGTGGCTCAGCACAGCCTTCTGAGCGTCCCCTACCCCCCCTCCCCAGGGCGCCTCAGTCCTCAGGATGCTCTCCAGCTTCTTGTCCGAGGATGTATTCAAGCAGGGCCTGGCAGTGAGTACTGCACCCTGGGCCAGCCATGAGGGTGGGTCTCCTTCTGCCCCTGGCCCTTGACCTGGGCCTCAGCCCACCACAGAGGGGGAACCTGGGGGGCTCCAGCTGTGCCCTCACTGTGCCCCGTCTTTCCACAGTCCTACCTCCACACCTTTGCCTACCAGAACACCATCTACCTGAACCTGTGGGACCACCTGCAGGAGGTCAGTAGCAGCCAGCCCCTCCACAGCCATCCTGTTGGGGTCTTGAGATGCTGAAGGTGCCTGGGGGCAGCACGTGTATAAGTGACCAGCCCTGCAGGGTGGATGGAGCCTCCGTTGCTCCTCCCTATAGTGGGCACCAGGATGGCTCCTTGCAGGAGGTGTCTGAGTGAGGCCGTGGTCCAGGCCCTGGCCGGCATCTGACCTCAGGCTACAGTGGGCTCCTTGTTGGGAGCTGTAGAGCCCCTTCCTGGTGGTGAGGAAATTGCCCTCATGGTTCCCAAGTCCAAACCCGCCTCTGCCTGGAACTCTGGAGCTGGGCATTCAATCGTCTCCCACTCCTGGTTGCCCTGTGCCCCCGCTGGCACCTTCCGGGCACGTCTCTGAACACAGCTCCACCCTCAGCAGGAACTCTGCCCTCTGCCCCTGCCCCGCCTCGAGTTCCTCTCCATTAGACCCCGCACAGTCCCAGTGTGTGGGGCAAACCCTCAGACTGCCTGCACCCTCCTGCCTTCCCCCAGAGGCCGCCGCTCCTCCGCCTCCCCCGGGGTTGGAGTCCACCTGCTCTCCATCCTGCCCCCATCATTTCTGCTCTCTGACAGCTGCCCCCCACCCCTTCCCTGCAGCCCTGCCCAAGGCCAGCCTCTTCAGCCAGAGGACAGACATGCCCTCTCCTCACCGACAGCCCCTCCAGAGTTCTGGGCCCCAAATTCCCATCCAGCTTCTCCCCTACTGTTGCTGCTGCACTTTCAGTCCGGGCCAGTCTCACTGGGGAAGCGAGACCCAGGTTCTTGTCATCACAGAGTCACAGCTGGGGTCCAGGTCCCTGCTGGGCAATTTCCAACCCCCCAACCCCAAGATGCTGCTGACAAAATGACAGTCATTGCCTGGGTCTCCCCCACTGCCTTCCTTGACCTGCCCCAACTTCCCCTCTGCATTCCCTCTGAAGCCAACCTCTCCTCCCTTCCCTCCCTCCCTCTCACTCCTCTTTCCTGAGCCCCTCGGCCCTCCTGAGCCGCTCGGGCCCGCGGCCCTCAGCTGGTTCCTCCCCACATGCTCTTCTGCCCTGTGTGGCCCTGTCCTTAGGTGATTCCTTTCTTCAGTTATTAACAAATGATGTTGGCTTTCTGTTGTGATGACAAAGGCAATGCAGGTACATGAGCGAAGATCCAAACAACAGTGCCCCTGAGCCCCGCCCCACACCCCAGTACGAGTGCACCTCCCTCATGCGACCCCCAGGGCCCCATCCCCCGCCCCTACCTGTGACACCCGAACACTGGCTTTCCCTCATCTCTTCTCTTTCTTGTCATCCTCCCAGTGTTGTTCAGGAAGAGCCATGGGCATCCTGGGCATGTCCTCCCTGACATACACACCTCAGGGTGGACCACAGAATGGGGGGCCATATAGATTTGCTGGGAAGTTCTCCAGCTCGTCCAGCACCGAGCAGCTGAGGAAAGGCAGAGCTGGATGGGACCCTAGCTTCCAGCTCCCAGCCCAGTGCCCTTCCCAGACCTCCCATACAAGTGGCCCCCCGGGGTCAAGGCGAGAATCTGCAGGGGATGCCCTGGATGGCAGGGACTAGGGGGTGGCAGCCCACTGATGGCTACGCCCTCTCGCTCCACCCACAGGCTGTGAACAACCGGTCTGTCCAACTCCCCACCACCGTGCGCAACATCATGGACCGCTGGACCCTGCAGATGGGCTTCCCGGTCATCACGGTGGATACCAGCACAGGGACCCTTTCCCAGGAGCACTTCCTCCTTGACCCCGATTCCAATGTTACCCGCCCCTCAGAATTCAAGTGAGCAGATGGGGTCACTGAGGCATGGTCAGGTGGGTGGGATAGAGGACAGTTACTAAGGGACCATAGTAGGACTGGCCTCCTGTGGTCCCAGCCCCAGCCAATGTAGACAAACCCTCTCTCCAGGGCCAGCAGATCAGGGGCACTCGGTGCCAGAGTTGGGCAGAAGCTGGGAACCTGGACAGCTGCTCCTCACTGGCAGTGACCACACTGCTGTCTCTCATCACCTCTGGGTCTTTAATTGCAGTTACCTGTGGATCGTGCCTATCACATCCATCAGAGATGGCAGACAGCAGCAGGACTACTGGCTGATGAATGTAACAGGTAATCTAGCCCTACCTTTGTGGGCAGCAGCCCCCACCCCATACTCCTAGCTCCTGGCCCATGTTCTGAGGGCTGTGATGGGCCATTCCATTCCATTCAATAAATGGAGTTGACTTCTTTGGTTCCAGTCTGCACTTTGCTGCTGCCTTGCTGTGTGACTCTGGACAAGTTACCATCCCTCTCTGGTCTCTAGTTCCTCATCTATAAAATGAGGCTAAGAGCAATACTCCATTGGTTATGTGAGGATTAAAGGAGAGAATCCTAGGCCGGGCACGGTGGCTCACGCCTGTAATCCCAGCACTTTCAGAGGCTGAGGCGAGCAGATCACCTGGGGTCAGGAGTTCGAGACCAGCCTGACCAACATGGAGAAACCCTGTATCTACTAAAAATACAAAATTAGCCTGGTGTGGTGGCGCATGCCCATAATCCCAGCTACTCAGGAGGCTGACGCAGGAGAATTGCTTGAACCTGGGAGGTGGAGGTTGTAGTGAGCCAAGATTGCACCATTGCACTCCAGCCTGGGCAACAAGAGCGAAACTCTGTCTCAGAAAAAAAAAAAAAAAAAAAAAAAGAGAATCCACATAAAATGCTTAAAGTAGTGCCTGGCACATGTTATGAGTAGCCCTACTCAGCCAGGCACTGAGGAAGCAAAGGGCATGACAAGTCATCCTCTGCCTTGGCCAAGGCTACAGATGAAGGAGGGCAAGAAGTTGGAGGCAATCTAGTGCTGTGCTGAGTGCTTTCAGAGTCTATGGTTGGGGCGAGTGAGGCATGGGGACATGGAGCCAGGAATAAGGGAGATTCAAGTTTATCAGAGAGGTCAGGGAGGGCTTCCCAGAGGAGATGAGCTGAGTCTTAGAGGAAGAATAGGAATCAGGCAGGCTAATGTGGCAGAGAAAAGAATTCCAGGCAGAGGAGATAGCAAGTGCCAGGGATAGAGGTAGGAGAGAGTGTGGGGACTGAGTGTGGCTAGGGCACAGGTGTGCGCAAGCGATAAAGCTGGTCCCCAAGGGCCCCAGGGTCTGCAGGAGACAGTGGATGGGGCAGGTGGGAAATGAGCAACCTATTGGCCCTGACCTCTGACTGCTGCAACAAAGTATGGGAGGAGCGAGGGAGGAGGGAGACCCACAGGAAGAAGGGGCACTAAGCCCCAGGAAGAGACAGCAGCACCGGGGGACTGGGTGAATGGGAGGGGAAGGGAGAGGAGGAGCTGCCTGTGGTTCCCACTTGGGTGACAGGTGTGATGGAGTGTGGAGGAGGGCAAGGAGGAAGAACAGCCTGGGTTGCTGAGTGTGAGCGGCCTGGCAGCTGGCCTGGCTGTGCAGAGCCTGGGGAGGCAGGGCAGGTGCTGAGGTTTGGAGTGGCATGCCATCCTCATGGGCTTATGGTCTGTGAAGCCACTGGCAGCCCAGTTCTTCACCCCTTCTTTCTCCACCCTTAGTGTCACCCCAGAAGCTTGAGGGTGAGATGGTGCCAGGCTGCAGGGGCAGCTGCTCTTACAAGAGGTCCAGGTGTCAGCCCATGGCCTCTGAGCAGCCCTGCCCAGGTCTCATCCCTCTCCACAGCCCAGAACAATCTCTTCAGAACATCAGGCAGTGAGTGGGTCCTGCTGAACCTCAATGTGACGGGCTATTACCAGGTGAACTACGACGAAGAGAACTGGAGGAAGATTCAGACTCAGCTGCAGACAAACCACTTGGTGGGTATCTGCCACCCCTCGCCCTGCCCCCTGTCCCAGGACAGGCCCCAGACTGCAAGGCCTGCTACCCACAGCCAACCCATGGTCACATGCTGTGCTTCGCATTCTAGGCCATCCCTGTCATCAATCGGGCACAGATCATTAATGACGCCTTCAACCTGGCCAGGTGAGTGCTCTCGCCTTCCTGGCTCAGCTGCAGAAGCTCGTGACTTCAGCAAGTCGGAGTCCGCAACGAGGGCCCCTGCTCCTCCTGTTGCCCTTACCGTATGCCAGGCGCTGTGCAGTGAGCTCCTGCGCTCCCTGGACGTCCCTCCCCCGGTCCCCACACACCCATTTCACAGATAAAGAATGTGACATCTTGCCCAAAGTCACACAGTAGTTCATGACAGCCAGACAGAGCCTTGTCCAACTCCAAAGCCGTGCTCTACTCCACAGCACCAAGCTTTTTTGTTTTCGTTTTTGATTTTTTTCTTTTTGAGATGGAGTCTCGCTCTGTTGCCCAGGCTGGAGTACAGTGGCACGATCTCAGCTCACTGCAGCCTCCACCTCCCAGGTTCAAGTGATTCTCTGCCATAGCCTCCCAAATAGCTGCACCATCACACCCAGCTAATTTTTGTATTTTTAGTAGAGACAGAGTTTCATATCATGTTGGTCAGGCTGGTCTCGAACTCCTGACCTTGTGATACACCCGCCTCGGCTTCCCAAAGTGCTGGGATTACAGGCATGAGCCATCGTACCCAGCCATGCCCCCCCACCCCCCCCCCCTTTTTTTTTTTTCTGAGATAGAGTCTTGCTCTGTCACCCAGGCTGGAGTGCAGTGGCGTGATCTTGGCTCACTACAACCTCCGCCTCCTGGGTTCAAGCAATTCTCCCTTCTCAGCCTCCTGAGTAGCTGGAATTAAAGGCATGTGCCAACATGCCCGGCTAATTTTTGCATTTTTAGTAGAGATGGGGTTTCACCATGTTGACCAGGCTGGTCTCAAACTCCTGGCCTCAGGTGATCCACCCGCCTTGGCATCCCAAAGGGCTGGGATTATAGGTGTGAGCCACCGTGCCCAGCTGCACCAAGCTTTTCCTGAAGGCTGACTGTGCCAGGCCACTGTTCTAGGTGCCAAAAATCTGGGCTTTACAGGGCAGAAGGGATGCATCATGGATAAACAGGTACTTATTGAGCACCTACTCGGCTTGGGGTGAGGTACTCTAAGCTCTTGGACATGAGTGATGTCACCCATAGACAAGGACATTTGTGAGCTAAATGTGTACAGAAGGCAGGGGGAAGAGGAGAAAGAAAGGCCTAGAGTGCCCAGAAAGTAAGAAGAGATGGGCAGAGTTAAGAACACGGGTTTCTTGCCCTTTTGAATCTCAGCTCTGTCTCTTGTGAGGTGCGTGACCTTGGGCAAGTCAGTTCACGTCTCTGAGCCTCAGTTTCCTCATCTGTAAAATGGGGATAATAAGCAAGGGAGGAGGACTGGCAATGGGTGAGGATGGGGCCTTGTTTGTGGCACCACCCAGTAGCCATGTAGCTCCTTTTCCATGGCAAATGCCTGAGCTGGTTCAGTTGGGAATCTGGGACCTCAGGCTCCAGGGGCGGATACAGGGGACCTCAGGGTGTGGAGCATCTTTGAGGGCCTGGGCTGGGGTTCCTAGTCTGTGGCTGGGCTGGGTAGGGTGCTTTACTTGGGCCCCTCTGTTTATTCCCAGTGCCCGTAAGGTCCCTGTCACTCTGGCGCTGAACAACACCCTCTTCCTGATTGAAGAGACAGAGTACATGCCCTGGGAGGCCGCCCTGAGCAGCCTGAGCTACTTCAAGCTCATGTTCGACCGCTCCGAGGTCTATGGCCCCATGAAGGTATGGAGGTGCATGGCAGGGTTCAAAAACCAGTTCTCCCCATTGCCTGAAAGTGCACTATTAGGAAGTTAATAGACTATTGCTTATTGGGCTCCTGGTCAGGGAACCTTCAAAAGCAAAACAAAAAACCAAAAAAAAAAAAGAAAGATTGCCTTGTCAGGTTCTCTCCTGAGAGCACATAGGTGAAAGAGTGAGATGGATGGACATCAAGGTGAGTGAGCAGGCACTGAGGAGGTGAGGAGGCTGTGTGGGGCAAAAAAATAAAGGTCGTGGAGAATTCAGCAAAGTTTGTTGACTTGAAATATAGAGAATTAATGCTTTCAGAAGGCACAGAAAAGGCCACCATGCTGAGGGCCAGAAGACTTGTCTTTTGCCAGCTGTGTGGCCTTGGGCAACCCTTTCTCAGACCCAGTTAACTCCTCTGTAAGATGGGCAGGCCTCTACCTGCCCGGCCAGCCCACTTGCGCTATGAGGGAGATGTGGGTATTGGCTACTTTGGAGTATTTTAATGCTGAGCATAGGGGCCTACTTGAGGGCTGAGGCTCCCACTTGGGAGACCAAAAGGAAACTCAAGCTTATTCTGGATGAATAAGCTACACCCATAGGATGCTCACTGCAGCAGTTTATAAAAGACAAAAAGCAAACAAAACACAAATACTTAAATGTCTAAAGGCTGAAGATTGGTTAAACTGTAGAATATTCATTTGAGGGTGTAATATGCAGCCATTAAATCATGCTTGAAGAGATCTTTTTTCATTAAAAAATATTCAATTATTGGGCTGGGCACAGTGGCTCACGACTGTAATCCTAGCACTTTGGGAGGCTGAGGCAGGTGGATCATGAGGTCAGGAGATCAAGACCATCCTGGCTAACAGGGTGAAACCTCATCTCTACTAAAAATACAAAAAATTAGCCAGGCGTGGTGGCAGGCACCTATAGTCCCAGCTACTCTGGAGGCTGAGGCAGGAGAATGGCATGAACCTGGGAGGCGGAGCTTGCAGTGAGCCAAGATGGTGCTACTGCACTCCAGCCTGGGTGACAGAGCAAGATTCCATTTCAAAAAAAAAAAGTTCAATTATCTTTTAATTAATATCCATTATGGTAAATGAGATATTTTGGTAAATGAAGTTTCAACCCTCTTACCTGCCTTCCCCACATTCCCCCATCCTCCTAATGTAGTTAAATCATAATATTTGGTCAAATCAGTGTTAGGCATTTGCTTTATTGTGATTATCTAAATAGCATTCTCTGCTGAGCCGTGTAGAGTACTATGTTTATGTTTCCTTTTTTGTACACAGTTACAAATGTATCACACAATAGGTCAAGTTTTTGTTTGTTTGTTTGTTTATTTGTTTGTTTAGAGACAAGGTCTCACTCTCTTGCCCAAGCTGGAGTGCAGCAGTGCAATCACGCTTCACTGCATCCTCAAATACCTAGGCTCAAGGGATCCTTCTGCCTCAGTCTCTCCAGTAGCTGGGACCTCAGATGTGTACCACCATGCCCAGCTATTTTTAAAATTTTTAATTTTTTTGTAGAGATGGGATCTTTCTGTATTGGCCAGGATGGTCTGGAACACCTGGCTTCAAGCAGCCCTCCCTCCTTGGCCTCCCAAAGTGTTAGGATTACAGGCATGAGCCACTGTGCCCAGCCCAGTTTTGAAACTGAACTCTTCCTGGAGTCCTATTCTGCCTGCTCTCTTCCAGAGCTGCCACACAGCTCCCATGCTTGGAGGTGCCTCCTTCTACTGTGTTTTCTGCATCCCACAGATTCTTTCTTGATTTTTTTTCCTCTCATAGGGGAGTACATCTTCCAGGAGTTTTTGAGAAAGTGTTCATGAGACGTGGCTTTTCTGGGGTAGATCATCTGAAATGTCTTTACTCCACTCTCACACAGGATTGAGCATTCAGCTGAGTTTAGAAGTTTCAAGATGGGAAATTATTCCTCTGAATGTTTAAGGTCTTGCTCCACTGACATCAGGCTTGTCGTGTTGCTGATGAGATGCCCAGAGCCATTCTTATTTCCAGTTATTTGGATGTGACTAGTTTTCCTCCCTTCTGGAAACTTTGGGAGCGTCTCTCAGTCCTGGTGGACCTTGGTTTGGGCCTCTTCTCCATCTACATTTTCCAATCAGGACTGGCATTCACATCATCTAGTATTGGAAGATTTTGTATTGTTTCTTTAAACTTTATTCCCCTCCTTTTTTCCAGTTATCTCTTTCTGGAACCCCTATAAATCCAGCTTATTTTTCTTGCTTTCATCCTCTAGTTTTCTTTTCTCTTCTGTTTTCCAGCTTGTTGACTTTTTGTTCTGCCCCCTGGGAGGTTCCCTAGCTTTGTACACCACCTCACCTAGAAATTGTTTTCATTTCTTCTGTCATATTTAAATTTCCAAGTGCTCTTTCTGATTCCAGCATCCTATGCAATATCTTCTCTTCACTCTCGGAGGATATTTATTACAGGCTCTTATGAAGTTTTCTTTTTTTTTTTTTTTTTCCATTGACTCGTTTCCTCTTGAGTTTTGTGTTTGTTTTGGCCTCTTTTCAAGTTGGAGGCTGAGCCACCCCTTTGGATTTGAGAGGAATACAAACAAAATGTGACTGGAAGCTCCATGAGAAGGTGGAGTGTGTTGTCTGGGGGATCTCATTGCGAGGTGACTGGGTGGCCAAGTAACTCTTCAAAAATTAGTATCCATGGGTTTGTTCTCTCAAGACCATGCAGTTTTTCCAGAGAGTGAGCTTCTGTCTTGTGCAATGAGGCTGGTAGTACTCCCATTCTGGGACACAGGAGGGAGGGGAATTGGGGTGCCACCTCTCAGTATGGAAACTTTCACCTCTGACCCTCTTTGCAATCCAGCAACCCTCCCACTGTGGTCTGGTGACCCCACTTTCTGAGCCTCCTGGTTCAATCTCTCTCATGGGGGTGGTGAGGGGTACTGCCCTCTACAAGGAGGGAAGTGGGACTTGGGGGTTGAATGACTCCTTCTGTAGACTTTGACTTCATCTTCCTGTTTGCAGTCTTCACCTCCCCTCTGTCCCTTGCTGACTTGTCCCTTTAATTTTTATTTATTTATTTATTTATTTATTTATTTATTTATTTATTTTTGAGACAGAATCCTGCTGTCACCCAAGCTGGAGTGCAGTGGCCCGATCTTGGCTCACTTCATCCTCCACCTCCTGGATTCAAGCAATTCTCCTGCCTCAGCCTCCTGAGTAGCTGGGATTACAGATGCCCGCCACCATGCCTGGCTAATTTTTGTATTTTTAGTAGCTTTGGGGTTTTACCATGTTGGCCAGGCTGGTCTCAAACTCCTGACCTCAGGTGATTCCGCCTCCCAAAGTGCTGGAATTACAGGCATGTGCCACCATGCCTGGCCTTGTCCCTTTCTGAGTCTTGTCACAGCAAGTTCCTTTGCTTCTGTCTCCCCTTCTGCAGATTCTCAGCTGCAAATTCTCCCACTCTGCCAAGCCTGGTACATCTCCCTTTCTGCGCGTCCCAGCTGCCTAAACTATGTTGACCTTGCATCTCCTGTTGCCTCTGCTGTTCTTTGTTATTGGGGGTTTATTCCTCTTACATTTGGATGTGGATCCAGGTGGGCACAGAAATCAACCCGCATGTCAAACCAGAGTCCACAAAGGATTGTACTAGCATGGGGTGGGGCTTACACTACAATGTTAGGAGAAAAAAGCCATGTGCAGAATATGCTAAGTAACAAAGAGAAAAGTATAGAAAAAAGAAGGTGTAAATGCACCAATGTTGAAACTATAGTTTTGGTGAGCTCCTGGGTGTGTTTTATTTTCTGCACAGGCTTCTCTGTGTTTTCTAAATTCCCCACAATAAGTCATGGAATTTGTTTTTTTTGTTTGTTTTTCTTTTGAGATGGAGTCGTGCTGTGTCACCTAGGTTGGAGTACAGTGGTGCGATTACAGCTCACTGTAACCTTCGCCTCCTGGGTTTAAGCGATTCTCCTGCCTCAGCCTCCCAAGTAGCTGGGATTACAGGTGTGTGCCACCACGCCAGGCTAATTTTTTTGTATTTTTAGTAGAAATGGGGTTTCACCATGTTACCCAGGCTGGTCTCGAACTCCTGGACTCAGGTGATCCACCCACCTCAGCCTCTCAAAGTGCTGGGATTACAAGTGTGAGCCACTGTGCCCGGCAAATCATGGAATATTTATGATTGTGAAGGGAAAACCCAACATTTTATATTAAGAAATGGTTACCCTTAGATAAAGAATATTGGAACTGACTAAGGCTTTAAGCAGAAAGAAACTCAGCTCAGTTATTTGAACTTTAGACTTCTATGGGCCCCTTTGAGCACTGTTTGGCCTCAGGTGAGGCCCTGACCTCTGACCTTTCTGCCACTGCCTGCCCCCCAACATCAGAGGCTCCGTGGGGCTCCAGGCAGGTCAGGCATGAATGTTTGATGCGATTCATGTTTTCTTTTCCCCAGAACTACCTGAAGAAGCAGGTCACACCCCTCTTCATTCATTTCAGAAATAATACCAACAACTGGAGGGAGATCCCAGAAAAGCTGATGGACCAGTGAGTGGGAGCTCTCATGGGTTTGGAGGTCCTGGGCACCTCAGAGAGTCACGATCAACATCCTGGCAGTGTTCTCTGCTGCAGCTTTCAATGCGGGGGCACCAGGCAGGGAGAGACCCTCACCCAGGAGCAGGGAGGCCCTGCCCTGAGGCTCCATGTGGCCTGTGGGCCCATCGGACCTCTTTATACAAAGACCCAAACTGAAACTCTGAGCTCATCCCACTGGCTTGAAGTTATATGGTTTCCAGGTGTTGAAACTGGGGCTGGAACCTGTTCCTGCCCTTTTGGGTCTCTGGGCTGCTTTGGGGACCAAGGAACCTCAGGCCCAAGGCACAAAACACATACCGGGGGCCCAGAGGGCCAGTTAGGCCACAGAGCCTTAGGCAGGGTGCCGGCCTGGGATTGTGTGTCAAGAGGTGAATCTTGGCTGGAGGTGGCCAGGTGTGCTAACGGCGTGTCACCCCTGGGGCAGGTACAGCGAGATTAACGCCATCAGCACTGCCTGCTCCAATGGAGTTCCAGAGTGTGAGGAGATGGTCTCTGGCCTTTTCAAGCAGTGGATGGAGAACCCCAATAATAACCCGTGAGTGTCTCCCCTGCGCCTCCTCTGCCAGTCTTCATCTGCCCCCGACAGCCCTGCCCTCAGGAGACCCCTGTCCCACCCTCTCTGCTGCTGCTCCACATCTGACCTCCCTACACCACGCCAGGATCCACCCCAACCTGCGGTCTACCGTCTACTGCAACGCTATTGCCCAAGGTGGTGAGAAGGAGTGGGACTTCGCCTGGGAGCAGTTCCGAAATGCCACACTGGTCAGTGAGGCCGACAAGCTTCGGGCAGCCCTGGCCTGCAGCAACGAGGTGTGGATCCTGAACAGGTGAGTCCTGGGGCAAGGTGGGAATGTGAGAGCCCCCTCTCCACCTGGAGAACCAGGCAGGTCTCCACACTCCTTGCCAGATCCTTCACGTGACCCTCAGACCTGTTAAGGTGGAGGCAGTATTTCCAGAGCAATTGGTGCAGACCAGAAGCTTTAATAAGTGATAGAGACGAGATCCGGATCAGGTCTGGGTCCATGTCTTCTGCTCCTAGCTGCTGTGGCCCCTTAGCCTTTACCTAACAACAACTCGTGTCCCCTTCTGTCAAAGGCTCTGGCATAGCTGGACTTGGGTCCTTTCAAACGTCCAGCTGGGCACTCCCTCAAGCCCTTGGATGAGGGTCCCCACCTCCCACCATGTGCCTCATATGCCATCACCTGGATGCAGTAAAGAAGAGCCACCCTTGGGCAGGGTGCAGTAGCTCACACCTGTAATCCCAGCACTTTGGGAGGCTGAGGTGGATGGATCACCTGAGGTCAGGAGTTCGAGACCAGCTTGGCCAACATGGAGAAACCCTATCTCTACTAAAAATACAAAAATTAGCTGGGCGTGATGGCACATGCCTATAATTCCAGCTACCCGGGAGGCAGGATAATCAGTTGAACCCCGCAGGGGAAGGTTGCAGTGAGCCCAAATCGCTTCACTGCACTCCAGCCTGGGCGACAGAGTGAGACTCCATCAAGCAAGCAAGAGAGAGAGAGAGAGAGGAAAGAAAGGAAAGAAGGACGGGCGGAAGGAAGGAAGGAGAGGAGGGAGGGAGGGAAGGAGGGAAGGAAGGAAGGAAGGAGAGAGTAAAACTTGAAAGCTTCAAAATTTTTTAAAAAAATGCAAAAAGAAATATTGTAAATAAGTTTAAGAAGCCTGCTTTGAGCCCTGGTTGTCTCTTTATCCCCATCAAAACCCCCATGGAAAGTTCCCCAAAGGACTCATTTTCTTCTCAAATGAATAATTTTTTTTCTTATTCCTTTCAGCTGCTTTTGAAAATAAAGGATTTATTTAAAATAATTGATTCATTTTTGAGACTGCAAAATGCTTACGTTTAGACACTCATTCAACAGAATTGATGTATTTTCCCCAACTTATTTTTCAGTTGTTTATAAAATGATGAGTTTTGATTCTTTTTTTTTTTTTTTTTTTTTTTTGAGGTGGAGTCTCACCCTGTCGCCAGGCTGGGGTTCAGTGGTGCAATCTCAGCTCCCTGCAAACTCTGCCTCCTGGGTTCAAGTGATACTCCACCCTTAGCCTCCTGGGAATACAGGAGCACGCCACCACGCCTAGCTAATTTTTTGTATTTTTAGTAGAGACGAGATTTCACCATGTTGGCCATGGTGGTCTCGATCACTTGACCTCGTGATCTGCCCGCCTTGGCCTCCCAAAGTGCTGGGATTACAGGTGTGAGCCACCACACCTGGCCTTGATTCATTTTAATAGCTATTTCACCTTTACTCTGTTAGTTTATATTCTATTATAAAATCTTTCAAGATGCAAAGCCTGAAGCCACAAAAAACATTTATCATTAAAAGCTGGAAATCATAGCACACATCCTATTGATCCAGTTGATTTTCAAAAGTTGTGCTCTTTATGAAATTAGCAGTAGCTGACTCAGCATCTGGCCCTCTTAGGTACCTGAGCTACACCCTGAACCCCGACTTAATCCGGAAGCAGGATGCCACCTCTACCATCATCAGCATTACCAACAACGTCATCGGGCAAAGTTTGGCCTGGGACTTCGTCCAGAGCAACTGGAAGAAGCTCTTTAATGAGTGAGTCTGTGGAGTGGGTGTCAGGCATAGCGAGCACGGAGGCTGGGGCCCCAAGGGGTGGTCTGTGCACGTAAGACACGCCGGGGGCACTGCCCAGGAGTGGACAAAAATCAGCCAAGCCTGGGGGCTAGGGTGGGGGCAGGAATGGAAAGACAAGCTGGGGTACGGGCCGTCCCTTTTCCCATTTGGAAGGAAAAAGAGAGGGGAGTGAGGAACTCGGCAGTCAGAGCTGTGTTCAAGCTGTGACTCCCCCATGTCCTAGTGGGGTCTTCCAGGGCGTGTCATTCCATCTCCTCTATAATCATGGCTCCCTCTCCAGTAGGTGTGAGGATGAGCCTCCTTAGTTCCCGGCCTCCCTCACAGTTCACCTCTCTCCCTCCTTGCAGTTATGGTGGTGGCTCGTTCTCCTTCTCCAACCTCATCCAGGCAGTGACACGACGATTCTCCACCGAGTACGAGCTGCAGCAGGTAAGAAGTCATCCCCCAGCCCTGGGCTCTGCCTACTTCCTTCGCAGGCCAAAGGGGCACTGCATTCTTCCCCAACAGTGGCCCTGAGGGAGCACAGGCTCCACGCCGCCAGGCCTTCCTCATTTACAGAGGAAGCCGAGTAGCCAGACTTTGGAAGTGTTGGTAATTCAATTTAAAAAAAAAATTCATCTAGGCCGGGCGCAGTGGCTCAAGCCTGTAATCCCAGCACTTTGGGAGGCCGAGACGGGCGGATCACGAGGTCAGGAGATTGAGACCATCCTGGCAGACACGGTGAAACCCCGTCTCTACTAAAAAATACAAAAAAACTAGCTGGGCGAGGTGGCGGGCGCCTGTAGTCCCAGCTACTCGGGAGGCTGAGGCAGGAGAATGGCGTAAACCCTGGAGGCGGAGCTTGCAGTGAGCCGAGATCTGGCCACTGCACTCCAGCCTGGGCGACAGAGCAAGACTCTGTCTCAAAAAGAAAAAAAAAAATTCATCTTGGGATTTTCGTATAGGCACAAAAGGAAAGAGTGGTATAAGGAACCTCCGTGTACCCATTACCCAGGTTCAACAATTATCAACATTTTGCCAGTACTCTTTCTGGGCGGGCAATTTTAAAGCAAATCACTGACACTATGTAATTTTACCTCTAAATAATTTAGTCTTATTTTTTTTTTTTGAGACTGAATCTCACTCTGTCATGCAGGCTGGGGTGGTGCAGTGGTGCGATCTCGGCTCACTGTAACCTCCGCCTCCGAGGTTCAATTAATTCTCCTGCCTCAGCTTCCCAGGTAGCTGGGATTACAAGCATGCGCCACCACATCTGGCTATTTTTTGTATTTTCAGTAGAGACGGGGTTTCACCATGTTGGCCAGGCTGGTCTCGAACTCCTGACCTCAAGTGATCCACCCACCTCAGCCTCCCAAAGTGCTGAGATTATAGGCATGAGCCACTGCACCCAGCAATAAAGGCATTCTTAAAACATAATCACACTGTCCTTAGCAAACCCAGGAAAATGACTATCTTCTTACTATCATCTTATACCCAAGACATATTCAAATTTTCTGAGTTGTTTATAAAAGGTCTTTTTACAATTGATATATGTGTTTGAATTAGAAGCTTGACAAACTCAACTTGGATTTAGTTTGTCTTTTTTAAAAATTGAGATGTAATTCACTGGGCATGGTGGCTCACGCCTGTAGTCCCAGCACTTTGGGAGGCTAAGGTGGGTGGATCATCTGAGGTCAGGAGTTCCAGACCAGCTTGGCCAACATGGTGAAACCCCGTCCCTACTAAAAATACAAAAATGAACTGGGTGTGGTGGGGGGGTCCCTGTAGTCCCAGCTACTTGGGAGGCTATGGCAGAAGAATTGCCTGAATCACCAGGAGGCAGAGGTTGCAGTGAACCAAGATTGAGCCACTGCACTCCAACCTCGGTGACAGAGTGAGACGCTGTCTTAAAAAAAAAAAAAAAAAAAAAAATTGATATATAATTCATGAACCATCAAACTCACCATTTTAAGTGGTTTTCAGTATACTAACAAGGTAGGGTGGGTGGGGTGCTTCATGACTGTAATCCCAGCACTTTGGGAGGCCAGTGCAGGAGGATCCCTTGAACCTAGGAGTTTGAGACCAGCCTGGGCAATCTCATAAGATCTCATCTCTAAATAAATAAATAAATAAATAAATAAATACAAAAGTTAGCTGGGCATGGTGGTGCATACCTGTAATCCTAGCTACTCGGGAGACTGAGGTGAGAGGATCGCTTGAAGCAGGAAGGCAGAGGTTGCAGTGAGCCGAGATGGTGCCACTGCATTCCAGCCTGGGTGACAGAGCAAGACCCTGTCTCAAAAAACCAAAACCAAACAAACAAACAAACAAAAAAAAATACATGGTACAACCATCACTACTGTCTAATTCCAGAACATTTTTATTACACCAAAAAGAAACCTCGTACTCATTAGCAGTCACTCCTCATTCCTACCTGGTCCCCTCAGCCCCTGGCAACCACTAATATACTTTCTGTCTCTATGGATTTATTACCTATTCTGGAGGTTTCATAACATGGAATCATAGATACATGACCTTTTTGTGTCTGTCTGCCTTCTTTCACTTAGTATAATGTTTTCAAGATTCATGCATATGGTAGCAGGGATCATTCCTTTTTATGACTGAATAATGTTCCATTGCATGGATGTACCACATTTTGTTTTCAGCTCATCATTGATGGTCATTTGGGTTGTTTCAGTCTTCTGGCTATTATGAATATCATGGACCTTCACGTGCAAATTTTGTGCAAACATGTTTTAATTTATCTTGGGTATACACCTCGGAGCAGAATTGCTGGGTCATTTGGTTACTCTGTGTTTAAACTTTTTGAGAAACTGACAAAATGTTTTCCAAAGCAAGGGTACCATTGTCCATTACTATTAGCAATGTATCATATGAGGGTTCTAATTGCTCTATGTCTACACTTAATCTCCCTTTCCCCCCCTTTTTTAGTATAGTCATCTAGTGGGTAGGAAGTGGTATCATTATGGTTTTCAGTTGTATCTCCCTAATGAGTAATTACATGATGTTGAATATTTCATGTGCTTACTGGCCTTATACACATTTGTATATCTTTGCATAAATGGTTAAAACTATTTTTCTTTTCGAGAGAGGGTCTTACTATGTTGCCTAGGCTGTCCTTAAATTCCTGGGCTCAAGCAACGCTCCCACTTCAGCCTTCTGAGCAGCTGGGATTACAGGCGTGTGCCACTGTGCCCAGTCTTTTGCTATTTTAAAAGTGGGTTGTCTTTTTATTGTAAAAGTTCTTTATATATTCTGAATATTAGACTCTTATCAGAGATAGGGTTTGCAAGTATTTCTCCCATTCTATGAGACCTGTCACTCACTTGATAGGTCTTTTGATACCCAAAAGTTTTAAATCTTGATGAAATCCTATTTATCTGTTTTTTTTTTTCTTTGGTTGCTTATGCTTTATGCATCATATCTAAGAAACTATTGTCTAACCCCAGGTCATGAAGATTTATACTTATGTTTTTTTATTTCAAAAAAATTTTCAAACCCACAAAAGACTTGACAATGTTTTTTACTAAGCATTTTATTGGCTGGGCATGGTGGCTGATGCCTGTAATCCCAGCACTTTGGGAGGCCGAGGCAGGTGGATCATGAGGTCAGGAATTTAAGAACAGCCTGGCCAAGATGGTGAAACCCCATCTCTACTAAAAAATACAAAACTTAGCTGGGCGCAGTGGCAGGCGCCTGTAATCCCAGCTACTCAGGAGGCTGAGGCAGGAGAATTGCTTGAACCCGGGAGGTGGAGTTTGCAGTGAGCCGAGATCGCGCCCCTGTACTCTAGCCTGGGTGACAGAGCAAGACTCTGCCTCAAAAAAAAAAATTTTTTTTATTATGTTTTCACTTAAATGTAGGCATTTGATCTATTTTGACTTAAATATTGATATGAGGTTGGTGTCCAATTTCATTTGTTTTGCATATGGATATCCAGTTGCCCAAGTCCCATTTGTTGAAAAGACTGTTCTCCCACTGAATGGTTTTGGCAACCTTGTTGAAAATCAATTGACTGTAAATGTAAGGGTTTATTTTTGGATTCTCAATTCTATTTCATTGATCTACATTTGTATTCTTATGCCTGCACCATACTGATTACTGATTACTGTAGTTTTGTAGTGAGTTTTAAAATTGGGAAGTGTGAGTCCTCCAATTTGCTTTTTTTTTTTTTTTTTTTTGAGAAAGGGTCTCACTCTGTTGCCCAGGCTAGAGTACAGTGGTGAGATCACAGCTCACTGCAGCCTCAACTTCCCAGGCTCAGGTGATCTCTCCACCTCAACCTCCTGAGTAGCTGGGACTATAGGCACATGCCACCATGCCTGGCTAATGTTCTGTATTTTTCTGCAGAGACAGGGTTTCACCATCTTGCCCAGGCTGGCCAACTATGTTCTTTTTCAACACTGTTTTGGCTATTCTGGATCCCTTGTAATTTCTTATGCATTTTAGGATCACTTATCAATTTCTGCAAAAAAAAAAAAGCAGTTAAAATTTCGATGGGATGACATTGAATCTCTAGACCACTATGGGGACTATAGGCATCTCAATAATACTAAATCTTCCAGTCCATGGACACAGATTTATCTGGGTCTTTTTTCTTTTTACTTAGGTGTTCTTTAATTTCTTTCAAAAATGTTTTGTAGTTTTCAGCATACCATTCTGGCACTCATTTTGTCAAATTTATTCCTAAATATTTCATTCTTGTTGATGCTATCGTACATGGAATTGTTTTCTTAATTTCATTTTCAGGTTTTTCATTGCTAGTGTATAGGAATACAATTGATTTTTGTGTATTGCTCTTGTATCCTGCAACCTTGCAGAAATCATTAGTTCTAATAGTTTTTTTAATGGATTCCTTAAAATTTTATGTGTGCAAACATGTCATACACATAGTTTTACTTCTTCCTTTCTGGATTCCTTTTATTTCATTCTCTTGGATGATTGCCTGGCTAGAACCTCCAGGACTGATAACTCTTCTAATTTGTAGGAGTACTTTTTTAAAAAAGCATTTATTTATTGAAGCAACTGGATCATTTGTGGTGTAGAAATTTCCACATTTTAGATTTGGCTGGTTGCTTCATTAGCCCCTCTCTGATGGGATTGATATTATAATGAAATATTACACATGAAGGCCAGAATCTATCTGAGCCAGGTTTTGCCTGCGATTGTCATTTTGCAACCTCTGTGTTGACAAGGACTTTGCCCAGGAACAAGGCGGACGTCCTCTCTATCCCTAGAACAGGTGGGGTCCCATCCATGGGGACTCTAAGGTGGGAGTGGGAAGCCAGAGGCCTGAGAGAGCTCCTCCTCAAGGCTGTATTAGGGACCCAGACGGGGCTGAGGATCTTTGTTTTTCTGGCAGCTGGAGCAGTTCAAGAAGGACAATGAGGAAACAGGCTTCGGCTCAGGCACCCGGGCCCTGGAGCAAGCCCTGGAGAAGACGAGAGCCAACATCAAGTGGGTAAAGGAGAACAAGGAGGTGGTGCTCCAGTGGTTCACAGAAAACAGCGAATAGTCCCCGGCCCTTGAAGTCACCCGGCCCCCATGCAAGGTGCCCACGTGTGTCCATCCCAGCAGCTGGTGGCAGGGCCTCCATTCCTGGAGCCCGAGACACCAGTGTCCTCCCCTCAAGGACAAAGTCTCAAGCCTACGTTCTCTCTGCCTGTGAACCAGTCTAGTTCCTGATGACCAGGTTGACTGAGCACCTCCCGGCCCCTGCCTCTCATGCCAACTCCCCCCTAGGCCTGGCATGGTGCCTGTCGCCCAGGGCCCTGGGGCTGATCTCAGGGAAGCCCAGCTCCAGGGCCAGATGAGCAGAAGCTCTCGATGGACAATGGACAGCCTTGCGGGGACCGCCCTGTACCCTCTTTCACCTTTCCCTAAGGACCCCAAATCTGAGGAATCAACAGGGCAGCAGATCTGTATATTTTTTTTCTAAGAGAAAATGTAAATAAAGGATTTCTAGATGAGTGAGACTCATTACTAAACTAAAGCAGGAGTGGGTCAGCACAGCGGCTGGGGAGGCCAGGTGGAGGGAAGCTGGGTGCATGCGGAGCATCGTGGAGCCTGGGACCCCAGAGCACAGGAGGGGAGTCGCGCCCAGCTTGCTGGCCCTTCCTGCAGGTGCCCTGCACCTATGCCTCCGTGTCTGCCTGCAGGACTCCGGGCTCCTTTTCATGCTCTATCAACTGAGCTAGCTGGGCAGTTTGCTGGTCTCCTTTTATCCCTATTCTGATGGCAGCTGGAGATGCTGGGTGGTGGGGAGGCATCACAAGGTGGAGGGTGGGCATCTGTGGACCCAGTGCTCCTGCAGTGAGTGGTGAGAGGGGCCCTGGCAAAGCACAGGGAGTGCTCTTCAGGAAGCACCCTCCTTAACATGAGGCAAGGGTGCAGGGTGCTGTGCCCCTCTTCCTGCCCCACAGGAACACCTGGGACACCTGGGACAATGTGGGACAGTTCTGTGCAGTGGAGGCAGCAAGCGCAGAGTCCCAGACCTGGTGCCACTCTTCACCGGCCAAGGGCATGCCCCACAGTCTTCCGTGGTGGAAGGGTGGAGTGGGGTGTGGGTACCAATGCATAAAGAGGTTGTTTTCTAGAGCAGCACACAGGGAAGGGCTGGGCTGAGGAGCAGGCAAGCCATGGGGTGGGGACAGCTTTGCCAGGCTCATAAGTGGGGGCTGTGCCCTCCACATCGCCTGGGGCAGAGGATGGTCAGGGCCAACTCTGAGAAGGTCTGGGACCCGCACAGCTCCACACATACATTGGCCCTGGTGGGCATTTCTTGACAAATGGAGCCAGACTGTGGCAGGCTCCCCTCAGCCTCTGCCCCGCAAGTCCCAGTTGAACATCCAAGGCTGAGGGGAGGGGGAGAAGGCAGGAACAGCCATAGGGGTCCTTAGGAGTCAGCTCCAACAGACACCCACGGCCAGCTCCGCAGGCTGGAATCCTGGAGTCCAGCAGGTCTGGTTTCAGTTTCTTAGACAAGGGACCTACATGCCCAAGCCTCAGTCTCATCTGCACAACGAGGCAGTGTCAGAGCTGTTAGGCTGGCATGTGGATCGAAGGAGATACAGGTACTTAGCAAATGGCCTGACACATAAGGAGAGCTGGGTTTTATTATCACCCTCGGCCCTGTCTCCTGGCTCTAGCCCCACCAGCCTCTTCCCCCTTGTGAGAAGCAGGCAGGCCTGGGGCCAGGAAGGTCCCCCATCCCCCACCACCATCCGCACATCAAAGAGTACGGCTGGCTAAGCCGGGAGGCCAGCCCCGGTGATGGGGCACTGTCCCTCCACCAGCCAAGAAGCTCCCTGGGCTGCCCCAGATTAAGCTCCACCAGTCACTTTGGGCCAACCCTTCCTGTCGCCAGTACCCAGCAGCTGTGGCTGGCACTTGACCTTCTGGGGACCAGCTGTGGGAGGGCCCAGCCTCACCATCTTGAGTTTCTAATGGGCTCCAGGTTTCCTGGACATTGCAGAGGAGAGAGCTGGCCTGCCAGGGAGAAGAGTTTATGCACATTATTTCATTTAGTTCTCAACTGTACCATGGGATAAGGAACATCTTTACCTCAACTTTACAGATAAGAAAACTGCAGGGCAAGGAGATGAAGTTACAACTCAGTAGAACTGAAATGGAACCGCTGTCTGGCTTTACTCCCTGCACAGAAGTGGAAGCTGGTTCTCCATCTGGAGCGGGGATGGGGTGCGTGACGTCTATACTGCCGTGCTTGTGCCGTTACTGGAAAGGGGTCTAGATCCAGACCCCAAGAAAGGGTCCTTGGAGCTCATGCAAGAAAGAATTCGGGCAAGTCCATAAAGTGAAAGCAGGTTATTAAGAAAGGAAAGGAATCGGCCGGGCGCGGTGGCTCAAGCCTGTAATCCCAGCACTTTGGGAGGCCGAGACGGGCGGATCACAAGGTCAGGAGATCAAGACCATCCTGGCTAACACGGTGAAACCCTGTCTCTACTAAAAACTACAAAAAACTAGCCGGGCGAGGTGGCAGGCGCCTGTAGTCCCAGCTACTCGGGAGGCTGAGGCAGGAGAATGGCGTGAGCCCGGGAAGCGGAGCTTGCAGTGAGCTGATATCCGGCCACTGCACTCCAGCCTGGGCGACAGAGCGAGACTCCGTCATCAAAAAAAAAAAAAAAAAAAAAAAAAAAAAAAAAAAAGAAAGGAAAGGAATCAAAGAATGGCTACTCCACAGGCAGGGCATCGGCATCGGCCGCTCAACTGAGTAAACTGAAGAGTTATTTCTTGAATTTTGTTTCTGTTTTTGTTTTTTTTTGAGACAGAGTTTTGTTCTTGTTGCCTAGGCTGGAGTGCAATGATGTGATCTTGGTTCACCACAACCTCTGCCTCCTAGGTTCAAGCGATTCTCCTGCCTCAGCCTCCCAAGTAGCTGGGATTACAGGCATGTACCACCACGCCCGGTTAATTCTGTATTTTTATTAGAGATGGGGTTTCTCGACCCCAGGAGATCCGCCCACCTCAGTCTCCCAAACCACTGGGATTACAGGCGTGAGCCACTGTGCCCAGCCTTATTTCTTGATTATATACTAAATGACGGGTGGATTTTTCATGAGTTTTTTGGGAAAGAAGTGGGGATTTCCTAGCACTGAGGGTTTCTCCCTTTTTTAGACCACACAGGGTAACTTCTGGATATTGCCGTGCAATTGTGAACTGTCATATGCTGGTGGGAGTGTCTTTTAGCAGCTAATGTATTATAATCAGCGCATAATGAGCAGTGAGGATGGCCACAGGTCACTTTTGTCACCATCTTGGTTTTGGCAGGTTTTGGCTGGTTTCTTTACTGCATGCTGTTTTAGCAGCAAGGTCTTTGTGACCTGTATCTTATGCCGATCTCCTGTCTCATCCTATGACCAAGAATGCCTAGCCTCCTAGGAATGCAGCCCAGCAGGTCTCAACCTCACTTTACCCAGCCCCTATTCAAGATGGAATCGCTCTGTTTCAAACACTTATGACGGTGCCACCTGGCAGTGTACAATGCTGGCACTCATCAGGCCCTCCATGGCTGATCCTGGAATGCAGTGAGGATACACAGAGCCAGAGCAATGCCTGCAGAGCCTTGGTCAAGGTCAAAGAGCAGGAATCAACTAGAACTCTGGTGGCTGATTCCCTGCCCAGCGCTCTTATCTGCCAGGGAGACGAGCCCTCAGCATCAAGTCCAGCAGGAATGGAAGGTGCTGAGGCTCTGCAAGAAGCAGCCCTGGTGGCTCCTCTGACCCAGCTTTTTGAGACTGTGGAATCCGCATAGCTAAGGCAATCTTTCAATTTCTTTTTCTTTTTTTTTCCTTTTTTGAGACAGTCTCACTCTGTCGCTCAGGCTTGCACTGGCACAATCTCGGCTCACTGCAACCTCCACCTCCTGGGCTCAAGCTATTTTCCTGCCTCAGCATCTTGAGTAGCTGGGATTACAGGTGCTCGCCACCATGCCAAGCTAATTTTTTGTATTTTTAGTAGAAACGGGGCCGGGCTGGTCTCGAATTCCTGACCTCAGGTGATCTGCCTGCTGGGATTATAGAAGTAAGCCACTGCGCCTGGCCTCATTTTCCCTCCCTCCCTCCCTTTCTTTCTTTCTTTTTTTTTTTTTAAAGGTGGGGTCTTTCTATGTTGCCCAGGCTGGCCTTAAACTCCTGGCCTCAAGCAATCTTTCCACCTCACGCTCCCAAAGTGCTGGGTTTACAGGTGTGAACCACTGTGCCCAACATATTTGAAGTTTGCTTTCTGTTCGTTTGTATGTTTATTTTATTTTATTTTATTTTATTTTATTTTATTTTATTTTTTGAGACGGAGTCTCGCTCTGTCGCCCAGGCTGGAGTGCAGTGGCCGGATCTCAGCTCACTGCAAGCTCCGCCTCCCGGGTTTACGCCATTCTCCTGCCTCAGCCTCCCGAGTAGCTGGGACTACAGGCGCCCGCCACCTCGCCCGGCTAGTTTTTTGTATTTTTTTTTTGTAGAGACGGGGTTTCACCGGGTTAGCCAGGATGGTCTCGATCTCCTGACCTCGTGATCCACCCGTCTTGGCCTCCCAAAGTGCTGGGATTACAGGCTTGAGCCACCGCGCCCGGCCTGTATGTTTATAGAGATGGGGTAACACTCTGTTAACCCAGGCTGGAGTGCAGTGGTACGATCACAGCTCATTGGAGCCTCATCCTTTTGGGCTCAAGCAATCTTCCTGTCTCAGTTCTCGTAGCTGGGACTATAGGCACACACCATCATACCTGGATAATTTTAAAATTTTTTGTAGAGGCAGCTCCCTGCTATGTTGCCCAGACTGGTCTCCAACTCTTGGCTCTAAGCTATCTTCCTGCCTTGGCCTCCGTAAGTGCTGGTATTACAGGCATGAGCCACCGCACCTGGCCCTGAGAGAACCTTTCAGCACAGCTCTGGATGTGGGCCAAGCATTTCACTTCTCCCAGCTTCAGTTACCCATATGAAAAACTGAATGTTCTCTCCATTGCAGGGTCATTGAAAGGCCTGGGTGAGGTACTCAGCAAGTGTTCAGTCTCTTATAGACAGTGACTGGGGTTCCCAGGAAGAAGGTGTGGGGGGATCAGTCATCCCAGGCAGGGTACAAGCATCAGTCCCTCTCCCTCCCCTGCCAGGCACTTAGCAGAGAGGTGCAGCCCAGAGCAGCAGGCCTGGGATGGAGCCATGGATGGACAGATGGACTGGAGGCAGTAAGGGTCTGCTGCTCTGAGATGCAGGGCTGAACCTTCGCTCCCAGAGTGGGAGGACAGGCGTGGGGATATTCGCCGGAGTCCACCTGGACCTGGTTCCCCTCACTCCAGCAGCATCTAGGATGGCCCAGGCAACCCCAGTTGGGCATCCGCACATGCTTCCTTGGCTGGGGCGATGGGGCCTCTTGCCTCTGCTCGCCATAGAGGCCCATGCTGAGGGGAACTGAAGAACGAGGCTTCCAAGTTTCAGAAGATGCTTATCTCTGGCTGCTGCTGGTGAAGGCCAGAACTCTCCTGGGCTCCACTCAAGCCCTCGCAGGGCCTCAGAGTTAGAGAAGTATGGCCAGGGAGGACCTCCCTCTGCCGCCACAAGGACTAACCCCAGATAGGTGGGAGCCAAAGAAAGGAGACAGGGCTGTTGTTTAGTTCTGCCTTCAGTGCAGATGCTAAGAGACTGTGGAGCCAGGACCTTGGGTCTTCTTGGGAGGAGAGAGCACTGGACTAGGAGTCATGAGCCTAATGTCCACATCTAACTGGAGGCGAAGAATATTCATGGTTCGCAACCTGGCTGGGCCTCAGAATCCCCTGGAGAGGATCTTGTTAAAACCTAGGAACCTGAGACTTTACCCTGGGAATCTAACTCACTGAATCATGCTCTCAGAGGACGATCCCGGAACCAGATGGCACAGCACGCTGCCAGGTTTGGGAACCACTGGACTAGGTTATCTTAGGTAATGTGACTCTACTTAGTACTTTTTTTTTCTTTTTTCGGAGACAGAGTCTCACTCTGTCACCCAGGCTTAGGCTGGAGTGCAGTGGCACAATCTTGGCTCACTGAAGCCTCAGCCTCCTGGGTTCAAGTGATTCTCCTGCCTCAGCCTCCCTAGTAGTTAGGATTACAGGCACCCGCTCCCACGCCCGGCTAATTTTTGTATTTTTAATAGAGACAGGGTTTCACCGTGTTGGCCAGGCTGGTCTCGAACTCCTGACCTCAGGTGATCCACCCGTCTCAGCCTCCCAAAGTGCTGGGATTACAGGCGTGAGCCACTACGCCTGGCCTCAGTACTCATTTTATTGAGCACTTACTATGTGCCAAGTATTAAAACCCTGAGAGGTAGGGTCTATTATGTCTCCACTTCACAGTTGAATAAACTGAGGCTCAGGGAGGTTTCAAAGGATGCCTGTCAGTCTGACGTGGTTACACAGCAAGTAAGAGCGGAGTAGAATGCGCAACCTGCTGTGTCTCTGCTCTAAGCTTGCCTGGATTTTTCTCATCCTTCCAGCTGTGGCTGACAGCCCCTCGGGACAGCAGGGCCCTAAGGGCAGAACCAGAGCACTTCTGGAAGGTTAAAGGAAGAAGGTACTCAGCACCACCCAAGATAGTTCCTCCTTTAGGAACTGTGAAAACTCAGAGTGACTTGCCCGATGCCACAGGGCACATCAGAGGCAACAGGCAACCTTGCAGAATGACAGGGGAAAGCCCTGCACGTCAAGAGCTCAGGCCCAGGAAATCAGGCAGCTCACGCTCTGTGCTGCCTCTCCCCTTCTCTCAAGCTGGACTGTTGCAGTGGCCTCCTGCCTGGTTCCATTTCTATGAAGTGGCTGAAGGGACTGAGAGCAGCCTTCTTACCAGCTCACCCCCAACTCCCAACCCTCAGTGCTGCCCATCACTCAGGAAACGGAGCCCAAAACCTCATCACCCACCACGTGGAACTCCCCAGTCTTGCCTCCAAGCCCCTTTCTGGCTCTGTTTGCCACTTTTCTCTGTCACCTCTAGACACTGGATGCTTTTGTTTCGACTTGGCTCATGCTGTTGCTCCTGCCTGGACCTCTCCTCCTTCACTCCTCTTGGCAAACTCCTGCATATCCTTCAACACCCAGCTCTAAGGTCACCTCTCCTGCAACTCTCTCCTCCCTGAGTCAGCAGATACAGAAAGAAGTTACCACCACCACTGGCTCCCATGCCCACAGGAGCCTTTACTAATGGATCTTGGTGTCCTTTTCCCAAGATCCTGGCAGTGCCTCTTACTCTTAAGACACCGCAATCAAGCCAGCAGGACTAAGGAATCAGGTAACTCAAGAATGAGATGGTACTGCCAACCTTGCCTCCCACCAGGCTACCGCATCCTGGTTCCTAAGCACCTCACACAAATACCCATCCTGTGTTTAGGACCTGGGCTTTGATCATTTATTTCCCTGTAATTCACATTAGTTGGGGAATATTTACTCTCTGGCACCTAACACATGGTGTTATGGGCTGAACTGTGTCCCCATAAAATTCCTGTATGGCTGAGTGCAGTGGCTCATGCCTGTAATACCAGCACTTTGGGAGGCCAAGGTGGCTGAACTGTGTTCCCATAAAATTCCTATGCTTGGCTGGGCATGGTGGCTCATGCCTGTAAGCCCAGCACTTTGGGATGCCGTGGCGGGTGGACCATTGGTGGTCAGGGGTTCAAGACCAGCCTGGCCAACATGGGGAAACCCCATCTCTACTAAAAATACAAAAATTAGCCGGGCATGGTGGCAGGCACCTAGGCCAGTTACTAGGGAAACTGAGGCAGGAGAATCACTTGAGCTCGGGAGGCAGAGGTTGCAGTGAGCTGAGATCATGCCACTGCACTCCCGCCTAGGTGACAGAGTGAGACTCCATCTCAAAAAAAAAGAAAGAAAAAAATTTCCTATGTTGGGCTGGGTGCAGTGGCTCACACCTGTAATCCCAGCACTTTGGGAGGCCGAGGCAGGTGGATCACTTGAGGTCAGGAGTTCCAGACCAGCCTGGCCAACATGGTGAAACCCCATCTCCACTCTGAAAATACAAAAATTAGTCGGGCATGGTGGCAGGCATCTGTTAACCCCAGCTACTCAGGAGGCTGAGGCAGGAGAATCACTTGAAACTGGGAGGCAGAGGTTGCAGTGTGCCGAGACTGCACCATTGCACTCCAGCCTGGGCAACAGAGCAGGACTCTGTCTCAAAAAAAAAAAAAAAATTCTTATGTTTAAGCCCTAACATTCAATATTTCGGAATGTAACTATATGACTGTATTAGGAGAAAGATCCCTAAAAGAGTAAATACAGTTAAATGGGTCCCTTAGGGTAGATCCTGATCCAACATGACTAGTGCCCTTAAAAGAAATCAGGACACAGACAATAGAGACAGATGTGTGACTGTGTGGGGGCTCAATGAACAGGCAAGCCACAGAGAGAGGCCCCAGAAGCTACCAAACCTGCCTATACCTTGATCTTGAACTTCTAGCCTCCTGAACTGTGAGAAAATAAATTTCCATTGTTTAAGCCACCTAGTCTGTGGTTGTTTTTTTTTTTAAGTTTTTTGTAGGGACAGGGTCTTGCTACGTTGCCCAGGCTGGTCTTGAATTCCTGGCCTCAAGGGATCCTCCCACCTCAGGCTCTCAAACTGCTGGGATTACAGGCATAAGCCACTGCACCCAGCCCGTGGCATTCTAGTATGGCAGCCCTCGCAAACTAATACACTGGGCCTAGCACATAGGAACCACTCCCAGCATTCTTTGAAGAAAATTTCATGTCATTGTGAAAGAGCCCTAAATCACAGGTCTCTGGGACGGTGGTCTCCCCATTTGGGGGTCCTGTCTGTCTGTCCACAGCTGCATGCACCTACCCCACCAGTCACCAGGAATGCACCCAGAAGAACACAAAAGGGCAGTGGTGATGTGGCTGGGGCAAGTGGGCAGGCCCAAGTTCAGCCCACCTGTGCTACCTTGCACAGCAAGCCAGGTGGAGTTTTTGGCCCTGGAGCGCCAGCGCAATAAATACGGTCAAACTGACAAATGAGGGCCCACACATATCTTGGCAGGCCTGGATTCGGGAAGGAAGGAGCAGCAGAACTTGTTCCCCACAGAAGGAAAACATGTTTCCTTTTCCAGAGGCAAGAAAAACCCAGGTTGATGGACAAAAAACCAAACCAAACCAAATTTTTGTTGTGTGTGTGTGTGTGTTTTTTAAGTACAAAAAAATCAAAGCATATAGGGCTCTGGCCAACTGTCACCAAGAAGCAGAGTATGGGGCCTGCCTCCTACACCCATTCTCCCACCTGTCCCTGCCCAGCTGCCTTTGGGGTAAAGGAGACCTCTTCTTAGAGCAGCTCAGACTGTGCTCTGCAGAGCGCCAGGCATTCTGGGGGTGTCTAGCAGTGGAGGACACTGCCCCCGCCCTGACTCCATCCAGGGAAGATACCCACTATCTATTTCAAACACTGCTTCCTTGAAAGACATCACTTAGAAAAAGGGAGGCTTGGCTAAAGGAAAGCGTGAACAACCACTAAGTAGCAAATGAGGAGGCACCCATGCTACAGGCCTGATTCCTGGATGGAAAGAGGGAAGCCAAGGCCATTTAGTAGAAGATGCCCAGGTGGGCCCCCTCCAGATCTTCTTGCCAAAGTTCAGGGCAGCCACTGAACCGCAGGCCTGAGCTCTGGGGAGGGCTTGCTTCACTGAGCTGGAAGGCGGCGCCTGGTCCCTGGTCCTCTGAGTTGGGCACCACCTCTGCACTGTGGCTCCAGCACCCCCAGGGGGTCTGAGGCTGCAGTCTCTGGCATGATGGGTAGGGCAGGAGAGATGGAGCTCCCAGCGAAAGACAGGACTCTGGAGACACAGAGAGACCCTGCAAGAGAGAGAAGAGCAGCCTGGTTAGTGGGCTGCTCCCTGATGTCCAGAGATCTTGAATCTGGCTCGTTGCCATGGTGTGGCTGGCAGCATCTGGGCAGCCCTGGTGCAATGGATGCAGCAAAGCCAACTGGTTAAGAGCACTGGCTCGGGAGACACTCTGCTAAGACTTAAATCCCAGTTCTGCTACTCACTAGCAATAAGAACTCAGGTAGCTCTTTTTGTCTCAGTTTTCTCACATGTAAACTAGGGAAGCTGTTAATACCTACTTCCCATGGTCATTACTGGGGCTGAATAATACATGTAAGGTGCCAAGAATGATGATGGGCACATAGAAAGTGTTCAACAAATTTTAGTTAATAGATTTTTTATGGACCATGAGTCATTCATGAGCCTCATGAATGAATGAAGCTTGAAGAAAACTTGAAATCACCAGCTCCAGGCCCATGCACCGGGGAAAAGCTGCCCTTACCCTGGGAATTCCTTCCCCCACTAGACCCTTAATAGCACTTGAAGCCAGCAAGCCCTCCCTGCTACCTTCCACCCTCTGAGCAAGTCGGCGGGCTCCCCCTCTTTCCCACGGCTGTGAAGACTGCTTGTGGTGACTGTGGAGGTGGCCTTAACTTCCCAGGGTCCAACCTCTTCTCCCAAGGAGCCGGGGGTTCTTTCCATTCTCCCCTCCATTAGATAATCCTGGAGTAGATAAGCTGGGATCGAAAAAGTATGAGATTCTCTGCAGACTGGAGGCTGGGGAACACAGCGAGAGCCTCCACACATACCTGATACACTGCAGCCAGCTCCAGGGTTGCCGGGGGCGTCATCCAGGGCACTGGCAGGTTCCGGGGCTCTGGGGATGACTGCGTCCAGGGACAGCCTTGGGGTGGCGTCCAAAGAGACGCGTCGGAGGTTGTCCCTTGGGACGAATACGGAGGCGACTGTATCTTGGGGCAGTAAGGGGGTGTCTCCCAGGGATCCGTGTAGTGGACCCCCCTTCCCAGGCGCTCGGGTGTGGCTTGGGCTCCGGGGCAGGAGGACGGGGACCCCCAGGACGCCTCGGCGAGGACGGCTGAGACAAGGCCTGGCCCGCGCCCCTGCCCATCCGCCTGCGTCTGCGCCTGCGCGGGGCCGCCGTCGGGGCACAGCGGGCAGCCTCGAGGGGACCCCGCGTCCCCGCGTTGCCTGCGCCGGTACTGCAGACTCTCCTCGCTGAGGCCCAGCACGGCCGATAGGTGGCCGATGTAGCGGATGGCAAGGCGCAGCGTCTCGATCTTGGTCAGGCTCTGGCCGGCGGGCGCCAAGGAGGGCGGCAGAAAGCGGCGCAACTCGTGCAGTGCGCTGGCCAGGGTGCGCATGCGCAGTTTCTCCCGCTCGCTGGCGCTCTGCCGCTGTCCGCCCGCTGGCCCGCTGCGCGCTCGTCTGGGCGTCGTCGCGGGTGCCTCTGCGGCTCGGGAGCTGCAGCCCGCAGGCGCTGGCTGCAGGAGTCCGCGGGCGCCGTCGCAGGGGCACGAACCCGACGAATCCGAGGAGGAGGCCGGGGACGTGGAGTCCGAGTGGCCAGCCCAGCCCCAGCCCTGGGCGAAGATCCAGTGGTCGTGGCCAAGGAGGCTCTGCAGAGGAGGCGACTGGGCCATGGCCGGGCTGCAGGCTCTGGGAGGCTGGGCTAGCCACCTCCAGGCTTGAGCTTTTATGTTGCCCAAAGGTGTGAGGTGGCCCCCCGCCAGGTTACAGAGAGGTGTCAAAACCCACAGAGCCCAGGGAAGGTCTGGGCAGGGGGCCCCTGGGAAAGCGGGCCCATTTGCGGAGGTGTGGATTCTGACTCCTTGGGAGCTCTAAATGGAGGCTCCTGCAGCCCGGGAAGTATGGGAGGGACAATTCGCATCTGGATGGAGCTGCTAAGCTTCTCACCATGCTCCCACCCACGCCCCTGCCCCGTCCACTGCTCACGGTGAGTGCCCGGGAGCCCGGCAGTGGCGGGTGGTGCCATGGTCTGTGGGTGCCTCAGGGACCCCGTGAGGAGTGGGTGCCTCTCTTATCACTAACCTCCCGGAGGTCTGTGCCCAGGACGCGGTGCCTACTGTTGTATTAAATAAGGCATCAAGACAAGCCCGGAGGGCCCTGCCCCTGGTGACTGAGGCAGAAGTGCAGGTGGGCCCTTCTGGGGTCCCCAGAATCCACAGTTTCTGATTTGTTGAGTGACGCCAAGAAAGGCATCTCACTGCCCATTGTCTGTTTCTGGTCTTGAGAAAGGGACTAGGTCAAGTGGGGGAAGAGGAGTTGGGTACCCTAGGTGATGGAAACCTGCAAAGGTCGGTCCCCAAACCAACCTCTTTATTGGCTGTGACCTTGGTTAAGTTATTTAGCTCCTCTGAGCCTCAGATTCCCTCATCGGTACCAACAGTGATACAAAATACCTATGTCTAGGATGGTTCCTGGACTAAATACAACAATCCCTGTAAAACACTTAGGCCCTGGCAAGTGAGCTGAAGGTTTGCCATGATCGTTTTATAAAGAAGGTACTGGCCAGGCGCGGTGGCTCACGCCTGTAATCCCAGCACTTTGGGAGGCCAAGGAGGGGTGGATCACCTGAGGTCATGAGTTCGAGACCAACCTGGCCAACATGGTGAAACCTCGTCTCTACTAAAAATACAAAAACCAGCCAAGTGTGGTGGCAGGCGCTTGTAATCCCAGCTACTCAGGAGGCTGAGGCAGGAGAATTGCTTGAACCCAGGAGGTGGAGGGTGCAGTGAGCCGAAATCGTGCCACTCCACTCCAGCCTGAGTGACAGAGCAAGATTACGTCTCAAAAGTAAATAAATAAAATGAAAAGAAGGTACTTACATTTCAAGGCACTAATGGGCATTATTCATTTAATTCATATTTATGTATTCTTTTTTTTTTGAAACAGACTTGCTCTGTCATCCAGGCTGGAGTGCAGTGGCACCATCTCAGCTCACCACAACCTCCGCCTCCTGGGTTCAAGCAATTCTTCTGTCTCAGCCTCTCGAGTAGCTGGGACTACAGGTGTGCACCATTATGTCCGGCTAATTTTTGTACTTTTAGTAGAGACGGGTTTTCGCCATGTTAGCCAGGCTGGTCTTAAACTCCTGACGTCCAGTGATCCACCCACCTTGGCCTCCCAAAGTGCTGGGATTATAGGCGTGAGCCACCATGCCTGGCTGAATTCATATTTATTTAGCAACCAGTAAATGTCAAGCACACAGGGTGAATGAGCTAGTCACGGTCTCGGCTCTAATGAGATTTCAGTCTTCTGGGAAAGAAAAGTGAACAGGCCATTGTATAACAGTAGCTGTGTGCCCTTGGGCAGAGCCCTTAACCTGTTTGAGCTTGAGCTTCTGCTCAGTAAAACAGGAATAATGGTAGTATCTACGTGGGACTGTGTGAGGGATAGTTGAGATAGTAAAATTTATAAAGTAAATGATCTCAGCAATAATTACAGTTTAAAGGAGATTGTCAGTGTCCTGTGTGGTCTTGGGGAAAGGGCTGAGTCCTGAGGCTAAGAGCCAAAAGAAGGCCAGGGACATTAGGGTTCTGGCCACAGAGGTGAAGAAGTCACAGCTGGGCCTTGAACTATGCATAGGATTTGAGTAGGGAGAGAGGCAGGTGCAGTGCATTCCAGATGGGAACTGCATAAGCAAAGACCTGGCCTCATGACCTTCCAAGATGCCTCAGGAGCAGGGCACTGGGGTGGTGATGTGGAAGGCCAGAACACATCTGGGCTGGGGCCAGGTTAAGGAGTTGGTTTTGGGAGCCATAGGGACTTATGAGTGGAAGGGTGATACAATTTTAAAAATCATTAGCTAATAACTAACTAAAGATCAACATGACAGTGGTGTTCAAGAAGAGATTAACCTGCAGCAGCCTGAAGTGGCAAATGGCTTTGTAATTATTTAATTATTGTTATTATTGTTTGTAGAGTTGGGTTTTACCCAGGCTGGTCTTGAACTCCTGGGCTCAAGTGATCTGCCCGCCTCAGCCTCCCAAAGTGCTGAGATTACAGGCATGAGCCACCAGGCCCAGCTGCCTTGTAATATTTTTGTGGCTGATTTTATTTTATTTTGTTTTATTTTGTTATTTGTTTTATTTTTGAGACAGGGTCTGTCGCCCAGGTTGGAGTGGAGTGGCAGCTCACTGCAACCTCCGCCTCCCAGGCTCAAGGAATCCTCCTGCTTCAGCCTTCTGAGTAGCTGGGACCACAGGTGCGCGCCACCATGCCTGGCTAATTTTTGTATTTTTAGTAGAGATGGGGTTTCGCTATGTTGGCCAGGCTGGTCTCGAACTCCTGGCCTCAAGTGATCTGCCCGCCTCGGCCTCCCAAAATGTTGTTTATTACAGGTGTGAGCCACTGTGCCCAGGCTTTATTTATTTTAATTTTAGAGACAGGGTCTCACTCTGTTGCCCAGGCTGGAGTGCAGTGATGCGATCATAGCTCACTGTACCCTAAAACTGTGTTCAAGTGATCCTCCTGCCTCAGCTTCTCAAGTAGCTGGAACTACAGGCACATACCACTATGACTGGCTAATATTTTTTTTTTCTTTCTTTCTTTCTTTGAGGGACATCGTGGCTATTTTTAAAAATTAACTTTTAATTACACAAATTATGTAACCACTACATTTCACTGTGAGAAATGGAAACATAACAGGTAAAGTTGGAGTCTCTTTAACCAACCCCATAACCCCCCAAAAAGTAACAGCTGTTGTTAGGCTGTGTGTGTAGTTCCAGACCTGGCCAGTGGGTTAACATAAACATGTGTATCCTTAGCAAACACACAGTAACCCTCCAGTTACATTATGTACATTGTTATGAGTAAATGTCAGCTTGTAATTTGTTTTTCTTCTTTTTCTTTTCTTTTTTTTTCATTCAGCAGCATGTTTCAGAGCATTCCATGTCAGGACATATTTTGCTGACTCACCCTTTAAAAAAATAATGCATCAAATTTTTAGTGGAGATAATCCCAGCACTTTGGAAGGCTGAGGTGGGAGGATTACTTGAGCCCAGGAGTTCAAGACCAGCCTGGGCAACATAGTCATAGTTCAAGACCAGCCTGGGCAACCGTATCTAAGAAAAAAAAAATTAGCCAGGCATGGTGGTGTGGGCCTGTAGTCCCAGCTACTTGGGAGGCTGAGGCAGGAGGATCCACTGAACCCAGGAGTTTGAGGTTGCAGTGAGCTATGATTGCACCACTGTGCACCAGCCTGGCCACAGATCAACACCCTGTCTCAAAAAAAAAAAAATAAAAGTACTGACTGTGAATACAGATTTAATCAAAACCTTGGTTATAGTTGATCTAAATGTTTTAAATGTTTATCCATTTAAATAATGTTTCTTCCTTTAGACAGGGTTTCACTCTGTCACCCAGGCTGGAGTGCAGTGGGGCAGTCATGGCTCACTGCAGCCTCCACCTCCCAGCCTCAGGTAATCTTCCCACCTCAGCCTCTGAAGTAGCTGGGAGTACAGATGTGCGCCATCACGCCAGCTAAATTTTGTATTTTTTTGTAGAGACAGGGTTTCACTGTGTTGCCTAGGCAGGTCTCATATTCCTGGGCTCAAGCAATCCACTCACCTCGGCCTCCCAAAGTGCTGGGATTACAGGTATGAGTCACTGTCCACAGCCCATGTAAATAATTTTAACTTTGGAAAAAAGGCAAAATGTCAGGAGGTACAGATACACCTTCAATAATGAAATTATATCACTTTTTCTCTTCAGAATTTATTTTGAAATATATTGGAGAAAATATGCCCAAGTCACTGCTGTAACATTATGATGAAGTAACACTTGGCATTGAATAACACTGAGTAGACAACTATTGTTCAGTTTATTCTAGCTGCTATGAATAAAGAAGAGAACATTTTGATTGGTCCATAACATGAAAAGAAGGTGGGATGGATTTCAAACAGGCTTTCTTTGGAAAGAAGCAGTTAGTTATGGAACATTTCATGGCTTAAAAAGGTTTAAACCAAAAAAAAAAAAAAAAAAACCTATTTCCTAAGGGGAGATAAAGGACAACTTGTAAAACATTCACCCCTAGACTTTTTGGGTTGAAATAATGGCACATGTAGTATAGGTACATCATTTATTGGTCCAAGGCCACACATCACTATAAAGCTCTTGACATACTATCTATCAGGGAACTTACATGTATGAATTCCACAGTTGTAAACAAAATTTATCAGGCTTCATAGATATGTCTTGATCTAGGTGCTGTATTTCAGATAGAGCAGGTGCTGTTTCTGTTTTTCTATTGGTGTTTTTTTTTTTTTTTTTTTTTTTTTGTTTGTTTGTTTTATTTTTTGAGATGAAGTTTCACTCTTGTTGCCCAGGCTGGAGTGCAGTGGCGTGATCTTGGCTCACTGCAACCTCCGCCTCCCAGGTTCAAGCAATTCTCCTGCCTCAGCCTCCCAAGTAGCTGGGATTACAGATGCCTGCCACGATGCCCGGCTAATTTTTTGTATTTTTAGTAGAGACAGGGTTTCACCATGTTGGCCAGGCTGGTCTCAAAGTCCTGACCTCAGGTGATCCACCTGCCTCAGCCTCCCAAAGTGCTAGGCTTACAGGTGTGAGCCACCATGCCTGGCCTCTATTGGTGTTTCTGACTCAACCCTTTTTTTTTTTTTATTTTGAGACACTCTCTCTGTTTCATCTAGGCTGGAGTGCAGTGGTGTGATCTCAGCTCACTGTAACCTCCACCTCCCAGGTTCAAGTGATTCTTGTGCCTCAGCCTTCCAAGAAGCTCGGACTACAGGCATGTGCCACCACGCCCAGCTAATTTTTGTATTTTTAGTAGAGACAGGATTTCACCATGTTGGCCAGGCTGGGCTCAAACTCCTGACCTCATGCGATCTGCCTGCCTTGGCCTCCCAAAGTGCTCGGATTACAGGCATGACTCATGCCTTTTAACTGCTGTATGATATTCCATAGTATGCACAGCCACTTACTGATGCACCTTTATTGTATTTTTAGTTTTTGCCCAGCAGTGCTGCCTTGTGCATGAACAGCTAGATATGCATTGCTGGATGGCCTTATAATCTCCAGGAAGCTTCTGAATATCCAGAATTATTTCCCCCCAACCTCCTTAGAGCCAGCCTGAGGGATTTCTTGTGGAGGGATTTGGTGAATAATGGGATTCTACCACAGGCACAGAGCCCTGCATGTGGTACATACATCCTTTCCTCTCAGAGATTGCCTGGTCTCCTTCTACCTTGGTTAGAGCTAGCCTGGAGCCCAGACCCCAGGCTGACTGTGGGTTGTACAGTGTAAGTTCTGGAAGGTGGGCCCCTGGGCCTGGTTTGCTGTGGCCCTTGGCTCTTCCTTGCACTCCTCAGCCAGGCTCTGGAAGCACAGGGGCACTGCATCTGCTAGCCTCACCCACCAGGAGGGAAACCCACGTGGATCCCCCAACTGGGCCTCCGCTTAGCCCAGGGAGGCAGTGCAGCCTAGTGGTCAGGCGTCTGGGCTGCAGAGTGAGACAGGCCTGGTTTCTTACCAGCTGGGAGAACTTGGGCAACTTACTCAATCTCAGTTTTCCCATCTATAAGTGGGTATTCTGATCTCCAGGGTAACTGAAGTAAAATAAGGTAATGCATGTGATAACATTTAGAACAGGACTGATGTTATGCTTACAGCAAGTTCAGGAACAGCAGAAATAAGTGATTAAAGGAATAGGTTGGATTGTGAGTGAGGGGAATGGTATCTTCAGCCTCGGTCCCAGAAGAAGGAAATGATTCCTTGCTTTCTGCGAACCTCTCCCACACCAGACCAGGCCATCCTGCCCTCCCCATTTCTCCATATCCAGTCTTTGTCTTCTTTTGGGCCCTGGCAGGAGTGCCTGTTCAACTTGCCTACAGCCCTGGGGCCCTTAAGCCGTCCACTTCTGGATGGGTGTGGGGCCAGGTATTTACTCTGTGCTGGAACCTGCCCTAGGTGCTGAGCAGACAAGCCAGATTTGGATCCTACCCTACAACCCATGTGCAGTGTTTCCACCCTTCATTTGGTTCCCTGTTAAAAAGAGGGCCTGTGGCTGTGTGCCGTTGGGTAAGGTGATTACATTCTGGGCTTCAGTGTGCTAGTAGCACCAGGTTCACATCTTCCTTTCTAGGAATGGTGGCTAGATTAGGGGGAAACATGGTCAGAAGAATGTGTGTGGGTTTCACAAGTGTGGCAGACACTGCTAGTTGCCCACACAGCCTTTATTTGCCTTTTTCTTTTAGTGATCTTGTGTTGTGCATGGTGATACACCCTGCTAAAAAAAACAACAACAAAAAAACCCCCTACATTTCCCAGCTTCTTTTATAGATGGAATGGCCAATGAGATATTAGTGGAAGTCACTGGCTGGAGCTTCTCGGAGAGCTCTTTAGGGCTGAGAAGTACACTCCTGTGGCTCTGCCCCTTATGTTTTCTTCATTACCTGGAAAACATATGATGGCTGGAGTTTCAGCAACTCCATTGTGACTCTGAAGCAATCTCAAAGACAGAAATCACACACTAAGGATAGTAGAGTAGAGAGAAGCCTGCGGCACTGATGAGAATGCAGACATGCCACACTGGCTCTGGACTGTCCACCCCTGAATTTCTTTAATGTGAAAGAAAAATAGGCCAGGTACTGTGGCTTGTGCCTCTAATCCCAGCACTTTGGGAGGCTGAGGTGGGAGGATCGCTTGAGCCCAAGATTTCTCAAGACCAGCCTGGGGAACATAGGGAGACCTATGTCTCTACAAAAGCAATGAAACAAAAAGATGGGCATGGTGACACATGCCTGTGGTCCCAGCTACTCAGTAGGCTGAAGCGAGAGGATTGCTTGAGCCCAAGAGGTTGAGGCTGCAGTCAACTATGATCATGCCACTATGATTCAGCCTGGGCGACAGAGTGAAACCCTGTCTCAAAAAAAAAAAAAAAAAAAAAAAAAAAAAAAAAAAAGAAAGAAAGAAAAGAAAAGGAAAAGAAAAATCACCATCTTATTTAGGTCAGTGTCATTTTAGGAGGTACTATGAGCAACTAAACATAATTCCTACCCACATGATACGGAAGTTCCCAGGGTTTCCTTATCACCAAGTGGGGCCATGTGAGCTGGATGACAGTTCAGTTAAGTGAATTCACAACAGATTCAGGGCTCCCATAAATGAATGGATGGATGTTCACCGGGAGATAGGTCTCTAGTGAGGGGCCACAGGCACAGCATTTTCTTGGGCAGTATTATGATCTTGAATGAAGATATGAACTGATCTAATGTAGTTCAAACCCAGAGGTGACTTGGGAAACAGCCAGTATCTAAAGAGATCCTGACAGGCTGGAACAACCCATCAGACCTAATCAAATAGAACCAGCAGGTCCCATGTACCCTTCTCCAAGTTCATGTCAGGAGGCATCCTGTAAAATCAGCACATGTGGGAGGGCATGGTGGTCATCGCCTTCAAAGTGTCAGGGTCATAAAAGTAAATGTGATCCAAGCTGCATGCAAATTCACAAGAAGCAGGCCAGGCACGGGGGAGGCCCAGGCAGGTGAATCACTTGAGGCCGGGAGTTTGAGACCAGCCTGGCCAACATGGCGAAACCCCATCTGTACTAAAAATACGAAAAAATTAGGCACGCGTGATGCGCACCTGTAGTCCCAGCTACTTGGGAGGCTGAGGTAGGAGAATCCCTTGGACCCAGGAGGCGGAGGTTGCAGTGAGCTGAGATCGCACCACTGCTCTCCAGCCTGGGCAGCTAAGCAACACTCTGTGTCAAAAAAAAAAAAAAAAAAAAAAAAAAAAAAAAATTCACAAGAAGCAAGGGTGGGAGCGGGGCGGGGCGTCTTCACCCAAGGAGTGATGGTTCCTTACTCTCCAGACAGGATGGGCCCTACCTAAACTAAGTGGTGAGAACCGGAGGCCACTGTTTATGAGGGATGGGGACAAATCCCAGCTCAGACAGGGAGGTTGGTGAGAGGGCTTGAAGCCAGGTCACCAGAGAAATAGCTGGAGGACCTGGGGGCATTTAGTACAAAAAGAAAAAAGTGGAGGGGGTGTGACGGTTGTCTGCAGAGGCACAGGCACAGGGGAACACTCCAGGGAGTGTCTGAAGAACTTTCTAAGTCAGAGGCGCTGTCTTGTAGGGGAGGGAGTGGCCTGTTCCTGGAGCTAATCAAGAAGAGGTCAGATGACGACATGTTAGGCATGAGCAGGAGCTGGAGCAGATGGCTGCTGCAGCCTCTGCCAAGCTCCATAAAACAGGGGGTTGGACCTGATGACCACTGATGTTTCAGAGCTTAGGCCAACAACTAGGGAGAGAACAGGAGCTGCTGCTTCAGGACTCCGGGTAGTCCCAGGGTAGGGGAGCACAGGGGAGCCCTCAGGGCATCCTGAGTTGGGGGAGCGCAGAGGGAGGCCTCCCAGGTGCCCAGGCTCAGGCCACCTGCACTCCTACACTTGTCGGTGCCCGAAGCTCAGTGGCTTGGCTGGGCCTGCTATCAGAGCTGGAAGCACAAAGCTGCCATCATCTTGTGCAGGGCTTGCCTGTGTGGCATGGGTCAGCTTGGCTCTGAAGCAGGTAATGCCCATGCCTGTATTCCTTCTAGATAGTGAGGAAACTGAGACCTCTATCCCACTATCCCCTTATGGGCCTCCCAGTACTTCCTCCCCAACTAGCAGTGGGGTGGGGAGGGCAGAGGCCTCAGGTTGGCCCCCAAGATGTGCTCATTCGGCCCTGGCCCTGTTACAGGGTGAGAGAGGGCAGTGCCCTTGACCCAGCACGCCCTTGGTGGCTTAGCACAGGCCCCTACAGCCACCTGGCTGCCCACAACCCTGCGCCCAGGAGCTCTGCACCTGCTCTTTCTCCCTGGGCAGGCAGTGCAGGGTCCTGGGAGCAGGTCCAAGACCCTGGAGCCAGGTTAAATTCTGGCCCTGACCCACAGGTCTCCTCTCCTTTCCTTCCCCTTGGATCCCTTCCAGGCCCTAGCGGGTGAGCAGGCTGTGGGAATGTGGAAGGGAATTGAGGGTGCTGGGCCCAGAGGGAGCTGCAGGGCCGTGTGGTATTCTCATTACCGGCGAGGCAGAGAGGGCCAGCCCAGCCTCCCCCAGGGCCACTGTGGCTACCTTCACACCTCCTGGCTGCCTGTTGACACAAAGGCTGCCTCCCTCAGGGCAGAAGGTGTTGACTTGGGAACCAGGGTGTGCAGGGGCCTCCAAAACAGCCCAGCAGCAGGCCCCCTCAGAAGCCCCAAAAAGTGCTTCTGGGGTGGGGGGTGGGAGGCGGCAGGTGGGAGGCCAGGGTAAGGCCAGGGCCTGTGTCCCTGGGCTGGGGATGGAAGGAGTGTGGGAGGACTCGGGTTTGGATGGATCGCTCCCTTGGGGAGCCTGAGTCAGCATCCCCTGGCCCCAGGGGCTGGTACATGGGCATAGCCATGGAGGCCCTGCCAAGCAGAGCATCTCACTGGGAGGTGTCACTGGGAGGCCCAGAGACTGATAGCCACTGGGGCAAGGTCACAGAGCAACCACTGGAACTGACACTCACCCCGACTGTGTGTCAGGCCAACCTCGTCGTCTGAGCCCTTTCCACAGACGATTCGAATTTGCGCCGGCTGAGCCTGCTCTGCTCAAACCCTGTGCCCTGCACCCTTCAGCTTTCCCCTGACTCAGCTCAGGAAACGGTCCCCAGAGAGGTCACATCACTTGCTGAAGGTCCCCAGAGCCAGGACTCCAGCCCACTGGCATCTAGCTTTGAGTCAAAGGCCGTGCATAACACCAATGGGAACACTGCCTGGCTGGGACTGAGTCTCCAGGAGGATGAGTTGCCCACTTGGGAGTGGAAGGAGAAGGACTGACAAGTCGGTGCTGAGTCTTGTGGTGGCCTGGTGTGCAGGGTGCCTGTGGAGGGCAGGGAGGTGCTCCCTGCCAGGGCCATCAGGGCAGGTTCCAGGGGGAAGGAAAGGGCCTGAGATTGTGGATTTTCTCCAAGTGATGGTGGGTGGGTGTTCCTGGCAGAGGGAAAGGTGTGAGCCCAAGTCTGGAAACAGGGAAGTCCAGGGCGAGCTTGCTGGCAGTGCCCAGGGGCCTGGTGCCCCAGGCTGGTGGGGATAAGCGGGAGATGATGTGGACAAGCACGTGGGAGCTGGAGGGGGTGGGGAGGTCCTGCTGAGTGAGGAGTTCAGACTCAGGGAGGCAATGAGATCCACAGAAGATTTGAGGAAAGAGAGAGGTTGGAAGGCAAAGATCCTGAGGCAGGAAACCGGTCCAGAGGTTGCGCTCATCTCAGGGCAAGGGCTGACTGCAGCCTGGCAGGGACCTGGGAGTGGGCCCAGCCGCCACTGGAGAGAATGTGGAGAAGGGGGAAGGACTGACTATTGGCTGGGGAAGTAAAGGAGGGGCTGGGGGCCACAGGCATGGGGAGCTGCCCAACAGAACTCACCCTCTGCTCTTCCTCCAAGAAGGCTGAGCCAGGGAGTCCCCAGGACTACCTGGTCCAGCTCCTGGGACAGCAAGGCCCATGGAGGCAGCTCAGACCTAGAGCCAACAGTGCCTGGGGTCAGCTCCCCATCCAAGCCTCAGTCTCCTCATGTATGAAATGGGTGTCCTTGCTGGGAGGATTAGATGGAGGACCACATGTTGGGCACCTGGGACTCCGTAAGTCCTGCCTGCCTGCCCTGCTGGAGAGGACCACCTAAGGCCCTGCAGCTGTTGGGAGGACAAAGGGCAGTGCCCATTCCAGGGGCTGCAGGCTCTGGGAAGGAAGACCCAGCCTCCCAGGCCTTGTCTCCAGGCTTGGGCCTATCCACTGGAGTGTGAACAAGCTGGATGGGGGGCAGAGAGCGGGATGGGGGGAGGTTCAAAGTGTTTCCTCCTCCCCTCTCCTCTTTCCTCTTTCTCTCCTTCCTTCTTCCTCCTTCTCCCTTCCTTTTCCCCTTCCCCTTCCCCTTCCCATTCCCTTCCTTTTCTTTCCTTATTTTTTTTTCACCAAAGCAATGCATCCTCATTACAGAAAAGGGAGAGAATATACACATGCAAAAAGAAGGGAATATAAAAGGCCCCCGGTTCCATCAACCCAGAGAGAAGCACTTTGGCCCATGTCACTGCATCCTAACCTTTTTTAGGCACCTCTACCAGCACAGGAACATAGAGATAGAGGCACTGAGAGGGAGCATGTCACTTTCTGGGGTTGTTTTTCTGTTTTTTGAAAATTCTAGCATATATATATACATATATATACACACACATATATACACGTATATATACACATATATACATATATATATACACATAATATATATACATATATATGTATTTTTTTTCTTTTTCTTTTCTTTTTTTTTTTGTTTTTTTGTGAAGGAGTCTCACCACTCTGTTGTCCAGGCTAGAGTGCAGTGGCGCAGTCTCTGCAAGCTCTGCCTCCCGTGTTCATGCCATTCTTCTGCCTCAGCCCAAGTAGCTGGGACTACAGGTGCCCCCCACCACGCCTGGCTAATTTTTTGTATTTTTAGTAGAGACGGGGTTTCACTGTGTTAGCCAGGATGGTCTCAATCTCCTGACCTCGTGATCTGCCCGCCTCGGCCTCCCAAAGTGCTGGGATTATAGGCGTGAGCCACCGCGCCCGGCCTATTTTTCTTTTTTTAGCAGCTTTTTTGAGATAGAATTACATATCATACAATTTGGCTGGGGATGGTGGCTCATGTCTATAATCCAAGCACTTTGGGAGGCCAAGGTGGGAGGATCAGTTGAGTGCAGGAGTTCGAGACCATTCTAGGCAACATGGCGAGACCTTGTCTCTACAAAAAAAACAAAACTGAGTCAGCTGTGGTGACACACGCCTGTGGTCCCAGCTACTCAGTTGACTGAGGTGGGAGGATCACTTGAGCTTGGGAGGGTAATGCAGCAGTGAGCCGTGATTGCGCCACTGCACTCCAGCCTGGGTGACAGAGCCAGACCCTGTCTCAATAAATAAGCAAAGTGTATGATTCAAGGTTTTTGTATATTATGTTTTAATTATTTAAAATTTGTAATATTCACCTGAGGTTAGGAGTTCAAGACCAGCTTGGCCAACATGGCGAAACCCCATCTCTACTAAAAATACAAAAATTAGCCAGGTGTGGCGGTGCATGCCTGTAATCCCAGTTACTTAGGAGGCTGAGCCAGGAGAATCACGTGAACCTGGAAGGTGGAGGTTGCTGTGAGCCAAGATTGCGCCACTGCACTCCAGCCGGGGCAACAAAGTAAGACTCCATCTCAAAAAAAAAAAGAAAGAAATAAAAAAAATAATATATATAACATACATTTGCCATCTCTGCCATTTTGAAGTGTGCAATTCAGCGACATTAATTACACTCACAATGTTGTGCAACTATGACCATTTCTATTTTTAAAAAGTTTTTATCACCTTAAATGGAAACTCTGTACCTCTTTCTATTTTTTTTTAATTATACTTTAAGTTCTAGGGTACATGTGCACAACGTGCAGGTTTGTTACATATGTATACATGTGCCATGTTGGTGTGCTGCACCCATTAACTGGTCATTTACATTAGGTATATCTCCTAATGCTATCCCTCCCCACTAATCTGTACCTCTTAAGCAATAACACTCCATTATTCTCCACTTCATTCCTTGATAACCTCTTATCTGCTTCCTGCCTCTGGATTTGCCTGTACTTGGTACCTCATATAAGTGAAATCATGCAATCTTTGTCCTCTGGTGTCTGGCTTCTTTCACTTAGCGTAATGGTTTTCCAGTGCATCCACATTGGAGCATGTATCAGTACTTCACTCCCTTTTATGGTTGAATGATATTCCATTGTATGGATAGACCATATTATGTTTATCCATTCATCCTTCAATGAACATTTGGGTCGTTTCCACCTTTTGACTACTGTAACTAGAGCTATGCACTGGTGTACAAATATCTGTTCTAGTCCCTGCTTTCAATTCCTCTGGGTATATAGAGAGTGTGCTGTTTCATGACCAGCTTTTCTTTTCTCACTTATATATTGAGAACATTTTCCATACCAGTAGATGTACTTCTGCAACCAGATTTTTAAGGCATGCTCTGTACTCCACTGGTGATGTGGTGGTGACAGTTTAGTTAACAAACTGTGTACTCTGAGATTCCTTAATAAAATTTTCCACATAAATACATCCTTATGCCTATATTTAAAAAATTATTTCTATTTTTATTTATTTATTTTTTAAGACTGGGTTTTGCTATGTTGCCCAGGCTGGTCTCGAACTACTGGGCTCAAAGCTGTCCTCCTGCCTCAGCCTCCCTAGTGCTGGGACTACAGTAATGTACCACCATGCCCAGCAATAAAAATTAATTTAATTTAATTTATATTATTTATTTATTGTTGAGATGGGGTTTCACTCTGTCATCCAGGCTGGAGTGCAGTGGTGCAATCTCAGCTCACTGCAGCCTTGTCCTCCCAGGCTCAAGTGATCCTCCCACTTCAGCCTCCCAAGTAGCTGGGACTATAGGTGCACACCACCACACCCAGCTAATTTTTTTAAAAAAGTTTTGTTGTAGAGATGGGGTTTCACCATGTTGCCCAGGCTGGTCTCAAACTCCTGGGCTCAAGCAATCCACTCACCTCCACCTCCCAAAGTGCTGGGATTACAAGTATGCACCACTGCACCTGGCCAAAACTTATTTCTATTTTTTTAACTTTCTTTTTTTTAATGTTTATTTTTTCAGATGGAGTCTCACTCTATTGCCCAGGTTGGAATACAATGGCATGATCTCGGCTTACTGCAACCTTTGCCTCCTGGGTTCAAGTGACTCTCCTGCCTCAGCCTCTCGAGTAGCTGGGATTACAGGCATGCACCACCACACCTGGCTAATTTTTGTATTTTTAGTAGAGATGGAGTTTCACCATGTTGGCCAGGCTGGTCTCAAACTCCTGACCTAAAGTGATCTGCCCTCCTCGGCCTCCCAAAGTGCTGGGATTACAGGCGTGAGCCACCACGCCCAGCCTTTTTCATTTTAAATAATAAAAAAAAAAAAAAGAAAGAAAGAAACGTAGGCCGGGCGCGGTGGCTCAAGCCTGTAATCCCAGCACTTTGGGAGGCCGAGACGGGCGGATCACGAGGTCAGGAGATCGAGACCATCCTGGCTAACATGGTGAAACCCCGTCTCTACTAAAAAATACAAAAAAACTAGCCGGGCGAGGTGGCGGGCGCCTGTAGTCCCAGCTACTCGGGAGGCTGAGGCAGGAGAATGGCGTAAACCCGGGAGGCGGAGCTTGCAGTGAGCTGAGATCCGGCCACTGCACTCCAGCCTGGGCGACAGAGCGAGACTCCGTCTCAAAAAAAAAAAAAAAAAGAAAGAAAGAAACGTAAAGCACTCGGTATTCCCAGGCTGTCTCCCATCCTGGTACTTAGCTTCTGAGATCAGACAAGATTGGGCGCGTTCAGGGTGGTATGGCTGTAGACCAGAACTTATTTTTAAATCACGCATGTAATACATGAATGCAGCCTTTTTGTGAAAAATTTAAACACTGAAGACAAAATTCAAGTTTGACTAACCCCCAGAACTCAGACGTGCCCCCACCCACACTCCAAACAAGTCATGGTATGTTTTTCTATATTTGGTGTATACCCAAGGCCTCTGTCTATGTAGATATACACATATATATCATAGACCCTTACAGAATACATGGTATCATACAATGACTTTCTGTGTAGAGGGGCTGGTTTTCAAATTTCATTTTCTTTTGACTTTACTTTTATCAATGGTGCCATACTGAATGAAGTTTCTGCATCTTGGTTTTGTCACTAAGCAGTCTGTCTAAACTTGCACTTTTAATCTTTTCTAATCAGGATTAATGCTGTCGGGGGAATGGCTGGTCACACGGCATGGTGAGGCTGTTCTGAAGCTTCAGCCCAGCCCTGTCGAGTCCAGGAGGTGGGTGGTTGAGGCTGACCTGGTTAATGGCAGCCAGCAGCACTGCCCACACATCTGGGGCACCTCGGCCACGGCACCTGGCCATCCTGTATGCTCTTGGGGCCTGGGGTGGAGCATAATCTACAAGGCTGAAGAAAACTTCCTTGGCTCAGGCCAAGGGCTGGATCATGGATTTCTCTTGGTGAGGGCCTTGGGAGCTGAGGACAGCGCTCCTCTTATCCTTGGTCTTTGGCACATGGTCAGTACAGATCATGTAAGACCCCTCTTTTTATTTCACATCCGGTCAATTTAAGCTCTCTCCCGCTTCCCTTCAATGTTTTCCAGCCTGTCCAGGGATGCCCCGTCCCCAGCCTCTGGCAAAGGACCCCCACCCACTGGCGCTGCACTTCCCCAGGTCCTGCCCAGGCATTCCGGCTAGGCCCCAGGAGCCCTGCTCTGCTTTTTATTGGGTCTAAAGTCAGATACCTTGGGGGCATTTCCCTAACCTCAGATGGAGAACCTGGAGCTGGCCAAGGGCCTGAACCAGGCAGGCTCATATGGGGTCCCAGGCTAGTGACCAGGGCCGGCCCCACACTCTTCATCCTTCCGCCCGGGCCTAGCCACCCGCTGTTGTGAGCAGTCAGTAGGGGAGACGGGGCACTTAGAGAGGGCCCAAAGCCTTCACTTCCTGCCTGGATACAGCTCCATCCTGGGCTTTTCTGGAGGGCCTGAGCAGGCTGGGCGCACCCAAGTTGGCAGCTGAACCGGGTCTGCAAACCCTCACTCGAGAGTTGGCAAGAGTTTCGAGTTTCGGTCAGCTTGTGGTCTGGCCTCTTTCTACCTCAGCTGCACCCGAGGCATGTGTGTTTTGGGGAGGGGGGTTGAGCCCTGCTTGGCTCCTGCCTTCCTGAACCTGTCACCCTTTTCCTCATTCTGCTGGGCTCCTGTCTTGCTCCAGTCTCTGCAAATGGATGCATGCTTTTCCTGGTGGACAGATGGGCAAATGGGTCCAGAGAGGGCAAGTGGCCTGTCTGGGGTCACATGGCCTGTCACACAGGCACTGAACTGACCTTCATATATTTCTTAAGCCAGCCCAGCATTCCTGACACATCTACACAGTTCCCAGCGCACCCCCAAGTAGAGCCAAGCCTGGGTTCTGGCCCTAGCCCCAGAAAAACGTCCTTATGGGTTGGAGGAAGATCTGCCCAGCTCAGACCCAAAGATCCCAGCTGGCTGGGCAGCGCCCTCTGTTGGCTATGGTTGGGAGTGTGTGAACGCTGGAAAGCCAGGGGTCAACCCTCTGTGCTGAGCGGGGCCTTCCAAGGCAGGCAGACTCCCCCAGGACATCTCAGCAGGCAGTCGGGAGCCCCTGCTCCATTTTGCAGGTGGCACTGTGTGACAAGTATCCCTCCTCCCTTTATACCTCAGTTTCCCCACTTTTCACTCTAAGGCTGAGACCCACCGGCACTTTCCTGGATGAAGTGAAGGAGCATAAATGCTACATCCCTAAGGAGAAAGGTGCTATCTGCTTACCCTGCATTGTCAGCCAGCTCTGGACTCACCAAGATGCGGCACTTCCTCTTGAGCCTTTCCTGGAATCTGCCAAGTCTCTCTCCTTTCTCCCATCCCCTCCCTCCTCATCACCCCTGGGCTGCCTGCGACTTCCACTGGCTGAGCACCCAGCTGATCTGTAGGCAGATAATCAGATTATTGTGGGTCTAGAATAATCTATTCCATATGGCTTGCCAGCTCAGTGGCTCCTAGAGCTGAAGGTGTGAGGGGAGGGAGTGATCGTCCTTGGAAGGGGCTGCCCTGGGAGCTGCGGAGGCCCAGCAGGAGGCTGATAGGAAAGGACACACAGGTGGGGGAAGGTGAGCCCGCCTTGCTGGGCCCTCTGACTTCTCTGGACTTCAGCCCAAGCATGGTCTCCAGGCTTCACTACCTGAGACCCACAGGGGCTGGGTGCTCCCCAGGGCCTTTCTCACCTTTTGATTGTGGTGATTGGGGTGGAGTGTTCACCATGGGGCACTGCTGCATAATTTGGGAAGATTTTATTTTTTATCCTCAGGCTGCATCCTCCAGGGATCTGGCCCATCAAGTCCAGATGGGGCCTGCAAACCTCTTCTGCTACTGCTGCTGCTGCTTCTCCTTCTCCTTCTTCCTCTTCTTCTTCTTCTTTTTTTTTTTTTTTTTTGAGACAGAGTTTCACTTAGGCTGGAGTGCAGGGGCTTGATCTCGGCTCACTGCAGCCTCTGCCTCCCAGGTTCAAGCGATTCTCTTGCCTCAGCCTCCTGAATAGCTGGGATTACAGGCACCCCTCACCGCACCCGGCTAATTTTTTGTATTTTTAGTAGAGATGTGGTTTGACCATGTTGGCCAGGCTGGTCTCAAACTCCTGGCCTCAGGTGATCCACCCGCCTTGGCCTTCCAAAGTGTGGGGATTACAGGCGTGAGCCACTGTGCCCGGCCTCTTTTTCTTCTTAGTCTCTGTGATGTGAAGCAAGGCTTAATGTGACTAGAGGGGTCCCCAACCCCTTCACTCTTAGGACCTCCCTCCAGGATGGAAGGAGCCACTCATCCTCCAAAGGAGACATGGGAAGTGTAGGGAGGACAGAACAGAGGCTTCAGCCTCTGACAGAGCCAGATGGATGCCAGTTCAGCCCCTGCTCACCCTGTTAGGTGGGACAATCTCTCTGAGCCTCTGTTTCCTCATCTACAAAGCGGGGGCCGCTACACTTATATCGAAGTGTGTTGTGAGCAGCGACCCTGCCAAGCTCCAGCACAGTGCAGACCTTGGAGGGCGGTAGTGTGCACGCACGCTGCGTGCAGCCTGAGTTGATCCATGCAGGCTCAGCCCAGAAGGCATGAATTACCCTGTGGCACAGCAACAGACAAGACACTGAGGCCAGAGATGGAAAGCGAGGTGCCCAAGTGGCACAGGTGGTGCCTGGCAAGGGAAGGCCTCGTGCCCACATTGGCCAGACTCCAGAGGGGTGTCCTGGGCTGTCTGAAGGTGGAGGCTTCATTACTAACAATCTCTCCCCTGAGAGGGTTGCTGCAGAGGTGTGGCGCGAAGACCCCTGGCTGTGGGGCACACCCAAATTAGGAGCTTTCCAGAAGATGCTAAGTAGGCTGGCAGTAGGAGAGCCGCTTCCTTCTCCTGGGGCCTCTGGCTCCGGCAGGGTCAGAATTAGGGGCTGCAAGGGAACTATTTACATAGCACCTCTGATTAGCACTCCTATGTCAGAGGGGCTGGCCGGGAAATGAAGGCCTTGGGGCTGGGAGGGGGGCTGGGCAGTGCCCAGGACCAGGTTTGGCATGAGAAAGCAGGCTGGGCAGAGTGGGAGGCTGAGGCCCAGGCCTGAGCCAGAGAGGGTGCTGCCCTGTCCAGCCTGCCCCCTATCCTGGCCCCAGCTTGCTGTCTCACCTCTGCTCCTGTGGGCCTGCCCCAAGGCCTCATTTCCCAGCCTTACACGTTTGGCAGAGGGTTGGCTCAGGCCAGGGGAGCAGAGGCCACCAGCTCCGGCACTTGTCAAAACACAGGCCCCAGAGGTGTGAAGGCCTCACCCCAGTGGGAGAGCGTGTGGGCCCTGCCGCCCGGAGAACTCATTAACTCAGGCAGCCCCCACGTGAACCCACCGGAGAGGCTGGCCACAATAAGGAGATCAAAGGGGAGACAGGCAGGGGACAGGGAAGAGGAGGCTTGATGGTGGGAGGTGGTGAGGACTGGGCTTGAGGTTGGGGTGCCTCCCATCCCCCAACCTGGTTCCATCAGGCCCACTGACCATTGCCCTTGCACCAGCTGGGCCCCTGGGGTGATCTTCCAGAGACCCCAGCAGCAACAAGAGAGGGAGGGACTCCACGTGTTTCCTCCAATTTGTCAGCCTTGAGGGCTGAAGACTCCAGAGATGGGACTGGGGATAGAACCCTCCAGTCTGCCCCACCTCTCTCTTGCCATCTTTGTGGGTTGTCTTCACACGTGTCCCTGTGTCTTTCTAACCCTTCCTCAGTGGTGACACCAGGGGCCACTCCTGTCACGGGCCACTCCTGATGTCCCTTTCCTGCTCCAGATCTCTCGGTGGCTCCCACCTGCTTAACATTAGCTATTAAGTTTCAGATCTGAGAACTTCTAGGGGCTGTGGTTTCAACATACAGTGTGCTTCCCACACATATGATCTCTTGTTCGAATATGTCTAGTTGATTTTGTACTTAATAAAATACAGGCTGGGCACGGTGGCTCATACCTATAATCCCAGCACTTTGAGAGGCTGAGGTGGGAGGATCATTTGAAGCTAGGAGTTTGAAACCAGCCTGGGTCACAAAGTGAGACCCAGACTCTACAAATATATATATATATTTTTTTTTTTTTTTTTTTTTTTTTGAGACAGAGTCTTGCTCTGTCACCCAGGCTGGAGTGCAGTGGCACCATCTCGGCTCACTGCAACCTCTGCCTCCTGGATTCAAGCAATTCTCCTGCCTCAGCCTCCTGAGTAACTGGGACTCAGGCACGTGCCACCATGCCTGGCTAATTTCTTTGTATTTTTAGGACAGATGGGGTTTCACTGTGTTATCCAGGATGCTCTCGATCTCCTGACCTCGTGATCCACCCACCTTGGCCTCCCAAAGTGCTGGGATTACAGGTATCAGCCACTGCGCCCGATCCAAAAAAAATTTTTTAAATTAGCCGGGTGTGGTGATACACTGTGCCTGTGGTTCCAGCTACTGAGGAGGATGAAGTGGGAGGGTTGTCTGAGCCCAGGGGTTCGAGGCAGCAGTGAGCCACGATTGTGCTACCGCACTCCAGCCTGGGTGACAGAACAAGACCCTGAAAAAGAAAAAGAAAATAAACAAACAAAAAAACCCAAAACCAAATTCATTTCAAAGCATTGTTGACAACCCAGTAATGGCGCTTCCTTCTGGCACAGTCAATTGGGAACCCCAGAGCATGGTAAAGAGATTTGCTCTACCCACTGCACGTGTTGACTTTGTAACTATGTGTAAAGCAAATGCTCTACTTGCAAATAAAGATATGATGATAAAACACGAGTTTGTGGTCATTCTGAGTTTACTCAAAGCTATGAAATGAAGTCACAATCATGCGAGAATTGGCTTTCTTGGCATTGAGAAGCTTAGCAGTCCCTGAACCACAGGGTACCTGGAGCCTCCTGAAGTCCAGCGCTCCTGCTTTCTGGCCTTTTCTTTTCGTTTCTTTCTTTCTTTTCTTTCTTTCTTTCTTCTTTTTTTTTTTTTTTTTTTTGAGATGGAGTCTTGCTCTTGTTGCTCAGACTGGAGTACAATGGCATGATCTCAGCTCACTGCAACCTCCGCCTCCCGGGTTCAAGCGATTCTCCTGCCTCAGCCTCCCGAGTAGCTGGGATTACAGGTGCCCACCACCACGTCCAGTTAATTTTTTTGTATTTTTAGTAGCGATGGGGTCTCACCATGTTGGCCAGGCTGCTCTCGAACTCCTGACCTCAGGTGATCCACCTGCCTCGGCCTCCCAAAGTGCTGAGATTACAGGTATGAGCCGCCGTGCCCGGCCGCTTTCTGGCCTTTTCTCGGTACCCGCTTCCACCCCGGCACACGGAACACTTTACCAATTCCCAACCACATGTTCCCTTGGGCCTAGTGGCATCAAAGAGGCCCAGTCACTGGGCCCCCGTGCCAGTTTCCTGAGTTGGCTCTGGAGCCCAGGAAGACATCCATCTGCTGCAGTCCAGAAGGAGTGGGCTCTGCTGACAGCTGCAGGCTGAGGAAGCGCCTCCTGGGCCAGGTTGTCCTTGGGTGTAGATGGGTCCTAGGGCATATGCACAGGGAGGGGGCTTCTCCCCTTCTCCCCACTCTAGGGGTTGGCTGGCACTGCTTCTCCTGGATGTGACCCTGGGCATAGGCATTCTGGGGCTGCTGGGACAGACAGCAGAGGAGGAGGCACAGAAGGTGTCAGAGGAGGCCAAGAGCAGCAGGAGACAGAAGAGATCCCAGGAAGGAGGGGTGGGAGACATGCCCAGGGAGAAGGTACCATGCCATGGGGCCATCATTGCTACAAACCAGCTCACCCATCAGGCTCACTGGGCTGGAAGCTATGGGGGAATGCCAAACATCAGACCAGCAAAACTGAAATCCCAGGACTTTGGGAGGCTGAGGCGGGTGGATCACTTGAGGTCAGGAGTTCAAGGCCAGCCTGGCCAACATGGTGAAACCCCATATCTACAAAAAATACCAAGATTAGTCAGGCATGGTGGCATGCGCCTGTGGTCCCAGCTATTCAGGAGGCTGAGGTGGGAGGATCGCTTGAGCCTGGGAGGCAGAAGCTGCAGTGATCCCAGATCATACCACTGCGCTCCAGCCTGAGCAACAGGGCAAAACTCTCTGTGTCAAAAAAAGAAAGAAAACAAACAAACACAAATTGGGACACATATCTATTCCACATCAGCAAATCAACTCTGAGTGTCCTGTACTGCTTGGATAAGTAACTAAGTGTTACATACTGACATTATTCCAAAGGAGTTTACAATCTACTAGAAACAATTAGGATTTAAAACATGAGAGCATGAACAAGAAGACAAATAGTTTGGAAAACTACCATACCAAAGTTCAGAGAAAGTTTCATCAAAGGTAAAAGTTGGGCTGGGGCTGGGCACTCTGGCTCATGCCTGTAATCCCAGCACTTTGGAAGGCCCAGGTGGGAGGATTTCTTGAAGTCAGGACTTCGAGACTAGCCTGGTCAACGTGGAGAAACCCCGTCTTTACTAAAAACACAAAAATTAGCTGGGCGTGCTGGCACACACCCACAGTCTCAGCTACTTGGGAGGCTGAGGCAAGAGAATCACTTGAACCCGGGAGGTGGTGGTTGCAGTGAGTCGAGATGGCGCCACTGCATTCCTGCCTGGGTGACAGAGTGAGGCTCTCAACATAAACAAACAAACAAACAAATAAAAAATTAAAAAAGTTGAGCTAGGTCTTGATGTTTAGAAAGCTTGCTAAGTAGGAACGAGGGCACTATAGGGTGGGGCAGTGGTGTGGGCAAAGGCAGAGAGGTGGGACTTGGTGTGGTGTGTGTGGAAAACAGAAGAAGACAAGTCTCATGGGCAAGGGGTCTGTATCCCAGAGCAGAGACAGCCTGAGTGCTGAGAGGATCCACATTCCAGAGATCCTTGGAGGCCAGAGGAAAGAATGTAGATTGAAGGGAAGATGGAAATGTTTCCTACAGAAGATTAGACTGGGTGAAGGAAGTTGGGGGAAAGACTGGATTTGGGTAATGGAAATAAAAGAAAAAGAAAGAAAAGCAAAGGAAGAGGTGCACCTGAAGAAAATACAGAAAGAAGGGATGTCATCTGGTGACTGCTTGAAAGGAGAAGGTGAAGTGGGCATCCCTGCAATTTCATACCATGAAGAAAGCTGGTATTGCTAAGAATCAGGAAAGTTAAGCAGAGAAGATGGGTGAGGGGTGAATGGAGGGGTAGGGAGGAAAGGAGGTGGAGGAGGGAGGAGACAATGAGTGGTTTGGTGTACACCAAGCTTGTCCAACCTGCGGCCCAGGACGGCTTTGAATGAGGCCCAACACAAATCCATAAACTTCTTAAAACATTATGAGATTTTTTTTTGCCAATTTTGTTAGTGCAGTAGCTTTCGTTAGTGTATTTTTGTTGTTGTTGCTGTTAGATAGAATCTTGCTCTGTCACCAGGCTGGAGTGCAGTGGTGCGATCTCAGCTCATTACAACCTCTACTTCCAGGGTTCAAGCGATTCTCCTGCCTCAGCCTCCTGAGAGCTGGGACTACAGGCATGGGCCACCACACCAGGCTAATTGTTTGTATTTTTGTAGAGACAGGGTTTCATCATATTGGCCAGGCTGGTTTCAAACTCCTGACCTCAAGCGATCCCCCTGCCTTGCCCTCCCAAAGTGCTGGGATTACAGGCATGATCCCACCGTGCCCAGCCTAATTACCATATTTTATATGTGATTCAAGAAAATTCTTCGTCTTTCAATGTAGCCAGGAGGTGGAGGTTGCAGTGAGCCGAGATTGTGCCACAGCACTCCAGCCTGAGCGACAGAGCCAGGCCTGTCTCAAAAAAAAAAAAAAAAAAAAAAAAAAAAAAAAAAAAAAAAAAAAAATCAGACGCCTGGCACTGAAAGAAACCATTCCACTTGAAAACAGCTAAAGATATGATGCCAGACACCAGGTACTTCACAGTCTGGCTGGAGAGCAGATAGCCATGCATGAAGTACCTATTAAGACCAGGGTGCAAACTCAAACCCCTGAGAGGCCAGGTGAAATTTCACCCAGGCTGGTGTGCAATGGCGCCATCTTGGCTCACTGTAACTTCCGCTTCCCGGGTTCAAGTGATTATCCTGCCTCAGCTTAGCCTCCTGAGCAGCTGGGATTGCAGGTGTCTGGCACCAGGCCCCGCTAATTTTTGTATTTTTAGTAGAGACGGGGTTTCTCCATGTTGACCAGGCTGGTCTCAAACTCCTGACATCTTGATCTGCCTGCCTCAGCCTCCCAAAGTGCTGAGATAACAGGCATGAGCCACTGCGCCTGGCCCTTTTCTAGTATTCTTTAACAACTCTGCTTTCTTGGATGGGAATTCATGAGCTCTAGTACTTGAGAAGATTTTCATCTGTAGATTTTAGGATTTTCTTATCTACCATATTCAGCATCCATCCTGGAGCAAACCCAAAGAAAATCTGCCTTGGATCCTCCTGAGCACTGAACATTTGAAGAGTTCTTCTTTTGTGATATCCAGTAAATTAGAACTGTCCTTCCTGGCAAGCTCAAGTTGTGCTTCAGGAAATTTGGCAGGATCTGCCAGGTTCCCATGATTCTTTCCATTGGTGGAATACAGTACCAGTGCTTCAGATGGAAGCATTCTTTTTGGAATGGGTTGTCCCCAAAAAGAATGGAGCAGGTTTGGATAGAATTTCCAGACTTCTTGGATCATAGAAGGCTGTAGTGACACCACCACCATTTTTTTTTTCAATTGCAGCAATAGCTAGTTCTGAAGCCAACTGTACTTCAATATTAACTTTTTTTTTTTTTTTTTTTTTTTTTTTTTGAGACAGAGTCTCACTCTGTCACCAGGCTGGAATGCAGTGGCATAATCTCGGCTCACTGCAACCTCCACCTCCCGGGTTCAAGTGATTCTCCTGCCTCAGCCTACCACGTAGCTGGGACTACAGGCGTGTGCCACCACATCCAGCTAATTTTTGTATTTTTAGTAGAGACAGGGTTTCACCATGTTGGCCAGGATGGTCTCAATCTCCTGACCTCATGATCCGCCCACCTTGGCCTTCCAAAGTGCTGGGATTACAGGCATGAGCCACCGCGCCTGGCCCAATATTAACTTTCACCTGAAAGGTGTCAGCAACCTTTTCGACCAGCTGAACACCATAATCCTCTTTAAGTGGCTGAATGGTCACACCTCTTCCATTGACAAGCTGCTTTAAGTCAATAGGATGAGTAGGATCAACAGGACCCAAATCAGTAAGATATTGCAGTCTATTGATACTTAAAGGATGATACTGGTGTCTGAAGCTAGTTCCTTCATTAAATCTGTATTTTGGGATTCCAATGTAAAATAGAGTCTGGCCATCCTCAAAGCCCAGCAGAGTCAGTTTCCTCTCTGCCTTTCTCTTCTATGGCCTCTGCCACATTTTCTGCCTCTTCTCCGACCTTATGGTAGTCTCATGGGTTTCCTGGAGCCAGGATTCGGCTTTAAATTGGTCAGGCTCATGTGCAGCAGGGCCCAGAGCTGCCATAACCTGCGAAGAGGTTTATTTCTTCCTTTCTGACCTGTATGTCTTTTATTTCTTGCCTAATTGCACAGCCTAGATCCTCCATCTGGTACAATGTTGAATAGGAGTGGTAAGAGAGACACCCTTGCTTTGTTTCTGAAATCGGGGGATGTGGGGAAGCTTTCAGTCTTTCACCACTCAGTATGAGGCTACCTGTAGGTTCTTTGTAGAAGCCTTTCATCGGGTTGATAAAATTCCTTTCTATTCTTAGTTTGCTGAGAATTTTTATCACGAGGAGTGTTGGGTTTTGTCAAATGCCTTTGCTGCATCATTTCCACTCACATTTCATTGGGAAAACCTGTTATACCCGTCCAAAAGCTGCAGAACATCAGGTAGAGTCCAGTGGTGACAGCTGTGGCAGCAGGCCGAGCCCCAGACCCTGCCAGGCTAGAGGTGTCCTGGGGTTGGAGGAGCAGGCTTGCCCCCTCCCTCTGCTCAGAAGGTCCAGCAACCTGACCAGACTGGATTTGCCGGGGTGCAAGCTTCCTTGCATGTCCACATGTCCTCAACAGGGAAGGGTCTACCCAGGGCCATCCTGCCTCAAAGGAGAAGTGGTTTACTGGTTTCCCCACCTTTAGAGGGAATGAGGGCCCCTGCTCCTGGTCCTTACTCTACTCCATTGTCCAGTTGGCGCATGCCCTGAGGCTTCCATTATACAGATTGGAAGCTAAGGTGTAAATGAACTAAGAATTTGCATAAGATCCCCAACAGGTAAAGAAAGGCCCCAAACCTAGGCTCTAGTCTTCGTTTTTCTGACCCAGCTTCCTTTAACCAGTAGGGCTGGCCCAACGCCCCGGGCTTCACCCAACGCGGGAAGTCCGAGAGGCTGGGTCGGGCGCCCAAGCGAGGGCCCAGGTGGGGCGAAACAGGCGCAGCCAAGGGGCTGGCACCTCGGCCCCCTGCCGTGGATTCAAAGGGTAGGGCTCCACCCCCTCGAAGCCCCGAGCCCACTTTGATGTGCTGATGCGGCCTGGAAGGGGCCACTTCACACCTCGGGCTCGGCATAAAGCGGCCGCTGGTCGCCGGCCCCCAGACGCGCCGCCGCTGCCATGGCCCAGCCCCTGTGTCCACCGCTCTCCGAGTCCTGGATGCTCTCCGCGGCCTGGGGCCCAACTCGGCGGCCGCCGACCTCCGACAGGCACTGCGGCCGCTCCCTCGTCTCGTCCCCAGACTCATGGGGCAGCACCCCAGCCAACAGCCCCGTGCAGAGCCCCGTGCAGAGCCCCGCGCGGTCCGGCGCCCGCCTGGATCCCCGCGCCCCCACCGTAGGGAGGCGCGGCGCGCGCAGCAGCCGCCTGGGCAGCGGGCAGAGGCAGAGCGCCAGTGAGCGGGAGAAACTGCGCATGCGCACGCTGGCCCGCGCCCTGCACGAGCTGCGCCGCTTTCTACCGCCGTCCGTGGCGCCGGCCGGCCAGAGCCTAACAAAGATCGAGACGCTGCGCCTGGCCATCCGCTACATCGGCCACCTGTCGGCCGTGCTGGGCCTCAGCGAGGAGAGTCTCCAGCGCCAGCGCCGGCGCCGGCAGCGCGGGGACGCGGGGTCCCCTCGGGGCTGCCCACTGTGCCCCGACGGCTGCCCAGCGCAGACGCAGACACGGACGCAGGCGGAGGGGCAGCGGCAGGCGCAGGGGCGCAGGCTGGGCCTGGTCTCCGCCGTCCGCGCCGGGGCGTCCTGGGGGTCCCCGCCTGCTTGCCCCGGAGCTCGAGCCGCGCCCGAGCCGCGCGACCTGCCTGCGCTCTTCGTCGAGGCAGCGTGCCCGGAAGGGCAGGTGATGGAGCCGAGCCCACCGTCCCCGGTTAGTGCCCCCTTCCCTGCGCCCCCTTCGGCCGTGCCCCCGCGCACAGCCCCACCGCCCCCCACGGCGAGGACCAGGCACCCTGCCGCTCCACGCCAGCAGCCTGGCCTCCATAGTATGCCCAGGGCGCCAAGAGGCGAGGGCAGGGAAAGGCCACGCAGGGGACTGGGTCTCCCCTCGCTAGGGGCCCCCTGAGGGTGGAGCCCACGAACGCCGACACCCGCACAAGGTCACCAGTGCTGAGGGCTGCCCTGTTCCCTCTCTCCCTGCAGCTCCTTCCTGGCGACGTGCTGGCCCTGCTGGAGACCTGGATGCCCCTCTCGCCTCTGGAGTGGCTGCCTGAGGAGCCCAAGTGACAGCGGACAACTGACGCTGTCTCTGTGAGCACCGAGGCTTTTTTGGCCTCAGCCCCTTCAAAGTGGTTCCTTAGCAGACTGCCTTTCCTGGAAGAGGGCACCGGCGATCCCGGCAGGGGCATTCCTGCGGATGAGAGCCGCCCCCACCACAGTGGCCCTTCTCAGCACCCGCCCTCCATGGAGGGACCCATAGGGTTAGACACTTTGAAGCAAGCAGGAGGCTCTGCCTAATGTGAATTTATTTATTTGTGAATAAACTGCTGGTGTCATTTGGCAATTTCTTCTTCCTACCTGTGGACACAAAACTCCCTCTCTCCCTCTAAAGAAGAGCATGGGAGAGGTGGGAGGGGTTCTTGCAATCTTTAGCCCTCCCACCCCCACAGGCCCAAACCTCTTTAACCTTACCCCCAGCCCTGGTTCAGCATCTAGTCCAGATGGGTCAGCCTGGAAGGGGTAGGTAGGGGCGTCGTTTGAGAAGGCAGTGGCAAGTAGAATCTGCTGATCTTTTTTTTCTTTGAACCTGGTGGGGAATTGGTTAAAACCAAAATATCTGTGTAGAAATACAACTCCGTTATTGAGTATTTGTTGTATGTATATCAGGTACCTATTATATTCAAGTAACCATTTTACAGAAGGATGAGGATCAGCACTCAAGCCCCCGTAGGCCTCCAGAGTCCCAGCGCTCAGCTCTTGTAGGATTTTGCCAGCTTCATGCATGTTGGGGCCTGAGGGATAACAGCTACAAGAGGTCATTTTCTTGTGTCCTGGGGCCTTATTCTCCATAGACTGGAGCACCCTGGCCTTGGATCTCCTGCCCCCTACTCCGACATTTTCCCATCTCCCTTTTCTCTGGTTTCCTCACCTTGGGGCTTAGAGATATATATAACAGTGTGGCGGTCCTGAGTTTATATATCCGTGACCTCCTAGAGGCCTAGCTGGGGTGAGATGAGCGCCCATGGGGTTGCATCAGAATCCACACAGGCAGTTGCACTCCTGTCTGCATTGGCTGGAGTCACATCAGGGAGCAAGAGACGGGAGCCTTGAGCCCAGAAAGTGTGTCCTTATCCAGCCAGGGTGTCTAGGGAACAGTCATCCTTGGAGGGTGGGGTGGGAAAAAGGGATGTGTAGGCTCTCTGCCAAGTGTCCTTTACCCTCTATGGATAGATACCCAGTTCTCCCCTCTTCTCCTTCAAGTGTCTGAAACACAGGCCTTAGTGTCTGTTTTTATAAGAGCTTTATTAAGATACAATTCACATACCATAAAATTCACTCTTTTAACAATTGAATGGCTTTAGTACATCCACAGAGTTCTGCAACCATTGCCACTAATTTTAGAACATTTTCACCCCCCAAAAATAAACGTGTACCTGTTAACATCACTCCCCATTATTCCCCTACTCCCAGCCCCTGGTACTCACTCATCTAGTCTCTGTCTCTATAGGTTTGTTTTTTCAGGACATTTCATATAAAAGGAATCACAAAATATGGCCTTTTGTGTCTGGCTTCTTTCACTGAGCACAGTGTTTTTAAGGCTCATCATGCTGCCTCCTGTGTCAGAACACAGTTTCTTTTTACTGCCCGTTGTTCAGCTACATCACAGTTGGTTTATCCGTTCATCCGCTGATGCTGCTGGGTTTGCTTTTCAACTGCTTCAGAGATCCCTTCCAGTACTCTAGCCCCGGCCAGGAGGGGCTGTAATGCAGAGTGGGATCGAGTCCCTGATCTGCAGTTCAGGGGTCTAGGCCAGGCAGGGCACACCCAGGCTGGCGCTTGGCCGCAGAGAATGCGCTCCAAAAGTCATGCCTGCAGCGGGGTGGGACCTCACACCTCCGCGGGTCACCCCCTTTCCTGCTCCTCTGTCCCATCTCTCACTCCCCTCCCAGGACCCTAACTGGGGTAGAGCGGGAAGTTTTCTGGAGCCGACCCAGCTTAGAAGATCTATTTGCATGGCAAAGGCCCTGCGTTTTAGAATGGGGAATTAAAGTTATTAGCAAGTCTTTTCACAGATAAGTGGGGCTCATTGGCCAGCCCCCTTCCCTGCAGAGGTCTTCTTCTCCGGCTCTGAGCCTGGGAGTGGCCCACTGTTTATTAGCACCTAGGTGTGAATTTTCATTAACAACGTTCTGCTAATAGCTGCCCAGACTCAGGACTGGAGATAGGAAGGGGACACCTCCCCCTGCTCCAGCGTCCCCATCCCCCATCTCGGCCAGCGCCATCCCACACCCGGAGGAAACCCTGTGTGCCTGTTCACAGAGCCGACAACAGTAGCCAGCGTCCAGGTAGGCACCCCGTGCCAGATGGTAGCGGAGCCTCCCTCACCTCAGTTCTCAGTCCCACTGCGAGGTAACCCCAGCTGCAGGGCCACTTTAAGAACACGGGGGTTAAGAAAAAGGCTGCAGATGGTGGATGGCAGTGTTGGGATCTGGACCCCGCTGTGACTCCAGACCTGTGTGTGTAATCACTGGGTGTGCTGCCCTCACTATGGCTGAACACCAGCTTGTCTCAAGAACAGAGGGTGCTGGGGGGTGTCTCACCTCCCCCGAGGCCCAGGCAGGATGCCCCACTGTGGAGTGGTCTGGGCCAGGCCCCACGTGCCGTGGAGGGGGTAATGAGAAAGACTGCACCGGCATGGGGGCGCCTGCTGAGGCCAGCTAGCTGCCCTCTGGTCCCCTCTGGTCCCCAGCCACCCTCCTCTTCTTGGGAGCTGCTTTCACAGGACCACCTGGTGAGAAGGCCAGCGCAGGGAAACCAGCATTTCCAGAGCAGCGACCCTCGGCCAGGCTGTGTGCTTAGTCCTAATTAAGGACTAACTTGAGCCTAACTTGAAATTTGGGCTGAGGGCCGCTGGCGAGGTGGGTAGGTTTGCACTCCCCTGTTTTACAGACAGAAGCTGAAGCACAGGGAGCTCAAGGAACTTCCCATGAGGCTAGAGCGCGGCCCTGGGGAAGGGCCAGCTGTGGGCTGTGGTTGGTGAAGGCTGTCTTTGCAAGAGTCCTGGCAGCAAGGTAGATGTGTGTGTGTGTGGCAGTGGGGCTGTGTGTGTGCATGTGTGTGCGTGTGTGTGTGTGGTGGCGGGGCTGTGTGTGTGTGGAGGTGGGGCTGTGTGTGTGCATGTGTGTGCGCGTGTGTGTGTGGAGGTGGGGCTGTGTGTGTGTGGCAGTGGGGCTGTGTGTGTGCATGTGTGTGCGCGTGTGTGTGTGGTGGCGGGGCTGTGTGTGTGGAGGTGGGGCTGTGTGTGTGCATGTGTGTGCGCGTGTGTGTGTGGAGGTGGGGCTGTGTGTGTGTGTGGTGGCGGGGCTGTGTGTGTGCATGTGTGTGCGCGTGTGTGTGTGGTGGCGGGGCTGTGTGTGTGTGGAGGTGGGGCTGTGTGTGTGCATGTGTGCGCGTGTGTGTGTGGTGGCGGGGCTGTGTGTGTGTGGAGGTGGGGCTGTGTGTGTGTGTTGTGGCGGGGCCGTGTGTGTGTGGAGGTGGGGCTGTGTGTGTGTGTGTGGAGGCGGGGCTGTGTGTGTGTGTAGGGAGGTGGACTGTGTGTGTGTGTGTGTGGAGGCGGGGCTGTGTGCGTGGTGGCTGTGTGTGTGTGTGTGTGTGGAGGTGGGGCTTTGTGTGTGTAGGGAGGTGGGCTGTGTGTGTGTGTGGAGGCAGGGCTGTGTGTGTGGGGGCTGTGTGTGTGTGTGTGGAGGTAGGGCTTTGTGTGTGGAGGTGGGGCTGTGTGTGTGTAGGGAGGTGGGCTGTGTGTGTGTGTGTGGAGGCAGGGCTGTGTGTGTGGTGGCTGTGTGTGTGTGTGTGGAGGTGGGGCTTTGTGTGTGTGTGGAGGTGGGGCTGTGTGTGTGTAGGGAGGTGGGCTGTGTGTGTGTGGAGGTGGGGCTGTCTGTGTGTGGAGACGGGGTTGTGTGTGTGTGTGGAGGTGGGGTTGTGTGTGTGTGGAGGCGGGGCTGTGTGTGTGGTGGCTGTGTGTGTGTGTGTATGTGTGTGGAGGTGGGGCTTTGTGTGTGTGTGGAGGTGGGGCTGTGTGTGTGTGTGGAGGTGGGGCTGTGTGTGTGTGGAGACGGGGTTGTGTGTGTATGGAGGTGGGGCTGTGTGTGTGTGGAGACGGGGTTGTGTGTGTGTGGAGATGGGGTTGTATGTGTGTGTGGAGGCGGGGCTGTGTGTGTGTGTGATGGCTGGGTGTGTGTGTAGGCAGGGCTGTGTGTGTGTGGTGGCGGGGCTGTGTGTGTGTGTGGAAGCGGGGCTGTGTGTGCGTGGAGGCGGGGCTGTGTGTGTGTGTATGTGGGGCTGTGTGAGTGTGTGTGTGGAGACGGGGCTGTGTGAGTGTGTGTGTGGAGATGGGGCTCTGTGTGTGTGTGGAGGCGGGGCTGTGTGTGTGTGTGGGGGGGCTGTGTATGTGTGTGTAGGCAGGGCTGTGTGTGTGTGTATGTGGGGCTGTGTGTGTGTGTGGAGACGGGGCTGTGTGGGTGTGTGTGTGGAGACGGGGCTGTGTGTGTGGAGGCGGGGCTGTGTGTGTGTGTGGTGGTGGGGCTGTGTGTGTGTGTGGAAGTGGGACTGTGTGTGTGTGGAGGCGGGGCTGTGTTTGTGTTGAGGCTGGGCTGTGCGTGTGTGTGTGTGGTGGCAGGGCTGTGTGTGTGTGTGTGTGGAGATGGGGCTGTGTGTCTGTGTGGTGGCTGGGCTGTGTGTGTGCAGGGGAGTGGTGAGGCCCTGTCTGTGAAATAATGTTCCTAAAGCACACCGGCCACCAGTGTCATGGTGAGCAGGGAATCAGCTTCTGCTTGTGGACCACACGTGCCACTCCACGTTGAGACAGGGATGTGTGTGCTGTGTGGCTGTGTAGAGGTGTGGATGCTGTGTGGAGGTGAGGATGCTGTGTGGAGGTGAGGATGCTGTGTGGAGGTGTGGATGCTGTGTGGATGTGTGGAGGTGTGGATACTGTGTGGATGTGTAGAGGTGTGGATGCTGTGTGGAGATGTGGACACTGTGTGGAGGTGTGGACGCTGTGTGGAGGTGTGGATGCTATGTGGAGGTGTGGATACTGTGTGGAGGTGTGGATGCTGTGCAGATGTGTAGAGGTGTGGATGCTGTCTGGAGGTGTGGATGCTGTATGGAGGTGTGGATGCTGTGTGGATGTGTGGAGGTCTGGATTCTGTGTGGATGTGTGGAGGTGTGGATGCTGTGTGGATGTGTAGAGGTGTGGACGCTGTCTGGAGGTGTGGATGCTGTATGGAGGTGTGGATGCTGTGTGGAGGTCTGGATTCTGTGTGGATATGTGGAGGTGTGGATGCTGTGTGGATGTGTAGAGGTGTGGATGCTGTGTGGAGGTGTGGACGCTGTGTGGATGTGTAGAGGTATGGACACTGTCTGGAGGTGTGGATGCTGTATGGAGGTGTGGATGCTGTGTGGAGGTCTGGATTCTGTGTGGATGTGTAGAGGTGTGGACGCTGTCTGGAGGTGTGGATGCTGTATGGAGGTGTGGATGCTGTGTGGAGGTGTGGATGCTCTGTGGATGTGTAGAGGTGTGGATGCTGTGTGGACGCTGTGTGGAGGTGTGGATGCTGTGTGGAGGTGTGGATGCTGTGTGGATGTGTGGAGGTGTGGATGCTGTGTGGAGTTGTGGATGCTATGTGGATGTGTAGAGGTGTGGATGCTGTGTGGAGGTGTGGATGCTATGTGGATGTGTGGAGGTGTGGATGCTGTGTGGAGGTGTGGATGCTGTGTGGATGTGTGGAGGTGTGGATGCTGTGTGGAGGTGTGGATGCTGTGTGGGTGTGTAGAGGTGTGGATGCTGTGTGGAGGTGTGGATGCTCTGTGGATGTGTAGAGGTGTGGATGCTGTGTGGATGCTGTGTGGAGGTGTGGATGCTGTGTGGAGGTGTGGAGGTGTGGAGGTTTGGGTTCTATGTGGAGGTATGAATGCTGTGTGGATGTGTGGATGGTGCACCTGGGCACTGGTTTGCCTTACTCTAGTTCCAACAGTCCCTGAGAAGACTTAAGATTGTTTTTTTGTTTTGTTTTGTTTGTTTTTTTGTTTTTTTAGACAGAGTCTTGCTCTGCTCTGTCGCCCAGGCTGGAGTGCAGTGGCGCAATCTTGGCTCACTGCAAGCTCCACCTCCTGGGTTCATGCATTCTCCTGCCTCAGCCTCCCGAGTAACTGGAACTACAGGCGCCTGCCACCACGCCCGGCTAATTTTTTGTATTCTTGGTAGAGATGAGGTTTCACCATGTTAGCCATGGTCTAACACGTGTTAGGATGGTCTCGATCTCCTGACCTCGTGATCCCCCTGCCTCGGCCTCCCAAAGTGCTGTGATTATAGGCGTGAGCCAGTGCGCCTGGCCGACATAAGGTTCTTGATGTTTCCATGGGGTCTGTCACCCAGAAGGCAAGGATCTCTTTCGGGTCCACAGGCATGGCCAGCTCTGCCTGGGGCTGCATAGGCGGAGGTCACTGGAGCCCTGGCAGCTCAGCCTACCAGCTGAGGAGTGCCAGCTTAGTGCTGACCAGCCCTGGTTCCTTCTCCCTTGTCCTGCTGGTGGGACCCGGCACATAAGATGCCTTGTGAATGCCTCAGCTCCTCTCTCCCCACCTGCTCTCCCCTCACACGCTGGGAAAGGAGAAGGTGGCCAGGTGTGGGCAGCACATGTCTTGGCAGAGGGTGGGCGGGGCTCCCTGCTGGCTCTCCTAGGCCAGGTGCCTCTGTTGTCTGCCTGCTCAGCATCCCTCCTGCCTTCCTCCCTCATGGCCGTGTCATTTCCTTTCCCCAGAGAGCTCTTCCCCTGTCAGTCCTTGGTTTGGGGGTGGCAAGACCTCTCCCTCCTTCCAGGGATGGACACCTGCTGCATGCCTGACCATCATTACAGTGAGCAGTTCAGGAAAGAGACCACATGCAGGCCAGTGAGGAGCAGGCTCAGGGCTTCGCTAGCACTATTAGGAAGGGGTGGTCCACCGGGTGCTTCTAGTGTCATCCAAGCGGAAGGCCTGCCTGAAGGGGGAATTGGAACTGAGAGGCGGAGGGAGACTCCAGCCACACCGAGAGCATGACTCCTGAATGGCTAAGTTATCTGACCCAACACATCCCCTTTTTGCTAAGGTAGTTTGTGTTGGATTTCTAGCATTTGCTATGGAGAAGCCCATGGGGACTTGACACAGGCTGTTCTACGCTGTCTCACCTGAGTCTCAGTTCCCTTCTTTGTAAAATGGGGATAACATCTGTGTTCCACAAGGTTGCTTAAAGCTTAAGTGGAAAATACACTAACCACGGAAATGTTGGTTCCCCATCACCTTTAGGTGGTGTGTAAACCAAGACCATCTTCCTAAGTTCTCCTCCCTCATCTCCAGAGAGCTGCCAGAGCACCTGTTGTACAGAGGGAATTACTGTCAAGAGCTATGTTGGTGGCTATATTTCATTCCCATGGTGGGGTGTGGAGAGGGCCAGAGTGTCTCCAGGCGGGGATCCTTTCATCCAGGGGGACAGTCAGCCAGCTAGCATCAGTGCCACACGGGAGGTGACTGGCCAACAAGGAATGTGGTGTGTGACCCAGGGAGGAAGTGGATGGGGCCGCAAAAGCAGCAGCCATCACAAACTCTGTGTGCAGTCACCCTCCCAGGTAGTTTCTCACCCAAGAGACCAAGCAGGCCTAGGACCAGGCTGGGACACTTGATCCCCCTCAGCCTCCAAGGTTCCACACAGTGACCTCACGGATCCCTTGGGCTGCTGGGGACCCCTCCATCTGGTTTTTCTGGGAGGACAGTTTCTAGAGAAGAGCAAGGCATCTCTCTGCCCAGCCGCCTCTAGCATTCCCGGGCCAGCAGGCCGGGGCAACAGTGGCCCAGCTCCCGCCTGCCGCCTCTCCCTCCCACTCTGCCTCTCATACCTGTATGGCCTCAGGCCCTTACACCACCACCCTGAGCCTCAGCTCCTCCATACTATTCTATAAAGGTGTGAGCCAGCCGGGGGAGGGAGAAGCGGGTGGGGAGAACACAGGGCCTCACTGTTGCTGGTGGGTGGGGCATCTTGCTCATCTGAGGACAGTGGCTCTCCAGGGCCTAGGAGGTGAGTGGTCCTCACCAGGCCAAGGACTCTGGTTGAAACCGTCATCTGGGCCCTGCTGGGGTTTGGACTGGGTGGGAATGATGGGTTATATACCACAGCAACGTGAGAGTCTGGAGACAATATCACTTTATTTGGGTGACACATCTGCCTGCCTGAGGCTCTGACAAGAGGCTTAGTGGTTAAAAGTCCCCCAGATTATACTTTTCCCCTTGCTGGCTCTGCAGAGGCCCCAGACTCCGAGTGCAGGCCTGTGGAGCTCTGGCTCTGTCACATTTCTCTTGGCCTCAGCGTCCTGGGAACGCCTGCCTAGTGGCTGAAACCTCCTTTTCAGAGAGGGTGGTGGCAGCCTCACTTCTTGAAGCTCTCTCTCTGGAGCAACAAGGAGTACCTCTGAAGCCGGGCCCAGTGCTCCTGCTCCTTCTCTGGGTCCTGCTCCTTCTCTGGGTTCTTCTCCAGCTTCCGATAGCTGAGGACCACACAACTGTGATGAGAGGAATCTCCCCTCACTTCCCCAGCTCCCGAGCCCCCAGGGCAGAGCTCTACTACCCTCTGCTCCTCTGAGAAACTCTAAGAGGACACTCCTACATCACCTGTGTGTCCTCAGGACTCGGCCTGGTACACAGCAGGTGCTCAGAAAGCCTTTCCTGGAGGAATGATGGGTCTAGCATTCTAACCTGTGAGGTGCATGTGGGTAGACAGGATGGCGAACTGAGGAACTAAAAGGCTATTTGCAAACAAGCTGTGGTATTACACACAACGGAACATTCAGACTGAAAAGGAAGACGTTCTGACACGTGCTCCACCATGGATGACTCTTGAGGACATTACGCTGAGTGAAATACGCCACTCACAAAAAGACACTTTTTGTGATGCTTAGCAGGGTGGAGGGGGCTGTCGGTGGGGTTGTGGTGGGGAAGGGGGTGCAGCTGAATGACGTTAAAATGCTTAGGCAAACAGGAAGAGGAGTCCTCTGGGGGAGAAAGACAATGACCATAGCTTTGATTTGTTTTGAGGCTCTGCATATGGGACATCTATCTGGAGATAAGATTTTAATTAATTAATTTAATTAATTAATTTATTTATAGATGTAGATGTAGAGATGGAGTCTCACTGTGTTGCTCAGGCTAATCTTGAACTCCTGGCCTCAAGTGATCCTCCACCTCAGTCTCCCAAACTGCTGGGGTTACCGGCGTGAGCCACAGCACCTGGCTGGTAATGTTCAACTTTTCACAAAGATAGTGAATGCTATCTTAAAAATGTATTGGAGGTCGGGTGCGGTGGCTCATGCCTGTAATCCCAGTACTTTGGGAGGCCGAGGTGGGTGGATCACAAGGTCAAGGGATCGAGACCATCCTGGCCAACATGGTGAAACCCCATCTCTACTAAAAAATACAAAAATTAGCTGGGCATGGTGGCATATGCCTGTAGTCCCAGCTGCTCGGAAGGCTGAGGCAGGAGAATTGCTTGAACCTGGGAGGCAGAGGTTGCAGTGAGCCAAGATTGTGCCCCTGCACTCCAGCCTGGAGACAGAGCAAGACTCCATCTCAAAAAAAAAAAAAAAAAAAAAAAAAAAAGAAAGAAAAAGAAAAAGTATTGGAGATAGGTTTTATATTTAGAGTTATATAACTGGTTATATGAATATATTTAACACTGGAGAAATTCCTTCACTGTCTCAGAACCAAGCAAGGTGCACTGTATTTTGTGTTCATTTGCCTCTTAAAGGAAAGGGCTGAAGATAAAGTAGCAATGTGTACTTTGTATTTTTGATCTTAACTCTGCCAATCTAAGTAGAATTCCCTGTATCTAAAATGGTTTGTTTTAGGCTGAGAATGGTGGCTCACATCGATAGTCCCAGAACTTTGTAGGGCCAAGGTGGGAGGCCAAGGTGGGAGGGTCGCTTGAGCCTAGGAGTTCAAGACCAGCCTGGGCAACATAGGGAGACCCTGTTTCTACAAAAAAAATAAAAAAATTAGCTGGGTGTGGTGGCGCATGCCTTTGGTCCCAGTTGCTCCTGAGGCAGGAGCTGCCTGAGCCCAGGAAGTCAAGGCTGCAATGAGCTGTGATTGGACCACTGCACTCCAGCCTGGATGACCCTGTCTCAAAAAATAGATAAAACAAAAATAAAATAAATCCCTTTTACTTATTGAAAGAGAATAGAATATTTAACACTTTTTTTTTTTTTTTTTGGAGACAGAGTATCGTTCTGTTGCCCAGGCTGAAGTGCAATGGCATGATCTCAGCTTACTGCAACCTCTACCTACCTAGTTCAAGCAGTTCTCCTACCTCAGCCTCCTGAGTAGCTGGGATTATAGGTGCCCGCCACCAGGCCCAGTTAATTTTTATACTTTTGGTAGGGACGGGGTTTCACCATTTTGGCCAGGCTGGTCTTGAACGCCTGACCTCAGGTGATCCGCCCGCCTTAGCCTCCCAAAGTGCTGGGATTACAGGAGTGAGCCACTGCGCCCGGCCAATTTAACACTTTTTTAAAAAGTAATCTATACATTTGCTGCTTTTAAACAAAATCAGGCCGGGCATGGTGGCTCACGTCTGTAATCCCACCATTTTGGGAGGTTGAGGCAGGCAGATAACCTGAGGTCAAGAGTTCAAGACCAGCCTGGCCAACATGGTGAAACCCCATCTCTACTAAAAATACAAAAATTAGCCGGCTGTGGTGGCGCATGCCTGTAATCCCAGCTACTCAGGAGGCTGAGGCAGGAGAATCGCTTGAACCCAGGAGGCAGAGGTTGCAGTGAGCCCAGATTGCGCCACTGCACTCCAGCCTGGGCGACAAGAGCGAAACTCTGTCTCAAAAAAACAAAAAACAAAAAACAAACCCTTCCTGTGAAGAATAGCTGAACACTCTTAGAGAGGGCCAGTGTCAACCATCGCCTTCTTCATTGTCTCTCTCTCTCCCCAGAGACTCATGAGACCATATTCGTCTCCTGACGAATAGGCACATTTCCCTCCAGGAGGTATACAGAGCCTCCCAGGGACCTACACTACAACGCAGGAAGGACTTGAACGCCCCTGTTAAGTGCAGGTATGAGCTGGGAAGCAGAGAGGAGCTATGGTGCCACCTAGTGGCACATGTTTAGAATTTTCCCAGGCATGAACTTGGATTAGCAGGGAGCCATCATCATGGTCATACCTACCATTTACTGAGCAACCACTCTGTGCCTGGTACTTTCCATGTATCATCCCACTTAATACTTCAAGCCCAAAAAATCAGCCATCATTAAAATGGTCAGAACACAGCCTGGCATCTCACAGGTGCACAATATGTGTTTTTTGACTGAATGAGGAAACAGCCTCTGACAGGCTAAGTAACTCGCCCAAGGGCTCATTCTAAGTGGTAGTGTCAGAATCAAACTCAGGTCTGTTTGGCTCCAGACCTGCATATCTTAACCATTCTACTTCAATCCTCCCTGAGTAAAGAGTCTACATAGAGAAAGGGGGAAAACAGTCGTGAAGGGACATTATGGTGATTGGAGAGATCACAGAATCTCAGAGGTCACATTACATACATAGGGACATCGAGGCCCTGGAAGGAAAGGAGCCTGCCAGAGCCACCTAATTCTGTAATGGCAGGCCCGGGATGAGGATCCAGGGCTCCAGTGATGACCCCAATCCACCCAAATGTGAGGTCAGATCACAAAAGGAATCATCAACAAGGATTTGCAAATCCCCAGAAATTTGTTGTGAGATGGATTAGAAGAGACACCTATTTCTCCAGAACAGCCTGAGTACTGTGCCTTATGCTTTGATAGCAGAAAGGAGGGCAAGAAAATGGTGCTTGCAGGATTAGGGAGAGCGGGAAGAGGAAGGAGAAGAGGAGAAATACACGCATCACAGTTTACCTGAATGATGGGTAAAAGAAAGGGGGCTTAGATCATGGGTTGGCAGACATTTTCTGTAAAGGCCCACATGTAAATAATTTAGACATTATAGGTCACGCTATCTCCTCTACAGCCTTCAATCCTGCCATAGCACACAGTAGCCATAGATAATACATAAACAAGTGAGTATGGCTGTGTTCAAATAAAACCTTATTTATAAAACCAGGCAGTGGACTGGATATGGCCCATATAGTTTGCCAACCCCATCTTAATGATTGTGTCTCACAACCCAAACATACTTTGTTCCTTTTTTTTTTTTTTTTTTTTTTTTTTTGAGGCAGGGCCTGACTGTCACCCGGGCTGGAATGCAAAGGCACCATCTCGGCTCACTGCAGCCTCCGCCTCCCAGGTTCAAGCACTCAACCTCCAGAGTAGCCGGGACAAAAGGCATGTGCTACCATACCCAGCTAATTTTGTGGTTTTTGTAGAGATGGGGTTTTGCCACGTTGGCCAGGCTGGTCTCGAACTCCTGAGCTCAAGCAATCTGCCCGCCTCAGCCTCCCAAAGTGCTGGGATTACAAGTGTGAGCCACTGCGCCTGGCCCAAACATACTTGTTTTTTCTTTTTTTTTTTTTTTTGAGATGGAGTCTGGCTCTGTCGCCCAGGCTGGAGTGCAGTGGCCAGATCTCAGCTCACTGCAAGCTCCGCCTCCCGAGTTTACGCCATTCTCCCGCCTCAGCCTCCCAAGTAGCTGGGACTACAGGCACCCGCCACCTCGCCCGGCTAGATTTTTGTATTTTTTTAGTAGAGACGGGGTTTCACCGTGTTAGCCACGATGGTCTTGATCTCCTGACCTCGTGATCCGCCCGTCTGGGCCTCCCAAAGTGGTGGAATTACAGGCTTGAGCCACCGCGCCCGGCCCATACTTTTAAGAGGGACTTGAGAAAGTTAAAAAGATGGTCTTGACAGGAAGAAAACACCGGCTGGAAGCCCTTCTTTTCTCCCAGCCTGAATTAATGACTCCTTTTCTACCAATCCACATGTGAGGTGGAGTGCAGCTCATGCACTATCATGGGGTAGAACCCTTCACTTAGGGGAAATTGCTTTTTTTGAGACAGAGACTTGATCTGTCGCCTAGGCTGGAGCGCAGTGGTGCGATCTTGGCTCACTGCAACCTCTGCCTGCCAGGTTCAAGCAATTCTCCTGCCTCAGCCTCCCGAGTAGCTGGGATTACAGGCGTGTGCCAGCATGCCCGGCTAATTTTTGTATTTTTAATAGAGACAGGGTTTTGCCATGTTGACCAGGCTGGTCTTGAACTCCTGACCTCAGGTGATCCGCCTGCCTTGGCCTCCCAAAGTGCTGGGATTAAAGGCTTGAGCCACCGTGCCTGGCCAGCGGAAATTTCAATGCTGAAAGGATTTACCATAAAACAAACTCCACTATCCCTCAATCCAGACACAGCCTCAGATGTGGGAGGGGGTGAAGACACAGAACTCTTTACCTCTTCTGGAGGAAACGCTCACATCTTTTCTCCAATGACAGTGCTTGGGGGAAGGCCATGTTATCCAAGTCCCTTTGAGGAATGGTGCAATTTTTTGAGATATTTTCCAGGAGTGGGCAGGCCTCAAAATTAAAATAGAAAACAGAATATTGGATTCCAGCATTGTCGGTGGACTCGGTTTCATGTGAATAGTCTCCTGTAACAAGACAAGAACACCATGTTCTGTGCAGCAATCACTTTCTCGGTGGGCTTTGTGGTCCAGTGAGCATGTGGGGGCTGCTCTCTGCTTATAAAGGCTGGGTCATCTGGGTTGAGCTGTGACTTCAGAAAGAAGACCCTGCTGGCATTTTATCGAAGTGTGCTGTGAGGACTGAGCTGCGGTTCACTTTGGCCTATGATGGAGGGGGCACAGAGTTGGGAAGAGATCGGAGGAGGTCTCTCTGTGAGAGAACTAAGTCAGGGAAATGGTCAGCGGGCATCAGCCCTGGTCCCTTTCCATACCTCGGAGCAGGAAACATGGATGGTCTGGAGACACGGCAAACATTGGTTTCCAGGGGACCTCCAGAGGAAAGGCTCCCGGGGGGGCAAAGGCACAGATGATTTCACGCTTGGCCACATCCATAAGGCACACAGAGCCATTCTTGGAAAAGATGAGCATCTGGGAAGCAAATAGATGGTGAGTGGGGACTTCTACTGGACACTGTCCCTCACAGGAAGGTCGAGTGTAGAGGTCACCCCAGTAAGGAATGAGAGAAGCAGCTGGACATAAAACCTCTTGGGCCCCAGCCTCTGGATCCATCCAGGGCTGCCGGGGACCTGCACACACATGTATGCCGGCTCCTCCGCAGTCCCCCTCAGCCAACAGGCCCTCCTCCACATGCTGTCTGCTCCAGGGTGATGCATTCCTCCACCTTTTCCCTGACCTCTCTTCCAAGCTGTCTGCATCTCTGCTGAAGAGCTCACCCTCCATGTGGCCAAGATTCAGTTTCTTACCTGTGCTCCCAATGCCTTTCCTTCCCACTGCCTCAGGGACCTTGCTCAATCTAACAGCCCCTCCTGGCCTGAGAGCTGAGCTGGGGACGCCCTCCTGCCTGGGCTCTTTCCTCTCTGTAGTGAACATACTGAACTCACCCCATCCTTAGAAAGCCCACTTTGATCCGACATCCTCCTCCAGCTGCCATACCACTTTCCCCTCCCCAGCACAAGAGGGTCTCTCCACACCCTGTCCACTCCCCGACCTCCTGCGTCTGTCTCCAGCCTCAGCCACTTGTCTCCACCATGCTCTTAGTTTTTCTGCAGCACAGGACACTGCTCTCACTTTCTTCAGACTCTCCTCTCTGCTTGCAGGACTGTCCCCATGCAGTTTTCCCTGGGGCCCCTCTCGGTCACTTTGTGAACTGATTTTCCAGGTCCTGTAAGTGATGGTAGTGCCCATGGGAACCTATTCTCTATTCACTCCCTCTCTTTAACTAGGGGAACCTGCTGTACCCCCCACTTCAACCAACACTCACTAACTGTACCTGGCTGGTGAGCATGGAATCTACATTTTCAGCCCTCGGCTCTCTGGAAGCCTCCCCTGGGGGTCCTATAGGCCCCTCACCCTCTGCAGGGCCACATCAGGAATCACAGACTTTCTCTCCAGGCCTGCAGTGGGCCCTGTAAGGACTGGGGAGTCAGCTCTGCAAGTGAGGATCAACCGTGCGCGCTTCCCTCTCCTTTGGCAACAGCCACAGGTAGCCCAGAATGTGGAGTCTATCTCTGAACTGAGATCTCTCAACTCTCCATCCCTGCTGTAAATATGCTGTTCCCATTCTCTGACCTCTCTATTTTGAGCGCCATCCCACACAGGGACATATCTGTATTGTTCTGCCCAGTGTACAGGACCTTCCATGGTCTGGCCCACCTGTCTTCCCACCCCAGCCTCCTCCCTCTCCACATTCCACAGCAATCTCATGTGGCAGGTGCTGGAACTTCCTGCAGTGCCCAGGACACACATAGTGCTCTCTTGCCTCCATGGTGTTGCCTTCTCAACTGCTCTGGCTCAGCTCAGCTGTCACCTCCTCCAGAAAACACACTGTCCTGCCCTGCTGCCAACTTCTGCAGGTTGAGTTAGGTGACTCCTCTCTCTATTCCATGCATCCATTAAAAAATTCCTATTACAGCCTTTCTCATGTTCTAGGGCAGTTGTCTGGTGACTTCTCTGTCTTCCCAAATGAGCTGTGTGCTCCATGAAGGCAGGTTCTTTCTCTATTTGTAAGCCCGAAAGCTAGTCCAGTGCCTAACACATAACAGGCCTTCAATAAGCATTTTCTAAAGGATAGATGGACACATTCACACATTCAAATGAGAGGCATGGGGCATTCACAGAGAGGCATGGGGAACCTACCATGCCAGGTAAGGCTGGGACTGGGGCCACTGCACAGATGGTTTTATCCAGGTGCTTTACAGGCCTATAGGACAGAAAACACACAGGCATTCTCCTACTTTAAGAGTTTAAAAGTTTTGATATCCTCTTCTAGGCATGTATCCTGGGGAAATTCAGAGAAATCAAGAAATATGTGAGGAGGCTGTTCATATTCCAAAAAATTAGGAACAATCCAAATATCTATTAGGAGGATGCTTAAGTCATTGTGGTATATTATACAATGAAATATAATACATAAATGAAAAGAAAAGAACTGGAGCTACATTCATCAACATGTATGGCTGTTGTGAACAATGTTGCAAAGCAATATGCAGAATAAATACCATTGAAAAACAAGTTGGAGGCTGGGTGCAGTGGCTCACACCTGTAATCCAAGCAGTCTGGGGGCCAAGCACTTTGAGCCCAGGAGCCCAAGACCAGCCTGGGCCACAGAGGGAAACCCTGTCTCAAACCAAAAAGGAAGCAAGGAAGGAAGGAAGGAAGGGAGGGAGGGAGGGAGGGAGGGAGGGAGGGAGGGAGGGAGGGAGGAGGAAGGAAGGAAGGAAGGAAGGAAGGAAGGAAGGAAGGAAGGAAGGAAGGAGGGAAGGAAGGAAGGGAGGAAGGAAGGAAGGCAAGTTGGAAAATATATAGAATATGGTTCCCTTTATAAGTTTCCTAAATATGCAAAGCTAAATAATGTACTGTCTAGAGATACAGTCATACAAATGTGGCTACTTCTTTTTCTTTTTTTAATAATTTTTTTTTCTTTTCACAGAGAAGGGATCTCACTATGTTACCCAGGCTGGTCTTGAACTCCTGAGCTTAAGTGGTCCTCCCACCTTAGACTCCCAAAGTGCTGGGATTACAGGTGTGACCCACTGTGCCTGGCCTAAATGTGGTTAATTCTTAAAGGAGAGCAAAGGAATGATGAATTTATAAAAATGGTGTGGTAGATTGAAAAGCAATTGGTTGTATTTGGCAGTGACTCTCATCAAAAGACGGAGTCTGTTTTTCTACTGCTCGAAAGTGGGCATGGACGTGGGATGTGCTTTGCCCCATGGGTCATTAGCAAATGCAACATAAGCAAAAGCTTGGAAAGCATTTGTGTGCTAGGGTTGCCCTCTCCTGCTGCTGGGAGCCCTTAGACTACCATGTGAGGAGGCCTGTACTAGTCTGCAGGAGAGACCATGAGGAAAACCGAGGTGCCCTGGCCAATAACCTGCCAACTGCCAGGTGTATGAGTGAAGCCATCTTAGAAGAGCTGCAAGCTGCCTGAAGGCACATTTGAGAGCCCAGGTGAGACCAGTAGAAGAAATGGACTGAGTCCAGCCTAAATTGCTGACCTACAGACTCAAGGACTAAACAATGACTATTTTCTTAAACCATTAAGTTTTGGGGTGGTTTGTTATTTAGCATTAGGTAATTAATAAGGTGTTTGGGGTGGAGCAAGAAGGACTGATGAGGGAGAGCCATACAGGGAGCCCAAATGGAACTGGAGATTATCGATTTCCAACGGCTATAGGGGAATTGATCTCACTATTCTTTATTACACACACACACGTACACACATGCACACACACACACATTATACAGTTTCATTTGCATGCATTAAATATTTTTAAATGTTTAAAAGAGAGAGAGATCCCTGGGGAAACTGATGGAAGGTTACTGCGGGAGAAATGAGCCTCTTGGCGTGTGGGATAGAAAGGATGTTGTCTTAATCCATTTTCTATTGCTTATAACAGAATACCTAAAATTGGACAATGTATAAAGAAAAGGAATTTATTTCTTACAGTTCTGGAGGCTGAGAAGTCCAAAGTCAAGGATCCACAGCTGGTGAGAGCCTTCTTACTGGTGGGGACTCTCTAGAGAGTCCCGAGATGGCATAGGGTGTGACATGGTGAGGGAGTTGAGTGTGCTCATGTTCTAGCTCAGCTATCTCTTCCTTTTCTTATAAAGCTACCATTTCTACTCCCATGATACCCATTAATCCATTTACCTATTAATTCACTGATGCATGAGTGGGTTAACCCGTTCATATGGGAAGAGCCTTCATGATCCAATCAGCTCCTAAAGGCCCCACCTCACGGTACTGCCACAACGGGGATTAAGTTTTAACATGAGTTTTGGAGGGGATAGTCAAACCATAGCAGATGTGCCATCATACAATTTTGTTAGAAAAAATTGTAATATATATATGACATTGGCGATCTTCAGAAACTCACCAGGAGAGTGATGACTATACAAAAGGTAGACTGTAGTCAGAGAGGCTGTCAGATTTTACTATTAAATAGCAATTAAAATAATCTGTCTGGCTGATTATTTACCCTGTCCAGCCCTCAAGTTACTGACCTCTCAACAAGCACACTGATGGTGGGTCCTTGGGTCCCACTAGCCTCCAACAGATGGAGGGAGGCATCTGTGCACAGTACCACACATTTCGTTTGGGATTTCACTGGACCTTCAGGATACATATTCTGTCCTTTGTGGACCAAGAAGTATTTTAGGAAGTGAATGCTTTGGCAGAAACATCCCTGAGGAAGAGCAGCGACCCCAAGAGGGAATCCTGGAGAAAGTAATCACACAAGCTGGTCAGAAAAGGGGATAGGGGAGGGGGCCATGGGCACAGGGGCTGTGACCAGCAAGTGTGTGAGGGACTTGTAGGATGTGAAGGCAAAATTAAGCAATGAGTACCCTGTGAGAGCAAACCAGTAAACCCAGTGCCCAATGGGAGAGAAAAGCACCCTGCAGGGGAATGCTGCTGTGTCTGGAGAGGAATTGGGGAGGGGGAGAAGCAAGAACATGGAGGAGGGCAGGGTCAGCACTGGAGAGGAAGGAAGCTACAACCCAGCCAGGGACTGAGGCACAGCTGACCATGGGATGCAAAGGCATACGGGCAGGGGGAGGCACAGCTGTTTCAGAAGGCAGTGTGTGTGTGTGTGTGTGTGTGGCCAAACAAGAACTTAATATCCAGAAAAAAATGAAAACAAGCTATTTTGGTCAAGGGCTTATGAAATCATCATCATTCTTCTTTCCTTGAAATATCCTTTGCTTCTGTAATAATGCTGTTGGTTCAATAAGTAAAATAAAGGAGGGTCTTTAGTGGTGTTTATCTTGGCAGTGTGTGGGGAAAATATCCTCCAAAGTTGAAATAACCACTGCATTCTTCAGAAAGTGATAGCCAAGTGAGGAAGGCAATTTGCTAGCTTGACAGATGCCTCCCTGAGAACAGTCAGCTCCCTAGTCTGATCACAAGCTACTCAACAAACAGGGTACTATCTCTGATGCTCTGCACCTGCCAGGAGGGCTGCCCAGTGAAGGTGGCCCACCTCCACTCTCTAGGAAAATACATCTCCAACTGCAAAATGGCAAACCACTGAGTTATTAATGAGCTGCTTCCCTAGAGGCTGACGAATTTAGGAAGCAGTATCATTGATTTCTCTATCTGCAAAGCTGGACCCAGGACCCTAGAACTCCACCACAATGCCACTCATCCAGAATAGCTAATGGTCTCACTTTGACTGCTTTATAGGTCTCTTAACTCCAATACAATAGAGTTCCTGCTGACTGGGAATGGAGGGGAATAGCAGGGAAGAAGACTCACTTATTTAGAGCTTGGGAGCTGGGGGAAGGAGGAGGGCTGAGGTCACTGTGATCACCTGTACTGTGCCAGACATACTTCTTCACTGGAGTGTAAGAATGAAGGCAATGGTCACACTTCCAGAGCCTAGTACAGTGCCAGGCTCAGAGAAGTCACTCAAAAACACATGGGCAGTGGGAAGCATTAGCACATATTATATCCAATAAATGTTTGTTGAATAAATGAATGAGAGGAGAGCAGGACCAGTTCTCCAAGGTGACTTTAAGAACACAGAGGTAACAGAAGGTCCCAGGGCCTGTGGGAATTCTAGAGCTCCCAGACTCATTGCCCAGAGTCCTACCCAGGTACTAGGTAGAAAGGCAGGGAGGGCTCACCTTTGGCCAGGTCCCACAGTGTGAGCACACCATCCTCGCAGGCCAGCACCAGGTAGGAGGAGGAGCAGCTGAGCTGAGAGACTGCAATGGGCGCAGCACAGGGCCACACACCCTCGGGGTCTAGGGGCAAGGACAATACTCAACCGGTTCCCCCCAGACTCTGCACCTACCCATCACTTCTATCTGGACAACCTGTGACTCAAACTGGTCTGCCTGTTCAGGGAATGGGAACCAGGAACACCTGTCTGGACTCACCATCTTCCTTCTCTTTATGAAGTGCTATTCTCCTTGCCTAGGATGATAAGATAATGTCACACTGTTATTACTCCACAGTTAATGTTTAATGAATATGTCCTAGGTGCTAGATACTGTGTTAGGCACTTTACACACATAATTTCATTGCATTCTCACAAGGGTTCTATGAAGTAGGTCCTATTAGTATCCTCTTTTTAAAGATGAGGAGACTGAGGCAGAGAAGTGACTTGCTCAAGGCCATACAGTCAGTATAGAAGGAGATTAGAAGCCAGGTTGCCTGGGAAAGGGATGGAAGAAAAGAAACTCCTCCTTTGTGAATTTTTTAATGTTACTTTTGAAGTGTAATATAAAATATAACAAGTATACAGTTCAAGGAATATTCACAAAGCAAACTTGCTCATGTAATTGCTTCCATTAATTTTTTTTTTTTTTTTTTTTTTTTTTTTTTTTTTTTTTTTTTTTTTTGTGATGGGGCCTCACTCTGTCACCCTGGAGTGCAGTAGTGTGATCTTGGCTCACTGCAGCCTCAACCTCCTGGGCTCAAGTGATCCTCCTGGCCCAGCCTCCTGAGTAGCTGGGACTACAGGCTCATGCCGCCTTGCTTGGTTATTTTTTGTAGAAACAGGGTCTCGCTATGTTGCCCAGACTGGTTTCAAACTCCTGGGCTCAAGAGATCCACCTGCCTCTGCCTCCCAAAGTGCTGGGATTACAGGCGTGAGCCACGCCTGGTCACCTCCATAAATTTGTAAAACAACAACAACCTGTATTTCCTTAGTGCCTTTCAATTTCAAAGAGCTTTCACATAGAGAAACTCTCTGGATTTTGCTATTTTCAACAAACTCATGCACTAGGCAACAATGGTATAATTAATTAGTTCTATGTTTTACACGAAAAATTGGTTGGGATGTGAAGCAACTGGCCTGAGGCTACATGGTTTGCAGACAGCTGGGCTAGGATTAGCACTGACCTTCTGATTCCAAGCCTACTCTCTCTCTCTTTATTTTATTATATTTTATCTTTTGAGACAGTGTCGCTCTGTCATCCAGGCTGGAGTGCAGTGGTACGATCTTGGCTCACTGCAACCTCTGCCTCCCGGGTTCATGTGATTCTCCTGCCTCAAACTCCTGAGTAGCTGAGATTATAGGCGCGTGCCACCACACCCGACTAATTTTTGTATTTTTAGTAGAGATGAGATTTCACCACGTTGGCCAGGCTGGTCTCGAACTCCTGACCTCAGGTGATCCACATGCCTCAGCCTCCCAAAGTGCTGGGATTACAGGCATGCGCCACTGCGCCCAGCCAAGCCTACTCTCTTTTTACCTTAGCTGCTTAAGGAGCCCTGTAGACCTGACTGTAGACTTTGTCCCTATTGACCTGTTGTCTTTAAGGAACATGACATTTCAGAGACAGATTCTTGGGGTCACACTATACCCACCAAGCCCCCTACTGCCTGCCTAGATCTGGTCCCTAAAGTGACACTTGATGTATGTCAGTCACATGCTCTCAGCTAAGCTGGAGAAGGACATGTCTGCAAGTCCTGAGCTTAGGTGACTCCCATCTCAGCAGTAGAGTACCAGCTTTATCCTTTAGAGTTCGGTTTAGTGAATACAGGAAGAAATTGTGACTTCTGGTCCAGTGTATACCAAGGACACAGGTCATTCCTGGGGGGGGGGGAAGAGAGAGAGAGAAAATGGGTGTTACATAATAAATATGGGTGGCCTTTGGTTTGCACAGAGGTGTTTGCGCAAGAGGAAGCTGGTTTGAAGTCTGAAGTGGTTTGTTTTAATGGGCAGCACCCAAGAGAAGAGTGAGCTTCCCAAGAGAGAGGGACTGGGCAGCCCCATGAGGGCTGTTCCTGGGGCCCGCTCACCTTCTTGAATAGGGAGGACAGTCTCAACTCCCCCTTGGCTGCTTTCACATCTAGAAAATTCACACCCTCTGTGTTTTAAGTAACATCTTCTGCAAGACAAATTCATACCCAGAAGCAGCCCAGTGGCTGTGGGCTCATGCCTTCTCCTATGGCAACCACTCTCTGAAGGCAGTGCCAGCCTTTGTGATCAGGGAACCTGTGCTCAAGGGCCACAGGTGCAAACAGAAACTGGCAGGCTACAGCTGGCAACTGAACTCCCCTCTTCCTTCCCTCCTACCATGCGAGGTTTGTTGGGGAACATCTCTGGGAGGGCTTGCTGAGGGGTTTCCCCAAGGTGACCCCTTGCTAGGACAACCACCCACTTCATGTTCATTTACCTGTGGGGCCCTTGACTTCCGTTGGCATTGCAAAGAGGCAGCTAGGAAGAAGGAAATAGAAGGTGGCTGTACTGGGAAAGAAAGAGACATGAGTCAGAGCCATGTAGACTCCCTGGCAAGGAGAGATGCTGGCAGAGTCTTGGTCCTAAAACCAGAATACATAGTTAGAATGGACCTTCCCAGGTGTACGAAGGCCATGAAGCAAATCACATTCTAGGCGCTGGTCCTGGTGGGATGTGCTGACCTTGGATGCTGGTGAGGGCAGGTTGGGTGGGGCTGGGAATCACTCCTGGGCCAGTGTGGTGTGTAGAGCTCTTGCCAGAGAGAGCTGTCTTTTGGAGAGCCACTTCTGTTTTGGGGAAGATCTCCTTAAAGAGCAGACTTAGGTGATCTACACAGATGTTCTCTTATCTCAGGGGCAATGCAGCCAGTGTTGTACTGATAAACTGGGTCTCTTAAATAAAAGAGGCCCCAATTTGTAGGGTTTGCAGATTTTCTTTTTTTTTTTTTTTTTTTTTTTTTTGAGGCGGAGTCTCGCTCTGTCGCCCGGACTGGAGTGCAGTGGCCGGATCTCAGCTCACTGCAAGCTCCGCCTCCCGGGTTTGCGCCATTCTCCCGCCTCAGCCTCCCGAGTAGCTGGGACTACAGGCGCCCGCCACCTCGCCCAGCTAGTTTTTTTTTGTATTTTTAGTAGAGACGGGGTTTCACTGTGTTAGCCAGGATGGTCTCGATCTCCTGACCTCGTGATCCGCCCGTCTCGGCCTCCCAAAGTGCTGGGATTACAGGCTTGAGCCACCGCGCCCGGCCAAGGGTTTGCAGATTTTCATGGTGTAAATGCTCCCACAATGGACAACTAACAGTGGTTTAACAACTGGCTTGCAAAACCCTAATTATCTCACTATGCCATAGGAGCCAGCCCCAGCACACCACTGCATCTTGTCATAGTTTTCAGACAGTAACAGAGAGCTGTTGTCAGGGATTAGCCTTCAGACTTTGTGTCCTGAAGTAAGAAAATTTAAGGTCCATTTGACAGCACGAGAGATTTCTCTTCCCGTGTGAGAACAAGAACATTCCTGAGATCCACAGTAGCTATGAGGAAACCTAATTCCTAAAACCAGCTCCCTCATCGATACTTCAGAGACGGGGGCTCTCCAACACAATTTGGAGCTAATGAGACCTAACTGCTCACCAAGATGGGAAAGTCATATATTATAATAATTATACACCTATGCTACATTACATTTAGAAAGGCAGGAAGGAAATGGAGAAAAATTTTAGTAGCGGTGACTTTATTTGTCTTTAGGATCTTCTGTGTTATTTATTATTTATTTATATTTTTATTATTATTTTTTGAGACGGAGTCTCTCTGTCCAGGCTGGAATGCAGTGGTGTGATCTCAGCTCACTGCAGCCTCCATCTCCTGGGTTCCAGTGATTCTCTGCCTCAGCCTCCTGAGTAGCTGGAATTACAGGTGCCCGCCACCACGCCCTGCTAATTTTTGTATTTTTAGTAGAGACGGTTTCACCATGTTGACCAGGCTGGTCTCAAACACCTGGTCTCAGGTAATCCGTCTGCCTGAGACTCTCAAAGTGCTGGGATTACAGGCCTGAGCCACCGTGCCTGGCCTCTGTGTTTTTTAGACAACCAGAAAAAAATTTTTTTTAAAGAGATGTCATATATAAAACTGAAATAAATTATATTTCTCATTTACATAGATATCCATTTCTTCTTTTAACTCCATATTATCAACATTTGTTCTAGTTGTATAATAACAATCTCCACACAACATTTCAAAGTATCTGCTGATGTTCTCTGAAAATTCTCCCAAACCAGAAAGAGCTTATTTATTTTAGAGATAAGGTCTCAACATGTGGCCCAGGCTGGTCTCAGATTCGGGGGCTCAAATGATCCTCCTGCCTTAGCCTCCCAAAGTGTTGGGATTACTGGTGTGAACCACTGTGCCCAGCCCCAGAAAGAGCTTTTAGATCTCAGATTAATTCAGGTCCTTGGGTTGATTCCTGTATGTGCCAAGACAGCAGAAGCCTGGGGAGGTTCCCTGGCTTTCCTGGGATTAGGGGTCTCACCTGAGTGGCTCCTCCTCCCACTCCCCATCTAGGTACTTCTTGTAGGAAGCTTGGAAGATCTCAGCTTGCTGCTCCCACTGACTGTCCTTGATGAAATGATTCTGCCCGGAGCCCATTCCGTAGCAGTCCTTGATCTTTGCAAAGACTTCCAGTGGGCTTTTGAATGGGGTGCCTAGGTTGAAAATACACAGAATTAGTCAAGCCATCTGACTTCCCCTTTCCTGATTTTCCCCTACTTCCTCTACATTTCCCAGTTTCCTGAAGAATCCCTTATCCTCAGAAACCATTCTTGCTCTGCAATTGGTCTGTATTCAGTCTTCTCCCAGCCTCTCCTGTACCCCACCAGCTTACAGAGCCCAGGCAGAGAGCAGCTGCTGTCCTCCTTCTTCTATATCTTCATCCCAACATCATTCTCTCTGCTTTTGGATTACAGAATATTTGCAAAGGCCGGGGTGTGGGGGGCGGTGGGGCAGGGAAATGTTCACAATGCCACTAGAGACTTTAAATCACTGTCCCTGTCTCCCCAGCTGATGAAGGCCCCAAATCTGCCAGTTACCATCACTTTTCAGCCACTGCTGAAGACTCACATAATTAGGCAGTCTCAGTCTCTTCTTATGCCAACACTTACCCAATTCCTTCCTTCAAAAACATCTTTCTCATCAGTCACTTTTCTTACTATTTCTCTTCCCAATAACCTTTCATTTCCTTCTTTTTCATGGGTTCCTAAATCCACAGTAAAACTGGCTGACTTGTTTTCTGGATTTGCACCCTGAGTTTCAGAATTCTGTTCACTTTGGAAGGTGCCTGGGTCCCTCAAGTTGCCCAGGAGATTCCACAGTGCCCTTGACTGCTTCCTCAGAGACAATTGCAAAACTTTCTAGAGGGAGACACTTGTTTTATAAACACATAGTATCATGTGATACACTAGTTCTCAAAAGATGATGCCAGGTCAGCAGTGACAGAGTCACTTGGGAACTTGTTAAAAATACAGATTCTCAGGGCCCACCCCAGACCTACTGGAATAGAAGAAACTCTGTGGTGGGGCCCAGCAATCTGGGTTGTTTTTTGAGATGGGGGTTGTGCTATATTGCCCAGGCTAGGCTTGAACTCCTTGGTTCAAGCAATCCTCCCACCTCAGCTTCTTGAGTAGCTGGCACTATAGGCAAACGATCTGTGTTTTAATGAGTTCTCCAAATGAGTCTGATGCAGCTAAAGTTTGAGAATTGCTATTATAAATTATACCCCTTATATTTTCACTTACTAAAATATTTTGGATATTATTTCATATTAGTACTATAGATCCTCTTCATTGTTGCTTATTTTTAGTTATTAAACCTTTTTCTTATTGTGAAGTGTAACATACATTCAGAAAAGAGCATAAAATATATACCTTAATATATCTTAATGAGTCATTATAAAGCAAACCTCTGGTATCATCTATTCAGGTCAAGAAATAGAACATCGGCTGGGTGCGGTGGCTCATGCTTGTAATCCTAGCACTTTGGAAGGCCAAGGCAGGAGGATCGCTTGAGCCCTGGAGTTTGAGACCAGCCAGGCAACATGGTAAAATCCTATCTCTACAAAAAATAAAAAAATTAGCCAGGCCTGATGGCTTGTGCCTGTAGTCCCAGCTACTTGGGAGGCTGAGGTGAGAGGATTGCTTGGGAAGCAGAGGTCACAGTGAGTCGAGACTATACCACTGCACTCCAGCCTGGGGGACAGAGGGAGACCCTGTCTCAAAAAAAAAAAAAAAAAAAAAAAAAAGAAAAAGAAAAAAGAAATAGAATATTGCCATCTCACTAGAAGCTTCCCAGGGGCCCCTTTCTAATCACAATTCTCTGGGAAGAGTGGCAACCACTCTCTTGACTTTTATGGTAGCCACTTCATTGCATTTATTTATGCTTTTATCACCTAAACATGCATCCTCAACACCATAGTTTCATTTTGCCTGATTCTAAACTGTACATAAGGGGAACCATGCAGTATTAACTCTATAGCTGCCCTCTTTTGCTCAACATTGTTCACGAGATTTATCCATTTTGCTGTGTGTAGCTGCAGTTTGTTCATTTTTTGTTGCTGTATAGTATTCCATTGAATAAATATAGTACAATTTATCTGTTCTACTAATGATGAACATTTAGTTGTTTTGTGTTTGGGGCTATTCAAAATCATGTCGCTATTACCATTCATGCACATGTTTCCTGGAACACGCTTGCTTGCAAATCTATGGGTACATTCTAGAAGTAGAGTGACTAACTCAAGCTGGCTTGCTTAGGAGTTTCCTAGTTTTAGCACTGAAAAATCTCACATCCCAGGAAACCCCTCAGTCAGGCAAACAGGTATGGTTTGTCACCCTATCACCTAGCAGTGCAAATACTGTGTCATAGGATACAAATTATTGTCAACTTTACTAGATAATACCAAACCATTTTCCAAAGTGGTTGTACCAGTTTTCATTGCTAAATGCAATATATGGGAGTACTGATTGTTCCACATCCTCACCATCACTTGGTGTGGTCAGTCTTTTTAATTTTACCCATCCTAGTGAATGTGTTGTGCTACTTCACTGTGATATTAGTTTGCACTTCCCTGTAGACTAATGATGGTGAGCACCTTTTCATGTTTATTGGCTATTTAAATAATCTTTTTTTTGTGTGAATAGCCTGTGCAATACTCTTGCCTGTTTTGTACTAGATTATCTCTCTTTTTCTTAAGAATCTGTAGTAGTTCTTCATATATTCTGGACACGGACCATTAGTGGGTTTTACGTGTTTTGCAAATTACTTCTACCTACCTATGTGACTTGATGATCTTTCATCCTCTTAATGATGTCTCTGAATGATTTGAAATTCCTAATTTTAATGTAGCCAAATTTATTCAATGTTTTAGAATTGTAAGTACTTTTTGTGTCTTATTTGAAAAGTCTTTCTCTACCCAGAGGTGATAAAGGTATTGTTTATATTATTTTCTTTTTCTTTTTTTTGAGACAGCGTCTCGCTCACTGTGTCACCCAGGCAGGAGTGCAATGGCGCAATTTCAGCTCACTGTAACCTCTGCCTCCCAGGTTCAAGCAATTCTCCCGCTTTAGCCTCCCAAGTAGCTGGGACTACAGGCACATGCCACCATGCCTAGCTAATTTTTGTATTTTGATTTTTGTGGAGATGGGGTTTCTACATGTTGCCCAGGATGGTTTCAAACTCCTGAGCTCAAAAGCAATCTGCCTGCCTCAGCCTCCCAAAGTGCTGGGACTACAGGTGCATGCCATCACGCTCAGCTAATTTTTTTTTTTTTTTTTTTTTTGGTATTTCTAGTATAGACGGGGTTTTGCCATGTTGGCCACACTTGTCTTGAACTCCTAGCTTCAAGTGATCCACTTGCCTTGACCTCCCAAAGTGCTGGGATTACAGACATAAGCCACTGCACTGGGCCTAAAGGCTATATTATTTTCTAAAAGCTTTACTGCTTTGCCTCTCATATATTTACTTCTACAGTGCTTCTGGAATTTAGTTTTGTGTATGGCATGAGGCAGGGGTTAAGTTTTATTTTTGTCTCCATATAAACCACCATCACCACTTATTGAAATGACCACCCTTTCTCCAGTGCTCTGTAGTGCTGCCTCTGTAATGCATCAAGTGTCCATTTATGCCTGGGTCTATTTTCGTCTCTATATCCTGTTTCATTCACCTATTTTTCCTCCATTTTTCTATCTGCTATTTCTATCTATCTATATTTCTATATTTCATCTATATTTCTATTATTCACTTATCTATTTTTTATCTTAATAACTGCAGTTTTATAATAAATATTGATAGAGCAAGTTTGACCACCATATACTTTTACAAGAGAAAATTGTCTATTCTTCACCTTTTTCATTTCCCTTTTTGGGGGGTTGTTCTTGATTTTGAACCAGGGTCGTCTTCTGTCACCCAGGCTGGAGTGTAGTGTTGTGATCATAGCTCACTGCAGCCTCAACCTCCTAGGCTCAAGTGATCCTCCTGCTTTGGCCTCTCAAAGTGTTAGGGTTACAGGCCTAAGCCACCACACTTGGCCTCTCATTTGTTCTTTTAATGGTTGCAAAGTATTCTTTTGTATGACTGTACCCGATTTTATTTTATTTTATTTTATTTATTTATTTATGATGGGGTTTCACTCCCATCTCCCAGACTGGAGTGCAACGGCACCATCTCACCTCACTGCAACTTCTGCTTCCTGGGCTCAAGTGATTCTCCTGCCTTAGCCTCCCAAGTAGTTGGGACTACAGGTGCATGCCACTCTGCCTAATTTTTGTATTTTTTGTGGAAGTGGGGTTTTGCCATGTTCCCCAAGCTGGTCTTGAACTCCTGAGCTCAAGCAGTCTGCCCACCTTGGCCTCGTAAAGTGCTAGGATTATAGGCATGAGCCACCGCGCACTGCCCAGATTTTATTTAACCAATTATTCACCTCTGTGCATAATGCTACAGTGAACATTCTTCTTCTTCTTTTTTTAATCCTAACTACTAGTCCACCAGGGTGAACATTCTTATAGATATGTCTTTGTGATCTTGTGTGAATGCTGAGAGGATATCCTCTGTATTCGCTGCCTACAATAGCTAGCCTCTCTACTCCTCTTGACCAAGTCCCATTCTTTGAAACTTTGCCCAAATGTCCCTTTCTTTGATAAAACCTTTGCTTACTCCCTAGCAAGTCAGTCGCTTCTTACCCTGAGTTTTCACAGTCCCTGATGGTCCCTACTGCTGTACTCATCACATCCTACTATGGTGGTTTCTCGTCATTCTCCCTTAGCAGACTATCAGCTTCTAGAGTGCGGGAGAGGAGAGGTGTTTTACTCATCTTTGTGCTTGGTGCATTGTGGGCATTCAGCAAATAATAATGAATAAATTAACACAGGAATGTAGGAATGAATGTATTACAACTAGCAGTCAAATGAATTAGCACAGAAATGTAGGAATAAATGAACTCATCCTGGCAATTCAGAAAAGACACCTTTCTTTCCTGACCTTCCAATTCTGTTAGTTAACTGTATGTAATACAAATGCATTTACTTACATTTTTTGTTTTTACATCTCAGAGCTTATGAGTTTAAAAAAATTTCTTCTTCATAACTATGTTTGTAATTTTGATATTGTTGCTAATAAATTGAAAAGATAAGACATGTGGAGAAAGGAGGAAAGAACAGATAAATCAATGGCAAAAGGAGAGAGATTTGAATCACACTTACCTGTAACAGGCTTAGGTGGTTTGATCTTCATTATGTAAACTGGAAGACTCAATTTAATGTCTCCTTTAAAACAAGCATTCGTATCCTAAAATAAGGAAAAGGCATAGTTAATAAGCCAAGAGAATAGAGGAAATAGAATAATTCAAAACACTAATTTTAAAAGAAAGTGGAAAAGGAGGGGAAAAAGAAGAAAAAGAGATAGGACAAATAGAAAGTAAATAGCAATATTGTAAAAGTAAATAGCAAGACTGTAGATTTAAACCCAAACACGTAAATAATCACATTAAGGCCGGCGGTGGCTCACGCCTGTAATCCCAGCACTTTGGGAGGTCGAGATGGGCGGATCACGAGGTCAGGAGATTAAGACGGTGAAACCCCGTCTCTACTAAAAAAAAAAAAATACAAAAAACTAGCCGGGCGAGGTGGCGGGCGCCCGTAGTCCCAGCTACTCGGGAGGCTGAGGCAGGAGAATGGCGTAAACCCGGGAGGCGGAGCTTGCAGTGAGCTGAGATCCGGCCACTGCACTCCAGCCTGGGCGACAGAGCGAGACTCCGTCTCAAAACAAAACAAAACAAAAAAAATAATAATCACATTAAATGCATATGGTCTAAATAACCCCAATTAAAAGGCAGAGATTGTCAGACTCTATAAAAAGGCTAGACCCTTGGTGACACACACTTGTAGTCCCAGCTACTCTGTGGGCTGAAGTGGGAAGAACGCTTGAGGCCAGGAGTTTGAGGTGGCAATGTGCTATGATTGTGCCTGTGAATAGCCACTGCATTCCAGCCTGAGCAATATAGCGAGACTCCATCTTTGAAACAATTTTTTAGAAAGGGCAAGACCAAACTATATGAGGTCAAAAAGAAACTTTTTTTTTTTTTAGACAGGATCTTGCTCTGTCACCCAGGCTGGAGTATAGTGGAACAATCACAGCTCACTGCAGCATCGACCTTCTGAGCTTAAGCAATCCTCCCACCTCAGCTTCTGAATAGCTGGGATCACAGGTGTGCACTACCACACCCGGCTAATTTAGTTTTGCAGAGACGAGGTCTCGCCATGCTGCTCGGGATGATCTTGAACTCCTGGGCTCATGTGATCCTTCTGCTTCTGCCTCCCAAAGTAATGGGATTACAAGTGTGAGCCACCACACGTGGCCAAGAAATTCATTTTATGAAACACTATCTGAAACCATAGGGAAAAAGAAGAAACTCGTTATATTAAACATAATGACACAAATATGTATAAGAACAAAAGTGAAGAAAAAGATATATCTTGCTAAAACTGAATCAAAAGAAAGCTCGGGTGGCCATATTAGTATGTGACATAGAAGAATTCTGAACAAAGAATATCAGGAATCAAAGGGTCAGTAAATAATGACAAAACAACGAATTCATCCGAAGACAAAACATTCCAAATTGTTAAACATCTAATTACAAAGCTTCAAAATACATGAAGCAAAAATCTGTAAAAGTGAAAGAAGAAAAAGATAAATCTACAAGCTTAGAAACTCCTTTTTCAATAAGTACAGAATAAGTAAACAGAAAAGCAGTAAGAATATAGTAAGGGTATAAAAGGAAAAACAGGAAGGAGATAGAAGACTTGAATAGCCTAACCAATAACAGCTTTATTGGTCTTGAAACGTCCTTTTCAAGTGCATATAAACATTTACCAAGATAATCAACATTGTGGGAATAAAACAAATCTAAATAAACTTAAAATAATTCAAATATATAAAGTATGTTTTTGGATCACAATTGATTTTCTTATCACAATGGATTTTATGAGAAGCCCATAAAAAAAAGCTATCTGTAACATTTCCAATATTTGGACACTAAATAACATACTTCTAAAAATCTACTAGTCGACCGGGAGCAGTGGCTCACGCCTATAATCCCAGCACTTTGGGAGGCCAACGTGGGCAGATCACAAGGTCAGGAGTTCAAGACCAGCGTGGCCAAGATGGTGAGACCCCCATCTCTACTAAAAATACAAAAATTAGCCATGCGTGGTGGCAGGCACCTGTAATCCCAGCTACTCAGGAAGCTGAGGCAGAGAATTGCTTGAACCTGGGAGACGGAGGTTGCAGTGAGCCAAGATCACCCCAGTGCACTCCAGCCTGGGTGACAGAGCGATATTCCATCTTGGAAGAAAAAAAAAAAAGAAAGAAAGAAAAGAGAAAAAAGAAAGAAATTAGAAGAGGAAACTAAACCCAAAGTGAGCAGAACAAAGGAAATAATAAAAACAAACTGGAAATCAGTGAGATAGAAAACAGAAAAACAATAGGGAAAAATATAGGAAACTAAAATCTTGTTCTTCTGAGAAGATGAATAAAATGGACAAACTTTTAGCCAAACTGATTAAGAAAAAAAGAGAGAAGACACAAATTATCAATATCAGGAATGAGAGGGATGACATCACAATAGATTTTAAAGACAATGAAGGGATAATAATGGAATGTTATGAACCACTTTAAGCCAATAAATTTGACAACTTAGACAAAATGGACAAATTACTCAAAAGACACAAGGTACAAAAGCTTGCTCAAGAAGAAATAGGTAACCTGAATAGTGCTTTATCTATTAAAGAGGTTGAATTTGTAGTTCCACAAAGAAAGCTCCAAGACTAGATGGACACATTAGTAAAGTCTACTTAATATTTTAAGAAGAAATAATGCCCAGACCGGGCAACATATTTTTCTATAAAAAATTTTGAAAATTAGACAAGCATGGTGGCACACAACTGTAGTCTTAGCTATTTGGAAAGCTGAGGTGGGAGGATTGCTTGAGCCCAGGAGGTTGAGGCTGCAGCGAGCCATGATCATGCCATTGCATTCCAGCCTGAGTGACAGAGTGAGCCCCTGTTTCAAAATGAAAAAAGAAGAAGAAAAGAAAAAAATGTACAAACAAATTGATGAGTAAAAAAATGCAAGTTTATAAGAAAATATACACAGTATGATGCCACTTATGTAGAAAAAAATTCCATGAAGCAAAACTATATTTTTCAAAATAAATATAAGAATGTAAACATACACTAAAGATCTAGAAACACATCAACTGGGGCCGGGCGCGGTGGCCCACGCCTGTAATCCCAGCACTTTGGGAGGCTGAGGCGGGTGGATCACCTGAGGTCAGGAGTTTGAGACCAGCCTGACCAACATAGTGAAACCCTGTCTCTACTAAAAATACAAAAAACCAAACAAACAAACACACACACACACACACACACACACACACACACACACACACACACACACACACACATCAAGCTAATAATGGTGATTACCTCTGGAGAGGGCTGTTTATCTGAATTCCTGGACTTTTCTAAGAGTGATACATTCATCTATTATTTGTATAATGTGAAATATAATGTAACTATTTTTATTTTTATTATTCTTTGTGAGACAGGGTCTTGCTCTGTCGCCAAGCTAGAATGCAGTGGTGCAATCTCGACTCACTGCAGCCTCCACTCCAGGACTCAAGCCATCCACCCACCTCAGTCTTTTGAGTAGCTGGGACCACAGCCATGTGCTACCACACCTGGCTAATTTTTTTTTTTTTTTTTTTTTTTTTTTAGACAGCTGTCTCCCAGCATGGAGTACAGTGGTGTGATCTCGGCTCACTGCAACCTCCGCCTCCCAGGTTCAAGCGATGCTCCTGCCTCAGCCTCCTGAGTAGCTGGGATTACAGCCACACACCACCACATCCAGCTAATTTTTATATTTTTAGTAGGGATGGGGTTTCACCATGTTGGTCAGGCCGGTCTTGAACTCCTGACCTCGTGATCCGCCTGCCTTGGCCTCCCAAAGTGCTGGGATTACAGGCATGAGGCACCCCGCCCGGCCATTTTTTGTATTTTTTGTAGAGGCAAGGTTTTGCCACGTTGCCCAGGCAAATTCCTGAACTCAAGAGATGCTCCTGCCTTAGGCTCCCGAAATGTTGGGATTACAGACATGAGCCACCCCGCCTGGCCTAATGTAACTTTAAAAGGGAAAAAAGAAAGGGCTCTAGCGAGAGACTTCCATTTCAGAAGTTCACCACTACTCTACTGACATGCCTGAGTCCTCCAAGAGCCATGCCTTCTGAAGACATGGTGTGTTCCTGGTCTCAGAGGAAGAGCCAGGAAGCTCCAGGAAACCTGCTCTGTTCTCTAAGGTATTCCAAAACAAACACAAAATCCCCAAGTCACTCAGCTTGATGAATCGGGCTGTTATTTTGGTAGGGGCAAATCCAGGATTCACGGGACGCTTTTTTAAGAAAGACAGAACTATAAACACAAAATGCCCATAGCCACTGTAATTCCATCTAATATGGGGGAAATTGTGACAGAGGAAATCTAGAGTGAAGACGTAGTGGTATTAAGTAATTACAGTTAAAATATGTTACCTTTGCTAATTTTACAAAAATGTATAACCATATGCACACATTGCTAGGGCCCCTTCCAGGGGCCCAAGTGAGGGGCCCTGAAATTTAAGCTCCCTTAACTTTAGGTAAACCCATGTCTGGCCAAATGACTTGGGTCAACTATTCTCAGGGTCGGGAGGTCATCTTCAATGAATATGAGGCATAAGATTAAGTCACTGAGAATTGAAAATAGTGCCCAGGTGGAACATTTTACTAGCATATTTGACATTTAAGGTAAATTTCAAGTAAAAATAAAAATCTTGGGCCCAGTGTGGTGACTCATGCCTGTAATCCCAGCACTTAGGGAGGCCGAGGCAGGCGGATCACCTGAGGTCGGGAGTTCAAGACCAGCCTGACCAACATGGAGAAACCCCATCTCTACTAAAAATCCAAAATTAGCCAGGCATGGTGGTGCATGCCTGTAATCCCAGCTACTCGGGAGGCTGAGGCAGGAGAATCGCTTGAACCTGGGAGGGAGAGGTGGCAATGAGCCAAGGTCGTGCCATTGCACTCCAGCCTGGGCAATAAGAGCAACGAGAATGAAACTCCGTCTCAAAAAAAAAAAAAAAAAAAGAAAAAAAGAATTAATAATTTTTTAAAAATCTCTAAAATGCAAATTTAAGTCTCTCTGGAGATTTTCTTTAAAGTTTCTTACCATTTCTAACTGATCTGCAGAAAGGAGACCAAGGGTGTTCTGAGGAGAAAAATGAGAAATTAATTCACAATAGGTTTGATGCATGTTTACCATCCCCTTTAATCTTCTGGCATGCTCTCTCTTCCCCTCAATTACTCTTGTGAGTGAATTCATGCAATAGATACAGAGGGCCAGTATTTGTGTGGACCTCTGGCCTGCAGAAATTCAACACATGATCCCTATTTTCCAGGATTTTAAAAAGTAGTTGGGGAAATAGGAAATAGTTAATAATAAGAGGAAATCTGAATGAATAGAGTTGAGGAGATCAGTCAGAACACCATTACAAGAATCTAAATTGAGGCAAATATTTCTGATTGGCAAAATGTAACAGTGATGTTGAGAATTACATTTAAGTAACTCTAAATATAATTCATAGTAAAAGAACTATCACTGTAACTGGCATTCATTGGCTGCTTTTTGGTGTATGAAAAAGAAGTGAATTATGGTGAGAAACCACCCTATTTAAGGTGCTTTTCCTATTTGGATAACAAATTAGTCCAAACAAAAATATATCTTTTGAGCACCAAGTATGATACTACGGAATTTGTTGATAAAAAGCAAAAGGTATGGTCTTAACAATCTAGAAATTTATTATCCATTGAAGACAAGAGGATTTTCATGTATAACAAGATAACTAAAAACCTAGGTAGTAGGTGAGAGGTGTCAAAAAATGGGTACAAATAATAACATTCTATAATAGCTTAGAGGAGGAAGATCTCTGGGCTAGTAACTTTCCCAGGGACATAGGACTACATTCCATTATGAAGACATTCACCAAGGAGAAAGGCATTTATTCAAAGCCACTTGAGCTCAGCAGTGAATGTAACTCTCAATCTTGGTCTCCTACATTAATAATTTCACTAATTAATTTAGCACCCAATACAATGTGTTTTAAAGGGGTGCTCAGTTAATATCAATATATTCATGTTGGTGGTTTAAAAGTAAAAATAATAAGCATACACTGTATAGATAAGCAAATTAAGTCTTAATATTTACTGAGTAACTACATTTTAAAAACACAGCAAGCACAGGCCGGGTGCGGTGGCTCACGCCTGTAATCCCAGCACTTTGGGAGGCCGAGGCGGGCGGATCACGAGGTCAGGAGATCGAAACCATCCTGGCTAACACAGTGAAACCCCGTCTCTACTAAAAATACAAAAAAATTAGCCAGGCATGGCGGTGTGCACCTGTAGTTCCAGCTACTCAGGAGGCTGAGGCAGGAGAATTGCTTGAACTCGGGAGGTGGAGGTTGCAGTGAGCAGAGATCGCATCACTGCACTCTAGCCTGGGTAACAGAGTGAGACTCAAAAAACAAAATAAAAAACAAAAACAGAAACAAAAAAACAGCACAAGGCCCAGGCATCATATATAAATAAACTGAAATGGTAGACTTTCTACTTTCTAAGGATAATAGAAAAATATATATATATATTTCTGTATATTGAGAACAACCTGTTTATATCATAGTCTAGAAAATTTAATGGAATTTGAGGCATGAAAAGATTATTTCAGCCAGGAGGGAAAAAAGATTACCAGTGAAGCAGGAGTCAGAATAAAAGACCCTCCTTCCAGGACAAAAGACCCTCCTTCCAGAGAAATGCCTGGGAGTGGTCTCAGTGGAGAGGCAACTCCTAGACTAGAGAGATACTGAGATTCCCACTACTGAAGACACCTTTACTTTTTTATACCTTATTTTAACCAAAGGAAACTGACTTGGCAGACAGGAGCCAATATTCCTGTTGTCCTCTCTATAATAGCCCAGAGGCCTCATTCATCATAAATTTCCAAGGACTTGGGCTAGATGTGGGTCAGGGGTAGGGAGAAACATATCGGCTGAAAGCAGAGATACTTCCTACCAGTTGCAGCTGTCTGACTTTTTTCTTTGGATTTGAAGTGAGTTGGGGGTTCTCTACTTTCTTGAGCCAAGTCTCCTTGGGCAATTTATACACATCCAGCCAAATATCTCCGGCTCCTGCATTGGGAAACCAGAGAACCATTGAGCAACTGTAAGACAGCCACAAGTTTCCTCTGAGAAATGGCCTGTTTTCTTCTCAGAACTGCTGGGAAAGAGACCAGCCACTTCCGTAGCAGGCAACTTTGACACACTGAAGGAGAAGTAGTTCTGCAATGGTTATTGCAAGTCCTCATGCCCCACATAACTTTCCCATGGAGAGTTATCCCCTCAACCCACCATCACCTATCTAAGGGAAGCAGGGGCTTCTCACACTAACAGCACTCATGCAACATGATGTTTTAACCAAATTGCTCTGCCTAGCCCCCACGTTTTCTATGTTGCGAATGGTAAATTCCATTGACATTAAAAAAATATGGGGTCGGGCCTCGTGGCTCATGCCTGTAATCTCAGCACTTTGGGGGTCCGAGGTGGGCGGATCACCTGCAGTCAGGAGTTCGAGATCAGCCTGGCTAACACGGTGAAATCCCATTTCTACTAAAAATACAAAAATTAGCCAGGCGTGGTGATGTGTGCACCTGTAATCCCAGCTACTCAGGAGGCTGAGGTAGGAGAATTGCTTGAACCCAGTGGATTCTGACCCTTCCAATGTCAGGTATTTAAGGAAGACATGCATTTTATTTACTTATTATTATTATTATTATTATTATTATTTTGAGAAGGAGTCTTGCTCTGTCGCCCAGGCTGGAGTGCAGTGGCATGATCTCAGCTCACTGCAACCTCTGCCTCCCAGGTTCAAGTGGTTCTCCTGTCTCATCCTGTGAAGCAGCTGAGATTACAGGTGCCTGCCAGCATGCCCGGCTAATTTTTATATTTTTAGTAGAGACAGGGTTTCACCATGTCGGCCAGGCTGGTCTCAAACTCCTGACCTGAGGTGATCTGCCCACCTCGGCCTTCGAATGCTAGGATTACAGACATGAGCCACCACACTTGGCCAAGGATATGCATTTTATAATGCTTTATGTATTCAAGGAAACTTTTGCACCATCTGTACTGGTTTCCTGAGGCTGTCATAACAAAGGACCACAAACTGGGCAGCTTAAAACAATAGATATTTATTCCCTCAGAGTCCTGGAGGCCAGAAGTCTGAAATTAAGGTGATCAGAAGATTACTTTTTAAGAAAAAATTTAGCCAGGATCCCATACCGTGGGAGAACAAACTTTCCCAGGTTAACATCTCCTCAAATATTGGTCAGAAGAATTCTTTAGGTACATCTTTCCCAATTCTAACCCTTCCTCAGACACACTCCTGTCAGTTACTGATTCTGTATGTGCTGCCTTCCTCCCTAGACAGGTAAAACTAAAGGCAAAATGTCAGTGGATGTGATCGCTTCAGCAGCACATATACTAAAGCTGGAACGATACAGAGATGATTAGCATGGTCCCTCTGCAAGGATGACACACAAATTCATGAAGCATTTCTTTTTTTTTCTTTTTCTTTTTATTTTTTTTTGATACAGAGTTTCACTCTGTTGCCCAGGCTGGAGTGTAGTGGCCCGATCTCAGCTCACTGCAAGCTCCGCCTCCCAGGTCAAGCGGTTCTTCTGTCTCAGCCTCCCCAGTAGCTGGGATTACAGGTCCCCACCACCACGTCCAGCTAATTGTTGTATTTTTAGTAGAGATGGGGCTTCACCATGTTGGCCAGGTTGGTCTTAAACTCCTGACCTCAGGTGATCCGCCCGCCTCTGCTACCCAAAGTGCTGAGATTATAAGCGTGAGCCACCACATCCAGTCCAGGAGGTGGTACTTCTTTTTTTTTTTGAGACGGAGTCTTGCTCTGTCACCCAGGCTGGAGTGCAATGGCGCAATCTCGGCTCACTGCAATCTCCGCCTCCCAGATTCAAGCGATTCTCTTGTCTCAGCCCCCTGAGTAGCTGGGATTACAGGTGTGCACCACCACGCCCGGCTAATTTTTGTATTATTATATTTTTTTAGTAGAGACGGGGTTTCACCACGTTGGTCAGGCTGGTCTTGAACTCCTGACCTCGTGATCCGCCCGCCTTGGCCTCCCAAAATGCTCCTTGCCCGTCCAGGAGGTGGTATTTCTATCATTTCCCCTTGAGTGTGGTCTGGACCTAGTGACTTGCTCCTTACAGAGGATACGGGGGGAAAAACAGTAGCTCTACAGTGGAGAAACCTGGCGGACACCACTGCAAGTGATCAAGGTTAATATCAGAAGTAGTGAGTCATGCTGCTATAATGTATCCCTTGATATGATGCAATGAGAAAAGCAGGTCACCTCTGTTGTATCTTCCCCCAAATCCTTAACCCCAGTTGAATCATGAGAAAAATATCAGACAAGCTGAAATTGAGGGATATTCTGCCAAATACCTGACTGGTACTTTTTAAAAATGTTAAGGCCTTGAAAAATGAGGAGAGGCCAAGAAACCATCCCAGACAGGAGGAGACTAAGGAGACACAATGACTACATATAATATGGTATCCCAGATTGAACTGTGGAGCTAAAAAAAAAAAAAAGATTAGTGGAAAAACTAGTGAAATTTAAAACAAATTCTGTAGTTAAGAGTTAATTAATAGTACTGTACCAATGTCATTTGCTTAGTTTTGACAAATGTGGTGTGGCCATGTTGAACATTAATACTAGAGAAGCTGGGTGAAGGGCATAAAGGAACTCTGTAATTTCTTTGCAACTCTTCTTTAAATTGAAAATAATTTCTAAATAAAAGGTTTGGAGGGACAAAAGCAATCATTTGGAAGAGATTGAAAATCTGAACCTTAACAGTCTTTGGTTAATCTTGCCTTGTAGGAGGAAGGCTGCAAAGTCCCCTCCTTGAGAGACCTCCATCTTTATACAGGTAGTTTGTTTGCTGGTATCATCCTGAAAACAAAAGAGATGTTGATAGAGTAGGCATAGCCTGCCAACAGAGAATGTATATCAGGGCTCTCTGTGGTTTGCACCCAGGAGCAGAGATCCTTTCAGAACTTGGGACATGAAAAGATGCTTCAAACTGCTTCATACTTCTCATTTTTGTACAGGAATTGGACAAGATGGTATGTAAAGAAGTAGAACTCACTTTTCTATGTAAGGTTTTTGAACTTATTTCCTGGTCTCTTAAATACTCCTGGTGACTTCTGGCATACTATTGGATCTCCTGGTCAGGTGTGCAAACCCTAAAGCCTATACTGGCATCCAATTATTCAACTGAACTGAAATAAATTCTACATGACACTGAAAAATCTGGTAGTTGCTGGACAAAAGGCTCTATCTAGACTATGGTAAAGACTGAATGTAACCCTAGTATGAAACCTGCTCAAATTGTGGATAAGGTCAGAGAGGCTCAATGTGAATGGTTATGCTTTTTTTTTTTTTTTAATTTTTAAAAATTTTAGGAGAGATGGAGTCTCACTTTGTTGCCCAGGCTGGTCTTGAACTCCTGGCTTGCAAGTGATCTTTCCAAGTTGGCCTCTGAAAGTGCTGGGATTATAGGGGCATGAGTCACCATGCCCAGACTAATGTATCTCCTAAGTCTCTTAATTTATATTAGCTCCCTTGTTTGTTTTTCTGTTTGCCATTTATTTGTTGAAGAAACCATGTCATTTGCCCTATGGAATTTTTCACATTGTGAACTGAACTGATTGCATCTCCATGGTTCCTGTATTTCCTGTAAACTGATAATCAGATCTACAACTTTGATTAGGTTTAGGTTCAATGTTTTGGGAAGAACATTCCACAGGGTGCACTGTGTCCTTCCTACTGCATCGTATCAGGAGGCCCATAATAGCTGGTTGTCTCTCTTTTAGTAATGTTAAGGTTGACAATTGAGAACAGTTATCATCCTGACTCCTTTATTACAAACTTCCCCATCAGCCATTGGTAGTTATTGCCTAGACCATTCTTTGTAATAGGGAACAAGAGTAGGATACCTCAGTTCTATCATTCCTTCTGCATTTGTTAGAATTCTTCTATAAGGAAGATCTTTTCATCATCAACTATTTGGTTGCCTTGAAATTTGGTTGCCCATATGAAAAAGTCAGGATAAAAGCTTGATTCTTTCCCTTATCAGTTTTCAGAATACTGAGTTTGTGCCCTCACAACTTCCAAAGGTGATAAAAAAAAAAAGTATTTAAAATATATGATTATGAATTAATGGATTTTAAACATTTTTGTGTGTTTTAATCCACCAACAGTACTTTTTTTGCAATGTCGCTGATAATTTGAATATCATAGTTATGCTGGTCTCATAAAATGAGTTGTGGGATATTCCTAGTATTTTTTTTTCTTAGGAGAGTTTATTTAAAGATAAAATTTTAATATAGGTAAAGGCACAGGTATTAAATGCATAACTTGATGAGTTTTGACAAACTTATACATCCATGTAACTAATACCCAGTCAAGGTATAGGACATTACCATTATCCTAGAAAGTTACCTTATGCCTGTTTGAGCCAATTACACTTCCATATGCAACCAATGTTCTGCTTTCCATCACTAACACAGATAAATTTCGCCTGTTCTTAAGTTTCATATAATTAGAATGTACTCTTTTGTGTCTGGCTTCTGTCATTCAACTTGATGTTTCTGAGTTTCATCTGCTGTGTTGTTTTTAATCATCAGTTGTTTATTATTTATTATTGCTGATTAGTGTTCCATTGACTTAGTCTATGGATTTTTTATTTGTTCTCTGATTATGTTTTTTTGTTTTTGTTTTGTTTTGAGATGGAGTCTCGCTCTGTCATCCAGGCTGGAGTGCAGCGGTGCAATCTCAGCTCACTGCAATCTCTGCCTCCCAGGTTCAAGCAATTCTCCTGTCTCAGACTCCCAAGTAGCTGGGACTACAGGTGTGTGCCACTACACCTGGCTAAGTTTTTGTATTTTCAACCTCTGCTTCCCGGATTCAAGTGATTCTCGTGTCTCAGCCTCCTGAGCTGGGATATAGATGCCTGCCACCATGCTCAACGAAGTTTTGTATTTTTAGTAGAGACGGGGTTTCACCATGTTGGCCAGGGTGGTCTCAAACTCCTGACCTTAAGAGATCCACCTGCCTGCCTCCCAAAGTGCTGGGATTAAAGGCATGAGCCAACGTGCCTGACCTATTTTTGGTGAGTGTTGTTAATTTGAGGATTCTAATACATGTGTAATTATATCTCATTGTGATTTTAATTTTTTTTTTTTTTTGAGGCGGAGTCTTGCTCTGTCGCCCGGACTGGAGTGCAGTGGCCAGATCTCAGCTCACTGCAAGCTCCGCCTCCTGGGTTTACGCCATTCTCCTGCCTCAGCCTCCCGAGTAGCTGGGACTACAGGCGCCCGCCACCTCGCCCGGCTAGTTTTTGTATTTTTAGTAGAGACGGGGTTTCACCGTGTTAGCCAGGATGGTCTCGATCTCCTGACCTCGTGATCCGCCCGTCTCGGCCTCCCAAAGTGCTGGGATTACAGGCTTGAGCCACCGCGCCCGGCCCATATATCTTCTTTGGTGAATTATTTTCAAATCCTTTGTCCATTAAAAAAAAGTTACATCGTTTCCTTGTTTTGAGAGTTCTTTATATAGTCCGGTTACAAGTCCCTTATCATATATGCCATTTTCAATGAATTCTCCCCGTCTATGGGTTGTATTTTCATTCTGTTAACAATATCTTTTACAGAAGTTTTAAATTTTGATAAAGTCCAGTTTATCTTTCTTCTATGGATCATGCTTTTGGTATTGTGGCTAAAATATATTTACCTAACCCAGGATCACTTTCTCGTATGTTTCAGTCTAGAAGTTTTATAGTTTTAGGTTTTACATACAGGTATATGATCCATTTTGAGTTACTTTTTGTATATGGTGTGAAGAATGAAGTCCAATATTAATATTTTATGATTAGTGCTTTTCTTTTTTTTTTTTTGAGACGGAGTCTCGCTCTGTCGCCCAGGCTGGAGCGCAGTGGCCGGATCTCAGCTCACTGCAAGCTCCGCCTCCCGGGTTTACGCCATTCTCCTGCCTCAGCCTCCCGAGTAGCTGGGACTACAGGCACCCACCACCTCGCCCAACTAGTTTTTTGTATTTTTTTTTTAGTAGAGACGGGGTTTCACCGTGTTAGCCAGGATGGTCTCGATCTCCTGACCTCGTGATCCGCCCGTCTCGGCCTCCCAAAGTGCTGGGATTACAGGCTTGAGCCACCGCGCCCGGCCTGATTAGTGCTTTTCATGGTCCTAAGAAATCTCTGCCTGCCCCAAGGTGGCAAAAAAAAATTCCTGTGTGTGTGTGTGTGTTTTTTTTCAAGAAGAAATGTTTTTAGCCTTTACATTTAGATCTAAAATCCCTATCAAATTAATTTTTATGTATAGTGTGAAGCAGAGTTGAGGTTCATTTTTCCATACTTGCTTTTCCAGTGTTTTAGCATTATTTGCTGAAAATACTTTCTTTTGGCCCCCACTGAATTGCCTTGGTGCCCATCAGTAGTATTTCTTAGAAGATAAAATATAATAAAAAATCTACTATGACTCACACCTGTAATCCCAGTACTTTGGGAGGCTGAGGCAGGAGGATCACCTGAGGCTAGGAGTTCATGATCAGGCTGGGCAACAACATGGCAAGACCCTGTCTCTATTTAAGAAAAAAAAAACGTACTCTGAGCAACACCCTCTCTTTTGGGAATTCACGGATTTAAAAAATAATTTCTGAAAACTTACAGTATTGTAGCCAATGATCTGGGAAAAGGGGATTTGAAAGGTAAATAAGACAGGTCCTCTTCTCTCAGGAGAAGCAGTCGTATGAACATATTAGGGTAGAGGGTGTGGGAAACACTGTGGTAGAAATTGTGTTCTCTTTGTCAGTGGCACAAAGCAGGAAGAGATCAGCTCCTCTTGGGTATATAAGGGAAAGTATCTTAGAGGAGGTATTTGGGCTGGTCTTGAAGAATGGGGGAAATTTTGGTGGGGAGAAAAGGCAGGCAGGGAGATGAGGAGAGCATTTGAAGCAGAAGGAACAGCATGGGCAAGGGATGGGGAATGTGAAACAGCCTAGGACATTTAGGGACTTTTAAGTACTTATTAGATATGTTGGTCTGATTCTCAAAAGAAAAATCTGGAGTTCCTTTGCTAATTTTCTTTTCTTGACAACAGGGTAACTAAATCCAAGGAATTCACCATGTACCCTTTGATGGTGGGGGATCTTTTAACTGGATATTTTGGAGGAGGCTCTCTGGCCAAGGAAGTCTCTATTTTTTTCTAATCTAGGCCAGCTATCATTGATTCCATATTAAAAGTAAACTTAATTTGCTACAGCTTTTGGCCCAGCTAATGGTGAAAGAATAGGAACTCACCACTTCATTGATGGCTTTGACTAGGTAAAGACCTTCCTTATAAAAATAAAAGAGTCTAATGATACCTGAAACAGAAAAATAAGCAAGAATGTAAGACAGACAATTGAGCTGAAGAGGAATTGAAATTTTTTATATTTGACTTTGTGAACTTACCATCATGAGCTCGCTCATTCTTAGGCCTCCTTCCCAGCCCCTCCACTGCCTATGCTGCTCTTGGTCTCCCTGTCTTCCTCCACCCCTCACTTGAAATGTTCAGGTTGCTTTCCTTCCTTGGGTCCTCTCCACCTACCCCAACTCCACCGGCATCTCCCAGACGTCTCCTGTAAGGCATGGGCTACATCCATCCACTTGTTGACTCCTATCTGTCTGAGCGGACCATCCCTTACTGCTTCACACCATTATCCAACTGTTTGCTGCAAATGTACTGTATTCCGCTTGAGAATTCATGGATTCTTTGAGGGAAAGGATCATAGCTCACTGTTTGATGTGTCTTGCCTCTCAATGTTAATCTAATTCCCATTTAACCTAATGGCTCCAGTATACAAACATCACCCATCATGACTTCTTACTTCTTTCTTGAGGTGCCTCCCACATACTTATGACTTGCCTTTCTACACTATAATATAACCTTGTAAAGGCATCTGGCCCACTATAGGTGAACATCTAACTCAACCCAATACAGATTCATGGGATATCGGATTCATGCCAACAAACGTGCTAGGGACATGAAGACAGTCTACCTTCAGATTCATCATATTGAGGGCTACACAGACTTGAAATCAACTAGTATAATGTAGTACGACAAATGTGATCCTATCTTTACATCAAACTCCTTCTGAGTATCAACATTCCCACAGAGATATATCCCCAGATGCCTCAAGTCTGCACATGTTCAAACGGAATTCTTCAACTCACAGAACCCTGAAATCTTATTTTCCCATAACTGTTATCAAGAAATGGCATCATAATCCACCCAGTTATCTAAGGCACAAAGGGGGAGGCATTCTTCTTCACTGCCCCCCAGCATACTTTCCCACTACTTGACCCATAGGCATATTCCATCATTCCCTAAGTTTCTCCATTAAATATTCCTTTCATTTTTTAATGAAAAGAATGAAAGGCTAGAGGGAGCCTAGCTTTTGGGGGGCAACCAAGAGTAACAGCTCACCTATCTAGGACACTGTCTTTTTATTTTGAATTAATTTTAAACTTACAAAAAGGTTGCAAAAATAGTAGAGTTTCTTTGTATCCCTTGTCTTGTTTCCTCTAATGTTAACATCTTACATAACCACAGTACACTTTTTCTTTTTCTTTTTTTTTTGGAGCTGGAGTCTTATTTTGTCACCCAGGCTGGAGTGCAATGGTGCGATCTCAGCTCACTGGAACCTCCGCCTCCTGAGTTCAAGCGATTCTCTTGCCTCAGCCTCCTGAGTAGCTGGGATTACAGGCGCCCACCACCATGCCCGGCTAATTTTTTTTTTTTTTTTTTTTTTTTTATTTTTAGTAGAGACAGGGTTTCACCATGTTGGCCAGGCTGGTGTCAAACTCCTGACCACAAGTGATCCACCTGCCTAGGCTTCCAAAAATGCTGGGATTACAGGCATGAGCCACTGTGCCTGGCCTTCCTTTTCATTTTAACAGCCCCTGCCTTGGTTCTGCTGTTCAGAATTTTCTCTCCTCAATGACTACAATAGTTTTTCTGCCTCTCATTTTGCCTTTTTCAAACTCCTGCCAGAGTGCCCTTCTTAAATGCCAGTCTGGTTAGGTCACTCTCCTGCAGAAAGTTCTTCAGTGCACCTGTGCTGGTTGAGCAGAGCCTGATGTCTAGAGAGATGCATGCCTTCACAGATGATCTCCAAGTGAGCAGGCACTTTCCACTCTGCCTGCCACAATATGACACAGCCACCTCACTCACTTCCAGCCAATGCTGACATCTGCCTTCTCATCCTCCACAAAGCAGGAAACCTCTTCATATCCACAGGTAACAGTCTGTTTCACCCAAACATAAGGACAGGCTAGAGGGAATCTAGCTTTTGGGGGGCAACCAAGAGTAACAGCTCACCTATCTAGGACACTGTCTACAGTTTTCCATACCATACTCCCCATGGAGGCCTCGTTCATCCTCAGGCTGAGGGAAAAAGAGCAAGCTCTGGTTTGTATGAGAGGACTGCTGAGTGCTGGAAGGGTGTGGACTCCAAGGCCATACTGCCTGGTTTGAAGCCTGACTTTCCATGTTACCTCAAGTAAGTTATTTAACTTCCATAAGTCAGCTGCCTCTTCTGAACAGGAATAAAAAATTGTACTTCCCCTCTAGGGCTGCCGTGAGGATTAAATGGGCTAGCACATGTGGAATGGTAGAACAGTACCTGACCCACCATACCTGTTCTGTACATATAGTTACTATTACATGACCAGGGAGAAGTCTCCATGCCTGGCCCCACTCATACCTCGAAAGGAGATTAAACTGAGAACAGTCTACAGGTACCTGTAAATTAGGCTAAAAAGAAAGATGAAGAACAATACCCATTTCATCCACAGGAGCAATAAGTATTTCATTCCCCAAATCTGTGGCCCAGATGGAAGTGACATCAACCTTAAGCTTCTCCCATGCATATATTTGTTTAGCATTGTACAGATTATAAATTGTGAATCCTTTGGCTCCTCCAATAAACACATAGTCTTGGGAAACAGCCATACAATTTGGCATTTTGTTGAGCTGGGAAAACAAGGAAAAATATTATTTTCAGTTGTCACAGTCTTCAAATAATATGAGTTAGCTTTCAGAGACAGTCAGGGGCCCTTCCTAGATAATAATAACATTTCCTGGCCGGGCATGGTGGCTCAAGCCTGTAATCCCAGCACTTTGGAAGGCCAAGATGGGCAGATCACATGAGGTCAAGAGTTTGAGACCAGCCTGGCCAACATGGTGAAACCCCATCTCTACTAAAAATACAAAAATTATCCGGGTATGGTGGCATATCCCTGTAATCCTAGCTACTTGGGAGGCTGAGGTAGGAGAATGCTTGAACCTGGGAGGCGGAGGTTACAGTGAGCCAAGATCACGCCATTGTGCTCCAGCCTGGGCAACAAGAGCGAAACTCTGTCTCAAAAAAAAAAAAAAAAAAAAAAAAAAAAACCCGATAAAACAACATTCCCAAACATAGTGCTCATCTAAAACTCTTGCCTAAGCATCAAGAAATTCATAGTATTTCACTGTTAGGGCAAAGAGAACAGAGAAAACAAGGGAGTTGAGAATAAATGTATATTCACAACACTAGGCATGACCACAGGCCCTGTACTTTATTCAGCTAGTGCACTGTGGGAAGAATGGTAGCCAAGGCACTGGCAGATCCTCAGCCATCCAGCAAGAGAGTAGATTAACACATTAAGAAGATTTTTCGGCCGGGCGCGGTGGCTCAAGCCTGTAATCCCAGCACTTTGGGAGGCCGAGACGGGCGGATCACAAGGTCAGGAGATCGAGACCATCCTGGCTAACACGGTGAAACCCTTGAAACCCTGTCTCTACTAAAAAATACAAAAAAAACTAGCCGGGCGAGGTGGCGGGCGCCTGTAGTCCCAGCTACTCGGGAGCCTGAGGCAGGAGAATGGCGTAAACCCGGGAGGCGGAGCTTGCGGTGAGCTGAGATCCGGCCACTGCACTCCAGCCTGGGCAACAAAGCGAGACTCCGTTTCCAAAAAAAAAAAAAAAAAAAAAAAGAAGATTTTTCAGTAACAACCACTGAATATAAAAGAATAATATTCAATTAACCAGAATGTCCCATATTTCCCCCAGGCAATTACCAGATCATTTTAATCAACATCAGCATGCTTCTAATCTTTCAAAAATGCACTGACTTACTGAATGCAGCTTTCTGGTAGGAATTCCTTCCTGGATCAGGGGCTTTCATTTATTAACACTCAACTGAGAAACAGGGGCTCCTCGTCAACTGCTTACTACATACCTGGATTTCTCCAAGTGGAGGGAAGACGGTGGGCTGGATCTGGCTGCTCTCAGCTTCCCTCAATGCGTTCCTTTCTTCAATAATTTCCCAAGACTGGTCAAACAGAAGGTTCACCAGCTTGTTGATCATTCGATAAGGCTGAGGCAAGGAATCCAGCTCCTCATATGGATCCACGAGGACATGATCCTCTTCATCCTCTTTAGGCCAGTCCTTCTCTGTTGGGGGTGGCACCTCCAATGGTCCCTTTCGTGTACCAATGGGGTGCCTTATCTTCTGGGTCTGACTTCCTCTGAGGAATGACATCACAGAAGGCGGCACTGGGAATCTCTACGAAACTCTGAAAAGCTGATAAGAGAAGTAAACAAAGGAATTCTGGAAAAAAGGAAACAATGAGAAGATAGCACACCATCCTTTTCTAGCACAATAGCCAATAGGGACTGTTTATTCCACAGACTGGCATTTTCCTTAATTACCAGAGGACTATTACCACATTATTAGGATATGCTCTTCATATTAGTAAGGACATTAGAGGAGGCAGGTATTTTCCAGGCCAACCCTAGATGATGTGTACTAAGAAGGAAAGAGGAATTTGATACCCTTGTTGATAGGAGGGCAGATGTCTTTCTGTCCCAAATACAATTCACCCTCTCTCCTACAACTTATGCTTTCTCCTCATTCCTTTCTCTCTGCATATGGCTGTGCCCAAGCCAGGTGGGCAGTGAGCCACAACTCTCCTCCCTTTCTTTCCTTCACCCCCAATCAGATGCAGATCAAGCATTCCCAGTCCCGACTGATTTGTTCCCTTTTCTCCTTTCCCACTATTGCTGCCCAGGAGTTCTGCAGACACAGTGCTCAGGGCCCATGAGATTTTTCAAGACCCTCCAGAAATGTTTGAGATATTAAAAAAAGAATTGACCAAAATAAGACCCATAAAATTCCACTTCTGTCTGCACCACAGATTTGGGGAATGAAATACTTATTGCTCCTGTGGATGATAATTAAATATTTACAAAAACATTTACAGTTTATTAGCTCCACTCTGTGTGTGTGTGTGTGTGTGTGTGTGTACACACACATATGTATACATCAACTTATAAATATATGAAAGTCTGTATATGTATACAAATAAAGTTCATGTCTACAAGAAGAGAACGAGTAATCTTTACTTCAGAAAACTCAAAATTGTAGGGCCTGTGGGGTGGTTCATGCCCATAATCCCAGCACTTCAGGAGGCCAAGGTGGGAGGATTGCTTGAGGCCAGGAGTTGGAGACTAGCTTGGGAAACATAGCAAGATCCCATCTATACAAAAAATTTAAAAATTAGCTGGGCATGGTGGTATGCATCTGCAGCTACTTGGGAGGGTGGGGTGGGAGAACCTCTTGAGCCCAGGAGTTTGAGGTTGTAGTGAGCTAAGATTGTGCCACTGCATTCTACCCTAGATGACAGAGTGAGACCTTGTCTCAAAAAAAAAAAAAAAAAAAAACCTCAAACTTGTGCAATATAAAAAGCCTTTCATATGTTACAGTTTTCTAAAAAATATTTAATGTAGAACATGGGATACATTTTAAGGTGCTTAATATATAGTGGAGTAGGGTCTTGGACTGTATGAGTGCCTAGGGTCATGAAGTCTTGTAAAACCCCGCTGCCATCGTCATCTTTGCTTACTGGCTGGAGTACATTTGTGATGCTTTCAATGTGTGAGTATGAAGACACTAGCTGACACTGGGGAAGGAACCACTGAATTAATTAGTGGGGAGAGTAAGCTGAGCTCACAGAGGGCCAAGAATAATGCCTATTTCCACCAGCAAGACTGGAAAGCCTCATAATTCACAGGGATTATGTAGAGTACTCTGAAAAATCTTGCCTCGGTAGTGGGAAAAATTAGCCCTAGAATAAATGCTCCTCTGTTATCACCCATCAAATCTTAGAAGTTAGATAATCAAACTATGTCTAAGTAACATACTGCATCACAGAACAAAGTTCAAGAATATTTAGAGGAATATAAAAATATCCAGCATTCAATGGAGTAAAATTCACAATGTCTAGGATCCAGTAAAGAAATTACTTGGGCTATAGAAAAGCAAGAAAATATAAGCCATAATAAAGAGAAAAATTGATCAACTAAAGCTGAACCAGAGTCAATACAGATACTAGAATTAGCAGACAAAACAGTTACAACTTTTTCCACAAAGTTATAAAGTTATAACTGTTATATTTATATCTGTATGAGCTTTTAGAGACAGAGCTACAAGGTCTGAGATGAAAAATACATTAGATTAGATTAACATGAAGATTTCAGAGGAAAACAAATTAGATGGGGAGAAGAAAAGATTAGTGAACTTGAAGACACAGCAATAGAAACAAAATGAAACAAAAGAAGAAAAAAGATTGAAAAAAGAGAAGAACTGAGGTGTGAGGTCATTTGAAGTGGCCTAATACAAGTGTGACTGAAATCCCCAAAAAAGGGAAGAAACAAAAAAAAAAATTGTAGAAATAATGGACGAAAATTTTCTAAATTTGATTAAAAGTATAAACCCACAGATTTGAGAAGAAAAACCATATAAAAATTATGGATAAAGACAAAATGTGAAAGCAGCCAGAAGAAAGACATGCCATGCACCAAGGAACAAAGTAAAAAATAACAGCAGACTTATTGAAGGAAACCATGCAAGTGAGAAACAGTGAAGCAACATCTGAAAGTACTGAAAGAAAAAAACTTGTCACTCTGGTATTCTATATCCAGAAAACATATTTTTCAGAAAATTAAAGTGAAATAGAGCCTTTTTAGACATACAAAAATTGAAAGAATTAATCATCAACAAACTAGCATTAAAATAAATAATGTAAAAGAAAGGCTTTTAGGCTAAAGGAAAAGGAACAGGGTATAGTAACTCCTGCCTATAATCCCAGAACTTTGGGAGGCTGAAGTAGGAGGATCACTTGAGCCCTGAAGTTCAAGACCATCCTGGGCAACAAAGGGAGAAAAAAAATTTTTTAATTAGCCAGGCATGGTGGCATGTGCTTGGAGGATCACTTGAGCCCAAGAGGTCAAGGCTGCAGTGAGCCATGATAGTGTCACTGCACTCCAGCTTGGGTGACAGAGATCCTGTTTCAAATTAATTAATTAAATAAACAAAAGAAAATGGTATCAGGTGGAAATAGAAATTTACATAAAGAAGTGAAAAACACTGGATGCATTAGGTAAATTAAAAGATTTTTCTTATTATTTAAATATCTTTAAAAGACATTTAAAATGCTTAAACAAAAAATAAAAATGTAGTGTAGGATTAATAACATGTGTAAAGAAAAATGTATGACAATAATAGTACAAGGGCTAGGAGTGGAGAAACGGAAGTATACTAATATCACTTGAAGGTAGGCTATGCTAGGTTAAAGATGCATACTCTAAACCCTAAATTAACCACTAAGGAAATAAAGAGTTACAGCCAACAAAAGCGATAAAACACATAAAAATACTCTAAATTTAAATACTTAATTTAAAAAAGCAAAAAAGAGGAAAAAGGAAACAAGGAACAGATGGGACAAACAGAAAGTAAATAGCAAAACCTAACCATATCAATAATCACATCAAATGTAAACACTCCAATCAAATGATAGAAGTTGTCAGAATAGATAAGACTCAATATATGCTGTGTACAAAAACCCCACTTAAATATTAAGACACAAGTAGGCCAAAACTGAAAGGGTGAACAAAGGTATACTATGCTAACACTAGTCAGAAGAAAGCTGGAGTGACTACGTTAATATCAGACACAGTTTATTTCAGAGCAAAGAATATTACCTGCAATAAAGAAGTTCATTTAATAATGATAAAGGTGGGCTGGGTGTGGTGGCTCACGCCTATAATCCCAACACTTTGGGAGGCCGAGGCAGGTGGATCACGAGGTCAGGAGATCGAGACCATCCTGGCTAAGACAGTGACACCCCATCTCTACTAAAATTGTAAAAAAAAAATTAGCTGGGCGTGGTGGCAGGCGCCTGTAGTCCCAGCTACTTGGGAGGCTGAGGCAGGAGAACAGCGTGAACCTGGGAGGTGGAGCTTGCAGTGAGCCGAGACTGCACCACTGCACTCCAGCCTGGGTGACAGAGCAAGACTCTGTCTCAAAAAAAAAAAAAAAAAAAAAAAAAATTATAAAGATGTCAATTAGCTGGGTGTGGTGATGTGCACCTATAGTCCTAGTTACTTGGGAGGCTGAGGTAGGAGGATTGCTTTAGCCAGGGAGGTCGAAGCTGCAGTGAGCCATGATCACACCACTGTACTCCAGCCTGCATGACAGAGCAAGGCCCTGTCTCAAACAAAAACAACAACAACAACGCCAACAACCACCACCACCAATGTAAGTTCACACAAAAACCTCTACACAAATGTTTATGACAGCTCTACTTTATAATTGCAAAAATGGTAAACAATCCAAATGTCCTTCAACAGGTTTATCAATGGATAAACAAACTGTGGTATATCGATATCAGTAATAAAAAGCAAAAAACTATTAATCCACACAACAACATGGATGAATCTCAAAGACATTATGATGAGTGAAATAAACCAGTCTCAAAATTTATATGCAGTGTAATTCTATTTATACAGCATTCTCAAAAATGCAAACTGAGTAATGGGGAACAGATCAGTGTTTGTCACGAGTTATAAGCAGGGAAGGGTGTTATTCAAAAAGGACAACATGGCTGGACGCGATGGCTCATGTCTGTAATCTGAGCACTTTGGGGGGCCGAGATGGGTGGAACACTTGAGGTCAGGAGTTCAAGACCAGCCTGGGCAATATGGCGAAACCCCACCTCTACTAAAAATACAAAAATAAGCTGGGTGTGGTGGTGTGTGCCTGTAATTCCAGCTACTCAGGAGGCTGAGGCACAAGAATTGCTTGAACCTGGGAGGCAAAGGTTGCAGTGAGCTGAGATTGTGTCATTGCACTCTAGCCTGGGTGAGGGAGTGAGGCTCTGTCTCAAAAAAAAAAAAAGGAGAGCATGAGCGAGTTTTTTGGAGTTGTGGAACTATTTCATCAGTGGAAAGAAAAATGTAAAGCTGCCTTTTCTCCAGATTATATGCTTATATAGGACGTCTGATGAAATCTACAAAAACATTTTCTAGAAATAATAAATGAGGAAAGAAAGGTTGTAGGATACAAGTTCAATATACAAAACTGATTGTATTTCCATGTACTGGCAACAACAAACCAAACACTGAAATAAAAATACCATTTACAACAGTATCAAAAACATGAAATACTTAGGGATAAATCTGACAAAAGATATATAAAACCTGTAACTGGGCCAGGCAAGGTGGTTTGCACCTGTAATTCTAGCAACTCAGCAGGCTGCGGTGGGTGGGAGGATTGCTTTGAGTCCAGGAGTTCAAGGTTGCAGTGAGCTATGATCACGTTGCTGCACTCTGGTTTGGGCAATACAGCGAAACTCCCTCTCTGAAAAACACCCACCCATATACTGAAAACCATAAAATATTGCTGACAGAAATTAAAGAAGACCTAAATAAATGGAGAGTGTGATACCTTATTTATGAATTGGAAGACTCAATTTTGTTAAAATGTCAATTCTTTTCAAATTCATGTACAAATTCAACACAATCCCTATGATAATCCCAGGTGGCTTTTTTTTTCCAGAAATTAAGAAGCTAATTTTACAACTCATAATTGGAGGACTAACACTACCTAATTTCAAGACTTATCACAAAGCCACAATATTCAAGACAGTGTGGAATTGGTATCAAAATAAACAAATAGATCAATGAAACCAAACAGGGAGTCCTAAATTAGATGCAAACATATATGGAGAACTTATTTTTGACACGGGCACAAAGACAATTCAGTGGAAAAAGGATATTCTTTTCAACAAATAATGCTGGAGCAGTTAGATATCTATATAGGAAAAAACTGAATGCCGATCCCTACTTTGCACCATACCTTGCACCATTAACTCAAAGTAAAATCATACACCTAAATGTAAAACTGAAAACTATAAAACTTCTAGAAGAAAACATTGGCAATCTTCACTTAAACAAAGATTTCCTAGACATGACATTAAAGTATAACCTAAAAAAAACAAACTGGTCATTTAAACCTTTTCAAAAATAAACTTATATTTCTTCAAAACACACTGTTAAGAGAATAAAAGGTAATCCTCAGACTGGGAGAAAATATATGTGCAAGTCACTTATCTGATAAACTGCTTGCGTGTAGAGTATTTTTAAAACTCTCAAAACTCTCAAAAAGAAATAACCTGGCCGGGCATGGTGGCTCATGCCTGTAATCCCAGCACTTTGGGAGGCCAAGGCAGGCAGATCACAAGGTCAGGAGATCGAGACCATCCTAGCTAACATGGTGAAACCCCGTCTCTACTAAAAATACAAAAAATTAGCTGGGCGTGGTGGTGGGCACCTGTAGTCCCAGCTACTCGGGAGGTTGAGGGAGGAGAATGGTGTGAACCTGGGAGGTGGAGCTTGCAGTGAGCCGAGATAGTGTCACTGCACTCCAGCCTGGGAGATAGAGTGAGACTCTGCCTCAAAAAAAAAGAAATAACCCAAATTTTAAATATGTGCAAAAGATTTGTACAGATACTTAACCAAAGAAGATATACAGATGGCAGACAGACTCATAAAAAGATGTTCAGCATCATTAGTCATTTGTGAAATGCAAATTAAAACATGAGATACCACTACATATATATTAAAATGCCTAAAAAGATAGACCATACAAGTGTTGTTGAAGATGTACAATAAAAATGCTCATACACACTGTTGGGAAACCAAAATAGTACAACTGGTTTGGAAAACAGTTTGGCAAGTTCTTAAAATGCTAATGTGGAGGCCAAAGCAACTCCATCTTGGATGCTAATCCTCCATGTTAACTTCTGATTATCCCCAGTTCCAGAAAAACCTTTAAGATTTCCAGCTGGGCTCATTCCTTGTGTAAGAGCACCACTTACTGTAAATATTGCCCTTAGGTCAAAACAACCTTGATGTTATCATCCTTGCTATAAATTCTGCCCTTAAGCAATTACCTTACACATTCCTTCTGAAGCACCTTTCTCTATAGTACAGAAACCCAGGGTCTGGTGGATAATGGCAGGGATCCACCATCTTGTCTTGCTTCCTGAGACACAGACATGGCTTCTGTTTGTAAGTCCCTATTAAATGTTTGTTTCTGAGAAACTGGGTATGTCAGCCTCTTGCTTTGGCCTCTCAGCTTTCTCAGACTTTTGGGGGTAGGTTTGCATAGGCCTCTCCACTGCAGGACAGTTAAACACACACCTACCATCATATCCAGTCATTCCACTCTTAAGAGTGGTAGAAGGGAACTGAAAATATATGTCCATACAAAGACTTGTACACGAACAGTCATTACAACTTTATTTGTAGGAGCCCCAGAGTGGAAACAACCCAATGTTCATCAGTAGGCAAACAGATAAGCTCTCACACATTGTCAGTGGTAATACAAAATAGTATAGCCACTTTGAAAAACAGTTTGGTAGTTTCTTGCAAAGTTAAACATACCATATGTTTCAGCAATCACATTCCTGCGTATTACACTAGGAAAATTAAAACTTATGTTTCACATCAAAATCTGTGCTTAAATATTTATAGCAGCTTTATTTATAATTGCTTCAAATTAGAGGCGACACAAATGTACTTCAGTGGGTGAATGGATAATGAATTATAATACATTCACACTGTGGAATAAAAAATTACAAACTACTGATGTGCACAACATAATCTCAAATGCATTATGCTAAGTAAAATCAGAAAAGAAAAGAAAATGCTACATACTATATGATTCACTTTATATGATATTGTGAAAAAAGCAGAATTGTAGGTATAAAAAACAGATAAGGCTGGGCACGGTGGCTCACACCTGTAATCCCAGCACTTTGGGAGCTCGAGGCAGGTGGATTATCTGAGGTCAGGAGTTCCAGACCAGCCTGACGGTGAAACACCGTCTCTACTAAAAATATAAAAAATCAGCCGAGCCTGGTGGTGCATGCCTGTAATCCCAGCTCAGGAGGCTGAGGCAGGAGAATCGCTTGAACCCAGGAGGCAAAAGGTGCAGTGAGCCGAGATTGCGCCATTGCACTCCAGCCCTGGCAATAAGAGCGAAACTCTGTCTCAGAAACAAAAACAAAAAACAGATTACATAAATCTGTGTTTAGAAGCACCCTGTGCTCATCTCTATCATCTAACATATCTCTGTATTGTACTTATCAGTTTACTGTGTTCCTTATTAACCTTTACCCTAGGACTAGAGTTCAGCACAGTGGTTGGTATATGGCCAGCACTCAATAAATTCTTATTGCTTGCAGAATTTCCCTGACCAGGGCCATGCACTTAGAGAAAACTTCTGGCTCTCTTCCAGGCTCTTTCCTCTGCAAAAAATGAGTAACCCATGGGGCCAAGGAGATATGCTCACCCAAAGCCTAGTTTCCCTCTTTTGGAGTCTAGACCATGTTCAGGGTACCAATACCCCTGGAATTTACTGCCCAAATGACACCATGGCCTGCATGAGCCTTTCTCAGCTTTCTCCTGAGGGCAAACCCAGCTGCTGCTGTGAGCACTCTTTGATCTGAAAGGTGGCCAAGGCACGGCTGCTTGCAGGGGTCTGGGCAAAAGTTGGATGTGGCTTGGAGTATCAGGATGGTATGCAAGGCTCCTGGCAGGGAATGTAGGTGGGCACCAGAAACCAGAAAAGAAAGGGAAGTGGGAAAAGACTGGGGGCCACTTCTCCCCACATTGCCATATTCCAGCTGTGTTTCCAGGTGTTCTAAGGAGTCTAGGAATTCTGAAAATGAACCTGGCCTTCTACATCACTATGAGGGTTTATTTGTCAATGTAGGAAAACAGACTATATTTTACTTAACAATTTGTTACTTGATTTATAACTAAAATATTTAAACATACGGTATGCTGGACTCCATTTGTACTCTTACCCAGGGCCTGCAAATGTTATGAGCTGGCGTGACCAAGAGAATAAGGATTACAAAAATGTTGATGTTATTTTATTTTATTTTTTTGAGGCTGGAAAGCAGTGGCACAATCTCGGCTCACTGCCACCTCCGCCTCCTGGGTTCCAGCGATTCTCCTGCCTCAGTCTCCCAAGTAGCTGGGATTACAGGTGCCCGCCACCACGCCCGGCTACTTTTTTTGTATTTTTAGTAGAGATGGGGTTTCACCCTGTTGGCCAGGCTGGTCTCGAACTCCTAACCTCAGGTGATCCGCCCACCTCGGTTCCCGAAGTGGTGTTGGGGTTACATACAGGCGTGAGCCACCGCGCCGGCCGACCTTATTTTGTGGTTATAGAGGGTACATTTTATAAAATTACTGCCACGGAGTGGGTGAGGCTCCATTTCTTCAAGCCGCACAGAACGAATGTTCAGCGGTGCAATTTCATTGCAATCTATTTTTGCTTCACTTTGCTCACAATGACTCTTTTAGGGATTACCTCAGGTAACAATCTTCTTTCAGTGTTCAATAATCCACGCAGAAAATTCTCTCACTTCATCCGGCTCTCGTGCTAGGTTCACACTATGAATTGGCTTATCTCTGCCCTAACCGCTTCCTTCACCATACATGGAGCTGGTGTAGCTCAAGGGAAAGAGGCACGGCGCTGGGAAACGATTAGGCCCCACCGTCCCAAGCAAGAGAGTTCTCAGGCTGGAGAGACCATTCGGGATTTCACCCCGGGTTCCTGAGAACCTGAGATCTGAGGGCAGCTGCGAGGCATCCGGAAATGCCCGAGTCTGGGGAGACGGACGCCCTCAGACTTTCCTCTAGGAGACTCTACAGGTAAAGGGGAGTCCTGGGACTCGAGGGGAGCCGCGGCACCCGAAGGTAGGATCAAAAGTTTTGCTCACCTGGCCCGGCGGCGTTGCGTCGCCTTGGTAACCACAACTTCCGGCTTAAACCGGAAGTCAGCGAAGTTGCTCTACGAAATGTGCGCCCGCCCCCTCTGGGGCGGAGAGACTCAGCCCCTCCCTGTCAGCCGATACCCTGGGACTGACAGTTCCCTAGGGAGCTGGCGGGCCCCAGAGGACCCACGCCTGAACCCGGTGCGACTCGTGGCCTTTGGGCTAGGAGCCATGGACGCCTTCACCCGCTTCACCAACCAGACCCAAGGTCGGGACCGACTCTTCAGGTGAGTCAGGTGCCAGCGGCCTCCGCCCCTTTCTCGCCCTAACTGGGTGCTCCGGTGCCTATTCCCCGGCACCCGAGAAAAAGGAGGTGATAGTCTAGTAGATGGAAGCGGGAAGGACGTTGCCAGCTCCTACGGGGGGAGTTTGGTATCCGAGCCCCTCCTCACCCTAAATTCTACGTGGGTGGGCCCAACGCATCCGCATCCGGTCCTAGCCTCGTGCACGAAAGCCCCAATGCCTGGCACCCTAGCCGCCTCGAGACCGCCTAGGACGTGACACCGGCTGACAGATCCTCCTCCCCTCCTAACTTTGCTCTCCGGGCAAAGAAAGATTGGGTTCTTTCCACTCAACATTCTTCCGAGGGATTTCCTTTATAGAGAAACTTTGGGTTACTATTTGTGGCCAGGGAAGCAAACCACTTGGTGTGGCTTCAAATATCTCTCGTTCTTCTTGTTGTTGTTGTTGCTGTTGTTGTTTGTGAGACAGAGTCTCGCTCTGTCGCCCAGGCTGGAGTGCAGTGGCACGGTCTCGGCTCACTGCAACCTCCTCCTCCCAGGTTCAAGCGATTTTTCTGCCTCAGCCTCCCAAGTAGCTAGGATTACTGGCGTGCACTACCACGCCCGACTACTTTTTGTATTTTTAGTAGAGACGGGATTTTGCCATGTTGGCTAGGCTGGTCTCCAACTCCTGACCTGAGGTGATGTGCCCACCTCGGCTTCCCAAAGTGCTGGGATTACATGCGCGAGCCACCGTGCCCGTTCTCAAATACCTCTTGAAATGTTTGAGTAGAGACAGAAGTTCTCTTCCATTATTGCCCAGTCTGTATCATTGAGATACTGCATGTGGAATAGTTTTGTAAATTGTAAAACAAAATATAGCAGGGATGAGACCACACCAACTGGACTGGGGGAGAAATACAATGGGGAGAAGATCAGAAAGAACTACCTGCACCTCTAAGGTTCATGCTGTGCTACTGAAAATATTAAACAGAGATTGCGTCTCTTTTTCTTTTGGTTCCATAAGAAACAAAGAGAGCTGAGAGACTGTATCTTTAATACACATACAGTACTAGTTCATGATGTTTTAGATATTTGGTTGATTCTTGCTTGATTAAAAAATAGTTACAGTTGCAGTTTTATTTAACAGCTCTTCATTCTCTTCTGGGTGTGCAAGTGCTGATACAAACAGATCAATTAGAATGGCCCCAATAATGAGGCTTTTGGAAGCCATCTTTATACCAGCTATTGTTACCAGTGTTTTGCAACTATGAACTTATTTAACCCTCATCACAACCCTATGAGGTAGGTACTCTAAATATTCTCCCCATTTCAGGTGGAGAAAACCAAGCAGAAGGAGGTTAATAAGTTACCACACGGCAGAACTGAGAGATTCACGTCCACGCAAATGACTCCAGTGCCCACTTAACTACCAAGCTATACTGGCTTTCTCATTAGTTTGATAGGTTTTTTAAATGGTTGCTTTATATACAAGCTTCATTAAATAGAAATTTCATTAAATAGAAACCTGTAATTCCAGTGTACCTAGAATGTACCCTGCAAGGTTTATCAAGGAAGTTGGTTAAAAAAATAATCATTTAGGCCGGGTGCAGTGGCTCACCCCTGTAATCCCAGCACTTTGGGAGGCTGAGGCGGGCGGATCACGAGGTCAGGAGATTGAGACCATCCTGGCTAACATGGTGAAACCTCGTCTCTACTAAAAATACAAAAATTAGCCAGGCATTGAGGCGGGCGCCTGTAGTCCTAGCTACTCGGGAGGCTGAGGCAGTAGAATGGCATGAGCCCGGGAGGCAAAGCTTGCAGTGAGCCAAGATTGCGCCACTGCACTCCAGCCTGGGCGACAGAGCAAGACTCCGTCTAAATAATAATAATAATAATAATCATTTAGGCCAGGTGCAGTGAGTCACACCTGTAATCCCAGCACTTTGGGAGCCTGAGGCAGGCGGATCACGAGGTCAGGAGTTCGGGACCAGCCTGGCCAACATGGTGAAACCCCATCTCTACTAAAAATACAAAAATTAGCTGGGCGTGATGGCCCATGCCTGTAATCCCAGCTACTCAGGAGGCTGAGGCAGGAGAATTGCTTGAACCTGGGAGGCGGAGGTTGCAGTGAGTCAAGAACGCACTACTACCCTTCAGCCTGGGCAACAGAGCAAGACTGTGTCTCGAAAAATAATAATAATAATAATAATAATTTAAGATATGTTTATTCCAAAAGATCTGAGATCTCTAGCATTCATTTCCCAGCCTCCTTGATGATCTGTATAACCTTTATGACCACACTGGCATTCATAAAATAATACCTTGCTTTCTGTGCCAATAATGCTCACGCAAACATGGTGAACGTTCCTAAAACCTGTCGGACTGTAAGAAGCGTGGCAAGCACCAACCCCACAAAGTGACATAGTACAAGAAGGGCAAGGATTCTCTGAATGCCCAGGGAAAGCGCATTATGACAGGAAGCAGAGTGGCTGTGGTGGGCAGACTAAGCCGATTTTCCAGAAAAGGGCTAAAACTACCAAGAAGATTTTGCTAAAGCTTGAGTGTGTTGAGCCCAGTGAAGATCTAAAAGAGTCCTGGCTATTAAAAGATGCCAGCATTTTGAATTGGGAGGAGATAAGAAAAGAAAGGGCCAAGTGATCCAGTTCTAAGTGTCCTCTTTTGTTTTATTATGAAGACAACAAAATATTGAGTTTATGTTCACTTCAAAAATAAATAAACGTAATGTCTTACTGTTGGCCTAATTCCTATTGTTAGACCAAAGCTCAGAAAGGCAGAGTCATTGACATGACCAGCCCTCTAACCAGGAAGCACACTTAAAAAAGAGAAAGCAATTGTTTATGATTCCAGTCTTCTCTTTTTATTTCATTCCTAGTACCAAGTTCACTATTTTAGAAAATGGAAAATGTACCACATTTTTATTGAGAATAATATTTATAGCATAAAGGGATTCAAATGCACTTACAAGACAGTGGGAACCAGGCACCTACTTTATTAGTAGACTGCCAAATGGATTTGGATGTGTGACTATGTGATGTAAAATTTCTCATACGTTTATATTAGTAAGCCATTGTTATTTGTAAGCATGACAATAATCACTTTATTAAATATATAGTATTATTAAGCAGGATTCTGCCTGTATTTTATATAAAATATCAATGACTTTAGAAAGACAACTATGCGGCCGGGCGCGGTGGCTCAAGCCTGTAATCCCAGCACTTTGGGAGGCCAAGACGGGCGGATCACGAGGTCAGGAGATCGAGACCATCCTGGCGAACACGGTGAAACCCTGTCTCTACTAAAAAATACAAAAAAAGTAGCCGGGCGAGGTGGCGGGCGCCTGTAATCCCAGCTACACGGGAGGCTGAGGCAGGAGAATGGCGTAAACCCGGGAGGTGGAGCTTGCAGTGAGCTGAGATCATGCCACTGCACTCCAGCCTGGGCGACAGAGCAAGACTCCGTCTCAAAAAAAAAAAAAAAAAAAAAAAAGAAAGACAACTATGAAAACATATTTATACTAATTTATGTACTGATGTGTATTTGGTCCTTTTGTTTACAAAAAATTAAACAATCTTTAAACTGTGGACTTTTCATTTGGTTCTGGTTTGAGTTTGTGTCGTGTCACATAGATGGTAGATTATGTACATGGTAGAAAAGTTCATTTTAGAAATCTGAAAATCAGGCCAGATTACAGGTAGCTCACGCTTGTAATCCCAGCACTTTGGGAGGTTGAGGCGGGCAGATCACGAGGTCAGGAGATCGAGATCATCCTGGCCAACATGGCAAAACCCCATCTCTACTAAAAATACAAAAATTAGCTGGGCATGGTGGCGCACAGCTGTAATCCCAGCTACTTGGGAGGCTGAGACAGGGGAATTGCTTGAACCCGGGAGGTAGAGGTTGTAGTGGAGCCAAGATCGCACCACAGCACTCCAGCCTAGCGACAGAGCGAGACTCGGTCTAAAAAAAAAAAAAAGAAAGAAATCTACACTGGGGAAGAGAAGGAGTATGGATCTTTGTAGACTTAACATGAGGGAGATGTTGTGCAGTTTCTCACTTTGACTATATCCATTTCTCTGTGCCATTTGCCTTTTGGACGCACATTGGCTGCATTATTGCAGAGTTCATTTTCATTACCTTTGTGTTAAATTTCCATGACATGTTCTACCCTTTGGCTCTCCTGTGGAATGACTGTTGCAGAATTTTGCTTTTGTAAGAGTTGCTACATGAGAAATGGTCTTGGAAATGTTGTCTGTAGGCATGTGTTTCTCTTTCCCTTACTTCATGAATTAAGTTTTATTTGGTTTGTAAATCATTCTTCTCAATTTTTTTTTTTTTTTTTTTTTTTTTTTTTTTTTTTTTTTTTTTTTTTTTTGCATTTCAGAGCCACTCAGTACACATGCATGTTGCTTAGATATTTGTTAGAGCCTAAAGCTGGCAAAGAGAAGGTGGTAATGAAGCTCAAGAAACTGGAGTCCAGTGTGAGCACTGGTCGTAAATGTAAGTACCCTGTTTCTTGAGGGACAGTGGCTCCTGGTTTAGAATTCTCAGCCTCACATCCTGTAATTTGTGGAGTAATTTCTAGGTCATTAATTTCTAGTGCATCAAGTTTATTGATGAAATTGACCAGTAAGACTGTCCTCATGGTACAACAGGTTTGAATGTCTTGCTGCAGACCATTCATAAACACCCTGTTATGTTCACATCTGGTGCTACACCTTGTCTTTCTGCTTAATCATAACCAGTGAGACAGACAACGTGTTAGTTCACCTTTAGTTCTTAGAATCACAGTATGTTTTAGCAGTCTCTGACATGAGCTTCTGCTCCTGTGAGCCCCTTTGTTCTAAACAAGAGTGGAATAGTTATATCCTAGACCACCTGCCTTTTTCCTTTCTTGAGGAGTGCTAGAGGATATATAGGTGGATACATTTTTGTAGCCCATTTGTGAGGTAGGTTTCATGCTAAAGGTAAAAAGTGAAATCAATGTTTTGTGCTTATTTAATTCACTTTAATAATACATCATCATACTGGGAAATCCAGTACTTTTCATAGCAGTTGCCTTTCTGACTCTTTGTTGTTTGATGAAAACCAGATGTTGCTATAGTAGGTTAGCAGAGGCATTAGAATGGAATGTAGAGCATCACATATTGATCAGTTGGTTTTGAGCACCTATGTTATATAGGTATATTCCTGAGCCTTATGGGAGAAGTAAGGTGCTTTAAATAATGACATATAAGATTTAGTGCCAAACTTGTTGGCTGAGGTAGAGGAAAAGAAAGGTGTTTTAGAGGAGGTGGAACTTGAGGTGAGGCTAGAGAGAAGGAAGAAGAGTTTCAAAGGGCATTCTCCTCTAGTAAAGGCTCACAACTGTTCTCAACAAACCATTGTATGGGAGGATCATTGTCAAACTACAAAACTAGTTTGACAGAAGATTTAAATTGTCAAGCAGAGGGATGGGAAGGGTGGGGCGAGCTTTTCTGGATGGCACTGAAGGCCAAGATTAGAAATTCTGTTTAGATTATTTAGAATGTTGGAGCTGAAAGGTCCTTTAGAGGTCACTGGTGTCTTGAGTCCAGAAGGGGCTTATCCAGGGTCATTCAGCCAGTTAGTGCAACAGCCAGAACTGGAACCCAGAATCTATATACTAAAACAGCCATTACATATACTGTTTTACTATTTTATGTTATTTTTGATAACATAATATCAAACATTCTTTTTTTTTTTTTTTTTTTTGAGATGGAGTCTCACTCTGTTGCCTAGGTTGGAGTTGGAGTGCAGTGGCGTGATCTTGGCTCACTGCAACCTCCACTTCCTGGGTTCAAGCAATTCTCCCACTTCAGTCTCCCTAGTAGCTGGGACTACAGGCGTGCGCCAATACACCTGGCTAATTTTTGTTTTGTTTGTTTTATTTTTAGTAGAGACAGGGTTTGACCATGTTGGCCAGGCTGGTCTCAAACTCCTAACCTCAGGTGATCTATGCACATTGGCCACCCAAAGTGCTGGGATTACAGGCATGAGCCACCGTGCCCGGCCCCTTCTGAGATTATAAGTTTTCTGACAGTAGCTACTTCTGAGTGCCTCCTGAGTCTAAGGTATGGTCCTTCAAGGAGAAGTATTTATTTTGCATCCTCCATGATGGTACTATAACTCTTTCTCAGAAGGTGTTCAGCAAGTACCTATTGATTGATGCATCCCTGATGAATTGAATTACATGCTCACATAAGGACATGCCATTGCAATGGTTGATTTAATTCAACTAGGAGCTCTGTGACAATATTAGTAATTGTTCTATCCATTAAATTCTACCATTTCTACTTTATTTTCTTGACAATAGGTAGCCAAAAGGGGTTTGGACCAGAGAAATGGCAAAATGATAATAGTGTTTTTTAAAAAGACAGTCTTTTGTCTGGAAAATAAATAAAATGTAAGGCATCAAACTCTCCAAGAGAGTATTGCATCTGGAGTTCATGTTATCATAGTACCTTCCTTCTAAAGAAGTGTAGCTGGTAAATAATCAGATGTAACTGTCCACACTCATGATTGACCTTGCCTGGAGTATGCCGTCAGTCAACATTAAGGTGTTCATTACAATGAAGGAGATAAATTTAAAGAGTCACTGTTTTTTTTTTTTTTTTTTTTTGCCTTCCAAGATCATTTTAAGTGTCCTTAATGTACTGTAAAATCTTTCTCTTTTTCTGAACAAAGGCTGAGCCTTGAATGACCATCAGTTGTTAAAAACACCAGTGCTAAACTGGGCACACTGGCTCATGCCTATAATCCCAGCTACTCGGGAGGCTGAGGTGGGAGGATTGCTTGAGCCCAGGAGGTTGAGGCTGCTGTGAGCTATGATGGTGCCACTGCACTCCAGCCTGTGTGACAGAGCAAGACCCTGTCTCAACAAAAAACAAAAAACAACGAAAAGCTGGCTCCTCACCCGGATACAGGGATTCTATTTTCCCGTTGTATACTAATGAAATAACTGTTCATTATTGTGGGTTCTACTTGCAGGGTTCAGACTAGGCAATGTGGTACATGCTATACAGGCAACTGAGCAGAGCATTCATGCCACTGATCTGGTACCTCGCTTATGCTTAACATTAGCCAACCTGAACCGTGTGATTTATTTCATCTGTGACACCATCCTCTGGGTGAGGAGCGTAGGTCTCACCTCTGGCATCAACAAAGAGAAATGGCGAACGAGGGCTGCCCACCACTACTGCTTTTCTCTTCTGCTGAGCCTGGTCAGGGATCTGTATGAAATCTCCCTGCAGATGAAACGAGTTACACGTGACAGGGCAAAGAAAGAGAAATCAGCATCCCAGGATCCTCTTGGGTACAGTGTGGCTGATGAGGAAACAGAATGGCTCCAATCCTTTCTACTTCTCTTATTCCGATCTCTGAAGCAGCATCCTCCCTTGCTCCTGGATACGGTGAAGAACCTTTGTGATATCCTGAACCCTTTGGACCAGCTGGGGATCTATAAGTCCAATCCTGGCATCATTGGACTTGGAGGTCTTGTGTCCTCTATAGCAGGCATGATCACTGTGGCATATCCTCAGATGAAGCTGAAGACCCGTTAGGGTGTTTTTAGGCTTGGAACTAGTACCTACTTTAAAAGATGGCCTCTTAGTGGGATAGAAATTTGTATAAGTCAAGGCCATGTCATACTGTGCTTAAGTTCTTGTTCATGTGAGCATTTAACAACCTATGATGTGGGCAGACGTGAGGCCAAAAATGGAAAAGGGAGGAGCATGAAGACTTGTATGTTTTTGGAGTGCTGGAGTGACTTGTGAATTTCTGAATATTTTCCCTTCATCTAACATTGATTGAACATCTCTTATGTGCATAGTGGGAGCTTAGTATTTGCTGAATGAATAAAAATTGAAAGGAAAAAATTTAAAAAGACCCAATCACACTGATCATTTAACACTAATATACAATAACTTTAGGGTTATATGGATCATTGGTTTCACATAATTACAGTACGTCTGGTGCATGGCACTCTCAGATCTAGTAGAGGCTCTGATGTCAGTAGCAGGATGGAGGAGAGCTGGGCTGACAGCCTCTCAACTTGTTGGCCCTTATACCATCACTACACTCATGTCCTTGCTCTGTCCAGAAGTAGAATCAGAAAAGCATCAGGCACCTTCATGGTATAAATTGTGTCTATGGGTGCAGTGAATAAGCAAAAATCAGAAGCAGACAGGAGGGACTTAGAAGAATAGGTAGAGGGTCACAATGGGTGCCTATATGTAGCCTGTGACAGATAAGAAGCTGACAGACAAAAAACAACTAAGGCTAGAGCCTCATTCCTCTGACTCCTATCCAGTGTTCATTCCATGCTCTCCCACTGTCTTCAGAATTGAGTAGAAATGTGATCCCCTCCTGAATCCTGTTTTTTGCTTCTTACTCTCCCATAATTTGGACCTTCCTTGTCCAGTGGTTTATATTCTTTTCTAGAAAAACTAAAACTGGGTGGAGTGTGGTGGCTCACACCTATAATCCCAGCACTTTGGGAGGCTGAAGCAGAAGGATTGCTTGAGGCCAGGAGTTCAAGACCAGCCTGGGCAGTGTAGTGAGACCCTATCTCTACAACAAAGTGTTAAAAAAATTAGCCAGGCATGGTGCCGTATGCCTGTAGTCCCAGTTACTCTGGAGGCTGAAGCAGGAGGATCACTTGAGTCCAGGAGTTCAAGGCTGCAGTGAGCTTCCACCGCACTCCAGCCTGGGTGATAGAGCAAGACCTTGAGTCTTAAAAAAAAAATTATAACAGTATTTAGACTCATCAGCTAGATTGTTTTATTTAAATCCTTCTAACAATTTAGGCAATACTACATTAATTTTCATCAAAATTTATCCAGTCAAAAAAATTTCATGATACTCCAGATGTAACAGGGTCACAATTTTCTATGATAAATCAGACATCTTATTTGTAGGGTGATTGAGGGAGGTGGAAAGCACAGGAGGAAGCCAGTGAAGAGGACACTGGAATGCTGAGTCAATGACATTGACTTGTGTTTCTATCTCCCATCTTGGGTGTGGGTCTTTATAGGTGGTTACAGATCCTTTAGTTTGAGGGAGGTGAGGTAGGGAAATAGGATGCCAACAGGTAGGAGGCTGATGTTAGTCCTCCCAGCAAAGCCGTGTCATTTATCTGAATGGAAGTGAGAAAATAAATATGTACTCAATAAGTTATATTTCCCAGAAATGTGATTGAGATTCTCAAAAAATAGACTCAGATTCTTGGCTGTCTGTTTAACCAATCAAGATATGGAATTTGAGAAATAAAATTTTGGAAATTTTAAAAGACATGAAAGCTACTAGGTCAGGGCAAATAAAAAGCTTAACTATTTTTATTGTCCAGATCCTCTACTGTAATAGATTAATTATGTTCAATAAATTTCTAGACAAAATTGACTTGTGTCTGTGAATATGTTCTGGGAATAGAGAAGAGTTAAACGTAAGGCAATCCAGCAGATAATCCTCAATCAGCCTACACAGTTGGTACAGCGAGCTCTGGGCTGGAAGATCCAGACTGAGGAGGAGGATGGAGAAAGATTAAGATGTAGAGCCTCTGGGTTGAAAGGGACCTCTGAATGAGCTCATCTAGACTGCTGCCATGGAGAGGGTGCTCTACAGTAGCCCTGTCAATGGCTGGCTGGCTTCTGCCTAGATAAGTCTGCGTTGAATTCATGGTGGTATGTTACAGTGGTATCCATCTTAATGGTGTCCTGGTACCTCCCTGTGAATCCTTCTTTCTAACTAATGTTTTCCACCCCAGAGCCTCCACATTCATGAGGGATGCCAAAAATTGAAGTTCTTCATAGGTGTACAGCCCAGCACATTCACAACTGAGCATTGTTGCCTGATAATTCATTTATTCAACAATGAATGTTTGAGTGCCATGCATGGTTTTGGGGATCCACTTGTGAGCAAGATGACCTAGCTCCCTGCTCTCATGTGGTGGAGGGGTAGGGAAAGCAGGTATGGACGGAGAAGGAAAGAAGATAGAAGTCTATGTCCTGCAAGCTACTGCTAGAAAACTAACACTTCTGTCTTCCCTCAGGACTCTCCTAGGCCCTTTCACCACTTCTCACCTCTCACCCACATTCTGCACTCCCAGCTAAAGCAGCCAAAGGACTAGTTGATTTGGCAGAGCTTTCAGGCACAAAGCCCTATGCTCCCTCTGGCCCAAAGCCACTACTCTGAAGGCTGAAAACTGCCCTTTGGCTCAGGTTGCTGTCCAGTCACAGCCTCACAGATAATTTGTGCTGAACCTTGAGGTGAGGGCAGAGGCCACTTCTTTTTTTTTTTTTTTTTTTTTTTTTTGAGTCGGAGTCTGGCTCTGTCGCCCAGGCTGCAGCGCAGTGGCCGGATCTCAGCTCACTGCAAGCTCCGCCTCCCGGGTTTACGCCATTCTCCTGCCTCAGCCTCCCGACTAGCTGGGACTACAGGCGCCCGCCACCTCGCCCGGCTAGTTTTTTGTATTTTTTAGTAGAGACAGGGTTTCACCGTGTTAGCCAGGATGGTCTCGATTTCCTGACCTCGTGATCCACCCGGCTCGGCCTCCCAAAGTGCTGGGATTACAGGCTTGAGCCACCGCGCCCAGCCGAGGCCACTTCTTTAAATACTTTGTCTTCTCTACTGCCTTACATTTGAAAAGCCCAGGTTGGATCAATAAGTATTAAATGTATAGCATATTACTCCTTTGAAGCCTCCATGCTTGACTCCTCCCTTTCCTGCCTTCTCATTCCCTACTTTGTTGCATCACAGATACGTAGTTTATTACCAAGGATCTTTCATAATTCCCCACTCCCATCTCTTTCTTCTCTTGCCCACAGTGTGTGACTTAGAAGAGTCAACAATACATGTAATTCCACCAGCAACAAAGAAAATACGTTTTGTTTTCTTATTGTCCATTTTCACAAAGAGGCCCTTCTTAGTTAATCTGAAAGCTATAGCTTACACCATAGTCCTCCATCATATCTGAAGCCAGGAACTAGAACTTGGGCTTATGCTTGAGTCCTGGCTAAAGAAGGGTTGAGTGGTGCTAGTTCTTTGTTGTCTGGGTGCTATTGATTAGTGATAGAATCTTAGTCAACACTGTCGCTTATCCAGACTTAGGAGAACAAAAATCTACTTGGCTCTCCCACTCTTCATTCTGGTAGCATCTTAGGCCAGGTAAAGTTCAATAAATTTTGTTGAACTCTAAGAAGTGAAAATTCCTCCCTCAAAGGCTATATTGTCAAAAACAACTCCTGGCTCTGTTGCTTCTTCACTGACGGCAATTTATCTCCGTAATCAAAGACGAATACATTCAGATGAACTCTTCTGTGTGGGTTTAAATTTTACTGTTCAACATTCACTCTTGCTAGTAAATAAGAAAAGATGAGAGAAATGGATTGAGAACTGTCCCACAAGACCCTCTACGGAAAAGGAGCCAAAAGATTGCAGAGGTATATAGAACTTTAGAGCTTTTGAGTTTAACGATGTATATCCCTATACCTTCTTTCTGGAAAGCAGACTTTTGTGAATTGAGGGCAGGAACATTATAGAACTGATGCTTCATGGCTCTGGAATACTAAGTCCTCTGAGCCTGGATCTCCTTCAGCTCTGCCACCTACCTCCTTGGTTGCTAAATGTCCTTAGAGAAGTTAGGATATGCCCCAGGAACCCTGGGTCAGATAACCATGACAACTGCTGACCCTGCTTTCTCTTCCTCTCTGCCCTCCTCTAGCTGGGAGGCGTTAGTAGCATTGCCCAAGACTCCCAGGAGTGATAGGAATTGTTTCTGCCTGAGGAGACGCTCTGCAGCCTGGGCTCTGTGAGACTGAGGTGGCGGTCAGCTGCAGTGAGTGTTGGGGTCCTGGGGCACCTGCCTTACCTGGCTTGTTTATGAACATTAAAGGGAAGAAGTTGAAGGTAAGGGCCTCTTGGGAATTTTGCTTCGGATGAAAAGCTCTGCAGGGAAACTACTGAGGGAGAGATTCTGGTATAGATACTCTGTACCAGAAGTATAGAATAGCTATTCTGGGGCTACTGTCTTTTCCAAAACACAGATATGTTTGCTTAGAAATAGAGGAATTGGGTAGGAACAGTGGATCATGCCTTTAATCCCAGCACTGCAGGTGGCCGAGGCAGGTGGATCACTTGAGCCCAGGAGTTCAAGAACAACCTGGGCAACATAGTGGGATCCTGTCTCTACAAAAAAAGAAAAAAAGAAAAAAAAAATAGCCCTGCATAGTGGTGCATGCCTGTAGTCCCAGCTACTTGGGAGGCTGAGGTGGGAGGGTACTTTGATCCCAGGAGATCAAGGCTGCAGTGAGCCATGATTGTATCACCACATTCCATCCTGGGCAACAGATGAAACCTGAAACTTGTTTGTTTATTTTTTTAGAGATGGGGTCTCACTATATTGCCCAGGCTGATCTCAAACTCCTGGGCTCAAGCAATTCTCCCATGTTAGCCTCAGTAGCTGGGATTACAGGTGCTTGCCAATGCACCCAGCTTGAAACTTGTTGTTTTAGTCTCTTTTGGACCCTCATTAAAGAGCCTTAAGACTTTAGCTAAAACTTTTTATCTCTTATGGCTGCCTGCATTTTTTATTTCCTAACCTGAACGCTTTTTTTTTTTTTTTTGAAACGGAGTTTTGCTCTTGTCGCCCAGGCTGGAATACAGTGGCATGATCTCAGCTCATTGCAACCTCTGCCTCCCGGGCTCAAGTGATTCTCCTGCCTCAGCCTCCCAAGTAACTGGATTACAGACGCCCACCACCATGCCTGGCTAATTTTTGTATTTTTAGTAGAGACAGAGTTTCACCATGTTGCCCAGGCTGGTCTCGAACTCCTGACTTCAGGTGATCTACCCACTTTGGCCTCCCAAAGTGCTGGGATTACAGGCCTGAGCCACCGCACCTGGCCTCCTAACCTGAACTCTTATAAGAAACATTATTCTTGGCTTGGCCAAGGTGGGCAGATCACTTGAGGTCAGGAGTTTGAGACCAGCCTGGCCAACATGATGAAACCCCATCTCTACTAAAAATACAAAAATTAGCCGGTATGGTGGCTCATGCCTGTAATCCCAGCACTTTGGGAGGCCGAGGTGAGTGGATCATGAGGTCAGGAGATTGAGACCATCCTGGCTAACACGGTGAAACCCTGTCTCTACTGAAAAAAAAAAAAAAAAAAATTAGCCGGGCGTGGTGGCAGGTGCTTGTAGTCCCAGCTACTTGGGAGGCTGAGGCAGGAGAATGGTGTGAACCCGGGAAGCAGAGCTTGCAGTGAGCGGAGATCATGCCACTGCACTCCAGCCTGCACAACAGTGTGAGACTCCATCTCAAAAGAAAAAAAAAAAACCCGTCTCTACTAAAAATACAAAAAATAAAAATAAAATAAAATTAGCTGGGTGTGGTGGTGGGCACCCCAGCTACTGGGGAGGCTGAGACAGGAGAATCCCTTGAACCCAGGAGGCAGAGGTTGCAGTGAGCTGAGATTGTGCAACTACATTCCAGCCTGGGCGACAGAGCAAGACTCCATTTCAAAAAAAGAAAGAAAGAAAGAAACATCAGTTTTGACAAGTAAGCTATGGAGCAACTCATTCCTATGGGGACCCTAACGAGTGGGGCTATTGTGTGTGACATTCACCCTCCAACCTAATGCCTTCCGTTCAGGGTAAATGGGCCGCCAGGCAGCCTGGGCCTAGTTGGTGGCCAAGAGAGGTAGGGAAGTGACCCAGTGGAGCTCAAGCCTGAGGACTTCTGATGGGACCTGGGACTCTGTTTTGCAGCTTAAAGAGCTAGGATGGCAGTCAACAAAGGCCCCACCTTGCTGGATGGAGACCTTCCTGTAAGTAACTTGGGCTCATCTGTGACAGGGGATGGACAACTGAGGGAGGAGGAAGAAGCAGGGAGGGAAGATGCAGGGGACTTAGAGCAAGATATGCCCAGATTATAATCCTAGTTCATTGACTACCATGGCTTAGTTATTCTTGCCCTCACCACCTTTTGTAGAGGGCAGTTGGAGGATCTGGGAGGGGAAAAAAGATGCTTATTAAAAACTAAGCACCTTGGAAAAAAGGGACAGAAATCCTGGCTTAGGGACAGTGGGGAGTGGAGAGGAAGGGAATAACTATGTTTAAACCCTGATGCAGAAGCCCATGCTCTGTCCACCGCCCAGCTGGATGTGTATTCAGTGCAGAGCCACTGCATTCTTTGTCTCCAGCATCATTCATATGGCAAATGGCACCTCCCGGAGTCAGACGGTGCACAGCCTGTGCTGCTGTGTCGGGGGAAGGGTGGGATATTCCGTGTGTCTGGTGTTCTATCTCTGACCTGGTTTTCACTGTGATTTGAAGTGGTTTGATACTTTTAGGAATGCGTGTTGGCTCCTGGCAAGGCATCTCAGATTTGCACACAGTTCAGATAGTGAAACTTAAAAATTGTGAACCTGTACAATATCCACCTTGCCCAAATTAAGCTTATACTAACTCTTGCACTAGGAATCACTTTGTTTTGTATTGAATCATAGAAGAGAGAGGCATAAAATGGTCAAGTACATAGTGAAGCCATTCTAACAGACGGTGGTTTATTCCCTTCCCAGGATCTCTTTCCCCCTTTGGTTTTGTCTAAAACAACCTCTGAAAGCTCTGTCCAAACTGTTAAAAAGAATGTTTTCACCGGGCGAGGTGGCTCAAGCCTGTAATCCCAGCACTTTGGGAGGCCGAGGTGGGCGGATCACGAGGTCAGGAGATTGAGACCATCCTGGCTAACATGGTGAAACCCTGTCTCTACTAAAAATACAAAAAATTAGCTGGGCGTGGTGGCAGGCACCTGTAGTCCCAGCTACTCGGGAGGCTGAGGCAGGAGAATGGCGTGAACCTGGGAGGCAGAGCTTGCAGTGAGCCGAGATCGCGCCACTGCACTCCAGCCTGGGAGATGTCAAGACTCCGTCTCAAAACAAAAACAAAAACAAAAAAACCCGAAGACATTGTGGGCTGCTCTGTCTTAGTGTACACATAGGTCTCATTGATGGGGATCTTTGAACTCTCCCTCCTACAAACAGAACAGGCCAGGTCTTCACTTCGTGAGCAAAACTATGCCACAGTGTCATATTCAAAGTTACAGAGAGTCTGAGCATCTGAATCTGACCTGGGGAGTTTTTTCTTTTTACTTTAGATATGGAGAATTCTCAACATTCATAAGAACAGACAGAAAAGAACATAATAAGCCCCATGTACCCTTTGTTAGCCCCGAAGACCATGAATTCATGGCCAATCCTGCCTCATCCTCACTTCCATTAATTCCCTCACTTTGTGTTATTTTGAAGATAATCCTAGGCAGGCCATTTCCAACTCGAGTTGGAATCCTGACTCTGCCACTTACCAGCTGTGGGATCTTGGGTAAATCACTTCCCATTTCTGATTGTCAGTCTCCTCATTGACTCAGTGTTGGTGACAGTGCTAACCCCAGAGGATGGCTGTTAGAATTAAGTGAGCTTATGTCACCAAGGCACCCAGATCAGTGCCTGCAGCATAATGGCACCTGACAAATGCTCTTTCCCTCTGCATGCCTAGAATTTGTTCTTTTAATTTTATTTATTTATTTTTTAGATATAGCGTCTTACTCTGTCACCCTGGCTGGAATGCAGTGGCGCCATCATATTTCACTGCGGCCTCGGCCTCCTGGCCTCAGGCAGTCCTCCCACCTCAGCCTCCCCAGTAGCTGGGACTCTGTAGTCCACATGCCATCAAATATTAGCATGGCTAGCTTTTTTCTTTTCTCTTTTTTTTTGTGGCTCAGAGTGTTCTCAAACTCCTGGCTTCAAATGATCCTCCCACCTCAGCCTCCCAAAGTGTTGGGATTACAGGCATGAGCTTCTACACTTAGCCCTAGAATTCATTATTTTACTCAAAGACCAGTGTTTTTTCACTAAGGTTCCTAGGTGACCTAAAGCTTAATTATGTGACTGCTGCCAAAGGTGCATTACTAACAGCACAGCACCCTGGAAATGATCAACGATTGTTCCACTACACCCAGCATGCACAGATCACACCCAGAGTGCTGTCTTTGAGTGTTTTTTGTTTGTTCGTTTTTTTGTTTTTTGAGACAGGGTCTCATTCTGTCATCGAGGCTGTAGTGCAGTGGCATGATTATGGCTCACTACAGCCTCCATCTGCCAGGCTCATGTGATCTTCCCACCTCAGGTTCTTGAGTAGCTGAGACCACAGGCACAGAGCACCATACCTGTTAATTTATTATTATAGTTATTTTTTGGTGAGACACGGTCTCCCTATGTTGCCCAGGCTGGCCTCAAACTCCTAGGCTCAAGCAAGGGTAGTATATTTTTAAGAAAGATAATGTAAAACTGTAGCATGTCCAGGAGAGGGGGTCACCAGACCACAGTGTGAACCATTTGTAAACAAAGTTAGGAACTGGAGCCATTTAACATGATGGAGGTACCTCTAAAGGGAGACATATTTGACTTCAAATATGTGAAGGGCCAACCCATGAATGATGAAATAGGTTTGCTCAGTTTTGTTCCAGAGGGCAGAGTGTGGAACAGGGGGATGGAGGCAAATTTCAGCTCAGCAAAGCTGTCCAACAAGGGACACAGGCCACTTTATGAGGGGGAGAGCTCTCATTCAGGCAGATATTTAAATATAAGTCTTGGCTGGGCACAAAGGCTCATGCCTATAATCTCAGTGATTTGGGAGGCTGAGGCAGAAGGATCACCTGAGGCCAGGAGTTCAAGACCAGCAAGACCCGCCCCCTCTACAAAATAAAAGTATTAGCAAGGCATGGTGTCACATGCCTGTAGTCCCAGCTACTCAGGAGGCACAAGTGTGAGGATTGTTTGAGCTCAGGAGTTGGAGGTTACAGTGAACTATGATGGCACTAATGCACTCCAGCTTGAGCAACAGAGTGAAACCCTGTCTCTAGGAAAATAATAAATAAATAAAAACAAATACAAGTCTACCAGAGAAATGATGGAAAGGATTCTTACCACAAAGTCCCCTGGGGCCTAAGATTCTGTGATTCTGTGCAGTTGGGCAGATCTAAACCTACACATTCTACTAGGCACAGCCCTGACTGTGGTTCATGTATTCAGCTAACATTACTGTGCCATGCTTTAGGCTACACTCTGGGGATACAGAGATGAGTCTACGGGGAGTGAGATGAATACCCATAACCATAGCACGGTGTAATGAATGTGGAGACAGCCAGGGAGGGAGTGGTTTCCGACGCGATGGAGAAGAGTCTGGAAGCTTCACAGGGGAAGTGCTGGTCAAGTGGAGTCTTGAGGGAATGGCACTCTGCCAGGCAGCAAGGGCTATGGGAGGGAAGGTGAGCGTTCTAGGCAGTGGGGCCAGGATACACAGGCGGGGAGGCAGTACCTCAGAAAGACCAGAAAAATGTTTGGAGAAGCCACCAATCAAAGGTGGATTAAAATTCTAGACATTAACAACACTTGCTCTCTACTAGTAGGTATCAGGGGAGTGAGTTGGGGTGGGGGTGGGGGTGATGGGATCTGACTTGGCCCCTGGAGAACAGAGATTGCCTTGGTAGCTCTTCAGAACCTGGATAGTGACCAGGAGGACATGGCCTTGTTTTCCCCATGGGGTCTCCCATGCTCCCATGATTGGGGCATCTAGAGACCTCTTTGGCCTTGGTTCCTCCCAGGTCACTTGGACTCAGGCTAATTGCACCATTGGTCTCCATGACCCTGAGGTCACCTTCCTGGGAGGCTGGAGAGGGAGGTGGGACAACTTGAATGTGTTCCTTCCACACCAGGAGCAGGAGAATGTGCTGCAGCGGGTCCTGCAGCTGCCGGTGGTGAGTGGCACCTGCGAGTGCTTCCAGAAGACCTACACCAGCACTAAGGAAGCCCACCCCCTGGTGGCCTCTGTGTGCAATGCCTATGAGAAGGGCGTGCAGAGCGCCAGTAACTTGGCTGCCTGGAGCATGGAGCCCGTGGTCCGCAGGCTGTCCACCCAGTGTGAGTCCTTGTGGCACTCAGCAGCTGCCTGCTTATTCACTGCCTACCTGCCAGTCTGTCTGTCCGCCTCTCAGTCTGTCTGACTATCTGATAACTTGCTTGTCTGTCTGCTTAACTGCCTACATCCCATTGCATGGTCTTCTTATCTATGGATATAAAGGTATACATACAGATCTCTTTTCATCTATAGATGCCTATCTGTGGCCCAGCTGGCATTTGCCTAGGATAACAATGATGGCCAGAGAATCTGCAGGGGAAGGGAAGGCAGAGCTATGCAGGCAGTGGTGAGGTTGGGGTCCATGGCAGACCAGACACTCACTGTAGCAGCACAGGCAGCAGCAGCAAGAACCAGCAGAGTCTGGCAGAGGCAGAGGCAGCCACACTAGGGGGCCTGGCAGGGCTGGAGGGCATGGAGGGAGGGGAAAGCTGGCTGAGCCCAGCAGCTGATGGTAGCGGCTCATGACGGGTGGGGGCGGCAGAGAGCCACTAGCCAGGGCCCTGGAGGCAGAAGACGGTTCTCTTACAGGCCTTACCAGGTGTGTACCACTCAAATTGTTCTGCCCCATCTGAAAATGTGGCCTCCAAGGCATAGCTCTTGACAGGGCTGAGGGAAATCGCAGTAATGCCAAAAAGCCTAGCACCTTCCACCATCCTAATTACAGAATTATGGGTAGCTGAGGACTCCACACAGCAAACAGGAGAGGACAGATGTAAAGTAGGCCCAGGCCCTGTCCCTGGCTGCAAGCTCCTTAAATAGTTTCCTTGAGTCTCATTCTGCCCAACTGGAAGACAGCTAAGTCATCTGGGCTCTCTGCTGCTCGAGAATTTTGTGAAGAAAAATAAGGTATCTGGAGAAAGAATATATGAAAGAGTATAAAGAACTCTCTTTGAAAGCTGTGGCCCCCAGTGGCCATGGCTGCAGAGCCGATGTCCCGGCCGACCCAGGCAGGATCCCCTTGAAGCAGGTGCATCTCTGATGCAAGCCCACTCTCCAGGGGCAACTCTTTTCCCTTCCCTGCGACCCTCTTCAGACAGCTGACCATCTCAACACCTAGTGGTTAAAAAGAAGAGCATGGACAGCCTGGGGCCTGCACTGGCTGTGCTGGGAGTTTGTCATGTTGAGAGCTAAGCAGGCCCAGCTCCAAGGCCTCACTGCCATCTGCCTTCCTCTCACACCTCTCTTCTCCCTCCTTATGCTCACTCAGAGTCCCCATGTAGGTACCGAGGGAAGAGAAGGAAGGAAAGAACAGTACTTGTTGGTGATTCTTATAGCTCCCATCATTCTTCTTCATAAAAATCCTGCCAGGCAGGCACCATTAATTCACCTTTTACAACGTAGGAAGCAGAGGCTCAGACAGGCTGTGACTTGCTGAGGCCACAGGCTGCTTAGACGTGGTCACTTGGCCTTTTGAGTGCAGGTCTCAGTGACTCCAGAGTTCCCACACAGATGTAAGAAATTGGCCCGGGTCTCGAGGAGCCCCTGCGGACAGGGGCTAAAGAGGGCAAAGGGCCTGGGGCCCAGAGATGCTGGGGAGGCAGCAGGCCTTGGGATTTGAGGGCTCCGAGTCACTTCTTTGGCACAGAGGCCACTGCTAGATTCTCATGGAGACAGACAGCACTCACCCAAACTTGACCCTTTCCTTCCAGTCACAGCTGCCAATGAGCTGGCCTGCCGAGGCTTGGACCACCTGGAGGAAAAGATCCCAGCCCTCCAGTACCCTCCTGAAAAGGTAAGCCCCTTCCCACCTCTTGAAGCCTCCCTGCACTCTGTCGTCACCACCTCTCAGGGAGGAGAGGGCAGGGGCTGCTGATCCCGTGACTGGAAGTCTGTGTCCCATGGTGAGCATCCTCCAAGGCTGGCAGAGGCTGCCTGCTCCCAAGGCCACACCACACAACAGGCTCCTCTTCTCCCCGTGAAGCTAAATGGAGGTGGGGTTTCTGGGACCAGCAGGCACGAGCCCAGAGGCAAACCCAAACAGGAGCTCTGGCGGGTCCCACTGCCTCCGGATACAACACCCTGGGATCTGAGGTTCCACAGTCTGCCCTGGACCACTTGGCGACTACAGCTGCTTAAGATCATGAGTCACACTCATTCAGATCCCAGGAGTGTCATCCCATATCCTCAAGATCCAACATTTTATGGACCATGAGATTGAAAGTCACTTTACCTGGCTACATATTTATTAGGTAGTTGCTATGATAAGGACTCATTTTTGGTGCTTCTGGGGAATAAGCTTCAGTCTCTGACCTCATCTATCTCACTGACCAACTACCCTTCTCACAAACATGTACTGAGGCCTACCCTATGCCCGGGGCCATCACCTATGCTTTATCAAGTACTCTCACTTAATCCTCTTGTCAACCCTCTGGGATAGGGGTTGTTATCTCCATTTTACAGAGAGGAAACCAGTAAGTGGAGACGTGAGAGCAGGTCTGTTCAGCCGTGAGGCCTGTGTCCTTTGCTCCCCATTTTTCCAGATTAAAGGCAACATTTTTGTCACAAAGGCGCTCCCAGGATAACGAAGAAAAAGATAAATTATTTCAATGCAGAACTTGTAGGAAGATCAAGCACACCTATAAATCAATAGAAACGCTGTGTTCTGAGGAAAGGATGAAGGAGATTCCTTGTGAGCATGAGGGTATCAGGACAGGTGGCACCAACGAGGAGTCTTTGGGGTCATCCTCACAGGATGAGAGGGATCTTGACAGGCAGTGATGGGGGTGAAGAAGCCAGGAGATCCAAACGGTTGGCACAAGGAAGGTTGGAGCCCTCTGCCTTTAAAGCCTAGCTTAATTCCAGGTACCCAAATATCAGTACCAGTTCCCTGGGCCTTTAGATGACGCCTTCCTGGGACCTGGGCTCAGGCTACCAGACCCCGAAAGGGTGGCCCTTCCAGGGACTGTAAGACCACATGCCTAACACCCCCACCAACTTCCCCCAGATTGCTTCTGAGCTGAAGGACACCATTTCCACCCGCCTCCGCAGTGCCAGAAACAGCATCAGCATTCCCATCGCAAGCACTTCAGACAAGGTCCTGGGGGCCGCTTTGGCTGGGTGCGAGCTCGCCTGGGGAGTGGCCAGAGACACTGCGGAATTTGCTGCCAACACTCGAGCTGGCCGACTGGCTTCTGGAGGGGCCGACTTGGCCTTGGGCAGCATTGAGAAGGTGGTGGAGTACCTCCTCCCTCCAGACAAGGAAGAGTCAGGTACTTGCCATTCGGAGGCTCGGCCTGGGAGTGAGTTGTCACAGACACTGCCTGGGAATCAGCAGGAGGTAGCAGGGCTCATCCAGCCACTGCTCTGGAATAGGGAAGGCCAGTGGGATTTTCAGATGGATTCATAACATTTACCCTCCTGCCCCCACCCCATCTGTAAAGAGGGAAAGTGAGTTGTGGAACTCACCAGGGAGTTTGTGGTGGAGCTAGAACACCTGCTTTCCAGTCCTAGACATGACCCAGAACTCCCCGGCCCCTCTCTTACTTGTTTTCTCTTCTCCCCCCAAATCCCTACCCAGCCCCTGCTCCTGGACACCAGCAAGCCCAGAAGTCGCCCAAGGCCAAGCCGAGCCTCATGAGCAGGGTTGGGGCTCTGACCAACACCCTCTCTCGACACACCATGCAGACCGTGGCCCGGGCCCTGGAGCAGGGCCACACCCTGGCCATGTGGATCCCAGGAGTGGCGCCCCTGGTGAGTATCTGCCCTGAGCTCTGACTGACCCCGTGCCTGGGAGCCTTGTGGGCCTCTTAGTACCTCCCATCCCCCACCCATTGCCCCTTCCTGTCCTGAGAACATTCTCTCTTCCAACCTGGGCTAGGACTTTAGTTCTAAGGACAAGAGGCCTTGAGAGGGGTAGAGGCATGGCCTTCCAGACCACAGGGAAAGAGAAGGGACAGGATGTTAAGCAAGGGCAGGCCTGCCTTGCTAGAGTGCTCCTGCCCTACCACTCACTTCTATCTCCCCCATTTCCCTCTGAGTCTCCCCCAAGCCCCAGTCTTCATCCCCCCAAGTGGGCCTCTTTCTATGGGTCTTCCCACCTATAAGACAGCAGGACTTCCATCTGCTATGCAAGCACTAGGGACTGTCATCCTTAAATAAACAAAGTACATAACCCATTTTGTCAGGGAGAGTGTACCCAGCACCAATGCACCCAAGGTAAATTTGCCCTTTCTAGGCCCAGGGAGAGTTAACTCCCCACCACTCCCCACCTCCACCTCTCTGTATTTTAGCAGAAATAGGCTGGATTTTTTTCATAAGGAATTTTAGTAAGAAACTAGCGCCAGAAAAGAAAATAAAACAACATTAAAGCATAAAGGTCAGCAAACAAGATTACTACTTTTCAGCCATCTTTTGAGCAGTACTTTTAAAAGCATCATCAGGCCTGGATCATTCATTCAAGAAAGTGTTGCCCCTGCAGGGATACAGGATTAGCAGTTCCCCTCAATCCCCTGCATCAATAATGGCTGAGACTGAGTCACATGCCTGGGCCCGGCCTGCAGTGGGCAGAACCTCACATGCCACCATTCACATGGAATAGAGTGGCATCCCCAAAAGCTGTGTAATAAGGAGGCTCTGTTTGTGGGGCTCCCTAGAGGTTTAGAATGTGCCTCAGGAGACACCAGCCCACTTGCTCAGTCAATTTCTTCCCATGGGACACTCTGGTTCATTGAATTTTTCACTCTTTAGAGATCTGGGAGGAGTATCTACCAAAGCTAACAAACATATATCCTGTGGCCCAGCAATTCCACTCTTAAGTGTATACCCAACAGAAATGAGCACTTAAGTCTCCCAAGACAAGTAAAAATTGTTCAGATCAGCAATATCCTTAGCTAAGAACTGGAAGCAATGATAATGCCCATCAACTGTAGGATGGGTAAGTTATGGGAAATTCGTATGATGGAATATTACACAGAAATGAAAAAGAAGGAACTACTTCCATTTGCAGTAACATAAGTGAAACTTACACCATAATATTTAACTAAAGGAGCTATTAATGAATGAATACACATGATGTGACTCCACTTACATGAAGTTCAAAAATAGGCAAAACGAAGGCATGGTGACAGAGATCAGGATTGTGGTTGCTCTTAGGGGAATATGGACTGAGTGGGGGACACGGAGTCTTTGGGTGTTGAAAATGGTCTATGTCTTGACCTGTGGTGGTTACACAGGTGTGTTCTTATAAAAATTCATAGAGCTTACACTAAAGATGTGTGCACTTTAGTGTATGTAGATTACCATTCAATAAAAAGTTTCAAGAAAAGTCTGCTGGGGCCAAGCCCTGCTCACCACCTGGCCTGGATCCTGGGGGCGAGGGGCTTCGGCTGCTGTGGCTCCCTGGTCATCAGCAGGGGCAGTTGAGCCAGCAATCTGCTGCCATCCTCCCTCAGAGCAGCCTGGCCCAGTGGGGTGCCTCAGTGGCCATGCAGGCGGTGTCCCGGCGGAGGAGTGAAGTGCGGGTGCCCTGGTTGCACAGCCTCGCAGCCGCCCAGGAGGAGGATCATGAGGACCAGACAGACACGGAGGGAGAGGACATGGAGGAGGAGGAAGAATTGGAGACTGAGGAGAACAAGTTCAGTGAGGTGAGGGGGAGAGTGGGAGCCTCAAAGTCGTCCAGTCCACAGAAGTGGTGAGAAGCAGAGGCATAGGGTGAACTCAGGAATTCTGGCCCAGATGCAGGGGCATGGCATGTGTGTGTAACACCTTTTATCCCATCCCCAAATGCCCAGCTGATGAGGGACTTCCATGTCATTCTCTCAGCTGATCCTTGCAACACTCTGTAAATAGGCAGGGCAGAGATTATTGTCACATTTTGCGGAAGAAACAGAGGTTCAGAGAGGGAATGTGACCTGTCCAAGGCCACACTGCTAGTGGCAGAATAAGCCTGAAGTTTTGTAAATTTGGTATTCTCATGCTTTTCCCTTGAGCTCTGGGGCTGGTGAGGAGGGAAGGGTCAGGGGAGTTACTGCAGGAGGCACTGACCCTACTCTGGCCCCCAGGTAGCAGCCGTGCCAGGCCCTCAAGGGCTCCTGGGCGGTGTGGCACATAACCTGCAGAAGGCCCTCCAGACCACCATCTCAGCTGTGACATGGGCACCTGCAGCTGTGCTGGGCATGGCAGGGAGGGTGCTGCACCTCACACCAGCCCCTGCTGTCTCCTCGACCAAGGGGAGGGCCATGTCTCTATCAGATGCCCTGAAGGGCGTTACTGACAATGTGGTGGACACAGTGGTGCATTACGTGCCGGTGAGTACCACCCCTGGCAAACTGTTAGTGTCCCAAGGGGGCCCGGACAGGGCAGATAAAGTAGATTTGACTGAAGGGGATGCAGTCCCCCTCCTTTCCCCTATTCCTCTGGAGACCCCCTTGCAGTCCTCAGTGCCCTGGCAACATTTTGACATACTGGGCCTCTCCCAGCCCCAGGAGTATAGAGGCCCATGGCTCTGGCCTAAAGCCTCTCCCCACGGCCCCTCCCACCTGTTGGTAGAAGAGTCTCCAGCCATTAGTCCTGGGATCCCAGTGCCTCACCTTCACCCCTTTGCTCCCAACTGAAAGGCCGGGCAGGTGCCAGGCAGGTTTGCACGCTGCTGCGCGGGAAGTGGTTGGAGAGACTTCCAGGGCACCCTGAGGGGTGGGCCATGAGTTCCATGGGACAGCAGCAGGCTCCACCCAATTCTATCACCTGTGGCCAATAGGAAAAACCCAGGGGATACCAATGCCATCCCTTTGGGAGCCCCTTTCCAAAGCAAGTTATAGGTTATGCGGGCCTGAGGGGGGCTGGTCAGGGCAGGAAGCACCCTTAGAGCTGGTAAGGGGATGGGTTACTCAGTCACTCTAGCAAGCAGCATGCCAGGGATCTTAGCAGACCTCCTGTTCACCCTGCGCTCGGGCCAGCCCCAGGAAGGTGTACCCATCCCTGGCCAGGTCACTGTGTGGGCTGCAAGGAAGAGTTAGGAAAGCTGATGACCTCCCATTGAGGGTTCCCCTCAGGGAGGCCTAGGGGATCCTGAAACTTTGGGAGGCTTGGCTTGCCTGAGCGGCCACCTGGTCCATGGAGAAGCTCAGAGTGGGTAGGACCTCAGGGCTTTCCCCGGTGCCCCTCCAACTACTGAACCGCTCCCCAGCCTGTGGCCTCCTGACGGCCGCTCCCAGTGAAACAATCGAGGGACCCGGGAAGGGGCGGTGGGTCAGAGGCGCAGGGACCAGGGCCAAGCCAGGACTCTAAGGCGGCTGCCGGGCCCTCAGCTCCCCAGGCTGTCGCTGATGGAGCCCGAGAGCGAATTCCGGGACATCGACAACCCGCCCGCCGAGGTCGAGCGCCGGGAGGCGGAGCGCAGGGCGTCAGGGGCGCCATCCGCCGGCCCGGAGCCCGCCCCGCGCGCCGCACAGCCCCGCCGCAGCCTGCTGAGCGCGCAGAGCCCCGGCGCGCCCCCCGGCCCCGGCCTGGAGGACAAGGTCGCCACGCCCGCAGCGCCGCGCCCGGCCTTCTCGGCCGTGCCCCGCGAGAAGCCGAAGCGCAGGGTCAGTGACAGCTTCTTCCGGCCCAGCGTCATGGAGCCCATCCTGGGCCGCGCGCAGTACAGCCAACTGCGCAAGAAGAGCTGAGTCGCCGCATCTGTCGCCGCACCCCGGGCCGGCGGGTTTCTCTAACAAATAAGCAGAACCCGCACAGCCCAGGCGAGCGTTGCCGCTTTCAAAGTGGTCCCCTGGGGACCCCAGCCTCATCCCGATGATGCTGCCGAGGCACACATTTTTTTTTTTTTAAGCATCCTTTTGGGGCTTCACCCTCAGAGCCAGTTTTTAAGGGACACCAAAGCCGCAGCCTGCTCTGATTCTATGGCTCGGTTTTTACTAAAAGAGTAATTGCCTAACTTGATTTTTCATCTCTTTAACCAAACTTGTGGCCAAAAGACATTTGACCGTTTCCAAAATTCAGATTCTGCCTCTGTGGATATTTGTCATGAATGAGTAACTCCTGTCACCACTGTGAAGGTCCAAACAGAAGATCTTGACACATTCTTAGCACTGAACTGGGAGATCCTCTGATGATCTAGGCTCCCAGCAGACTACTTTTGAAGGGAACAATCAGATGCAAAAGCTCTTGCATGTTTATTTAAAATACTAGTGTCACTTTCTGAGTACTCGCCCCTTCACAGGCTGAGTCCCAGGCCTGTGCTTCATAGAGCCAGCTTCTTGCTCACAGCCACATTTCCATTTGGATCATTACTGCCTGCACCTGCATAGTCACTCTTTTGATGCCCTCCAGATGCTGGGGAACGAAAATGGTGATCATATATAGACTTTATAGCCACAGTTCATCCCCAATCCCATTTTCCAAGGGAAATGTTAATATTTGATAAATCTAGAAAATGCATTCATGGCCGGGCTCGGTGGCTCACGCCTGTAATCCCAGCACTTTGGGAGGCCAAGGCGGGTGGATCACGAGGTCAGGAGATCGAGACCATCCTGGCTAACACGGTGAAACCCCGTCTCTACTAAAAGATACAAAAAATTAGCCCGGCGTGGTGGTGGGCGCCTGTAGTCCCAGCTACGCAGGAGGCTGAGGCAGGAGAATGGCGTGAACCCGGGAGGCAGAGCTTGCAGTGAGCCGAGATCACACCACTGCACTCCAGCCTGGGCGACAGAGCGAGACTCCATTTCAAAAAAAAAAAGGAAAAGAAAATGCATTCATACAACTATAAAATTCAAACATTGCAAAAGGGTGTGTGTCTTTCTCCCCGAGCCCCCCTGTTCCCCTTCATTAAAAACCACCATGATGCCGTCTCTGGTGTATGCAGGGCTATGCACCTGCAGGCACGTGTGTATGCACTCCCCGCTTGTGTTTACACAAGCTGTGGGGTGTTATACATGCCTGCTTTTTTCACTTAATAACACAGCTTGGAGAGATTTTTGTATCACATCATAAATCCCACTCGCTCTTTTCGACGGCCACATAATAACTACTGCATAATATGGATACGCCTTATTTGATTTAACTAGTTCCCTAATGATGGACTTTTAAGTTGTTTCCTTTTTTTTTTTTTTGCTGCTGCAAACAGTGCTATAATAAATGCCCTTATCAAAAATGTCTAGTGTACATGTGTGGAAATACATATATATACATATGTGATAGATGCATAACTTGTAACCGTGACATGCTGGTTGAAAGAATATGTGCATTTTAAGTATTCCTAGATAATACCAAGTAGCCTGCCAAACCAAACCCTATTTTTCTAGTTATTTTCACCTGCGACTTCAGAAATATGCGCAGAAAATTATGAATCTTCAGTCAGTCATTTTAGACATCCATATATTTATACTCATTTTCCACAGGTCCCCCTCAGACCCATAAGCACCCACTCTGTTAGCTCCCACTCTACTGCACACCTGGAAGCCCTGCTCCCTGAAACTGACTCTGGGGCCCTGGAACTGACTCTGGGGCCCTGGCAGATCTTTGGTGTAATGGGTCATGGGCCTTGATCTATGGTTTTGGAGTCTGAGGATGCAGAATGGGGACAGGAGAGAAGCCGGTAGATATACACATGAAGATGTGGCCAGGACCCTGAGCCAACCATGGACCCTCCCCACCCCACTTCCACGATATAAACTACACCCAGCAGTTCCCTGGGGGGTGGGGAGGGAAGATGAAGGGTGGAGTTGGCAAGACGGTTTCTTAGAAGCTGATATAACAGGACTGAGCAGACAGAGCCCAGCACAGCCTTGGCAGGGCTTCCATGGACAGATGCTGGAGAAGTGACCTCAGGCCTAGATGTGCGGAAAGAAGTGCCTGCCTGTCCTGGGCCTCACCCACCCATGCTGCTTTCTTCCTAGTGTTCCAGAAACTACATTCCTAGCTATCCACTCCTCCCCAGTCCTGTGGCTCCTCCTGCTAGGCTATACTCCAGAAGGCAGGAAAGCTGCTGCCTCAGCAGCATGAGGGCTGTGGCCGCCAATATGCCTGCTGGTCAGGCCCAGTTCCCTCACCCAGCCCTGGGCCTGGGCACAGGTGCTGGAGGCTACATATGGAATAGGACAGCCCAGGAAGCAAACAATGTAAGTTGTAAGTTTCTTTTTACTGTTAGAAACTTCTTGATTAGGCAGCAAGGTACACTGAACCTGCTTCTCAGTATTTTGAACACATTTTGGCCAGTAACAAGGGCAAAGTAGCTCCTCTAAATGGCAGACATTTGCTTCCTTGACTCTAGGCTCAATGGGGGACTTTCCCCTGTTCTGCGGGGCATCACTTTGGCAAGGCCCACCCACACTCAGTATCTTCAGCGTGGCTCAGGACCTAGCAAAGACCTCCGCTTCACATTGGGTTGCCCAGGGTCCTTCAGAGAAATACCCAATGCCTTCCGTTCCAACTTACAAAACTCACTTCTAACTCAGCCACAGCTTTTGGAGATGCACACAATTACAGAAATTAACATACATTTATCCAGGCAATTACTTACCCCTTTTTCTTCCCATAATTTTATTTTGAGACTGTATCGCTCTGTCGCCCAGGCTGGAGTGCAGTGGCAGGATTTCAGCTCACTGCAACCTCCGCGCCCCCAGGCTCAAGTGATTGTCTTGCCTCAGCCTCCTGAATAGCTAAGATTACAGGCACCTGCCACCATGCCCAGTTAATTCTCATATTTTTAGTAGAAACGGGGTTTCACCATGTTGTCCAGGCTGGTCTCAAACTCCTGACCTCAAGTGATCTGCCCACCTCGGCCTCCCAAAGTGCTGGGATTACAGGTGCGAACCACCATGCCTAGCCTTCCTCCCAATAATGATTTAGGATCTTAATAGCCAAGGGACTTCTGGGCATGGAGAGAGAGATACCGCTATGACTTGTGCTTCGAAGCTCATTGTCTTAAGCATAACTTTCCTAACCATTTAAATACTTCACACTGAATCAAAATTTATAAAATGCATACATCAAATTATTTTAAATATTTAAATGTTGATTAGGTGGCTCACGCCTGTAATTCCCAGCACTTTGGGAGGCCGAGGCTGGCAGATCACGAGGTCAGAAGTTCGAGACCAGCCTGGCCAACAAGGTGAAACCCTATCTCTATTAAAAATACAAAAGTTAGCCGGGTGTGGTGGTACACACCTGTAATAATTGCCAGCTACTCAGGAGGCTGAGGCAGGAGAATCGCTTGAAACCGGAAGGTGGAGGTTGCAGTGAGCCGAGATCGCACCATTGCACTGCAGCCTGGGCAACAAGAGCAAAACTCCATCTCGAAAAAGAAAAAAAATGTTGATTACAAGGATTACAAGCTAAAAAGTCAAATTCTTCTAAGCTTTTCTGTAAACTGAGTCAATGGAAACTTCTGCATACCTTGTTAGTATGTCATTAGAGCTAGTGGGGTCATCCAGAGGTTCCTCTGTGCGCAGAGAGGGGACCAAGCCTGTGTGGTCAGCTCCCCATCCAGGATGTACTATTGGACCCTTCTACTCACTGCTCTACATCCAGAACACAAGCACTACCTTTAAAACATCCTGCATGACATCCACAATCCCTCCCCATCCCCAGCCCCAACCTGCTATAACCACAGTCCTGAATTTTGTTGTTTCTCATTCCCTTGTTTTTCTTTATAGATTTACTTCCTATATATACACCCCAATACAATATGATTGAGTTTTGCATGCCTTGAGCTTTATTTAAGTGTGATTATGTGTATTCTTGAGATTTGCTTCTTTTCACTCAAAATTATGTTTCTGAGCTTCATTCATTTTCACTAGAGATTTTAATTCTAAAACTCTATATTTAATGAGTACATATAAATATGCCCTAATTTATTCAGTCATTTGTATTAGAATGGATTCAGTTTTAAAAGACAGAAGGCTCCCAATAACAATGTATACTAGTCAGCTTTTGCCATGATACTGTTGCATAACAAACTGTCCTAAAACTGTGGCTTACAACAACATGCATTTATTTTTATGTTCATAGGTCAACTATGGTTTGGCTCATCACAGTGGCACTCCCAATGGCTCTGCAGATCAGCTGAACTTGGCTCCAGGCTGTGCATGGGTTCAGTTCTGCACCAGGGGTGCTATTTCAGGGCTCTAGGATAAGGGGTCAGTGGCAGTGGCTATCTGGGGCATACACTTCTCACAACAGATCACTGGAGCACAGAACCAAGTCTCATTTCAAGTCCTCTCCTTGTATCATATCTACTTACATTCCATCGGCCAAAGCAAGTCATACAGCCAAGTCCACATCAATGGGACAGGGAAGTAGACTTCTCCCCTAGTGGAAGGGGAAGGGAGCAAATATTTACTGAACAATAGTACAGTCTAGCACACAGTGATTTAAACAAGAGAGGAGTTTATTTCTGTCTCCTATGAAAGCCCAGAGATGAGTAGTCCAGACTGGAATGACACTCAGCAGTGCCAGGGATTGAGGTTCCTTCTATCTTAAGGACAGAACCTTACTATTCTCTCATGAATGATTTCTTTCCCTAAAGTCACTTCATGAACCAAGATAGCTGCTCCAGCTCCAGCCATCAACTCCATATTCCAGCCACAGAAAAGAGCAAGGAGAAACGAGAATGGCATGCCTCCACACCAGAAATTACACACTACTGCTTATAACCCAATGGACAGAACTTAGTCACATGACCACTCCTGGTTTAAAAGGGGGATGGGAAATATAGTTTTCATTTGGAGTGGCTATGCATCTAATTAAAAATCAGAAGTCCTAAATGGAGGAGAAGTAGATCCCAGGCATGGGGGTAACTTGTAATCTCTGCCACATCACTCTCGTGTCAATAGACATTTGGCTTGTTTCTGTATTTTATTTTATTTTTTTTGTAGACTGTTTCGTTTTTGTCCCACAGGCTGGAGTGCAGTGGTATGATCTTGGCTGACTTCAACCTCCACCTCCCATGTTCAAGCGATTTTCCTGCCACAGCCTCCCAAGCAGCTGTGACTACAGGCGCCAGCAACCACGCCAGGCTAAATTTTTGTATTTTCAGTAGAGATGGAGTTTCAGCATGTTGGCCAGGCTGGTCTCAAACGCCTGACCTCAAGTGGTCCGCCCACCTCGGTCCCCCAAAGCGCTGGGATTGCAGGCATGAGCTACCATGCCCGACCTATTTCTGTATTTTTACTGTTACATACTTTGTGACAATGAACATTCTTATAAGAGTTTCTTAGGGAATATGACTAAGAGTGGAATTCCTAAATGATAAAGTATGTGTATCATTAACTAGATACTGACAAATTGCCATTCAAAGTGGTTGCTCTGATTTACATTCTCACCTGAAGTATTAGAGTCCTCTTACTCAGCATCCTCATCAGCACTTGATATTGTCTAATTTAATCACTTTTCCTAAACCTGAAAGGAGGAAAATGAATCTTGTCATGGACTTAATTCCCTGATTAGCAATGATATTGAACATTGTTTATGATGTTTATTTAATATTTGCATTTCCTCTTTTGTGAAGTATTTGCCCTTTCTTTTTCTCTTTTCTTTCCTTCCTTCCTCCCTCCCTCCCTCCCTCTCTCCCTCCCTCCCTTCCTTCCCTCCCTCCCTCCCTCCCTCCTCCTCCCTCCCTCCTCCCTCCCTCCCTCTCTCCCTCCCTCCCTCCTTCCTCCCTCCCTCCCTCCCTCTCTCCCTCCCTCCCTTCCTTCCCTCCCTCCCTCCTCCCTCTCTCCTCCCTCCCTTCCTTCCCTCCCTCCTCCCTCCCCTCTCCTCCCTCCCTTCCTTCCCTCCCTCCCTCCCTCCCTCTCTCCCTCCCTCCCTTCCTTCCCTCCCTCCCTCCCTCCCTCTCTCCCTCCCTCCCTTCCTTCCCTCCCTCCCTCCCTCCCTCTCTCCCTCCCTCCCTTCCTTCCTTCCCTCCCCCTCCCCTCTCCCTCCCTCCTTCCTTCCCTCCCTCCCTCCCTCCCTCTCTCCTCCCTCCCTTCCTTCCCTCCCTCCCTCCCTCTTTATTTTATTTTCTCTTTTCTTTTTCTTCTCTTCTCTTCTCTTCTCTTCCCTTCTTTCTCTCTTTCTTTCTTTTTCTTTCTTTCTTTCTTTTGACAGGGTCTTGCTCTGCCACCCATGCTAGAATGAGTGGTTTAATCAAAGCTCACTGCAGCCTTGAACTCTTGGGCTCAAGCGATCCTCCTGCCTCAGCCTCCAAAAGTGCTGGTATTACAGGTGTGAGTCATCATGCCAGATGTAGTTTTTCTCAATGATTTTTCGAAGTTCTTTATATTTTCTGAATACTAATTCTTATCAAGGATAAATATCACAAATACCTTCTTCCAGCTTGTTGCTTGCATTTTCATTCTCTTTCTGGTTTCTTTGTTCATCCTTTCAATGAACAAAAGTTCTTAATTTTGATTTAGTCACAATTACCACCTTTTCCCTTTGTGGTTTGCAATTTTGAGTTGTGATTTTTGTTTGTTTCTAACCTTTCCTATGGTGCTGAGAGTTATATTTTAAAAGCTCTCCCCTACCATGAAGTTATGATGATGTTTCCCTAATATTTGCCATGATGATTTTCTTCTAAGGCTTTCATAGTTTTGCTTTTACATTTCATTAATTATTATTTTTTTTGAGACAGGGTCTCACTCTGTCACCCAGACTGGAGTGCGGTGGCGCTATCACGACTCACTGCATCCTTGACCTCTCGGGCTCAAGCAATCCTGTCACCTCAGCCTCCAGGGTGGCTGGGACTACAGGTGCATACCACCATGCCCACCTAATTTTTGCATTTTTTTGGTAGAGATGGGGTTTCGCTGTGTTGCCCAGGCTGGTCTGCAACCCTTCAGCTCAAGTTATCTGCCTGTCTTAGCCTCCCAATGTGCTGGGATTATAGGCATGTGCCACTGCGCCTGGCCCAGCCCTACATTTAATTAATTTTTATAAGTATGGTTTAAGTAGGAATCCAATTTTTTTCTTCCATGTGGATAACTGCCTTACACATTTCCTAATTGAATTTTCAGTTGTGCTTTCTCTCTTTCTCTCTCTCTCTTTGTAGATGGGGTCTCTGTCATCCAGGCTGGAGTGTTGTGGTATAATCACAGCTTACTGTAGCCTTGACCTCCCAGGCTTAAGCAATCCTCCCATCTCAGCCTCCAGAGTAGTTGGGACCACAGGTGCACACCACCATGCCCGGCTAATTTTTTTTTTATTTGTAGAGACGAGGTCTTGCTATGTTGCCCAGGCAGGTGTTGAACTCCTGGGCTCAAGCTATCCTCCCGCTTCAGCCTCCCAAAGTGCTGGGATTACAGGCATGAGCCACCATACTCAGCCTTGAGTTTCTCTCTAAATGAATTGTATACTGCAGGAAGTTTAAGAGTTCTCTCGAGGCCAGGCGTGGTGGCTCATGTCTGTAATCCCAGCACTTTGGGAGGCCAAGGCGGGCGGATCATGAGGTCAGGAGATCAAGACCATCCCTGCTAACACAGTGAAACCCCGTCTCTACTAAAAATACAAAAAATTAGCCGGGCGTGGTGGTGGGTGCCTGTAGTCCCAGCTACTTGGGAGGTTGAGGCAGAGGAATGGCATGAACCTGCGAGGTGGAGCTTACAGTGAGCCAAGATCCCGCCACTGCACTCCAGCCTGGGCGACAGAGCGAGACTCTGTCTTAAAAAAAAAAAAAGAGTGCTCTCGAATGTCAGCTGAAAACTTCTGATTTACTGATGTCTGATGAACAATGGACCAGGTTCGGCTTGATGGACTGAATAGCTTTCCCCCACTGATCTGCACTCTCTACTTTGTCACAGATCTGGTTTCCAAATTGTTCTGTTTGTTATTCCTGTAGCATGAACACATTGTCTGAATTACAATAGTTTCAAATATGTTTTCACATCTTCTTGGGCAAGTCCACCCATACTGCCCTTCTGCAAGTGTCTTTTGCAACTTCTGGCACTTTGCTTTTCCATATAAGTAGTAAAATCAGCTTGTCAAATTCCACAAAAGGAATTTTTACAGACTCAATTTGTTTCAAGTAACTATAATTATTCTTTGCTCTTCTGAAGCTCATGATGTCACAAGTTGGCCGGTAAGAACCCCTTTAAGTTGGGGCTTTTGTCATTTCAGGCCTACAACATACATTTTAAAAGCATCTGAATTTTTTGACCACAAAATAATTATTCCAGTTCTTACCCTAATACATGGCATCAACTACTTTTAATGGAAAATAGTGATAAAGGCCACAATTTGGACACTAGGGTACACAAACCAGATTGTTGCATATGAGTACTACTGATACACAGAAAAACACTGCACATCCACCAGAAAGAGCAAGAAAAAAGGTACATCTTTCTAATTCTTTAAAAATTTATTGTAACATAAAAGTTTTAATTTTATTTTCTCTACAATTTAATTACTGTAATTGTAATTAGAATTGTACCTCTCTCTCTCTCTCTTTTTTTTTTGAGACAGGGTCTCGCTGTCTCACGCAGGTTAGAATGCAGTGGCACCATCTTGGCTCACTGCAACCTCTACCTCCCAGGCTTAAGCCAGTGTATCTTCCTACCTCAACCTCCGGAGTAGCTGGGTCTATAGGCCCATGCCATCACGCCTGCCTATTTTTTGCATTTTTTGTGGAAACAGCTTTGCCCTATTGCCCAGGCTGGTCTCAAACTCCTGGGCTGAAGGGATCTGCCTGCCTCAGCCTCCCAGAGTGATGGGTTTACAGGAGTGAGCCACCTTGCCTGGCCCAGAATTGTACCTCTTAAAACATGATGTTTCATTAATCATCATCACCTTTTATTACATTTTACACACATGAAGCTCCAAGTTCAGTTTTCAGCTTCTTCACATTTTCAGGGTCTAAAATGATTCTCTTTGGGTATCACAGCGGCAGGCTGCTCTGTGTTGTTCTTGTTCAGGACCCCAACTGATTTAGAATATTTGGGACCAACGGTGTCATTCTACAGCATGTCAGAGAACACCAGGGGTTTCATGTGCTCTTTCCAATTGCTTGAGGTTTTAGTTTCTCCTTAATTGAATTATCTATTGGAGGAAATGGCACAGCTCCTGGCATCGGACAGATGGATGCTTGGTACCTGAATCATGGTCCTTTGCGATACATGAATCAGCTGGCCAGCCTCTCCTCTATGAAGCTTCGAGGATGTGGTTGTGGAGATTGTGGATGACTTCCCTATATCCACGCTGTCTCACACAGGTATTGCAAGCCAATCATGGTAGTTCCATCCCCTTGACAGTGATTAGTTTGAGGGTGGACAGGCCTAAGCTGTGTGGTACATGGAATGGGAAGGCAATCAGCTCGGAGGGCTCTTGATCCAAAGGGCATGCCTTGCCACACACTGCTGTCTTCTTCCTCTGGACGTTTTCTTTTGAAGGTAATGGCAAAACACACACACACACACACACACACACACACACAAACAAACAAACAAAAACAAAAAACAGTTAAAAAGGCCAGCTCCTTGGTAATGTTGCCACTGACTCAACCTGCCCAGGAGCCCTCATCCCTCTGGGTTTCACTGTTCCCCAAGATAACAAATGACCTTATCGTTCAAGCCACTTCAAATTGTGGTTTCTGTTACTAGAGGCTGAGGGTTTCCTAATATAGATCTATCTGAAGAGCCTGGCACTTTCTATAGCCTTTAATTATGTTGCCTGTCTATGCCAGGTAATCTTCTATATACATAATAAAATATCACTAGAAACGACAGTGAAGTTTACTTTTTCTAATGGCATTTTAAGTGACAAATATGTTTTCAGATTATAAAATTCACCCATTCACGGTGCTTCCAGTGCAAACAATGGATCAGAGGTCTCAGAGGTGAAGACAACAACCATCTCTTTGAGGCTGCCGGCTGCCATGGACACCGCCAGATCACCTCTCTTGCCCCTCCTGGTGCCAAATTTCTCTCGACAATGAGTGTAAGATGGAACTCAATTTTAGAAATACTAAAATGTGAGAAAATGAGAGTCTCAGAACTGAGAAAACTTTTTTAAACGTGGGGAGATGGAGGTTTCTGCTGGCTTTGTGAGTGGTGTGCAGGGGGCGTGGTTTGGGACTGGGAGTGGAAAACAGAGATGGGGGACGAAGGTGACTCGGGGCTGAGGACAGGATGGCCTGGAGTCCAGTTTGGAGACACATTCTAGAAAATAAGTCGATGCCATCAGGAGGATGCTTCAGACTCTCCAGGCCTGGGCCCTCCGCACGGGCCCCGCCCGCCCTGTCTGCGGGCAGACTCCGCGACGCCGCCCGGCTCGTGCCTCCGCCCCCGAGAGCCCCGACGGGCGGAGTTGCGGGTGAGGGGAGGGCTGGTTTGGGGGGGCGGGGGTCCCGATGACGGCATCGGAGCGCGCCGCACTGGGGATCGAAGTCTGACTGCCTGGCCCGGGACGGCGCTTGCACCCAGGCAGGTGAGTGTGGGCCCGAAAGCGGGTTAGGAGCGAGGACCGGGTGGGTGGAGGGAGGCGCGCGCTCCCTCCTCGCGCAGGCCTGGGCCTAGTGACCCTGGGAGCCGGCACGCCTGGGAGACCTGAGCCGGCATGAGGAGCCCCGCACCCTTGCTCCCCAGCCTCCTGGAAGCTCTTCCTTGGACTGGCCAGCGCCCTCTTCCCAACATCTGGGGGCTGACGCCGGCATCCCGGGCCTGCAAGGAGGGGAGAGCGCCGAGGCCGCGTGAGTCGGGTCCCCATTTGTAATCACTTCTTCCAACTTTCCGGGAGCTTAGTCCCGCGCCCCGCCGCCCCCAGCCCCGGCTGCCTTACCCTGGCTCGGGATTGCGCCTGCGGGGTTGTCAGAGCGCCTTCGGAGCCGTAGCGCTGTGCGGAGAGCAGGGGCGCGCGGTAGCCGGGACTGCACCGGGCTCGGAATGCTCACGCGGAGGAGGGGTGCGCGAAGGCCCACACGGTATTGCGAGGCAGAGTTTACCGCTCTGTGCCCAGGATCGGGCGCCCAATAGGGGCCGGGTGATTGAATTAATGAGAGGTTACTGTGCTGAGAGAGAGGTTAAAGGGTAAAGAATGACGTGCCGGGGTGGCCGTGGGGGTGAAGAACGCTGTAGGAGGAGGGACGACGTGGAAAGTTCTTTGGATGAAGATTATCCATCACTGTTTATTGGGCAGCGTGGGACCTTGTGCTGGGCGCTGGTGATGAAGTGCAAAGTGGACCCAGAGGGTCCCCGCCTTCCAGCTCCTGGTCTGGGAGGTGGGGGAGAGAAGCGGGTAGTAACCTGCAGTTGCAGTAGAGTGGTCACGGGCGGGTGGAACAGCACTGGGGGTTGTTTGCGTGTAGTGGTGGGGTCACAGAGAAGGGGAGCTTCCGTGGCTCCCTGAAGAAGAAGAAGGTGCCTGCAGCCTTAGCCGGGAGGGATGAGGAGGCTTGGGTAACACCTAGCCGTTGCAGGCAGAGAGAGGAGGCAAGGAAAGGCCTGGGGTGTGGGAGGTGAGTAATCCAGGGAGTCAGGGCCTGATTTAAGGCTTGTCTTTTTTTTTTTTTTTCTTAATATTTTGAATCCCAAGGGCAGTGGAGAGCCTTTTTTTGGAGAGTTGGGGTTAGGCAGGGAGTGAAATAATTGCATTTGCATTTTGAGAGATGCCCCTGAGGCGCAGTGGCTGATGCCTATAATCACCGCACTTTGGGAGGATCCCTTGAGCCCAGGAGTTCAAGACCAGCCTGGATGACATAGCTAGACTGTCTCTACAAAATAATAATAATAATAATAAAAATTAGCCAGGTACGCGTCTGTGGTCCCAGCTATTTTGAAGGCTGAGGTGGGAGGATTACTTGAACCTGGGAAGTCTTGGCTGCAGTAAGCAGTGATTATGCCACTGTACTCCAGTCTGGGTGAAAGAGGGAGACCCTGTCTCAAGAAGAAAAAGTAAGATATCCCTGGCTACCCTGCGGGATGGGACAGGGAGACTGAGACCAGGGGGAAGGCTGCTCAAAGTCATCCTGGCACAGTGTCAGTGGCCAGGACCAGGGCTTTGATAACAGAATGGGAAGGAGCAGGTGAACTTGAGAGATATTTAGGAGATGGATTTGGCAGGATTTGGTGGTGAGAGCTTGGTCTTGAAGGATCTGTTGACTTTTTTGAAGAAGGTGGGGCAGGGGATGTGGGTGACTTGACAAAGACAGAGATTGTGGTAAACCCAGTGGGTGTTAGGGACAAGAGTTCCCTGGTGTGGTGTGGTGTGGTGCTGTGTGTGTGCGTTATTCTAGGAGATTGGGCCGTAGGGAAGAATGCAGCTGAAACACTGGAGTGCAGGAGTTAGGGCCTCATTTCGCCAGTGCTGGGAGCCATGACATGTTACTTAGGGGGACTATATATGCCATGACCCTTGCAATTTTTGAGCACCAGGTTGGACACGGGGATGTTCTGAACTTTGACCACCCTCCCCCCAATCCCTCCAAGGTCAGGAGCTGCAGGGTCTGGCTCAAGTCCCCTGCAGGGTGAGTCTAGCTCCTGGAGTACAAGTGCTGATGGCCAGGGCTTCTTTCTCTCTCCACAGGGCCCAGAGCAGTCCTCCCTCAGCATGGGGCTGGAGGCCCAGAGGCTGCCAGGGCCTGAGGAGGCCCCAGTGCGGGTTGCCCTGCGAGTTCGACCACTGCTGCCCAAGGAACTGCTGCACGGGCATCAGAGCTGCCTGCAGGTGGAGCCAGGGCTTGGCCGCATCACCCTGGGCCGTGACCGACACTTTGGCTTCCACGTGGTGCTGGCCGAGGATGCCGGGCAGGAGGCCGTATACCAGGCCTGCGTTCAGCCCCTCCTTGAGGCCTTCTTCGAGGGCTTCAATGCCACTGTCTTTGCCTATGGTCAGACGGGCTCAGGGAAGACGTACACCATGGGGGAGGCCAGTGTGGGTGAGTGACCCTGCTCAGGGCCTTTGCCCACTTTAAGGAGCCTTAGTTCCTTCCTGGATTTCTGCCCCTGTCCTCTTGCTGCCTGTCCCCGTGAAAGGTGGGGATGCTGGGGGAGGAAGAGTCAATTTCCTAGACAGAGATCTGTGGCCCAGGCTGGGACCAGCCATGTCTGTGGGGTAGGCAGGGCAGGAAGGAAGAGTCATTGGAGGTGAGTGGCCTTCTCACCTCCATAGAGATGGCGCCATGCTGCCTGGCTCTGGGGACCTCAGCAGAGGAAGGGTGTGGGAAGGTAGCATGTCTCTGGAGGTTGTCAGGTTGGCTGGGGAAGGTCAGGAATCTGTGTTCTAGCTGGAGCAGTTGGGAACGGGGACCGTGTGTCCTGGAAGAGGCGTGCTTTGGATGCTGCACAGCAGGGCTGCAAGGTGCTTCAGCCAGGCTCTGGAGCAGTTTTGAGAAAGATCCTTTGGGCCAACTGAAGGAAGGGTCCCCTTTTAAGTAACACAACCTGCTTTCTCTCAGGTTACTGCCTTGCTCTGCTCCCTTCACTGTAACAGAATACCATAGACTGGGTGGCTCCTCCACAGAAATTTATTCCTCACAGTTCTGGAGGCTGGAAAGTTTAAGATGAAGGCACCAGCAGATTGAAGGGCCTTCTTCCTCACAGACAGCCACCTTCTCTCTCTAAACTCACATGGTAGAACACAGAAGGCGTCACTCTCAGCTCTCTTTTACAAGGGAACTAATCCCATTTATGAGGGCTCTCCCCACCCACTTCCAAAGGCCCCACTTCCATCATATTGGGGGTGAGGATTTCTACGTGTGAATTTTGGGGAGCATAAACAAATTCAGACCATAGCAGTTACAGAAACATACTTTGTCGTAAAAAAATTAGGAAAATACAGCAAAACACATGCACGAAATAAAAAGTACTTGATAATTGCCTTTCAGAAATCCCCTGCCCTGTTAGCATTCCAGTTTCTTTGGGAAAATTATTTTACTTTTCAAAAATGGGATTATATTATGCACATTCTTTTGTGTCCTGTTTGATTTTCTTAACAGTGTATCATTGGCCAGGCATGGTGGCTCGCACCTGTAATCCCAGCACTTTGGGAGGTGGAGGCGGGTGAATCACTGGAGGTCAGGAGTTCGAGACCAGCCTAGCCAACATGGCAAAACCCCATCTCTACTAAAAATACAAAAACTGAGCAGGGCACGGTGGCTCATGCCTGTAATCCCAGCACTTTGGGAGGCTGAAGCGGGTGGATCATGAGGTCAGGAGATCGAGACCATCCTGGCCAACATGGTGAAACCCCGTCTCTACTAAAATACAAAAAATTAGCTGGTTGTGGTGGTGCATGCCTGTAGTCCCAGCTACTCAGGAGGCTGAGGCAGGGGAATCGCTTGAACCTGGGAGGCGGAGATTGCAGTAAGCCGAGATCTCGCCACTGCACTCCAGCCTGGTGACAGAGCAAGACTCTGTCTCAAAAACAAAAAACAAAAAACAAAAAACTGGCCAGGCATGGTGGTGGGGGTCTGTAATCCCAGCTACTCAGGAGGCTGAGGCAGGAGAATTGCTTGAACCCAGGAGATAGAACTTGCAGTGATCCAAGTTTGCTTCACTGCATTCCAGCCTGGGCGACAGAGCGAGATTCCATTTCAAAAACACAACAACAAAAAAACAATGTATCATGAACATTTCTCTGTATTATTAAATATTCTTCAATCTAAATTTTTAGGCCAGGCACAGAGTCTCACAGTTGTAATCCCAGCACTTTGGGAGGCTGAGGTGGGAGGATTGCTTGGGCACAGGAGTTGGGAGACCAGCCTGGGCAACACAGCAAGACCCTGTGTCTAAAAAAAAAAAAAAAATCTAACTTTTTAATGGGCTACCTGGCATTCCATTGTGAATATAAAATAGTTGGTTGGGTACGGTGGCTCATGCCTGTAATCCCAGCACTTTGGGAGGCCGAGGCTGGCAGATCACAAGGTCAGGAGTTCGAGACCAGCCTGGCCAACATGGTGAAACACTGTCTCTACTAAAAATACAAAAATTAGCTGGGCATGGTGGCAGACGCCTGTAATCCCAGCTACTCAGGAGACTGAGGCAGGAGAATCGCTTGAAACCAGAAGGTGGAGGTTGCAGTAAGCTGAGATCACGCCACTGCACTCCAGCTTGGGCAACAAGACCAAAACTCCATCTCAAAAAAAAAGTTGATTTGGCCAGATCTCCTGTTTGATCTTCAAATGGACACTTAGGATGTTTGCATTTTTTGAAGTCATGAGGAGGAGTGCTGTTCTGAACTTCCTCTGATTATTTCCTTGGGATAAATTTAGGAGGCCCTTTAGATAACAGCATGGATTAGGAGTAATCAAGGCAAGGTTATTTGCTAATGTGTTGAGGATGCAGTGAAGGGGATGCTTACATCATGAAAGGGGTTGATTGAATCAGGAGAGGTTGCTTCCAACTCTTAAATTTTATATTTCTGCCTGACCACACTGGAGCATGGCCTAGCTCAGGCCACCTGTCCCATCCTGGCCTTGGCCACTGTCTTCTCCATCCTAGAGCACCATCCTCCAGCTCTGGCAGGGGCCTATGAGCTTGCGGGCCTGGGGGACTTGGGCCATGTCCAGCTGAAGTGGCAGGAGGCCCTGCGGTGTCTCCCCAGCCTCCCTCCTTGAGGATGAGCAGGGCATTGTCCCGAGGGCCATGGCCGAGGCCTTCAAGCTCATCGATGAGAATGACCTGCTTGACTGTCTGGTGCATGTATCCTATCTGGAAGTGTACAAGGAGGAGTTCCGGGACCTGCTCGAGGTGGGCACTGCCAGCCGTGACATCCAGCTCCGGGAAGATGAGCATGGGAATGTTGGTGAGGAACTCCGGGGTCCTCCGCTGACGGAGAGGGGTTTAGGGAGGCTTCACCTGCTTGGAGTGGGGTGCTTACCTGTCTGGGAATGGCAACTCCTCATGGAAAACCCAAGCCCTGGGAGGTTTTGCTTTAGCTTCCTATCTCCGAGTTCAGTACTGCTTCTATACCCAGAGTGAGAGGCACTGAGGTGGGCCAGTGGGAAGCCGGAGCCCCTCAAGCCCGAACTAGGAAGGGCAGTACCCCGTGGGCGTGGGGAGGGAGCGGTGGGTCAGGAAGGGCAAGTTTGGGGCTAGTTCTGCTCTGCCTGCCCTCCTGGCTGGTCAGTCTGGCGGCCCCTGCCCTGGGGCTCACGGCCTTCTGTGCCGGCAGTGCTGTGCGGGGTGAAGGAGGTGGACGTGGAGGGCCTGGACGAGGTGCTGAGTCTCCTGGAGATGGGCAACGCGGCGCGGCACACGGGAGCCACGCACCTCAACCGCCTGTCTAGCCGCTCACACACTGTCTTCACTGTGACCCTGGAGCAGCGGGGGCGCGCCCCCAGCCGCCTGCCCCGCCCCGCCCAGGGCCAGCTGCTCGTCTCCAAGTTCCACTTCGTGGACCTGGCAGGCTCAGAGAGGGTGCTCAAGACGGGCAGCACCGGCGAGCGGCTCAAGGAGAGCATCCAGATCAACAGCAGCCTCCTGGCGCTGGGCAACGTCATCAGCGCCCTGGGGGACCCTCAGCGCCGGGGCAGCCACATCCCCTACCGGGACTCCAAGATCACCCGGTGAGCTTCCCCCTGGCTCCTGTGTGGCCTGGGGGTCGGGGAGGCGGGGAGTGTCACGCCACTGGGGGTGGAAGCCCAGGTACTCCCAGGTCTCCGGCCCATGGGGAGCCGTGCCAGGAGCCGGTCCCGGGTCTGGCCCGCTGGCCCTGGGCCTGGCGTGTCAGGGCCCCTGAGAGCCTCCCCCTCGCGCCCTCAGTATCCTCAAAGACTCGCTGGGTGGGAATGCCAAGACGGTGATGATCGCTTGCGTCAGCCCTTCCTCCTCCGACTTCGACGAGACCCTCAACACCCTCAACTACGCCAGCCGTGCCCAGAACATCCGCAACCACGCCACGGTCAACTGGCGGCCCGAGGCCGAGCGGCCACCCGAAGAGGTGGCGAGCGGCGCGCGGGGGCAGCCACGGCACCGCTCCGAAACCCGCATCATCCACCGCGGCCGGCGCGTCCCGGGCCCAGTCACCGCCTCCGCTGGGGTTGCCATGCGCCTGGACGCCGAGTGCGCGCGCTACCGAGCCTGCACCGACGCCGCCTACAGCCTCCTGCGTGAGCTGCAGGCCGAGCCCGGGCTGCCCGGCGCCACCGCCCGCAAGGTGCGCGACTGGCTGTGTGTGGTCGAGGGTGAACGCAGCGCCCTGAGCTCCGCCTCCGGGCCCGACAGCGGCATCGAGAGCGCCTCCGTCGAGGGCCAGGCGGCGCAGGGGGCCGGCGGGCGAAAGGTGACCAAGGGACAGGTTGTGGTTGTGGGCAGGGGGAAGTGGTGGAGAGGAAGGAAGAGGGTCTTCAGACAGCAGCTGTGCTCCTGCCTCCTGCCGGTTGGCAGGGCACATTAGGGATTCGGTCACTTCTGCTGATTACCGTGTTCACTTCCTTAACTTTACAGTGCCTCAGGTCTCCAGCTGTAAAATAGGGACAACCGTAGGACTTACCCCATCTCTTAGTGGGGATGTTGTAAGGGCTGAGGGTGTCACATGTGGCTAGCATGCTGGTGAAGATGCAATAAATTGTTCCTAATAATAGTGGTGATATTATTAATACAAATACGATGGATAATTACAAGAGATGACCCAAATGGCTTGCAGAGGGCATCCAGGCCAGCTGGGGTCTGGGGTGCCCTCCCCACCAGTGGGTCTGGAGTTCCCACTGCAGGCAGGGCTTGGAAGAGTAGGTTGGAAGCAGGGCTAGACAAGAAGAGGCCAGGTGTCCAGCTCGCCCTGTCAACCCCCGCCTCTGAAGCCCCTCTCCTTGCCCTATAGGAGGATGAGGGGGCGCAGCAGCTGCTGAGCCTGCAGAACCAGGTGGCGCGGCTGGAGGAGGAGAACCGAGACTTTCTGGCTGCGCTGGAGGACGCCATGGAGCAGTACAAACTGCAGGTGCGGCGCCCGCTTCACAGTGCAGGGAAGGCTCCCCAGAGGAGAGTGGAGGGAAGGCAGAGCTGAGTTTCTCAGGATGGGAGGGAGTTAGGATGGGATACTGCGGGGTAGGGGAGTAGAGTTAGGAGGTGCACATGAGCGAAAGTGTGGAGGGGAGCATCACAACAGCGCAGGTGGGTGTGCAGGACCGCCAGGCAGGGCAGCTTTGCTGGGTGGTGTGAGCTTGGACGAAAGAAGGGACTGAAGGGGCAGCAGCGGGGGACCTTGGGGCCTGGCGTAACCAGGTCCGCATTGCTCCTCGCGCCCTCTGGTGGCGGCGGTTGGAGGTGGCGGTCTGGCAGGATAGGAGTGTGATGGGACCTGAGGGGTGAGTTTGAGTCTGAACTCCTGCAGAGTTGTTGGGGTCAGGGGAGGAGGAAAGAAAGGAGAGTATTTGACCCTCCTCAGTTTTAGCCCAGAGATGGTAGAGTGGCCTCAGACCTGTTCCTCAGTTTCCTACACTCCTGCCTGTTGAGGCATTCATGCCCCCTCGGCACCTGGACCATGTCTTGCAGAGCGACCGGCTGCGCCAGCAGCAAGAGGAGATGGTGGAACTGCGGCTGCGGTTAGAGCTAGTGCGGCCTGGCTGGGGGGGCCCGGGGCTCCTGAATGGCCTGCCTCCCGGGTCCTTTGTGCCTCGACCTCATACAGCCCCCCTGGGGGGTGCCCACGACCACGTGCTGGGCATGGTGCCCCCTGCGTGCTTCCCTGGAGATGAAGTTGGCTCTGAGCAGAAGGGAGAGGTGAGGAGAGGGCGAGGCTGGGTGTCAGTGGGCCCTGCTGGACTGGTCAAGCTCGGGGCAGGGGAAGGGGGCACTGGGGCATGTGTCCCCCACTCATGTTTTAATGGGACTGGCTGTGAGATGCGAGAGGCTGCTTTCAGGTGCCCCCAGAGGAGGAGCCAAGATTTGAATGACTCTGGGCTTCTCAGAAGGGTCCAGTGGCATCGGGCATCCCTGGGGTAGCTGAGGATCACTTGGAATGAGGAGGGGTTACAGAGGGGGTTCTGGCTTCCGGCACCAGGTGGAAACCTTGTACACTTCTGCAGACAGAGAGCTCATCACCTTTCAGACCACCCGCTCTGTCTTTGGATGGCTCTCTTTGCAAGTTCACTTTTCCACATGGTGAACCTTATTTGGACAAAGGTTACTCCTGCTCTGCCTGAAAGTTCTGGGTCCTCTGGGGCTTTTAGGCCTGGATCATCTCAGCTCTCAAAGCTGGGGGTTGGCAGAAGTCTCGTGTTCACCCATCACTCTGGCAGGGAATTGTTGGTGAGATAGGACTTGGGTGCAGATGACCTGTACGCAAGGTAGAAAGGGCAGATTGTCACCTGAGGAGTACCAGATATCATGGGAGCCAAAGCAGGCGGGAGGGGAGGGAGGAAGCTCTCACTCCAGCTTGAGATTCAAAAGGCTGCCAGAGGGGTCATTTGGGCTGGATCATGAAGGTAAAGCAGGGCTTGAGGAGGCAGAGATGTGAGGAGGGCAGGCAAGGCGGGGTATACTGCAGGGACGATGACTTGAAATGGGAAATGGCTCACTCCCCTAGCAGGTGACAAATGGCAGGGAGGCTGGAGTTGAGTTGCTGACCGAGGTGAACAGGCTGGGAAGTGGCTCTTCAGCTGCTTCAGAGGAGGAAGAGGAGGAGGAGGAGCTGCCCAGGCGGACCTTAAACCTATGCAGGTGAGTGGGACCCATTGCCCCCACCTGACAAGGGCCTGATCAGGGCTCAGGGCTAGGCAGGCTGGGGGTCCCACCGTCTCCTCTCCTGACAGCAGTGGGAAGGCCTCTGGGTCCTAGGGTGCCCTTATGTTGCCCTGGCTAGCCCTTGGGGGAGACCTGTGGGCTCTGAGGTGAAAGGTCTCACCGGAGTGAGTGTGATACAGGGTGGGCCCAGGCCTCCTGACTTCAGCCTCCAGGATGGCCTTCTGTGCCGCCCAGCTGCCCTGTACCTCCTAAAACTCTGCCCATAGACTCCTGATTCTGCCAGACTCACATCCTGAGTTTATATCAACCCTGGGAGGTGGAAGACCTGGTGGCCTCTCTTCCTCCCTCCAGGCCTGGGGGTGGCTAGGCTGGGGCAGGGGTTGGGGAGGAGTACGGCCTTCTTCTTCTGTCCTCCAGAAATGGGATCAGCAACTGCAGCCAGAGGGCGAGGGCCCGCCCAGGGAGTCTGCCAGAGAAGAAGGGCCCAGAGCTTTGCCTTGAAGAGTTGGATGCAGCCATCCCAGGGTCCAGAGGTAAGCTGGGTGGGGTGCACAGAGGGCCTCCTCCCCATTGCCCCTTCACAGTCCTGGGCCAGCCACCACCTTGGGACAGTCCACCCACCCTCCCTGGCAGCCCCTGCCCTCCACTCCTCTGTCTCCCCCATTGTCAGTTGGGGCAGCAACCTTGACAGGCTGCCTGTTGCAGCAGTTGGTGGGAGCAAGGCCCTTCAGGCCCGCCAGGTCCCCTCTGCCACGGCCTCAGAGTGGCGGCTGGCCCAGGCCCAGCAGAAGATCCGGGAGCTGGCTATCAACATCCGCATGAAGGAGGAGCTCATTGGCGAGCTGGTCCGCACAGGTGAGGGGTGGGCCTCAGGTGGGCCTCCCACCTGAGGGGGACTTCTCATCATTACTTCTGCACTGTTCTAGAGGGATTTCAACAATGAGGTGGTTAGGAGCAGGGGCCAGATGGCCTAGGTTTGATACTCAGCCCAGCCTCTTCCAGCTGTGTGACCCTGAACAAGTAGCATAACCCCTCCGTGCCTCAGTTTTTTCATCTCTAAAATGGGGATAGTCATTGTACCTCCTGAATAGGGGTGTTGTGAGGGTGAAGGGAGTTAATTCAGGTGAAGTGCTTAGAATAGCTCTTAGTAAGCAGTACTTCTTTTTTTCTTTTTCTTTTTTTTTTTTTCTTTTTTTGAGACAGAGTTTCGCTCTTGTCGCCCAGGCTGGAGTGCAATGGTGCGATCCCGGCTCACTGCAACCTCTGCCTCCCGGGTTCAAGCGATTCTCCTGCCTCAGCCTCCTGAGTAGCTGGGATTACAGGCGCCCACCGCCACACCCAGCTAATTTTTTTATTTTTTATTTATTTTTGGTTGAGATGGGGTTTTACTATGTTGGCCAGGCTGGTCTTGAACTCCTGACCTCAGGTGATCCACCCGCCTTGGCCTCCCAAAGTGCTGGGATTACAGGCATGAGCCACTACACCCAGCACTTCTTCTTTATCAAGTGACTGCAATGTTTCAGCCATTGTGCTGGGCAAAGTATCTCTCAGTTCTGGGGAGCACACAGTGAGTGTCGTGGAGAACTGAGTGTCTCCAAATTGTGTTATGTCTATTACTGGTGATATGAGCAGAGGGGACAGGGGGTAATTTTAGGTGGTGGCCAGTTGAGCATTTTTATTTTAATAGTTAATGAATTTGTTACCAAATTCATCATAAATATTTTCAACCAGAGTACCGTGGGTCCCGTATACCCATCCTCCAGACTTAGTAGTTACCAAGATTTTTCCACATTTGTTTTACCTCTCCCTTTTTTCTTTGCTGAATATTTTGAAGGACATGCCAGACTTCATGTCCTTTCTTCCCTATACCTCCCAGTGTGCTGCTTTAAAAATATGAACTTTTTTTTAGCCTAACTGTAATACCATCAGCACACCTAATGAAACTAATGTCCTTTTTCTTTTTTTTCTGAGACGGAGTCTCACTCTGTCGCCAAGCTGGAGTGCAGTGGCATGTCTTGGCTCACCTGCAACCTCTGCCTCCCGAGTTCAAGTGATTCTCCTGCCTCAGCCTCCCGAGTAGCTGGGACTACAGGCGCGTGCCAACACAACCAGCTAATTTTTGTATTTTTAGTAGAGATGGGGTTTCATCATGTTGGCCAGGATGGTCTCAATCTCTTGACCTCATGATCCGCCCGCCTCAGCTCGCAAAGTGTTGGGATTACAGGCGTGAGCCACCGCGCCTGGCACTAATGTCCTCGTAATGACCAGAGCATAAGCACATTCTCTCCATTATCAGCAGTGTCTGTTTATAGCTGGATTGTTTGAATCAGGCTCCAAACTTGTTCCACACACACATCATACAGTCATCACTTGGTGTCTATGTGGGAATGGTTCCAGGACCCCGTGAATGCCAAAATCTGTGGATGCTCAAAAAGGGTTTAGTAAATAATATGGTATAGTATTTACAGTAACTGACCCACATCTTCCTTTAAATCACTTTAAAGGAAGTGATTTAAATCATCTCTAGATTTCGTATAATACCTAATACAATGTAAAAGCTGTATAAATAGTTGTTATACTGTATTGTTTAGGGAATGATGACAAGAAAAATCTATACATGGTCAGTACATATGCAGCCATTTATTTAGAAAAATATGATTTCCAACCATGGTTGGTTGAACCCATGGATGTGGAACCCACAGATGCAGAGGGCCAACTATATTTGTTTCTGAGGTCTCTGACATCTCCCTTCTCTCAGTCATCCTGTGAAATGTCCCAAACCCCACGTTTGGGATTTGTCTGTTCGCTTTTTTTGTGGTGTCATTTAGCTCATTCTTTTGTCCTCCAGATTTCCTGGAAATGAAAGTTAGTTCTAGAAGCTTAATTATATACAGGTTCAGGTTATATATTTATTTTAGAATGCATTTGGTAAAAATAAAACTAATTAATTTGTAATTTCCTTGGGTCGCTGCAGTGGATGAGGCTCATTTAAAAGGTGAGTTGAGGCTGGGCACGGTGGCTCACGCCTGTAATCCCAGGACTTTGGGAGGCCAAGGCGGGTGGATCACCTGCGGTCAGGAGTTCGAGACCAGCCTGGCCCACATGGTGAAACCCCATCTCTACTAAGAATACAAAATTAGCCAGGTGTGGTGGTGCGTGCGTATAATCCCAGCTACTTGGGAGACTGAGGCAGCAGAATCACTTGAATCCGAGAAGCGGAGGTTACAGTGAGCCGAGATTGCACCATTGCACTCCAGCCTGGGCAAAAAGAGCCAAACTCCGTCTCAATAAATAAATAAATAAATAAATAAATAAATAAATAAATAAAGAGTTGATTTGAAGAAAAATATTAAGTAAACCGTGGTACTGGTGGTACAAAGGCTTGGTGAAACCCACGCAGATGTCCAAGGGCTGGGAAACCTCCCAGGGGGACAAACAGCTTGCCCTCTTGTTGGAGCAGGGCTGCCTGTGCTGACATAGTCCTGCTTTCTTCCAGGAAAGGCAGCTCAGGCCCTGAACCGCCAGCATAGCCAGCGTATCCGGGAGCTGGAGCAGGAGGCAGAGCGTGTGCGGGCTGAGCTGAGCGAAGGCCAGAGGCAGCTGCGGGAGCTCGAGGGCAAGGAGCCCCAGGATGCTGGCGAGCAGTCTCGGCTCCAGGAGTTCCGCAGGAGGGTCGCTGCGGCTCAGAGCCAGGTGCAGGTCAGTCTCGGGGCCTCAGGGTGGGGTGCTGGGGTGACTCCTGCCTCCTAGGCTGCCATCCTTGGGACCAGGACATGTGGGCTCCGAGGTCCAAGTTCACTGTGGAACCTTGTGCTCCAGCCCTGGTCCCCCAGGGTGAGTCTGGTATCGTATACAAGCCGGAGGTCCACCCGGCTTTACACATAGTAGAGGCAGGGGGGCAGGTCCTGCCTGAAGACTACCTGGGAGACCAACGAGAGGGTGAAGGGTGGGCATCTAAAGAAACCTACCCTGTAGCATGCAGTCCTCTGTCCCCCGGTCCCCCTTCCAGCTCTCCATTCGCTTACCCCTCCATCCCATACTCCCTTGTCTGTCCACCCGTTGGTCCATGTGTCCATCAAACCCATGCATTGGTTTAGTCTTTCTCTGAGACAGTCTCACTCTGTTGCCCAGGCTGGAATACAGGGCCACCATCCTGGCTCACAGCAACCTCCGCCTCCTGGGTTCAAGTGATTCTCCTGTCTCAGCCTCCTGAGTAGCTGGGATTACAGGCATGCGCCACCATGCCCAGCTGATGTTGTATTTTTAGTAGAGACGGGGTTTCACCATGTTAGCCAGACTGGTCTTGAACTCCTGACCTCAGGTGATCTGCCCACCTGGGCCTCCCAAAGTGCTGGGATTATAGGTATGAGCCACCGCGCCTAGCTGATTTAGCCTTTTATCAGTGGATTGACCACCTGTCCATTTATCCGCAGGTATATCCACCCTTTCCATCCCCTTTTGTTAATTCATGCATTCTCTGTCTGTTTTAGTTTGCTACGGCTGCCATAGCAAACTTCCGTAGACTAGGGGGATTTAGACAACAGAAGTTTACTTTCTCCCAGCTCTGGAGGCTGTCAGTCCAAGTTCAAGGTGTCCACAGGTCTGGTTTCCCCTGAGGCCTCACTCCTTGGCGTGCAGACGGCCACCTCCTGGCTGTGTCTTTACATGGCCTTTCCCCTGTCTGCTTGCAGCCCTGGTATCTCTTCCTCTTCTCATGAGGACCCTGGTCATATTGGATTAGGGCCTACTCTAATGTCCTCATTTAAACTAATCGCCTCTCTAAAGACCTTCTTTCTAAACAGTCATTTTCTGAGGTGCTGGGGGTTAGGGCTTTCATACAGGAATTTTGGGGAAACACAATGCAGCCCATAACAGTCTCCATCCTATTTTTTAAATTTTTTTATTTTTTGAGACCAAGTGTCACTCTATTGCTCAGGCTGGAGTGCAGTGGTGCAATCTCAGCTTACTGCAACCTCCGCCTCCTGGATTCAAGCGATCCTTGTGCCTCAGACCCCTGAGTAGCTGAGACTACAGGCGGATGCCACCACACCTGGCTAATTTTTGTATTTTCTTTTTTTTTAGTAGAGACAGTGTTTCACCATGTTGGCCAGGCTCGTCTTGAACTCCTGACCTCAGGTGATCCACTTGTCTTGGCCTCCCAAAAGTTCTGGGATTACAGGCATGAGCCACTGTGCCTGGTCTGTCCTATTTTTTTACCTTCATATGATCTCGCCCACCTAGCCATCTGTCCCTCCCACCCTTCTATCCGTCCATCCTTGCAGGTGCCCACCCATCATTCATTCCTTATTTTCTCAGTTCAAATGTCCAAGAGACAATATCATGGAGTGGTTGAGAGCATGGGCTCTGGAGCCTGACTGCTCAGGTTTGAATCCCAGTTATACCACTTACTAGCTATGTGTCCTTGGTCAAGTTTCCTAACCTCTCTGCCTCAGTTTTCTAATCTGTAAAATAGGGATAATCATAATTACACTTTTCTTAGGCTCGTTAGGATCATTTCATATACAGAGCTCTTAGTATGGTGCCTGGTGCATGGTAAATGTCATAGTATTTACCATTATTAGTATTGTTATTATTATTATTTTTTGAGTCAGAGTCTCGCTGTGTTGCCTAGGCTGGAGCGCAGTGGCACGATCTCAGCTCACTGCAACCTCTGCCTCCCGGGTTCAAGTGATTCTCCTGTCTCAGCCTCCTGAGTAGCTGGGATTAGAGGCTCCCACCACCACGCCCAGTTAATTTTTGTATTTTTAGTAGAGACAGGGTTTCACTATGTTGGCCAGGTTGGTCTCAAACTCCTGACCTCAAGTAATCCACCCGCCTCAGCCTCCCAAAGTGCTGGGATTACAGGCGTGAGCCATCACACCCGGCCTTTTGTTGTTATTATTGGTCTACCACCCACCTATCCGTTTGCCCTCTATCTGTCCCTCTGTCCATTTATGAGTCCTTTGGTCCTGCCTGCCCTCGTTGAGTGCCCAGCTCAACAAGCACTATGGCAGGCTCGCAGTAGCCCCGTGCATGGCCCAGTGAAGACTGTGTGGGTCCCAGGTGCTGAAGGAGAAGAAGCAGGCTACGGAGCGGCTGGTGTCACTGTCGGCCCAGAGTGAGAAGCGACTGCAGGAGCTCGAGCGGAACGTGCAGCTCATGCGGCAGCAGCAGGGACAACTGCAGAGGCGGCTTCGCGAGGAGACGGAGCAGAAGCGGCGCCTGGAGGCAGAGATGAGCAAGCGGCAGCACCGCGTCAAGGTCAGGCTCACGGCAGGGCGGGGACCCTCTGTCCAGGCCAGTAGGCTGAGCTGGCGGCCCAGCCAGGGGAGCCCAGGTGGGGTTTGCCACCCACAGCTACGTGACCTTAGAAAGCAGGTCACTTAGCCTGAGTCTGTTTTTTCATCTGAAAATGCGGAGTGTTACAGGAAACTCAAGGCCAGGGTGAGACTTCAGTGAGATGAGGTATATGAGGTGACTGGCATGGGCTTATTTCTAAGTGTTTGCGTCTATTTGCCAGTCTCCAGGGAGACTTGTGTGGGATGGGTCTGGGGGACGCTTCACAGGGCCGTCTTGGGAGTGGGCAGGCACTCCTGGGGGCTTTGGGATCAGTGGCAGGCTCTGGTAAGATGCTGGCACCATAAACAGCCCTGCCCACTGAGCTCCTCACCCAGGAGCTGGAGCTGAAGCATGAGCAGCAGCAGAAGATCCTGAAGATTAAGACGGAAGAGATCGCGGCCTTTCAGAGGAAGAGGCGCAGTGGCAGCAACGGCTCTGTGGTCAGCCTGGAGCAGCAGCAGGTGGGGCCAGGCTGCGTCCGCACCCAGGGCTCCCCTGGGGGCTGGCTGGTGGGTGCACCTTTCTCCCCAGTGAACCTTGAGTGGTGGCTGACAAAGCCAGAGGTGGGCCCTGAGTTCCCTCCCTCCCTCCCTGCTTTTCCTTAGAAGATTGAGGAGCAGAAGAAATGGCTGGACCAGGAGATGGAGAAGGTGCTACAGCAGCGGCGGGCACTGGAGGAGCTTGGGGAGGAGCTCCACAAGCGGGAGGCCATCCTGGCCAAGAAGGAGGCCCTGATGCAGGAGAAGACAGGGCTGGAAAGCAAGCGCCTGAGGTCCAGCCAGGTGAGGCCCTGCCAGGAGAGATCCTGCCAGGTGAGGTCCAGTGAAGTGAGGTCCAGCCAGGACAGATCTTGCCAGGTGAGTTCCTGCCAAGTAAGTTTCTGCCAGGTGAGGTCTAGCAAAGTGAGGTCCCTCCAAGTGATAAACCTGCCAGGTGAAGTTCTGCCAGGTGATGTCCCTGCCAGGCGAGGTCTAGACAGACGAGGTTCTTCTAGGTGGTATCTCTGCCAGGTAAGTTCCAGACAGAGGAAGCTCTGTCCTTCTGGGTTCTATCCTGTGCCTCCCCATGAGCCGTAGGGCTTCAGGATATTTATGACACGGTTACAGATGTATGCACAGAAGAACCTCTTTTAAGTGTCCCTCCTCCAGTTCATTTCACTCATTAACCCCCTACTCAGGGCCTGTGCAGGAAAAATGAGGAGGTACAGGTATTGGAAGGTGGTATAACCAAGTAGAAAGAGACTTCTCTGCCTGGCATCATTACTCCATCTAGAATAGGAAGGTCAGCTTCTGAGCCACAGCATCCTCTTCTGTCAGATGGGGTCATAACGTTACCATGACGGCTGGAGGGGGATGGCAGTCACTGATGCAGGGCCTGTTCCAGTACAGGGACTTGGGCCAGATACCCAGCGTCCCAGGCCTGCAAAGGCCAGGAGCCTTGCTCCTGCCGGCACGCATCTCTCTGATGTCCAGGAGGATCCAGGGTGCTACTGGATGATCCATAACTTCCCTCGGGCAGGAGAGCCCTCACTTCCTCCTGCATCTGGCTCCCAGAAAAGCCTTTGGGGCTTGGCCAATTCCTATCACTGTCCAGTCCGGTCATCTCAGTGACAGGTCATTCCTTCCACCCCTACCCATTGCCCCTTCTTGCCAGGAGGGCCACGTCCCTTTGGTCCTTATCCTCCTCTCACCATCTCTGAGTGCCCCTCTGCGAATGCTCTGGTCCCTTTAGCCCCACCTCCTGGAGCTTCTGTGAACTAAGTCTGGTCTCCCTGCTGAGCAGAACATTTGGAGTGTTGGTTTCTTGAGGGAAGGACCCAATTCCTCCTTAGCATCCGGCCCTTTCTGTCACCCTGTGAGGACAGTGCCTGTTCCTTCTCTAATCCCTGGCGATTCTGCCCCCAGGCCCTCAATGAGGACATCGTGCGAGTGTCCAGCCGGCTGGAGCACCTGGAGAAGGAGCTGTCTGAGAAGAGTGGGCAGCTGCGGCAGGGCAGCGCACAGAGCCAGCAGCAGATCCGCAGGGAGATCGACAGCCTGCGCCAGGAGAAGGACTCGCTGCTCAAGCAGCGCCTGGAGATAGACAGCAAGCTGAGGCAGGGGAACCTGCTGTCCCCCGAGGTACCCTGCGGCCCCCTGGCTCAGCCCCTCAGCCTCTGCCCCTGGCTCCCATCATCTGCCTCTCTGTCTGCTCTCCTCAGCCCCTGCTCCAGCCCTCTGCGGGTGCTGGGCCTTGCTGTCAGCAGACCCAAGTTTGCACTGTTAGGTGGAGGTGGGGGCTGGGGAGGGCTGGCCTGGCCCTTCTGCCCCTGCTTTGGCCTCACTGGCTGGAACACAGAGGCCAGGCCGTGCTGATCCCTCAGCTCCCTTCTGGCTGGAGCCCGGACTCCTGTGCTGCATTCAAGTACCTGCCCGCACATCTTGGCTTTGTGTGTGGATAGCAGTGTCAGGAGCATACTCAGTGCACCTCATGCCCACACATCTGTGTTCCCTGAGCAGAGAGAAGGCCTATGTGACTACAGTCATGTGCTGTGTGACATTTCGGTGAATAACAGACAGCTAATACAATGGTGCTCCCAGAAAATTATAATACTGCATTTTTACTGTGCATTTTCTATGTTTAGATACACAAATACTCACCACGGTTAACAACTGCCTACAGTATTCAGTACGGTCACATGCTGTCCAGGCTTGTGGCCTAGGTGTGTGGTGGGCTATACCATCTAGGTTTGTGTGAGTACATTCTGATGTTTGCATGATGTCGAAAATGCCTAATGATGCATTTCTTAAAATGTATCCCCATCTGTATAAGCTTACCCAGCAGACACTGGTGCCTCCGTGGCTGTCCCAACCATGCCTTGTTTGGTTAGGGTGCTCTGAGCTTCCTGAATGTAGATCATTCACAGGGGCTTGCAGTTGAGCAGGCTGCCTCTGAGCAGTGGCCCCAGCTCACCCTGGGGTCGGGGCTGTGACAGTGAGCAGGGGGCATCTCTCTCGATGCGCTGACTCTGCCCTTGGGACGAGGGGACCCTTAAGGCCCAGTTGTGGCTACGTGTTGGCTGTTGCGTGTCTGCCCAGGACTTCAGCGTTCAGGCAGTGGGTGCTGTTCCTCCATGCATGCCCCTGTCCCTGCAGGAGGAGCGGACGCTGTTCCAGTTGGATGAGGCCATCGAGGCCCTGGATGCTGCCATTGAGTATAAGAATGAGGCCATCACATGCCGCCAGCGGGTGCTTCGGGCCTCAGCCTCGTTGCTGTCCCAGTGCGAGATGAACCTCATGGCCAAGCTCAGCTACCTCTCATCCTCAGAGACCAGAGCCCTCCTCTGCAAGTATTTTGACAAGGTGGGCCACCAGCCTATGGCCCCCACCTCCTCCTCCTGCGGCACGGCGGGGAGGTGTCTCATGGCAGCTGCTCCAGCGGATATCCCGTTTCCTCCCAGACTGGGGGACAGAATCAGGACCAACTCATCTCCAGAGCCACCTGACTTTAAAGCCTATTTTACTTGTGAAACTGAGACCCAGTTTCCTACCCCGCCACTTCTGCTTTGATTGGCTCACCTCAGGGTAGTCCATGGCCACAATAGTGGCTCTCAGTAGGGGGTGTTTTTGCCCTTTGGTGACATTTGGCCATGGCTGGAGATAACTTTTGGTTGTCACAGTGGTGGGGGTGGAGGCCAGGGATGTTACTAAACATCCTATAACACACAGGACAGGCCCCCACAACCAAGAATTATCTGGTCCCAGATGTCCATGGTGCTGAGGTTGGTCTAGATGAAATCCCACAGCTTGAGGCTCTGCCAGCTCCATGGTGTGTGGTTAGGAAAGGGTTGGTGGCAAGAGACAGCAGATAAGGTGAGAGCCAGCTCTGATCGTTGGAAGATAACTAGAGCACTGTTGAGAAGGTGTCTGAGGCTAAGTCTTGGTTCAGCAGGGAAGACCCTGGTGATTTCTTAGTGCCGTGGTGGCAAGTGTGCCAACACTGTGTCTGTGGTTGAGGATTAGCCAGATGAAGAGAGGTCATGGTGGGGGCTGAGCCTGGCTGGGTCTTGGGACAGGTGGTGACGCTCCGAGAGGAGCAGCACCAGCAGCAGATTGCCTTCTCGGAACTGGAGATGCAGCTGGAGGAGCAGCAGAGGCTGGTGTACTGGCTGGAGGTGGCCCTGGAGCGGCAGCGCCTGGAGATGGACCGCCAGCTGACCCTGCAGCAGAAGGAGCACGAGCAGAACATGCAGCTGCTCCTGCAGCAGAGTCGAGGTGAATAGCCCCAGCCCACAGCTCACAGCCCCGGCCCAAAGCTCACAACCCCGCCCCCTCCATCCCCCCGTCTCCCCCTGGCCCCCGTCCTCCTGCACCCCCCCTCGCCCCCTCCTCCCCTTCCCCTCGCCCCCAGCCTCCCCCGGGCCCCTGGCGCTCACAGCCCCTACCCCCATAGCCCTGGCCGCCTACCCACCTGCAGGCCCTCACCACCCTCTCCTCGGCCCTTCCACTCTAGACCACCTCAGTGAAGGGTTAGCAGACAGCAGGAGGCAGTATGAGGCCCGGATTCAAGCTCTGCAGAAGGATCTGGGCCGCTACATGTGGATAAACCAGGAACTGAAACAGAAGCTCAGCGGTGTGAACGCTGTAGGCCACAGCAGGGGTAACTCCTCCTTGTCGCCATCACTGAGCCCTGCCCTACCGCGCTCTGAAGTCAGACCTGTCCCCTTTCTTTGGGGGAAAGCTTAGAGACCACTCTCCCTCGAGCCTTTATTGGCTCAATTCACAGGTTGCTTATTGTGCTCGGGCACTTGGGAGCTAGGGCTTCGGGAAGGTGCTGCCACCTCTGCTTCTGATGAGGACGCGTTATTCTCCATGACAGGCGGGGAGAAGAGGAGCCTGTGCTCGGAGGGCAGACAGGCTCCTGGAAATGAAGATGAGCTCCACCCGGCACCCGAGCTGCTCTGGCTGTACCCCGTCACTGAGGGGGCCCCCCGCGCCCGGGAGGAGACGCGGGACTTGGTCCACGCTCCCTTACCCTTGACCTGGAAACGCTCAAGCCTGTGTGGCGAGGAGCAGGGATCCCCCGAGGAACTGAGGCAGCGGGAGGTGGCCGAGCCTCTGGTGGGGCGGGTGCTTCCTGTGGGTGAGGCAGGCCTGCCCTGGCACTTTGGGCCTTTGTCCAAGCCCCGGCGGGAACTGCGACGAGCCAGCCCGGGGATGATTGATGTCCGGAAAAACCCCCTGTAAGCCCTCGGGGCAGACCCTGCCTTGGAGGGACCACTCTGATCCTGCTGAAAGGGGCCTGTTTTGCTTCTGTGAAGGACAGTCCTTACCGCACACCCTAAATCCAGGCCCTCATCTCTACACTCGTTGGGATCAACAAATTTGGGTCATGGCCCAAAAGAACTGGACCCTCATTATAAAAAATACGCACATTCCCACCACTTACTTCTTGAAGCTGTGGTACCCAATTGCCGCCTGCCTTGTGTCTTGCTCGAGTCTCAGGACAATTCTGGTTTCAGGCGTAAATGGATGTGCTTGTAGTTCTGTGGTTTGGCCAAGAATCATCACGAAAGGGTTGGTGGCAACCAGGTTGTGGTTTAAATGGTCTTATGTATATAGGGGAAACTGGGAGATGTAGCACATTTTTAGGATCTTAAAAAAACATTTAATAAAATCTCTGAAGGGAGAAATGGGAAGTTTTCACTTAGAGTTTGATTTACAAGACAATAGGAGGAATCAGATTTGGGAACACAATAGGCTTGAATGCTTTCTGCAGAGTTCAGAGTCAGCCGTCACCATTAGCCAGACCCTGGGCCAGGACCTGGCGGCAGGCTGGTCCAGCGGGTCTGTGGGGCACTCTCGGTGGAAACAACGAGCCAGGTGATGGTCTCCCCAGGAGTGGGCAATGGGCGAGGCCTGTGCCATGAACTGGCTGACTCTTGGACAGTCCTTGAAATGTGGCTGCTCCAGAAGCCACTCAAGCTGGACCAAGGTCACAGTTAACCTCAGGCCCAACATTAAACATAAACGTACTGAGTGCTCAGTCACTAGAGATGATTTTATTGTTACACAGGGAAGGCAAAAAACAGCTTCTGCTGCCCAATACACTCTTCAGTTTCACATATATGGCTTCACAGTTTACAAAGTGCTGCCTGTGTTGCAGCAGCCCGGCCTTACAGGAGCTCAAGGGACCCCAGGGAGGGCTCCTTTCTCCATTTGCATAAATGAGGCAGAGTGGCCCCCCTGACTTGCCAAGGCCATGGTTGGGGTGGGGCTGGAATGGGATTCCTTGTCTGGCTTCCTGACTCCCAGGCTGCCTGAGTTATAGCACCAACTACATTGCCATCCACCTCTCCTCCTGCAACTTCCCCAACAAGGGGCAGTGCCAGGAGATGGATTGGATCCATGAAGGGAATTAGAAAACCCTAAGGCATTCTAATGGCAATCTGAACACTGACCATGGCAAAAGAGGCTTGGGACTAGGCCTCCAACTTCTTTATACCCATAGGGTCCTGGCTGACTCCTTCATCTTTTGGGCTCAGTAGTGTTTGTGGCTACAAGTCCTCCAGCCAGGTTCCCATGAGCTTCTTCCGTGTGTAAGTTCTGCTGATGGGGCGCCTCCTGGAGAATGCACGACTGAAAGGAGAGTCTTCTACAGTGGAGGGAAGTACATCCACATCCTCATCTAGAAGAAGGTAGAAAGGTTTAGCAGGCAGGAGTCACTGAGGACCGAATCAAAAAAATGGACTTAAATTGCAGAGGGTTACACACAAAAACAGACTTTAAGAAAATCAGCACTGCTTGGAGGTTCGCTCATCCTGCAGAAATGGTACCTACACTTTTTAGAAGGTGCTATGCACCGTGCTGGCAGCAAGAAGCAGCTCTGAAAATGCAAAGTACCTGTGGTTTGAATTCCCTCAGGTTAATATTCTGTACATTCTTTCTAGGTCTCAGATCTCTGGGGTTATGCTGTTCTGCATGATTTATATCATGGTCTTGAGGGAACTGAACCACCGAAGGTCCCCTCCGCCTGCACTCCCCCTTTGATTCTAGCAGCAGAAAGCAACATTGCTAACCAGGGCAGTTAACAGGCCAAATCCTGTTCTTTTGGGAATAGGATTTGGAAGGGGAAGGGGAATCCTAGAGTCTGAAGGCTGATTATAACTACAGTCAGTACTGTGTCCCACCGAACGTACAGAACATGGGGATAAACACAGGCCTATCACTCGTGCTGCTCAGAACACCTTCCTGTTCAGATTCTTAGACTACAGATGAGCAGTATGTTGTGGCAAGCCCACAACTATCACCATCTTCAAGAGGACCAAGGAATTTTAGTAGGATTTTGAGGGGACTTCGGTTCACATGCACACAAGTTATAATGTAGAGTTTCTTTGGAAAGGGCACACATGACACTGTAGGCACGAAGTCACCTATCCCACACTTTGCACTCTCCAGAGCTCCTCTAGAATCAAGCTGCCTGGCAACCCTGATGAATTCAGAGAGTCTCCCACAAGAAAGGGTCCTAGACTTTCAATAAATACTACCTCTGGAGTCTTTGCTCTGAGAAGGTGTTTTCCCCTGGAACAGCAGTGGAGACTGGGTCAGAGCTTGAAGGGCACTGGCAGAGAGGCAGCTCCGAACGGCACAGCTGGGAGGTGGGGTGGAGCCTAAAGAGAACCCACATGGTAAGAGCAGCATCCCCAGACCCCCAACCCTGGAAGCCCAGGCCTACCAAGAAGCAACTCCCAAGTGCCTCCTTGTCAAGCACTCTGACCAAAAGAAACCATGAGGCAAGAGGGTTTCAAAAACAAACTCACCAGAAACAAACACCTCATCGTCTCCCGTGGAGGGGAGCTGCCATGCACTCCAACTTGGAGACCTCTCTTTACTCTTATTAACTTCTGAATCTTCTCTCAGGTCACAGATCCTTTTGGCTCCACAGTCAGCTTCTTCCTTGGCCAACAGGACTCTCTTCCTGGAACTCAACCCAAACTGTTCCCAGGAGGAGGCTTCCTCAGCCTTAGGCATGCTGTTCCTGGGAGGCGACTGGTCTGGGAGCTGGCACACTCCCTCGAGCTCGAAATCCTCCAAGATGGGCATCTTGTGGATGCTGAGTTCGAGGCCGTGGTCCTTGCCCTCTGACTCCAGCAGTGACAGGCTCCCAGGAAGGTCTGCACTGACCTCACCCCTCCCAGAAGAGGAGCCGGCGCCACAGCCCACTGCCCTCTTCCTCCTGGGCCAGTCTTTAATTATGTCTGGAGTTGTCTTCCCACTGTGCTTAGGGGATGGTGTCCAAGGAACCCCATCTGTCTGAAATGGAGAGGGGGTACTAGAAGGGCCGTGGGTGGGGGTGCAGGCCTGACAGATGTAGGTTTGTCCCCCGCTCTTGCCAGGTGTGCTGTGGGAGAGGCGGGGGCAGGGGGGTGACACATAGGTGTCAGGTTTGCTTAAGGACCTGCTGGCCCTGGGCATGCTGAGGGCAGGGAGGAAGCTCTCCTCTCCCAGAGAGCTCTCCTCCTTGCTGGGGGGCTCAGCCTCTAATGAAGAGCTGGGGTCTATCTTTTTAATTCGAAGTTTGGGAAGACCAGAAGCTTGCATCTCCAGCTCAACCTCATAGGTCTGTGGGCTGGCAGAGTCTGTGGAATGCCAAGCTGATGCCGACAGGTTGTCTAGTTGTGCTGAAGCCTGGCACTGTCTCCCATCTGTGGTACAGTGCATGTCACAGGAAGGCATCAGAGGAGAGCCAGGCCCACAGAAAGGAGGAGATGGGGGAATCCCAGGGTGAGACAGAGAAGACTTCTCCTCAGCATCTGCTATCCTTAGCCCCTCACCCTCTTCCACTGATGAGACATTACTTTTCAAGTTACCAATGCCACGGTGTTCAGCTTCACTGAGGAGAGTGAGATGCTCTGTGTCACTTGTAATGAGCAAAGGAGAGGATGCATGCCAGTCACTCCTGAGACCAGGGCCTGGGTAGCTCTGTCTTTCAGGAGGAGACTGAGAGAGGCTCAGTCCCTTCTGGTCATCTCTAGAGTCTATGGGGGCAGCTGGACTGTCAGCTGTGCCAACCCCAGGAGTAGCGGAGGCATCAGGCTGACACTCCAGGATGCTCCTTCTGGGATCAGAGGTCTTTCCACACCGTTTCCCAACTTTAGAAGGAGGCGGAGGAGGGACAGTGTCCAATGTAGCTCTCTGTGAGAGTTTAGGGGGAGTTGAGGGAACAGGGCAGGAGAGAGATGCAGTTACACTGGGTAACATCTGGGGCTCTTTCCAATCCAGTTCTCCTGGTGAAGGAGACTCTATTTTAGATTTCCTGAATGGACTCTTCTTGGAAACATCACATAAAGGAGAGGTAAATAGTTTCTTTAGCGTAACAGGTGGGGAAGAAGTCACAGTTGAATTCCCTAGTCTTTTTGGGGTTTTGATAGCTTTATCCTTTAGTTTCTGGGCTGGTTCCTCTGCCTGAGCAGCTCTGAGGACATGGGGCTGTTGGTGTGTTTGATTCTCAGGTGTGGCCATGAAGGCTGCTGCTCTTGGAGGTGTTCTGAGAGGGTCTCTGATGGGAGTCAGACACTCTGTCCTAGGCTGGGCAGTCGATGAAGTTGGTGGGGCTGGATAGGAGGGGCTTTCTGGAATGGAATTCATTGAATGTGGCCAAGTACAATCTGGCAAAAACCCAGGCGGCTGAGTACCTTGCCTCTTAGGAGTTCTTGGTGTCTTCGTTTCAAGAGAGGTACCTTCTCCTGCCTGGGTGCATCGTTTTTGAGGAGTAATTTTTGAATCCAATGGTGAGTCATGGCTGGGTGAGGAGGAGTCTTTTAAGTACTCCTTAAAAGTTGCCTGCTTTGTAGGGGTCATTTTTGCAGGGGACATCTGCAGCCTTTCTGGAGTATACAGTGGAGTTTGTGGTGTATGAGAGAACCTTCTTGGTGTAGTTTTAGAAAAGCTCAGAGATTTCTGGTGACTCTTCTTGGGAGTCTGAAAAGAGAAATGCTTATTTCAGTCCTTGAATATTATAACTCATGATCTCTGAAGTGTTTTAGTAATCTCTAAGACCAAATGGGAGATTTATAGTCAGCCAAAGGAATGATCTACAGATGGAAATCTCAAACAGTGACCCGTTTCCCTCTCCAAAACATGACTCAAATTTTACTTGTCCACTTTTTCTAGGACCAAACACTATCCAAGTTTAGTTTGTCCTAAGAACAATTTTAATAATCTACATATTGCTAAACCATGCTTTTTGCCTCTAATGGAATCATTCTACCACTGCAGCTACTCTCTAGCTCTTCCTTCTTTTCAGATGAGGGAGCTATTTCTGATCTTTGCCTAAAGCAGCCTCTAGAAGCCACCTCATCTGCTGCTCACCCTCATTCAACATGTGCTTACTGATCACCTGCTATGTGCCAGGCACTGTGTGTTGGGGGCGTGGAATACACAGATATATAAGGTGCAGCAGCAAAGATAATGTCTCAGAAAAGACACTCCCCAGTAAAAAATTTCCCTGCCTTCTTGCAAAAATATGTAGTGAAAAGCTCCTACAACCTTTCTTCATCCTGTCAGGAGACTCCCAATCTAGTTGGCATTTCCTGTTCAGTGGGGCATACACAGGTGAAAATACAATGTGGCTGGCGCAGTGACAGGTACATGCAAGGGGCATCATAGAGCACAAAGAAGGGCTGCCTAACCTGGCCTGAATCAGATCTTCAAGCATGTGTGTCAGCAGGGGAAGGCAAACACAGGAAAAGTGGGTGGGGTGGTGGGGGCCTTTAGGCATAGAAAACAATACCAGCAAAGGCCTGGAAGTGAAAAGCAGCGGCTGTGTGGGCTGGCACCCAGCCTGATGTTGCTGGGAAGGTAAAGCGGGGAGGGGTGAGGCCAGAGGGAGCAGACCACGGAAGACCCTGTCTGCCTGGCGGAGGAGACTGATCTTGGTTGTGTAGATCTATGGTTTTCAAACCCTTCTCCAGAGCTCTATGTCTTTCCCAACCTCCAAGCAATTTACTGAGTTTCTAAACAAAGGTGATTATTTTTGAACCCAAGAGTTCCATTTAGGAAAACTTAAAACCTTGCTTTAGCGGACGGGGAGTCTATAGAGCTTTAAGCAAAGTGAACATTTTAAGCAAACTGAGAGGAAAGTTTCAGAAAGATCACTCTGACCTCTGGGTGGAGGATTTCCCTTTGAGAGGGAAAAGCCTGTTGAAGTGTTCCAGGTAGACCTGAACTAGGGTAGGAATTGCAGGCGGGGAGAAGAGGGGGTGGGTACAAGAGTCAGTTTGTAGGCTGGGCGTGGTGGCTCATGCCTGTAATCCCAGCACTTTGGGAGGCCGAGGCAGGTGGATCACTTGAGGTCAGAAGTTCAAGACCAGCCTGGCCAACATGGTGAAACCCCGTCTCTACTAAAAGTACAAAAATTAGCTGGGCATTGTGGTAGGTGCCTGTAATCCCAGCTACTTAGGAGGCTGAGGCAGGAAAATCGCTTGAACTGGGAGGCAGAGGTTGCAGTGAGCCGAGATCATGCCACTGCACTCCAGCCCGTGCAAAAGAGACTCTGTCTCAAAAAAAAAAAATAAAAAAGAGTCAGTTTGTAAATAAAATGGGCAGGACTCCACTGATTGGCTAAGCCTGTGGAGAGGGAAAAGGATGACTCCAGGTTTCTAATGTTGGTGACTGGATGGAGTGGGCAATCAAATGGAAAAGATGAGTGTCACACACTCCAGAAAGATATCTGTGTAGTATATAATATAAATAGTAGACGAAGCCAAGAGAACAGATGAGATCCTCTCTATCTCCTCCTCCACCGCCCCCACCGTGGCTTCAGTCAAACCTGCTGCTTGAAGTTCCCACATGTCTAATAATCAATCATGTGGCTCCACCCAATCACCTCCAATCTCTAGTATTATCTAGAGATCACCCGCTTTCTCTTCCCTAATGGATTCTGAATTCCTTGGCCATGTCTCTGTGTTCCAGGAGATTATATTTCAAATGTTACAGAAACATTATACCTGGTAAGCTGCAGGTACCTCCGAATCCAAAGTATTTCTTGAACGCTTTTTCATTCGAGCTGAACGCTTTTCTGAGGGGCTGATCATCTCAGACATTGCCCCAAAAAGAAGACTCTTGGGAGACCGAATACTTTGGACTGGAGAATTTTCTCTTTGGTCTGCAAGTCAAAAACAGCAACAACATTTAATTCTTTCTCAATTCCTGTTCTTCCAATACTATTAAAACAGCCAGCCAGACACGGTGGCTCATGCCTGTAATCCCAGCACTTTGGGAGGCCGAGGCAGGTGGATGGCCTGAGGTCTGGAGTTCAAGACCAGCCTGGCCAACATAGCGAAACCCATCTCTACTAAAAATACAAAAAATTAGCCGGGCGTGATGGCAGGGGCCTGTAATCCCAGCTACTCAGGAGGCTGAGGCAGGAGAATTGCTTGAACCCAGGAGGTGGAGGTTGCAGTGAGATGAGATTGCGCCATTGCACTCCAGCCTGGGCAACAAGAGCAAAACTCCGTCTCAAAAACAAACAAAGCCAGGTGCGATGGCTCACGTCTGTAATCCCAGCACTTTGGGAGGCTGAGGCAGGCAGATCACTAGGTCAGGAGATTGAGACCATGCTGGATAACACAGTGAAACCCTGTCTCTACTAAAAATACAAAAAAATTAGCTGGGAGTGGTGATGGGCACCTGTAGTCCCAGCTACTCAGGAGGCTGCGGCAGGAGAATGGCATGAACCTGGAAGGCAGAGCTTGAAGTGAGCCAAGATCGCACCACTGCACTCCAGCCTGGGCGACAGAGTGAGACTCCATCTTAACAAACAAACAAACAAACAAACAAAACATAAGAAAAACCCAGTCAGTTCATAAAAGAAAGAAGGCAACAATTTTTGAGAGCAACTCAGGGGAAAATCCCATCTAATTATGTCAGCAACTGCAATAACTGCTGCCTTTTTGAATTTTAGTAAGACTACATATTAACCCCAGTTCCTATGTTAGAAAAGGTAGACAACTGAAATAATTTAATTTGTAAATATAAAAATACATATCTTGTTGGCCGAGGCAGATGGATAACTTGACCCCAGCAGTTCAAGACCAGCCTGGGCAACATGGAGAAACCCAGTCTTTACTAAAAACAAAAAATTAGCTGGGCGTGGTGGTGCACAGCTGTAATCCCAGCTCCCTGGGAGGCTAAGGTGGGAGGATCACCTGAGCCTGGGAGGTTGAAGCTACAGTGAGCTGTGTTCGTGCCACTACACTCCAGCCTGGGTGACAGAGTGAGACCTTGTCTCAAAAAAAGATAAAATAAGAAACACAAATCTATTAGCAAGCTAACCATGGACAGAAGAATGAAGAACATAAACAGAGATATCACCTTTCACTTAAGATATTGATGTGTAGGATCTGTCCATAAGGGAAATTATGGGTAGTTTCCTCTTGAATGAATGAGCTACCTATAACGATAGCATGGATGACCAGCTGTAGGAGTCCAAGGGATGACTGATTACAAAGGTCATGGACTGTTCATCTAGTCATCACCCTGAACCTCAATTAGACATACCTATTCTACTTCTCCAATGTCAAGAAAGAAAATGTCAAATTTCATGCTTCTTTTCCCAAAAACACTTCCCACCAAGTCAGCACGGACTTGTGAAGGCAGAGGGGCCCGTATGTTACCTGACTTATCTTGCTGGAAAGAGTGGACTCTTTGCACACTTCGAGACTTGGGCTGAGACACAGAATAGAAGGAGGCAGAATGTGTCCTGCTAAATGACAATTGCTTGATTCGAGGACTTCGTCTCAAACTTATTTCTGTAAAATCAGAACCACAGTAAGTAACCAAAGATAACTACAAGCTTGACATTTTCTCATGTTGTCCAAAAACGGGCAAAATTTACATAGTACCACATATAAGATGGAAATTCAACAAGCTATTAGCTTTAAGAGACTTGTGAAGTGTCTCTTAAAAAACTAAGAGGGGTTTGATACACGGTCCCAACAAGGTATTAAAAAAACACTGACCCACTAGACTATCACCTTCAGAAGTCTTATTTACTTCCACCTTTAAGAATGGTGTAGCCACCCTGACCAACATGGTGAAACCCTGTCTCTACTAAAAACACAAAAATTAGCCAGGTATGCTGGTGGGCACCTGTAACCCCAGCTACTTGGGAGGCTGTGGCAGGAGAATCACTTGAACCTGTGAGATGGAGGTTGCAGTGAGCAGAGATCATGCCACTGCACTCCAGCCTGGGCGACAGAGCAAGAGTCCGTCTCATCAAAAAAAAAAAAGAAAAGAAAAGAATGGTGTAGGGCGAAAACAAGTATTTATGTTAGGTTTCAAATGTATATGTTACATGCATTTGTATAGAAATATAGCAGTAAGAGTATATGCTAAAATGTTAGAGTATTTCTGAGTTGTGGAATTACCAAGTGATTTAAAATTTTTGGCTTCTCTATATTTCCTGATTTTTCTACAATAAATGTGAATTACTTGAGCAACTCAGAAGTTAGTTTTTTTAAAACCCCTCCTTCATCAGGTATATTTTTATTATTTTATTTTATTTTATTTTTATTTTTATTTTTTTTTTTTGAGACGGAGTCTTGCTCTGTCGCCCGGGCTGGAGTGCAGTGGCCGGATCTCAGCTCACTGCAAGCTCCGCCTCCCGGGTTTATGCCATTCTCCTGCCTCAGCCTCCCGAGTAGCTGGGACTACAGGCGCCCGCCATCTCACCCGGCTAGTTTTTTTTTTGTATTTTTTTAGTAGAGACGGGGTTTCACCGTGTTAGCCAGGATGGTCTCGATCTCCTGACCTTGTGATCCGCCCGTCTCGGCCTCCCAAAGTGCTGGGATTACAGGCTTGAGCCACCGCGCCCGGCTATTTTATTTTTTAGAGACATAGTCTTGCTCTGTTGCTAGGCTGGAGTGCAGAGGCACGATCATAGCTCACTGCAGCCTTGAACTCCTGGGCTCAAGAGATCCTCTCACTTCAGTCTCCCAAGTAGCTGGGACCACAGGAGTATGCCAACATGCCCAGCTGATTTTTAAAAAAATTTTTATAGAGATAGCATCTCGCTGTGTTGCCTAAGATGGTCTCAAACTCCTGGCCAGTGATCCTCCCCACTTGGCTTCCCAAAGTGCTGGGATTACAGGCACGAACCACCACACCTGCTGCTTACCCTCATTCAACATGTGCTTACTGATCACCTGCTATGTGCCAGGCACTGTGTGTTGGGGGCATGGAATACACAGATATATAAGGTGCAGCAGCAAAGATAATGTCTCAGAAAAGACACTCCCCAGTAAAAAATTTCCCTGCCTTCTTGCAAAAATATGTAGTGAAAAGCTCCAAAAAAGCTATATATACTTTTAAAATAAGTCACCGGGTGCAGTGGCTCAAGCACGAAATTCCAGTACTTTGGGAGGCCGAGGCGGGCGGATCACGAGGTCAGGAGATCGAGACCATGGTGAAACCCCGTCTCTACTAAAAATACAAAAAATTAGCCAGGCGCAGTGGCGGGGGCCTGTAGTCCCAGCTACTCTGGAGGTTGAGGCAGGAGAATGGCGTGAACCTGGGAGGCAAAGCTTGCAGCAAGCTGAGATCGCGCCACTGCACTCCAGCCTGGGCGACAGAGCAAGACTCCGTCTCAAAAAAATAACAATAATAATAAAAAAATAAATAAAATAAAATAAGTCATAGTACTTTGTATAACACAGTTTAGCCCTCATCCTGAATTTCATATCTATTGTGTAAAAAAAAATTTCTTTTCCAGGAATTCTCTCAGTACCTTGTATGTAAAAGAACATTCACTTATAAATACGTACTGAGCTGCATTGTGGACTCAGAGACGTCACAATTTCTGTAAAATATCTTAGAATATGCCAAGTAACAATACATGCAGAAAGGTTTTCATAGAAGCTGGGTAGATTGCATTAAAAACAAAAACAGATAACACTTACCATCTCCTTTTTCAGGGGACTCTTCAACAACACCAATATCAGGACCAGGATCAGAGGACCTCGAGGAACCACATGCACAAGGATTATTCCCTATCACTTGTAATTAACACTTATTAAGGAGAGAGGCAGCTTCTCACATAACAAGATTACAAAGATCACAGGGTCTGATAACACCAGCGCTGGTACAGGGCTCTGATACGTGATTATTGCCAAGCGGGAGGCTGGCCACAGTGTCTCACGCCTGTAATCCCAGCACCTTGGGAGGCTGAGATGGGCAGATCACTTGAGGTCAGGAGTTTAAGACCAGCCTGGCCAACATGGTGAAACCCCATCTCTACATACAAAAATTAGCTGGGCGTGGTGGCGTGCACCTGTAGTTCCAGCTACTTGGGAGGCTGAGGCAGAAGAATCGCTTGAACCTGAGAGGCAGAGGTTGCAGTGAGCCGGGATCGCGCCACTGCACTCCAGCCTGGCGACAGAGCAAGACTCAGTCTCAAAAAAAAAAAAAAAGAAAATCAGCTGGGTTCGGTGGCTCACACTTGTAGTTGCAGCTACTCTGGAGGCTGAGGTAGGTGAATCGCTTGAACCCGGGAGGCAGAGGTTGCAGTGAGCTGGGATTGTGCCACTGCACTCCAGCCTGAGTGACAGAGCGAGACTGACTCAAAAAAAGAGTGAGATGGTTAGAATGTGGCTGTTTTGCTTTTTTTTTTTGGCAAGCAATTTTACAACCTCAGAATTATAAACCCCATTAATGTATTAAAAACTTATACTAAACTATTAGACTATCACAGTAATGAGCAGCAACATTCAAGTTTCTGTTTAAGAGACTTAATTTCTGCAATGTGTCAAGGACTTTATAAAAAATTTAATTAAAAATATATATGTCTCTGACCCACCAATTTCACTTTTTGCAATTTAACCTGTAAACTTCACAAGTGTGTAAAATCCATATACAAATAATGTCAAGATGGGTTCCTGACAAAATGAAGTAGGTGTGCTTCTATTATCCTTGAAATCAAGCTAAAAACCCGTGACATTATCTATACAATGAGCGGAAGACAATTCTGAAAGGCAGAGAGAAGAAGGCAGCCTGGCTGGGGACTTTGGGACTGAGGAGGGCAGTGAACTCCCTGGGTTTTCTGTTTGCTGCCTACACCCCTAGACTGGGTGCCAGAGAAGGTGACAACTCAGGTATACCAGGAGCAGACTACAGATGCCCCAAGGAAGGAGAGCTCTCAAGCCAAAGAACTAGGAAAGGGTCAGCCAAGCAAGAGAGAAAACTTTGAGACAGTAATTGCCCTACTCCAACCAATCGCTGCAGAAAAAACTGCAGCACCACCCACACCTCTGTCAGCAAAGGCTGAGTTGGGATCCCAGACTTCCACCTTCCCCATGTTCACAGATGAATGGATTTAAAAACAGTGGAGTATCTATTCCATGGAATACTTCTCAGCAATAAAACAGGATGAACTACCGCATGCAGCAACATGGATAAATCTCAAAACAATTGAGGCCAGACAAGTGTACATTTTATATGGTTCTACTGCTCCCATGGAGAGCTTATAGACTGTTCTTTGGTTTTAAGCAACATAGTTAAGATTTAAATCATGAAGGTCAAGAGAAGCCAAGTAGTGGCCCACAAGGTCGCTTTGAGGTGGTGTGGGTGTATGAAGAAGCCTGGATGAGGTATCACTCACCTGCCCTTGATTTGTCTATGCAACAGCCTTTTGGAGATCTGCTTATGCACTGGAGTCTCGGCCACACTCTTAGTCAGCAGTTTGTGATAACCTCAAATGTAAAAACAGCTTAAATCATAAATTTCATTTAACCTCATCAAGAAGCAGCAGTAAGGCCAAGGGAGCAGTTTGAACTTCTGTATGGCTTATTACCTAGCTGGAGAGGATCTTAATGGTCTTTGGGCTAAGTTCTGTGGTTACAGGACTCAACATGATAGAAGTTTGTCAGCACTATTAGAGATTAAAAAATGATATAAGGGCCGGGCACGGTGGCTCACGCCTGTAATCCCAGCACTTTGGGAGGCCGAGGCGGGTGGATCATGAGGTCAGGAGATCGAGATCATCCTGGCTAACACGGTGAAACCCCATCTCTACTAAAAATACAAAAATATTAGCTGGACGTGGTGGCGGGCACCTGTAGTCCCAGCTGCTGGGGAGGCTGAGGCAGGAGAATGGCGTGAACCCAGGAGGCGGGACTTGTAGTGAGCCAAGATCACGCCACTGCACTCCAGCCTGGGTGATACAGCTAGACTCCATCTCAAAAAAAAAAAAAGACATAAGACAATCTAAATATAGGCTGGGCACAATGGCTCATGCCTGTAACCTCAGCACTTTGGGAGGCTAACGAGGGCGGATCACTTAAGGTCAGGAGTTCAAGACCAGCCTGGCCAATATGGTGAAAGCTTGTCTCTACCAAACATACAAAAATTAACTGGGCAAGGTGGCACATGCTTGTAAGCCCAGCTACTTGGGAGGTTGAGGCAGGAGAATCACTTGAATCCAGGAGGCAGTGGTTGTAGTGTGCCAAGATCATGCCACTGCACTCTAGCCTGGGTGACAGAGGGAGACTCCATCTCACACACACACAAAAAAAGACAATATAAATATAAAATTTTATCTCATAAGCAATCCTGAAAAAATGAAAACTGCTCACTTGTTAAGACTAACACCTAATTGGTGGTTCTAGTATTTATGATTAAATGAAATATGTGAAAATGCTGATACGCCACATAAATGTTAATTATTAAGATAAACCTAGGTGGCACAAAATTTCTCAGTAGAGTAGGCAGCCAAGCTACTTATGAAAGGACTGATTTAAAGTGAGCTTAAAATGACTTGTAAAGAAGAGTGATGCCAGTAAGAATGGTGAGGTAGGCCGGGCGCGGTGGCTCAAGCCTGTAATCCCAGCACTTTGGGAGGCCGAGGCGGGCGGATCACGAGGTCAGGAGATCGAGACCATCCTGGCTAATACGGTGAAACCCTGTCTCTACTTAAAAATACAAAAAACTAGCCGGGCGACGAGGCGGGCGCCTGTAGTCCCAGCTACTCGGGAGGCTGAGGCAGGAGAATGGCGTAAACCCGGGAGGCGGAGCTTGCAGTGAGCTGAGATCCGGCCACTGCACTCCAGCCTGGGTGGCAGAGCAAGACTCCGTCTCAAAAAAAAAAAAAAAAAAAAAAAGAATGGTGAGGTAAGGACCTCTGAACACTCTCCTCCATAAAGGAACAGAGATCACTGGGAAAAATGGTCAAAAATCAACTTTTCCAGAACTCTGAACATTAACTAAAGGTTTGCAACAATCTAGGGTGTATTTGTTCAAGAAAAATGGTTGAATCTCAGGAAGCTTTAACTTGCCTTAGTCCCCACACCTTCCCCCTAGCCCTAGGGTAGCTTTAAAAATCAACTGCCCATAATCACAGTGAAAACCAACAGCCCAGCAGCCTCTGGACAGGGCAGAATGGGGCTGGAGCTCCTCCAAAACTCCATTCTCAGATAACTGTCATCCATTAACCTGTCAGGCAGTTCCCTGGAGAATCCTACTCAAATCGAGGCTTGTCTTAATTTGACCTGAATCAGAACAGGTCAACCACCTTTTTCCCTGACAGCATTTACTGAAAACAATCAGCAGCAATTGTTAAATGTCACAGCTGCCTGGGGTGGTGGTAACATTTGGTGCAATAACAAGCTGGCCTAAAGTTTTACTGGGAAAATTGGGGAATGAGACATCACAGGGGACTTGGAAAACCTCTGACGACATTCTTAGGCATCCAAAAGTCCACACACATGTGTAGCACTGTGCATGTGCCAAGGATAGACTTGAGAAGCCTGTAAGCTGCCACCTATGGCTAACCTTGAGGCTCTGGCAAAACAGAAAGTGAAGTGGAATTCTAAACTGCCTGGCTGAGTGTTGAAGGCATGACCCAACACACAAAGAGCCCCTCAGCAGGGGCTGTGAAACTTATGGGTTCCAGGCATTTAAAGAAATCTCTGTCCAATCATTAGCTGACCACTAAGACAACTGAGCAGAGGCTTTAGCGGCTACACATGACAAAGAATACAAAACTTAAACAAATAGTTCAGAAAAGTCACTAAGCAAAAACAACAACAAATCCTGGCAGGGGTGGGGTGGGTCTGATTGTTAGAGCTGCCTCATTATATTGTTTAAAATATCCATGCTGGGTGCAGTGGCTCATGCCTGTAATCCCAGAACTTCAGGAGGCTGAGGCAGGCGGATTGCTTGAGTTCAGGAGTTCAAGACAAGCCTGACCAACATGGTAAAACCACATCTTTACAAAAACATACAAAAATTAGCCAAGAGTGGTGGTGCATGCCTGTAGTCCAGCTAGCTACTTGGAAGGCCGAGGAGGGTGGAAGGATTGCTTAAGCCAAGAAGCTAGGGAGGTTGAGGCTACAGTGAGCCGAGATCATACCACTGCACTCCAGCCTGAGTGACAGAGCAAGACTCCATCTCAAAAAATAAATAAATAAATAAAATAAAATAAAACAAATCCAGTTGTCAACAAAATTATGAGTCATGCAAAGAAACAAAACACAAAAGTATGGCCCATTCACAGGGGAAAAAAAAAAATCAGCCAATAGAATCTGTCCCTGAGAAAAGTCCAGACACTGAACTTATTAGAACAAGACTTTAAATCAGCTATTTTAAATATGTTCAAAGAACTAAAGAAAATCATATCTAAAGATCTAAAACATGAGTCCAATGACTTGCCAAACAGAGAATATCAACAGATATTCTTAAAACAGGAAATCGTTAAAAAAAAAAAAAAAAGCAAACAGAAATTCTAGAGTTAAAACAAAAATGAAAAGTACATTTGAGGTGGCAGAAGCAAGAGTCAACAATTCTGAAGACAGATTAATTGAGATGATCTAGTCTAAGGAAGATAAAGACAAAAGAATGAAGAAAATGAACAGAGCTTCAGACACTTGTGACACCATCAAGCACAACAACACACACACATAGTCCAGAAGGAAAGGATAGAAAGCAAGAGGTAGAAAGAATATTTGAATAAATATTCGCTAAAAATGACCCAAATCTGATGAAAGACACTACACATCTAAGAAACGCAATACAAGTAGAATAAAGTGAAAGAGACCCAAACCCAGACAAATCATAATCAAACTATCAAAAGTGAAAAAGAGATGATCTTGAAAGGAGTCAGAGAGCAGCTATTCATCATGTATAGATCCTTGATGAGATTAGCAGCTGCTTTCTTGTCAGAGAAAAGGCAGTGTGATGACATACTCAAAGTACTGAGAGAAAAAAGACTGTCAACCAGGAATTCTATACCCAATAAAAGTATTCTCAAAAATGAAGAAGAAATCAGCATATTCTCAGATTGAAACAAAATAAAACAGAATTTGTCATTAGCAGACCTACCCTATAAATAATACTAAAAGGAGTCCTATGGGCTGAAAGGAAAGGGCACTAGGGTAACTCAAATCCACATAAAGAGTTAAACAGCATTGGTAAAGGTAACTATACAAGAAAAACATTATAAAAGTGTTTTTTATTTGTAACTGTTCCCACCTGTTATTTAAAAGACAGAGTAATGCTTATAAATCAGTGTTGATGGGCATACAATGTATAGATGTAATTTGCATGACAATATAGAACTAAGAAGGGATAGTCAGAACTATACAATAGCAAAGTTTTTATAAACTATCAAAGTTAAATTGGTATCAATGAGAACTAGGCTGTTATAAGTTAATATCATAATTGTAATCTCCAGGGGAAGTGAGGTTGATGGAGAAGAAAGCTCTAGGGGTCAGTCCCTCAACCAAAATAACTAGTAAACTAGAAAAAAAGATCAGAATTCACTATTTTGGAACCTGTGAACTTGATTGAATACTTGTTAATAACCTGGGAAGTGCTTGATGATGGGAGAGGCTGCTGATCTTTAGGAAGGGAATGATGTGCATGTGCATGAACTAGCTACCATTTCCCTTTTCTCAGCTCTGCTGTAGCTATTGGGATAGCAGCCCACATTCCAGGAGCAGCTGGTTGGTGCTAGGGCAGACAGTGAGGACCTGGTCCTCCAAAAATTGGGAGTTACATGCTTTGGTCAGTCAGGCAGATTCCTGTAGGAGCAGTGCAGACACTGCCTTGGTTTCAGCTGTCTTAGGCTACACTGGGTTTCTCCTAATTATCAGAAGATTAAGGGACAGACACACCTTCCCCCCACTCCTTTCTTGAATCAGACATTTAAGGAAATCCTTCTTAGGTCATTGGCTGACCGCAGAGATAAAAGACAGAAACTTCAGTGACCACACATAACAAAGTATACATACTTTACACAAATAGTTCGGAAAAGGCACAAATGAATAGCTGAAGTCCTTAATAAGCAAAGAACAGGAATCCCTGAGGGGTGACAGAATCTGACCTCCACGCAGTTACCATTATACTATCCCTAATAACTAGTCCTCAACAAAAAATTACAAAGTATACAAAGAAGCAGGAAAGTATGGCCTATTTACCAGAAAAGAGAATTTGGCAGAAACCGTCACCAAGGAAGCCAAGACATTGGAATTACTAATCAAGGATGTTAAATCAACTTCTCTAAATACACACAATGAGCTCACTTAAACCATATATTAAGAAACTAATGGAAATCAGGAAAATAACGTATGAACAAAATGAGAATATCAATAAAGCAACAGAAATGATAAAAAAGAATCCAGTTAGAAATTCTGGAGCTGAAATGAAAAAATTAACTAGATGGGTCAACCACAGATTTGAGCTGGCAGAAGAATCAGTGAACTTGAAGATAAGGTAATTGAAATTATCCAGGCTGAGCAGAAAGAAAAAACAATTAAAAAAACCCAAAAAACAAAAAACAAAGTCTGAGGGACCTGTAGGACACCATCAAGTGTACCAACACATACATCATGGGAGTCCAACGAGGAAATGAGACCAAAAGCAGCAGAAAATTTTTTGAAGAAATAATGGTTAAAAGCTTCCAAAATCTGATGAAAGACATGAACATATATACATCCAAGAAGTTCCATGAACTCCAAGCAGAATAAACTCAAAGAGATTCACACTGAGACACATTGTAGTCGAAGTGTTGAAACCCAAGGACAAAGAGAAAATCTGGAAAGCAGCAATAGAGAAGCAGCTTAATAAGATTAATAGTTGATTTTTCATAAGAAATTTGGGAGACCAGAAGGCAGTGGATGTCACATTTGAAGTCCTGAAGGGGGGAAAAAAACTGTCAACCAAAAATTCTACGTCCTTCAGGAATAAAGTAGAAAGTAAGACATTTCCAAATAGCTAAAAGCTGAGGGAGTTCATAATCAGTAGACTTACCCTATAAGAAAAACTAAAATGAAAGGTACTAGACAATAACTCAAAGCCACGAGAAGAAATAAAAAGCAATGGTAAAAGGTAACTACATAGATAAATATAAAAGCCAGCATTATGGTAATTTTGTTTTTTTTAAATCCTATATAATTTAAGTCTGTATTAACAGGTACACAATGTATAAAGATGCAGTCTACAACAATATAAAGAAAGAGAGACAAAAATATATAGTAGCAGAGTGTATATTATTGAAAAGAGGTTGGCTTTATTCATAAAGCCAGGTTCATTTAAGCTTAAGATGCTAATTGTGATCTCCAAGGTAACCACTGAGAAAACAACTTAAAAATATACAGAAAAAGAAAGAAGGGAATTAAACTAGTACACTACAAAAAATCAGCTAAATACAAAAACCAGGAATTGAGGAATTGAGAAACAAAAAGGCAGAAAACATAGAAAATGATAGTTGTTCCTTATTAGTAATTACATTCATAGAAGTGGATTAAGTACTGCAATTGAAAAGCAGAGATAGGCGGAACGGATTTAAAAAAACATGCTCCAACTCTATGAGGTCTATAAGATATTTAGTTTAGATACAAAGACACTAAGGTTGAAAGTAAAAGGACAATGAAAGATATCCTATGCAAAAGAGCTGGTGAGTGGGGAGCTGTATTATTGTCAGACAAAACAGACTGTAAGCTAAGAAAGGTTACAAAAGACAAAGTACATTACCTACTGGTAAGAAGTTTAATTGATCAAGAAGACATAATAATTATTAACATATATACCTAAGAACAGAGTCTCAAAATACATGAAGCAGAAATTGACAGAACTGAAGGGAGAAATAAACAATTCAACAGTAATAGCTGGAGACTTTAATATGCCACTTTGAATAATGAATAAACAATAAAACAGAAGCTCAACAAGGAAACAGAAGACTTGAATACCATAAATGAACTAGACCAAACACACATCTACAGAATCTTTCATATTCTTCTCAAGCACACATTAAACATTCTCCAGGGTAGAACAAATGTTAAGCCATAAAATAAGTCTCAAGTTTCAAAAGACTGAAATCATACAAAGTATGTTTTACAACAACAGAATGAAACTAGAATAGAGAAGAGAATTTAGGAAATACATGTATGTGGAAATTAATGCACTCCGAAATAACCAATGGATTAAAGAAGAAATCACAAGGGAAATTCGAAAATATCTTGAGATGATGAAAACAAAAACAAATCATATCAAAATTTATAGGATATGCCTAAAGCAGTGCTTTATTAAAAAAGATCTCAAATCAATAGCTTAAACTTTACTTTAAAAAAGTAGAAAAAGAGCAAACAAAAACCAAAGCTAATAGAGGGAAAAAAAATGAAACTGAGATTAGAAAACCAACAGAGGCTAGATGTGGTAGCTCACACCTGTCTCAGCACTTTGGGAGGCTGAGGTGGGCAGATCACTTGAGGTCAGGAGTTGGAGACCAGCCTGCTCAACATGGTGAAACCCCGTCTCTACTAAAAATACAAAAATTAGCCGGGCGTGGTGGCACATGCCTATAATCCCAGCTACTGGGGAGGCTGAGGCAGGAGAAGCGCTTGAACCTGGGAGGCAGAGGTTGCAGTAAGGCGAGATCACGCCACTGCACTCCAGCCCAGGAGACAGAGTGAGAGAGATTCTGTCTCAAAAAAAAGACAAAGAAAACCAATAGAGAAGAATCAGTAAACCAAAGTAAATTCTTTGAAAAGATTAACAAAATTGACTGGGTGTGGTGGCTCATGCCTATAATCCCAGCAACCGTGGGAGGCCGAGGGCAGATCATTTGAGCTTAGGAGTTTGAGACTAGCCTGGGCAACATGATGAGACTCCATCTCTACAAAAAAATACAAAAAATTAGCTGGATGTGGTGGTGTACACCTGTAGTCCCAGCTACTTAGGAGGCTGAGGTGGGAGAATCACTTGAGCCTGGGAGGTGGAGGCTGCAGTGAGCCGAGATTGCACCACTGCACTCCAACCTGGGTGATAGAGGAAGACCCTGTCTCAAAAACAAAAAAAAAATAGATTAACGAAATTGACAAACCTTTAGCTAGACTGAAAGAAAAAAGAGGGAAGAAGACTCAAATAACTAAATCAGGAAAGAAAGACAGTACATTACTACCAATCTTACAGAATAACCCTTTCCTTTTTCCTAGCTATTCTGAAATGTGGTACCTTTGTTCTTCTTGAAGTTGTCAAGTTTATCCTCTAGACCTTCCACAGCTGACACAGAATGGCTTCTAGGCAATCCCCGCTTTAGTGATCTCTTTGAAGGGGAAAGCAATTCCTGGTTGAAAAGATTTCTTCGTACTTTGGTCACTTCTGAAAGCATTAAAAAAAAAAAAAAGAAAAAGCCAAAAATTATCATCAATAAATGCCACATCTGAGAAAAGAAAGATAACCAAAACAGAGAAGCTCCTTAAGGAAACTACTCTACAGATTGCTATTGTCACATATGCTAATAAGGTTTCTTTAAATAGTATATTCCCATAATGCATTAAAAATATCTACTTTTGCAAATTAAAAAAAATTTTATACGTTATTTTGCATGAGGTAGGGGGTACAATGTCATTCTTTTGCATGTGGATATCCAGTTGTCTCAGCATCATTTGTGCAAAAGACTATTCATTCTCCATCAAATTGTCTTGGTACCCTGAATATCAGTTGACCATAATAAATGCTAGTGCTAATTTCTTTTTTAAAGGCTAGATAGAATGCAGCAGTGAAACCTTCTACTCCTGGGCATTTCTTTGTGAGTAGTTTTTTGATAACTAATTCAAACTTTTTACATGTTATAGATCTATTCTGATTTTCTATTTCTTCTTGAGTCTGTTTTTAGTAGTTTGTATCTTTCTAGGAGTTTGTCCATTTCATCTAGGTTATCCAATGTGTTGGTATACAGTGGTTTGTAGTATTCCATTACGAATTCAATTTAAATCTAACTTCAGGAACATGAGGAAGGCCCACACCACTTAGTAAGTTAGAAACTTTACTCATTGTAAAATGGAGATAATTCTTTTTTTTTTTTTTTTTTTTTGAGATGGAGTCTCGTTCTGTTGCCCAGGCTGGAGTGCAGTGGCTGGATCTCGGCTCACTGCAAGCTCCGCCTCCCGGGTTTATGCCATTCTCCTGCCTCAGCCTCCCGAGTAGCTGGGACTACAGGCGCCCGCCACCTTGCCCGGCTAGATTTTTGTAGTTTTTAGTAGAGACGGGGTTTCACCGTGTTAGCCAGGATGGTCTCGATCTCCAGACCTCGTGATCCGCCCGTCTCGGCCTCCCAAAGTGCTGGGATTACAGGCTTGAGCCACCGCGCCCGGCCAAATGGAGATAATTCTTAAGAGGATGGCTAACAGAGGTCATGGTCCTTTTAATATAGCCCATGTTATGATTATTTTTCTCATTTTGGACCTTTTTGCTGCTGTGTATTCAGCTCAGTATTGAGTAGAGAACTGTTCTTTTCAGTTCTACAGATTTCTTTCTTCTTCTTCTGACTACTTTACTAAGCTGCGGGGACATTTTAAATTCTATTCTTGACTCCAAAGCATGAAAGTTCTGATCATCTAGACTCAAAGTTAGAAAAAATAGCTGAAAATCAAGAAGTACTTGGCAAATCTAGCCAGACGATACCTTAATCTTAAGATAGCCTGGTGGAAGTGGTTCAAAAATTCACCAAGGGTGAATTCTTCAAAGATTAATCATTTAAACCCAAACCAAATAATCTAGGATCCACAAATTGGGAGCAACCCCTGTGTTTACCCATCAATGACATAAAGGTTCATATTAAGGTTATTAAGGACATCAATAACACACACCAAAGTTTTAAAAATTGTTTCCCTATCTCCATTATAAGAGTTCCTGTTACCTAACTTAGGCTGTTGGTGAAATTGATTTATGACCTGAAAGCCAAATTTGGTTTGTTATTCTCTATTTTCCCAATGTTTTGAAAAGTTTAATATCTATAGAAAGTTTCAAATAATAATAAAATTAAACATATGCCCATCAATGAAGGTCACCAACTGACAACATTTGTTTTCTCCTTCCTTCTTTCTATAGGTACATTATTCCCCTAAACATTGGGGAGTAAGTTGCAAACATTGCAACTGTTCACTTCCTAAAGGTCAGCATGTATCTCCTAAAAACAAGGACATTCTTCTCCATAACCCCAATGACATTATTACACTCAAAATATCTTTTAACATTGATACAATATTATCTAGCATACATCGCTTCTTCAAATTTCTCTAGTTGTCTCAATAATATCCTTTCTAGTATTTTTTTCCCTAAATTTAAGAGCCAAGCAGAGATCATGGAATGCATTTAGCTGTCATGCTTAAACTCCATTCATCTAAAACAGTTTCACTGCCTCTTTTCTTTTTCCTTTCTTCCGGCTTTTATGATAATTTTTTGTGTGTTTTTTCTTGTTTTTTGAAAGATTTCAGACCAGCTATTTTGCAAAATACAGTATTTTGAGACTATTCCTAGGGGACTATGTCCATGGTATTTGGACATACTTTATTAGCCAACAATCATACAAAGCCTTAATTTACACCTGTAAGCAGCTGCTTAAATACATACAATAAAAATAAAGTTGTCATTCTTTTTTTTTTTTTTTTTGAGACGGAGTCTCGCTCTGTCGCCCAGGCTGGAGTGCAGTGGCTGGATCTCAGCTCACTGCAAGCTCCGCCTCCCGGGTTTACGCCATTCTCCTGCCTCAGCCTCCCGAGTAGCTGGGACTACAGGCGCCCGCCACCTCACCCAGCTAGTTTTTTGTATTTTTTTAGTAGAGACGGGGTTTCACCATGTTAGCCAGGATGGTCTCGATCTCCTGACCTCGTGATCCGCCCGCCTCGGCCTCCCAAAGTGCTGGGATTACAGGCTTGAGCCACCGCGCCCGGCCATAAAGTTGTCATTCTAGTGAATAAATATATACACTGAGAAAACAGTATACCTTGCACTGTACCTTTCACTGGCTGGGAAGGCTGCTGAGAAGCAGGGTGAGAGTTCTCCTGAAACATGAGAAAATCCAGAAAGAAAATTTAAATAGGCATTCATTGAAATAAAAGAATAAAGATTTCACATGAACCCTTTGACTCTTGCAATTCATTTATAGGAATCCGTAATAGAAATAATAAAATGTACCATAGAAATGTTCCACAAACACTGCTGCACTATATAGTAATAATACAAAATAAAAAACACTACACATGCCCACAAAGAGTGAAACAGTTAAATAAATTACATACCCATCCAATGCAGACATTACAAGAATAAGGAAGGAAGACCTCTCTATATATGGCTGAGCATCCCTACTCTGAAAATCCAGTATGCTCCAAAATCCAAAACTTCCTGAGTGCCAACACGACACTCAAAGGAAACACTCATTGGAGCATTTTGGACTTCTGGATGTGGGATGCTAACCAGTAAGTACATGTAATGCAATTGTTCCAAAATCCAAAAATATCTGAGATTGGAAACATTTCTGCTCCTAAGCATTTTGGGTAAGAGATACTCAACCTGTACTAACATAGAGATCTGTGATAGGGAAGAAAACGGAAAATATTAAGTATTCTAAGTTATATCATTTATATATATATGTCTATAATGGATCTGCAGAAATCTTTGGTGTTATCGGTACATACAGAAAAGGGCCTGGAAATATACACAACAAACTATCATCAGTGATTACTTCTGATGAATGGATGGAGAAGGAACACCCTAACTTTTAACTTTAATAGTTTTAACTTTTTAATGATAATCATGTATACTTTTTTACCTAAGAAGGGAAAAGCCATATACATTAATTAGAGGGTGGCTATACTCTCAGAAACATTTCTTTATCAGACTGCTATTTACTTGCTATTACAGTAGAGGATTCAAGAGTCTAAACCCTAGATGCATCAAAACAAGGAAATTTTTTTTTTAAGATTTTTTGTTTTTTTCAATTCATCATAATAATTGAAGAAGCCACCACATATGGGCAGAAACTTAAAAAATGGTCTCAGTGATATAACCAAGGTCTTGCTGACAAGAAATGAGATGTGATCACTCTTATTTATATTGATTAATAACTCTTTTAAAGAGAGAAACTATAATTGCAAAAATATGTCATACATCCGGCCGGGCACAGTGGCTCATGCCTGTAATCCTAGCACTTTGGGAGGTCGAGGTGGGCAGATCACGAGGTGAGGAGATCGAGACCATCCTGGCTAACACGGTGAAATCTCATCTCTACTAAAAAATACAAAAAATTAGCCGGGCATGGTGGTGCACGCCTGTAGTCCCAGCTACTTGGGAGGCTGAGGCAGGAGAATGGCATAAACCTGGGAGCAGAGCTTGCAGTGAGCTGAGATGGTGCCACTGCACTCCAGCCTGGGCGACAGAGGGAGATTATCTCAAAAAAAAAAAAAAAAAAAAAAAAAAAAAAAGTCATACATCCAATTTCCTATCCAGGGAAGTAAACTACAGTGTACAGACCAAATCTGGACCACCTCTTATTTTTGAAAATAAAGTTTTTACTGAAACACAGTCATGCTCATTTCTTTCCATAATGCCTGTGGCTGCTTTCCCACTACAGCAGGACAACTGAATAGATGTTGCAGAGACGTATGGCCTGCAAAGGCTAAAACATCTACTATCTGGCCCTTTACAGAGAAAGTTTGTCAACCCTTGTTAATCCATGTAATTGAATGAAAAACTAGGAGAGTATGTCCTGGAGGTATTAGGGCAGGATCAAACTTCTTTTTTTTTAAATCATTGTGTTCTTGTGGAGTTAAGATGCATAGAAGAAATTAATATACATTAATGTAATTAATACTACATATCTACACTTAAGTTGTAAGTTCACTGCTTCCCGAGTTAACTATATTGATCCTTTGGAGAACTGAGATTTATTCTTTTAAAAATGTAATATCTGTTCCTTTCAGTTCAACAACTGTCACTTATCTATGGTACCAACTTTGACATGAAAAAACGTTACTAACCACAATCAAATCCTGACCTCAAATTTTTTTTTTTTTTTGACAGAGTCTCTCTCTGTAACCCAGGCTGGAGTGCAGTGGCTTGATCATAGCTCACTGCAGCTTCAAACTCCCAGGCTCAAGCGATCCTCCAACCTCAGCCTCCCGAGTGGCTGGGACTACAGGAGTGCGTCACTATACCTAATTTTTTAATTTTTTGTGGAGACAAGGTCTCACTATGTTGCCTAGGCTGGTCTCCAACTCCTGGGCTCAAGTGATTCCTCCTGCGTTGGCCTCCCAAAGTTCTGGGATTATAGGCACGAACCACTGTGCCCAGTTGTAATTCTGATCTTAGAGAAGAAAACTATCTTGTGCAATCTAAAACGAAAGTCTCGAAGTGTGCTAGAAAGATCTGCAAATCATTGTAAAATCTAGGGAGAATAAAGGCCTGGCAACTTTCGGCCATTCAGTTTTGAATTTTCCAGTCTTCAATGAGGATTGTGAGATATGTAAGATTTGCATTTTATTCACAGTTAAAGTTTAAGAAAATGAACACCATTAACCCGTTAAAAGAAATCCCACCTCCAATTCCAAAGGACAGCTACAAATATCTAGAAACACAACAAACCACTATTATAATAATTAATGCTTCTAAAGATAGTTCTCACTGAATTTTAACTCTTCTCAGATAGTTCGTGCAGTTGAAAAGTTTCATTGTATTTTTAGTCTCCCTTTTTTCCTTAGCAAGACATTAATTCTACTCAGTAAACAGATTCCAGCTAGGTTTATTTTTTTTTTTCAACCAATAAAAACCTCAAGTCCTTATATCAACTGCCATGAAAAAAACAACAATAGTACCCTGTTATCTGTGATTTCACTTTCCACGGTTTCAGTTTCCCATGGCCCCAAAATGGGTGAATATAGTACAATTAAGATATTTTGAGAGGGAGACCACATTCACATAACTTTTATTATATTATACTGTTATAATTGTTCTATTTTATTATTGTTGTTGTTAATCTCTTACTGTGCCTAATTTATAAATTGAACTTATGCATGCATAGGAAAAAACAGTACTATATATAGGGTTCAGTACTACCTGTGGTTTCAGGCATCCACTAGGGGTCTTGGAACATATCTTCTGCAGATAAGGGGGGACTACTCTACCTCCTAGCTCCATGACCGTCATCAACTTCTTTTCCAAAAAACTTGCTATTCATTCATTCATTCATTCACTTAAAAGAGATGAAGTCTTGCTCCGTCACCCAGGCTGCAGTGCAGTGGCACGATCATAGTTCATTGCAGCCTTGACCTCCTGGGCTCAAGCGATCTCCCTGCTTCAGACTCCTGAATAGCTGGGCCTATAGGCATGTGCCACCATGCCTGGCTAATTTTTTTTAATTTTATTTTTTGTAGACAAGGTCTCGCTATGTTGTCCAGGCTGGTCTCAAACTCTTGGTGTCAAAGTATCCTCCCTCCTCTGACTCCCAAAGTGCTGGGATTATAGGTGTGAGCCCCTGTGCCTGGCCTAAATTTGTTATTGAAGTAAAACATAACATATTGAAAAGCACCTTCTGGTATGCAACCAAAGTCCTATTACGATTGTATATTCTCTTCCAGCGACCGCTTTGCTTATTTTAGTTATTGTTTTATGAGTTTTCTTATCTACATTAAAGATTTTGAATTAATTCATTCCTAACATTTACTCGCCATTTTTCCTCACATTACCTCTAACTATCACACTCTTCAGTAAAACTGTTAATCTCTTAACAAGTTTATATTTTCTTATTCCTTGGATTATAGTTTTATACACATTCATAAAAATATTTAATATTATTTCTGTATCCTCCAAAGTTCATTTTCCTAAAAGTAGGGACACTGCCTTTTTATTCTTATTTACTGTGTCATCTCAAACTGGAAGGATTACTTACCTTTTTCGTAGCTCTCTTTGACACTTTAGGAATTTCAATTTGTCGAAGATTCTGTGAAACCTCAGCAATGCTTTTATGTCTTATTAATGCATTTTTCCTTTTAAAAATAGAAATAGTCAATACATCTAGATAGAGGTTATATATGGTTAAATTCAAATGGAACTAGAGTCTAAGTGAAATAAAATATGGTTTAAATAAAAGCCAGTTATCTTAAGGTTGTTCTGGATTTATAATAAAACAAGTCACCCCAGAATTTTCAAAAGTAACAAATTCAACTAGTTATGAACAATGAAAAGCATCAAGGGAAATTTAAAAAGCTGAAACTCTAAGCTTATTTCATAAAAGGCCTAGTTCCTGGAGACCTCCTGTGGACAGTAAAGAAGGCTTTGTGAAATACGAAATAAACACTATACAGTCACGCAATGTTTCCTTAAATGACGAACTGCATGTATGACAAAGGTCCCATAGGTTATAATGGAGCCTATACAGAAACCTAATATATGACACTTGATATTGGCATTACAGATCAAGTAGGGGAAATGACTGCTCTTCAGTAACAATGCTGGAACATTAGCTTTTCCATACGAAAAAACATATACTATCTAGGTTTTGGTAGGCACACTCTGATGTTAGTACAACGAAAATTGCCTAACAACGCATTTATCAGGATGTATCCCTGTTGTTAAGCAAAACATGACTATGTATTTCCTAGATAATATAAAGATTGTCAGATGCTCCTATTATGAGCTCTAATAGTTGGTTTCTATATAGTTGGTCAGACATAAGGGCAGCTATTAGTTCAACAAATTATATGGACAAAGATGACTGGACTGTGGTTGAAACACATCTTTTATCAGAACTATAACAGTGCAAATAATTCCTTTGATTCTTTGGGCTCTTACCTTCTCTTCTTGGCTGATCTGGTACGAAGTTCCTCCAGTTCATCAGATTCAGGGCTGCCTGACACTGATCTACGAGCACTTGACAAAAAAGGCACAGAAAGAAGTGGTGATTTGTTCTCTTGTGTCATAGAGTCGTCACTGAAAAAATCTGTAGGAAGGACACCAGCCAGCTTCTGAGGAATCACAAACCCTAGGCTGTTGTAAAGACTTCCAAGTGTCTTTGGGATAGAGTCAATATACCTGCGGAATAGATTGATTGAATATGGAACAGTTACCATCTTACCCTCTCTATTCCCTCCCTCACCCAGCCTAAGAAGTAGTCCTTACAACTCCAAAATTCAGAGACAACACCATATGTAGGTATTGACAAAACAATTTTAAAGTTAAGTTAGTAATCATCAAACTTACAATCTCAAAATTTCCTCCAGAAACTCAGCTAGGTACGCTGAATCCTCAGTTAAACACACCATGCGCAGGAAATCTGTCACCTGAAGGAGATTTTAGAACATTATTAGATAGATGCCCTCTGCAGGGAAGCTGAAAGCATCCAGGGCTTATTTCAATGGCACGAAGCTATATACTTGCCTCCTCCACTACTTGTTCCATATCATCTGTACTTTCATTTATTGAAGGGCATTGCAGACACATCTCCAAACGAAGAAATACCTGAAGCTGGCACCTTGAGAGAAAAAAAAAACTTGGTCATATCTACTTTGGATATCACTAAACGAAAAGCTCCTTCCTTAAGCATAGATCTATTTATATAGGAAACAACAATCAAAAAGGAGAAAAGCCAGTGCCTTTTCTAAAAACTGATATAGTTATTAGATAAATAGGTGATTCAAGCTGCATATTATAACATCAAAAAGAATTGGCTACAAAAACATCTTCATGCAATTGGTAATCTTTTTTTTTTTTTTCTTTTTTTCTGTGACAGGGTCTTGCTCTGTTGCCCAGGCTAGAGTGCAGTACTGTCATCATAGCTCACAGTAGTCTTGAACTCCTGGGCTCAAACAATCCTCCAGCTTTAGCCTCCCAAGTAGCTAGGGCTACAGGTATACACCACCATGCTCACCTAATTAAAAAATTTTTTTTGGTAGAGACACGGTCTCACTATATTGCCCAGGATGGCCTCAAATTCCTGGCTTCAAGCAATCCTCCTGCTTTGGCTTCCCAAGGTGCTAGGATTACAGGCATGAGCCACCGTGTCACAAACAATCTATTTTAAACTGATACAAGCTAATCTCACAGCTTTGTTTTGGAGAGATGATTTTTAAAAAACGGTAGTTACTTACTCTCTAACTTTGTCTTCCTTATCCAGTTTTTTTCCTAGATTCTGTCGAAGACTTTTGCTAGTTTTTAAGAGATTACTTTTCACTTGATTCAGGCAGTTCACCTAAAAATACAAAATTATTACATAGGAGAATAGTGTTACTTGTCATTATTTCTAATTTCTTTCAGAGTTGACTAAAGCCCTAAGAAGGGAAATACATTCCCTTATAAACTTCTCTATTCTTTCATTTGAATGAAAAAGTGACATGAATCTTCTTCTATCTTTAAAAAGAACATGGTAAAAAAGTTCTTTTGAGAGCAAGCGGGCATGGATAAAACAAGCCTGCCCTAAATAAAGTGTCTTAAAAGAAATGTTCCACAAAGCAGTGATTAAGAAACCTAAGTATTATAAACAAATCCTCCTGTTTGCTTTAGAGAAGGAGCTCTGTGGTGGCCACTGAACATGAATAAAACAACAACACGGTCTAAAATAGTGGTTTGCAACACTCCCAGTGCCTAAGAATTATTCAGGGGGCTTTTTAAAAGTACCAACCCCAGAGATCTGTTTCAGCTCGTCTGGAGAGAGCAAGGCATCTATATCTATCTATATTCTATATATTTTATTTATTTATTTATTTTATTATTATTATTTTTTTGATGGAGTCTCGCCCTGTCGCCCAGGCTGGAGTGCAATGGCACGATCTTGTCTCACTGCAACCTCCACCTCCCAGATTAAAACGATTCTCCTGCCTCAGCCTCCCAAGTAGCTGGGATTACAGGTGCTTACCACCACATCCAGGTAATTTTTGTATTTTTAGTAGAGAAGGGGTTTCACCACGTTGGCCAGGCTGGTGTCAAACTCCCGACCTCGTGATCTGCCCACGCTGGCCTCTCAAAGTGCTGGGATTACAGGCGTGAGCCACTGTGGCCAGTCAGCATACACTTATTTTTTAAATGTTGTAGGTGATTCTAAACTATAGCCAGGGTTAAAAACCACTGGCTTAATCATGCAGCTAACATATAGCTCACATGAGGAAAGGCTTTTCATTAGGAGAGAATTATATGTAATTATCCCCGCTCACCCCATCTCTTTGATTTTTGCCTTACCAGTTCACCATATCCACCTTCTGAGATCTGGAATTGTACTTACTCCCTTACTCATCTTACCATTTTTGAATCACGCATGGCATAACAGACATTTTGCAACACATTAACCAAATCCACCAATAACCAACCAACCACTACATCTATGACAAACAATATCCGGATTCTCTTACTTCTAATTCCTTGGTGCCTTTTGATTTTAGGAACATTTTAATGGTTGAGATCATGTTTCGAGCACATGCATTCAACATGATTTCTCCTGTGGCCACAGTCTTTTGGTAATTTTCACGTATATATGATAGTAGCTCTTCCTCGGTTTTAAAATCTGTGAAAAAAATAACATAAAATGGATTAATCATATCTTGCTCAAGTCCTTGTATTATTTAGGCCAGTAGTTATCCACTGGGGAAAATATTTCCTTGCAGGGAACATTTGGCTATGTCTGGATTGTCAAGACTGATGGCAGTGGGGGCGAGGGTGGCTGCTGGCATCTAGTATGTAGAAGCCAGGGATGCTGCTAAACATCCTACAATGCATAGGACAGCCCCACAACAAAGAATTATCTGCTCTAAAATGTCAATAGTCCAGAGATTGAGAAAGTACAAAGACAAGTGATTAACTTAATTTAAATTTTATTTTATTTGAGACAAGGTCTCACTCTGTCACCCAGCCTAGAGTGCAATGACACAATCTCGGCTCACTACAACTTCCGCCTCCCAGGCAGGCTCAAGTGATCTTCCCACCTCAGCCTCTAGAGTAGCTGGGACCACAAGCATGTGCCATCACACCTAGCTAATTTTCTGTATTTTTGGTAAAGACAGGGTTTCACCATGTTGCCCAGGCTGGTCTTGAACTCCTGAACTCAAGCCATCTGCCCGCCTTGGCCTCCCAAAGTGCTGGGATTACAGGCATGAGCCACCATGCCCAGCCAAGTGATTAATTTCAAGGCTCTGTATACCAAGGGTAAGTGTTAAAAATTTAAAGGAAGGAGGCCAGGCGCGGTGGCTCATGACTGTAATCCCAGCAGTTTGGGAGGCCGAGGCAGCCGAATCACCTGAGGTCAGGAGTTCAAGACCTGTCTGGCCAACATGGTGAAACCCCTTCTCTACTAAAAATACCAAAAATTACCCGGGTGTAGTGGTGCGCGCCTATAATCCCAGCTACTCAGGAGGCTGAGACAGGAGAATCCCTTGAACCCGGGAGGCAGAGGTTGCAGTGAGCCGAGATAGCACCATTGCACTCCAGCCTGGGCAACAAGAACGAAACTCCATCTCAAAACAAACAAACAAACAAAAAATTTAAAAGTAGGAAGAAATAAAACTGTCTTTGGTGATATGACATGATTAGAAAACCTGAAAGAACAAACAACAAAACTCCTGGAACTAACAAGTGATTATAGCAAATTTGCAGGATACAAGATTAATACATAAAAGTCCATTGCTTTCCCATATACCAGCAATATACAAGCAGAATTTAAAATTAAAAACATATTACCATTTAAATTAGCACCCCCCCTAAATATGAAATACCCAGGTATTAAATCTAACAAAATTTGTATAAGGTCTATATAGGGAAAACCACAAAATTCTGTGAACGAAATCAAAGAACTAAATAAGTGGAGAGATATTCCATATTCACAGCAAGAAAGACTCAATACTGTCAAGATTTCAGATTCCCAATTTGATTTATAGATTCTATGCAATCCCTATCAAATTAGTTATTTTCTGCATATTGACAAACTGATTCTAAAGTTTATATGAAGAGGTGAAAGATCCAGAATAACTAACTCAATATTGAAGGAGAAAAACAAAGTTTGAGGACTGATAGTACCAAACTTCAGGACTTACTATAAAGCTACAGTAATCAAGACAGTTTGTGTGGTATTAGCAAAAGAATAGAGAGATCAATGTAACAGGAGAGCCTGGAAATAGACCTACATAAATATAGTAAACTGATTTTTTTTTTTTTTTTTGGAGACAGAGTCTTGCTCTGTCACCCAGGCTGGAGTGCAGGGGCGCAATCTCAGCTCACTGCAACCTCTGTCTCCTGGGATCAAGCAATTCTCATGCCTCAGTAACCCCAAGTAGCTGGGATTATAGCCGCCTGCCACCATGCCTGGCTGATTTTTGTATTTTTAGTAGAGACGGGGTTTCACCATGTTGGCCAGGCTAATCTCAAACTCCTGACCTTAGGTGATCTGTCCCTCTTGGCCTCCCAACGTGCTGGGATTACAAGCATGAGTCACTGCACCTGGCCTCAACTGATCTTTGACAAAGGAGCAAAGACAATATAATAGTGGAAGACTAATACAATCATCTTAGTAATAGATAAAAGCAGCAGAAAAAAATTACTAAAAATGTTGTATATTCAAACATTAATAAATTTGATGTACAGACGTGTATAAAACCAGATATTCAACAACTAGAGAATACACATTATTTTCAAGTGCACATAGAATATTAACAAAACTTGACCACACATTAGGTCAGTTTCAGCAAATATTAAAGAATCAATCTTACAGACCACATTGAGCACAGTCCAAAAATTTCAAAGCTAATTATAAAACACTCCCTAATATTATGGATGTCAGAAAATACTTATAAATAAGTATCAATGAAAATAGAAAATAGCAAATATATAATGCAGTTAGTTAGTTATACTTAAAGAGAAAATGTACAGACTTTAGACTTAAGTGATTATTTTTGTAAAGCAGATAAATTAAAAACAATTAACTAGCTAAGGGTCCAACACATTAAGTACTATGAGAGAGTAAACCCCAAAAATAAAGGCAGAAAGGTAATCATAAAGAACAGAAATGAATAGACAACGCAACAACAGCAATCGACAGAAACAAAAGATGGTTCTTTGAAAAGCCAAATAATGCCGGGCACGGTGGCTCACACTTATAATCAATCCCAGCACTTTAGGAGGCCGAGGCTGGCTGATCACCTGTTAGGAGTTCGAGACCAGCCTGACCAATATAATAAAACCCCATCTCTTCTAAAAATACAAAAATTAGCTGGGTGTGGTGGCATGCTCCTGTAATCCCAGCTACTAGGGAGGCTGAGACAGGAGAATCACTTGAACCCGGGAGGAAGAGGTTGCAGTGAGCCAAGATCGTGCCATTGCACTCCAGCCTGGGCAAAAAGAGCAAAACTCTGTCTCAAAAAACAAAAAAAAAAAAAGCGAAATAAAACAAAATTCTATAGCAAGATTGAGCAATTAAAGAGAGAGAGACAGAAGGCATAAATATTAGACATAAAATAGCAGGAATTCAAAATACTATTAAAAGTAAGGTCTAATTTGTTTCCATAAAGGTATCTAGTTGTTCCAGCATCATTTATTGAAAAGATTATCTCTTTCTCACGGAAGTACTGGGGCATCTTTATCAAAAATCATTTGCCCACTATTGTGCAGGTCTATTTCTGGACAAAATCTAGTCCAGAAATTAAGTTCCCGCCACACTGTCTTCAGTACTGTTGTTTCTGCCTTCCCTTGCATGTATCAACCACATTTCACACACTTTTACTAGCCCACTAAAGGTGTTCTGTCTCATTCAAACTGATTATCATCTACGGCTCTCACATTCCACATGAAAAAAAAAAAAAAATCTTTAAAGGAGCATAAAACTTACACTCCAGAATTTTCTTTCTTTCTTTCTTTTTTCTTTTGAGACAGAGTCTTGCTCTGTCTCTCAGGCTGGAGTGCAGTGGCGCAATCTCGGCTCACCACAACCTCCGCCTCCCAGGTTCAAGCGATTTGCTTGCCTCAGCCTTCTGAGTAGCTGGGACTACAGGTGCGCACCACCACGCCTGGCTAATTTTTGTATTTCCAGTAGAGACAGAGTTTCACCAAATTGGCCAGGCTGGTCTCGAACTCCTGACCTTGTGATCTGCCTGCCTCAGCCTCCCAAAGTGCTGGGATTACAGGTGTAAGCCATTGTGCCCAACCCACTCCAGAATTTTCAAAAGAACTCAGAGATGACATCAAAACACAGCACAATTCAATTTATTATTTTTTTTAAAAAGGAAAGAAAAAAATAGGAAAATAGAAGCTGCTGGATTAAATTATTCCCACCTTTGAAAGATGTCAATAACCTAGCCCTAGATTACTCATAAACCCTTTTTCTTCTCCCTTTATTCACAAATGTAAAACTTCTTTAACCATTTGTCCTATGCCCAAGCCATAGGCCTTCTTCTTTGTGACTTTGCTTATGCTAATTCTCCACCTGGAATGCTCTTTTATCTTTCTGTCTTCTAACTCTGCCCATTCTTGGAAGTCTAACTTGGACTCCAGTGGTTCCTAGAAGCCTCCACAGCTTATCTAGCCCTTATCTTCCCTGTCTGAACTCCTAGTCTAGACTTTACTTCCCAAATGGGCTTATATTTTCTGTTTTAGACTTTTGGCTGTCTTATTAGTTCTATTAGTTCATTTTATATATATATATATATATATATATATATATACACACACACACACACACACATATATATATACACACATATATATGTATATTTGTTTATTAGTTCATTTGTTTTATCTTTGTAGCTAGATCATAAATCTAAGAATAGGACATTATCTTATTATTTACTGTATTCACCATAACGCCTTTTTGGGCATGTAGCAGATAGTCAATAAACTAAGGGTATAATTAAAATTTATTTTTAAAAAAGAAGGTATAAAAGAGTAAATTATAGACTAAGAGGAATACCTTTAGGTTTAGAACTTCTTAGTGTTCTTCCTCTATCTTCCAATTTATCTACTGTTCTCCCACTGGGTATCTTTTGGGTTCCTTTCTCCCCAGCCACATCCGGACTGCCATCTGGATGTAACTTCTGGGCCTTCACATTCAGCCTTGCAACATTCAACATCTTTAAGGAACGGCACATGGTATTCATCTTCTGTCTCACTGGAGTACGAGGGACACCTCCTACCAAAACATCAGAGGAGGGAAAGTAAATTGCCTTCCACTTCTGTGGAATCAAGAACTACTTTAATTCAGATTACTGTGAAAGAATATCAAAATGAAGCATATCCCTCCAAAATGATTTGAATTAGGCAATACTTGCATCTCTTTCTGCCCACACACAGAGTAGAAAGAGAACCTTTCTTTTAACCAAAGTTTAGGAACTAAACATCTCTATGTGATTGGATTGGAACTAAACATCTCAATGGATGGTTTTCCCATAAGGCAAATGCCAAACAGACTTATTTTGTTGTTACCCAATGGCCACCAAAAATGGTGATGAAACTTTTCTGAATGACAATTTAGCAATCTACATAAAGTGCCAGTTTTCATACCCTGACACAGTAACTGGTTCCTGGAAACTGCTGCTAAGGTAATTACTTAAAAAACAAATTACATGCATAATGTATACTACAGTATTATTTATAATGATGAAAACTGAAAGCAATCTAAATGTTCAACATGAGAATTTTGTAAATTTAGTTAATGAGGTGGAATAATATCTAAAAAGGCAAGGTAGCAAAGAAAAAATACTTATAAGCAGAACACAAAGTTACATTTGAATTTCTATCATAATTAAAAATGAAGATGGTTTATTCGTTAGATAAGACTGGGTGATTTTTTAAAAATCACTATTGAACTAATGTAATTATTTTAAAATTTCATTATAAAAATTTGCCCTTCTTTATTTAGTTACCATTTCAACCTCATTTCAGGAAATGCCAATCTTTTAAAATGTAGTCTCAAAAAACAATGCCTTAAGAAACAGCCCTTCTAGGTGCATACGTTTCTTTTTGCTGTCTTCTTGATGAGTTATGGTGGATTCTTCACGAGATTTTCTCTGGTAGAGCTCGGCAAGGCAATGTGTTAATTCACCTTCAGTTTTGGAAGACTCTTCCTTATTAGCTGAGGCAACCTGTAATGACCTGTAAAGTAAAGATGTCTAGAATAAAACCAAAATTCTAATTTTGCAAAATGCTTTAGAAATAAACAACACTGAAATACCCACTATCCTCTAAAAAGCTAACCAAAAGATGTCCCCACAAGATGCCTTCAAAAATATATTTTCTTAGGAGAGAAAATGTCTCTCCTCTCATTTTTGATTTGAACGAATGCAGGATCCAAAGCTGTCTTGTTCACAAAACCATTAACTATTACATATAATATTGACTTTTATTAATAGGATTCTTCATGCATTAGGGTACAAGTCTAATTATGGCAACTGTTTCACTTCAGGCTTCCATAGTTATTTTTTACTCAGTTTCCATATATCAAAGTAAAAAATGATGTTAATACATTGTAGGAAGTATTGCAATGACTTCGAATAATTCTTTCACATTGTAATAAACTAATTTGGGACTGATGAGAAGAGGAGGAAGTAGGGCAGGCAGGAGGGGTGATTAGTTATTAAATGCTTTTCCACCTAGAGCTAAATACGTCATTAATGAAATTATGAAAATGCACAACATTCAAAATGTGTTATTTGTATTTTAATACCTTCCATTATCTGATATATCTGATTAAAAAGTGGAAGAAAGTTACGGTGACATTAGTTGAACAGATATTACAGGGTGGAATACGTGCTGGGTCTATCGGTTTCATGCATACAGTCAGTATGAAGCAGGTTAATCCTCCCTAAGTGTGCTGGTGCTCTGTCGCCCATCTTGGAGTGCAGTGGCGCAATCTTGGCTCGCTGCAACCTCCACCTCCTGGATTCAAGTGAATCTTGTGCCTCAGCCTCCCAAGTAGCTGGGATTACAGACATGTGGCACCATGCCGGGCTAATTTTTTTGTATTTTTAGTAGAGACGGGGTTTCACCATGTTGGTCAGGCTGGTCTTGAACCTCAGGCCTCAAATGTCTGCTGGCCTTGGCTTCCCAAAGTACTGGGGTTGCAGGTGTGAGCCACCATGCTGGGCCTGGATTTTCTATAAAGATAATCATACTATCTTCAAACACTTCAATATTTGCACCTCATAACAATACTTAGAGATAATTAAAAAAAAAAACCTTGGGCCACATTTGTACATTAAAAACTACAAAACACTGAGGGAGATTAAAGAGAGACCTAAATAAATGGATAGCTGCACCATGTTCATGGATCGGATGACTCAACATTGTTAAGATGTCAGTTCTTTCCAGATTTATCTACGATTCAGTGCACTCCTAGAGTTTCAACAGACTTGTGTGTGCGTGGAAACTGACAAGCTGGTTCTGAAGTTTATATGAAAATGCGAAGTATCTAAAATAGCCAAAAAAAATTCTAAAAAAAACACCAAAGTTTAGAGGACTTATACTACCTGATTTAGTGACTGGTGCTATAAAACTACAGTATATGGTATTGCTATAATGCAATATTGAAGATAATTTGGTATTAACATAGTTTCTGGACTGTATTCTGTCTAGAAATCAATCTGCACAAAGGTGGCCAGCTGATTTTTGATAAGGTGCCATGGTAATTAGTGGGAAAAGATAGTCTTTTAGCAAATGGTGTTGGAACAATTGAATGGGTATCTGTGTGGAGAAAATAAACGTCAACCATACCTCTTAATAATAGGTTGAATTTCTGCCATATCATTTACATTTCTAATATTGTTTGTCTTTTAATTGCTTGATCTTGCTATAGATTATTTTATTTGGCTTTTCAAAGAACCATCTTTTGTTTCTCTTGATCACTTACATTTATTTGTTTTCTATTTAATTGATTTCTGTTCTTATCTTCATTGCTTTCCTTCTTTTGTAGGGTGGAGGTTACTCTCTTGTTTACTTCTCATGTTGGATTCTTAGTAATTGGTTACTAACCTTTTTCTTTACAAAAATAGTCTGCAAATAGTTCTTTAAGTATAAATTCAGCTGCATTATTCAAATTTGCTGTTTTCTATTTGCGTTGATACTTAGTTATAAATATTTTCTCACTTCCATAATATAAGGGAGTATTTTTATTTAACTTGACGAATTACTTTGGTAAATTTTAAAGAATTTTTAGCATGTATATGTTTATATATTGTTAACATATTATCTAACATACTCTCACAATATATACTAAGTATGAGAGTATTTTATTTTTGCAATTAGTTTTTAATATTATTAGACTGTACTCAGAGAATGTGGCCTGTTAAGAAACAAATGCAGATAACTGAAGATTGATTTTAATAATTAATACTCAGAGATATAAAAAAGTTTTACCCAAATGACTCCATCAAATTGGAACTGGCACCACTGATGTTACAGAAAGGAAACCACTTTTCCACAACAGCTGGACTCCAGGGAGTGGTGTGGCCAAGTTCCTGCTGGGCCCACTCTGGAACAGGAGAAGCTATTGTAGCAAAGGAACAGAGGCAGGAGAGGAAACCGCATGAGAACCAAAGCAGAGAATTCTAAGCACTTGCTCTTCCCCTGGACTGACTGCATCCCTCCAAAGGACATACAAAGTGCATGGTTAACATTTGTTCTCCGGCTACCATTTGTTCTCCGGCACCACAAACTGCTACAGACCTACATGGTAAATAAAAAATGCTACTGAAAAAAGTACAGACACAATTTAAAATCTTTTGTTATTACTGGCCATAATCCTCTCATCTTATTTCTGAAATGTTCCTCTAACCAGGTTAAAAATATATATTGTTCTTCTATTTATTTATTTATTTTTTTGAAACAGAGTTTCACTCTTGCCCAGGCTGGAGTGCAATGGCATGATCTCGGCTCACGAGCCGCAACCTCCACCTCCTGGGTTCAGGCAATTCTCCTGCCTTAGCCTCCTGAGTAGCTGGGATTACAGACATATGCCACCACACCCAGCTAATTTTGTACTTTTAGTAAAGATGGGGTTTCTCCATGTTGGTCAAGTTGGTCTCAAACTCCTGACCTCAGGTGATCCACCTGCCTTGACCTCCCAAAGTGCTGGAATTATAGGCCTGAGCCACCGCGCCTAGTCCTGTTCTTAAAAATAGCTTTGTACAGTTGGGCACAGTGGCTCACGCCTGTAATCCCAGCACTTTGGGAGGCCGAGGTGGGTGGATCACCTGAGGTCAGGCGTTTGAGACCAGCTTGGCCAACATGGCAAAGCCTCGTCTCTACTAAAAGTACAAAAATTAGCCAGGCATGGTGGTGGGTGCCTGTATTCCCAGCTATTCGGGAGGCTGAGGCAGGAGAAGCTTGACCGGGAGGCAGAGGTTGCGGTGAGCCAAGATCACGCCACTGCACTCCAGCCTGGGCAAAGAGCGAGACTCAGTCTCAAAAAAAAAAAAAAAAATGGCTTTGTACAAGAATAAAAATACAGTAACAAAACTGCAGAATATCACAATTCTGCTGCACTGAGTAGGTAAGTTGGAAATAGGAAGATATGGCTCTGTGTTGGGGAATATAAGGGTAGAAGGCTCTCTTAAAATAAGCCTGATGGAGGAGGTGGTTGGGGGAACAGTAACAGAAATTTCAGTGAACTCTGTAATTCTGAGAGGTCCATCTAAGACCCCAGACAAATAAAATGTTAGACATTAATGAAGTCTTGGGGAAAAAAATCTGAATACTTAAAATGTATTCAAACTTATTGAGACAACCAAGTTTTAGGCCTTCTTTCAGTGAGAGAATTCAGAGATAAATACAATGCCTACTTCCAAAGGAGCTCCCAGTATAGGAAGAGTAGGTCCACTCTTGTGAAGTCATGGAGATATGCATAAATGTTAGCATATGCTAACTCTGTCTAGATGGGCAAGGAAGGTCTCATGGAGAATGCAGTATTTGGGCTAGGTTCTAATGCAGGAATAGGATCTCACCCAGATGGAGCACGGTGGGGAGACTGGACAATAAGCCGGCACACTGATTTATAACCTGGAAGAAACTGTGGACCATGCTACAGCAGAGTACTGGTAAAATACTGCAGTTCTTCCTTTACCAAATTCCAAAATACAGTTTTCTGAGCTGCTTCCAAGGCTATACACATAGTTAAGATACAGTCTGTTCTACAATAAAAAACTTTCTACAAATAGCCTACACACAATTGATAAGTAAGGTAGTGACATTAGTACAAAGTATTATGTTGCTTTGGTTATGTGATCATTCCTAATGTGCTATATTTTATACCACCAAGTAGCAGCAGCTGAATTCAAAGTGCACAAACACAACTAAATACAAACAGCCAGAGGAGTACAGTGCTGTAAACTACACCCTTTCTCTCTTTTTTTTTTTTTTTGAGACGGAGTCTCACTGTCGCCCAGGCTGGAGTGCAGTGGTGCGATCTTGGCTCACTGCAAGCTCCGCCTCCCGGGTTCACGCCATTCTCCTGCCTCAGCCTCCAGAGTAGCGGGACTACAGGTGCCCGCCCCCACGCCCGGCTAATTTTTTGTATTTTTAGTAGAGACGGGGTTTCACCATGTTAGCCAGGATGGTCTCCATCTCCTGACCTCGTGATCCGCCCGCCTCAGCCTCCCAAAGTGCTGGGATTACAGGCACCAGCCACCGTGCCCGGCCGACTATGCCCTTTCAACCCATATTCTTCTCCTCGGCTGTTTGGCCACATGCACTTTCGTGGAAGTGCTCATGATGTAGTTCCCTATCGTTGTCATTGACCCCTGTCTCCATAATACCACAGCCTCAACCCTTCCATCATGCCATCTTCACCTTTCTTTTAAGGGATAAGGTATATTTGTTATGGAGTTTACTTATTATGAATTTAATGTGTCTTTTAATCAAACTATAATTTTTACTAGGATTGCACTTTTTTTTTTGTTTTTAATTGAGACAAGGTCTTGCTATGTTGCCTGGCTGGTCTTGGACTCCTGGGCTCAAGCAATCTTCCTGCTTCAGCCTCCCGAGGAGCTGGGATTACAGGCATGTGTCCCCACACCCAGGATTGCCTTAGTTTTTATCAATACCAAAGATTTTGAGAAGTCTGCCCCAACTGTAGTTTTCCCAAAGCTATTATTTTTAGTGTAAGATTTTGTAGAATTTTTTAAACAAGCAAAAGAAACTTCACATCACATGACAGCATAAACGCCTATAATTGCATCTGCTGTTATATTACAAAATTCAGACAAGGGCAGTAAAGGTCTATGAGAATAAATATGACCTGATAGTTTCTTCTCAAGTCATTGTATGCTGGATTATGGCAGAAAGGCTAGAAATACTTGCCTCAGGCCTCCAAGTCTCAAGCCTCCCTATGCATGGAGACAGAGTGCCCCTCACAGAGTTACCTGCACCTCTTCCAGCAAATGCCAAGCAGGAGCCCCACACTAAAAACAAGGCCACCCTCCACTGGCCTCCCAGGAAGGGCTTTGGAGGGAGCCTTAGGCCCTTGGCGTTAGATGCCCTCCTTGTAGTCTCCACGCCTACATGGGCAGGAGTGTGGGTGGGCCACCCACCCTTCTTACCCTCCAAACTCACAGGTTCAGCACCATTAGCTGCATTGAAACCACCAGGAATTAATCTCATGATCCCCTTGATAGCTGCTTTTTCCCATTATGCGAAGTCCTAGACCCCCAGGTCACTCCAGTCTGCCCACTGGAATCTCCTCACTGCTCCTTCCGTCTCCCATCCTGTCACCATGGCCCAGTCCTTCCACACATAAAATCCTCCCACCCTGTCCTCTGGAACTCACTGACCCTCATCAGCAAAATCCCCTATATCCTCAATTCCATCTTCTCCTGCCCTGAACACACTGCTTCCCCTGCAGCGCTGGAGAGAGCTGACTGCTCCCCCGCCAAGCTCTTCTTCCACTTGGCCCTGAGGTGGACTGGTATCCTCCTTGCCTCTTCCAGATCATTTTCCCTCTACCTGCTGAAAATAATGACAAAAACCCAGCTTTGAGTCTCACATCAAAGCCTATACTCTCATAGTCATCTAATAAGCCTGGATCATTCCCCCTTACTCCTCAAAGACTGTTAGCTCCCGACTGACCACCATCAGTCTCTCCAGTACTATTCAGTCTTAACTCTGGATAATTTCAATACACACATTTGATGCTACCAACACTCTGGCCTTTGTCCCCTTGAATTCCTCGCTTCTGGTGCCCCAGTGCGTTGCCCTCCTTCAGTCACTCTCTCCTCCTGGTCACCACTGTCTATGATCTCAAGCACCCCACTCTGACCACCTCCATCTATTTTTTTAACTCTCTCCTTTGAGCACATTGGCTCCAGAAATCCTGAGACCCCTACAACCCACTGATCTGATCGCCTGTCCTTGTTGTCCTCACTTTCCTTCTTACCCTGCCTTGTTCCATGGACAAATCCTATAATCTCTTCCTGTTCACACCTTTGAATCCCTGACCCCTCTCTAGCTTTACCGCCCTCATTTGGGAAAATCCCAACCCTGGTTAATCCAGCTCCCTGCCTACTCTGCAGCTGTGCCAGCTGGTGAATGTGGTTGGAGGAAGGCAAGCCCATAAATGGATCTCACTTTACCTTCCTCCACCTTCCTGCTATCTTCACCCTCTCACCAGCCGCTTCCTCCTCCCCTCTTTCCTCAGCCTCCAGCATCTCCTTAAGTCTTCATTTTCAGCTGATGATGTCACTTCCTAACTCACTAAAAAACCTGAAGCAATCAGAAGAGAACCCCGTACACTCACACCAACATCACTCACCTCGGCATCCCAGCCCTTGTATTTTTGCCTTCCCCCAGTTGTCACAGATGAACTGTGCTTGTTCCCAAGACCAACCCCTCCACTTGCACTTCCTCAAAGCCCTCTAACCAACAATTCTCTCTATCCCCTGCATTAATTTTTACCATATTATCTCATCAGCATGGAAGCAGGCTATTATTATTTCTAAAAATCAAAACCAAAAACCTTGAACCTTCTTCCCTCTCTAGCCATTGTTTTCACTACTCTAATATCTTTTAGATCAAAACTACTCCAAAAAATTGTCTGCACTTGCTGTTTTCCTTTTTTCACAGTCTCTCCTGAACCTATTCCTACTCACATTTCTACCCTCACAATTCCACCAAAACTGGTATCACAACCATCACGTTGTGATGGTATCATGAGCATCCACACTGCTCAGTTGAATGTCAGCTCCCAGCTTTCATCTTCCTTGGCCTATCTGTAGTAAATAACCCAGTCAAGCACTTCCTCTCTTCACTTGGCTTCCAGGGTACCACAATCTGGGTTTTCTTTACCTCAGTGACTGTTCCCCTTTTGTCTCCTTTGCTGGTTTCTCTCTCCTCATCCCCCAGACTGCTTAACATTGGGATGCAGGGGTTAGTCCTTAGTCCCCTTCTCTTTCCCATCTACGCCCACCCCCATGGTGATCTTAACCCATCTCATGGCTTTAAACATCAGTGATGACTCCCATCATCTCTAATCCAAACAAATCTCCCAAACACAAACATGCATAGTTGATGCCTACTCAGTACCATGTATGGATGTTTAATGAACAACTCAGACTTACTATGCCCAAAACAAACCCTCCAGTCCTCACCACCCCAGCCCCTGGTTCTCCCACAGCCTTCCCCATCTCAGAAGGAAACTGCTTTCTACCAGTCACTTAGGCCAAAAGTCTCTGGAGTCATTTTCAATTTCCCTATAGCTCACTCTACACATTAAATCTAACAGCAAATTTTGTTAGCTTTACCTTCAAAATATATCCAAGAGCTACAACTACTTACAACTATCTGCATTTCCCACCATCTCTTGCCTGGATTATTGCAACATTTCTGACTTGCCTCAATATGGCAGCCAGAGTAATGCTATGAAAACATAAGTCAGATGGTGTCACTGCAGAAAATCCCTAAAGGCTTCCTCTCTCACTCATAGTAGAGGCCAAAGTCTTTTCAGTACCTGTAAAGCCCTGCCCAGTTTGGTCTGCTGCTAGCTCTCTGACCTCACCCCCTCCTACTCTCTTCTTGCTCCTTTCACCGCAGCCACAGGCTTCCCTGCAACTCCTCTAACACCCTTCTGAGCCTTGGCACTCGCTATTGCCTCTACCAGCAACTCCTTGCCGTCACTTCCTTCATGCCTTTGCTCAAATATTATTTTTTCAGCAAGGCCTTCCCTGACCACCCTACTTAAAATTGCAACCCTCCCTACCCTAACACACCCCATTCCTTTGTTCCTGCTTTACTACTATAACTTTTGTCTCTTTAGAATAAACCGTAATTTTCCTGACTTACTGTTTTGTCTCCCCTGACTAGATGGTCAGCTCCATGGGAAGATATCTTTGTCCATATTGTTCTCTAATATAGTCCCAGTACCTCAAACAGTGCCTGACATACAGCAGGTACTCAAATCTGTTGAATAAATGAATGAATTAAAGAAATATCAAGTTGACATTTAAATCTACCTAGCATAAATAAAGTTTGTAATACTAATATGATACAAACCTTATTTATGCTAGGTAGATTTAGTAGTAACAATGCATTTAGTTGCAATGCTAGTAGTAACAGTGCAATGCAGGGTAGATCGAATCACTACAGTTTTATACACAGTATTTATTAAATATATTAAAAACCATGACTTCGATTTCAGACTGGTTTCATGGAACCTGCAGCCTCCTCAGAAGTACTTACGGAATTCTATAAACAATAATGATTTAAACTGCCTGAAGTATTGTAGCTTTCTTTTATCTGTGTTATAACATATTGGGGTTCTACTAACTGCACAGTGAAAAAGTCCCGATGCTGGAAAAGACTGCAAACCACCCTAGACTATGTTAGTTACTGGTTTAGGAGCTTACCAGCAGAAGCAGTATCTGCAAGTGAATCATGAGTCTGATTCAATATACCATCCACAACATCTGAGAAAAGGGAAGCTGTGTCCCGGGGGCTGTCAGTCACAGCTGTTTGGAGAACATGTCGTTGAAATTCAGCCTCCTTGGTGTGGAACACAGTGAGGATTGTAGCATTGGCAGAGAGCGGGGAAATAACTCCAGTGATGGGGGGCCAGCCTTCACCAGGGTCCACATCAGCAACCTATGTGAGAAGTTCTAATTAGTTGAGAATATTATTGTCAATATGCCTAAAGAAGAATGTAGTGTACTAAAAGACAGAATAACCATTTTCCCAATGATTATTAACGCGAAAACTATGAAAAAGATAGATTTGATAATTATTAGAGGTAGAGTCCTAATATTTCTACTTACAAATAAGTAAAACCTGACATTACCAGGAATATTTACGAGGTATTTACCATGTGCTCACTGAATCCTCACAATCGCCCTGAGGTAAAATAATTATTATCCCCATTTTATAAAGGAGGGATTGAGGCTGAGGCAGAAGTAACCTGTTAAAGCCACCTACTTAAGATGCCAAGCATATGTGACTTTGAAACCCATGTACTTAACCATGAGGCAGAAATACCACTTGAGAGATTTATCCAGAACATACAGTAGGCAGCAGAGCTGAGACCTAATCCAGATGACTGACTCCCAAACCCAGTGCTCTTTTCCTCAGAGCACACAACTCTTAGAACAGCATCTGTCCAAAGACTACCCTATTTTTCTCCAGAATATTTTACAATGGGAACCAGAAAAAAGACCCCTCCTGAGAGTATGAAGGCAAAAGACAAAGTAAGGTAAGGAATTTGCTGGTAGTTTAAAAATAATAATCACCGTTATATCAAATCTGGATATGTATATGTTCCTTTTCAGAAGACATTTCTACATTTGTGTAACTACTGTCCAACTACTGAGTTACACAGACAATTATATTACATTGTATATAGTTACACAACTATTATACTATTATACCTAATTTTACTGTGTAGCAGCTTTTTCTTAAATACTTATATAAAAGTAGTATATATATAACAGAATACTTAAAAAATAATGAGAAATCACTCATCACATTACTACCCTAACATAAGCACTCCATCTGGCCAACTGCCTTCTTCCCTATGTGAATATAATTTAACTTAATTGGATTCTTGATACATGCAATTTTATAAGTTATTTCTTATCTAATGAACATTGCTGTCATGATACTATAATGTCGACAATATTATTTGCAAAAGCATAATCAGTTTTACTAAGACTATATTGTGTAAGGCATTTATAAACACACTTATTTCACTTTACCAGTATGTTGTTAGACAAGAATAACTTCCCGTGTGGAGGATACCTACCAGGTGTAACTCTTCAGCAGTCAGCCTGCTTACCAGCTGCTGAAATAACAGCCTTTGAGTTGCTGTGCTCTCCTCTGGACTTTGTAGCATCCAGCTGTCGGTGCCCAAAGTGCTGCTCGTTGGGAGAGACCACTGGGCCACAGAGCCTTTTAGAAAAATTCTGACTGGTTTCTGAAAATGTCTCTGATGCATGGCCAAGGGCTCTAGGGTGACTGTCCATGTTTCTTGAATCTCTTTGCCTGCTAGAAATAAAGATTAATTAGACCAGAATGCCAAATTAAAATTAAAAAGAAAAAAGATTAAAATTCAAATATAAGGAATACATACTAAAAAGAGATTTATTAACAATAAGAACAAAATCAAGTTGCCAGTTGAGATACTGTCACTTAGTTGAACACTTCAACCCTTATTCTACTGCCACACCATCATAGCAAGTTCATTTAGCTCTATAGAAAAAGCTATAAACAAATGGAATTACAAAGGCAATATGTAATGGCAGAACTTCTCAGAAATTATGACTTAGAAATAAGTATTGAAGGCCAGGCATGGTGGCTCATGCCTGTAATCTCGGCACTTTGGGAGGCCAAGGCCAGAGGATCACTTGAGGTCAATGAGTTAAAGACCAGCCTGGGCAACATGGCGAAACCCCATCTCTACAAAAAATACAAAAATGAGCCAGGTGTGGTGGCTCATGCCTGTAGTCCCAGCTACTTGGGAGGCTGAGGTGGGAGGATCCCTTGAGCCCAGGAGGTCAAGGCTGCAGTGAGCCGCGATCGGAGCTATGATCGTACCACTGCACTCCAGCCTGGGTGATACAGCAAGACCTTGTCTTAAAAAAAAAAAAAACAAAAGAAAAGGAAAGAAAGAAAAGAAATAAGTGTTCAAGCAATGTTTACTACTTATGAGAAAGAAGATACCACTTCTTAAATCCATAAAGTACAATGCATCGTATCTCATGAGGAGGTTAAATTCTAAAGACTGTGTAATGAAATTACATAAACAAAACTACTCTTGAAAATTCCTTAAACTGCACATAATGTACAACACAGTTTTATGTATATATCTCTATGCAGTATTATTTCTGTGACTATACAGTGTATTCAGAAATGAGATTTACTATATAGGAAATCTAAGGTGAAACAAATTTAATGAAGATTCCAACATGTTTGCTTTTCCTGGTAACAGACATCATTCTGGGTTTCTGTAGACTAATTTATTTCTTCTTTTAGTTGACCATTGTTTCTCTGTGGTCTTCAATTTATCAATCTCCTCTACGAGGCAATAAAATATTATACCCATGTGCTTGGGCACCTGAATAATATTACCCTGCTTTGGGAATAGCTGGTAAACTTTTAAATCAATCATTCACTTGTTTTTTTTGTACACAGGCTGGCAGTTGTACTGAATTAGAGTTCAAATCTTTCCTACAGTATCTCTGATTTTGCCTTAATGTCTTTTAATTCTTTCATGACAAGCATTCATTGAGTGCCTGGGCTGTGAGAAATGCCAAAGAAGTTAAAAAGCTTCTTTGAAAAAATTAATGTAACTGAGATTTACAAAAAAAACCTTAAAATATTATTTGCTTACCTTCAACAGGGAGAAATAACATTCCTTCCATCCGTGGAAACAAGGCCTCATACTCAGGAGAATTATAGAGCAAACGGTTTAAAGTGGCATCAGTTGGCAGCATTGAAATCCATGGAGAGAGATGAGGTTCACTTGACAGCTTTATTTCACTCCTGAGCAGCATTTCCCCAGCTTTAGCAAAATCCCAGCTGAAAGATTCAGATGGCAAGACAGCGCCACCTCCATGGTGGAGCAGTTCACAAACAGTCCAGTATCCAAGGTGGTCTGGGGATTCCCACATCTCAAATAAAATGACAAACAACCTTAGGTTACTACAAATTAGGCATTCATAAATAAAAGTAAAGGAAATCAGGAGAAAGTAAAGTTGAAACCAATATTAAAGGGTCGAATTACACAACCAATGTATTTGCTGAGCTAAACAGAAATAATGGTCAGCATCAAGCTACTGTGCAGCCCCAGAACAAATTACTACCTACTATGCCTTTGAGAAAGCATTCATTTAGTAACAATAGTACCTCATTTACATTTTTTGTCAAGGAACAAAAAGAAGTTTCACAAATCACTGGGTATAGATTATAAAATGTTAGAAGGAACATAGAATCATTATACTTTAATAAAAATAACCTTTTTTTTTTTTTTTGAGTCAGAGTCTTGATCTGTCACCCAGGCTGGAGTGCAGTGGCATGATCTCGGCTCACTGGAACCTCCATCTCTCAGGTTCAAGCGATTCTCTTGTCTCAGCCTCCCAAGTATCTGGGATTACAGAAATGTGCCACCGTGCTCGCCTAATTGTTGTATTTTTAGTAGAGATGGGGTTTCACCATGTTGGTCAGGCTGGTCTCGAAACTCCTGACCTCAAGTGATCTGCCTGCCTCAGCCTCCCAAAGTTCTAGGACTACAGGCGTGAGCCAATGTGCCCGGCCTATTAATAAAAATAATTATGTCCTATACAGCACAACACAATAATGGCCAGGTGTCATGGGAGTGAGGCAGGAGCACCTCCCCAGATGGTGGCCATCGCTCTGACTTGCCCACCCACAGGCCTGTGCAGAGGCCAGACAAACTGAGGCCTCATCGCGTCTTTTGCCCTAACCCTTACCATAGTCTGTAAAGTCTGTGCTCTGCCTCTAATCGTTCCTCCATGGTGCTCTAAGTATTCTTCCAAATCACTTCTCTGATCATGCTACTTCTCTGAAATTCTGAAAAGCTTCCCACTGCCTCCAGAATAAAGTAACTCTTCAGCATAATCACAAAGCCCTTCACAATCCAACCCTAAACCACCTTTTGGTACACATTATCTTCTACCCCTCATCCATTCCCTCTCCTTCTAGACATACTGAACCATTTGCTATTTCCTGAACATGCCATATTTTAAGGCTTCCCTGTTTTTGCTGATTTATATTTCCTGTGCCTCCCCTTCCTTCTTCACCAACTGAATGGTTATTACACTTCTGTATCTGGCTCAAATCCTGCTTTCTTTGTAAAAAGCCCTGCTTCACTCCTTCACACACAGCTGACTCTTCAGTCAATCCTTCTTTCAACAAACTTTTATTGAGCAACCTCTATGTGCCATGTCTGGGATCTTGAAGTGAGGGGTGGGGTGAATAAAACAGTACCAACATAAAATATTTAACATGGCATCACAGTATAACAACAATATTCAGTTACTATGAATATGAAGGAGGAACACACCCCTTAGAATATGCTCATCATGCCAGTTAACAATTATAAACTAGAAAACTGCTATGTGAATGTGAGGAATTAGAACTAGAAGGGTCTTGAAAGTCAACTAGGTCATTCCCAAACTTCCCATTATAGTCAAGTTCAAAGACAAGCAGGGTATCATCCATGGTCACAACAAGGCAATGATGGACCAGTCCAAGAACCCAGGACTGTTCTGAATAGACTGCTTTCATTTATTTTTATTTTTTGAGACAGGGTCTTGCTTTGTTGCCCAGGCTGGAGTGCAGTGGCATGAACATGGCTCACTGTAGCCTTAACTTTCTGGACTCAAGCAATCTTCTCGCCCTAGCCTCCTGAGTAAGTGGCCGGGAGTATAGGCATGTGCCACCACACCTGGCTAACTTTTGTATTTTTTGTAGAGATGGGGTCTCACCATGTTGCCCAGATTGGTCTCAAACTTCTGGGTACAAGAGATCCTCCTGTCTCAGCCTTCCAAAGCTGGGGTTACCGGTATGAACCACTAGGCCTGGCCTAGACTGCTTTTAAAATTCGGATCATGACCATCTGATGGACTTTGATAGATTCTCTGAGGGATTAATTGAGTGGTTTATGATCAGCATTAAACACAAAAAAACAAAAGATCCCATGTAACGAAGATAAACAATGTACAGGAGCACATTACCTTCTAATCTATCTAAACTTTTGTTTCAGTTATGCGTATCAATCTGGAAAATGCTGTATTAGATTAACCAATTAATTAGTATGTGCTGTTACCATCCATGTATCTATATCTGTGTTCACTGCTATGGAGAGAATGGTAACCTAGTTCAGACGCCATAGATCCTGATTAGGATTTTCTGCCAGAGGGACGCAAAAATTTTGTTGGAATTGTTTCAGCCAGAAGACCAGCCAGGAAAACAAAAAAACCCTGCTAATAAAATGAAAGGTTAAGATGTAACTTTATGGCTGGTGGTGGTGGCCAACACCTGTAATCCCAGCACCCCTCACTTTGATCCACAAGGCAGATGGATCACCTGAGGTCAGGAGTTCAAGACCAGCCTAGTCAACAGGGTGATCTCTACTAAAAATACAAAAATTAGCTGGGTGTGGTGGTTGGTGCCTGTAATCCCAGCTATCGGGGAGGCTGAGGCAGGAGAATCGCTTGAACCTGGGAGGCAGAGGTTGCATTGAGCCCAGATCGCACCACTGCACTCCAGCCTAGGGTGACAAGAGCGAAACTCTGTCTTGGGGGGCGGGGGTGGGGGGTGAAGATGTAACTTATTATTAATAAGTGTTGAAAAGGACATTAAGTTTCTATGAAAGGTAATGTGTGCATGCCTTAGTCTGTTTAATGTTGCTTATAACAGAATAGCTGAAACTAGGTAATTTGTAAAGAAAAGGAATTTATTTCTTACAGTTATGGAGGCTGAGAAGTCCAAGGCCAGGGGGCTGCACTTCGCAAAGGCCTTCCTGCTGGTGGGGACTCTGCAGAATTCCAAGGCAGCACAGGGCAAAGCATGGCGAGGGAGCTGAGCAAGTGAGCTCAACACTTTCTTCCTCTTTTTATAAAGCCACCAGTCCCACTCCCATGACACTCATTACTCCATGAGTTTTGGAGGGGACAGATATTCAAACCATAGCAAAACATGTGATTAAAAAAAAATAACAGCCTGTAATCCCAGCACTTTGGGAGTCCGAGGTGGGGTGGATCACCTGAGGTCAGGAGTTCGAGATCAGCCTGACCAAGATGGTGAAACCCTGTCTCTACTAAAAATACAAAAATTAGCCGGACGTGGTGGCACGTGCCTGTAATCCCAGCTACTCGGGAGGCTGAGGCAGGAGGCTCACTTGAACCCGGGAGGCAGAGGTTGCAGTGAGCCCACATTGTACCATTGCACTCCAGCCTGGACAACAGAGCAAGACTCTGTCTCAAACAAAACAAAACAAAACAAAAACAAAAATACGAACAGTATACTACAGAGTATGGTCACATTTTTCATTCGTATGTATATTATAGGATAAGTGACAGACATGTGCTAGTGGTAGTTTCAAATTTGGGGATCTGTAAATGTCCACTAGACTATAAGCTCCAAGAGAGCAGGGACTACATCTATTTGATTCCTTAGCATACCTGGCAGGTATGGAACAAATATGTGTTGAATAAATCTAAGGCATAAAGTTCAAAATGTGTCAGAGGTCTCTTATCCTCTATTCTATCCTATGTCTTAGAAAATATGATACCCTGTTTTATGCACTTTGATCCCTCCGCCTCCAATGTAAGTGCAAGTTCTGTTTCTCCCAGTTATACTTCCCACACTGTGCGCTCCCCAAGGCAGGACCTGGATTTTCTCTTCTTCCCTTTTCCCCACTCCTGCACAGAGCACTCCCCAAGGACACAGCTTAAACCTTCCTTTTGCCCAGCATGGCTGGGCAGGTTTTTGAATAGGAAATGCTAGATCTTCAGCAGAAGAAAATTCCAGAAAAGTTTAAGAGTATCTGATGGGCATTTTCTTAGGGGAAACAGCAGATGTAAGAAGGGAAGCCTCAGAGAAGACCCATCCCCTCAGTAGACGGTATGTCAGACCTGGAAGGGATCTTTAAAAATATCCAGTCAACCCACTTATTTCAATGCTATTCAAAAAAAAAAAAAAAGAGAGAGAGAGAGAGATTAAAGAGAAAAAAAGCGAGACAAAGAATCTCCAAGACCCATTAAGCCCCATCTAACTTATTTCTAGCCAATATTTAACAAAATACAATTCCAGAAGAAAGTTTTTGATGCGATATGAATTGTTTCAAACTGAGCAATATATTGTATACTGTGTCTAAGGCTTGACTGGCTGCCTTAAATTTTAATATTTCTAAGATTCCATTTTCCCCATAAATGTTTATCATCCCCTTAAACACTTCTTGTCCTTTCCTTTTCTTGACAAACCACTGCTGCCTTATTTTGCATTTGCCACGCCTTTTTCGGGCTTTGTATGTGAAGGCACTTTGAAAATGTTAACACACCATATCATTATTTAAATGCTTGCTCATTTTCCATCTGTAATCTTGCAATTTAACTCACTCCTGGGTTAGTGACATGTATTTCCATTAAGCAGAATGGCATCTTTCACCTGGTTAAACCACATTCCAAAGACTTCTCATTAATTAATTAGAACAAAATCCACATTTTTGACCTTGGCCCTACAGGTCGGCCTCTCCTGCTTTCTGACTTCCTCTCACACTGCTCCCCTTGCCTACTAGGTCTCAGCACTCCTTGCCTTTTTGTTTCTGAAACAAACTAAGTTCATTTCCAGCTGAAATCCTTACACCTGCTCATCTCTTCACCTGGAATGTTCTTTACCTACCTTTGAGTTCCTCCTCCTTCACCATTCAATTATCTGCTCAAAAAGGCCTTCCCTGCTGGGCGTGGTGGCTCACGCCTGTAATCCTAGCACTTTGGGAGGCTGAGGTTGGCGGATTGCCTGAGCTCAGGAGTTTGAGACCAGGGTGGGCAGCATGGTGAAACCCTATCTCTACTAAAAATCCAAAAAAATTAGCCAGGTGTGGTGGCACCCGCTTGTAATCCCAGCTACTTGGGAGGCTGAGGCAGGAGAATTGCTTGAACCCAGAAGGTAGAGGTTGCAGTAAGCCGAGATCATGCCACTGCAACTCCAGCCTGGGTGACAAAGCAAGACTGTCTCCAAAAAAAAAAAAAAAAAAAAAAAACCTTCCCTGACTATCACCCTATATACAATAACCACCTCCTCCTACTCCCATCCTCTCACCCCGTTTTATTTTCTCCAGAGCATGATTTGAAATTGTCACTTGCTTATCTGTTTAATCTGTTCCCTGCTTTGGCTACCATGTCCCCAGCAGCTCAAACAGTGTGGTAGGCACTCAATGTTACTGGCTTCTCAATGTACATTTGTTGACTAAACGAAGTGCAATGAGGAGAAGGATGAAGGCAAAAATATATACCTATCCTAGCACTTAACAGGAGCAGGGGGCCTCACCACTTCAACAAAAATCCAAATTAGCCATGTAAGACTTTAAGTTTGCAAGAATTTACTCATTTAGTCAGCAAATACTGACTGAATACCTACAATGTTTAATACACATCTGGGTGGCTGGGCGTGGTGGCTCACACCTATAATCCTGGCACTTTAGGAGGCCAAGGCAGGTGGATTGCCTGAAGCCAGGAGTTCGAGACCAGCCTGGGCAGCATGAAACCTGGTCTCTACTAAAAATACAAAAAAATTACTTGGGCATGGTGGCGTGAGCCTGTAATCTCAGCTACTTGGGAGGCTGAGGCACGAGAATCGCTTGAACCCGGGAGGTGGAGGTTGCAGTGAGGCGAGATTGTGCCATTGCATTCCAGCCTGGGCGACATAGATTGTCTCAAAAAAAAAAAATATATATATATATACACACACACACACACACACATATATACACACACATATATACACGCATATATATACACACACATATATACGTATATATACACACACATATATACACACTCACACATCTGGGTATTGTGTTAAAACCTGCTGCCTGCCTCTGAGGTATTTTTAGATTAGATGGAGGGTGAGAGATGTGCACAATCAAAACATGGAGAAAGGGTTACGTGCCACACAAAAATGTGTATAGCAGTTCAGACGCTGGACTGAACAGTTGTCACTGGGGTAAGCCTTAAAGGGTAAGTGAAGTTAGGACTGGCCTGGAAGAGTGAGAACTGGCATTCCAGGCAGATTGAAGAACACACATAACACAAAACAAGCGGTCCAGACCTGTTGATTTTCTAGACTGGACTTGAATATGTTAGCGTACATGTAGTGTGTAGGAAAATCAAGTCTGGGAAGGCAGGTAGGGCCCAAATTGTGAGGGGTCTTAAACAGTAGGTAGTGAGGAACTACCCATTTTGTTGTGAAAACTGTCCCTATTTATTTGTTTCCTTGTTAGTCTCATTCCGGGTCTGTGGCTGCTCTAAGGACGCTGCCAAGTTCTGCTTAGCAAGGAACGCACCGCGCACGCTATCTGAGACGACTGTAACTTTCCTTACCTTAGACCATTCGGTGGTATCCACCCAGTAGAAGGTGATTTTTCGGGCGACCATGACTTCCTGGACTCTCTTGGGTAACAACTTCTCCATCACCTGCTTAGGGGTGGGCGGCAGGCGCTGGGCCTGGGCCTCGCACCCAGACACGAACTGCAGCAGCTCCCTCTGCGAGTGCGGACAGGGGGCCAGGAGGAAGACGGCGTTCACCAAGCCCCCGAGCGCGGCCTCGGCCTCCTTGGCCTCGCTCTCCACGTCCAGCAGTCTCCTCCCGCTGCTCCGCAGGATCGGCTTCGTGGGCGACGTGATCTCGGGCCGGTCCCACTGGTAGTCTAGCAGCGTCTCCATCAGGGCGCCGTGCGTGTGGGTGGCCCTGGGCGCCGGGCCGGGCAGGTGGGCGCGATCCTCGAGCCTGGCCTCCAGCTCCTCCTCAAAGTCCTCCCACGAGCGAGCCCCCAGCTCGCGGAAGTCAGACACTCGGGACGGCCGACTCCGCGCCCCCTGCGAGTCAAAGAACTTGAAGGCCCAGTGGACCCTGGCCAGGCCGAATCGGCAACTCAGGTAGGTGAGGAGGCGCAAGGCGGCCCGCCGGACCCGGCTGTGGCGAGCGGCGCCGCCCGCGGTGTCGAGCAGCAGCATTACTTTGTGACAGCATGCCATATCGGCCGTGCCGCCGCCCCAGGGCCCCGGTCCGGGCCCGTGCCACCGTCCCTTAGTCCCTTCCTTCAGGGAACCAGCGCCATTCACTGCTTTCCTTTGGGACCCTGGTCGAAAGGCTCCCGCGCTCTTCAGGAGCTGCTGCTATTGGCGGAGCTAGTTTCCAAGGTTAGCTCCTATTGGCTGCTTGCCTTACGTAAGTTACGAAAGCAACTTCCATTTTTGGCGGTGATTGGAGGGGCAGTGGAGAAAACTTCAGTCTGATTGGTGAAGGGAGTGATGGTGGGTGGGTCTCTGTGTTCCGAGAGAAGCTTAGCATTCATTGGCCTGGGCCTTCGTTTTAAATTTTAAAGAGGTGGTGCCTCGGGGGCGTGTCAAGAAGTTTCCCCATTGGAAAGAGTCCCGCGTTAGTGCGCGCTCGTGAGTGCGGACTGCGGGGCCACGTTTCCCAAGACCGAGGAAAACTTAATGCGGGGAGGGAATTTGGGATGGTTTCAATCGAACTGGTTGAAATCTCTGTGGACCGTCTATGAAGTAGAATCCGACGACTACGGCTTTAATTTTCTGTAATTTAAAAAATTTTATTAAAAATTAAAGGTTCGGCCGGGCGCGGTGGCTCCCGCTTGTAATCCCAGCACTTTGGGAGGCAGAGGCGGGCGGATCACGACGTCAGGATATCGAGACCACGGTGAAACCCCGTCTCTACTAAAAATACAAAAAATTAGCCGGGCGCGGTGGTGGGCGCCTGTAGTCCCAGCTACTCAGGAGGCTGAGGCAGGAGAATGGCGTGAACCCGGGAGGCGGAGCTTGCAGTGAGCCGAGGTCGAGATCGCGCCACTGCACTCCAGCCTGGGCTACAGAGCGAGACTCTGTCTCAGAAAAAATTAAAGGTTCACTCCCTTTGCCCCAGTAACTTCTAGGAGTTTATCTGCAGAAGATAATCGGAGAGCCAGATAAAAGACGTCTGTACATCTTAGAGTTTATTTAACATAAAAAAAAATGGAAACAGTTTACGAATGGTTGAATAAGGTGTGGTACACGCCCAAGGGGAGCATCGTGCAGCTTTTTTTTTTTTTTTTTTTTTTTTTTTTTTTTCTGTTTTGAGACGGAGTCTTTCTCCATCTCCCAGGCTGTGGTGCAGTGGCACAATCTCGGCTCACTGCAACCTCCACCTCCCGGGTTCAAGCGATTTTCCTGCCTCAGCCTCCTGACCTCCTGAGTAGCTAGGACAACAGGCGCACGCCACCAGGCCAGACTAATTTTTGTATTTTTAGTAGAGACGGAGTTTCACCATGTTGGCCAGGATGGTCTCGATCTCCTGACCTCGTGATCCACCCGCCTTGGCCTCCCAAAGTGCTGGGATTACAGGCGTAAGCCACCACGCCCGGCCTGGTGCAGCTTCTTAAAATAGTGTTTTATTATGTAATGTTAGGTTTAAAAAGTGGACCTCAAACAGCACCTGCAGTGAATTCCCTAACTTTTCTATCTACATATATATATAGATAGAAATTACATGTAGATTTGCATTATAGATAGAAATCATATATAGCTATATAGATAGAATATATAGAATTATATATAGATAGGCCGGGCACGGTGGTTCACGCCTGTAATCCTAGCACTTTGGGAGGCTGAGGCGGGCGGATCACCAGGTCAGGGGATCGAGACCATCCTGGCTAATACGGTGAAACCTTGTCTCTACTGAAAAAAAAAAAAAACTATATATAGATAGATAATCATATAGATAGAAGTTATATATAGATAGAAATGCATTTATATGCATATTTTTAAACTGTTAATATAATATTGTGTACCACAAGTTGTCTATGATTGTCTCTCCATGTGATTTTTTTTTAAACTTTTTTATACTTCCTTTCGCTGGCCAAGAGTCAGGCTGATTTCAGAGGTGTGATATATGCCTCTAGGATCAATGGAATATGGTATTTGGAAAGAAGAAGAGACCAAGAATGAAGGTCAGTTACCTGAATATGTGTTTAGGGAGACTGATCCAATACTCCACACCACTGAATTCTGCTTGTTGAGTAATTTCCAAGTGGAAACAGAACAACTTCCTTTATGTGCTTCGGCTACAACTTCCTTTATGTGCCTTGGCTTCTCCAGTCAAAGTCCTCAACAACTACTGCCTCATGTACAACAATTTTCTCTTTTGTTTGAGTTTTCTAGGGCTGCCTGCTGTAACAAAGGATCAAACCCAAAAATTGTCTCACAGTTCTGAATGCTTGATGTCCAAAATCAAAGTGTTGGCATGCACTTGCTCCCCTCCAGCCCCCAGGGCTCTAGGGGAGAATCCTTCCTTGACTCTTCTAGCTTCTGATGTTTGCTGGCAATTTTTGGTGTTCTTCCTGTGTCTCTTCCCATCATGTTCCCTCTGTGCATGTCGGTCTCTGTGTCCAAACTTCCCTTTTATAAGGACACCAGTCATGTTGGATTAGGGCCCACCCTAATGACTTTATTTTAACTTGCTTACTTCTACAAGACCCTATTTTCAAATAAGATCACATACTGGGGGATGTTGGGGGATAGGACCTCAACATATCTTTTTGGGAGGACACAGTTGCAATGAGCCAAGAGTGCACCATTATACTCCAGCCTGGGCAACAAGGGTGAAACTCCGTCTCAAAAAGAAGAAGAAAGAAGAAGAAGAAGAAGAAGAAGAAGAAGAAGAAGAAGAAGAAGAAGAAGAAGAAGAAGAGAGGAGGAGGAGGAGGAGGAGGAGGAGGAGGAGGAGGAGGAGGAGGAGGAGGAGGAGGAGGAGGAGGAGGAAGAGGAGGAGGAGGAAGAGGAAGAGGAAGAAAAGAACAAGTGGCTTTACAAGATTCCTGCTAAGAAGTCATATATTGGAAGTCATATTATTAATATTAGCAATACAATCACAAGCAAATCATATGAAAATAGTGGATCTGACATTCTCGTTTTCCTAGTATGAGATCTTTGTTAGCCACACTTTAAGATTAAAAAAGAGAACTTGATCAAATCTTACACTTGTGTCCAAGTGAAATGTGGAATTAATAAAAAGGCTATTTGAAATGTGTATTTTTATTATAATTAATCACAAACCTTACCTAAGTGTATATTGTACCTTGAGATGTTAGGTAAAATGATAGTATGAAGCTATCACAATTAGCAAGACGTTTAAAAACTGTCTATTTTCTCTTTAGGTCACCCTTTATAAATTTCTCTTTTATGTTTTATAATACATATTAATAGGTATCTGCATATAATTTGCCAGTTAGTAAATATACATATATTAGGGGTACAGGGTCAGCTTCTATTTCTATGTATTTCAAATTACATAAAGTGTAATTCTATCTTCATCAGGGAAAATGCCAAATAAATATGGAAACCACTGGTCTGCTTATGATGGTGGCTTTGGTACAAGTGATGGATATGGTGGACCATGGTTGAATTCTGGATATATAATATTTTGAATGTAGAAGTGACGTAACTTGCAAACAGATTGCAGAACAGAATAATGACTTCTAGGCTTAGGGCTAAAAATGGAATGAAGGGTGGAGAAGACTCAGTGAGGAAATGATGGGAAGGAGGGTGCAGAATATCAAAGGTTCTAGTTAACCCATGTTAGTTTGAAGATGCCTAATGGACCTCCAAGCAGAGATGCCAGGTGTGTGTGCAGTTAGATATATGAACCTGGGCCAGGCACAGTGGCTCATGCCTCTAATCCCAACACTTTGGGAGACTGAGGCCAGTGGATCACTTGAGGCCAGGAGTTCAAGACCAGCCTGGCCAACATGGTGAAACCCTGTCTTTACTAAAAATACAAAAATTAGCCAGGCATGGTGGCTCATGCCTGTAATCCCAGCTGCTTGGGTGGCTGAGGCACGAGAATCGCTTGAACCTGGGCAGCAGAGGTTGCAGTGAGCCAAGACTGCACCACTGCACTCAGCCTGGGTGACAGAGCAAGACTCCATCTGAAAAAAAAAAAAAAAAAAAGATAATGAACCTGGAGCTCTGGGGAGAAATTGAGGCACAGAGGTAATTTGAAAGGGATGAGTATTCAGCTGTCATTGAAAGCCCCAAGCCTGGATGAGAGGTTGGCAAGAGGAGTGGCCACTTGGGTAGGAGGATGCTATGGTCGGAATGTTTGTGGTCCCCTAGAATTCATATGTTGAAACTTAATTACCAAGGTAATAGTATTAGGAGGTGGGGCCTCTGGGAGGTAATTAGGTCTGAAGGGCAGAGCCCTCATGAATGGGATTAGTACCCTTACAATAGGCCCAAGGTTCGGTGGCTCATGCCTATAATCCTAGCACTTTGGGAGGCCAAGGTGGGAGGATTGCTTGAGCCTAGGACTTGGAGGCCAGCCTAGACAACAGAGCAAGACCCTGTTTATGCAAAAATTAAAAAAAAAAAAAATCACTAGGAGTGGTGGCAATGCCTGTAGTCCCAGCTAGTTTAGAGGCTGAGGTAAGAGGATTACTTGAGTACAGAAGTCAGGGCAGTGAGTCATGATTGCACCACCTCATTCCAGCCTGGGCAACAGAGCAAGATCCTGCCTCAAAAAAAAAAAAAAAAAAGACTTAAGGGAGCTCGTTTGCTCCACCCACTATGTAAGGGCACAGCTAGAAACCTCTATGAACTGGAAAGTGGGCCCTCTCCAGGCACCAAGTCTGCTGGTACCTTAATCTTGGACTTCCAGCTTCCAGATTGTGAGAAAAAAAAAATGTTGTTGTTGATAAGCCACTCAGTTTATGGTATCTTGTTATAGCAGCCCAAAAGGACTAAAATACTAAAATCAGGAGAATTTGGTGAATGTTAATCCAGTGAAAAATGGGTTTCCAGAACGAGGAGGTGGAATACTATTCAGCCATAAAAAGCACAAAATCATGTCGTTTATAACAACATGGATGCAGCTGGAGGCCATTATCTTAAGCCAATTAATACAGGAACAGAAATCCAAATACCACAGTCTCTCACTTATAAGTGGAGCTAAACACTGGATACTCATGGACATAAAGATGGCAATACCAGACAGTGGAGACTACTAAAGGGGGGAAGGAATGAGGGGAGTAAGGGTTGAAAAACTATTAGGTACTATGCTCACTATCTGGGTGATGGGATCAATTGTACCCCAGATATAAGTATCACACAATATACCCAGGTAACAAACCTGTACATGTACCCTGTGAATCTAAAATAAAAGTTGAAATTATAAATAAGTAATAGAGATATAGAAAAAATTAAAAATGAAACTGGGAGAAAAAGAATGAGAGAGTTGTTTACATTTTTAAAAGTTATCTTTTAGAAATGCTGAAATATTTTACCGATAAAATGATGTAGTATCTAGGATTTCCTTCCAAACAATAGGGAGGGGAAGATGCAGAGGTGAGTCTGGGCAGGACTTCCCTAGCGTGGGTTGGAGGTGGTTGGGCTGAGTGGTGTGTACCGGAGGCTCATTGTTTCATGCTCTCTCCTCCCCCGTTTTTTTTTTTTTTTTTTTTTTTTTTTGAGACAGTCTTTCTCGGGCACCGGGCTGGAGTGCAGTGGCATGATCTTGGTTCACCACTACCTCTGCCTCCCGGATTTCTGCCTCAGATTCTCCTGCCTCAGCTTCCCGAGTAGCTGGGATTACAGGCACCCACCACCATCCCTGGCTAATTTTTTGTATTTTTAGTAGAGAAGGGGTTTCACCTTGTTAACAAAGATTGTCTTGATCTCCTGACCTCGTGATCCGCCTGCCTTGGCCTCCCAAAGTGCTGGGATTACAGGTGTGAGTCACCACACACTGCTTTTTTTTTTTTTCTTTTTTTTGAGACAGAGTTTTGCTCTTGTCTCCCAGGCTGGAGTGCAATGGCGAGATCTCGGCTCACTGCAACCCCTGTCTCCTGGGTTCAAGCAATTCTCCTGCCTCAGCCTTCTGGGTATGTAGCTGGGATTACAGGCACCGCCACCAGGCCCAGCTAACTTTTGTATTTTTAGTGGAGATGGGGTTTCACCATGTTGGCCAGGCTGGTCTCGAACTCCTGACCTTAGGTGATCCACCCACCTCGGCCTCCCAAACTGCTGGGATTACAGGCAGAGCCACTGCGCTCAGCATCATGCTCTCTCCTTCCGTACACGTTCAATATTCTCCATGATTAAAGGAGGAAGCAGCGGAGGAACACAGGGCATGATTCCCTCTGCCACAGGCTGCTGTGAGATGGGATATAATGAAGGTTGAGAACAGACTGTTGGGTTGGGCAAGGTGACAGGCATTAGATTGCTTTGACAAGAGGAGTTCTGCTAGAATGGCGGGCATCTAGGAATCAGGACACTGGCAGAGGGGGTGTGAGGAGACGAAGGCAATGAGGAGGACAGGCCACTCTCTTGAGCAGAGCTTTTTTTTTTTTTTTTTTTTTTTTTCTAATATAAAAAGGAGAGCTGAGAAATGAGGTGGTAGCTAGGGGACATGAGGAGTTTAGGAAAGGGTTTTTGACGTTTTGTTAACATCAGAACATTGCAGGAGACATTGCAGTGTGTTTGTACTTGGTTGGAAATGACAGAGATTAAATGAAAAGCTGCTGATAGAAAAACAGCACTGGGGAGAAAGAGGACTGTGGCAGTGCAGTAGCTGGGTCCGGGGTGGGCTCTGTGACAGTTTTAGGGTTCTGTTACAAAAGAGAGAAGGGGAGAATGGATATTGAGGAATAACTAGCAGCCTTAGACACACTAGGATTTGGGCAGGAACAGGGGTGAAAAGATGAGGGTGAGTGGCGTGAGGATGGAAGCCAGGGAGAGGTGGTATTGATGAGAAATTATTAGGAATTCTTTTAGCTGCAAGGGCAGGAAATTGAACCAGAGTGGCTGAAGTAGATTGGAGATAGGTGGCTGCTGGTGTGGGGTCATTGGTTCAGTCATGTCAGGGCCAGTGACTGTGCTGTCCTCCTCCCGTTTACACATGCTCATTAACCCAGGGACGCTGCATACACCCTGCAAGGCAATGCTTTCACAGTCCCTCCTTTCGGATTTTGACTTCCATCCCATTTGACTGAAATGGGTCACATGGCTACTCCTAGCTGCAAGGGAGGCTGGGACATTGTGGGAGATTGTCATGCTGGGAGTTGAGGTGTTGGATAGATCATTTGCATAGATCCCAGGGTGCTAGGAAGGTATGAAGAATGATGATGGGACAGTGGCAGAGAGACACAGTTAACTGTGACCAGAATACTCTGTGAATGAGGAAGAGATCTGAAGAGGACTGTAACAAAGAGGCAGGGTGTGGCCTAATGTCAATTGTTTCAAAAAGGCTGGGGGTTTATGGAGGACTGGAAGGGAGGACAGCTACCCCTATCGCAGGCCAACTGGAATGAGGAGCAAGAGAGGGAAAATAGCCCTCATTTGAGGAGGCTGTTGCCTCATTGAGGGAAGTGTTGCCTGCAGGCATCAGCCAGTTTTCCTACAGGGCAAGAAGGTGAAGGGAATATTCAGAGTGAAGGCGAGGGCACATGGGGTTTGTGTAAGGGTGCACTGCAAATTCCAAAATCCCTAGGGAGGCTGAGGAAGGGTGGGAGATGGGCTCAGCTTATGGATATGCAGAGCTGAAAGGGGTTAAAAATCTACATGAGGAGGATGAACTGAGCTTGAGGGTGTCCCAATCTGATAGTTTTAACTTTCTCTGAGGAAGGAGGCAAGACTGAGTGAGCAGGGAGTTGGAGGAGTGGGAGTTGGGGGAAAGAGGAGAAGGTTAAAAGTAGCTTCTGCAGAGAGTGGAAGGTGAGTTGGCCAGGCAGCCATGAGAAAGGCCCTGGCTGTGTTGAGGCACCTGGCTGTAGCTTCTCTCTTGCTCTTCCTGAATTCCCCAGGCGGAATTGCCACACCCTTTTCTGCATTCCTATGGCATTTTTCTAATGGAAAAATTTAAGAACAGTCTAACAGCTTGGATTTTCTACCCCTGAAAAGCATATTTGTGAAAAAGCAAAATTGAACCTGGGTATGGCTCTCACACCTTCGGTTTACATCAGTGATTGGATTGAAATTGTTTTCAGTTGGCTAAACTGCTCCAGGAAAAAAAAAAAAAAAAGTGTGGCAGGGTGGTGTGTGTTTTGTCCCAGACAACTAATAAACTCAAGATATTTTAATTAAGATGATAGAATAGCCAGAATGAGTTGAGGAGAGGTTTAATTACTCTTGGAACTAAATGCAATCAAATAGATTTTTAAATGGTCTCTGTGTGTGTGTATATGTGTGTGTGTGTGTGCACTAGAAAACTCACAAAGCTACAAAGCTTGAACTGAGAAAAAGCATCTTTGTTTGCATAAAAATAATGACCTTGGACCACCAGAATCCCACGTAGGGTGTAATAGATGGTAAGATCCCCAGAAAGCCATAACCCCTAATAGCCCTACAAATGAAGTCAGACAAGATAAGGAAAAACCCAGGATCTGGCATGGATAGCTATGATCAGAGAGCAGAAACTGGCCTCTTCAGGGGTAAAAAGTACCCTTAGATCAAGGGAGCTCCAAATATCTCCCTGCCAGGATCTTGGTATGCTGTGGCCCAGCGAGTGTAGTGTTCTTCCTCTTCTTCCACCCCATAAATGATAGTGCTTGTTGCACATGTTCAGTCCTTGTTCCAACAAGAGATTGATATGGGTTGTGAGATTGATATGTGTTAGGTTGATATGGGTTGGCTGATAACATGGATTGGTTGTTTTTCTTTTTAACTTTTGAATTTTAATTACAAATCAAGTTTCTCTCTCTCCCTCTCTTTTTTTGTTATGGATATCTATGGTCCATCACCATTGGTTGAAAAGATTATCCATCCTTCCTTCCTTCCATGAATTGCTTTTTTAGTTTTATTAAAAAATCAGACCAGGCGTGGTGGCTCACGCCTGTAATCCCAGCACATTGGGAGGCTGAGGTGGGCAGATGACCTGAGGTCAGATGTTTGAGACCAGCCTGGCCAACTTGGTGAAACTCCATCTCTACTAAAAATACAAAAATTAGCCGAGTGTGGTGGCACATGCCTGTAGTCCTAGCTACTCAGCAGGCTGAAGCAGGAGAATCACTTGAACCCGGGAGGTGGAGGTTGCAGTGAGCCGAGATTGTGCCACTGCACTCCACCCGGGGCAACAGAGCGAGACTCCATCTCAAAAAAAAAAAAAAAAATGGACTGGGCACGGTGGCTTACACCTGTAATCCCAGCACTTTGGGAGGCAAAGGCGGGTGGACCACCTGAGGTCAAGAGTTCGAGACCAGCCTGGCCAACATGGAGAAACCCCCGTCTCTACTAAAACTACAAAAATTAGACAGGTGTGGTTGGGCACCTGTAATCCCAGCTACTCAGAAGACTGAGGCAGGAAAATTGTTTGAACCTGGGAGGTGGAGATTGCAGTGAGCCGAAATCACGCCACTGCACTCCAGCCTGGGCAACAAGAGTGAGCCTCCATCTCAGATAATAATAATAATAATAATAATAATAATAATAATAATAATAAATAAGTAAACAAAATGGTTAAAATGTTCCTATGTGTAAAAAAAGTAAAAATATGTATATATAATAAAAAGAAATACAATGATTAAAATGGTCAGTTTTATATTATCTGCATTTATTATAATAAAAAACCTTCAAGCTAGAAAAAAATCAGTTAAGCATATTTGTATGGCCTATTTCTAGGTTTTTAATGCTAGGTTCACTGACCTATATGTCTGTTTCTCTGCCAGTACCACACAGTCTTGATAACTGTAGCTGTGTAATAAATCTTAAAAGCAGGATAGCACGATTCCTAGCACTTTGTTACTTTGTTGTTCAAAATTGTTTCAGCTATCCTAGTTCCTTTGTCTTTCTATATAAATTTTAGAATAAGCTTATCTGTATCTAGAAATAATCTTGCTGGAAGTGCATGAAAGTTACAACTCAATCTGGGGAGAACTGACATCTTTATTATGATCGTCCCAGTATGAGAACATGTGTATCTCTTCATTTAGTTAGGTCTTCTTGGATATTTTTTCAGTGTTTTGTAGTTTTCAACAAACAAGTTATGTACATGTTTTGCTAGATTTGTATCTAAAATACTTTTTTTTTTTTTTTTTTTTTTGAGACAGTCTCACTCTGTCGCCCAGGCTGGAGTGCAGTGGTGCAGTCTTGGCTCACTGCAACCTCCGCCTCCCAGGTTCAAGCGATTCTCCTGCCTCAGCCTCCTGAGTAGCTGGGACTACAGGTGCACACTGCCACACCTGGCTAATTTTTTGTATTTTTTAGTAGAGACTGGGTTTCACTATGTTAGCTAGGATGGTCTCGATCTTCTGACCTCGTGATCCTCCTGCCTCAGCCTCCCAAAGTGCTGGGATTACAAAATATTTCTTTTTTAAAACAATTGTATATGGTATTTTATATATATATATATATATATACACACACACACACACACACATACACACACCCATATAAAGAAGGAAAATATATATATACATACATATATATGTATATATATTTTTTCCTATTTTATTTTATTTTATTTTATTTTTGAGACAGGTTCTGGCTCTGTTGCCTAGGCTGGAGTGTGGTGGTGCGATCTCAGCTCTGTGCAACCTCTGCCTCCTGGGCTCAGGCAATTCTTGTGCTTCAGCCTCCTGAATAGCTGAAATTACAGGCTTGTGCCACCACGCTCAGCTAATTTTTTTGCATTTTTTGTAGAGATGGTATTTCATTATGTTGCCCAGGCTGGTCTCAAATTTCTGAGCTCAAGTGATCTGCCCATCTCAGCCTCCCAAAGTGCTAGGATTACAGGTGTGAGCCACCACGCCTAGCACCTGATTTTTCCTTCTTTCTAATGTATGAGTTTAGTGCCATGCATTTTCTTCTTAGCGCTGCTTTAGTTGTGTCTCACAAATTTTCACACATTCTATTTTCATTTTCATGCAGTTCCATTAAAAAAATTTCCCTTGAGACTTCCTCTTTTGATCCTAGGATTGTTTAGAAGTGTGTTTGGTTTTCAAGTGTTTGGAGATTTCCCTGTTATCTTTCTGTTAATGATTTCTGGTTTTATTCCATTGTGGTTGGTGAATACATACTGCATGATTTCAGTTTTTTTAAAATTTATTGAGGTTCATTTTATGGTCCAGGATATGGTGTATCTTGGTATAATATTCCGTGGGCACTTGAAAATAATGTGTATTCTGCTGCTGTGAGGTGGAGTGTTCGTCTATAAATGTCAGTTAGATCCTCTTGGTTAGTGGTGTTTTTGAGTTCTATATTTTGATTTTGAGGTTTTTCTTTTCTTTTCTTTTCTTTTTTTTCGAGATGGAGTCTTGCTCTGTCACCCAGGCTGGAGTGCAATGGCGCAGTCTCGGCCCACTGCAACCTCCACCTCCCAGGTTCAAGCAATTATCCTACCTCAACCTCCTGAGTAGCTGGGATTACAGGTGCCCGCCACCATGCCCGGCTAATTTTTGTATTTTTAATAGAGATGGGGTTTCACCATGTTGGCCAGGCTGGTCTCCAAATCCTGACCTCAAATGATCCACCTGCCTCCCAAAGGGCTGGGCTTTCAGGCATGAGCCACCAATCTCAGCCTATATTTTGATTTTCTGTATAGCTGTTTTATCAATTGTTGAGAGAGATGTTGAAGTCTCCAACTATAATTGTGGATTTGTCTGTTTCTCCTTTCAGCTCTATCAGTTTTGCTTCATATATTTTTAGAGCTCTGTTGTTTGGTGCATACAAATTTAGAATTGTTGTGTATCTTTGTATTCTTGTTAGATTGACCCTTTATCATTCTGCAGTATCCATTTCTAGACCTGGTGATTTGCTTTGAAGTGCTTTATCTAATATTAACATAGCTATACTTTGTTAATTTAGAATTAAGATGCTTGCATCATTTTTCATCTTTTTACTGTCAACCTACATACATTATTATATCTGAGGAGAGTTTCTTGTAAATGACATATTGTGTCATATATTTTTAAAAAATCTTTTCTCCCAATCTGTCTTTTGATATATTTAAGCTGTTTACATTTATGGTAATTATTGTATATTAGAACTTAAGTCTGACATTTTATTGTTTGTTTTTCTGATTTTTTTCTCTTTTTTTACCCCTTGCTTACCTCCAGGTTACTTGAACTTTAAAAAAAAATCCATTTTGATTTATCAATTGTGTTTTTAAATGTATTTCTTTTGTATGGTTTTCTTTTAGTATTTTATCTAAGTATTCATTATGTACATATACCTTATCATGGTCTCCTGGTGAAGTATAGTAAAGTACAGAAAGCGTGCCTCCTTTTGGCCAGGGTGTGGTGGCTCATGTCTGTAATCCTAGCACTTTGGGAGGCTGAGGCAGGTGGAGCACTTGAGGTCAGGAGTTGGAAACCAGCTTGGCCAACATGGTGAAACCCCCATCTTTACTAAAAATATGAAAATTAGCCGGGCGTGGTGGTGCATGCCTGTAGTCTCAGCTACTCAGGAGTCTGAGGCAGGAGAATCACTTGAGCCCAGGAGGTGGAGGTTGCAGTGAGCTAAGATCACACCACTGTACTTCAGCCTGGGCAACAGAGCAAGACTCTGTCTCAAAAAAAAAAAAAAAAAAAGAAAGAAAGAAAGAGAGAGAGAAAGAAAGCAAACTTGCCTCCTTTTAAGTCTCTTTATCCTCTCCCACTTATAATTGTCTTAAATATTTACTTTACAAATATTGATAACCACATTAGGCAATATTTCAATTTTTGCTTTAACCATCAAACATAATTTAGAATACTCAAGAAGAGAATGAAAGCTTATTGTATTGACCATGTTTTTACTCTCCCCATTGTTCTTTCTTCTTTCCTGATGTTCTGAGATTCCTTCTTTCATTATTTCCTTTCTGTTGTACAGTCTTCTTTTAATCATTCTTTTTCTTTTTCTTTTTTTTTTTTGAGATGGAGTTTCGTTCTTGTTGCCCAGGCTAGAGAGCAATGGCACGATCTGGGCTCACCATAACCTCTGCCTCCCACGTTCAAGTGATTCTCCTGCTTCAGCCTCCCAGACAGCTGGGATTACAGGTGTGTGCCACCATGCCAAGCTTATTTTTGTATTTTTAGTAGAGACAGGGTTTCACCATGTTGGTCAGGCTATTTTTGAACTCCTGACCTCGAGTGATCCACCTGCCTCTGCCTCCCAAAGTGCTGGGATTACAGGCGTGAGGCACCACGCCCGGCCCTTTTAACCATTCTTTTAGGAAGGAGGTATCTGGGGGTGATGAACTCTCTTAGTTTTCCTTCACTTGAGAATGCCTTAATTTTTCCTTTATTCCTGAAGGATATTTTCACTGGATGTAGAATTCTTGACATAAAACTTCTAGACACAAAACAGTTCTCAAAACAATATTTGAAAATACTGTGTCATTTCTGCCTGGCCCCATGGGGCCTCCACTGACACCACGAGTAGGGGAACCTCCTTACACAGAGAGGTGGACAGACTTCCAGCTTCCCACTTTGCCTTCTCTGATCATCTCCAGGCAGGGAGAAAGAGGGGTGCCTCATTCTTACTTGGTGGAGGTTAAAGTCCTGGCTCTCCACCAGGCCTCCTCTGCCACTGCCCCAGCAGGGAGGGAGAGGGCATCCTAACCTTCAGATGGATGTGGAAGTCCGGGTTCCCCAAGTGGCCTCCACTGACTTTGCAGGGGCTGGGCCTCATTGCCACTGGATGGAGGTAAAAGCCTCCGCCTTCCACTTAGCCTTCTCTGACACCACCCTGGCAGAAGAAGCGGCTGCCTCATTACAGCTGTGTGAGGGTGGAAGTCCAGGCTCCCACTCAGCTTTTCCACCATATGTTTACTCTGTGGAGTTTGGCTGCACTAGAGTGATTATTGTCTAAAAGTTTCTGTCTTGCTAGGCTGCTCCTTTCCTGGTCGCTTGACTGTGTCCATTGTTGTGTTAAGTTGTCAGCTTCTCCAGGATCCAGTTAAGATATAATTAAGACAAAATTAAAACCTAGAGTCTGGGTGCCATGGCTCACACCAGAATCTCAGCACTTTGGGAGGCTGAGGTGGGAGGAGCACTTGAGCCCAGAAGTTCGAGACCAGCCTAGGCAACAGAGTGAGACCTCATCACTACAAAAAATATGGGTGCTATGGCTCACACCTGTAATCCCAGCCGTTTGGGAGGCCAAGGCAGGTGGATCACCTGAGGTCAGGAGTTCGAGACCAGCTTGGCCAACATAGTGAAACCCCATATCTACTAAAAAAAAAAAAAAAAAACAAAAAATTAGCTAGGGATGGTGGCAGGCACTCGTAATCTCAGCCACTCAGGAGGCTGAGGCAGGAGGATTGCTTGAACCCAGGAGGCAGAGATTGCAATGAGCTGAGATCATGTGCCATTGCACTCTAGCTTGGGCAACAAGAGTGAAACTCCATCCCAATAAATAAATAAATACATAAATAAATAAAAACTAAAATATATTAGCTGGTTGTGGCGGCACATGCCTGTGGCCCCAGCTCCTGGGGATGCTGAGGTGGGAGAATTGCTTGATTCTAGAAAGTTGAGGCTGCAGTGAGCCATGATTACACCACTGCACTCCAGCCTGGGCAAAAGAATGAGACCCTGCCTCAAAAAAAGAAAAGAAAAGGAAAACTCAGAGAACTCACTGCCGTGTCTTTCCCTGGGTCGCAAGTTCCCCAGCCAGTCTCCTTTCCCCTCAACCTTTCAGAGTCTTCTTATGTTTATTATATATGATATTCAAGAATTTTTAGCTTTACATAATGGGAACAATAGGAATCCATTTTGTGTGGAACCAGAAGTTGTGGGAATCATTGTTTTTATTAAAACTTATCTCCTTTGGGCAAAAAAAAGAAAAAAAGAAAAAACCTTACCACATTGGGTTATATTCAAGCAATCTCTTTTAAGAGTTTGCCTCATTTTCTAAACTGTGAATTCTTAGAAGGAAAGAACTGTGTTTTATTTGTCTTTGTATCCCTAGTTCTTAACAAAGTAGAGACTCAATACATTATTTTTTAAATTGAGTTGTAGTATGTTATTAAGTATTTATTATTTACCCAAAGTTAGGAATTTGTGCAGATACAGACAAGTTACCACTAGAGGGCAGCAGCAACAACCCTTTACAAAGAGCGCTGAAGCTGCATGCCACTCCGGAATTAAACCTTTCCCTAGAACTGCCTATCCTTAGTTTTCACAAGCAAAGCATAAGCCTGGGAACTGATTGTAGTTGAGCCTCCCAGGGAGACAAAGGACCCTGGGTCCTTTGTCCAGGCTGCACCTGGAACACTGGGGCCCCATTCTTTTGGAGAAAGATGCTTCTCCCTCTTCCCTGTAAAGTGAAGAGAATTCACATATTTCCAGCATCTTGTGGGACAGTCATGATATGCTGGGTTCTCCTCACAGTGGTTCTGCAAGGCAGGCATTATTTCTTCCTTTTTTTTTTTTTTTTGAGATGGAGTTCCACTCTTGTTGCCCAGGCTGGAGTGCAATGGCGCGATCTCGGCTCACTACAACCTCCGCCTCCCAGGTTCAAGCGATTCTCCTGCCTCAGCCTCCCAAGTAGCTGGGATTACAGGCGTGCGCTACCATGCCCGGCTAATTTTGTATTTTTAGTAGAGACGGGGTTTCTCCATGTTGGCCAGGCTGGTCTCAAACTCCCGACCTCAGGCGATCCGCCCGCCTCAGCCTCCCAAAGTGCTGGGATTACAGGTGTGAGCCACCGCGCCCGGCCTACTTCCTCCCTTTTACACATGAGGAACTGAGTGAGGCTCAGAGGACCTCTCATAGCCAATAAGAGCGAGTGCTGAAGGTATGACCCAGGCCTGACTGATCTCACTCTCTTTCCACTAGTCTACACTGCTTCCCCCAGGAGATGCAGGGACAGCCTCCTCCCTGATACAATAGACAGGAGAAGGGAGCTCCTTGGGCAATGGAGGGCCCAGCATTGTGGCAGTAGAGAGCCAGGCTAGGGGACATGGGCAGAGGAAGCTGCATCCGAGCCCTCCCTGCCCCACACCCTGCAGCCTCCGAGCCCTGAGCCCTGGGGCAGGTCTCCTGGGTACATTGATTTTCTTCTATAGCATCCATTCTGCCCAGAGTCTCAGGACTTCAGTGGTATCTGGTGGTCTCTGGGGGAAGTCATCCATTTTGTGGCAGTATTTCTGGACATGAAGAGACAGGAGTGGCCCTGAGCCATCTTTCTTTAACGTGGTGATGATCTACTCTGTGTATAAGAGCTGTGTGATCTGGGGCCAGTGCAAAGTGAAAATGCAGGACCCCTTGTTTAAAAATTAAGAATTTCAAGATGGCAACATCAGAGCAGGAAACGAAGCACAGATGCCTGCGAAGCATGCGAGCCTGGGCCATGATACATGTCACATGTCCATGAAGCCAGCCCTGTCTGGGGCAGTATTAGAAATAGTGACATGATAACGGCGTCCATCTTTTAGGCACGTACTTTGCGCTATAGTCTGTCACTTTAAATATTTTATTTCTTTTAACCTTTCTAGGGCTGTTTTTCTCCCTGTGTGTTTTTATCCCTACAGTGAGAAGGTTGGACTAGACCAGTCATTCTTAACTCTAGTTACACATTAGAAGTACCTAGAGACATTAAAAAAACACCCAAAGCTGGCCCCATCCCCAGAAATTCTAATTAAACTGGACTGGGGGAGGGGTCTGGGCATGTGAGTAAACGGCTCCCTTGTTCTAAGACTCTAGTTTCTATTTGAGGGTAATGATGACAAAAATATCCTTCTCCTCCTTTATAAAAGCAACCAAGGGATCTGGACCACTCTTGCTGCAGTTGGGCAGGGAGTCTTGAAGAACATGTGTCCTTGGCGGGTCTAGCTAAGGGGCAGGTCTCCTGGGGACATTGCTTTTCCTCTGCAACATCCATTCTGCTCAGGGTCTCAGGACTCCAGTGGTACCTAGTGGTCTGTGGGGGAAGCCTTCCATTTGTGGTAGTATTTCTGGGCATGAAGAGACAGGAGCGGCTTTCCTTCTGCTTCTGGGATCTTCCAGCTTGCCTAGCTTCCTTCGTAAAGCCAGAGCAATTTGTGAAAAGCTGTTATAGAGAAGAAAGCAACAGGAAAATAAAGTTGATCACACACTTTCTGAGTCCCTGGCATTGTGCTGAGGAGCGTTTGTATTTGATCCTCCAAAAAATCTTCTGGATGAGTACTTTTTTAAGTTCCCGTTTTCATAGCTCAGAAAGGATACGTTGCTAGGCATCACACAGCTGATGAAGTGGTCCCTCTACTGCCTACAGGGCAGGGGCCAGGGCTGTGGTTCAGAGATGCTGTGGAGGGTGGACTGGAGTACAGAAGTGGTCAGAGAGGTGCCCTGTTATCTATCTGACCCCTGCTAGCCTGAGGCCTGGGACCCTATGCTCTTCCTCAAGCTCCACCCCCTCCTACCCCAGTAGTCCTCCCTAGCCAAACAGTGTCTACAGGCCAGTGTAACCCCAGACCTCTGTGGGACCGGCCCTCCTTTTTCTAGCCAGGGGAGCTGAGCCGTGGCTGCAGCCAGTGAGGTGTGGCCCAGGCCCGTCTTATCAGGACTGCACTGAGCCCAGAAACCCCTCACCTGTGAGAACGATCTGGAACACTGGGTTCATTCACCGATCCAGAAACCCAAGGACAAAAGGCAGGTCCCCTGGGGAGGCCGCCCAGTCTCCTCATGGGAGCCCATCAGGAGATGGGGCTAACACAGACTCAGGCTGAAACTCTGTATAAAATCAAACACCTTCTCTGAATCCTAGTTATGCTACAAAGAACCAGAGTGTGGTAGCCAGGGTGGGAGCAGGCCACACCCTCATGGCCATCGGCCTCTGGCTCCACCCAATGAGGGGTAGCCTCACTTTTGAGGAAGGAGCTCAAATTCTCCTCACTACAAACACAACACTCAGAGGGGCTTGCAGAGGTTCAGGGGAGCTGCGAGGACCCAGGTGGAGGAATAAGAAGGAATGGAGACCTCAATTTCAGTTTTGGGGAGTGAGCAGGATTGCAACCTTCCTAATAGAGCCTTGGCTAGAGCAGAGAGGAGGGCTGCAGCTGAGGCCCCACCCCTCAAGGAAGCCACATTGTCCCCTTCAGGACTCTGGACCTGCAGTTTACAACCCTGAGCTGGGCTAAACCAGTGAGACCTGGACCAGCTAATGAGCATAAGCAAAGATTTCTATCACACTGTGAATTCTAGGGCTGCCAAGTGGTTTGAGAATAAAGGGCTGGAGGATCCATTTTGAATTCATTCTTCAAAAATGTAGGGTCAAATGAAAAGTGTTTTGTGAGATGAAACTATGATACGGGATGGATGGTGGTGATGATCGCACAACATTGGGAGTATACTTCACATGCAAGAATGTTTATCGCAACCTTATTCATAATAGCCCCGAGCTGGAAACAGCCCAGATGTGCATCAATAATAGGAAAATGGGTAACAGTGCTAGAGTCACACAATGAAATATTACTCAGAATAAAAAAAGATCAAACTACAGATACATGTGGTAACATAGGTGATTCTCACAATCATTACGTTTAGTGAAGGGAGCCTTACACAAAAGAATATATTCGGTATAATTCAATTTTATAAAGTTCCAGAACAGGTAAATCTAACCTATGGTGGAAAAGAATTACAAGAGTGGCTTTGTCTGGCAGGTGGGGCAGGGATTGACTAGGAAGAGGCAGGAGGTAATGGTCATGGGGTTTGGTACTGTTCTATATCTTGGTAGGGATTGGGTTGCACCGGTTTATTCATTTGTCAAAATTTGGAAAAGTTGCACTTAAGATGCTGCATTTTTTTTGCTTATGAATTTCACCTCAAAAAATTAAACACGGTTGGGTGAGGTGGCTCACGCCTGTAATCCCAGCACTTTGGGAGCCCGAGGTGGGCGGATCATGAGGTCAGGAGTTCGAGACCAGTTTGGCCAATGGTGAAACCCTGTCTCTACTGAGAATACAAAAATTAGCCAGGTGTGGTGGCGTGCACCTGTAATCCCAGCTGCTCAAGAGACTGAGGCAGAAGAACCGCTTGAACCCGAGAGGCGGAGGTTGCAGTGAGCTGAGATCACGCCATTGCACTGTAGCCTGAGTGACAGAGCAAGACTCCATATCAAAAAAAAAAAAAAAATTAAGCAAATACTGAGCTCTAGTTAATGAAAGGCATGCTGGAGTAATCAGAGGAAAAGGTGTTGATATCTGCAATAGACTTAGGGATCCATAAAAAAATAAAGTGGATTGATGGACGGATAAAGATGAGATGTAACAAACATAGTAAAAATTAATAGTACAATCTGGGTGACGGGGTGTAGGAATTTTGACTGTAAAATCATTATGTTTAAAATTTTCTATTTAAAAATGTTGAAAAAAGATATATTGCTATATCATGGAGTAGCACGTAAAATTTATGTGACTTTTCCATGCTAGAACAGGAGTGTTTCAGCAGATCCTTGAATAAGTTTGACCTAAAGCACCTCCTGTTCCCCACACTTATCTACCATTACTGATTTTCTTTTTCCTTCCTTTATCTTGGGAATCAAATGAGCTAGCAAACTGTGCCTGATGTGTGGTCTCTCTCTCTCTCTGTGGCCAGAAATTCTACCTGTTTGCTACTTTAACAGACTCAAGAGGGCTGCCCACTGCACTTGTCTGAAAGATGTAAACAAGTTATGTTTGGTTATTTGGATATCACTAAGGCCCATAGTTTCTGCCCAGAGAGAAGTAATAAAATAGGTCAGGTCACCTCTCCCCTTTAAAGCAGCTGCCTTAATGTGTGCAACATGGCTGAAGGTTGGCACACAAAATTCTGTGTCCACATCCTAAGATTGGGATGAAATAAGTAAGAGATCTAGACTCCTCAGAGTTTTGTTTTGTTTTGTTTTTTGGGTTTTTGTTTTGTTTTGCTTTGTTTTTTAGAAACAGGGTATTGTTTCTAAAAAACAGGGTATTGTTTCTAGTCTCAAACTCCTGGGCACAAGCAATTGTCCTGCCTCAGCCTCTGAAGTAGATGGGACTATAGGTGCACACCACCATACCCCGCTGGACTATTCAGACATTTGAAAGACACTATTGTTTCTGTAGAAGCTGAAAAAACAGGGTGGTTAATATATGAATATCTTGAGTATTGTCTTAGGCAGAGGATAAAGGGAACAAAAGGAAACCCCTGTGACTGGAGTCTGCTCCTTGGTGGACTAACTCTTCTGACTCATCGTTTCATACCATAAAGAGTGGAAATACTGCCTTCCTGAATTGAATGCAACAAGGGTTTCAGACAATGAACTTCAAAGAAACACTGTGTTCCTTGTGGACTGCTTGGGGCATGCCCTTCTACCCCTGAGAGTTATCCTCACTTTCTCTTGTTCCTAGGGGCACTGTATTAGTGTCCCTGAACTGCCTTAACAAAGTCCCCAAGACTAAGTGGCCTAAAACAGCAGCAATTTATCCTCTCACAAGTCTAGAGGCTAGACGTGAAATCAGTGTTGGCAGAACCATGCTCCCCTGATGGCACAGGAGGGACCCTCTCCCTGCCTCTTCTAGATTCTGGTGCTGGCCCTCCTAGTGTTTCTTGGCCTGTAGATGCATTGCTCCAGCCCCCTGGCCAGCTTCTCCCTGTGTGTGTTCACATCCTCTTCCCTCTGCATGTCTTCTGTCTCTGGCACATTCCCACCCTTTATTTTTTCTTTTTTTTTGAGACAGAGTTTCACTCTTGTTGCCCAGGCTGGAGTGCAGTGGCGCTGATCTTGGCTCACTGCAACCTCTGCCTCCCAGGTTCAAGCAATTCTCCTGTCTCAGCCCCCCGAGTAGCTGGGATTATGGTGCACGCCACCATGCCTGGCTAATTTTTGTATTTTTAGTAGAGACGAGGTTTCATCATATTGGTCAGGCTGGTCTCGAACTCCTGACCTCAGGTGATCTGTGTGCCTCGGCCTCCCAAAGTGCTGGGATTACAGGTGTGAGCCACCGTGCCCAGCCTCCCACCCTTTTTTTTCTTCAACTTTTATTTTAAGTTCTGGGGTACATGTGCAGGATGTGCAGGTTTGTTACATGGGTAAACGTGTGCCATGGTGGTTTGCTGCACAGATCAACCCATCACCTAGGTATGAAGCGAGCATCCATTAGCTATTCGTCCTGATGCTGTCCTTCCCCCTACCCCTACTGACAGGCCTGAGTGTGTTGTTCCCCGCAACCCATGTGTCCATGTGTTCTCATCATTCAGCTCTCACTTAGAATTATGAATGTGTGGTGTTTGGTTTTCTGTTTCTGCATTAGTTTGCTGAGGATAACAGCTCCCAGCTCCATCCATGTCCCTGCAAAAGATATGATCTCATTCCTTTTCATGGCTGCATAGTATTCCATGGTGTATATGTACCACATTTTCTTTATCCAGCCTATCATTGATGGGCATCTGGGTTGATTCCATGTCTTTGCTTTTGTGAATAGTACTGCAATGAACATATGCATGTGTGTCTTTATCAAATTCCCCTTTTTGTAAGGATACCAGTCATATTGGAGTAGAACCCATCCTGATGACCTCATTTTAATTTGATTACTTCTATAGTGGTCATCTCTACAGGTAGAGACTATTTCCAAATAAGGTCTCATTCATGAGTACTGGGGATTTAGGACTTGAGCTTCTCAGGGGACACCATTCAACCATAACAGGAACTTTGGGGAAAAAAAGATTTGAGGATCATTGCATTAATTATCTCGTGTAATTGTTAGAATAATATTATGAGGTACATTGTGGTTATTTTTAACATCTGAGGAGACTAAGGCGGAGACAGGCATTGAATGACTTGGTCACTGTCACCACAGTGCACACTTATTGTCATAATGTGCAGCATTCATCCTTTTCTTTTAGTGACAGCACCCTCATTTCCATAAAGGTAGAAATTGCTTCCCCTTAAGTCCCTCTGCCCCTAAGCTCCTTCATCTCTAGCTTGTACACATAAGCCATATTTAGAGAGGATCCTTTGAGAAGGACTGCAAATGGACATAAAAGTATAATAATAAATTTTATACAGAAATGAGGGTATCCTGATCATCAATTTGTTAGAGGCCCTCTTTATTCAGAAATAGCATCAAGATGAATATATTCCAATATTTTGATTTGCATTCAGAAATTCAGGTTGAGCCTAGCACAGTGGCTCATGCCTGTAATTCCAGCACCTTGGGAGGCTGAGGTAGGAGGATTACTTGGGCTCAGGAACTCCAGACCAGAAATCTAGGTTGCTTGCTTCTAATATTGTCCAGTGAAATATTGTATGCTCAAATTAATTGTTCAAGTGGGGAAAAAAGGTATTTTACAGTCTACTGGATTATTTTCAAAATAGAAATATTTTTTAAATCAGAAAATAAGAAATCAAATAAATGCTATTATTTAAAATTTCAGATCACACAGTTACAAATAAAATATCATCCATAATTCTACTGCTATTCACATTTTGATGTATATATCTGTGTATGTAGCTATTCTTTTAAAATAGGAGCATATTACGTTTATTATTCATAATTTGACTTTTTAAACTTAAAATTATATTATTAGTAACTTTACATGCCAATGAGCAACTCCACATTATCCTACTTAAACAACAAGATGAATTGCTTGGAGAAAAATTCCCCCAGGTATAAAACTCAAACCTCGGCCAGGTGTGGTGGCTCACACCTGTAATCCCAGCACTTTGGGAGACTGAGGTGGGTGAATCACTTGAGGCCAGGAGTTCGAGACCATCCTGGCCAACATGGTGAGACCCTGCCTCTACTAAAAATACAAAAATTAACTGTGCGTAGTGGTGCAGGCCTGTAGTCCCAGCTGCTCGGGAGGCTGAGGCAGGAGAATTGCTTGTGAGCGGAGGTTGCAGTGAGCCGAGATCGCACCATTACACTCCAGCCTGGGAAGCAAGGGTGAAACTCCATCTCAAAAACAAAAAACAAAAAAACAAAAAAACCAAAAAAACACAATCCTCCTGTCCAGGCAGCAGGACCTTGTGGCAGTATCTCAGGGCTGCCTCCACCTCTGCCTCTGGCCTCACCTTGGTCCCTTTCATCCTCCCTTACCCACCTTCGTGCCCCTCTGCAATCACTCCAACATCAGCCAAGAATCTTAACTAGACTTTCTATACACTTATGAAAACACCCAACTTTATGTAAATAAACATCAACAGTGGCTTTACCAATTCCGAGTTTGTTTTTTTTTTTTTTCACGTAGCAAGAGGTTTGAAGGAAGGCAATCCAGTGTGGGAGTAGCATTTCCACAATGTCCTGAATGTTTCAGGCCACTGTCTTTCCCTTGCCATTTGGCTTTACTCTCTGTGTGGTCACTAAGTGACTACTTCACCTCCAGCTTCATGTCTGTGCTCCAGAGAGGAAGAAGGCAAAAGTAAGGAGGAAAGAGAAGAAGGAGGAAGTGGTGGCATCTGTATTAAGAAACCAAAAAGCTGACCGGGGGTAGCAGCTCACGCCTGTAACCCCAGCCTTTGGGAGGCCAAGGCGGAAGGATCACTTGAGGTCAGGAGTTTGAGACCAGCCTGGGCAACAAAGTGATATCCCCTCTCTACAAAAAATAAAAAAATAGCCAGGTGTTATGGCATGCACCTGCGGTCTCAGCTACATGGGAGCCTCAAGGAGGATCCCTTGAGCCCAAGAGGTCAAGGCTACAGTGAGCTGTGTTTGTGCCACGGCACTCCAGCCTAGGTGAAAGAAAGAGACCTTGCCTCAAAAATAAATAAATAAAGCAAGCAAAAGCTGTCCCAGAAATTTCTAGATCATTTCTACTTAGCAGAACTGTGTCACATGGCCACCCACAGCTGCAAAGGAGTCTAGAAAGTTGAGTATTTTGTCTGGGTACATTGTCATCTTAAAAAGAAATCAGGCTTCTGTTAGTAAGGAAACAAGAGAGAATGGATGTTTTTGTTTGTTTGTTTAGAGACAGTGTCTCATTCTGTTGCCTAGGCTAAAGTGCAGTGGCATAATCATAGCTCACTTTAACCTCAAACTCCTGGTCTCAAGTGACCCTCCTGCCTTAGCCTTCCAAGCTCCCAAGTAGCCGGGACAACAGGTGTGCATCACCACGTCTGACTGATTTTTTGTATTTTTTTGTAGAGATGGAGTCTTGCTATGTTGCCCAGGCTGGTCTCGAACTCCTGGCCTGAAGCAATCCTCCCATCTTGGCCCCCCAAAGTGCCGGGATTACAGGTGTGAGCCACCGCACCCAGTCTCATTTAATCTTCACAACCTTTCAGGGGTGAGAAACTGAAGTTCAGAGAGGTCACATAACTTGTTCAAGGTCACTCGATAGTAGGTGGTAGATTTGTTTCTTGTTGTTGTTGTTTTGTTTGTTTGTTTCTGGTTTTTTTTTTTTTTTTTGAGACGGAGTTTCGCTCTTGTTGCCCAGTCTGGAGTGCAATGGCACGATCTCGGCTCACTGAAACCTTCGCTTCCCGGGTTCAAGCAATTCTCCTGCCTCAGCCTCCCAGTAACTGGGATTATAGGCATGTGCCACCATGCCCGGCTAATTTTGTATTTTTAGTAGAGATAGGGTTTCTCCATGTTGGTCACGCTGGTCTTGAACTCCCGACCTCAGGTGATCCACCCGCCTCGGCCTCCCAAAGTGCTGGGATTACAGGCGTGAGCCACTGCACCCAGCCTAAGTGGTAGATTTTAAGTCAACATTGTGTAACAAATTACTCATGCTACACCTTAAAATTATCTCAAACTCATCCATGGGGAAGATACTTTGGTTGAGAACCATGACTCTGGGAGTTTATCATCTAGTAGGGACAACAGACACAGACACAACTGATCATAACACAAAGCAGACAGAGGTGAGCACTTTAATGAAGGAACAAGGAATGTCCAGCAATGCCTCAAGGACAGGTGAGGTTTGAGCAGAGCTTTGAAGGATAGACAGGACTTGGGATTTTTGTAGGTAGCATTGTGGGAGGGTGTTCCAAGCAGAAAGAGCAGTGTGGACAGAAGAAAGGAGGTAGGAAGCTGAGTTGAGCATAGGCATTCATGTGGGGCAGAGTGGGAGATAAGGGTGGGAAGCTGTGCTGTGGGTGGGTTGTGGTTCTGTAACTGCCTAGCTCAGGAGTCTGGGCTTTATCTTTATTCTCTGCAAGCTGGGAGACCAGAGAATATTTTGAATAAGGAGTGACCTGAAATAATTGCATTTCAGATTTCACTGGGGAGGAAAATTTGTGAAAGGAGAAGAAAAAGAGAAAGGCATGGATCCCAAAGACGTAGCCTTCGGAGGACAAATTTGTCAGCATTCCCGAAGTGCTGGCAGCTGAAGGAGACTCAAACCTAGAAGCCCCATGCTCTCCCCAGCAGACACCTGTGCAGAGGCCGACTTTGGTTTGGAGCTGGTGGAGGCATGGAAAGGGAAGCCTTTTATCCAAGCCCCTGGGGAAGTAGTGGGGAACAGAGCTGGGATGGTGTCCATAGAGCCAGGGCTGGGAACCAAGCATCAGGCCAAGGGGACCCTCCCAGGTAATTGCCTGTATCACCCTGTCCCCGGCCCATTGGCTTTTACTGCCAAGTTGGGTGACTGTGCATTTAACCCGAGAGTGGCCTGGGTCCAGCCTGAGCTGCTCTTGCCACACTAAGGGGTTGAGGTGGGGACAGGGTTGGCTGGGAAAGATTTCAAGTCAAATATGAAGATAATTTGATTCATTCAGCTAAGGGCCAGTTGGGATGGGCAATTAGTGCACTTAGTGTGAGAACTGAGTGGTGTAGGAAGTGTGGTCAGCATTGTTGGTTTTTAGCACAGACACATCCATTTGAAGATGACAGAGAATATTGCACAAGTCAGAGTTGCTGAGTAGGTGGCATTGTCCCCACAGGCACCTACAGGCCTAGCGTCCTCTCATCTGAGCATCTATGACCTCATGGGTGTGGTCCTGGGGCAGCCCAGTTCTTTTTTCCTTACCTGTTATGTTTATTCACTGAGTGTCCTTGAGTGTTTATCCTGATTACATTCATACACACACACACACACACACACACATATATATATAACCATCCACATTTACCTGTATTTCTTACTAAAAGCTAATACTTGCTTATCACAGAATATTTAGAAAATATGGATAAGCAAATTGAATAAATTAAAATCCTCACCCAGAGTTAACCTCTATGAAGCCTGTTTTGTAGTTCCTGACAATGTTTATTTCCCAGTGGGTATGTGCCCAATTTTAAAAATAGATTATAGGCTGGGTATGGGGGCTCACATCTGTAATCCCAGCACTTTGGGAGGACTAAGCAGGATTCCTTGAGCCCAGGAGTTTGAGACCAGCCTAGGCAACATAGTGAGACCCTGTCTCTACTAAAATTTTAAACATTTAGCCAGGCGTGGTGGTATGTGCCTGTAATCCCAGCTACTTGGGAGGCTGGGGCAGGAGGATTGTTGAGCCCGGGAGTTTGAGGTTGCATTGAGCTGTGATTGAACCACCACACTCCAGCCTGGACGAAAGAGTGAGACCTTGTCTCAAAAAAGAAAAAAAAAAAAAAAGAAAAACACCATCTTGCAATCCCTAATCCTAATGAAATAATTGATTCAGGCAAGGAGTATCAATGGATGTTAAAACTATTAGGTAAAAAGTTTCTGGGGGGAAAATGACTGGATTAAGGAAGAAAATACAGTTATACTGGAGGGAATTGTGTCCACCATCTTAGCATTACTGCTAGTAGGATGACATCCTGTACTTTCCAAGGTGATAAATTAGGCAGTCCACATCACCTGGGATATATTCTTCCCAAAATATTAACCTGAGATCAATCCAGACTTTAAATCTAACTTCCAGTTTGTAGGAAATGCAAGGGATATGGAACATGTTAAGTGACACCACAATGAAAGAGTCAGATATATAGACAGAACAATTCAACTAGACACCAGCGTGGGTTCTTCAAATCAATGTTAAAACACACACACACACACACACACACACACACACACACACACATCCTACAAAACAAAACCAGTAGGGATTCCTTGAGATTAAAGACATATAAGTTATGTGATAACCGAATCCAATTCTTGGTCCACAGTTGGATTCTGCTTTGAATAAACCATCTAAAGAAGTCATTTTTAGGGTAGCAAAAGAAATTTGTGTAAGAACAAGGTATTAGGTGATAATAAGAAATGTGTTGATTTTTTAAGTGTTATGGTAGCTTTGAAAAGATGCCTACTGAAGTATTTAAGGACGAAAACATTTTAATAGCTCCTTTGATGTTGTCACTTTAAAAACTTAAGCAGAAAAAAATAGATGAAAAAATATGGCAAAATGTTAAAACTGTTAAATTTGAGTAATGAGTATATTTGGATGATGGGTGTTCATTATAGTATTCACTCTACTTTTCTATATGTTTGAAGTTTTTCATATTAAAACATTTTTAAAAAGAATCATATTTGCTCAATGGTAAATCTGCTCAAACATTAAAAAAATCTGGTGGGCGGATCATGAGGTCAGGAGATCGAGACCATCCTGGCTAACACAGTGAAACCCGTCTCTACTAAAAAATACAAAAAACTGGCCGGGCGAGGTGGCAGACGCCTGTAGTCCCAGCTACTCGGGAGGCTGAGGCAGGAGAATGGCGTGAACCCGGGAGACGGAGCTTGCAGTGAGCTGAGATCTGGCCACTGCACTCCAGCCTGGGCAACAGAGCGAGACTCCGTCTCAAAAAAAAAAAAAAAAAAAATCTGGAGATGTCATATTGAGAATGCCTGGCCAGATGCTTGGCTTCTCCGGAAAAATCAGAGTACCTGGCTGTTGGGTCCATATTTTCAAATGGAAACATCTGGCCCTGAGCAGTGACTGCTCCTTCAGGTCCCCTCTGGTCCCCAGCAGTTCTCCTCTGCCCACTTCACTCAGTTTGCCTAAAAAGGCCCAATAAAACATAAAAGCAACAATGAAGCCATTGCTTCCAGGATACATGAAGAAGAAAGGCCCCTGGTAAGAAGGAGGGACCAGCTTTATGCTGATGACTCCTGCGGCTGAATGAGAACTTGAGGGGATGCCGGTGGGTTCTGTCCCAGGCAGCAGGTTAGTACCCAGAGGCCTTTCTCAGGGTAGTGTGGTTGGCTCTGTGGTGTGCCTCAGTCATGTGATTTTAGGTAGCTGATATATGTGAACATTTATCATTATTCTTGGCTGCCCATGCACACTTTTCTTCTTTTAGGGAGTCCTTCACATTTTGAGTCTGTGCCTCCCAGGAGTAGGAACCGGAAACTTACTTTCCCAGCTTCCTTTGCAGCTAGGGCACAGACATGTGACCTGCTCTCCACCAATCAGATGCAACCTTGGAGCCTAGGATTTGGGAAGTGAGAATGGTTTTGACTGGGTGGTGGCAGAAGTACTCAGACTCTGAAGGCAGCTGTGGCAGGGTTGCATGGTGGCATGTGGAGCCCTGCATGCACCACATGAGGGGCAGCATGGCCCACGGGTAGCAGAGTTGTTTCCTCATAGTGGCTCTGCCTCGTCACAGCTGTCAAGCCTGACCTCTGCCTTTACAGAGATTCCTTGAGAGGCACAAAAAAGCCTTTTGTGCTTAACTTGCCAGAGTGGGTTATGTTGTTTGCAGCCAAAAACTCTGAGTGATTTGCCACTTAATCTCTCTAGGCCTCTTACTGTGAAAAAATGAAGGAGATACTATAGCCTGGAAGCCAGCTCTCTACTTCCCCCAAACCTGGTCATTTTGAGAGTCAGCCCCCACTGAGATGTGGAGCCCCAGGGTGCTGGGAAGGCATCAGCAAGGAAGGTGCTGAAAGAGGAAGCTGTTGTCATCTTAGTGAAATCTCCAAAAAGAGCCTTGTCTTGGCCGGGTGCAATGGCTCACGCCTCTAATCCCAGCACTTTGGGTGGCCGAGGCAGGTGGATTACTTGAGGTCAGGAGTTCAAGACTAGTCTGGCCAACACAGTGAAACCCGTCCCTACTAAAAAAAAAAAAATACAAAAATTAGCCAAGCGTGGTGGTGCATACCTGTAGTCTCAGCTACTTGGGAGGCCGAGGCACAAGAATCGCTTGAACCCAGGAGCCGGAGGTGGCAGTGAGCCGAGATTGCGCCACTGCACGTCAGCCTGGGCAACAAAGCGATATTCTGTCTCAAAAGGAAAAAAAGAGCCTTGTCTTGTCTACCTTGACGTTAAGCATTTGATTCATGTTTCTTGACAAGGAAGAGTTAGTCTTACTAATCAGATAGGGCAAATGAGAACTGAACTTCTTCCAAGCCAGACTATGAGATGTTCCCGTTGGGTCCTTTTGAAACTCAAGAATCTCCTGTGATGAATACTTCTTTCACAATGCTCCCAGAGCTTAATGGATTAATATCACCTTGGTCTTGGGACTCTATGTTCCTTTGATTCCCAAGACTCCCAGAGAAAAAAGAAAGAAGAAAGCCACACCACAAATTCTGGTATTGAGAAAGAATACATGGGAATTATCAAATCATGATATATAGCAGCCATGTCTAAACAATGTTCTCTCTCATTTAAAAAAAAATTGTAAATAAAAAATTTCCACCTTGGCTTCCCAAAGTGCTGGGATTACTAGTGTGAGCCACAGCACCTGGTCTAAACGATGCTCTCTGACTCATCTGTACTGGTACCAATCGGGATGAAACATCCACCTCAGAGACCCCTTTCATCAGCCCAGGGGCTACTCACAGCACGCAGTGAGTGAGTGGAAAGAGGAAGACTTCTACTGTCCTTACTCAGTTGCATTTTCAGCTCACCCACCCCGATCTCCTTCTTAACTGCCTGGGTCTGCCCACCTTCCTGCCTTCCTCTGGGATTTGAACATGGAACTTAATCCCCCAGGCTCATGTGGAGACAATCCAGCAACCCAGCCATCCAAAACTCAGGAGGAGTCACTGGGGTCACTTGGACTGCAGATTAATAATAATTTACTACTACTAATAACAGTCAATATATAGTGATTACTGTATGCCGAGCACTGTTCTAAGAACTACACATATATTAACATTTTATTTTTATAATAACTCCATGAGGTAAGTACCATTATCTCCATTTAAATGAGGTAGAGAAGTTAAGTGACTTGCCCAAATTCACACCATCTCATTCCCATGCTCCTAATTGCCTAATTGCTCATAAGGGTAAGAAGCAAAATGGAAAGTGAGTTTGTAGAATTGTATCATAATTCCCAGGTGAGCTTTTCACTCTGAGAAGGTCTTGGTGGATGATGACTTTTCTCTGGACTTTCTGTGAACACGAGACAAGTCTTTTCTCAGTGTTCTCAAGGGTTTGCAATGGCCCTCTGGGTGTTCAGTTGCCTAGACAAGCAGCCACAGGCACTCAAGGAACCTGACATCTTAGTGAGATGGCTTGGCTCTCCTGTGACCAGGTATACAGTTCACTTAACCTCTTTGTGACTCAGTTTCTTTTTCTTATTTATTTATTTTTGAGATGGAGTCTCACTCTGTGGTCCAGGCTGGAGTGCAGTGGTGTGATCTCAGCTCACTGCAACCTCCGCCTCACAAGTTCAAGCAATTCTCTGCCTCAGCCTCCCAAGTAGCTGGGATTACAGGCGCCCACCACCATGCCTGGCTAATTTTTGTATTTTTATTAGAGACAGGCTTTTACCATCTCGGGCAGGCTGGTCTTGAACTCCTGACCTCATGATCCACCCTCCTTGGCTCCCAAAGTGCTGGGATTTTAGGAGTGAGCCACCGCGCCTGGCTGAGACTCAGTTTCTTTATGTGTTAATCAAGAATGACAATACTACTCAGCTCATGGAGTTGCTGTGAGGATTAAATGAGATTATGCATCGAGAGTGCTTACGCAGAATAAATGAGCATTCATTGTAGTTATTAGCTGTATTGTGTCTTCCCCCTTGTCCATTATCCACACAGCAGAGTTATATTCTATGTAATAAATACAGGGAAGATGGAGAGCCTCCAAGCCACGTAACTCTGCTAATCCTGTGAGGAGACTGTTAAACCTCTGAAGATCAAGGTGAAGCAGAGGTCACCAGACAGTGCTAACCTTGAACTAATACCTGCAGGATGTTAGCCACCTGTTGGGTGTCACAAAAGTCATGAAAAAGTAGAAGACGACAAAACAAACCAGGGAGGGAGGCTTGTGACAGCCCTACCTTAACCATAAAGAAGGCACTAAAGGATAAGAAAATAGAGAAGACACTATCCCCATTCAGGGAGAACCAAAGGGGAGAGAACAAAACAGGCTAGGTTTAAATCATCCTTCAGCTGCAGACGTCAGCACTGAAGCCGGTGCCCCGCATTGCTCACCCCTAGTCCTCTGCAGAGTTTAATTTTAATACCTTCTTTACAATTATGTTTTCCTTCTTTCTTAAGAAAGTTATGAGTGTAATTATATAATATTTCATACACATAAAATATATTAAAAACTGAACAGTTTTAAAGAAAAATAATAGAATGAGTACCTATATCCTCACCATCCAGCTTTAAAAATGAAGTTACCAGTGCCCTAGAAGCCACTGTGTGTCCCCCTTACATGATTTCACACCCCTCCCTCCTCACCATTCTTTTTTTGTTTTGTTTTGTTTTGTTTGAGATGGAGTCTTGCTCTGTTGCCCAGGCTAGAGTGCAGTGGCGCAATCTCGGCTCACTGCAAGCTCCGCCTGCTGGGTTCACGCCATTCTCTTGCCTCAGCCTCCTGAGTAGCTGGGACTACAGGTGCCCGCCACTTTGCCCAGCTAATTTTTTTGAATTTTTAATAGAGACGGGCTTTCACCACATTAGCCAGGACGGTCTTGATCTCCTGACCTCGTGATCTGCCCGCCTCGGCCTCCCAAAGTCCTGGGATTACAGGCGTGAGCCACCGTGCAGGGCCTGTTTTGTTTTTTGAGACAGTCTGGCTCAGTCACCCATGCTGGAGTGCAGTGGCATGATCTTGGCTCACTGCAACCTCTGCCTCCCAGGTTCAAGTGGTTCTACTGCCTCAGCCTCCCGAGTAGTTGGAACTACAGGTATGCCACCACGCCTGGCTAATTTTTGTATTTTTAGTGGAGACAGGATTTCGCCTACTATGTTGGCCAGGCTGGTCTCGAACTCCTGACCTCAGGTGATTTGCCTGCCTCAGCCGCCCAAAGTGCTGGGATTACAGGTGTGAGCCACCGCGCCCAGCCCCTCATCACTCTTCTGAATTCTGGGTCACTCATTTCCCTGATTTTCTCTATCTGTGAACCACTATACATGCCTCCCTAAACATTACGCTGTTAGCTGTGACTGCCTCTCAACTTTACCTCCTTTCTTGTTTTCTTTTGATTTTTAAAAACTTTTTATTTCATTCCCCCAACCCTCCTACTTGTTTGGAATTTATATGGTTTATGTCTGGTCTTTTAGTGGTTACCCTAGCTCTTTATTTTTTTATTGTGGTAAAATACATATAACACAAAAGTTAACAATTTTAACCATTTTTTAGGAGTTTAATTCAGTGTTGTTAAATACATTCACATTGTTGTGCAATTGTCACCACTATCCATCTCCAAAACTTTTTCATCATCCCAAACTGAAACTCAGTACCCATTAAGAAGTAACTCTCACCGGGCATGGTGGCTCAAGCCTGTAATCCCAGCACTTTGGGAGGCCGAGACGGGTGGATCACGAGGTCAGGAGATCAAGACCATCCTGGCTAACACAGTGAAACCCCGTCTCTACTAAAAAATACAAAAATCTAGCCGGGCGAGGTGGCGGACGCCTGTAGTCCCAGCTACTCGGGAGGCTGAGGCAGGAGAATGGCGTAAACCCGGGAGGCGGAGCTTGCAGTGAGCTGAGATCTGGCCACTGCACTCCAGCCTGGGCGACAGAGCGAGACTCCGTCTCAAAAAAAAAAAAAAAAAAAAAAGAAGTAACTCTCCTTCCCCAATCCCTGGTAACTAATATTCTACCTTCTGTCCCTAGCTTTTTCTTTAACATGCATACCTAACATAACGAAGCCAAAAGTCAATCAATATCTGTACATTCCTCCCAAATAATATAGGAACCTTAGAATGCTTTAATGCCAATCACACTTCCCTGACTTATATGGTATTCTCCCACAGCATTTGAGCTGTTTCCCATGTCACACACACACAGATTTCATAGTATTTAATATTTTTGTAAGGACAATATAAACTTAATCTTATTCATGTATTTGCCAACATCTTTGTTCACCATTTCTTTTTCTCCTTCCTTCCTTCCTTCTTTCCTTCCTTCCTTCTTTCCGTTTCCCCTTTCCTTTCCTTTCCTTCTTTCTCTCTCCCTCTTTCTTCCTTTCCTTCTTTCCTTCCTTTCCTTCTCTTTCTTTCTCTTCCTTTCCCTCCCTCCCTCCCTCCCTCCCTCCCTCCCTCCCTCCCTCCCTCCCTCCCTCCCTTCCTTCCTTCCTTCCTTCCTTCCTTCCTTCCTTCCTTCCTTCCTTCCTTCCTTCCTTCCTTCCATCTTTCCTTCTTTCCTTTCTTTTTCTTTCTTCTCTCACTCTGTCACCCAGGCTGAAGTGCATTGTACAAACATGGCTTACTGTAGCCTCCACCTCCCAAGGTTCAGGCAACCCTCCCACCTCAGCCTCCCGAGTACCTGGGACTATAGGTGTGCAACACTATGCTCAGCTAAGTTTTAAAAATTTTCTGTAGAGACTGAGTCTCGCCATGTTGCCTAGGCTGGTCTTGAACTCTTGGGTTCAAGTGATCCCCCTGCCTTGTCCTCCCAAAATGTTGGGACTCAAGCGTGAGCCACTTTCCCAGCTCCATTTCTTTTTCTATTTCAGTTCTTCCATCTGGGATACCTGAAATACATTCTTTAAATTTTCTTTAATAATAATTTTTTTTTTTTTTTTTTTTTTTTGTAGCACACTCTGTTTGTGTTGGTCTGAAAATGATTTTATTTCACCATTCTTGAAAGACATGGAATCTTGACAGCTGTTTTCTCTTAGGACAGCAAAGATATTATTCTATCTTCTGGTTTCAGTTGTTGCTGTTGAGAAATTAGCCATCAGTGTAATTGCTATTTATTTGTAGGTGACCTGTGTTTCTCTCCAGTTGCTTTTTGGATTCTCTCTCTCTGACTCTTGTGTTTGTGTTATAGTTTTGCTGTGAGGTACCTGAGTTTGGATTTATTTTCGTTTATCTTGCCTAGGATTCACTGGACTTCCTGAATTTGAGGATTAGTATCTTTCAACAATTCTAGAACATTCTAAGCCATCATCTCTGCATATTACCTTTTTTCCTATTTCATTACTTATTTCCCATTGAAACCATGATTTTATATAGTTGAGACTTTTCACTGTATCTTTTAATATTTTTTATCCTCTTTTTAGTATTTTTCATCTCACTGTCTTTCTGGGCTGTATTTGTTGTATTTTCTTCAGCTCCGTATTTTCAATTCACTAATTCTTTCTTCTACTATATCTAATCTTAAATTTGAAACAGTTTGGCAAATTATATCTTATGAGCCAAATCTGGCACGTAGCTTGTTTTTAGGTTTTTTTGTTTGTTTGTTTTGAGACATGGTCTTTATCAACCAGGCTGGAGTGCAGTGGCACAATCACAGCTCATTGCATCCCTGACCCCCTGCACTCAAGATATCCTCCCACCTCTCAGCCTTCTGAGTAGCTGGGACTACAGGCATGTGCCACCATGCTCAGCTAATTTTTGTGCTTTTTGTAGAGGTGGAGTTTCACGATGTTGGCCCAGGATGGTCTCAAACTCCTGGGCTCAAGTTATCTACCTGTTTTGACCTCCCAAAGTGCTTGGCTTACAGGTGTGAGCCACCATACCTGGCCTGTTTTTATATGGTCTTTGAGCTAAGAATGTTTTTTAAATTTGTAAAGCGTTGTAAAGAAAACCAAATAATATGTGACAGAAATCTATATCACCCATGAAGCCTAAAATATTTCTTACCTGGTCATTTGCACACACACACACACACACACACACACACACAAAGCAAAAGAAAAAAAGCCGACTAATTTAAATTATTCCATGTTGATACATCTTTTTTCTTTTCTTTTTGTTTCTTTCTTTCTTCTTCTTCTTCTTTTTTTTTTTTTTTGTTTTTTTTTTTTGTTTGTTGTTTTTTTTTTTTTTGAGACAAACTCTCACTCTGTCACCCAGGCTGGAGTACAGTGACGTGATCTCGGTTCATTACAACTTCTGCCTCTTGGGTTCAAGCAATTCTCCTGCCTCAGTCTGCCAAGTAGCTGGGATTACAGGCCCTCACCACCATGCATGGCTCATTTTTATATTTTTAGTAGAGATGGGGTTTCACCACGTTGGCCAAGCTGGTCTCGAACTCCTGACCTCAGGTGATTTGCCACCTCAGCCTCCCAAAGTGCTGGGATTGTAGACATGAGTTACTGTGCCTGGCCCAAAAATCTTTTTTCAATTATAGAAAATTTCAAACATACAATATATAGAAAAGGATTGTGACCTACATTCTTGTAACCTAAATTCAAGCAATTTAATGTTTTGCCATATTTGTTACATTATATATATATTTTTGCTGAACTATATTAAAATAAATACTAGACTATTAAGTACTTCAGTATGTGTCTCTTTTAAGAAAGAACACTCTCCTAAATAACCCAATATTATTATCACATTTAATTAAATTAATAATAATTCTTAAATACTATCTAATATGCAGTCCATTCAAATGTATCCAGTCATCTCCAAAATAGCTTTGTTTGTTTGTTTGGGTTTTTCTTTTTTTGTTGTTGCTTTTTTTGTTTTGTTTTTTTGAGACAGGGCCTCACTCTGTCACCCAGGCTAGAGTGCAGTGGTGTAATCTTGGCTCACTGCAACCTCCACCTCCTGCATTCAAGTGATTCTCCTGCCTCAGCCTCCCGAGTAGCTGGGATTACAGGCAGGCCACCACCATGGGCAGCTAATTTTTGTATTTTTGTAGAGAAAGCATTTTACCATGTTAGTCAGACTGGTCTCGAACTCCTGACCTCAAGTGATCTGCCTACCTCGGCCTCCCAAAGTGCTGGGATTACAGGCATGAGCCACTGTGCCTAGCCTTCCAAAATAGCTTTGATGGCTAGATTTTCAAACAAGGATCCAGCCAAGAACCACACACTGTATTTTGTTGTTTTATCCTTAAGTTTCTTTTAATTTAGGATCATCCCTCCTCTTTCCCCAGTCCCCCCTTTTTTTGACATTGGCTTTTTTATTAAACCAGGAAAGTGTATTATGTCTACTTTCTGGATTTATCTACTTCCTCATGGTCATCCAAGGTATTTTTTATTTAACTGTTTTGGTTAGGTATGAAAATTGATTTGGTTATTTTTCAAATCTGCTTGATATTTCTTTATAGGGGTCTATAGAGTGATGGAGATACTAATAATCGTTATTGTGCATCTGTTCCCAACTTCATGTTTAGTGACATCATGTTGGCAGCTTGAAATCAGCCATGCTATATTGTTTATATATAAACAAAATATTTACAGCATGGAAATCAGCAAATGCTATAAACCATGGCATGGCTTATTGTTTTACTGATTGTCTAGACTTAAGAAAGTGATGGAAAAAATGTTAGCAATTCAAATTAAACTTAAAGTTCCGTTGCGTCTATAGTTATTACATTTGAATAGCACAGCAAATCAAGGAAACAGTTATCCAGTATATGAAAATTATTATCTGATTCAGCAAATAAGCAAATCACATTATTGATGAAGTTCTAACATATTGACATGGTTTGGCTCTGTGTCCCCACCCAAACCTCATCTTGTAGATCTCATAATTCCCACATGTTGGGATCTCATAATTCCCACATCTCATGAGATCCAGTGGTTTCAAAAATGGGAGTTTCCCTGTACAAGCTCTCTCTTTGCCTGCCGCCATCCATGTAAGATGTGACTTGTTCCCCTTTGCCCTCCACCATGATTGTGAGGCCTCCCCAGCTATGTGTAACTGTAAGTCCATTAAACCTCTTTTTCTTCCCAGTCTCAGGTATGTCTTTATCAGCAGCATGAAAACAGGACTAATGCAGTAAATTGACACCAATAGAGTACTGCTCTATTGGTACCAATAAGGTACTGCTGTAGATACCTGAAAATGTGAAAGTGACTTTGGAACTGGGTAACAGGCAGAGGTTGAAATAGTTTGTAGGGCTCAGGAGAAGACAGGAAAATGTGGGAAATTTTGGAGCTTCCTAGATACTTGTTGAATGACTTTGACAAAAATGCTAATAGTGATATGAACAACAAGGTCCAGGCTGAGGTGGTCTCAGATGGAGATGAGGAGTTTGTTGGGAACTGGAGCAAAGGTGACTCTTGCTATGCTTTAGCAAAGAGACTTGTGGCATTTTGTCCCTGCCCTAGAGATTTGTGGAACTTTGAACTTGAGAGAGATGATTTAGGGTATCTGGTGGAAGAAATTTCTAAGCATCAAAGCATTCAAGAGGTGACTTGGGTGCCATTAAAGGCATTCAGTTTTATAAGTGAAGCAGAGCATAAAAGTTCAGAAAATTTGCAGCCTGACAATACAATAGAAAAGGAAGTCCCATTTTCTGAGAAGAAATTCAAGCTGGCTGCAGAAATTTGTGTAAGTAATGGGGAGTCGAATGTTAATTCCCAAGACAAGGGGGAAAATGTCACCAGGTCACGTCAGAGGTCTTCATAGCAGCTCCTCCCATCACAAGCCCAGGGGCCCAGGAGGAAAAATGGTTCTGTGGGCTGGGCCCAGGGTCCCCATGCTGTGTGCAGTATAGGGACTTGGTGCTCTGCATCCCAGTCATCCCAGCTCTGACTAAAAGGGGCCAAGGTATAGCTCAGGCCATGGCTTTAGAGGGTGCAAGTCCCAAGCCTTGGCAGCTTCCACGTGGTGTTGAGCCTGTGGGTGCACAGAAGTCAAGAATTGAGATTTGGGAACCTCTGCCTAGATTTCAGAGGATGTATCAGAATGCCTGGATGTCCAGGCAAAAGTTTGCTGCAGGGTGGAGCTTTCATGGAGAACCTCTGCTAGGGCAGTGCAGAAGGGAAATGTGGGGTTGAAGCTGCCACACAGAGTCCCTACTGGGGAACCACCTAGTGGAGCTGTAAGAAGAGGGCCATTGTCCTCCAGACCCCAGAATGGTAGATCCACTGACAGCTTGCACTGTGTGCCTGGAAAAGCCACAGACACTCAATGCCAGCCCATGAAAGCAGCCAGGAGGTAGGCTTTACCCTACAAAGCCACAGGGGTGTAGCTGCCCAAGACCATGAGAACTCACCTCTACCTCTTGCATCACTGTGACCTAGATGTGAGACATGGAGTCAAAGGAGATCATTTTGGAGCTTTGACTGCCCAGCTGGATTTTGGACTTATATGGGGCCTGTGGTCCCTTTGTTTTGGCCAATTTCTCCCATTTGGAACAGCAGTATTTACCCAATGCCTGTACCCCATTTGTATCTATATCTAGGAAGTAACTTAACTTGCCTTTGATTTTACAGGCTCATAGGTGGAAGGGACTGGCCATGTCTCAGATGGGACTTTGGACTGTGGACTTTTGAGTTAATGCTGAAATGAGTTAAGACTTTGGGGGACTGTTGGGAAGGCATGATTGATTTTGAAATGTGAAGACATGAGATTTGGGAGGGGCCGGGGGCAGAATGATATGGTTTGGCTGTGTCCCCACCAAAATCTCATCTTATACCTCCCACAATTCCCACGTTTTGGGACATAGTTGAATCGTGGGGGCGGGTCTTTCCCATACTGTTCTTGTGATAGTGAATAAGTCTCACAAGATCGGATGGTTTTAAAACTGGGAGTTTCTCTGAACAAGCTGTCTTTGCCTGGTGCCATCCATGTAAGATGTGACTTGCTCCTCCTTGCCTTCCACCATGATTGTGAGGCCTCCCCAGCCATGTGGAATAGTAAGTCCATTAAACCTCTTTTTCTTCCCAGTCTTGTGTCAGTCTTTATCAGCAGCATGAAAACAGACTAATACACATATGTCATTGTCATTTCATTTTATTTTTCTCCTTATCATAAGTGTCAACCAACATTCCAGTTAGAGCTATGGTGAATTACAACAATAGGTTGGCTATGGATATGAAAAAATGTTCAACATCAGCAGTCACCAGAGAAATGCAAATTAAAACCACAATGGGATATCATCTTATACCAGTCAGAAAGGCTATTACTAAAGAGACAAAAAAAAAAAAAAAAAAAAGATACCTGCACTTATATGTTTATCCCAGCACTATTTATGATAGCAAAGATATGGAATCTACCTAAGTGTCCATTAATGAATGATTGCATAAAGTGTGGTAAACATACACAATGGAATGCTATTCAGCCATGAAAAAGAGTGAAATCATTTGCAGCAACATGGATGGAACTGGAGGCCATTATCTTAAGTGAAACAACTCAGACACAGGCAAATATCACATGTTCTCACTTATAAGTGGGAGCTAAATAATGTGTACATATGGACGTAGACTGTGGAGTGATAGACAATTGAGACTCAGAATGGTGAGGGGTTTGAAGGGGGTAAATGATGAGAGATTACTTAATGGGTATAATGGCCATTAGTTGGGTGATAGATACACAAAAACCCCAGACTTTACCACTACGCAATCAATGCATGTAACAAAATTGTACTTGTACTCCATAAACTTATAAAAATAATTAATAAAGGATTACTTATTAATAATTGTATCTACGGATACAAGAGTTTGGCAAAAACAGCAAACGTATATTATAAGAATCAATTGTCTATATGGAATTTACAAAGAGTATTATATATTTTATCGTTATTATTTGTAAATTATGTGCTATACATCCTTTATATCTGTAAAGTTTATGTGTGTATATATGCATGCTTTTTTTGCCACATCGTGGAGTGGACCCCAAGACTTATTTCCTGACCTCCAGTTTGGGGCAGCCATCAGAGTGCAAGTTAAAAGTCTCCAGGATCCTGCCGAAACCTTCAGAGTACCAGCCAGTTTCAAGGTTCCTTAATCCTCAGTTTTGGGGTCTGTGGATTACGTATATTTGTGTTAGTTCAGAAGGATACACCTAAGAGGATATATCTCAGTTCACTGAGGATACACCTAAAATATATTTTATTTATTTATTTATTTTTATTTTTATATTTATTTATTTATTTATTTATTTATTTATTTATTTATTTGAGATGGAGTCTCACTCTATCGCCCAGGCTGGAGTGCAGTGGTGTGATCTTGGCTCACTGCAAGCCCCGTCTCCTGGGTTCAGGCCATTCTCCTGCCTCAGCCTTCCGAGTAGCTGGGACTACAGGCACCGGCCACCACACCCAGCTAACTTTTTTGTATTTTTTTTAGTAGAGACGAAGTTTCACCATATTAGCCATGATGGTCTCAATCTCCTGACCTCGTGATCTGCCCGCCTCGGCCTCCCAAAGTGCTGGAATTACAGTCGTGAGCCACCGCGCCCGGCCCTTGTTTAATATTTTATTCAGCATTTAGGTTTTTCTTTAGGAGGATCATTCAGACTCATGGTTTCCATTGATTCCCGGCTACACGGGGTTGGCTAACCTTTAGGATTTGCTTATTAATTATACCTGTTCACTCCACAAGGATGCAGACTCAGTCATCTAAGTACGTGCAGCAAATAAGCAGACTATAACTGATTGTTATGCCACTTCCTGTCTCCTCATGAAACCTGCTTGGACTTAGGGTGTGATGCTTTGGGGGGCTCCATTGTTCTGAGTTGCTTTGTTGTGCTTTCAATTTGTGAATGGGTACAGGTGGCTTTGGCTTGGGTGTGATTTATTATTAGTAGTAGTAGTATTTTGGTCCTTCTGCAGTCCTGCTAAGGTTGAGTAGAGCAGCATTCCACAAAAAGGGGGGATGGGATTCATTTTAATGGGCATCCTTGGCTGACTGATAAGCAGCTGGGCCCCTGTCTCAGTCTGCTCTGGCTGCCATCACAAAATACCACAAACTGGGTGGCTGAAAAAACAGAGTTATTTCTCCCAGTTCCGGAGGCTGGAAGTCCAAGATCAAATGTCAGCCAGCTCACCTCCTGGTGAGGGCTGTCTTTCTGGCTTACAGATGGCTGCCTTCTCTCTGTGTCCTCACATGGCAGACAGTGAGTGAGCAAGCTCTCTAGTGCCTCTTCTCTTAAGGACACTAATGCTGTGGGGTCAGGGCTTCACCCTTGTGGCCTCATTGAAACTTAATTAATTCTTTACTCCAAATGCAGCCACATGGGGGATTAGGGCTTTAATATATGAATTTAGAGGGGACGCAATTCAGTCTATAGCAGGCCCTCTGAAGAGGAGGCCCAGTATGAGTTCTAGAGGCAGACAGACCCAAGTTCAAAGCCCAGCTCTGCCATTCACTAACATTGTGAAATATCTTTCTGACCCTCAGTTTCCTATTCTGAAAAGTAAAAGCAAAAAGTTCAATTTCAGAGGGTGCCTGTAATGATTAAATTAGAAAATGTATAAAAAGTAGCCAGCACAGTGCCTGGCACACCACAGGGGCTCCACAAATAGTTGCCAAGATGATGTCACTTAAAGTGTAGTCCACGGACCAGCAACAGCAGCATCACGTGAGGTCCTGATAAAAATACAGAATGTCGGGCTCCATCCTGGACCTGCCAGATCAAGATCTGCATCTTAACACCATCCCTAGTGATTTGAATGCACGCTGAAGTTTGAAAAGCACTAAAGTAAATGCTATGAGTTGGCCCAGTTTGGCAATAAGGCATATTGGGACTGCTGTGACATAAATCAGGGGGCCATCACGATGAGCCAGGGCCAGCCAGCATTGTGATTTCATTTGACCCAGCTCAGCTCTAAGCAATGCTTGAATGGAGGAAGGGAAGGGAGCCAAAGCCTGGCGACCAAGACTCTTGACAGCTGACGGCAGGCAAAGTTTCCCAACCATCCAACTGCATCATCTCTAAGGGCAAAGCTGGGCGAGGCCCCAGCTGGTGCTGCTGCTATCCAGGGGCTCTGGTTGGTGGGCTGGGTCAGTGGTCAGCAGTGGATACAGAAGGCTCTTCCTCAGCTAGTTTCTTTCCCGCCTTGTCTGAGCTACCAGTTGTTGAGAGAAACTGCCACTTCTCTCTCAACTCTGGGCCTTTGCACCTGATGCTTTCTTCAGTGCTTTTTTCTCCTGGCTCTTTCCTACTTATCTTTGAATGGCCAGCTTAAGGCTACTTCCTCCAGGAAGCTGTCTCATAATAATATTAATTCAAAAGCTGTCTCATAATAATAATCCTCAGCTGCTCCTGTCCTCGCAGGTGTCTACCCAGGGCTCACTCTCACCACACTGCCATATGGATGACTGTGCCCTTGTCTGCCTCCCTGCTAGTGAGAGGTGAAGCCAGCTGGACTTCCTGGGTCGAGAGGGGACTTGGAGAACTTTTCTGTCTAGCTAAAGGTTTGTAAACACACCAATCAGCACTCTGTGTCTAGCTAAAGGTTTGTAAACGCACCAATCAGCAGTCTGTAAAAACGCACCAATCAGCGCTCTGTGTCTAGCTAAAGGTTTGTAAACGCACCAAAAAAAACGCACCAATCAGCGCTCTGTGTCTAGCTAAAGGTTTGTAAACGCACCAATCAGCACTCTGTAAAAACACACCAATCAGTGCTCTGTGTCTAGCTAAAGGTTTGTAAATGCAACAATCAGCACGCTGTAAAAAATGGACCAATCAGCACTCTGTAAAATGGACCAATCAGCGCTCTGTAAAATGGACCAATCAGCAGGATGTGGGCAGGGCCAAATAAGGAAATAAAAGTTGGCCACTGAGCCAGCAGCTGCAACTTGCTGAGGGTACCTTGTGTCCCCTGGGAGGTTGGTTCTTTTGCTCTTTGCAATAAATCTTGCTGCTTGGTCACTGTTTGGGTCTGTACTACCTTTATGAACTGTAACACCCACCATGAAGGTCTGCAGTTTCACTCCTGAAGCCAGCAAGACCATGAACCCACCGGGAGGAACAAACAACTCTGGACGTGCCAACTTTAAGAGCGGTAATACTCACTGAAAAGGTCTGCAGCTTCACTCCTGAAGTCAGCGAGACCACGAACCCACCAGAAGGAAGAAACCCTGGACACATCTGAACATCTGAAGAAATGAACTCCGGACACACCATCTTTAAAAACTGTAAGACCCCGACGATCTGTGGCTTCATTCTTGAAGTCAGTGAGACCAAGAACCCACCGGAAGGAACCAATTATGGACACACTAGCTTCTTGAAAAAGTCTGAACAGCCTTGATGTTTGGGAGGTGAGCTTAGGATCCAACAGTGCCTCTGCCACTTTCCATCTCCATGACTTTGAGCAAGTCTCTGAATTTCTCAGAGCTTCACTTTCCTTATCGGTAAAATGGAGACAGCTCTTTCGAGGCTTGAATAAGGTTAAGGGAAACACACTATGCAAAACTTTGAGGCCACGATTCAGGTGCGCAAGAAACATCATACTTCCTTATTTTCTTTAGTTCAGGTTAAGTTTGACTGCAGTAGGCTGGAGGGAAGTTTCATTGCCCCTGCAGGGCCTTCCTTCCTTCCCTCTCTTTGCTCACACAGTAATATTGGAAACTTTCATGATGTCCAGAGAATGAGAGAAAGGCCTGAGATCTGGAGTCCCACCCTGGACATCAGATTTGTGCACTGGAGTGTGCAGGATGATGTAGTAGGTAAAAGGGAATTGGTCCCACCTCCACTACACACCGGCTATGTAGCCATGGGAAATTTGCTTGATCTGTCAGTTTTCTCCTCCTTAACATGGGGATGATGATAGTGCCAACCCCACAGGGTAGTTTTGAGCACACAACTGATCTATAGAAAGCTTTTAGCATAGAGTGAGTGCAAAGCATGTTGATTTAAGAAAGGTTAACTAGGCCAGGCGTGGTGGCTCACGCCTGTAATCTCAACACTTTGGGAGGCTGAGGCGGATGGATCACTTGAGGTTAAGCATTCAAGACCAGCCTTGCCAACATAGTGAAACCCGTCTCTACTAAAAATACAAAAATTAGCTGGGCATGGTGGTGGGCGCCTGTAATCCCAGCTACTCAGGAAGCTGAGGCAGGAGAATCGCTTGAACCTGGAAGGCAGAGGTTGCAGTGAGCTGAGATTGCGCCACTACACTCCAGCCTGGGTGACAGAGTGAGACTCCATCTCAAAAAAAAAAAAAAAAAAAAAAAAGGAAAGGTTAACTGTTGCCATTATTATTATGTATAATGGGAGTCAATGTAAATTGAAGTGATTGTTTATTATTGATTGTATAGTCAGCCATCTTGCTAAATTTTTATTTCTAATTGTTTATTGATTCTTTTGGTTTTCAATGTAATCGCATAATTTGCCACTATAGTTTTGTTTCCTCCTGTCTGAACCTTATTCCTTTAATTTCATTATCCTGTCTTATGACCTGACTTTGATCTCTGCAGCTGTGCTAAGTAGAAGGGGTGACAGTGGGCATTGTCCTCATCTGGATTTTAAAGGAGATGCTTCCTGTATTCCCCACAAAGAATGATGTGTTCCTACGGCCCAGAGTTCCCCAAACTTTTTGGCACCGGGAACTGGTTTTGTGGAAGACAATTTTTCCATGGAGGGGGGTGGGGCGGTGGGTATGGTTTCTCATAAGGAGCATGCAACCTAGATACCTCACATGCACAGTTCACAACAGGGTTGGACCTCCTGTAAGACTCGAATCCCGCAGCTGATCTGACAGAAGGTGGAGCTCATAGTAATGCTCGCTAACCTGCCACTCACCTGCAGCTGTGCAGCCTGGTTCCCAACAGGCCACAGATCAGTACAGGGTGGTGTGGGGGACCCCTGTCATAGCCTTTCAGTAAATTATGTAATCGATGTGTTTACCTTCTTTCATGCCTATTTGTGGATCTCTCTCCACTGGTCTTTAGACCCTTGTCAACAAGAGACTGCATCTGCCATGAATTGGACAAATTCCCCCAGGGTTGAACTTAGCAGAGACTGGCATTAGCCAAAGTTCTAGGCTGCCTGCTCCATTTTGAGGCTGCCCCTGAGTCCAGCCTTCCACCCCATCTCCCAGCCCTCAGCTCCCACCACTAGTCCTCTTGTCCCACGTCTGGTTGATTATGAGAGGTGTGTGGAAAAACTTCACCTTCCTGTTCACACCCAGGAGTGGATGAACAGATCCAGGGATTAGGTGTTTGTTGGCCTTTGTCTTGAATCCTGCCTCCTAACCTCAAGCCAAACAAGGCCACAAACCAAATCCAGCCCAGAGCATTGGCCCAGCCATCCATCCATCACCACAGGCCATATCTTCGCTAGTTGTGGGAAGCCCTTTCCCAGATTCTCGCTTAAGATTCCATTCAGGGAGCCCCAATAAGCTGGGTGCGATGCAGTGACACTCTGGGGAGTCTGGCTTCCACACACTGCAGATAAACAGACCCCCCTCTCTCTCTTTCACCTTGGAGACCCTTTGCCTCTCCACACTCTTGCCGCGCTTCCTCCCTGTCCATCAAGCCCAGGCCTTGAAATCTCCCAGTTCTCCCTTTACACTCCACACCTTATTAATATCACTTTATCATTGGCAGGTATGAGGCAGAAGCTTCCTCTCCTAAGGGGTGGTGGAGGGAGGCAGCCCTCTTTGGCCAATAGCCAGCATCTGGCCACAGATGGCCCCACTTAGACCTGGCTGTGGGAGTGACCCCAGATCTTCTCAGAACCTATGGTTTTATGCATGATTCCTATTTTCTGGAACTGTCTGGCTCTCTCACAACTCCATGTATCTGTCTCTCCCTACTTAGCACATAGTGAGAAATACAAATGTTTGTACTTTGTAGACAGACATATGTTTAATAAAGAACGCCTACAAGGGTCTGCAGGGTTTGCAGTGGTCACTTGATTGTTCATTCTGCCCCAAGCTCCTTCGGTAGAACCAGAACCCACGTACTATGGTCTGAATCTCTGTGCCCCTTCAAAATTCGTGATGAAACCCTAACCGCCAATGTGATGGTATTTGGAGGTACAGCCTGTGGGAGGTAATGAGGTCATGAGAGCAGAGTCATTATGAATGGAATTGGTGCCCTTTTGAAGGAGGTCCGAGAGAGCCCAGTCATCCCTTCCATCTGCGAAGACACAGCAAGAAGGTGCCATTTAGGAGAAGGTGGGCTCTCGCCAGATACTGAGTCCACCAGTGTTTTGATCTTGGACTTTCCCGCCTCCAGAACTGTGAGAAATTTCTGTTAAGCCATCCGTTTTCATTATAGCAGCCCGAGCAAGCTAAGACCCCAGTGAGGGGTCTGGGGCCTGGAGGACCATTGGTAGAGTCAGGGCCTTGGGGACATGCTTTTGGAAGCCCTGCCTGACATTATATAGAACATATTAAAAAGACCCCTAACATTTCACATTAAATACAAATTTGCCATAAAATAATTTGAAATTATCCGGAGACATTTCTATCTCTTCTTTTTGCTACCAAAGCATACTTTCAAATTTTGTTACAACATTTTTCATATGTACAGAAAGTAGACAAAGTATAATACAATACAAATCTGTAGGATTCACCACCTAGCTTAGAAATAAAATGTTACCCAGAGGGTTGAAACATCCTGTGTGGCCTCTCTGAGCCACTCTCCTTACAGCAGAGATAACTACCACCCTAAATTTGGAGGATATTGTTCCCATTCATTTCCTTAAACTTGATATATATTCCTTACAGAGATATATATATATTCCTTACATATATTCCTTACAGAGATCTAAAGTGTTTGCCTTTTTTTTCAATTCTATTACAATGATCTATTAAAATACTTTTTGTAATTTTGTATGTGAAGTTATTTGGTTATGAGTTACATAAGTTATGATTGTTCTGATTTTTTAGTCATCGTTACTTAAATTCTTGAAGAAGGAGAAAAATCTAGCCAATAAATTGATTTCAAGTGTTATGACGTATTTCAGATATAGTTTATAAAGATGAAGTAATAGTATGTTTTGTGGACATTCAACAAAAGGGTCACTAATTTTGACTTTGCAGTTTTCCTTTCATATTTTGAGGCCAGTAATTTTTTTTCTCCAATCTTATAAATCTTTATGTGTGTATGAAAACCTCCTAGGACCTAGCACTTTAAGGACTTCACACTACTGCCTCTCCCAGTCTTGCCACAAGAGTCCTCGATGGGTACACAGCAGCAATGATACCAGAAGCCAAACTAAAGGTGGTGGTCTGGAGCACCTACTGAGCCAGGGCCGTGTCCTAAGCATTTTGGATCCATTAATTCACTTACTCCTACAAGGTAGGCGCTACTGCCAGCCCATTTTCCAGAAATAGACACAGCATGGTCACGGCCAGGTAGAAAGGGGTGGGGCTGGGATGTGAACCCAGGCAGTTTGGACACTTCATGATTCTGCGTGCCATTTTCTGAGCCCCAAATGTACATATATGTAGGTGTATTTTCTCAGACTCCTCACAAAAACCAGGAATTATCCCCATTTTACAGGGGAGGAGACTGACCCAGAGAAGCTCAGGGACTTGTTCCAGGTCACACAGCTGAAAGTGACAGATTCTGTGATTCCAAACACTGCCTATGCCTTTAAGGACTCCACACAACTGCCTCTCCCAAACTTGCCACAAGGCAGCCAGGGTGAGTTCCCCATACCAACTCACTACAGCCATCTCACCCCTCTTTCTATTGCACAGCCTTGCCGGGGAGGGGGGTGGGGGCAGTCCTGCATGTGTTACGAGAGGGTGTACACAGCACCAGGGGCCAGAGGACCTGACCTCACCGCAGTTCTCTGTCTCTGTTAGCCCGGGCCACTGCAGTCAGGAGGGGGCTATTTGAAGACCCTTGGCCCAGGCATGGCTTCTCCCCACTCCTCCCCACCATCCTTCTCTCTCTCTGGGTGGCTCTCCTGCCCAGGGCAGGTGGGAATCTGGCTGGTTGCTTCCCAGGTGAGATAGTCTCAGCTGGCTGCCTCTCCTCCCCCAGGATCGAGACTTATCAGTCATCAGAATCATTCCTGCCATCCGGACCCAGCTCAAGGTCATCCCCAGAAGGTTCCAGCACCTGCTTACTACACAGGCCCCCTTCTGCCTTGCCTAGAAATGAGGAGAGAGGGGGTGGCTGTTGTTTTTTTTTTTTTTTTTACGAGCCAGATCCTTGCCTGGAGTCCTCTATATTCCAGTGCAGGGAACAGAGCCAGAGTAAAGTTAGAAGGTGAAAAGACAGCAGGCTTTAGACCAGAAGACCAGGGTTTGGTCCCAGGCTCTGTACCTCCCTCCTGTAACCTTGAACTAGTCACTTTCTCTTTCTGGGCCTCAGTTTCCCCAACTAGAAAGGGTGTTGTAGGGCTAGACACTCTCCAAGATCCTTGTCTTCTAGGAGTGTGTGACTAAATCTGTCCCCTGCACCAGAATATTGGGTTTGTGGCAGTATTGAGTTTATTATATTAATATATGATAAAAGATATATATCATATTATAAATTTTTCTTTAGTTAGAAATACGGGTAAACTCATCCCCTGCCATCTCAGGAAGAAAACTCACTGACTGTTCAGCCAAGAAGGAAAGAGGAGACTAAGATGGACCCAACATCTAGAGGAGAGAAGGAGGAAGCAGAGGCAGAAGCAGGAAGTGGGAAGCAGGAAGTGGGAAGGGAAGCCCAGCTTTCCAGTTCTGGCAGTGCAGAGCACTAGAACTGTAGATGGAGCTTTTGAAAATGGGATGCCTGAACCTTAGTGCAGCCAATCAAATCGGAATTTCTGGGAGTAGAGCTGGGTATGGGTGTTTTTGGAAACACCCCAGATGAGTGTGATGTGCCATGAAGGTCAAGAACCACCATTTGAGAGCAGTGGTTCTCAAACTTTGGTGTGCTTCTGAGCCCCCTAAAGAGCTTGGTAAATACAGGATGCCAAACCCCACCTGCAGAGTTTCCCACCCAGCCAGTCTGAATGGGACCTGTATTTATTTCCTGTGACTGTTGTAACAAATCACCACAGACTCTGTGGCTTAACCAACAGAAATCTGTTCTCTTACAGTTCTGGAGGTGTGAAATAAAAAATGAGTCTCACTGGGCTACCATCAAGGTGTTGGCTGTGTTCCTTCTAGAGGCTCAGGGAGAATCTGTTTCCTTGCTTGCCCCCTCTTCTAGAGGCCACCTGCACTCCTTGGCTTGTGGCCCCTTCCTCCATCTTCACAGCCAATAATTGCATCATTCCAACTTCTGCTTCCATTATCATATTTCCTCTGTCTCCAGCTCTCTTGCCTTTCTCTTTCACTTGTAAGGACCCTTGTGATTATATCAGACCCACCTAGATCATTCAGGATGACCTCTCCCTGTCAAGGTCCTTAACCTAAGCACATCTGCAAAGTCCTTTTTGCCATGTAAAGTAACATATTCACAGGTTCCAGGGACTGGAATGTGGACACCTTTGGTGGGGGTAGTGGGTGAGGGCATCATTCTGCCTCCCACAGGGCCTAAGAGTTTATATTTCTAGCAAGCTTCCAGGTGATGCTGATGCTGCTGGTCTGGGGACCATGGTTTGAGAACCCCCACTTTAGAGTCTATGGAAAATGAGATCAAACTGAGCTGCAGCTGCCCTGAAAAGTCATTCTCTAGATTTTAGCTAACATTAGCTGATCTGGTCTCTCTTTGGCTGCCTCTACCTCATGCCCAGGAAACCTAAAAACAACACAGAAACAAGACCTTCAGGGTAAGAGCAGTGTTTCCTTTGGATGCGACATGTTGGGAGAGTCACCTTAAGGTGGGAGCACACAGGCTCAGCCGATTTAAGTCACAGGCAGAATGGAGGATTATAAAATCTTTTTCTTCAAAAGCATGGGATGCTTCAAGTGGGACCCACATGGAGACAGAGTCCATTACTGGATGGTATTTTGAAGCTCTGTAGACGGAGGGGCTCCAAAGGCTCGTCTCCCTGCAGACTTTGACTTCTTGGTACCTACCACCTGGAGTATTCTCGTTCCCTCTCCCGTTACTATAACATTCTTTATTTTTTGAGACAGAGTCTCACTCTGTCGCCCAGGCTGGAGTGCAGTGGCGCGATCTTGGGTCACTGCAAGCTCCACCTCCTGGGTTCACGCCATTCTCCTGCCTCAGCCTCCCAAGTAGCTGGGACTACAGGCGCCCACCACAACGCCCGGCTAATTTTTTGTATTTTTAGTAGAGACAGTGTTTCACCCTGTTAGCCAGGATGGTCTTGATCTCCTGACCTAGTGATCTGCCTGCCTCAGCCTTCCAAAGTGCTGGGATTACAGGTGTAAGCCACTGTGCCTGGCCCCCACTTTTTTTTTTTTTTTTTTTTTTTGATACGGAGTCTCACTCTGTCACCCAGGCTGTAGTGCAGTGGTGCCCTCTCCGCTCACTGCAAACTCCGCCTCCCAGGTTCAAGTGATTCTCCTGCCTCAGCCCCCCAAGTAACTGGGACTACAGGCATGTGCCACCATGCCTGGCTAATTTTTGTATTTTTAGTATAGATGGGGTTTCACTGTGTTGGCCAGGCTGGTCTTGAACTCCTGACCTCATGATCTGCCCATCTCAGCTTCCCAAAGTGCTGGGATTACAGGCGTGAGCCACTGCACCTGGCCTTTTCTATAACATTTTAACCTCTTCTTCCCTAACTTCCTCTTCCTTTCCCTTCTCTTCCCTTCCTATCAGGTCCTGTCCAACTCCCACTAGAAACACTTTCTTCTGGAGCATTGCATTAATTCTCCTTCCAGATTTTACTGGCCATTCCTCTCCATTTCTCAACACTTTCTATGCCAACTGAGAATGATGCTCATTTAATTATTTTTTGTTGTTGTTTACTTATTTGCATCAGGTCTGGTTTCAGAAAGGACTTAAATGAGTCTAAGATGATCGAAGAACCCAAGCTCTATGTTGTGTTTGAGTTCGAATCTGCTGGAATCACTTTTTTTTAAATTTAACTTGCACAGCCAGTGAAGAGAAAAACTGCACCCAGGGGTCTGAGATTTTTCTAACAGAAGAACCTATAGTTCGTTTGTAACCTAAGTGAGCAAGTTTTAGTTCCTTCCACAAACATTTTCTATATTAAATGAATAATATAGATTGTTTTCACGGCTTCCCAGGTATGGGGACCCTGTACTCGACACTCAATAGCCACCTCCAGAAGAACTCTGGATTCATTTGCTCAGGAGACTTTTTGCTTCATCTTGGAAGAACCTAAATGAGACAGAGACTTGAAATTTAAATAAAAGTTTTTTCCCACTTTATCTTGATCCTTTCTTTTTTTTTTTTTTTGAGACAGTCTCACTCTGTCACCCAGGCTAGAATACAGTGGTGCAATCTCAGCTCACTGTAACCTCTGCCTCCCGGGTTATAATTCCCCTGCCTCAGCCTACTGAATAGCTGGGGCCACAGGTGCCTGCCACCATGCCCAGCTAATTTTTGTATTTTTAGTAGAGATGGGGTTTCACCATACTGGCCAGGCTGGTCTCGAACTCCTGACCTCAAGTGATCTGCCCACCTTGGCCTCCCAAAGTGCTAGGATTACAGGCCTGAGCCACCGCACCTGGCCTTGGTGTCGATTCTTTATGCTCTTAGGATCCTTGGAATGTATATGTTCTTCCATACCTCCCTTCTATTTCCTTCACTGAAATTCAAAGTCATTGACATAACAGTACTCCCTGTAGTTTCTTTTCATTTTAACCAAGTCTAAATCAAAGTGTTTTTTTTTTTTTTTTTTTTTTGGTGAGACGGAGATTTATTATTGTTGCAAAGGCTGGAGTGCAATGGCGCGATCTTGGCTCACCGCATCCTCTGCCTCCCAGGTTCAAGAGATTCTCCTGCCTCAGCCTCCCGAGTAGCTGGGATTACAGGCAAGTGTCACCATGCTCGGCTAATTTTGTATTTTTAGTAGAGACGGGATTTCACCGTATTGCCCAGGCTGATCTTGAACTCCTGACCTCAGGTGATCTGCCCGCCTTGGCCTCCCAAAGTGCTGGGATTACAGGTGTGAGCCACTGCACCCAGCCTATATTTTTTGAATTATAACTACTATTTTCTTATAGGGATACACAAAATGAAGCAAGATTATATAAGTCAAATGAAATAAGAATGAATAGGGTACAACAAGGCTAAGGACATAAAATTGAACCAGTAATGAAGCTACTGTAAAAAGACACACCATGGAGTTGTGCATTTTTGCTGCAGTGGGTACATATTTGGTGTGAGGTTTCCTGGCAGCCAAGACCAAAAGGGAAAACTAGTTAGTTACATAGTTCATAACTGTCCATGTGGTAGAAAATTAATCTACTGCTTAGGAATCTACAGCTGAAAGACCAGAAAGACCCTGTGGAAAGTGGGAAGCCACATCCTCAAGAACATCTTTCCAATAGATTAAAAGACGAGTTTTACAAAACATTTCTTTTGGCAAAACACAGGAGAGTAAAACTGATTCTGTAGGGAATGTTGTGATTCCTCCCAGGGATTCATTCCTCTTGTTCTGGCTTAGACCTGGGTTAATTTTAGAGTGTCTGGATCATCTGGTTGACCTTAAAGGAGTGTTAGATTCCCAGAAAATAGAAGGTTGGCCAGTTAGGAAGCATTCTGTTGCTTGATAATTGCAAGTAACAGAAAGTCCAGCCCTATTGGCTTTAATAAATATATTGCTGGGCTCATGTGATTTTAGAAGCTCAGTGGTAGTTTTAGCATCAGACAAGACTTTATTCAGAGCTTAAATGCTCTTGTCTTCCAAGTATGGGAGTATCCTGGACCCCCCCCCCACCACCAAATGCAACTAAAAAGTTAAAAGCCCAGCATAGCAGTGGGCCTGTGTAAGTCCTTGCTTCCTATAGTGACTTGTCAGATCAGTTATGATCAGTCAGATTTTGAAAACTATTCCTATATTTCTTCTTTATATTGACTGGGGAAGAGAAGGTGTTTTCCTCACCATTCTCAGTGAAAGTCCTGAGTTTCAATCTGATTGGATTAGATTAGGTCACACATTCATCCTTTAACCAATCACTGTAGACTGGAAAGCACTAATTAACCTAGGCTAGATTACATATCCTACCATTGACCTCACTAGACCGAGGATGAGCAGCTTGTCTGGGAACAGGGAACAGAAACAGTGGAGCAGAAACTCTTGGATTTTAGAATCAGACGGGTCCAGGTTAGTTCATTTTTTTATCAATTCAAAACACCGGGTGTAATGTACCAAATAAAACAGATCTAGTCCCACCCCTAACAGAGACATTAAAGCAGTGTATCAGTTATCTATTGCCATGTAACAAACCACTCCAAAACTTAGTGACCTAAACAATGACCATTTTATGTGCTCACCATTGTATGGGTCAGCAATTTGGGCTAGGCTTAGCTGGGTGATTCTTCTGGACTAATTCATGTGGCTGCAATTGGAGCTAGATGATCTAAATGGTCTCACTCCTAGGTCTGGCTGTTGATGTTGGCGGTTGACTGAGCCAGGGGCCACCAGCAGGCTAGCGGGGGCTGTTCACTCAGCAGCAGGGTTCCAAGAGGACGAGCCCAACACACACGTGCTTTTCAAGCCTGTGATTATCAGGGCTGTACTGCAACAATCTGCCGCAATCAGTAACAACCACATAAGAAGGCAATGACAAGTTATGATTATTGCTCTGAAGAGATTGAGCAGGATGGTATGAGAGAGTTACTATTCCAAGTGACCTCTGGGCCAGCAGCATTGGCATCACCTGGGAGTTGTGAGAAATCCAGCATCTCAGGCTCCACTGCAGGTCTCCTAAATCAGAATCTACAGTTTAACAAGATCCTCAGATGTGCGTGTAAGGTAAAGTTTCAGAAGCTGATGACTACTGGGGGGTACCGAGGAGTGAAGGAGGGGGAAGAAACAGCACAACTAGTTTATGCCACTTGGTGTGCTTCTCACATCCTCATAGTTTCTGCCGTGACCTGGCTACCAAGCCAGCAGGGGCCTTCTTCCACTGTCCTGGGGCTCCATAGGAGGGCCCCACATTCACAGTCTCACAGTGAGGACAGCTTTGGTTCAGTGGGTATCATCCAGAGGCAAGCACCTAAAACTGGAGTTCCACTGGGCTTGGCAGGGAGCTTGCCCCGATAGGTGGGAACAAATGGGGCCTCTGTTTATGCATACACAGTGCCAGGTGGGGACAGAGGCCAGTGTTGGAGCAGCCAGTTCTGAGCTCCCTAAATACCCCTAAGAAAGCCAGACCCTCAGGGCTGGTTGGTTCATCAGTCCCTCACCTGGCATGGAGGGTGATGGTGAGTCGTTACGTCCATAGCCATAAGGCTGTGAAGAGGCTTTCCTGGTGGGCAAGTGGGTGGCATTCTAGAATGCCATGCCAGAACGACTATGTGTCCCATTTACACAGGGCAATCCTGTTCACACCTGCCATCATGTTGTAATTATTAATAATGCCCCTTCTCATTCTGGTTTGGATCATAAATTAAAAGGGTCACCCTAATTAAAGCCTGAGTTTAATCTCAGAATGCAGGAAGGTGCCTCTGAAAGAGCACTGGACCCTGAATCAGGAATAGGAACTCTTGTCTTTCCCTGTTTCTGGCAAGCTGGGGGACCTCAGGCATGGCCCTTTTTCCTTCTGGCTTCAGTTGCCTTTTATGTCAGAATTGAGGGGTTGGATCAGACAATCCCTGCTAGCTGGGGAGTAAATGAATGTGAAATGTTATCCTTGGGGGCTCTGCTCCATCAGCTCCATGTTGATGAGGACATTGTTCTCTCTCTAGCATCTTTGATTCTATGTCCTCTGGGGACCCCACATTCTGCTAGATCCCCCCCCGGTCCACAGGTTGCAGGAATCCTGGACTGGTGTTTCTGAGGCTTTGTCTCAGGGCTCTGTGCCAGTGGGGCCGCACTGCCTGTCTGCCTGCCTACTCCCCATACTCTGCTCCACTGGGACCCTTCTTTAGTTTGTATTTCCAGGTTGTGTGACATTTGGTACAAATAACTTAATCACCTGTGACTGTTTCTCCATCTGCCATGGGAGATGGCGATGTTATTCTTGCAGGATCATGGATAGTGTACATAGCATCTGGCCCATTATAGGAACTCACCAAGGCATTTCTATGCCTCCTATGACTTAAAATTGACCACCTGGAGGGCTCAGTTCAAGTCTTCAATGAGTTGAGAACTAAAGGAAGTGATTTACAAATGTGAAGTCTCTAGAAGTTTCCTCTCTGTAACACTCTGCAACATTGTGAACATTTCTTTTTTAAAAAAAAAATTTACTTGTTTAAATAAATAAAAAATTAAATAAATTATAAATAAATAAAAAATAAATAAATAAAAATTATTTATTTAGAGACAGGCTCTTGCTCTGTCACCCAGGGCAGAGTGCAGTGGTGTGATCACATCTTACTGCAGCCTCCAACTCCTGGGCTCAAGCTATCCTCACGCCTCAGCTTCCCAAGTAGCTGGGACTACAGGCATGTGCCACCATGCTCAGTTAATTAAAAAATATATATTTTGTAGACAGAGAATCTCGCTATATTGTCCAGGCTGATCTCAAACTTCTGGCTTCAAGTGATCTTCCTGCCTTGGCCTCCCAAAGTGCTGGGAGTACGGGCATGACTCCGCATACCTGGTTGTAAGTGGAAGTTTCTATGAAAGTTGTCACTCCTCAGCTCTGCCTCACAGACTACATGTTCCACCTGCCATTTGACTAATTGCGGGGAGGAGGAAGGGAAGCAAAACGGACATTTTATCCTTTAAAAGGATCACATGGCTTCTGAGGGCTTTATCCTAAAAACACCATGTTGTGAAATCAAACTTTCTTGCCTGACTCTTGCTTCTGCAGTCTTACTTTGGGACACTTCACTCCAGCAGAAAGAGCACCACCTCTGCAATCTGACAGCCTTGTCCCCTCTGAACTCTACCGCTCTCTTTTTGACAAAGAAACATTGTCCCCAACTCACAGAATCATGAGGGTTATGCTAGGTGGGATTGTAAAATATCTGTCCTGTGGGAGGACTCAATAAACTTTGTCTTTTATCCTGTTCTCTTTCTGATTGCTGAGAATATGTACTTTTCTGTGGGGCAAGATAAGAAAGCAAGAGTTTTAATGTTCTAGTTTCTTTTTCTTTTCTTTTTTTTTTTTTTGAGATGGAGTCAAACTCTGTTGCCCAGGCTGGAGTGCAATGGCGCAATCTTGGCTCACTGCAAGCTCAGCCTCCCGAGTTCACACCATTCTCCTGCCTCAGCCTCCCAAGTACCTGGGACTACAGGTGCCTGGCTGTTTTTTTTTGTGTGTTGTTGTTGTTGTTTGTATTTTTAGTAGAGACGGGGTTTCATCATGTTAGCCAGAATGGTCTCAATCTCCTGACCTCGTGATCTGCCCGCCTTGGCCTCCCAAAGTGCTGGGATTACAGCCTGAGCCACTGTGCCCAGCCTAATGTTGTAGTTTCTATTGCTGCATAACAAATGATCCCCAAATGTACCTGCTTGAAGCAATAGGCTTTTTGCTCATGATTTTGTGGGCCAGAAATTTGGGAGGCTCCTCTGGGCAGGTCTTGCTGGGGATTTCTCATGTAGTTATGGTCAGATACTAGATGGTGCTGTCATTATCTGAAGGCTCAAATGGGCTGGGTGTCCAAGATGACTCACTCACCCCTGGCAAATGATGCTGACTCTTGGCAGAGGACACCATTTGGGACTGTCAACCAGATGACTTGCATGTGCCTCTTCGGCATGACAGTCTTGGCTAGTTGGATTTGTTACATGGAGGCTGACTTTCCCCAGGAGCAAGCAACTCAAGGAGACCAAGCAAAAACTGCATGACTTTTTATGACCTAGTCTCAAAAGTTACATACCATTGTTGCAGGACTTTTCCTTAGTTCAGTTAAAGATGGGGTCCTTGTCCGTCTCATGGCCATGAAAATTTAGGTTCACAGATGGTTTGGAGGGTGAGTAAAGCAGGATTTTATTGGGTGAAAAGGGGAAAAAAGGAGGAAACAGGGACTCTCGCAAGGCCAGAGTGCCTCCGTTAGAGCACTTCCCCTCCCCACCGTTTGAATCCCAGATTCCACACAGGAAGAGGAGGAGCCTGACTCCTCCCCGCTGCAAAGGGCGTGAACTTCTGTGGCTCCACCCAGTGCCCAGGCTGGTTGGAGCTTTTTCCGGGGAGCCCTTCCTACCTGGCTGTCTCACCATCACTTCTGCCATACTTATTTGTGGAAACCAGATTCGAGAGGAGGACACATAGAGCTCACTTCTCCTTGGAAAGAATAGCAAAGTAACATTGTTGGCTAGCATGTGGATGGAAGACATTATTGAGGCCATCCTGTGAAATACAATTTGTCACATCTCCCAAAGTCATATGTAAATGGGAGCTTTTTAGCAGTCAGGATTCTTGCTCATAAACTACAGAAACTGGCTCTGGTTAGTTTAAGTGAAGATAACTTATTTGAAGACCTTTAGGACTCACAGAATTGATGGAGGTTGGAAGAACAAGATTGGAAAATGAGTCAGAACCAAGGAGCTCTGGAGGACTGGGTGGCAGGTGCCCCAACAACGGAGAGAGCATAAGGGCTGTCCAGTCCAAATAGCCTGAGCCGCCACTGCTAGAATAAATATGACCTCCACGTACCCAGCTCTAACAGGCAACACTTAGGAAGAGCGAGTTGATTGGTTGAGTCACATCCTTGCCTCCTGATTGGACCAGCATAGACAGAGGGAGGAGCCATTTAGACCTCTTGCTTTCTTAGTGGGAAGCTAGGACGTCCTCCCGCAGAGATTGTGCTCAGTATGAGATTCTGCAAAGGAGAGGTAGAATGCTTTTGGGGCTGAGTGGGGGAAGGGTGGGTAGATGTTGGATATTCCCAAATGGCAAACGTCCCCCCAGAGAGCCCACAGACTCAGACATCCAACCTGCTGTAGTTAGTGCCCGCATTACTACAAGGAGTGGAGAGCTAAAGAGGAAGCTCAGAGGGAGCAGAATATCCTCAAAATATTAAAGGACTGGCACTTTGAGAAGCAATTTGATTTGTTCAACACAGGTAGTTGTAGCACAGATTTTTGGCTCAATACCAGGAAGAACTTAAATTTTTTAAAAAATTGTATGTTTAGTGCTTTGAGTATGTAATGCAGTCACTGAAAAAATACTGAAAGCAACGCTGTGAAAGTCAGTCCCCCTCCCACTACTGTTCCTTATCCACTTACCCCTTACTTAATTCCCCACCTTCACTTCTGATGCTAATCTTAATAGTGTCTTGTTTATGTTCCCATAGATTAGTTTTTCCTTTTGAGTTTTTAAATTTTACTTTTGGCCAAGTATGGTGGCTCATGCCTAAAAGTGAGACCCCATCGCTCCAAAAAAAAAAAAAAAAAAAAAAAAAAAAAAGCTGGGTGTGGTGGTGTACACCTGTAGTCCCAGCTACTCAGGAGGCAGAGGTGGGAGAATTGCTTGAGCCCACGAGGTAGGCTGCAGTGATCTCACCACTGCCCTCCAGCCTGGGAGATAGGATGAGACCCTGTCTTAAAAACAAAAAAAAAAAGAAAGAAAGAAAGATAAAATTTACTTTAAAAACTGTGTGAGGATATACATAACATAAAATTTACCATTTTAACCATTTTTAAGTGTATTGTTCAGTGACATCAAATACTTTCACATTGTTGTGTGAACATCGTCACCATCCAGCTCCAAAACTTTTTTCTTTTATTTATTATTTATTTTTGTTTTCTTTATTTATTGTTTTGAGACGGAGTTGTGCTCTGTCTCCCAGGTTGGAGTGCAGTAGTGTGATCTTGCTTCACTGCATCCTCCACCTCCCAGGTTCAAATGATTCTCCTGCCTCAGCCTCCTGAGTAGCTGGGATTACAGGTGCCCACCATCACACCCAGCTAACTTTTTTGTATTTTTAATAGAGACAGGGTTTCACCATGTTGGCCAGGCTGGTTACAAACTTCTGACGTCAAGTGATCCCCCCACCTCAGCCTCCCAAAGTGCTGGGATTACAGGCGTAAGCCACTACACTGGGCCCAGAAATTTTTCATCCTGTGAAACTGACACACTGTACCCATTAAACAATCACTTCCCATTCTTCCCTTCCCCAGCCCCTGGCAACTACCTTTCAACTTTCTTTCTATGAATTTGATTACTCTAGATACCTCATGTAAGTGGAATCCTACAGTATTGCCCTTTTGTGACTGGTTTATTTCACTGAGTATTATGTCTTCAAGGTTCATTAATGTTGTATCATATGTCAGAATTCCCTTCCTTTTTAAGAATGAATAATATTCCATTATATGTAGACACCACATTTTGTGGGGTTTTTTGTATTTTTATTACATATATATATACATTATGGAGATAGTGTCTGGCTATGTTGCCCAGTCTGGTCTTGAACTCCTGGAATCAAGTAATCCTTCCACCTCAGCCTCCCAAAGTGCTGGAATTACAGGTGTGAACCACCACACCCAGCCACATTTTATGTATTCACTCATTCAAAGACGAACATCTGGGTTGCTTCCACGGCTATTGTGAATAATGCTGCTATAGACATGGATGCATAAATATCTCTTCAAGACCCTTCTTTTAATTCTTTTGGCTATAGACCCAAGAGTAGAATTGTTGGGTTATATGGTAATTCTATTTTTAATTTTTTGAGGAGCTATATTATTGAGTTTTGAGAGTTCTTTCTATATTTGAAATACAAGTCACTTATCAGATATGTAAATTGAAAATATTTTCTTCTAGACCTTTATTTATCTTTTAATTCTCTTAGCAGAGTCTTTAAAAAGTCAGAACTTCTTAATTTTGTTGAAGTACAGTTTATCCCCCCAAATTTATGGATTATGCTTTTGGTGTCATGTCTAAGAAACCTTTTCTTTGAGAAGTCCTTTGTTTTCTATTTTACATTTAGGCCTATGGTGCACATTAAGTTAAATGTAAGTAATGTAAGGTATAGATTGAGGTTTGTTTTGTTTTTCATATGGATGTCCATTTGTTCTAGTACCATTTATTGAAAAGTTTATTCTTGGCTGGGCGCAGTGGCCCACACCTGTAATCCCAGCACTTTGGGAGGCTGAGGCAGGCAGGTTGCTTGAGCCCAGGAGTTCGAGACCAGACTGAGCAACATGGAGAAATCCCATCTCTACAAAAAATACTATAAAATTTAGCTGGGCATGGTGGTGCACACCTGTAGTCCCAGCTACTTGGGAGGCTGAGGTGGGAGGATCACCTGAGCCCCAGAGGTCAAGGCTGCAGTGAAGTGTGATCAGGCCACTCCACTGTAGCCTGGACATTGGAGAGATAGACCCTGTCTCAAAAAAATGAAAATAAAAGTTTATTCTTTCCTCATTGAAATGCCTTTGCAGCTTAGTCAAAATTCAATTAACCATATATGTGTGAGTCTGTTTCTGGACTCTATTTTGTTCTATTGATATATACCAGGAGAGTCCAATCTGTTGACTTCCTTGGGCCATATGGGAAGAAGAAGAGATGTCTTGGGCCACACATAAAATACACTAACACTAAAGATAGCTGATGAGCTTTTAAAAATTGCAAAAAAAAAAACTCGTAATGTTTTAAGAGTTTATGAATTCATGTTGGGCCACATTCAAAGCCATCATGGCTGCATGTGGCCCATGGGCTGCAAGTTGGACGGGCTTGATGTGTACCATCCTCTCACCAGTACCAACTGGCTTGATTATTATAGCTTTGGAGTAAGTCATGAAATTAGTATAAATTCTCTAACTTTGTAGTTCTTGATTGAAATTATTCTGACTATTCTAGTTCCATTGCCTCTTTTTTTTTTTTTTTTTTTTTTTTTTTTTTTTGAGATGGAGTTTCACTCTTGCTGCCCAGGCTGGAGTGCAATGGCGCAATCTTGGCTCACTGCAGCCTCCACCTCCTGGGTTCAAGCAATTCTCTTGCTTCAGCCTCCTGAGTAGCTGAGATTACAGATGTCTGCCACCACACCTGGCTAATTTTTTGTACTTTTAGTAGAGATGGGGTTTTGCCATGTTGGCCAGGCTGGGCTCAAACTCCTGGCTTCAGGTGATCCACCCACCTTGGCCTCCTGAAGTACTGGGATTACAGATGTGAGCCACCATGCCCAGCCCCATTGCCTTTTCATACAAACTTTAAAATCAGTTTGTCCACTTTTGTTGTTGTTGTTGTTGTTGTTTGTTTTTTGAGACAGAATCTCTGTCAGCAGGCTGGAGTGCAGTGATGTGATCTCAGCTCACTGCAACCTCTACCTGCCAGGTTCAAGCGATTCTCCCGCTTCAGTCTCCTGAGTAGCTGGGATTACAGGCACATGACACCATGCCCAGCTAATTTTTGTGTTCATTTTTAGTAGAGACGGAGTTTCACCATGTTGGCCAGGATGGTCTCAATCTCTGACCTTGTGATCCACCCACCTTGGCCTCTCAAAGTACTGGGATTACAGGTGTGAGCCACCACACCTGGCAGCTTGTCCACTTTTACAAAAAAAAAAATTCTGCTGGAATTTTTATTAGAATTGCATTGAATGGAGGCCGGGCGCGGTGGCTCAAGCCTGTAATCCCAGCACTTTGGGAGGCCGAGATGGGTGGATCACGAGGTCAGGAGATCGAGACCATCCTGGCTAACGCGGTGAAACCCCGTCTCTACTAAAAAAAATACAAAAACTAGCCGGGCGAGGTGACGGGCGCCTGTAGTCCCAGCTACTCTGGAGGCTGAGGCAGGAGAATGGCGTATACCCGGGAGGTGGAGCTTGCAGTGAGCTGAGATCCGGCCACTGCACTCCAGCCTGGGCAACAGAGCGAGACTCCGTCTCAAAAAAAAAATAAAAAGAAGAAAAGATTTGCATTGAATCTAAATCAGTGTGGGAAGAATTTATATCTTAGCAATATTTAATTTTCTAATCCGTGAACATGGTATGCCTCTTCTTTTTTTTAAGGTTTTCTTTGTTTTTTGTTTGTTTTGTTTTGTTTTGTTTTGTTTTGTTTTGAGATGGAGTTTCGCTCCTGTTGCCCAGGCTGGAGTGCAGTGGCGCCGTCTCGGCTCACTGCAACCTCTGCCTCCCTGGTTCAAGCAATTCTCCTGCCTCAGCCTCCCAAGCAGCTGGGATTACAGGCACCAGCCACTACGGTCCTGGCTAATTTTTTGTATTTTTAGTAAAGACGGGGTTTCATCATGTTGGCCAGGCTGGTCTTGAACTCCTGACCTCAGGTGATCCACACACCTTGGACTTCCAAAGTGCTGGAATTACAGGTATGAGCCACTGTGCCTGGCCTCTTTGATTTTTTTTTTATTAGTGCTTTATAGTTTTCAGCAGATAGACCTTGCACATATTTTGTTAGATTTATACCTAAGTATTTCATGTTTTCTGGTACTACTGTAAATAATGCTTCAACTTTATTTTCAAATTCCAATTGTTTATTGCTAATATATAGAAATTTATTTGATTTTTTAATGTTGACCCTTCCCTTTTATTGTTAATCTTCATTATAGATTAACTTCCCTCTTACCTTTCTCACATAAAGACTTTATGGCTGTCACATTGCCTTAAGATGGAATGCTAAATACACTCTTTTAAAGTGAGTGAGGAAATGAAAATCAGCTGTAAAGTAAGGAAAACAAACTGTAGAGAAAAGCAAACAGACTAGAACTAATTAATTTGTTGTAATTCTTATACCATTCTCATATAGAAAATGCTGTAATCCCATTAAATTTCTTTGTTTTCTACCTGTGTAAGTAAGAACGTAACTCTTAACTTTGGAGCACAGATCCCATTTCTCTGGAGTCTTTGTCTCCTGGATGATCATTTCACCTTTTCACTTGAATAAACTTTAAACTGGATTCTGATCCTTTTAATTCTTTCAGGTTTACAGAGAGAAGATTCAAGCCTCAACAGGCCAGGTCAGTTGGACAAGGTGACCTTTAAGCCCTCTTCTAGCTTCATGAAAACAGATCTGAAATTTGCCTGATCTCAGGAATGAAAAGATCTCAGTAGTGAAAAGACCGTGTACCTGAATGATCTGGTGGCAGGTATGTCCTGTGCACTTAGTATTCTCTAAGTTCTGGGAGGCGCGGATTATCTCAAAGCAAATGCCAGGAAGAGGCAGGAGATTCCAGTATCCCGATATGCTTAGCAATATCATCTCATTCACCAGACAGGAAGCCCGTGTGCCTCTCCTCTAAGGCTGACTGCCAGGAGGGTAAGGTGTGGGTGGGTTTTATTCACTGCTCCATCCTCGGAGGCTAGCAAAGTGCCTGGAAGAGGGAGAAATCTCTAGTGTTTATAGACAGACCAACACTTGTACCCTGAAAGGACACAGTACTACAAGGGATTGGTAGAGGTAATGATTACAGGCAACAGATTGTTCAAAACAACTATATTTAGACAAGTATATTTTTGCAAAACAATGAAAGCTCAGTGATCCTTTCAAAATGAAAACTGTCCTTTTCCATACCTCACTATCAATTATTTCAGTCTCAGATATGCCCCGTTCTGTTTCTCCCACAATATTTGACTTAATTAACAATACGGTCGATTATTTACAAGGAAGTTATCCCTAAAATTGTTGTTCAAAATCACATCTGATTTTTTCACCTGACTTTTGTGGTATAGTTGTTTTTGTTTTTAATGATGTTGCTGGGGTTAACTTTTTCCAAAAGTAGTTTCTAAGAGTGAAAAGCTGGGGGGAAATCATAAATGGCCAAAGAGGTTAAATAAATTGTTACCTTCATTAAGTAAAATACTTGCAGCCACTATAATGATGTGAAATTTTATTTACTGGTAAGAAAATTTCATAAGGCATTACTGAGTGGGGAAAAAAATCAGTTTATAAAACACTATGTAAAATGTGATTCCACCTTTTGTTTTTAAAAAAATATTTTATATATTTAAATATATTAATATGCAAATATAAGAATACATAAATATAAGTATATAAATATTCTAGAACAATATACAACAAAATATTGACAATGATTATCTCTAGGATTTCAAATCATTTTTGTATTCTTTGTATTTGTTATAACAGGGTTTATTTATTTATTTATTTATTTTTTAAATTTTTTTTGAGATGGAGTCTCTGCTGCGCAGGCTAGAGTGCAGTGTTGCAATCTCAGCTCACTGCAACCTCTGCCTCCCAGGTTCAAGTGATTCTCTGGCCTCAGCCTCCTGAGTAGCTGGGATTACAGGCGCCTGCCACCACGCCCAGTTAAGTTTTGTGTATTTAGTAAAGATGAGGTCTCACCATGTTGACCAGGTTGGTCTTGAACTCCTGACCTCAGGTGATCTGCCCACCTCGGCCTCCCAAAGGGCTGGGATTACAGGCGTGAGCCACCATGCCCAGCCAACAGGGTTTCTTCATAATCAGGAAAGGCAATAATGCTACTGTCATCTTATGAAAAACATTAAAATAAAAGTACGTTTCCTTCTAAGAACACAGCTCTGGAATTATAACATAAGCAATTAGAAATGAACAAGAACTAGATCTAATACAGGTTTCATAAAGTCTGTTGCCCAGCTCTGTTGTGGCCCCCAGAGCTGTCCGTCTTCACTTGCCAACCTGTGCCCACAGCAAACCCCCTTAACTCCAAGCCCTGGTACTCAGCACCACCAGCCTGGGCCTGAGTACCTCTCCCTGAGCTGGGCCTGCATGGAGCAAAAAATGTGTAAGCAGCCAGAGTCCCAGATGCCAGGGAGGCTGAGGTAGTGTTGCTGCTGATAAAGCCACTGTCCATCCAGCAGGGATGAGACTCTTTAGACATCTGTACAATCTCTGGGCACAAGAGTTTTCCTTTCTCTATCTTCCCTCTCTTCCTCCTCCCTTTCTCTTTTCTTCCCTTGCTTCAATTTTCCTTCCCTTGCTTCCACTTTCCTTCCCTAATTTTTTTCCACATCTCCCAAGCACCTGGAGGTCACAAGGGACACAATGATGAATCACCCACAGTCCCCCTCAAGGGACCTGCAACTAGAGAGGGAAGCAGGTGAGTCCTAGAGTCCACCTCTGTGTGCTCCGTGCCCTGAGGGAGGGCCTCCTGGAGGAAGTGACATCTGCATCAAATCCTGAAGGATGAGAAGGAGTTGGTCAGGAAAGACAGTGGACAAGAGCCCAATCTTCATGGGCAAGTTCATTGCTGCTTCAGGTTCCTGACTGGCCCTGGTGTTCCATAGGACCAGTTCTGCCCAGGAAATGGCTTTAAGTCATTCGTTGGCTGGGGTGGGCTCTCTAGCCATCTCACCACTGCCTCCCTGGCAGCCCAGCCCACCTGGTCCTACGATGCAGCGGGGCTTGGCTGATGCTCACCCCATAAATTCTGCTGAGTCAGGGTCTGTTTCCATGCTCAGGACTTCCTGGAGAGGCTTGCACAACTGCTCCGCCAGGTCATGCCCAGGTTTTATAGTTCTCACCATCAGCTTGAATGTATTTGGGGATCTTTCTCATTACTCTCGCCTTGACCGTGGACCACCCTGGGCATTCAGATCGATTTGCCATTTGGGGGCCATAGTTGAATGAAAGACCGATCCAGAAATTATTAGTTCATAAGGAACACTGATTATCTCTGTGGGTAAATCCGCTACCCTCTCCAATTTTCTCCTAGTAACAGTTTTAAAAAGTATCTTGTAAGAAGGTAGACCTTGGAGAGGTCAGTTTTAGGATGAGTCAACCTTGAAGTTAGACATGGGAGCTGGAGACCAGGATAGGAGTATTGCAGCAAGGGTGAGGAGGCTCACTAAGATCGGTCAAAGAAAGGAGAACAAATAAACATCCATTGTTGTGTAATTTTAAAATGTTTTAATACATTCTAGTCACCGGGTGCGGTGGCTCACGCCAGTAATCACAGCACTTTGGGAGGCTGAGGTGGGCAGATTATCTGAGGCCAGGAGTTCGAGGCCAGCCTGGCCAACATGGCAAAACCCCATCTCTACTAAAAATACAAAAATTAGCTGGGTGTGCTGGCGCATGCCTGTAATCCCAGCCACTCATGAGGCTGAGACAAGAGAATCTCTTGAACCCAGGAGGCAGAGGTTGGAGTGAGCTGAGATTGCACCACAGCACTCCAGCCTAGGCAATAGAGTGAGACTCCGTCTCAAAAAACAAAAACACAAACACAAACAAAACAAAACAAAAAACAAAAACAAAAACAAAACAAAAAACCATATGTTCTATTCAACAAAGGAGAGAGAAAGATGGTTTGGAGGTAAATGCTGGACACAATCATCAGAAGGAAGCATTCATTGGGGAAGTTGGTTTAGAAGAGTTGGAACAAGGTCAGAGGCGGGAGTCTTGCCAGGTTGGAACAGAATCCGGAACTGCTGCCTCGGCAGCTCCCACCAGAGCCAGTAGGGACTGAGGTTGGGGGATGTGAAGGACTTTGGGGTCAGCGTGGCTACACAGGCCTTTATCTCCTTCCTGTATTCTGTCATCGTGAATGGTAGCCTTCAATGGAGAGGCCACATGGGCAAGCCCTATCTTCCTAATCTTCCTACTCCACTCTATGATCATCTGTCAAAGCCCTTTGAGTGCATGCTCAGTGCTCTCTAGGTCCAATGCTCTACCCACTTTAAGTTCCTGTAGGGAGTTGGAGAAATAAGTTGGGACATGCACACCCATGTGACTTTTGCCCTCTCCCTGCACCTTTAACTTCTGATTCATCCCTTGCGAGCAGCTTCACCTGCGTGTGCCCAGGGCATATTCTGGTGTATTCCCTCATGCTGAAATCAATTCAGTCCAGAGAGGAAGTGACTGGGAGCCACCATGGGGCGTATCACTGGTCTTTAACTGGCTGTTCAAGGTCCAGAGGCAGGACAATCAGAGACCCATCTCAGGGCCTTTGCTCTGTTCTTAGAGGTAGAAAGCAGCCTGTGCCCCAACTCCCTCACCCCCTACAAACCACACTCCAGGAAAGGGGGGCCAGCAGTAGTCTGTGGGTCCTCTCTTCCTTGGGAGCACACCCTGCCACAGTGCTGCTTCCCAGGAGAGAGCCATGTGGACAAGCCCCATCCTTCTATTCTACTCTGTACTCATCCAGCAAGTGCTGCAGAGCCACCCCATGGTGGCTGTGCAAGTGGCCAAGGATACAGGGCTTATTACGACACCATTTGTTGTAGCCAGCCTCCAAGATGTATCCCTGGGATCCTTGCTTCTGGCATTCACACACTCCTTGGCCCCCTCTCACATTGAATTAGGGCTGGCCTTGATCACTGGATTACAGTAGCAGTCTCAGCAGATGACTTCCAAGGTGAAGGCATTGTAGTTTCCACCTTGCTCTCCTGAATGGCTCCTTCCAGGGAAAGCCAGCTACCAGACCATGAGGACACTCAAGCAGCTCCATAAACAGGACCCTAGGGAAAGGTACTGAGCCCCTCGACAATAGCCAGCATTCACTTTCCAGCCATGTGAGTGACCTACCCTAGAAGTGGACCCCCAGCCCCAATCAAGCCCTCAGATGACATATGATTGCAACTACATGAGAGATCTCAAACAAGAGCTGCCCAGCCATGACATTTCCAAAGCCACAAAAATTATGACCGAATTTTTAAAAAAAGATTATTGCTGTTTAAAGCCACTGCATTTTGAAGTGATTTGTTATGCAGTAATAGATAATAAAAAGCAAACTGACTTAGCCATTTTTATTACTGTTCTCAATTCTCTACAACAACATACCTCCTTATGTCCTGCACACTGGGTAAACTACAGCACCTGCCATGTCTTGGATAAATGCATGGGAGTGGAATTGCTGGGAATTAGGATAGGGGTATGTTGGCTTTTACCAGTTTATTTTCCCACCAGTAATGTATGAGAGCTTAAACCTCCTCAACAACTCTTGGCATTGTCAGTCTTTATCATTTTAAGCCATTCTGATGAGAGTATCATAGAATCTCACTGAGATTTTATCTTGCATTTCCCTGACAACTAATGGTGCTGAGTGCCTTTTCAGGTGCTTACTGACCCTTTAGGCACCCTCATTTGTAAAATGCTTATTCAAGTCTTTTGCTCCCAGTATTTGTTGGTTCGGTTGCGTTTTTCTTTTTTTTTCTTTTTTTTTTTTTTGAGACGGAGTCTGGCTCTGTCGCCCAGGCTGGTGTGCAGTGGCCGGATCTCAGCTCACTGCAAGCTCCGCCTCCCAGGTTTAGGCCATTCTCCTGCCTCCGCCTCCCAAGTAGCTGGGACTACAGGCGCCCGCCTCGTCGCCAGGCTAGTTTCTTGTATTCTTTAGTAGAGACGGGGTTTCACCGTATTAGCCAGGATGGTCTCGATCTCCTGACCTTGTGATCCGCCCGTCTCAGCCTCCCAAAGTGCTGGGATTACAGGCTTGAGCCACCGCGCCTGGCCTGCGTTTTTCTTATTGATTTGTAGGAAACCTTTATATATTCAGGATATGAGTCCTTTGTCTGATATATGCGTTGGGAAAAATCTCTTGTCTCTTGTCCTCTTTTTAATCTTTTGATTAAAAGAGGGTTTTGTTTTAATGAAGTCTAACTTACAAATTTTTAAAATTTATAGTAAGTGCCTTTTATGTCCAGCTTAAAAGATCTTTGCTTGGTCATGGAGACTGCCCCCCACCCTACTCTGTTTGCTTCTAGGAGCTTTATTGGTTTACTTTTCACATTGAAGTCTATGATTTATCTTGAATTAATGTGTATGGTGTGAGGAAGGGGTCAGAGTTTTTTTTCCCCCTTTTTTCCCCCTATGAATAGGCATAAAAAAGACCATCCTTCTCTCTATAGAATTGTATCAGCTCCTTTGTTGTAAATCAAGTGACCATATATGCATGGATCTGTCGCAGACAGTTTTAAAGATATAGATTTCCAGATCCTCAACTTCTCTATGTCTTCTTTTCTGATGTGGATCTATTTGCCTCTGCAGTCAAACCTCAAGCCAGTCTTCTTTTCCCATCTCATTTACCTTTCCAAATAAGGCCTTTAACCCAATCCCAGTCTGACCATGGTACATGAACTAGACATGTGCACACTACTGGAAACCCAAAAAAAGTGGTGATTGGAGAATGCACACCCCCTGAGACAGAGACCCCTTCAAAGCACAGAAAGCATCTGCTATAGAAATTGAGGGGAACAGCACTTTGTTCCATTTACGGGACAAATTCTAGGTGGCAAGATTCTGTGTGTTGTCTATTTTGCTTAGAATTAGAATCTAGAATTGAAATATTATGGGCAGGCTTTGTCTTGAGGCTGTGTATTACATTTATTTGAGTCTGAAAATGACTTCAGATTTCCTTTGGTGGATAGTAAGTCTAATTGGGCTGACTGGGTTGGCAATGAATTTTGGCTTTGCCAATTAGCTTACATGGCAGATATTTTCCATAAATTAAACGAAATATGCACCTCTGAGGTTCTGGAGAAACTATACACAACATGAGGGAAATTATGTTTTTCTGCAGCTGTTAAAATTATGATATGAAATTTAGATGTCAACTTAAAATTGTGGAACAGAGTATGCAGTTTTCCAAAATTTATTTAGGGGATGTACAACAGGAAATGTTGAAGACTAGTCTAAAGCAGTGGTCCTCAACTCCGGTTGCAATTGGAATCACTTAGAAAATTTGAAAGATGATGATGCCTGGGCTTCTCCCCAGGCCAATTAAATCAGAAGAGCCAAGAGTGAATAGTTTAAAAGCTCCCCAGGTGATTCAAAGTGCAGCCAGGCCTCAAACCACTTTCTCCATCCTCCACCCTGCCCTGTTTCTGTGTACTCACGGCCATCTCAGCCCCTCTCCCTTCCTCACCCCCAACGCTCAAGGCTGTCTCCCCAACCCCCAGACCCATATCTAGCCCCAAGCGTAGACGTTACCTCTTGGACATCCACAAGCCTTTCGAACGTAGCATGTCCCAAACCAGCCTTGGCAACATTTTTGATCATGCATTAGTAAAAACTGTGGGGACTGTATACCCCAAAATGTGCATATTTTAAAAAAGTGTACACATTAATCACTATGTTAATATGTTATGCGCATTTTTAAATGGCTATAAAACAGAAAATGTAAAAGTATGAGGCCAAAAATTAGTATAATTACAGGTTTTAATATTTTCTCTTTACATTCTATGGACAACCTCCATGCCTTTGCACATGCTGATCCTTCTTCCTGGAATTTCCTTCCTACTTGTCCTCATGTACAATTTATTGCTCGTCCTTCAAGATGCAGCTTGCAAGCCTCCCTTTAGACACCTCTACAGGTGGAGCTGACCATGCCCTACCTCCATGGCACTGTCTGGGGACCCTTATAGGCTTCTGTCTTCATACCTGTCATAGTATATTAATCCTTGGTGTTTGAATGTCTCTCTCCCCCTGCCAGCTCAAGAACCTGTTGAGAGGAGCACCTAGCATAAGACCTAGCTTGTGATAGGTTTGTAATAAATGCATTGATGATGCAGTGAGTTGAACAGTGGAGTGAGCAAAGAGGAGGTGGTCAAAATATCTAACAACCCGTAGAGTGGCTGGGTGGGGGATGGCGGTGATAAGTTCAAGGGCATGGCACCAGAATCTGCTTGACCATTTGGTGAAGGCTTTCATGGCAGAAGGGGAGAGGGCAAAGAAGTGCATACAGAAGAGACTGCAAGGGCAATGTGAGCTCACCTTTATGATGAACTGCTCTCGTGAGAACTAATGCACTTCCTAGAACTAACTCACTCCTGTGTTAACAGCATTAATCCATTCATGAGGGCTCTACCCTCATGACCCAATCACATTTTAAGGCCTCACCTCCCAGTTCCATCAGTGGCAATTAAATTTCAGCATAAGTTTTTGTGGAGACACTCAAAACATACTATATATATAAAATATGCCCCTGCAGTCAAACCTCAAGCCAGTCTTCTTTTCCCATCTCATTTACCTTTCCAAATAAGGCCTTTAACCCAATCCCAGTCTGACCATGGTGCATGAACTAGACATGTGAGATTTTATTTTGCATAAATAAAAAATATGTATATATATATACACTGTGTTTCAAGTGTCCCCATAAAAAATTAACATTTATATATATCATACTGTGTATATATATAACATTTATATATATCATATTGTGTGTATATATATAACATTTATATATACATAAACATTTGACCTTAAACAACACAGGGATTACGGGCACCAACTTCCCAGGTAATCAAAAATTCACATATAACTTTTGATCCCCAAAAACTTACCTACTAATAGGCTACTGTGGATTAGAAGCCTTCAATAACATGAATAGTCAATTAACACATATTTCATATTTCATATGTATGATATATTGTATTCTTACAATAAAGTAAGCAAGAGAAAAGAAAATATTAAGAAAATCATAAGAAAGAGGAAATATATTTAGTATTCATTAGGTGGAAGTGGGTCATCATAAAGGGCTTCATTCTCATCTTCATGTTGAGTATGCTGAGGAGGAGGAAGAGGAGGAGTTGGTCTTGCTGTCTCAGAAATGGCAGAGGAGAAAGAGGTAGGGGAGGTGGAAGGGGAGGCAGGAGAAGCAGGCACACTCAATGCACTTTTTTTGTTATTGTTTTGTTTTGCTTTTTTGAGACAGAGTCTCACTCTATCACCCAGGCTGGAGTTCAATGGCGTAATCTTGGCTCACTGCAACCTCCGCCTCCTGGGTTCAAGCAAGTCTCCTACCTCAGCCTCCTGAGTAGCTAGGATTACAGGCGCCCACCACTGCACCCCACTAATTTTTGTATTTTTAGTAGAGACAGGGTTTTGCCATGTTGGCCAGGCTAGTTTCAAACTCCTGACCTCGTGATCCACCTGCCTCAGCTTCCCAAAGTGTTGGGATTACAGGCGTGAGACACTGCGCCTGCCAGTACACTTTTTATTGAGAAAAATTTGTGTATAAGTGAGTACATGCAGCTCAAACCTATGTTGTTCAAGGGTCAACTGTGTGTGTGTGTGTGTGGATGGGGCAGGGGGCAGAGAGAGAGAGAAGAGAGAGAGTTCTTATAAGGAATTGGCTCAAACAATTATGGAAGCTGCCAAGTCCTGAGATCTGCAGTCAGCAAGCTGGAGACCCAGGAGAGCTGATGGTGCAGTTCTAGTCTGAATGTCAGCTGACTAGAGACCAAGGAAGAGCCAATGTTTTAGTTCAAGTCTGAAAGCAGGGAGAGCACTGATACCGCAGCTGGAAGGCAGTTGGCAGAAGTAGTTCCCTTCTTCTTCAGAGTGAGGGCCAACCTCTTCATTCCATTCAGACCCTCAACTGATTGGATGAGGCCCACCTACATTTGAGGGCAATCTGCTTTACTCAAATGATGATCTCATCCACAAACACCCTCATAGACATACCCAGAAAGAATAGTGTTTGACCAAATGTCTGGGCACCCCATGCTCAGTCAAGTTGACCCAAAAATTAACCATCACAGCAGCCAGAGCAGAAATGGAAGTGAGACAGTGGTGGTGGAGGAGCTGCAGCCAGCACCTGAGGCCCTGCCCTGTGAGAGGTCCTACAGAGATAATGCGGAGCTTATGCCAGGCCCTGTCTACCTGCTCACCCTCAGGGGCAGAGACACAGTCCTCCAGCCAGGAACAAGGCTGTGCCAAGAGATTCCCTTCAGCTTAGGGCAGAGTGTAGATGCTGTACCCCAGTGATTCTCAATTGGGGCAGTCTTATCTCCCAGGAGACATTTGGCAACATCTGAATACCTTTTCACTTGTCACAATGAAGGTGGTGGTCATACTCCTGACCACTCACATCCAGTGGGTAGAGGCCAGGGGTGCTGCTAATGCACAGGACAGCCCCCACAACAGAGATTGATCAGGCCCCAAATGTCACTGGTGCTGAAGCTGAGGAAACCTGCCCTCACCTTCTTTACACCACACCTTCCCTCAAGCTGCTCCTGGCATGTCCTTCTCCATCAAGCCAACTTGTTAAACCTCTTCACGGCTGAGATCATGCTACTTTCTTCAGATCTGCCACCCTCTAGCTGGGTGACTTTTAGGCAAGTGATCTGACCTCTCTGAGCCAGAGTTTCTATCTTGTAAAAAAAAATCCCTTCCTGCATGGTCAGCTGTCATGAAAAGGACACATGGTGATGGGCAGACAAAGACAAGGCTTAGCTTCGTGTTTGACTCCTGGAAGCACCCAGTTCATGGAGGCTGCTGCTGTTACTAATCTCTGTTTCCATCTTCCCCTGGAAATCCTGAGGTTTATTTGTGAGTCTTTGGACTGATGTATGGACAACATACTCTGCATTAGCATGAAGAAGTGAGTGAAGACTCTCCCTTGAACTGTGTGCACTGAAAGAGCAGAGGTCACATCTTGATATCTCAGTGTCTTTACAGTGCCAGGGATGGGGTAGGTGCTGAGCGCCTGGTATGTGCTCACCCTATGCTGTACAAAACACAGAAAGCCCCACGGGGTTTGAACTGTAATTAGGTAGAGGGTGTGTGGGACTCCCCTTGGATCTCTGACTTTGGCTTCTCCTCCCGACCTGCATAGGCAGATATTTTCTAGTAGATGTCAGAGACTCCGGTTGATAGCACTACAATGGCTTTTCTCCCAACTTTTTATTTTACAAATTATCAAGCCAACAGAAAAGTTGCAAGAATAGCACAATGAACATGCATATACCCTTCACCTGGATTCACCACTTTTGTTTCGTTTCTCTCAGTGTACATGTTTGTGTGTGTTGGAGACATGGCATTTTACCTGTAAACCAGGCACTTCCTAGGAACAAGAACAGCTTTCCATATAACTACAATACAATGATGACCCTCAAAAAACTTTGCATTAATAAATCCCATTAGTTAACATACCATTCTTAGTTCATTTTCCTCAGTTGTTCCAACAGTTTTTTTTTTTTTAAAAGATTTGTTTTGATCGAGGAGCCAATCAAGAATCAAAGCATTTTATGGATTTGTCAAGTCTCTTTAGCCTACAATCTTTGCCCTCCTTGTTTTTTTTTTTTTTTTTTTTTTTTTTTTTTTTTTTTTTTTTTTTTTTTTGACATCCAAGACACCTACATTTCTTTTTAAGACTGCAGACCAGTGGTTTTGCAGAATATCCCTCGATTTGAGTTTGCTGCTTCTGCGTGATTAAATTCAGGGTATGCATTTCTGGCAGGAATAGCACATTTGGGGTTGTGTCCTTCTTGGGGCAGCCCATCAGGGAGCAGCACGTGATGTCTAGTTCCTCACTATTGCCGTTCTTATTTTTGATCCCATAAGTTGTCATGCAAGAGAGTTTTGCAGAGAGGCCTACATCCTTTCCTCTCACTCCACAAGCCACCTACACTGAAGATCTCCCCATGAGTATGGGGAGGCAGCCCTGTCTGTGGCTGAGGGACTAGAGATGATGTAGTCATGTCCAGATCTGCTTCCCAGAGCCCCTAGCCCCTTCCCCCAGCCCTAATCCCCACTCCCAACTCCAGGGAGGGCATAGGACTCCCTCTCCTGGGCCCTGCCTTTGCAGACTTTTCAGAGAGCACCAGAGGGGAATGCCATTACCCACAATCATAGAAGCAGCACCAATGATATTTGTGACATTTTTCAGTTTACAAAATACTTTCCTATTGCTTACTTTTCTTTTCTTTTTTCTTTTTTCTTTTTTTTTTAAGAGGAGGTTTCACCATATTGCCTAGGCTGGTCTCGAACTCCTGGGCCCAAGCAATCCTCCTGCCTCAGCCTCCCAAAGTGCTGGAATTGCAGGCCTGAGCCATTGTGTCTAGCCCCCATTCATTTCTAGTGGCAAATAGTAAAAGCCTCCACTTCATCAAGTCTATACCACCAGTCTTGGGGTTAAAAGCATCATTATGCATTAAGGTCATCCCAGGTACTCCTGTCACCCTCTGTATGGATGGGGAAACCAAGGCCCAGAGAAGTTAAGCAGCTTGCCCAAGGTCCCTCAGTTGGGAAGTGGCAGGGCTGGGACTGGGGCCCTGGCCTCCTAGAGCCTCTGGGTCACTGTGCTAAGCCCCAAGCTGCATGGTCTCCTTTGAGCATCACAGCAAAATGAGAGCTGAGCAGCACAGACACGGAGGTACCCATTTGCAAATCGAGGAAATCAGGCCCAGAAAGGGGGTGTGATCTGACAAAATTTGTGGAACTGGGACCAGCCCCAAGAACTTCTGAGTCCTGGCCTAGAGTCTTGCCACAGCCTCGGGCTGCTTGTGGGACCAAAGCCAGAGATGTCAAGGATGCCAACAGTCATCTATCAAGGGGGATGAGTAGAGAGAAGGGTGATAGCAGTGACAGTCCCAGCACCACGCACTCAACACAGCCACACCAGAGCAGGGGAGACTCCACCTCACTTGGAAGAAAGACAGTCTGAACCACCTTTGCCTCGAAATCCATCTCCCTGCCTGCCAGCGTGGCTACCACACCCTGCCTCTCCCCGGCTGGGGAAAGACCCATTGTGTCCCAGCTGCCAGTCATCCCTACTTGTCAAGGCACACACATTTTAGGAGGAAGAGGCTGGTTCCTTAGGAAAACCCCTGCCTGGCCTGATAGACTTGAGCTGCAGGTTTCTTAAACCCCGGTCTCAGATGACAAGACTTGAGCTGCAGGTTTCTTAAACCCCGGTCTCAGATGACAAGCCAAGAATTCCACCTCTGGGTTGTAAGCTGAAGTACCAAGCTGGGGTGGGGTGAGGGAGGTAGCCTGGAATCATGTGGTAGGGTGTACATGACACAAGAAAAACCAAAGGGCAGAGGGTGAAGGTCTACCTATTATCTGCCCTGCAAATCCTAGATCAAATGTCCACCTCTTCCACGAAGTCCACCTCCTCCACGAAGTCCACCCTGATCGCCCCAGGGCCCATGAAGCTCTCATCAGGTACACAGGAAAGTGCTCGTTTGGGGCAAACTTGTACCTCCTCTTCTATAGTGCAAATCTGGGGGCCATGCTTATACAGGTATTTGGGCCTGATATGGAGCTGTGTGTGCATTGGGTGCTCCCTACATGTTTTAAATAGCTGAATAAATTGAAAGAATCCATTCATCCATTCATTCCATTGGAAAAATAATTAATGGGCAACAACCGCAAGCTAGGATCTCTTCTAGGTGTCCTTGCCCTTGGGTGCTGATGTTCTAATGTAGGAAGACACCACAGACAGATACTAGAAGCACTGGGAAGAAACAGTGTATGAATGCATGACGTGGAGGTTGGGATAGGAGAGAGTGGGGAGAGAGACCGCCACCCTCCTGCCATCTCATCAAGCCCCTCTAGCCCCAGCCCCCTTTACCCACAAGGACACATAATCTGCAGAGGACCTGGGCCTTGCCTGAGGTAGGCAGGCAGGCTGCTGGCCATGCCTTATGTGAGCTGGAGACAGAATGTTCTGGGAGGGGACATTTTTCCTAGGCTTCTAGAATAGTGGCCATTTTTTTCTCCCATAAGCACCAGAAATAAAACTTCCAGCCACCCAGGGGAGAAACTGAGAGCTTGGCCCATACTAAGAGCAAGGGCAGTTGAGGAAGGGGACAACTGCCTGGGGTGTTCAGAAAAGGGCAGTCACAGCTGGGCGTGGTGGCTCACGCCTGTAATCCTAGCACATTGGGAGGCCGAGGCTGGCAGATCACCTGAGGTCAGGAGTTCAAGACCAGCCTGGCCAACATGGTAAAACCCCGTCTCTACACAAATACAAAAATTATCTGGGCATGGTGGTGGGTGCCTGTAGTCCCAGCTAGTCGGGAGGCTGAGGTGGAAGAATCGCTTGAACCCGGGAGGTGGAGTTTGCAGTGAGCCGAGATCATGTCATTGCATTCCAGCCTGGGTGACAGAGTGAGACTCAATCTCGAAAGGGAAGGGGAGGGGAGGGGAGGGAAAAAAGGCAGTCGTATCAGAATGCTGTGGGCTGGGACTGGGGCACCGACAGAAGAACTGATTTTTCCCTGCTTCCCTCCATGGGGCCTTCCTTGGCCACTCAGTGTACATTGTACTCCTGGCCTCCTCTCTCCCACTTTACTCCCCTCTGCTCCACACAGCGTGTATTACCCTCCGACATGCTGTCTGCTTTACCTATCTATTGTTAAACACAGTAAATAAGTAAGGTACATACTAACAGGTTGTTTGCCGACCTTTCCCACCCTTCCTAGAATGCCAGCTCAAGGACTGGGATTGTTGCTTCATTTGTTCACTGCTATGTCTCAGCACCTAGAACAGTGCCTGTTACACACTAGGTGCTCAAAGAATATTATTCATTCCTTCCTCCAACCTTCTGGAACACTCCCCAAGTGCCTCTTCTGTGCCCCATACTGGGCTGTGAGCAGGGGACAGATTTATAAATAAGATGTTACCCCTGTCTTAACAGAGTTCATGGACCCCCTGGGGAATGAATGACTTCAGAGGATGGTGTGCTCCCCACCCACCTCATCCCAAAAACTCTCTGTCCTAGCCCAACTTTCAACTTGGACCTCCAGTAACTGGGCCTGTAGAGCCTGCAGAGCCGGTGTTAGCAGCTGCTGCTGCTGTCTGTGGTCTCATCTTCTCAAATATTATGCAGGGGGCACTAGGAGAGGGCCCCACTGTGTCAAGGTGGCAGGACCTCACACAGGGGACAGGTGCCATGATCGATGTGGCTGGGAGGATGCTGGGTGTGGGAAAGAGAGGAGAATGTGGAAAGGAGGAAGAGGGCATGATGGGAGGAGAGGAGAAGGAAGCCGAAGAGGGCAGCCTGCAACCCCACACAGGATAAGACACAGTGGATGTGGTTGAGGTCACTCCAGGATCAAGGGTGAGGCCTTTCCTGGGTGACTGAGGTCCTGGCAGGGCTACAAGAGGCTGTGAAGCAATGCACTCGGCTTGTCCAACCAGAGAGAAGGCTGCATGTGGGTGGTGAAAAGCAACAGAGGGGGCTAGCTCTTCTAGGCTGGGGGTAGCCTTGCAGCTAGAAGCACCTTTGGAAATGACCCATTCACACACTTCATTTTCCAGGTGAGGATGCAAGCCCAGAGAGGTTAAAATTTTGCCTGCAATCTCCAGCAGAGGCCAGGACTCCTTCCACCATCCCACACTTGCCTGCCTCAATTCTTCAACCTTGATTACCTATCTTTCTCTGGAGAATCTCAAGTGTCACATACTTTTTAATTGTTCCAGGCACTAGGAAAAAAATGAACAGGAACTGAGGGCATGTCACATTCCAGGCACTGTCTGGGCTCTTCACTGTGCTGTATCTCAGAATAAGTCTCACCAGCTGGGTACAGTGGCTCAAGCCTGTAATCCCAGCACTTGGGGAGGCCGAGGTGGGAGGATCACTTAAGCCCAGAAGTTCAAGACCAGCCTGGGCAATATAGCAAAACTCCTCCCCTACAAAAAAATACAAAAAGCATTAGGTGGGCGTGGTGGCACAGACCTGTAGTCCCAGCTACTCAGAATAAGCCTCACCAAGACTCCGGGGGACATAACTGTCTCGGTTTTACAGATGAGAGAGTAGAGACTCAGAGAGGTTAACAATTTGCGCAGGGTCACACCACTACTCCGGAAGCAGAGGTGAAACTGGGGACTTCAACGCCTAGCTTTCCCTCTGCTCCCCCTATTCTGCAGGGGTCACACCACCCAGGCCCTCAGGCTGTGGAGGCTCTGACAGTTGGTCTTGCCACAGAGAAAAGCATGGAGAGAAGGCTTCCGGACTGGAAGAGGCTCCCTGGGCCCCTTCCTTGGTTGGTGATTGCTGGGGCTCACTGAGGTCAAGAGAGACCTAGCAGCCTCCTAGAATCAAACAAAAGGAGAAATGCCATAAAGGGTTAAATGCTATGGTATGTTGATATACTATAAACAAATAATTTTTTTTTTTTTCGAGATAGAGTCTTGCTCTGTCACCCAGGCTGGAGTTCAGTGGCACGATCTCGGCTCACTGCAACCTCCACCTCCTGGGTTCAAGAGATTCTTCTGCCTCAGCCTCCGAGTAGCTGGATTGCAGGCACCCGCCACCACACCCAGCTAATTTTTGTATTTTTAGTAGAGATGGGGTTTCACCATGTTGGCCAGGCTGGTCTCAAAATCCTGGCCTCAAATGATCCACCTGCCTCAGCCTCCCAAAGTGCTGGGATTACAGCCACAGTGCCCGGCCAGGATTTGTTTTTGAATGTTCATTCATGATGACCTATATTAGTTGAAGTGGCCCAAAAATGTAACCCAAGAAAAAAACCATCTGATAACAGGCTCTCCCTTCAACCTTGTATCCCCCTGGTAGTCTGAAGTCCGTCATTTGTACCTCTAGTCTACCAAATATGAAGGTCAAGGGCAAGTGGCCTTTTGTGCTGGCTGTGGGTAGTGACTGTGCTTGGCTGTGGCTCCAGGTCTGTCCTGCATCTCTCTCCTAGAACCTGTGCCTTGCCCCAGCAAGGAGTCCCCCAAGGGGTGCCCGGGTTCCAGCACCACAGGTGTGCTAGGGTACTCTGGAAGAGGTCTGGATGGGAGGGCAGTTCTAACAATGAGCAAGACACCCCGGCTTCCCTATCCTTAAAGCTGGCCAGCCTGGTGAGCAGGTCTTCCACCTGCCCCCTCTCGGCTCAGGCTTCAGGGACCACGCCACCCACTGCCCTCTATCCCATAACGCCACTGCTCCTGTGTGGAACCTAGACGTTCATGAATCTACTTGCAGCAGCCTCCCCATCCCAGCCCTTTCCTCCCTCCCTCCACTTACTCCCGTTGCTGTGTACTTAGATGTTTTTCTCCCCAGCAGTGAATGCACCTGCCTGAAGTCAAACCCTCCTTCTAGCTCCTTCCGGAGGGGACAAGCAGAATGGTGCAGTAGAAAGACTACAGCTTTTGAAATCAGGCAGCCTGGGGTTTGAATCTCCAGCACGTTCCTCAGCCAATCTGAGAAGTCAGGTTTTTCAACTGTAGGATGTACCTACAATGTCCACTTAGCAAGTATTTAGTTGAGAATTTAAATATGTATCTAAAAGATCTGACAACTGCAGGCACTTAATAAATGGTATTGCTCATGCAGTACTATTGCTCATGAGCAATACTACTGCTGGTATTGCTCATGCAGTGTCTGGCTGCTTCTTTGCCAAGGGAGTGGGGATACCCTGGTACCCCATGCTGGCACAGTATGGCCACACTCAAGTTCCAAGCACCCTGATTAGGTGCTTAGCCTCAGATGTTATATATGGCATTAGTGGCTTTTACAAATCTGGGATTTCAAACTGGCAAGTTTTTTTAAAGCCAGCATTGGCAAGAGTGCATGGGAAAAATCACTGACCCCTGGTTCATAGGGTGCATGCTTTGTCTGGTAAAATCTTTCTAGGGGAACATCTAGAGATATGTATTAAAACAGCTCTGCCTCCAGGAATTCACAGAAAGTTGTGCAAAGAATTACATATCTGGATGTTCATGACAGCATTATTTGTAATACTAAACAAATAAAAAATGTCCTCATCGCTCATCACCTAACACTAGGGATTGTCGAGAAAAGGCACAGTATATCCTGCTATAGAAGTAACATTGTGGCAGGCTTGGTGTGGTGGCTCATGCCTGCAGTCTCAGCATTTTGAAAGGCTGAGGCAGGGGGATCCACTTGAGCCCAGAAGTTCAAGAACATCCTGGGCAACATAGGGATACCCCATCTCTACAAAATAAATAAATAAATAAATAAATAAATAAATAAATAAATAAATAATTAGCTGGGCCTGGTGGCACATGCCTGTGGTTTCAGCTACTTGGGAGGCTGAAGTGGGAGGATCACTTGAGCCCAGGAGGTCAAGGCTGCAGTCAACCACGATCAAGTCACTGCCCTCCAACCTGGGCATCAGAGCAAGACCCTAGCTGAACAACAACAACAAAAATGAGTCGTAGAAGTATAATATGGGGAGGTGTTTACAAAATATGAAAGCAGTTAAAAAAGGCTATAAATTAGTGTGATCGTTTGAAACACTCCCCCTGCTCCCCTCCAGCCCCTCTTCAATGAGCTAGAAAAAGACTAGAATACATACACCAAAATATTAGTATTGCGTCTGGGTGGTGGGATTATGGGTGATTTTTACTTTCTTCTTTGTGTTTTTCTGTATTTTCAAAATCTCTACAATTATCTCTGTATTTTTAAAGAAAAATTATAAAAATCACATATATTGTGACAATATACAGACTAAGCATAGATTTTACCTAAATATTATGGTTAACTCATGTCAAGATCACAGATCTTAACCAAAAGACAGTTTCTGATTATAGATCAATGAACCTGTGAAAAACTCTTAAATTGTTCTTACAAAAAAAAAATTGTTCTTACAATCCTTTATACATGTTTTTTTTTTTTCTTAAAACCCTTGTATTTTGGAATAATTTTAGATTTACAGAAAAGTGCAAAGACAGTCCCCATATAGCCCTTACGCAGTTTACCCTACTGTTAACATTTTACATAACCGTGCACATTTGTCCCAACTAAGAAAACAACGTGGGAACATCACTATTAACTAATTTTCAGGCTTTATTTGGATTTTACCAGTTTTCCCATTAACATCGTCCTTCTGTTCCAGGGTCAAGTCTGGGTTAGCACATCACAGATGTCTCCCCAGGCCGCTCTGTTGTGTGACAGTGTCCCAAACATTCCTTGTTTTTCATGTTCCCTGTGTGAATTTCATAATCAGAAAAAGAAAGGACAGATGATGATACAGATGATGATGATGATGATGATGATGACTTAGGTCTGGGAATTCCTTCTGATCTCGTTTGGAGGCCAATGATACCCGTTTCCCTGTTCAGCAGAACAAAAGGAGAAAGGCCCCAGTATCAACTGAGACATAGAAGTTGGGGCACCCTTATCCTCCTGCCCACTGCCTTATCGGCCTCTACTCCTGCCGCTGTCCCCCAGCCCAACGCGTGGAATCTTTTGGGACCCTCGGCTTGGGTTGGGCCCCTGCCAGTTGGGCGAGCGCGCGGGCGGTGCCCAAGTCAGCTGCTCCGTGCCCCACGTGGCCGCCCCGCCCCGCCCCCTTGCCCGGGTCTCAAAGGCCCCGCCGGCCTCCCAGCGTCCGAACTGCCCGCTGCCCGCCCGGCCGGGCACCCCTGCAACATGGCCTGGAACACCAACCTCCGCTGGCGGCTGCCGCTCACCTGCCTGCTCCTGCAGGTGGCTATGGTGATTCTCTTCGGGGTGTTCGTGCGCTACGACTTCGATGCCGACGCCCACTGGTGGACAGAGAGGAAGCACAAGAACTTGAGCGAGATGGAGAACGAATTCTACTATCGCTACCCAAGTAAGTCCTGCCGCCTGCAGGCGCAGTGGAGGCATATCCGCGCCGGTCCCCACCTGGCCAAGGGCTCGGCCCAGCGCAGGGCAGAGGAGGGGATCTGCCCTGCAGCCGCTGACTCCCCATCTCGCCAGCTTCTGCAGGGCGTGCGTGGGAAATTGTCAGATGTGCACAAACTCCTTTTCCCCGTGAAAAACTAGTAGGGAAAACCCCGGGATAAGGTTTTTATTTGACCGCCCTCCTCCCAGCCGTCAGAGGCCCCCAACATCCCTGTCAGAGAGCCCTGCTTGGTATCCTAAAAAGACCCGAGTCTTCTCGCTCCATTACCAACCAGTGGGTGACCTGGCTCCCTTGTCCAAAGGAGCGCTCACTCCAAATAAGCAGGTAGGTTCCATGTCGAGGGCCACAGGGATGGTTCGATGGCCGGCCAGCCCTGCTGTGGGCAGAGGTGTTGTGGGACCACTGGTTGGCCAGGAGGCCAGGACACCCACCCCCTTTTAGTCTGGAGAGGGAAAACAAGCACCCCTGAATTTTCTGGTGTCAGCAGTACTGCGGTGAAGAGCACTACCCTGCAATCACATACCTCTCTTTCTCTCGTGCTTTTGTGGCTCTTGCCATAAACCAGGTGGGTGGCCTCAGGCAAATGCCAACCTTCCTAAACCTTAATTTCCTCATCTACAGAATGAAAATAGTGGTAGGCCCTCCCTCACAGGGGTTGGGGTGAGGCTGTGGCGAGGCAGTGCAGGTAAAGTTCTGGCACAGAGTTGGGGTGGGATCCTCTCTTCATAATGGAGCAATTGCTACAAGAGCACCAAACACAGGTGTCCTAGGACTCAGGAGCAGGGAGAGCTAGCCCAAGGTCACTCTGAGCTGCCCGACCTCTGGACTCCCAGCCCAGGGCTCTTCCCGAAATCAGAATGTCCTTGTACTTTCTGATTTTCCACTCCATCCGCCATCAGTCAATGACAATTATTCTAGCTGGTGGTGTTCATGTAGTCATTGATTGTTAGCTTTGGAAGGGACCCTAAAGCCCCTCTCCAGCATCCGCCTATATCAACTGGTGTTCCCTCCACACCTTAGACATTCTCGGCGACAGGGGATTCTCTGTCTCCAAGAAAACAACTGCACACTTTCAGAATGGCAGCCTGCATGAGAAAAAGACTGAGTTTGGGGGGCTGCAGGCTTGGTGGGAGCCAGCCATATTAAGTGGCTGCCAAAAAGTTAGGGCTATCGTGGGCTGCATTAATACTTACATGATGCCTAGAAGGGAAGTAACAGACAAGGGGTGCGCCCCCTGCTGGGGAGACCACAGTTTCTCCTGGGCTCCATTTAGGGATGTTTTTAAAAAGATATCTTGACAGCTGCAGCCTTGGAATTCAGGCTCCAAATCCACTGTTCACATTGTCCACCTTTCCTCTCCTCAGAGGGGGACTTCCCAGCAAACAGTGAGGCAGGCAAGCTTGAGACCCTCCTTTGCCTGCTCTTCTCCCCCACTCCTGCTCTTGCTTCCCACCTGACCCCAGAGCATAAGGGGCAAGGCCTCCCACAGGCATTCACAGGTGCTCAATGTGTCTGGGGAGTGGAGGACCTCAAGACCTTAAATAGGCTGGGTGCGGTGGCTCCCAGCACACTCTGGGAGGCCGAGGTGGGAGGATCGCTTGAGCTCGGGAGTTTGAGGCTACAGTGAGTTATGACAGCACCACTGCACTCCAGCCTAGGTGGCAGAATGAATCTCTATCTCTCTCCCTTTCAAAAGAGAGAGAGAGAGAGAGAGACAGAGAGACAGAGAAACTCTGTAATAGGAGCTGCAGAACCTCACCAGTGGGGAGGTATAGTCCTTACATCTCCACAGCTCTTATCCTCCCACCACACTCACCCACCCACTTTTCACACCCCACCTTCACGTATTCATACAACAAGTGCTTATCTGTAGTGTGATCATATAATTTATCATCATCAGAGGACACCTTTGAGAGTGAAGGTGGTGCTGGTAGTAATTTGCCAGGACCCAGGGATAAGTCATGACTGTTCCAGCAAACCAGGGCTGTGGTCACTCTGGATAAATAAGTTGAATATCCTGGGTCTCTGTTCCCAGACTTTTTGGAAGCAGAGAGGGGCACCGTGGTGCCCAGGGCTCAGTGGGACCAAGTGCTCTGAGCAGAAGGGATCTGTGATGGCTTCCTGGGAAGTGGAGGATGGCAAGGAGGGGAGAAGCCGAGCAACCAAGGGGGCCACTGAAAGGGGGTGGTGTTGTGAGGAGGGGGAGTGGTTCTGTGTGGCCCAAGAGTAGGGTTTGTGAAAGGGATGGGGTAAGGATGCTAAGAGGGGGAGAGCCCCAGCATCAAGGAGGGCCTTGAGTTTCCCCTGCTAGTTCTCCTGGGGAGCTCTTGGCCACTGGAGCAGGAAGCAACAGAGGAGAGGGGTATAGGGAAAGAATCTTGGCAAGAAGTAGTGGCCACCCCTCCAACCGCACATGTATTCTCTCCTTTAATCATCACCACGACCTGTGAGGGAGGCACTGTGATGACCCCCATTCTACAGATGAGAAAACTAAGGCCAGAGAGGAAAAGTGTCTTGCTGGGAAACCAGGGAGTAAGAGGAGCAGCCCTGGGGTCTAAGCCCATACTCCTGACCCACTCTCCTTCCTATTCTCAACCTTCCTCCTTTCCCCCCTCCACTCACGGTGGCTGTGGTTAGGAGTTAGAGGGCACAAGGCTTCCTGGCCCATGTGAGTCCCCAAGCCTGGGTTCCTGGGCAGCGAGGTGATTCCTAGGGGATTGGGGTGAGGGCAGGCCTCGAGGTGCCCTCCCTGTTCCTGGATCCAGGCCATCAGCAACTATGTGAGCCTCGTTTCTACTCAGGGGATTAGTGAAGCCTGCTGGCCATCTCCAGTGTCCAGAGGAGTCCAGCTCCAGTTGGCTTGGCCTGAGGATAGCTCCCTAGGCATGAGCCCCACAGCAGGCAGCAGACATGGAGCCAGTTGGGGACTCACCCTGGCAGTGCCCTTGGAGGCCCGTGATGCGGGCAGTGGCTGTGGTTGCTGAACATGCAGCTTCCCTATGGGCTGGTGATCCAGGGTCTGGGTGAATCACTGAAGGCAGTGGCTTCAGGGAGGCTGGCCCAAGGAGGAGCCACCAGGGCCTGGACTCCAGAAGCTCCCTGGAAGACCAAGGAGGGAGTGGGACACATTTTGGGAGATGACCCAGGGCGGAGGAAGCTCTGGTTTCACACACCGGAAGGACTGTGTCATGAGGCCAAAGCAGGCTCCGGTTGATAAAGGATGAGCTTACCCACAGGCAGGAGGCAGTGGAACTTTAGAATTAAACAGATCCTATTCGGGTGCATCACTGCATGGAGGAGGCAACCACCTCACCACAGCGAGCCTCAGCGTGCCCATGTTAAGGTGGAAATGTTATTTAAAGTACAGGATGTCTAAGAAGAGTCAAGATGACAGGTGACTGTTAGGGCACTCATCTCCTGGCATAAAGAGAGAAGACAGTAAATGCTGCCACTGAGTTCCCCAGAAGGGAGTAAGTGCTCCTTCCATTAAGGTGGTTAAGTATCAGCACCTTGTTAGAAACATGGTGGAGACACGTCTCCCTGAATATTAGTTGGAACTATTATAGGATTTAAATTATTTTGTGCACTTCCCAATCCCAAACTGCTTTTTGCCTGCCCTGTCAGGTGGGGCATTTATAATTTCCATTTTATGATGGAAGTAATGAAGGTTCGAGAGGTGCTGGACACTCTCAGCCAGCCAGTGGCACAGACAGGGTCAGAGCCAAGCCCCCCTGCCCCAGGGCTTACCTGCTTTCCAGGGTCTTCTGTGGCATTGCTGCCCCTGACCATCTCCCCAGGAGATTTTGCAGTGTTGATGTGGAAGAGGTGGGCACGGAGTCTTGGGGGAATTAGGGAACTGGCCAGTAGGTCTCAAACAAAACAGTTAGGCTGGGCTATGAATGGGAGGGGGATGGCACCCAGCCTCTGGAGGGCACCGTCCTTCCTGTGCTGATGCTGCAGAGGAGAGGGCTGCAGAGGCCCATTAGTGTGGGACCCTAATGATCCCCTAGACTCAGCCATCTTGGTGGGGGACTCATCTACAGAGGGAAGCAACAGGAGCTAGAATGGGGCTGGGGGCTGGGAGTAAGGGAAGAGGGAGAACAGCTGGGTACTAGTGCCCCCTGGAGGCCAGAGTGCCAGCCCCGCCCCATCAGGGCCCTCCAGGTTGAGGAAGACAGTTCTGGGCAGGACAGCTGGAGTCACCAAAGCTGGGGAGGGAGACCGAGGGTCAACTTTTGTTGACTCTCAGCAAGTTGCCAACCCAATGCAACCTTGTCAGTCTTGAAAGAGAAAAAGAGAAATAATAACTAATATTATGGGGCAATTGCTAAAGAGCCAGCTGCCTTCGCACAAGGCTTTGATTGGGTTATCCCATTACATGTGTGCTACAAAGCTCTGCAGTGAGCACTGTCCAGGGGCTGTTACTATCTCCCATTTGACTGACAAAGAACTTGTAGATCTGAGAGGTTCTGTCCTGTTGTGCTGAAGGTCCATATAGTTTGGACCCTCAAATCGTCACTATTAAAAATCTTTTTTTTTTTATTTTTATTTTTTTGAGACGAAGTCTCACTCTGTTGCCCAGGCTGGAGTGCAATGGCACAATCTCAACTCACTGCAACCTCCGCCTCCCTGGTTCCAGTGATTCTCCAGCCTCTGCCTCTCAAGTAGCTGGGATTGCAGGCGTGCACCACCATGCCCAGCTAATTTTTGTATTTTTAGCAGAGATGGGGTTTCCCCATGTTGGCCAGGCTGGTCTCAAACTCCTGACCTTAAGTGATCCACCCACCTCGGCCTCCCAAAGTGCTGGGATTACAGTCATGAGCCACCACGCCCAGCCTAAAAATCATTTTAGGTAGCACCAAACTTCATGAAACAGAAATTACTAAATGGATACATTTCGATGCTGAATTAAGACCAGTTGGACAGATAAAGAGATGGGAAGCAAGAGGACAAATCGGGGAGGTGCCCAGGGAGAAGGAAGTGGGTGTCTGTGTTCCTGATGGAGGGAAGAGAAAAAAAGAGACACCCCGAGACAGGGTGAAAAGGAGAGACAGGGCACCCACCAGAGCGGGGAGAAGAGCAGGGTGAGAGGGAACAGGCAGAGAGGATGGACCAGGAAAGCGAGGGCTCTCTGCTCCTGCTCTCAGGCCACACAGAGGCCAAGGCAGCCCTGAAACCACACACACCTTCCCCTGCAGCAGTGGCTCCCTTGGTCCTCTTCAGCTTCGCCCCTGCCAGCATGGGCTCTCTATACCACCAGGCAACGGATACTCCTCTCCTCGAAAGGACCCCACTTGCAGTGATGCTGTCTTTCCCCAGTGGCTCCTCCCAACTCCCTGCCAGCGCCTTCCTTGTCTTCTCTGCTAGCTTCAAGGCACAGCCTGTTCTCAGCTTGTGTCTTTCTCTCCCTTCATTCCCACATTGCAACTCACAGCTCTATTTGCAGGCCTGCCCAATCTCAGACCCCAGCTCCAAGCCCCCATGGCCAGGCTCCATTTCTCCCCTCACCCCCCCGCCCACCGCCCAGCCCTCACCCCCGTGGTCATCTGAAATTCCCCGTGGCCAGGCCAGACCCAGCACCTCCCTCCCACACAGCAACCTCTTGCCATTGCCTTGTGTTTGTCAACAGCACTGCCATCCCGTCATCCTGCCAACTCCCCTCCCCGCTTCTGGAATTGTCATCTGAATTTGTCAACTCCCTCTCTTTTACACCTCTCTTCCAGTCTGTCACCCATCAGTTCTTCCCAGAATAACCATAATACCATTTATGGTGTTTCACATGCATCGGCTCAATTTCTTCCACAACAGTTAGAAATGTGATAAACCCTGCAACACGATCATACATGAAATCAGCTGCACACATTGAGAAACCTAAGCTGAGGTGTGTTTGTTCATGTAAACTCAGCACCAATGCTAAACTCAGAAGGAAGCTCAGAGCCCCACCCTGGGGCAGGACCCACAGCTCTCCCACACTGGCTTGTACCCCTGCCCTTCAGTGTGCCAAGCCCCCTAAGCCGCCTCCAGGTAGCTGATAGCTGAGGGGTCTGTGGTCTTGGCCTGAGCCTCAGGGAAGCCTGGAGGGGAAACAGATGAGGGCAGGCAAGGTCCAGGCAGCTGTGCCGTAAGCAATGCTCCTGCAACCTTGGCCAGGCTACAGTGGGCACCAGAACCTGTCAGCCCTCCTGGTGGGAGGCATTGGACTGGAGGGGGGCTGCAGCCCCTCCTGTGAAATCCCACCTGAGCTCCTGGACCACTATTCAGCTGGCACACCTGGGTGCTTCTGAGACAATAACAATCATTCATTCATCCATAGCTATTAACTGAGAGTCGACCTTGGCACAGGCATGGCTCTGCCTTCTTGGAGTTTTATAGTGGAGTGGGATAGACAAACAAATGCGTAACTTCAAATTATAACAAGAACCGTGAAAGAAAAAAGGATGTCATAAGGAAGAGAACCTAGGAAAGAAAACAGGTGCCATAGGGAGAGAACCTATCTTAAATGGGTGGTCAGGAAGCCCTCTCTAATGAGGTGACAATTTGCTGAGATCTGGCCATTCTGCAGGAACAGCATCCCAGGTGGTGGGAACAGCATAGGCAAAGACCCTAGAGTGTGGGACTGAGAAGCAGAAGGAGGGCCAGAGCAGCTGGAGCACCAAGGGGAGGTGAAGATGTAGGGAGGTAGAGATCCCCGGGGAGGCAGGTAGGTGAGGGAGTAGGAATCCCTGGGGAGACATGTGGGCGGGGCTGGGACAGGCCAGTCAGGGCCCTGAAGTCTCTTTTCCTTTTGACTTTTTATTTGGAAATAATTCCAAATTTACAAAAAGCTGCTCAAACAGAAATAGCACAAAGAAGGCTACACTCTGGCCGGGTGCAGTGGTTCACGTCTGTAATCCCAGCACTCTGGGAGCCCAAGATGGGCAGATCACTTGAGACCTAGAGTTTGAGACCAGCCTGGCCCACATAGCAAAACCCTGTCTCTACTAAAAATTCAAAAAAAAAAAAAAATTAGCTAGGTGTGGTGGCACATGCCTGTAATCCCAGCTGCTGCAGAGGCTGAGGTGGGAGGATCGCTCGAACCCCAGGAGGCAGAGGTTTTGGTGAGCTGAGATTGCGCCACTGCACTCTAGCCAGGGCAACAAAATGAGACTATGTCTCAACAACAATAAAAGAATACTGTATACTCAGACTCAGCTATTTGCTCACTCTTTCTCTACATATATGCACACACACATACACATACTCACACATACACATGTGTGCTTTGTTTTTCTGAACCATTTGAGGGTCAATCGCATACATCATGGCCCTCTACCTTAAACTACTCCAGTATATTTCCTAAGAATAGGGATATTCTCTTCCATAACCATAGTAATCAACTTCATAAATTTCCATTAATGCAATATCTTCATCTGTTTATATCTGATTAATACAATATCTTCATCTGTTTATATCTGATTTTCTCAATGGACCCAATAATGACCTTTATAGCACTCCCCCAACCCTCCCAGCCCCACCAAATACATAATCCAGTCTAGAGTAAGGTATTGACTTTAATAACTTTTGTCATGTCTTTTAATCTGGAACATTTTGAAGGTCTTTTATGACTGATACTTCTCAAGAATACAGCCTTACCCCTTTTTAATAGCATGTTCCTCATTTTGTGTTTGTCTGATGTTTTCTCATGATGAGATTGGGTTCTGCAGTCTCAGCTAGAATCCCACATAGGGGATAGGTCCTTTTCAGGGTATCACATGTGGAGGCATGGGTGATATTAATTTTGATCACCCAGTCAATATGTTGCCCAGTATAATTACTGTTGTTTTCTTCCTCTGCAACTAATAAGCAGTCTATAAGGAAACCCTTTAAGACAATGCAAATGTCTTGTGCGTAATCAAAATTCCCACCTGCATTTACCATCCACTGATTGAATCTTTACCATGAAAATGATGATTTTCCAACTCTAACACTTTTTCCACATTTACCAGCGTAGCCTCAGCGTTCTACTGTAGGCAAGAGCCCTATCTGCTACCTCATTTATGTGTTTACCAACTTATTATCAGTATGATCTCATGAGTTCCTTTTTAAATGGTTTTAATTCATTATAACATATAATTACTTTGGTGCTCAAACTGTCCCAGATTTGGCCAGTGGGAGCCCTTCCATCTGGCTCCTGTGTCCTGTGACATCTGCAGTTCCTATTAGTGTGTTATGCTTCTACAATTCTCTTTGATTCTCAAAGCTCTTTGTCTTCTCTTATTTTCTTGGAGTTTAGAACCACACAACATAAGTGCCAAGAGGGCAGTTAAGATCATCCTAATACATCCCTTTAGTTTGGTTGTTGAGAAAACCGAGGCTCTGAGAAGGGAAGTGGCTTGCCAAGGCCACATTGTGAGGTGGAGAAGCTTTGGGTCAGAACTCAGAATTAGGCCATGCCTGAGTGAAAATAAACAATGACATCTGCCCATTTGGATCACCTAGTATGGGGTAGACACTGTGCTAGATGCTTCTTTACATACACATCTGCATTTAATCCCTGCAACATCTGTGATATAAGCATTACAGAAGCAGGTGCCAAGCCCTAAGTTAAAACACTTAACTTTCCCAGAGTCATCCACCCAGGAGATGGAGTAACTGGGGTCCAAATTCAAGTCTCAGTGATGCGGGGATGTGTATCTGCTGGAGTCGGTGGTGGGATGTGGGGATGTGATCAGCATAACTGATGTGCTTGGCCTGTCCAGGCTACTCCTTGGTCAGATAAGCATTGATTCTCCATAGCAAAGGAACAGGATTGTGGTGGAGAGGGCAGGGCATCATAGCCTCAGACGGTCTGGGCTATAGACCTTAGACCCTGCGTGTAACCCACACCTGGCCCCAAATTCCAATGCCCAGCTGCCACCTCCAGCCTGGGCCAGCAGAGCTGGGAGGAGGGAGGAGGGTAGAACCAAGGAACTGCCATCTCTCAAAGAGGGTGCTTGGGAATCTCTTGGCACTACAGCCCAGTGGTTTAAATAGGCTAAGGTGGGGGCCCACCTCGGGTCCCCCCCAGCGCCTCCCTTTCTAGAGAGGCCCTTATGAAGGGACTGGAGGCTCTGCCAGCAGCGTTACCGCGCCCAGCCCCAGGGTTCAGATGTAGGGATGGGGAAACGGGGCTAGGATGGTGGAGCAGGGAGACGGGCCAGTGGTGGGGAAGACTGAGGCGCTGCCCTGGCCCTCCTGGTACAACCCAGGGCTGGGATGAACCTTTGCTAGACCACCGAGTCCCGGGCTATACTGTCCCTGCAGGCTTCCAGGACGTGCACGTGATGGTCTTCGTGGGCTTCGGCTTCCTCATGACCTTCCTGCAGCGCTACGGCTTCAGCGCCGTCGGCTTCAACTTCCTGCTGGCGGCCTTCGGCATCCAGTGGGCGCTGCTCATGCAGGGCTGGTTCCACTTCTTAGAAGACCGCTACATCGTCGTGGGAGTGGAGAAGTGAGCGTGGGTCGGCCCCGGAGGCGGGGCAGACTGGGAGGGGTGGGGCTGGGCAGGTGAGCCTGCGGGGAGGAGGGCGTGTCCATTGGCGGGGCGGGGGCCGGGGCTTGGGGCTGGAGGGCAACTCCTCCTTCGGGCCACACTGGGCTTGCGAGACACACACACACACACACACACACACACACACACACACACACACACACACACTTACTTCGCTTCCTGATCAGCGACTCTCCAGGGTGGGAGTCGTCCAGGTGTCATAGGAGGGTCTCCCTTCTCCTACGACAAAAGCTGCAGGGACTTGAGGCTAGACTTTCCTCTGGGGGCAGGGTCCGGCCGGGTGCAGCCGGGCCCCGCACATCAAAATCGCCCAGCCCTGTGTCCTGAGAGACCGCAGCCCACGGGACTCTGGTGAGAGAGCTGGGATGTCTGCGCCAGCCTCTAAGGCTCCTTGTGAAGGGAACACCGAATGGGGACTCCAGCCAAATGGAAGTACCTCTCCTCCTGCCTTGCCTCACCGCCCCACCCACCCCAGGGAGCAGGTGCTGGAAACAGCTGTGAGACAGGTGTGGGTGTGGAGTGTTAGGGCTGAAGCCCCCCTCCCCCTGCCTCAGCCTCCAAGGGTGGAGCACCCTACCGTCACTTCTCAGCTCCGTCCTTCTCATGACTTCTCTATGATGACTTGGCCTGATGAGCACCACCAGCCCCTTCTTGTCAGGTTACTCAGACCCTCCCTCTGTTCTGCAGTGACCTCCTCCAAGCCTCAACACACCTTCCCAACCCACAACACCACCAACAGGTTATGAAATAAATTCACCCAAAGCCAACTTGCCAAAAAATCAATGGACAAAGTGGTCAGCTCACTGAATGACTCCTTTATCAAACTCTCTATCCCATGGCAACTTATGAAACCTATAGCAATTTCTGTTGCTCAGGTCCTAACCAAGAGCCTTTGGGAGATTTTTCCCGCTTTAACCAAGTTTTAGTTTATTGGAGGTTCTTCTTTAAGTCCAGTTTAGGCAGACTTTTATTTCTGTAGACATATGACAAGCTTGGCTAAAGAAAAAAAATTGTTTTCCTCCATTCTTCCATCCTTCAAGAAAAAAAAAATTTAATCTGAGAAAAGTAATCATTGGTGTGTGAAAATGAACATTCATTAGCTCACTCATAAACTGTCCACAGAAAGGGGGTAGAGGTGAACTGGTATAAACCACCTTTAAGGGGCAAATCCCTGCTGTTGATTTTAGGATACCAACCAGTTCTGATAGGCCAGGTGTCTGAAATCTAGGACATGTGTCAAATATTTGCAAAAAATTACTTCATCTAAGCCAACTAATTAACCCATGAATTAAGAGAAACAGGAAAGGTAGTTGACTGGATAAGCGTTGGAACCAATAAATGAGTCTTTTTGTGTATAAGACCCTTGACACACATATCATATCACCCTGAAGTTCAAAATGCACAAGAAATTATCATTCCCAAAACCATAGATCCAAAGTATAAAACACCTGTAATATATATCATTGGCCACCACAACAAAATAGCTATGGCTAAATGAATGTTTTTAATCTAAAAAAAAAAAAAATTCAAAGGGAATTATTACAAACTGTGAGTTAACAGGTTTGTGGTGAACCAGCTGTTCAGCAAGTTGGTCACTTGAAAAATCTGAGTTTGGACAAATTGGCTCTCAGGAGACTGATTTTTCAGCACCTGACTTGGATCTGATTTCTGGTGCCCAAGGCTGGGATGAGCATGTAGCCCCAGACCTGACCTTGTGGATCCAGAGATGTGGACCCCCCGCCCCCGCCGGCTTCTGTCCTGTCCCTGCTGAAGAGTCTTCCAAGTTCCACCTGTCACTGTAGAAAGTGCCCCTCTGCCAGCCCTGCCCAAGCCTCCTCAGCCGTCCTGAGATATGTGGCATCTGGATCTCCATCTCCCAGATGCTGATAGCCCAAGGGATGGGCCTTTCTGTTCTCTCTCTCCTCGTTTTTTTGTTTTGTTTTGTTTTGTTTTGTTTTTTGTTTTTGAGATTGAATCTCACTCTATCTCCCAGGCTGGAATGCAGTGGCATGATCTTGGCTCGCTGCAACCTCCACCTCCCAGGTTCAAGCAATTGTCAGCCTCCTGAGTAGCTAGGATTACAGGCGCCTGCCACCAAGCCTGGCTAATTTTTGTATTTTTAGTAAAGATGGGGTTTCACCATGTTGGCCAGGATGGCCTTGAACTCCTGACCTCGTGGTCCACCCACTCTGGCCTCCCAAAGTGTTGAGATTACAGGCCTGAGCCACCGGTGCCCGGCCTCTCTCTCTCCTTTCTAACGGTCACTTCTATCAAGATGAATCTTCCAGCTGCAGTTATGGGATCTTGGGCAAATAACTCAGCCTCTCTAATTCTCCATGTCCCATCTGAATGATGTGGCTAATGACAGTGCCTGTCTTGTATGGCTCAGGGATGGCACAGGGGAGCATATATAGTACTTAGTAGATACCCCAGAGCCTAGCACTTAGGAACTGCCATCACTCATTTAGCCAGGCCCTACTAGGCCCTGGGGACACAGTGGTGAATGAGGCAATAGTGGAGTGGACAGTTCAGTGAACACTCTGTATTGGGAGGGACTGGGAGGGACTGGGAGGGACTGGGAGGGACCCCACCCCCATTCCACTAACTGGCCCTACAATTAGTTTCATTCTCGCTCCTCACCCCATTCTCTCTCACACACACACAGCCCTGAGCGTGGAAAGGGAAGGGAGTCCCCTCTAGATGTGACAGTCTTGAGGAAGTAACCCCTTTTATCCCTACACCCACCCCATCAGCAACCCTCGCAGCCTAACAGCCACACTGAGGGTCTTGCCTTGTAATCCAGAGGACAGTTTTGCTGCTGGCAGGGGACAAGGAGGCCAGGCTTGGGCAAAGTGGGCACATCGATAGACCCAGGGTCTACACAATGTCCACTCAGCTGTCTGCCTCTTCATCAGCCCTCTGCTGGGCTGGCAGGGTGCTCAGGGTCTAGGCTTGAGCAGGACCTATGTACCTGCCCCTTTGCCTCCATCCTCCCTGCTGGCCTTCCTGCTCCCTCCTTCCATCCAGTACCACCCCAGCTCCCTCCTTCCTGCAGGAAAGTCCCTCTGTTTCTTCCCTGGACACAGATCCTCTCTCATGGGTAAGGTAAAGGAAAGGTCCCAACAGTTCAAACTCAAGCAAGGCCCTGGTCACCAGCAGAAGAGGTACATCTGGTTGGAGGAAACAGGAAGGCTTCCTGAAAGAGGAGACAGTAAGAGGAGGTTCTGGAAAAGCAGGTAGAAGCTACAGGGCAGGGCAGGACCCCAAAATATGGGGCATGTTCAACAATAGCAGCGAGACTACATGGCACCCTGAGCCCAAGCTGTCTGCAAGCAGTGGGGGCCTGAGATAGGGCTGCATGGGAGGGGGGCATCTAGTGTGTGCTGCTGTACTGGTCTTGTCTCATGTGTGGTTTCTTTTCATTCTTGGAGTAGCTGTAAATGTTAAGTGCCCATTAGTGTAGATGATGAAACTGAGGCTCAGAAAGGTTAAGCCACAAGCTGAAATCCATATATGGACCAAAGTCCAGGGCTTCCAGTGCCACTTTTTGCTGTTGCCCCAGCTTCTCCACTGGCCTGTCTCCCCACAGTCTCATCAATGCTGACTTCTGCGTGGCCTCTGTCTGCGTGGCCTTTGGGGCAGTTCTGGGTAAAGTCAGCCCCATTCAGCTGCTCGTCATGACTTTCTTCCAAGTGACCCTCTTCGCTGTGAATGAGTTCATTCTCCTTAACCTGCTAAAGGTGAGCAGGGCTCAGAATGGGGATAATAAGGTGGTGGGGATGCTTTGGGGGACAGGGTATGGAGAAATATACAGCTGGGGAGACATGCCAGCCTGGGGAGTCACTCAACCTCCTGAACGTCACTCAGTTTTCTCATCTCTAAAGTGGGAGTAATGATATCTACCAGACAGGTACCATAGTCCACCTAGCAGGTCAATCCAGCACCTGAGCAGAGCAGGGCTTCCCTGAATGTTGTTTTTTTCCCCCTCCTTTCTTTCTCAACATCAGATGGAATGAATAGGATATCCCTGCACATACTCTTGCACAAATACCACATTTCCAGATTGCTCTGCCAAGAAAAGGCATCCAGTGTACTGAGGGGGCAAATCTGTAGGGCAGGATCCCAGGTGAATGGCCAAGGTGGCCATGGTGTGTATGACCCAGCACCAGAGCTGCCATTCACATGGGCCATGACAGGAGCGCTGCTCCCTGGGGGAGGTCAATTCAGTGGCTCAGATAAGAGGCACCTTAGACCTTTGACTCCATCTCAGAAGCCTCCTTGGTGCTTTTGGACAGTAGGGGAACTCACGTAGAAACTGCACCCTCTTCTTAGCACCCTCCTCTTCTATATTTGGACTCTGTCTGGAACTCCCCCTCCTTGGCAGGGGGTGATTTAGGTCACCCTAAATTCAGTCATTCATTTTGTAATCTTTTTCAGCTACCAGATTAGTTCAAGCTACCATATCTCTTCCTCCTGACTCATCTCCCTGGCTGCATTCTTGCCTTCCTTTCCCTTAAGGAAAATCATCTCCAGCGGCCAGAGTGGCCTATAAATAATGCATAGAGAAGAAGCCAGGCACTGTGGCTCATGCCTGTAATCCCAGCATTTTGGGAGGCCGAGGCAGGCAGATCACCTGAGGTCGAGAGTTCGAGACCAGCCTGACCAACATGGAGAAACCCTGTCTCTACTAAAAATACAAAATTAGGCCAAGCGCGGTGGCTCACACCTGTAATCTCAGCACTTTGGGAGGCCAAGGCGGGCAGATATCCTGAGGTCAGGAGTTCAAGACCAGCCTGGCCAACATAGGGAAACCCTGTCTCTACTTAAAACACAAAAATTAGCTGGGTGTGGTGGCGCCTGCCTGTAATCCCAGCTACTCAGGAGGCTGAGGCAGGAGAATCACCTGAATCCAGGAGGCAGAGGTTGTGGTGAGCCGAGATCACGCCATTGCACTCCAGCCTGGGCAACAAGAGCAAAACTCCGTCTCAAAAAAATAAATAAACAAATAAATGAATAATGCATAGAAGACCATTCACCCAGTGAGAATCTCTCAGTAGTTTTAACATTTCATTCAGGAGAAAATCCAAACTTGTTATAAGGCCCTTCCTGTTCTGGCACCAACTTTTCTCTCCACATATTGTCTATTCTCTCCCCATCTTATCGTCTACTCTCTCCCCATCTTCCCGTGCTTTGTCATAGCTTGCTGTCTGCTCTTCAGGCACAAAGCTTGGTCCCACCTCAAGGCCTTTGCACTTGCTGTTCCCTTTGCCTCCAAGGGTCATCTCTCAGTCCTTTGCATTACTGAATCTCAGTATGCATACCCTCTCTTTTTTTTTTTTTTTTTGTTCCCGAGATAGAGTCTCGCTCTGGAGTGCAGTGGCATAATCTCAGCTCACTGCAACCTCTGCCTCCCGGGTCCAAGTGATTCTCATGCCTTGGCCTCCCGAGTATCTGGGATTACTGGTGCACACCACCATGCTCAGCTGATTTTTGTATTTTTAGTAGAGACGGGGTTTTGCCATGTTGGCCGGGCTGGTCTCGAACTCCTGACCTCAAGTGATCCGCCCGCCTTGGCCTCCCAAAATGCTGGGATTACAGGCATGAGCCACCACTGTGCCTGGCTTACCCCCATTTTATAGATGAGAAAGCTGAGTCTCAGAGACATTAAGGGGCTCACCTAAAGTCACACAGCTAGTAGAGGCATCCGCTAGGCTGGGAGTTGAGAATCCCAGCGCTGTCACAACCAGCTCTATGACCTTGGATGACACACTTACCTCTCTGGCTGGGTTTCCCCCGTCTAAAGTGAAGGAGTGAGTCTGTGATTCTATTCATCTGAGATTAGTTCTGAGTGGGCAGGAAGGAGGAGGTTAAAGAGAAGGGGAGGTGAGTGTGAGTGGGACCAACATTAATCGGGCACCTGTTAAGCGCCAGGCCCTCGCCAGGGCCAAGTCGCCTGCATGAATCCTGATAGCAGCCCTGCTACGGCACTAGCAGGTGGTATAAATGCAGAGCTTGTCAAATGAGAGGCACAGAGGTGGAAACCAGTGGGTGACAAAGCAGGTAGGGCATTTCCCTCAGTTCTGCCTCTGCCTTACCTCCTCCAATGGTATGAGCAAGTCCCTCTCCAGGCCTGGGTTTCCCCATCTGGGAACAACCAAATCTGCTGGGTGAGGACACCCTGGCATTTTGCTGATGGGAATCCCTACCTTCTCCCCATTACCAGCTGATTGGTCTGTGAGGTCCCCAGACTCCATGCTGCACCCTGAAGAGTCCGAGAAGGCTGGAGCTCTGGGTGTGTGTGTGTGGCAGGATAGGGACGGCTATGAGGAGGGAGGGAGAGAAGGTGCCAGAGTCTGACAAGTCCCTTGCACCCCAGGTGAAGGATGCAGGGGGCTCCATGACCATCCACACTTTTGGCGCCTACTTTGGGCTCACAGTGACCCGGATCCTCTACCGACACAACCTAGAGCAGAGCAAGGAGAGACAGAGTTCTGCGTACCAGTCGGACCTCTTTGCCATGATTGGTGAGAACTGCCATGATAACCGAGGGCCACCATGATGGGTGAAGGCGGCCATGATGGGTGAAGGCTACCATGATCAGACCTGATCCCCACATGGTATGGTGGGTGGCTGCCAGTTCTCTTTGGGGGAAGGGCAGACAGAGTTTGCCTGTAGATACTTCTAGAATCCCATATGTCTGTCCCTCTTCCCCATGGAGCTGAAAGAAGTTGGTCACTCATCCTGTATTTCCCCTAGAATGCCCCAAGGCAGACACAGTGGTAACCAGGAGCTGCTCACTCCATCCCCTGGGCTAGGGCAAGATGTGCATTTCCACTTCTGTGTCCATTCATTCCAGAGAAGACACTGACCACACCCATTCTGGTCTCTCAAAACCCAGCCCTGCCCTCCAGGAGCTCCTCACAGTGTAGTGGAATAGACAGCAGTGCCACCTGGAGGATCTCCCTACAGTGGAGAAAAGATTCTCCCTCCTGGCGCTGTGGGAACAGGGTGCGGGCATTTAGCCCAGAAATGGGGGTCAGGGTAGACTTCCTGGAGTGGTGTGGAAGGCTAAGTGGGGGGTGAGGAAGGCAGGGAGGGCCTTCCAGGAAGAGCCCCTGCATGACTAAAGCTGCAGAGGTGGAAACAGCTGGGTGTGGGGTCACCTCTAGAGCTAAAGGACAGGATGCCTGCCTGAGCTGTGGGGCTCTATCTAATGCCTCTCCTCCCGGGCCCATCGGCCTGTCTGGTCTGACCAGGCACACTCTTCCTTTGGATGTACTGGCCCAGCTTCAACTCAGCCATATCCTACCATGGGGACAGCCAGCACCGAGCCGCCATCAACACCTACTGCTCCTTGGCAGCCTGTGTGCTTACCTCGGTGGCAGTATCCAGTGCCCTGCACAAGAAGGGCAAGCTGGACATGGTGAGCATGAGGGCACTGGGGGTGTGGCTCTGACTGCCTGGGCCTGGAGGGCGCTGATCACCATGCCCTGCCAACAGCTCTGAGGGGATCATCACACCCATCTTGCAGATGAGGCTGGGGGAGAAATGATTTGTTTTAAGAACATGGCCAGTTTTCAGCAGCACCCAGAGCAAGGACGTTCTTTACCTTGTAATTTTTTTTTTTTTTTTTTTTTTTTGAGATGGAGTCTTGCCCTGTCACCCAGGCTGGAGTACAGTGGCACTATCTAAGCTCACCGCAACCTCTGCCTCCCGGGTTTAAGCAATTCTCCTGTCTTAGTTTCCCAACTAGCTGAGACTACAGGCTCAGGCCACCACGCCCAGATAATTTAGCTAATTTTTGTATTTTTAGTAGAGATGGGGTTTCACCATACTGGTCAGGCCGGTCTCAAATTCCTGACCTCAAATGATCCACCCATCTCAGCCTCCCAAAGTGCTATGATTACAGGCATGAGCCACCGCACCCAACCTATCTTATAATCTGACACAAGCGTCTTGACATGGGCATATGTGTGCTGAGACATTGTCAGGAGTATCAATTATTTGGGGGCACTCATCATGCAGAGAGGTGGGGACTCAGGCACCTGGGAAGAGAATCAGACACACAGACTGGCACACCTGTGTGTATCCATACCCACCTGCAGGGAGTGACATGGAATAGGGTCAAGGATAGGGACTCTGGGGCCATACAGCCTGGATCAAGACACCTTTCTGCGTCTTGCTAGCTCTGTGGTCTTGGACAAGTCATTTAACCCCCCTCACCTCAGTTTCCTCATCTGCAAATGTTGCAAGGTAACTGTCCTCACCTTGCAGACTTGTAGAGATGGAAAGAGCTAACCTCCACAGCCAGCAGCACGGCACCCGGTACAGATTAGCATTCAGACAGCAGCAGCCAGTACGTGTGTATGTCTAGACCCCATAGGCACTTGACGTGGACTTGCATCCCTGGCAAGAACATTCAGACACGCTAGTCTGGGCACACAGGTATACATGGTACACATAAGACAACTGTGTGATTGCTGTCAGGGCTCACTGGCAGGTGCACCAGCACGTGGCAAATGCCCAGACCTGCTAGGTGGGATGGGTGGCGTGTGCAGAGAGACACAGGGAGCAGCTGTAGCAAGCCTGGGTGAGGGCTGAAGTCCTCTGCATGCTCCTGTCTTGCTGAGGTGAACTCCCAGCCATCCCTGGCTCCCAGGGCCCAGGATACACCCTCGCACAGCCAGCGAGTGAGCTCCCCCAGGCCTGGTGCTCCAGGGAGAGGACTGAGTTCTTGCCTGCTCTGCCTGCCCTGCCCAGGTGCACATCCAGAATGCCACGCTCGCAGGAGGGGTGGCCGTGGGTACCGCTGCTGAGATGATGCTCATGCCTTATGGCGCCCTCATCATCGGCTTCATCTGTGGCATCATCTCGACCCTGGGTTTTGTATACCTGACCGTAAGTGTCCCAGGCAAGGAGCTGGGGGCTGGAGAATGCTGAGGTCTTTGTGTTCCTGACAGTGAGCTGAGGTTTCCTAGGAAGGGGGCTAAGGGCTAGAGAATCCTGGGTCTCTGTGTATTTGAGGGCCTCTGGAATCCCCGCCTCCCCACAACCTTGATGCAGCCCCTGGCCTGAGCAGCACCCACCTTCCCTTTCCAGCCATTCCTGGAGTCCCGGCTGCACATCCAGGACACATGTGGCATTAACAATCTGCATGGCATTCCTGGCATCATAGGTGGCATCGTGGGTGCTGTGACAGCGGCCTCCGCCAGCCTTGAAGTCTATGGAAAAGAAGGGTAAATGTGGAGGAGGCATGGCGGGACGGAGCTTCCCCCTTCCTTCTCCCATCCCTTCTTCCTGCTATTCCTCTGGGACCCGACTGCCTCTTTCTCCCTTTCCTTCCCCACTCTGGACCAATTGTTTCATGGGCCTCTCTCCCCAAACTCTGTCCCTTCCCATTAGAGGCCAACTGGTATGTCTGGTGTCCCCATGTTGTGGTGGGAAGGCTGGGGCCCATGGTACCCGCTCACATTTTTGGGGTGGCAGCAAGCGGTTACTTGGCTTCTCCATGGGGCCCTGACCTGCCCCCTGTCTCCACCCCAGGCTTGTCCATTCCTTTGACTTTCAAGGTTTCAAGAGGGACTGGACTGCAAGAACACAGGGAAAGTTCCAGATTTATGGTCTCTTGGTGACCCTGGCCATGGCCCTGATGGGTGGCATCATTGTGGGTGAGCAGGAATGGCTGAGCCAGAGAAGGGGGGACTGCTGTGGGGCTCCCTGGGTGGGGAACCAAAGGGCGTGCAGCACAGGTCAGCCTGGAGCCTCCAGGAATCCTTGATCTCTGCACTTCTAGCTGCAGGACTGAGACAATTTGGACTTCAGCCCAAGGGCCCTAGGATTTTCCCAGCTGAGGGAAATGGCTGGGGTGAGCAGAGGGAAGGCATTTCCTGACATCCTGTAATCTCCAACTTTCTGTAGGGCTCATTTTGAGATTACCATTCTGGGGACAACCTTCAGATGAGAACTGCTTTGAGGATGCAGTCTACTGGGAGGTGAGTTCTGATTTGTCCCTCCGAAGGAGTGCAGCTGCATTCCCTGCCCGCCTCCACCTGCATCAGCTGGGCTGGGGCCTGCAGACCCAGATGCCGGGGGTGGGGGGTCAGAGCCTGCATTACCCTACTTCTTCATCAGGGGAGGCTGTGTCTCATGGAGGTTGACGACTCTTCCCTCTAGACCCCAGGGCTCGGAGTGGGTGGTGTGTACCTCTCTTTCTGCACACTCTAGCGGGGGTGACAGAAGCAACCTACAGTCGGGGCTGCAGCTGGAGTTTACTCTTGTCCCTAAAGACTCAGTCAGCTTTATTCTAGAGCAGTGGTCCCCATGGTATGGTGCCCGGCACCATCAGCATCATCTGCAGACTGGTTAGAAGTGCAAATTCCCATGGGTGCAGTAGTTCACAACTGTAATTCCTACACTGGAAGGCTGAAGCAGGAGGACAGCTTGAGCCTAGGGGTTTGAGACTAGCCTGGGCAACATAGGAAGACCCCTTCTCTACAAAAAATAATAGAAAACTTAGACGTGGTGGCATGTGTCTGTAGTCCCAGCTACTCTGGAGGCTGAGGCGGGAGGATCACTTGAGCCCAGGAGGTGGAGGCTAAAGTGAGCCATGATTGTGCCACTGCACTCCAGCCTGGGCAATAGAATGAGTGAGCGAGAGAGAGAGAGAGAGAGAGAGAGAGAGAGAGAGAGAGAGAGAGAGAAATGTAGTCTTAAGTTCCTCAGACATCTTGATTCCAAAACAAGGGGGTGGGTCCAGCACTCTGGTTTAACAAGCCCCCAGGTGATTCTGATGACAAACAAGTCTAAGCACCACTGTATTTGAGCAGTGGTTTTCAGCGCTAAGATGCACACTGGAATCACCTAGGGAGTTTTGACAGCATTCCAAAGCCCAGGCCCCAGCCCACAGAGACTTGGATTTAACTGCTTTGGGGTAGGGTCTAGAAGTTAGAATTTTTTTAAAGCTTTCTTGGGGATTCTAACACCCAGCCTGGGTTAGGAATCACAGTGCAGTGCTCAGCTTCAGTCTCCATAAGAACCACCTGGAGACCGTCCCAGGCACCACCCCAGAGGTTCTGATTCAGTAGGGACCGGGACTCTGCAAGTGACAAGCTCCCAGGACTGTGCGCATTGGCTCATGCCTATAATCCCAGCACTTTGGGAGGCCAAGGCGGGCAGATCACCTGAGGTCAGGAGTTCGAGAACAGCCTGGCCAACATGGCAAAACCATATCTGTACTAAAAATACAAAAAAATTAGCTGGGCTCAGTGTCTCCTGCCTGTAATCCCAGCTACTCAGGAGGCTGAGGCAGGAGAATCACTTGAACCCCAGGGGGCAGAGGTTGCAGTGAGCTGAGATCGCGCCACTGCACTCCAGCCTGGATGACAGAGCGAGACTCCATCTCAAAAAAAAAAAAAAAAAAAGAAAGAAAGAAAGAAACTGAGTTCTGCAGCATCCCACCACTTTCAGCAGCTTGAGGAACATTGTTCTAGATATGAAAGTGGTGGAATGTCACAGAACTCAGTTTCCTTAAAATGCCACAATCTGGGCTTCTGTGACTTCAGGCAGGCCTCTCCCCATGAATCATGATTGGAGGTGCCCACCTGCCACTGGATGATGCAGGATGGCAGGACTGCCCTCATGCTTCCTACACTGTCCCCTCATGACAGGGTGAGGACTGGCCTGTGTCTGTGGCTCCTGGGACAAGGGGCCACCCATAATGCCTTTCACTTAGCTCTGTATTTTTAAAACCATACCAGAAGTTTTAAGGGTAATTTTAACTAATATCTACTGTAAGGTAACTTCATGCATATAACGAATGTCTCTTAAATTAACTCTTTAAAAATGTTTTAATAAAAAATGCCTAGGTGCTCATTAAAGAAAATCTGGAAATAGAGAAAAATAGAAATCCCATCACCCTATGTCAGGCAATATTAATATTTTCTGATATATTTCCTTTCTATCTTTTTTTCTCTGCATAGATTTTTCTTACATGGTTGAGATTGTATTATTCACCCAATTTAGTATCCGTCTCTTTCTCCTTACTGCTCTATCATAAGAATTGTTCTGTGTTATTAGATTCCTAATAAACTTTCTTTTCTCACAAGATAATTATTTCTATTCTGTATTTAATAAAGTCAGAACTTAAACTATTTTAGACACCACAATTAGAAACCACACAGATTTTATGCTAATGAAATAAACCAGAAATGTTATCAATTCCCCCATGTAGAAGTTCCCTCTTGGTTCTGTTTGGATCTTTATAATTTATTGCAAGTTCACACCTCTCAGCTCTATATACCTTGAGCTGTACAGACATCCCCCAGCAACCTCAGGGAATTGGTTGCAGGATCCCTTGCTGGGATGCTCAAGTCCCTGATATAAAATGGCATAGTATGTACATATACGCCTACATGTATCCTCCCACATATTTTAAGTAATCTCTAGATTACTTATAATACCTAACGCAATGTAAATACTGTATTGTTTTTATTTGTATTATTTTTTGTTGTTGTATTGTCATTTTTTCTTGTTGCTTTTTCTGAATATTTTCAACCTGTGATAGGTGTAACCTGCTGATACAAAACCCATGGGTATGGAGGGCTGGCTGTACCTGGTTGGGAATAATGAAATTCCATGCCAGTGGAAGGAACACTATCAGGCAGTCCCTGAGGCCCTGAGTGGTTTACCTTGGGAGTGAGGTGGCTTCTCAAAGGATGGCGATTGGACCAGTGTTCCCTAGGACCACAGATGAGGCAAGGGCAGGGCTGACCTGCCCTGCCTGCACTCTACCCACTTCTGGCCTTCCCTGCACCCACCTTCCCAACCCCACTTTCGGACCTGTCTGCAGTTTACAGAGCTTGCCGTACTGCCTTTTACTGCCTCTGCCCCTTACTCCTACTCATCTTTTAAAAGTGGGTTCAGCACGACTTCTCAGCATCCCCCAGGCTGGGTTATAAGCCTTTGGTGTGCACTTACAACTCTTACTGTCACTGGGCGTTTCACTGGAATGCCTCACCATTACCCTCATGGGGCAAGGACGCTGTCTTATCCTTGCCATGCCCCAGCACCCAGGATAGTGCCTAATATAGGGTAGGGGCAGGACACCTGTGTTGAAGGACCACCCTGCTTTCCGTGGCATGTGATCCGCATGGCGATCACAAGGTGGCGCTCGCCACACACCATTTGCAGCTCCAGGAGGTTCTAGTCACCAGGGACACCCTTGCCTGGCCTGGGACAGGGCCCTCAGAGTTGCATCCTCTCTCTGCAGATGCCTGAAGGGAACAGCACTGTCTACATCCCTGAAGACCCCACCTTCAAGCCCTCAGGACCCTCAGTACCCTCAGTACCCATGGTGTCCCCACTACCCATGGCTTCCTCAGTACCCTTGGTACCCTAGGCTCCCAGGGCAGGTGAGGAGCAGGTGAGCATGGGCTTGGCTTGGTCTGTGGGGATGACAGGGAGGTTCTCCCAGTGGGGGCCCAGCTCTCAGAATCAGATGCTACCAGCAAAGAGGCAAAAAGCAAACATCAAGAAATGAGGGCTTCCACCCCTCCTGCCTGAGGTGCAGTGGGCACACGGGTTGGCAGGAGAGCTTCTTAGAGTCAGACAACGTGCATCCAGGACAGACACAGAAACATGTGAAGCCACAAGGGCATGGAAGGAGACCTGGGGGCACACTTGGCTTTGTGACTGTGCCTGCTGGCTGTGTGACTTTGAGAATCTCTTCACCCCAGAGACTGTGCCTCGGTTTCCTCATCTATAAAAGTGTAGCTGACAGGTCTGGCTGTATTCAATTGCTCAACTCAGACAAGACCCACCCTCCCCTCCTTTTTTCCATCAACTAACACTTTTCCTCCTCTGCAGAATGCACCAAGCCCTTGCTCATGGCTTTCACATCTAACCTTCCCAAGATCTCTACAAGGCAGGTAGAATTACTGCCTTCTTTTTAATAGATGAGCAAACTAAGGCTCAGAGAAGTTCTGGTTCTTCAAGATCACGCAACTAGCAAGTGGAGAAACTGAGATCCTTGCTGGTCATTGTTACTGTTCTTATTATTGTTATTTAACTTCCTTGGAGGCCAGAGCTTGGAAATAGCTGGGTCTGGGGCAAGGGGCTGAGTGATGTGGCAAGAGAGGATGTTAGGGTGCCAGGAAAGAGAAAGGTGAGGCTATGCCCAGTTGCCTTTAATGTCCACCCATCCAGAAAAGAAAATGGTACCTGAGAGGCTACAGCAGGACCGGGCAGTGACCCACTGCTCTTGGCTGTCTCCCCGCAGGCTCCACAGACTGTCCCGGGGCTCCAGAGGAGCTGGTGCTGACTGAACTAGGGACACAAGAGCGAGCAAGCAGCACCTCCACCTGCTGGCTTGGCCTCAAGGTGCCTCCCCCCCTTCTCTCCCCTTCATCCCAGGGGGTCTGCCTAAGAATGGAGAAGGAGAGGCTACAAACAAAGTGGTCATCCAAGCCAGGTTCTGGCTGCAGAAGTTCTGCCTCTGCCTGGGGTCTTGGCCACACTGGAGAAAAACAGGCTCAGAGTGGGGCTAGAGACTGGGGGTGAACCTGAGCACTCCTAGGAGACAACTTAGCTGCCAGTCACCACCTATGAGGCTCTTCTACCCACTGCCTGCACATCAGCCAGCATCTCCTATGCTCCCTGGGTCCCCTAGACTTCTCTGTGTTGTGTAGGTGGCAGCCTCTGGGAATAAACATTCTTGATGTCCTTTGTAAAATGGGTGTGAGTGCTCCAATGGGGCCAGTATGAGAGAGAAAAGGACCCAAGAGACCTGCTTCTGCCCCAGCCCTTACCTTTATCCAAGGGTACCACCCACACTACAGGGAAAACCATCCCAGGCTGAGGAAGCAGAACTTGGGTTCTGGAGCTTGCCTTCAGCCTGGGGCACCCAGCAGGACTCAGCTCTGGGCTGGGGTCTTGCTTCAAGCCCCCTCCATCAGCTACTCCAGAAACTCAGCCCTTGAGAAATCTGGCATCCCTTTTGTGCCCTCCATGTGGTCCTGCTCTGGGCACTCCAGCAGGACTGGGAGGAGGGAGGGAGGGCTTCTTTGGGCCCATCTCCTCCTCCCCATCCCTTCCCTTCTTCCTCTCTGCCAAGCCAGCCTTCTTCTCCCTGGACAGTGCGGGGAGGTTTCAGGAGGGTAGATCTCCCAGGCTCACCACCACCCTAGGCAGAGTAATACACACTTCCTGGCCTCAGGGTCTCACAGTCTAGCTGGGGGACAGACCTGACCCTCAGAATCCATGCTGAACTCTGACAGGTGTGGCTGGACAGGAAGTCTGTACCCAGTTGGCTTCTCAAAGCAGGGCCACCTGATCAGGGTTCTGAAGGCTGAATAGGAGTTTACCAGAAGGATGGCAAAGAAGCAGCATGGGCACAGACCCATGGGTAGGAATTAACACGGCGAACTATGTTACTGGCTAGAAGAGAGGCGAGGCAAAAGTGTGCCAGTTGGAGAATAAGACATGGAATCCGGATCTTTTGTGGAGCAAAGGCTCCTGGGAATAAGGGGTGAGGGAAAAGGGAGGAGGTCTCTCAGCCTCCAACTCCACCCTCTCCCCTGCCCCCTTGCAATTCACACACACACACACACACACACACACACACACACACACACGGCTGCATGCCTCTTACTAGTGCAGTGGGGAGGGGAAGGAGGGATCGAAATGCAACCTATTCATGTTCCCGCGATGTAACACCCCTCATTTTCCATGCTGGGTAAAGACAAAAACCCTTTACAACCTGTTTCTGGAACTTGTCAGCAGCTGCCAAGAGGAGCATGTTAATTAAACGTCGGCAAAGATGGAAGCCGGAGGCCCTGGCTCTAATTGGACAGTTTGCTTCACCGGATTGAAAAACATTGTGACAAAGGAGGAGGTGCGCGGTGCTCAGCAGGGGTGCGGTGTGGCGGGGAGGAGAGCTGTGGCTTTGATTTCAGCTGATCTGAGCCCCAGTCTCCCTCCCCCAGTAGAGCCGCCTGGCCCAGCCCCATACACCTACCAAGGGCCTGGGAGGGGCCCTCAGCTTGAGAGGGTGTGGGGTGATGTGGCCGGGGATGCCAGGGGGTTTTGGGGGGGGTTCCTGAAGCCCACTTCCCACCAATCCCCACCCCAATCCCGGGCACCACCAGGCCAACAGTATTGGGCCCAACCCAGGGCCAGGCTTTTAGGGCTCTGGGGCTCACCCCTCCTCCTGATCACATGACCTGGGTCCTGCGGGCTGCACAGGGAGGGCAGGGGGCCAGCGCTGGCTGGGCCATGTGCAGGCTGCACCCAGAGCCTATGACCAGCGCATCTGTTACTGGTTGAGGATAGTTGTCCAAGTGCTTGGCGTTTTGAACAAAGAATTGGACAAAATGCACAAAGTAAGGCAGCAAAAGCAGAGATTTATTTTAAACGAAAGTACACTCCACAGGGTGGGAGTGGGCTCCAGCAAGCAGCTCAAGAGCCTGGGCTACAGAATTTTCTGGGCTTTAAATCCTCTCCAGGAGTTTCCCATTGGTTCACTCTATGCACATAAAGTAGTGGCCCGCGACCAGTCTGATTGGTTGCAGAAGAGGACCAATCCGAGGTACTTTTATTTCCAACTGCCAGGCAGCAACTGCCAGGCAGAAAAAGGAGGGATTGAAAGGGAGTAGCCTCTGATATCCAGTCAGCATGCATCAGCCTTAGGTTCCCTGCCTCCAGACCCTATTCTCCTGCCTCATTTCCCGCCTGAGAGAAATGATCCCCAGAAATTTTTATAGGAGACAGATGGACTGATGGTCTTTCTTCTGTAACTGTGTCACACTGACTTGAGGCGCAGTCCCTACCTACTGGGGATCACTGAACTCCCGCCCTGATCTATCAAGTGGAGACAGGGTAGTTTCTTGATGGCCAGGGGTGGTGTCTTCATTTGGAACAGGCTGAAAACCTTGTCACAGGATCATCTGAAGCTTGATGGTCTCTAGGTGAGAGGAAATGAATTTCGTTAAAAGATTTAATGGGAACTTCAGGGGGTGGATACCTATGCTTTCAGGAATGTTTGTTATAGGAATGAATTACAACAGTCTGCTTAATTACTACAAAGGAAGTGATTCCAATCATTTGAAAGAAAGCAATTAAACTGCAAAAAATCTGAGAACATGGTTGCTATTATCCAGCCTACAGTAACTATGCAACAAAAACACCAAGGAAAGTTGGTAGGCATTTACTTGTCTTTTGGCTGTCTGATGGGAGCTTCAGGCTCCTGGTCCGGGGCTTCAGGTATCACAGACTTGATCCTTGAAACATGTATCCAAGTATCTAATCCTAGTACTTTGACCGTAGAAGGCATAGCCAGTACCACTGAAAATGGTCCCTTCCATTGGGGTTGCAATTGTTGAGCAGGTGATCCCTCCTTCCATGTGTTAACAAGTGCCTTATCCCTTAGCCTGATTTTAGGTTGCTGATTAGTTCCCAGTATGGGGAGCCTTTGAGTTCCAAACTTTTGCAAAGCCTGCTGAAATTATCTTAACTAGGTATTTTACTAAACCAGCTGTTTCTGGATCAGTAATTAGATCATTAGGTAAGAATGGCTTTCCATATAACATTTCATAGGGGGTTATTTTAATTTTTGCTCTAGGGGTATAATGGATTCTTAAGAGGGCTAGAGGCAGTAAACTGACCCAAGTTTTTTATGTTTCCTGACATAGTTTAGCTAACGCTCATTTTAGAGTTTGGTTAGCCCTTTCTACTGTCCTGGAGGATTGAGGCCTCCATGCTGAATGTAAATAGTATTTGAATCCAAGAGCCTTAGCAACCCCTTGAGTTATTTGGGAGATAAAAGATGTGCCATTATCACTTTGGAGGCTCTGAGGTAACCCAAACCAGGGGATTCTTTTAAGAGAAACTTTATAGCCTCATTAGCCTTCTCTGTTCTGGTAGGGTAAGCTTCGACCCAACCAGTAAAGATATCTATTAGCACTGACAAAAACTTGTATCCTCTGCAAGCTGGCATATGAGTGAAGTCTAATCGCCAGTCTTCCCCTGGGTAAGTTCCTCTCCTCTGGACTGGTTCTATTAGAGGAGGCATTTTGTTTCCTGGGTTAAGTGCACACAGTGAGCAGGCATGACAGACCTGCTTAACCACCGAATCTAAGTGAGGCCCAATGAAGAGCCTGTTAACCATGGCCAGGGTGGCATCTCTCCCCCTATGGAAGGAGTCACCCAGGGTTTTTATAATTCTCCATTGGGCTGTTTGAGGGAGATGTAATTTTGATCCCATATACCACCAGGATCCTTTTTTTTTTTTTTTTTTTTTTTTTTTTTTTGCCCCCCTGCCCTTGCTCCTTTATTAACTGTTCTTCCTGTAGTGTGTGTTCAGGATCCATCGGGAATCATAGAAAGGAATCAGTGCTAGGATCTGTTGGGATTGTACCCTGAGGGATGTGGGCTTTGGCTTCTCTATCAGCCTTTCTGTTCCCTTGTGCTATAGGGGTTAAGTCCCTTAGAGGCCCCCTATGGTGGATTATAGCTATGGCCTTTGGCAGGTGTATTGCTTCCAATAACTGAAGAATTTCAGGCCCATGCTTTGTGGGGGAGTGTTTGCTAGCTAGTAGTCCCCTTTCTTTCTAGATTGTAGCATAAACATGAACCACAAGGAATGCCATATGTAGAATCTGTATAGATGTTAAGCTTTTTCTTTTGTCTCAACATTAATGCTCGGGTAGGAGCAATGATTTCAGCCTTTTGTGCTGATGTGCCAAGGGGCAGTGGCTGGGCTTAGATAATGGTGATGTGATTGACTATTGCATACGCAACTCAGTGCTCTGCATTTGACACAGAACTGCCATCTGTGAACAAGTCCTCAGAATCTGGGAGAGGCTGATCTTTTAAATTAGGCCAGCTAACATATGTGTGTGCAATGACTGGCTAGCAGGAATGATTTGTTATTGGGCCTATGGGTATTAATGAAGCTGGATTCAAAGTGTTACAGGTTTTAAGGGTTACATCTGGATTATCTAGGAGCATGGCCTGGTATTTGGTTAACCTTTCCCCCATCATCCAGATGTGTCCCTTTATCTCTAAGACCGACTTTACCTGATCGGGGGTTAGAACTTCCAGTGATTGGCTCAGGGTGATTTTAGTGGTTTCCTCCACTAACATAGCAGTGGCTGCTGTTGCCCACAGGCAATTTGGCCATCCCGAGGCCACTCTCTCCAACTTCTTTGAAAAGTAGGCGTTTGGTCTGGGTTCTGATCCTATTTCTGGACTAGCATTCCCACAGCTATGCCATTCGTCTCTGCTACATACAAGGGTAGGGCTTAGTTAGGTCTGGGATCCCAAGAGCTGTAGCCTGGGTAAGGGCTTATTTCAGCTTGCAAAGCCTTCTCTCATTTCCAGGGTCCATTCTATTAGCTCATTTTCAGGCCTCCTTGTTGCTTCACACAGTGGCTTTGCCATGAGCCCTAAACTTGGTACCCATATTCCACAAAACCCAGACATTCCCCAAAAAGAATGAAACTGCTGCTTGGGGTGGGGAGGCGGGGAGCAAACCACATCTGGCTTGCACTCATTCTGGGGACACTTGCCAGGTTCCAGGTGTTAAGACATGCCCTAAATAGTGGACCTGTTGGACAGTAATCTGAGTCTTCTTTTTGGAACTTTGTATCACCTGTAAGCCAGGAAATGTAAGGTTTTTGTAGTATTTTGGTCAGAAGCCTCTTGGGTTGGGCTAGACACAAGAAGGTGATCCACATACTGGAGTATATTCCCGCCCCCCAGTTTCAGACCCCTCAGATCCCTCTCTAAGGGTCGGGCAAAGAAGTGGAGGCTATCCTGAAAGCCCTGGGGGAGCACTGTCCAAGTGTATTGTTGTTTTTCTCTGGTATTAGGATTTTCCCATTCAAAGGCAAAAGGGTATTGGGACTCTGGGACCAGAGGAATGAAAAAGAAAGTATCTTTTATGTGTAGGACTGAGAACAATTTTGCATCCCCTGGCACCTGAGCCAAGAGAGTATATAGCTCCACCACCAATGGGTGGAGAGAGATAACAGCCTCATTAATTATTCTGATACCCTATACTAGCTGGTATTCCCCCAAAAGCTTTAGAGTGGGTAAGATGGGAGTATTGCAGGGAGAATTGCAAGGTTTTAAGAGCCCATGGGTAAGTAACACCACATCTATGGGCGCTAGGCCTTTTCTTGCTTGCAGCTTAATTGGGTATTGTTTTCAATTGGGAAAATAGCTAGGGTCTTTAAGCCATATTTTGACTGGCACTGCTGTTTTGGCCTTCCCTGGTTTCCCAGTATACCATGCTAGTGGGTTAACCTGTTTATTAATGTGGTCTGGGGCACAGTCCATATTTTTTACTATTAGCAATTTCACTAGGTGATGCTTAAATTGTAGTAGTGCCCCTATTTTAACCATAGTATCTCTTTGCAACAGGGGGACTGGGCATCTTGGTACTACTAGAAATTCCTGTTGGAAGATTTGTTTCTTAAATTAACAAATCAAAGAAGGAGTAAATAATCTTGTTTGTGGCTTTCTTTCCATTCCCATAACACTCGCGGACGGGGAAGAAAGTTTTCCTGTATAAGCAGTAAGAACAGAGTAACTTGCCCTTGTATCAAAAAGAAACTTAATTTGGGTGCCCATGACCTACAGAGTTACCGGGGCTTCTCAGTAGTAATTACAATATTCCTAGACAGGGGCAGTGAGGAAGACCTGGGGCCCCTTCAGTCTTCATCTGATTCCTCCTTGTGCACAGCTAGAGTTTTACCTGATGGAGCTCCTCGGTAGGAGCAAAGGTAATCAATTTTCCAGTGCCAGGGGTCATAATTGGTGCCCTCACATTTTCAGCAGGGGCTTGGAGGGGGATGAATACAGTCCTTTGCCCAATTCCCAGCTTTCTTGCACTTGAAGCAAGAGCCCTTTCTGGCATCATCCTTATGGCCCTTTGGGTTTCCCTTGGATGCTTTTTGGGCATTCAGGGCATTGCCAATGATGGCTGCCATAATTTTGGCTTGCTATTTTTCTTTACTCTTTTTTTTTTTCCTTCCACCAGATCATGATTGTTATACACCATAAAGGTGATATCAAGAAGCTGATTGTGATTAGTTTGTGGCCCCATCTGTAGCTTTTGGAGCTTATGTCTAATGTTTGGGGTGGATTGGTGAATGAAATGTGCCATTAATATTTTGCTTTCAGGAGAGGAAGAGTCCAGATTAGTATATTTTTTAAAGGCTTCCTTCAGTCTGCCATAAAACGTGGCTGGATTTTCCTTCTTGCCCTGTGTAACCTCACTTACTTTATCATAATTTACTGCCTTAGTTATTCCCTTTTTTATTCCTCCAAGGAGAGCCTCAAGACCTTTAGTCCAGTTGTTTATTCCCACGAGTGTGTTATAGTCCCAATTAGGGTCAGTAGTGGGGACTATGTCTGGGCCCAGGTGATTGCCCTGTGGGTTTTGGGCAAATAAATTGTCTGCTTCCTGATGGGCAGCCTCAAAGATTCATTCCTTTTCAAAAGGGGTGCAACAAGTTGCTAGAATGAATTGAACATCTCTCCATGAGAGATCAAAGGCTAAGGTCAAAGTTTGGAACCCATCTGCAAATTTCCCGGGATTCTTGGAATAGCTTCCTTGCTTTTCCTTACATTGTTGTACATCAGTTACAGAGAAGGGGGCCTGCACTAGGACTGGCCCCTCCACTCCTGCTACTTCCCCAGTGGGTAGCAGGGCTGGCGGGAGAGTTGAATATGGTGTTCTCCTCCAAGTGTGAGGGGGACTTAGTAGGGTCCCCGGTGTTTTGGTTTTAGCCTCAGGAGCACTTGGCAAGGGGTTATATGGGGGTGGTTTCTGTCACCCTGAGAGAGGGGTGGCCCTTGTAAAAAGGGGTTGTCTATATCTAGTTCTGCATTTGGACTTTCCTTTGAGGGGATTATTGGGTTTTGGTATAGTGCCATGAAGGCCTGCATGTGTGGGATTTCTGACCATGTGCCCTGCCTTTTACAAAATTGGTCTAATTGCAGGATGCTGTCATAATTAAGGCTACTATTGACCACCCGCTGTTCCAGGCTGAGCAGCTCATAAAGAGGCCAAACAATATTGCAGAAAAAGAGAATCATACATTTTCTCTTTAGAATGTCAGGGTCAAGTTGATTTCAATGGTGGAGGATGTAGCCAAGCAGGGAATCAGGTGAAATAGATGGAGAGTTGCCCATAGAAGAATCAGGTGGAATCGATGGAGAGTTGCCCATAGTGGTCTGGAAAAGATAAGAGGACTTTGAAAAGTGGAGGGCTCATTAGGTGACCCAAATTTTACACGGGTCATCCCCCTGGAAAAATTCTGGGCCCTGACTGGGGTCCTGGGGGGGACATTCTTCTTTAGGACCCCATCTTAGTCTATTGGACATCTCTGACCTTAGATCTGACACCGCTATGGAATGGTTTCCTCTACCACTGATGGCCCACTATGAACTTTCCCTCTTGTCCCTGGATGAAGGCCTTGACTTCTAGAAATTAATTTTCAGTCAAACCTTTGGATTTTTTCCTATCCCACTTAAAACAATTATTTAACTTTCTAAATTTAGGCGAGATTAAATTGTACATAAATTCCTTTTTATGAATCCCCCCACATGACACCCACAAACCATCTGCCCAAACCCTCTGACTTGTCCTTAGCCAGTTGAGTAGGAGAAGGGAAGAATTTAGCATAAGAAAACAAGGTTTAAGTCGCCTGAAACGTAAGCTCACCCTGGATGGGCTGCTACTGCCAACTGCATCACATGGAGGGTTCAGGGATGATAACTGGACAAGACAGAAAAGAGTCCTTCCTGCTTCCAGGCAGGCAGCTATCCCCATTCACTCCTTGGCCTTCAGGTAACACCGGAGAATGGTCCTGGCCAGTTGCCCTCAATTATTAAAGAGCTGCTAGGAAACTGCCGCTCAGAGACTGAAAAAGAAAAGGACTTGGTCCCTCACCCAAGCCGGGAAGTGGGGGTTAGGTGCTTCCACATAGAAACCTTTTGGTTTCACCAGAAAGTAGCCCTGGCCAGAAACCTGCAGTTGCCTCTGTGCATAGGTGCTATCCACCGAGGGTCCTGAGTTGGAGAGAAAAAGAGAGAAAGAGCGAAAAGAGAAAAATAAATCCTAAACGTTGGGCTTACCTCCTGACTGGCTCCCCAACATATGTTACCAGTTAAGGGTAGTTGCCCGGGTTCTTGGCGTTTTGAACAAAGAACTGGACAAAATACACAAACAAAACAAGGCAGAGAAAGCAAAGATTTAATTTAAACAAAAGTACACTCCACAGGGTGGGAGCAGCCTCGAGCAAGTGGTTTAAGAGCATGGGTTACAGAATTTTCTGGGGTTTAAATACCCTCTAGAAGTTTCCCATTGGTTCACTCTATGCAAATGAAGTAGTGGCCTGCGGCCAGTCTCATTGGTTGCCGAAGGGGAAGAGTAGGCCCACGACCAGTCTGATTGGTTGTGGGAGAGGACCAATCAGAGGTACTTTCATTTTTTGACTGCCACACAGACAAAGGAGGGATTGAAAAGTCAGTAGCCTCTGATGGCCAGTCAGCATGCATTGGCCTTAGGTTCCTTGCTTTCAGACCCTATTCTCCTGCCTCACCTCCCTGGGAGAGATCCGGGTTGAGGCCCCTCTTTCCAAAACCAGCACTAGGTCACATAATCAGGTAGATCTGACAAACGTGGGCAACTGAGAAGGTCCTCCTGGAAAACCCAACTGTAAAGTGAAGTTCCTTAGCCCTGCAGAGCCCGAGTTTCTCTCCACAGGGATACAGGGGGTGCACACAGACTGCCCCATCGGTGTGTTTGATGGTTGTACTTCAAGTCCCCTCTTTGTTCTTGACTTGTGAACAATGACACAGCCTGGCATGGAACACTGACTGCGCTGGGCACCGTGCTGAGGGTCTTATGTGCCTCAGTTCATTTAGCCTCCCAGCAACCCTGAGAGAGAGAGAGGCTGCAGCATTCCTATCTTACACGTGGGGAAACTGAAGCCTAGATCAGATAAGTTACTCAGTCAAGGTCACAGATCCTTCTGATTCCAGTGTCTGAACCTGGACTCCGTGTTCCCTGCTCTCTGGCTCCAGGCTCCAGGTATTTAGGATGACCTGACAAAAGGATGGGGTTCCTAAGTAGACAATACCCTTCCCAGGGCCTCCAGACTGGGATGCACAAAAGATGGGGTTACAGCAGGCTGGGGGGTCACTCTGGAAGGCCCTACACACGTTCCCTATCCTCATTCACACGCCCAACTTGCATCTTCTAGGGTGGAACAGTTAACAAGGGCAGAGCCCCCACTTCAGTCCACTTCTGCCTTGGCCCCTGTTTTGCCCCCCACCCCACTCCTATCCCGAGCTGCTGCCCAGTGGGAGCTCTATTTGGGGTGGGAGGCCAGGCTGGGGCCTATGAGAGCCCCAGCAAGTACAGGAAAAGGAGCCATTGTGGCTCAGCCCCAGGGATTAAGAGATACAAATTGGATGTGGAGGGCTGAGGCCATTGACTAAAGTCCCTGTGAGCTGAATTTCCAAGCGGGGAGCAGCCCAAGTCCTGTTCCTGGGCAGCCTGTGCCTGAACAGTGTCCAGGCAGCCTGTTGGGCCTAATCCCATGGGAGCTGCAGCCCAAGGAGCCCCAGAAATACTGCTGCTGGGGAGAGAGGCTGCCCTTGATGGGATCAGGCAGCCTAACCCTGGATGTTCAGGGCGGCCACCCTGAGAAGGGATGGGAGATGAGAAGAAGATGCATTCACAGGAGTGTGTGTACACATAAGTCCCCGGCCTGGGCATTGTATCTGTGTGGGACCCTCTAAAGTTGGGCAACCCCATGTATTAGGGGCAGTGTCAGGCCCTTTGTGTGTCTGAGGTTTGGGGCACAGGGAATGGGACCTGATGTGCCTGACTGAGGGAGTGAGGCATGAGGACGAAAGTGGCAGAGCCCCCGCCCAGCAGGCCCAAGTGGGTGCTCAGCGTGTGTGTGTGTGTGTGTGTGTGTGTGTGTGTGTGTACTCGCACATCGTCTAGCAGGGCGCTTGAGAACAGCCCTTCAGAGGTGGTTGGAGGGGCTCTGCAAATTGTAATCAGATTAAGGGACCAATCACTTAGGGCTCTTGAAAAGGCCACAAGGTTTCTAATCAGCCCTGAGGGCCCGGCCCACAAAACCCAGAGGAACTCTGCGGGAGTCGCCCGCTGGGGGGCCAAGGGGGTGGGGGGCGTTTTTCTTCCCTCGCTGTCTCTTGTGATTATGTCAATTTGCTAGCCAAATTGTTTGCTCGAGTGGACAGGGGGGCTTGTGCCCCATTCATGTGGTAATGTGGGAACCGGTGGCCTCCTGGCTGGGAAAATAGAAGGTACCAGGGACCCTTCTGCAGGGAGCAGTCAGGCCCAGGGGGTGTGGGGAACCCAGGCCTCAGGAACTCATTCCTCACCGTCGTGGGGCTTTTTTCCCACCAATTCCAGCATCTTCCAGCTTGCATTGTTCTCTGGGATGTTCGTTTGGGCTGGCTGAGATGAAGGATGGGGTAGAGAGGCAAGGACCCCCAGAGGGAGGGCTGGACAAAAGGCTCCAGGCTCCCTCAAGGTGAAGGTGGGCAGCTCTCTGAACCCTGTGTCTGTTCCCTTGTGGGACAGGCTGAGGCTTGAAGTTTGGGAGCAGCAGAGGACTCAAAGGTGCCAGAAAGGTGCCAGAAAGATGGGGTCCTGAAAGGGTGAGTCACACTACACACAGATTCAGGGACAAGCAGAGACTTGGAAGAAAGTTCTTGCTTTGTTTCCTGAGCCTTTTGGCAGGCACCAATCACTGTGCCACCCTTTGTTTACACAGAGCCTGACAGCAACGCAGAGAAGTAAGTACTGGGTATCCTATTTCACAGACAAGACTACTGAGGCTCAGAGAAGCTGAGCGACTTGCCCAACGCCACAGAGCTAGGAGATGAGGAGCAGAACTTTGAACCCAGCTCTATCTGATTCCTCTGCCTCTTCTGCCCTGCCCCTACCATATGGGTTCATTCCTTCCTTCAACCAGCAAACAGGAACTGGATGTTCCCCAACCCCAATTCTGTATGAGGAACTAAGGATGCAGAAGACTAAGATGACCGAGGGAGGGCACTGTTGGGACGGTTAGCATTAGCATGCTGCGGTGTGTGCTGCAGTCACTGTCAGCATGGGGCTGTGGCACACAGCAGTGTCAAGACTTGGACACATTGCTCAGGAACAAAGGTCATTAGGAACAATGGTTGTTATCAGTCCAGACACAGAACCTGCAGTGCATGCATTTCTCTGCCTCCTGGGCTACTCAGAAAGGGTCTTCTCTCCTCCCCAGGTACCCCTTCAGCATGGAAAGACTCCTCCTCTCTTCCCTGGGTGTGGCACCCCCAACCACTCCGTTTCTCAGATTTGAGGGCCCTGTCCACCCTGGCCACTTCCCACTGGACCTACCTGGGTTATCAGTTTCCCTGTGAATGTGAAGATCCCCCTGTCCACAGGTGTTCACAAGACCACCGTCCTCACCACCCACCCTGCCTTCACCACCAGTGCCCCTCACTGTTCCATTCCAGGGCCATTGGGATGTGCCCTGCTGCCAGCTGGCAGGAGGCTGGGGTGCAGGGTGGTATTGGGAGTCAGGGTGTGGAGAGAGATCTCAGAGATCAGAACCCCTTATCCCCCAACTGGGAGAAGAGGCCAGAGTTCATGTTTACTTCCATATGGGAGATAGCCAGAAATTCATTCTTCTTAGAGCAAATCCAACTGGTTAGGCAGTTACCATATGACTTCCACTGGTCAAAGTACTAGGAGGCAGGAGTGCAGGGAGGCCCAGGCACTCCCTAAAGTTCCCCAGCCCTGTGAGGAGAGGCAAGACTGAAACCAATGACATAGTACCCAGTCCAGGACAGGAGAAGACTAAAGACCAATAACAGCAAACACAAGGCACTTCTATGTGCCAGGCACAGCTCCAGGCACTTTACATGTATTATTAATTCATTTAACCTTCACAATAATCCTATGAGGTCAGTGCAGTTATTATCTCCATTTTACCTCATGAAGAAACTGAAGTACAGAGAAGTTGAGTAACTTACCCACAGCCACACAGCTAACTGCAGAGCAGGCCCCTGACCTCACTTCCCTCCCTCCTGGCAAAACCTACAGAGAGCACTTAGATTTGAAGAGGCAAACAGGAGAATATCCAGTCCAGCTTTCTAGAGACCGTGATGTCTAGGCTGAGTCCTGAAGGACCGGTAGGAGTTACTCGGGCAAAGGATTGGGGATGGAGGCACCAGTGTCTGGAAGGCAACAGAACATCCAGATCAGGAGTGGTGAGGCCAGAGGGGAAGGCAGGGACCTAACCAAGGGCAAATATGGATCCTATACTAAAGCTAATGGCAATGAGTCATTGAAGAGTTTTAAGCAGTAGGGGTGACAGGATCGGGAACAGCATTCTCCACTCCCCTCCTCGCTGTTGGGGATACCAACCTCAGGGTTTCATTTAATTCTAGGAATTAGTCACACTCAGTTTTGCCCCAGGGCCTTTGCATAGGCTGTGCCTGATGCCTAGAATGTTCTACACACCCTATCCCATTCCATTTTCTTCATTGCTACACATGCCTTTTTTGTACCCTGTACTTTTTCTCCATAGCAGTAATCAAGTTTGTGTTGCTATACTTCTTTTTTGTTTGTTTGTATGTTTGTGTGGTTTTTTTGTTTTTGTTTTTGTTTTTTTGAGACAAAGTCTCACTCTGCCACCCAGGCTGGAGTGCAGTGGCGTGATCTCAGTTCACTGCAAACTCTGCCTCCTTAGTTCAAGAGATTCTCCTTGTCTCAGCCTCCCAAGTAGCTGGGATTACAGGCACCCATGATGGTGTACTTCTTTGTGCCATTTGGCCAGTCTCCCCAGTTCCAAAGGGCAGAGACCCCATCTGCCAAGGGATAAGCTGGGCGCATTGCAAGATTGATCATTACTTGTTGAATGAATGAGTGAAAGAATGAATGCATGCATTCACTTTGGCTACACTGGGAGAATGAGGTGGAGGTTAGCAAGCAGAGATACGCTTTATGAACACTTATGAGGCTTTTCTGGGACTGACCCAGGTCAACGACATGCAGGCTGTGAATGTAGGTGGCAGGCGTGTGAATTAAGACAACAGACATACTGAGGGGCTTGGGAATTAATTCTGATGCAGGACTTACAGGACCTAAATCTACCACCTGCTGCATTCTTCCCTTTTGTTGAGCATGGGCTATAAGAGTAGAAGACCCAGATCCTACCTAGATAATTTTTTCCTCAGCCTAGAAACCCTGTCTCACCTTACACACCAAAAAAAAAAGTTGGAAAGTTGTTCTTTGAGTTGGGAAAGGAGATAACGAGAGTGAGGGGTCTGGGCACAGCACAGCCAATCAGGATGGCAAGCAGTAAGAGTGGACAAGGCTGTCACCCTTGGAACTTGCTTTGGGTGCAGAACACCTAGCAGGACCCCCATGCTGACCCTCCTTTCCTTGCTTGCTGATACACTTGGACATGGCTTTTGGCCCCTGTCCACTCTTTTCTTGTTTCCTGAAGGCACCAACAGATGCAAAGCCACCATATTAAAAGATTTTATGCCTGAAACTCTCCTAAACAAAGAATCAGAGCTAAGGCCACAGGGCTGGACCACATAGGACCACTGGTAGAGACTGCTAATTGTCCCACTCTATCTATTCTACCCTTCATATCTATTTGTAGAATAAAGGGGCATGTAGCCTCTCAATATAAAACTACATTTCCCAAACTCCTTTGCAGCTAGCATGTGATCACATGATCAAATTCTGGCCAATGACTGGAAGTGGAGTACACAACTTCCTAAGTCAGGCTCCAGGAAGGAAGCACTTTTCTCTTCCTGCCCCCTGACATGCAGATTAAATTGAAGTTGCATGTTAACAAAGGCAGAGCAACAAGACAGAAAGAGTCTGGGTCCCTGATAATTATGGGCCACCATTCCAGCACTACGCCATCCACCCAGATTTTTATGTAAGAAAAATAAACTTGTGTTTAAGCCCTATTCTTTTGGGTCTTTTCATGCAGCAACCAGACTGACATCCTGACAAATATACAACCCATTGTAGGAGGGATAGGAAGGGCTCAGAGAAGGGGGTGTGGGTTGGAAGCACACCTTAAAGTTGAGGATTTGTGAATCTCAGTCTGTAAATTAAGGCAATAACACCCAATCATTCTGTCACCCCTTTCTTCTCTCCCCAGCCTGGGAGAATTTTTCTCTATTCCAAGGGTGTTGGAGAAAGGAGAATCCTCTCCTTCCTCTGCTTGTCCAAGGTATTGTGTCTTTGCTCACAAATTTGAATTTTTCTAGGGGCTTGGGCATTGAGAAGCAGAAGCCAGGAAGGTGGTAGTATACCTGTATTTCCTGGACAGCCCCATGCCAACAGGATGGCAGTGAGTACAGAGTGGACTACCCAAATGGGAGCAAAGAAAAGAAAAATACAGGCTCAGGGGAAGGACATAACTGATAGCTATTTACTTGGACTCAATGGCACATGTGTGACTGGGGAAGGACCCAGAGTCTCAGCTACAGGGACACCAAAGTGAGGAAAGACATGCAGTTGTGTCCAAGCCCAGAGATAGTTGGCTTCACTAAACAACATCCAGGACGGTTTATTCATTAGCTTTTTTTTTTTTTTTTTTGAGATGGAGTCTCACTCTGTCATCCAGGCTGGAGTGCAGTGGCATGATCTAGGCTCACTGCAACCTCCACCTCCTGGATTCAAGCGATTCTCCTGCCTCAGCCTCCCAAGTAGCTGGAACAACAGGTGCGTACCACCACGCCCAGCTATTTTTTGTATTTTTAGTAGAGATGGGGTTCACTGTGTTGGCCAGGCTGGTCTCAAACTCCTGGCCTCAAGTGATCCACCCCCTTGGCCTCCCAAAGTGCCAGGATTACAGGCATGAGCCACTGCACCTGGCCTCATTAGCATCTTGATATAAGGAAAAGAGGAGATGTGTTGCAGTTAGATAGACTTAGATTGAAATCCATCTTTGCCAGTAATTACATATGTGATCTTTGGTAGATCACCTCACTTCTTTGAGACTCGATTTCCTTATCTGTAAAATGTGGAAAATAACATCTATCTCAGAGTGAGTTGTGAGCATTAAAGGGGATAATTAGCACATAGCAGATGGACAACAAATACTATGAATATGTAGATATAAAAAAAATAGATGACCCCACTTTCTGGTATTCTTGCCCTTGTGTAACCTTTTCTCCTTTTTGTTTGGCAGGACCTGGAACTTGCTCCTAATGAATAGAATACAGCAAAGGTATGGGATGCAGGTGAGTCTGTGTACCTGGTTACATAATTAAATAGATAAGATTGTAGCACCTGTCTTGCTGGAGTGTTTCACACTCTTGCTGGCTTTGATAAAGCAGGTGGCCATTTCAGGTCCAACTGAGAGTGGCCTGTAAAACTGAGGGCAGCTAACAGCCAGCAAGAAAATGAGTCCTTCAGTCCTGTAAATGCAAGGAACTGAATTCTGCCAAGAGTTGCATGAGCTTGGAAGTAGATCCTTCCTCAGTCAAGTTTCCAGATGAGGACCCAGTCCTGACCCACACTTTGATTGCAGGCTTGCAGAGGGCCCAGCTCAGCCATTCCAAGATTCTTGACCCACAGAAACTGAGATAATACACATGTGCATCGCCTGCCTCTGAATTTGTGATAATATTGTTCTTCAGATATCTATATCTAGCTATCATAAATGATGTATGTAAACAACCACATATCATACATTTGTTTGGTCAAGCATGGTATCCCACCCCTCTGACCACAGTGATTGGCACAGATAAGGGCACCTGACAAAGCTAGGCCAATCAGCCTTCTTCCCTGGGATTTTGTAAACAAAGGCAGAGAAAAAGGAGCGTTGTCTTTCCTCTTGGCTTGCTCAGACACTATGATGTAAGTTTATGGTTGTGAAATCCATGTTCTTCTCCTGCTGCATGGAGGAAACTCTACACAGCAGGAAAGAATAAAACTGGCTCACAAAGAGGAGCCCTGAGACACATTGAAAAGGCTTATTGCCATAATTTGAGTAGCAGGGACTGTGACACCTGAGGCTAGCCCAGCCCTAGATATCCCAGGTTCATGAGCCATTAAATTCCTCTTTTTGCTTATCCTGGCTCCCCTTGTGTTCCCTGAGCTCCTGGAGGTCAGAGCATCTGCCAGCTTCCACATAATGTCCCCATATGGCCCAGCTCTGAAGGTTTTTGCAGAATAAGTATAGAAAATGGTGACTGGATGTGAGAACCTTACTATGTGTCAAGGTCCCCAAAGAGCATTCACTTATATGACCTTATTTGATCTTTACAAACAATCATAATCATTACTGCATGAGTTAGATGGTTTTGACTATTACTATTGGGAACACCCCAATAAAATGGCTTAAATCATAAGAGGATTTATGAATTCATATAAGAATCTCCCCAGGGACATTCCAGGCTCATGCGTCCATTCAGTTTTGCTTTCCTGTTAGTCTTATGGCTCCACACCTCTTGCCATTGGCTTCAACCTGAGGTCAATATAAAGGTGGCGAGCAGCTCTGGGCATCACATGCAGACCCAGCAATGCTCAGGGGAAGAGGAATAACCATCTCTTCCTTTCATGTACTTTCTTCTTTTCAGACATGTTTAAGTGAAATTTTATATATATATATGTTGGTTTCATTTTAGTTCGAGTCTTTTTTTTTTTTTTTGGAAAAATGATGTTATTTTGCAGCTTACCCCCCTTGTGTTTCTATCAGTTTTAGAACATTATCTAATTCAGTGGTTCTCAAGTGTGGTCTGTACCATCAGCATCACCATCATCTGGGAACTTACTTGCTACAAACACTTGAATGAATGCCTACCAACCTGTTGACTCAGAAGCACTGAGAATGGGTCTGACCATCTGTATTTTAGTGGCACTCTGGGTGATCCTGATGTATGCTCAAGTTTGAGATCTACTGCTCTAATTTACTTATTTATTTATATTTTTTGAGACAGAGCGAGAGCAAGAGCTCTGTTGCCTACACTGGAGTGCAATGGTGTGATCATAGCTCACTACAACCTCAAATGCCTGGGCACAAAAGATCCTCCCACCTCAGCCCAAATAGCAGGACTACAGGTGCACACCACCACACTCAGCTAATTTTTTAAAAAAGAATAGAGACGGGGTCTCACTATACTGCCCAGGGTGGTCTCAAACTCCTGGGCTTAAGAGATCCTCCTGCCTCAGCCTCCCAAAGTGTTGGGATTATAGGTGTGCACCTCCACACCGGCTCCCACTCTAATTTATTTATCTATTTCCCTGTTGACATTCAAGTTGTTTCCAATTTCTTGTTACCTGTGCTACCATACAACGCTTTTTATGTGCTTTTGCATCCTGTAAGAACATCTCTTCTCTCAAATTTTTCTTGGTTAATTTTTCACGTTGATTCTTCCAGATTGAACTCTTCCAGATGAGTGAGTCCGCTTGTAATTTCCAATCTCAGTGGGATTACACTGAATATATGCTTTATTTTGGGAAGGATTGACATCTTGACAATATTGAGTTTTCCCATCAAATATTGAAATCCTACAGGATTTTTAAAGTATAAGTCACACAATTATATGTAATTTAGTTATGCTTTATTATTATCCCAATTGTAACAATTGTAGAAGATACTTTAATGGTCTTCTCCTTTCCATGAATTTTATGAAATTAGGAACATAATCATGAAGGGTCAAGTGTATGATCTTCTTGTTTTTCTTGAGATTGTCTCATTTCTTATGTTGGAATTCAATATATGGAATTCAATTCTTATGTTGGAATTCATTTCTTATGTTGGAATAACTCAATTGTTACTCCGTTATGCTTATGTCTCTTTTTGAGAGCAAAGAAACCTTTCCCAGAAATCCCCCAATAGACTTCCCATGTTCTCTTGGCTATGACAGTTTTAACAACGTCGCTCTTAAATTATACCCCTCCCTTTGAGAGGTGAGGTCTATACCCTCCCTTGAATCTGAGCTAGGTGGGTCAAGCTCCTGCTTGACCAATAGACTAGGACAAAAGTGACACTGCTAGTTTCTTAGGGCCCAGACCATAAAAAACCATCAGCTTCTACTTCTTGTCTCTTGGGACCCAGTCAAGCAGGAGTCCCCTGGCCCCCAGCCTAGGCTGAATGACCAGTCTACAGCTGGCACAACTTGCCAGCCATGTGCGTGAGCCCTCTTGGAAATGGGGCCTTTAGTCCCAGTCAACTTTGCCCAACTGACACCACATGGCAGAGACAAGTTGTCGTCACTGTTTCCTGCCCCAGTTACAGATGTGTTGAGCAAAATAAATGCTGCGATTTTAAGTTTTGAAGTTGTTTGTTAGGCTGCAGTAGATGATTGTGCCAATGGCACAGCACACTTTGATGCCTAAACCACTCACTGGTGTGGGGACTGGGACCTCTATGAATGACTTAAACTACCCAGAACCCTCCCCCAGAGGGCGGGGCTAGTGCTATTAATAGAACTGGGTTACCCTGGGGCTGGGCACAGTGGCTGACGCCAGTAATCTCAGCACTTTGGGAGGCCGAGGCTGGCAGATCACTTGAAGCCAGGAGTTTGAGACCAGCCTGGCCAACATGGCAAAACCCCGTCTCTACCAAAAATACAAAAATTAGCCGGGTGTCATGGCACGTGCCTGTAGTCCCAGCTACTCGAGAGGCTGAGGCAGGAGAATCGCTTGAACTTGGGAGGTGAAGGTTGCAGTGAGCTGAGATTGTGCCACTGCACTCCAGCCTGGGTGACAGAGTGAGACTCTGTCTCTCAAAAAAAAAATTATCCTTGGGCCTTTAAGTTGCTCAGCAAGTCAGTATACACAGTATCATAGTACTGTATATACAACTCTTTACAGTAGTATGCACGTATAAATGTATCACGGATATATAATGTGTAGTATGCAAGAAAGAGTGCATATTCAACTGTATTTGCACAGTATTTTTTATTAAAAACATCTTGAGTGTGAATCATTACGTGCCTGTCGATTCAATGCATACAAGATAAACACCACTCATTGTAAATGCTAGAAGAAGGACTCAATCATTGAATAAACAAAAGAATGAGCCCAGCCTATCTGCTCATCTTTCCCCTCAGACATCTCCCCTGCTGGCCAAGTTTTGTTTATCTTTCTTTTGTGCCTGAAATGCCCCCACCTGAGTCGCTGAGAACAAGACAGTGAAGTGTCCCAAAGGCCATAGTTATGAGCAGCACACCAGTGCCTGATACATGATCCAGCCTCCCTAGTTGGCTGTTACCCCTGGTTGCAATGAAAAGTCACTTAGTTGAGCCCCTGGATACACCAGGGGCTGCACCTGAAGCATAAATTGTGTGTGTGTGTGTGTGTGTGTGTGTGTGTGTGTATGTGTGTGTACTTACACACATGGGTACTTGTGAAAAGCTGTGTCATTAAGGACCTGGCATTTCTCATGTTCCTAAGAGATGCCACCATGGCGTGATGCCAACCAATAGCCCTAATCTCATCTCACAAAGGGAAGGGAAGGATAGGGGTACCCCCAGTATTTTAAATCCCCTAGACTGTACTTGAGGGTATTGTAGGGGAGAAGAACTTTATGTTTCACTTGATCCCCTCCTGTGCTGTTACCCTAAAAACCAATAACTTTTTTTTTTAAATTTTAAGAATTTGAAAAATTGTGTCTCACCTGTTCCCAAATAAATGTAAACTCCTTTGATGGGCAGGTGGGGTCTCCCGTCTGCAGCGCCTCCCTGGATATTAGCATAAGCCCCTCTTCTGCCTTTCAGAGCATGGTCTAGAACAAGTGAGTCCTGGAAGTCTGCATCGTGGACCCAGCACAGGGGTAGCTCTGGCTTCACCTGGGCTTCAGATGCAGGTGGGCATGGCCCGGGCATCACAGCAAAGAGCAAATCATCTGGGAGGGTGCTGATTCTCACCCCTCAGAGCCTGAGAACCACAGAGAGACCCCCCCCACCCCCTCCCACATTCCACCCGTCAAGGGCAAGGCCCAGACCTGGAGCTGTGCGCTCCCTGCCTTCTCTCCTCCCCTGGCCTCTCACCTCCTCTCCTCTTGGTCTTTTTCCTTGTCTCTGTCGCTCTGTCTCTGGCTCTCTCTGCCTGTCAGTCTTGTTCTCTGTCTCTCTGTCTCTCTCTATCTCTCCAGGCAGCCCCATTTCCTGTCTCTCTCTCTGATCCTCCCACTCTTTCTCTATATCGATCTGATCCTCATCCTCCCTCTTTCTTTCTCTCCTCCTCTCTCTCTCTTCCTCTCTGCTCCCTTGCCTCTCTTCCCTTCTCTCCCTCTACATCTGCCTCCTTGTCTCTCTCTTCTTGTTTTCTCTCTCTCTGTGGCTGTCTCTCTCTTTTTCTGTCTCTCCCACTCTGGTCTCCTCTCGCTCCCTCTCGCCCTCTCTGGAGGATGCTGCAGGATCATGCCAAGCCCAGAGGGAAGGTCAGGGCACCCTGCAGGGACCAGCACACCATGAACCTGCCACTTCTGCCTCCAGCCTGGGAAATAGCAGGACTCAGGAAAGCCTAGGAATTGCAGTCACTCTAGACAGAGCATCTCAATCAGGACTGACAACCGAAAGCAGAAGCCCCACAGTCAGAGGGCTGCAAACCTGCTCTAGGGCACTACGGACAACTGGCATGGGTTTCTGGGCACCAGCTCTGCACTGCAGCCCTCTTCTGGCTTCAGGGCAAGGGGGACAGAGGGAGAATCTGGATTCGTGTGGCCACATTGGAGCTTCCCTTGCCTGCAGAAGAGAGGAGGAGGAACTCAGTGAGGCAAAAAACAAAAGTCTCAAACTCTACTCTCTGCAAGCTATGAATCAGCATTTTTTAATTGGCAAATTTCCCATTTTTTAAAAGTCTAAGTTTTCCCCTGAGGGTCTGGCACCACTGGGCTTACCCTGGCAGATCATTGCACATTCCCCTGTCTCCCTGGCCCCTCCTTGGAGAACCTGGTTGCTCCCCTACGGTAACCTGCCTGGCCTCTGTGAGCGCCCAACTGTGTGGTGTCTGGCAGAGCAGAGAGAGTCTTTGAGCAGAATAAAGACTCAAGTGCTACCACCAACTTATCACATGACATTGGGCATGTGCTCTCTGGGCCTCCGCTTTCTAATCTGTAAAATGGGAGTTTGGGTGAGCCCAGCAGTAGGACTTACCTCTTTTTTTTTTTTTTAGACAGGGTCTCACTCTGTCACCAAAACTGGAGTGCAGCGGCAGTGGCATGATTACAGCTCACTGTAATCTCAAACTCATGAGCTCAAGGGATCATCTCACATCAGCCTCAGTAGCTGGGACTACAGATATGCACCTCTATACCTGATTAATTTAAAAACAGTTTTTTAGAGATGAGGTCTCAGTATGTTGTCCAGACTAATCTTGAACTCCTGGGCTCAAGTGATCCTCCCACCTCACCCTCCCAAAGCCCCAGGGTTACAGGTGTGAGCCACTGTGCCTAGTAGGACTTACCTTTTTGAGCACCTGATGAAAGATATGGAACTTCTTCCTAGAGAAAAAGTCTGTGCATAGAGCTGCCTGTGATTTCGGTGGTTCACATGTCCCTCCCCTGGGGGCGCTGAGTACCAGGCTAAGAACCCCTGCTCCGCTACAAGGTCCCTTCACCCACCATCTCAGCCAACTGAGTCTGGGTTCAGGTGGACCCACCGACTGAGGTCTGGCTGCTGGGAGCTACCTCTTTCCTGGTGAGCCAGGGCTCTGCCTGTTTCAGGGGCAGTCCCTGCCGCCCATCGATATGCAGGAGGGGTCTGGGCTGGCGCTAGATTAGCATAGAGCACTCCAGGAGGTGAAGGCCCACCGGGTGGCTTCTGTGTGCAGCGCCTGCCTTTGTCCTGGCCCAGGGACCAAGCAGGAGAACCCAGGCGGCTCCTCCACTTTTGACTGCCAGATGAAAAGGGGCGACATAAAGAGGCTGCCCGGGCCAAGCATGGGGGCGCTTTGTGTCCCTCCAGACGGAGTTACAGACGTCTGTGAAACATCAATTACAGCTGAATAAAGACGTCTGCTCAGCCCAGACGCGCCTCCTTTCAGCTGCGAGGTGTTTCCAGGCCAGGCCGGGGATGCCTTTGGCAACCTAATTTGTGACTCTGTAAGCAGCCCTGGCATTCATCACACCCAGAGAGGATGGGAACGGTCTAGGGTGGGCTGGCCCAGTGCGCAGCACAGCTCCAGGAGGTGTCCTGGAATGCGGGTGGGGGTGGGGAAAGGAAGAAGCCACTGACCTCCCTTTCCCTCTCCTCCAGGCCAGGATGGTGGGGAGGGTGCAAACTGGGAGCCATATGAATCCCCTGTATTAACCAGGCTCCCTACCCAGGCCTTCATCCATGCTAGAGTCGCTCCTTGCTCCAACAGCTCCTGGCTGTAACAAATTAGGGTTCACTGGTCCTTTTCCCTGATGGGCTGGTGAGATGTGTTGTAAGGGGACAGGAAAAAAGAAAGTCTCAGACTCAAGTCCCACAGCTGCCAGAAAAACTGAGCCCATTCCTTGACATCACCGAGTCACAGGACCAACCCGGGCCCACCACCCTCTTGCTGTGTGAAATGAATAAGGCTGCATTTGCCTTAAGTCCCTGTCCATCAATTACTTGCAGCCGGAAACAATTCTACCTGAACATATTCCTGGTCTTGCACTTTCAGAGTGACAGAAGGGCTTGTGCCATTTAGCGCCACCTTGGGAGGAGGTAACAGGGCCATTATGGGCATGAGGACCCAGGACAGGGCACTGGTTCTGGGCATGGTGAGCTGGGCTACCCCTTTCTAAATGGTGGTGGTCTCTGGGATGCCCTTGCCACAGGAGACCTCATCCCTGGGCAGTCTTGGGCAGCAAAGGCATTTCCTGAGGACCCCATGCACCCGGGGCACTTGTTCTGAAACGTGCCCAGCAGGACCAGGCCAATGACCCTTTGGCCACCATGTGTCAGACCCTGAACAAAAGCCAGTGAGCCACCTCTTATGGGAGTATGGAGGAGAAAGGGCCCTAATAAAAACCTTCTTGCATCCTAAGCACCCACTTCTCACCCTATCTTGGATGAGGTGTGTTTAGAAGGCCCCAGAAAGCTGAAAGGAAGTCCCACGATCCGCAGGACTTAGAGGCAGCCAGTGGTGTGAAGAGGATCATAGCCTCCGAGCCAGCCTGCACAGATACAATCCTGGCTCTACTGCTCACCAGCTGGGAGACTTCAGCAAGTCAGTTGACTTTCCCGTGCCTCGGTTTCTAGACTTGCCAATGTAATGATGCAGGCCCTGGCACACCGGGAGCAGGTGGCAGGGCTGGGGTTCCAATCCAGCGTGGCCTGCCTCCTGAGCTCACGAGCGCCCCACTCCCCAAAGTCCTGGGGAATGTGGAGCCTCAGTGCTCACTTTGACCAGGACTGTGTGAGGCAATGGCCCAGAGGGAGGGGAGCTCCCTCCTTTCCTCCAGCTCCTCCTCTCCTGGGTGTCACTCACACCCATCAGTCCCCAGCTCCTGCCTGTGGCTGAAGCATCTGTAATGTGAGGAAGGGCCCAGGCCTGCGTGTGCCCAGGTGTGCCTGTGTGCTTATAAGTGCATATTGTGTACGAGCCTGCATGCATGTGATTGTACGTGTGTATGTGTCACAGATACATATGGCTGGGGCAGAGACCATGAACCTGCCTGACACTCTGGAGGTGCAAGACAAAGAGGGGCCACAGCCATGTCTGGATGATTGGGTAAGTCCTGATGTGAGGCCAGCTAAGTAAGACCAAGGAAACTGGGATGGATGACCCTGAGGAAGGAAAGGGAAGAGCAGGCTCAGCCCTGGACACTCACATGGCCAGGCCACAAGCGGTGTTGTCCCAGGGCATGCACCTCCTATGACAGTGTATACCCACTGGGGTGGGCATGTACACCTAAGAGAATGGGAACCATCTGCTGGGGATGGGTGACATTTCTAGGAGCTTGTAAGTAAGCCTATACCAGATCAATGAGGACATATAAGATCATTCATATTAATCTTTTTGAGTAGCTAATACTTTCTTTTTTTTTTTTTTTTTTTTTTTTTTTGAGATGGAGTTTCACTCTTGTCACCCAGGCTGGAGTGCAGTGGCACAATCTCGGCTCACTACAACCTCCACCTCCCAGGTTCAAGCGATTCCTGCCTCAGCCTCCCGAGTAACTGGAATTACAGGCAGCCACCACCACACCCGGCTAGGTTTTGTATTTTAGTAGACACAGGTTTCACCATGTTGGCAAGGCTGGTCTTGAACCCCTGACCTCAGGTAATCTATGCACCTCAGCCTCCCAAAGTGCTGGGATTAAAGGCATGAGCCATGGCCGGGCGCGGTGGCTCAAGCCTGTAATCCCAGCACTTTGGGAGGCCGAGACGGGCGGATCACGGGGTCAGGAGATCGAGACCATCCTGGCTAACACGGTGAAACCCCGTCTCTACTAAAAAATACAAAAAAAACTAGCCGGGCGAGGTGGCGGGCTCCTGTAGTCCCAGCTGCTCAGGAGGCTGAGGCAGGAGAATGGTGTGAACCCGGGAGGCGGAGCTTGCAGTGAGCTGAGATCGGGCCACTGCACTCCAGCCTGGGCGACAGAGCGAGACTCTGTCTCAAAAAAAATAAAAAATAAAAATAAAAATAAAAATAAAGGCATGAGCCACTGCCCCTGGCCTTAAATAGCTACTACTTCCATCTAGTACAAAAAAAGTTTTGCGGTGAGAAGTCTTCATGGCCTTGTCACCCATCTGCTCAGTTCTCACCACTCCCTAAAGGATAATCACTGTTATTAGTTTCTTATGTGTCCTTCCAGAGCTTCTTTGTACATAAATATGTACAAAGAAGAATGCATGACAATGCAAACGTGACTCTTATCTTCACACAAAAGGTGGCATAGTGCACTATGTCATGCTGTTTTTCTTTATGGTAGTGTGTCATGGGGATCTTTGCAACCTTTCTCTATCAGAGCAAGGAGATCGTTCTCATTCTCTTACTCAGCTACATGGTTTCACCTGAACCCATCCTCTCTTGAGGCTCATTTGGGTGGTTTCCAAACTTTTTCACAAATGATGCTGCAACAAATAGCCTTGCACATAAGTGAGTTCTCACAGTATGAGTGTACCTGTAGGATAAATTCCCAAAATGGGCCTTGCTGGACCAATGCATATATGCATTCGTAATGGTGCCAATCTTGCCAAATTGCCCTACAGGCAGCAGATACCGCTCCCAACTCACAGCCTATCGTTAGGATCTTAACCAGGGTGGGTCACTGACTATTTACGTCTGGGTTTCTTTTGGAATCAGCTCTCTGTCGGAGATTGAGAGGGGATTTCCTTCTGCAGCATGCTGGCCTTCCCGCTTCCTCCAGCCCTGGTCCAGGCCCAAACTAAGCCATGCACACGTCTTGGTTTAGCCAGCAGCGAAAGGGCCTTTCCAACTTTCCTAGCCCAGCACATCTGTGCAGGGGTCTGCACAACCACACACAGAAGCCCTGTTCATGCTTGTGACTGTCTCCCTTTCTCTCCTGCCCATTCCTCTGAAACAGTCAATAAGGATGGAGCTCCTTTGCCCCCAAACCCCTGCCACCACCACACAAATACACAAAAATCCCTTCTGAAAAATGCAACAGTAGAGCCCTAAAGGAAGAAGAACATCTTTCCATGTTTACTATTTAACAAATCCATGAGCACCTGCTATGAAGCTGGCACCTGGTAAGTGCTGCAAATGTGACTTTTGATGTTGGCCAAGTCTCTTGACGTTCAGGCCCTAGTGTCCTCTTGAGTAAAAAGGGGCATGGACTCTGAGGATTCCAAGTTTCCTTCTAGCTCCAATGACCTACCACCCCCAAATCGTGCTGTCATTGCATGTATATATCAATGGAAGAAGGCTTGGAAACACTTCCACAGACTGACTAATGATGGCAGTTGTTTGCAAGAATGACTTCAAAAAGATCAACCTGGAGAGCCCTTTGCAATCTGGTGAAGAGTTTTGTGTGTGCGTGCGTGTGTGGTGTGTGTACGCGTGTTCAGTGTGGTCTCCTGTGACCTCCTGCCAACTACACGAAGGCTAGGTTTTGGATCAGCCAGTCCTTGTTGGAAATCCTGTTATGACCACTTCTGAATTTTGTGAGTTTGTGCCTCTGCTTGCCCCTTTGTAGAAATGGGCGTCTTCACATTTCTCTCAGGTGGCTATTGTGAAAATTGAATGAGATCTTTTAAAGTGTGGGCACCCAGCAAGTGCTCAGCAAACATGATCTGACTTCCTGGGAGTGTCCGAAAGCCAGCTTCTGGGCTGCCACGCAAGGGCAAGCCAGGGTCAGGCTTGGACGCGGACCGGCCCGGTGCCCCCCAGCCAGGCTGCTGGTGAGTCTGGCGCCACTGTGGAGCAGGGGCCCTACACTCTCCCTCCTAGGCGTCTGGACAGGCCGGGGAGGCAGACGAGGCGGGCGAGTGACAGCTGGGAAGGTTTAATTGCTCCTCAGTGGCTTGGGAGCACCTCCCTCCCTTGCCAACGATCTGCATTTCAATGTGAGAAGAGTGGGAAGTGGGATGCTGCTCAAAGGGGTTACAATGATTAATCATTTAAAAAGCAAGATCTTAATTACAGGCCGCAATTTTTGCTATTTAAGGAGTCCATTAGTTGCCAGAAAGAAGAAGAAAAAATTATCACAGGTTATTCTCCTCGGAAAGTAGAGTGGAGGGGGAAGGGACAGCAGGGGAGGGAATCAGCTGCTGCTTCAGATGGGGTGGGGGGCAGGGGTCCTACCCCAGGAAGAGGCCTGGGCAGGAGCAGGATGGGCCCTGCCTTGGTGTGTGGGGAAGGGAAAAAGCTATTCAGAGTCCCCTGTCTCTCCCTAGCTTGGGCCTGCCTGGAATCCCACCTGTGGGTGTCCCGGGAGGCCTCCTCCTGGGCGTGGCAGCTGGTGGTCAGCCCCTCCCCACCCCCACTGAGCCCTGACTCCACCCTGCTCAGGATGCAGGGTTAATTGCCAGGCCCTCCCCTCTGACCCCTCTGTGGATTTTAGTCTTGTCTGGTCTCTCAGCCCCTAGGGTATACAAAGGGGACTGGTGGGGCAACAGTGTTAGGAGTCAAATAAAAACAACCGAGCTTTAGTGGATTAATTGACTGATCCTCAGGGGACTAACAGGTCAGAAGATCAAGGCCTAGCTTCCCTACCCTGGCCACCTAGAGGCTGGGGCACACTTCTGCCTCAGAGGAGGGCACTGCTGCCTGCCCGGGAGATCCAGATCTGAGCTCCAAGCCTCCCCCTGAACCCTGGCTGGCAGCGCGCTGGATCCTAGAAAACAGCCCTAACGACAAAGGGGGCCCCACCAGTGGCAGGCTGGTGCTGTGCGGTCAGAGAGCACTCCCAGGACTCATCCTGCAAGGAATGCTAGAAACCCCAATCCAGATTGCAGTGCGCCTGATGCTACAAGTGCTGACAAAATCGATAACTTGGATGAGTGAAAAAATGAAAAGCGTGAGCTGGAACCAGGCTTCAGGCTATCCTTGTTCCTATGATACCATATGTTTCAAACATGCTTGCAAACAAGTTGCAAAGTTTACCAGCCTACCTAGAGGAAGGGTTTATTCCCCGCCAAGCCTCCTCGATATTGGGAGTAAAATAAATGAAATCTCTTCTATAAACAGTCCCTCCTGCCAGACGGATTAAATGGCTCTGTGTGTTTGAGTCTCCATCAGCCTCATCTGTTCTAAGATTTAGGCCCCCAGAGGGCAGGCTGCTAAATTGGATTGAATGATAACGCTAGGGATTTGGGGGAGTGGGGGAAGAGAAGACCCTAGGCACAGACCGACAATCTGGGTTTGAAATCAAGGTAACACAACTGATTTCTTGGTGACTGTACCTTTGTCCCTGCCTCCTCCATCCTCAGACCCACCTACCATGCTGCTGAGGGGAGGAGGGTATCTGTCCCTTTAATTGCCCTATTCCCACCTTCTGGGGTGGGAGCTGCACAAACCTACCCCCAGCTTCTTCTCGTCCCCCTGTCACCCCCACCAATGTTGATTAATTACAGGGTTAGGCACCCAAAACAGGCAGTGACTAGTGCCTTTCACTGGTCACTGCCTTGAAGCCACGGTAATCAGCAGTTTTAGCTTGTCACTCTCTTGACATTCCACTTAGATCAGGAAATGGCAAACGTGATGGAAATAAGGACTTTATTAACTGTTTCCTCCTTCCTAGTGATAGGGTGATGGACAAGTGGGAGCTGGGCTTGGAGGATCGAGAGGGGTGTCGGACATTTGGAAGCCTTCAACCGGTTGCCACCTGGGCAGGTGATGTGCAGACCCCGGGAGTATAGCCCCGTGGAGTATAGCCCCGGACTTGCTGGCCGCACCTCCACGCACGGATCTCTTGCACGGGTCCTCCAGGCCTCTCATCTGCCACTGGGGATGGGATCCCCACTCCGCCTGCCTCCGAGAACTGACAAACATCCACACCAGGGAAGGTGCTTTAACCCCAGGGAGTCCCCAAGGGCTTCCGGGTGGCAGGCCACCCTCTCTCCTGATAGGGCCTGTGCCCCATCGCGGCTGCTGGCCCCTGCAAATCTTTTGTGAAAATTAGGAAAGGGCGCCCTCTTGGGGCAGATGCAGCCCTCGCAGGACACAGAGGCTTAGGAATTAGGGGAAGGCAGGATTTTAACCCAGCACAGCCCCTCAGGGGCCTTTTAAAGGTGCTGCCAGGTCCTTCCTTCCCTTCAGTCTTCACAACAGCCCCTAAAACAGGCAGGTTGGTATCTTACACATGCAGAAACTGACGCTCCCTGTTCTAGGGTGCTCGCCTGCAAAGGGCCTCGTGGGTCCTAGGACCTAGAGTTTCATATCTCCCAGGTAGACACCCCAGCAAGCTGCCACACCACCGCCACCCCACAGACTTAGGATGGTATCAGGACCCAGTCAAGAAGGGGGGCAGGTGACTTCCAGGCAACCCAGCCACCACCTACTGCCTTCCCAGGGGGCGGCAGGCGGCAACCAGAACCTAGACCCCCTGCCCCTACCCCCACCGACATAGAACACCCTCAGCTGCCCCATGTAAGCCACTGCAGCCCGGCTCCAGAAGCACATCAGAGGCTCCCAGCCACCACCATGGTCTCTGACCGCACGGCACCACAGTACCGCAGACGCTGCGTGACCTGGGAACCCAAGCAAGACGACATAGTCTTGCCTGTAGACAGCAAACGTCCCCGCCCTCCTGCCACCCCGCCCCTTGCCACTTTTCCAGTAGGGTCAGTGGTTTTCAAGCATTGTCCCAGGAGGGTGGGGGCTGTAATCTTCACCAGGAGAACCCCAGCACCAGCTCCGGCAATGACTGGATGCCAAATGACTCCTTTTTTCATTTCTATCATATCCACAAATACTTACTGAACCAGGCACCAGGCCCTACCCGAGTGTTTGGGATCCACCAGTGAATAAAACCAATACCCTTGCAGTCTTGGAGCTGACATCCGAACTTGACTCCAAAGTATGAATAGGTGGGTCGGCATCAGAGTTGCCTTCATGCCTTTGCTCAAATGTCACCCTCTTAATGAGGCCTTCCCTGGCCTCCTTATTTGCAATGGCAGCCCCAGCACACCCTGTTCACCTTCCTGCTTTATTCCTCACCTTCAGATCATGTCTATAATGTACTTATTTATCTTGTTTATTGCCCACCTCCTCCACCCAGAATGTCAGCTCTGTGAGGCAGGGATGGTCATGTGTTTTGTTCAGAGCTGTATGTCATGATGCCTGGATCATCATGCTCAGTAAAAGGGCTCAAGAAAGGTTGTTGAATAAGTCAGCGACACTCAACCTTGTTTCACTGGCGAGCTCCTTGCTGTGCAGCCTCAGCTCCTCTCTCAGCTCCTCTCCCAGGCCTCGCCCACAGGTGCTCCCCTCAGGCTGTGAGGTTTGCTCTGCCCTCCTGGCTCCACCCCTTCCTATGCCCAGGATTAGTGGGAAGCCACAGTGGCCTTGGGAAGAGGATGGGCATCTGGATGCCCTAGACCTCACCCAGGCCACTGACCCTGGTCTGCCCACTGGGCCTGCCTGACCTGGTGCCGACTTTGTGCCCACTGCCCCAGTAGTGCCTTCTCTCTTCCTCTCCTCCCTCCTCCCTGACACAGCAGGTGGATAGAGCCTGTGCAGCCACAGCTGCATTGCCTCAGGGGGCAGCTTTCCAGCTCCTGGTGACTTGCCACCATCTCACTCCCATCTATGCTCATGGCACAGTGGACAGCTACCAGCCTGGCTCATGGCAACCTCCAGCTCCTGGGCTCAAGCGACTCCCCCTGCCTCAGCCTCCCAGGTAGTTGGGACTATAGGTGTGCACCACCATGCCTGGCTAATTTTTAAAATTTATTTATTCATTTATTTATTTTTTGAGATGGAGTTTCACTCTTGTTGCCCAGGCTGGAGTGCAATGGTGCAATCTTGTCTCACTACAACTTCTGCCTCCTGGGTTCAAGTGATTATCCTGCCTCAACCTCCAGAGTAGCTGAGATTACAGGCACCTGCCGCCACACCTGCTAATTTTTGTATTTTCAGTAGAGACAGGGTTTTACTACATTGGTCAGGCTAGTCTCGAACTCCTGACCTCAAGTGATCTGCCCGCCTCAGTCTCCCAAAATGGTGTAAAAAATTATTTTAGAGATGGAGTGTCGCTATGTTGCCCAGGCGGGTCTCAAACTCCCTGGCACAAGGGATCCTTCCACATCAGCCTTCCAAAGTGCTGAGATTACAGTATTGAGTCACTGCACCCGGCCTACCATTTTCAAGCATGTTGACATTCAGGATTGGGCCTGAGCCCCTGAAACCAGCATGCAGGTAGCCAGGGCAGGATTGCAATGCCCATTTTACAGAGGTGGGCCCAGAACTCACAGAATGAGGCGCATACATCTCACACCTGAGGCTTGGACCCAGAGCTAATCTCAGAAGGTTCTAGAACCCCCTGGGCTGGGACACAGTCCCTGCTGGGATCAGGGACCCGATGCCACCCTCTGGTGAGAGAAGTAGCCCAGTTTCTCCCTGCCCATCTCTGAAGATCCTTGCGGTTTATTCACTGGTTCATTCAACTCTCATTTTCGCAGAGACAGTACCTATCACAGAAGATTGAAACATACTCCTGAACAGGAAACTTTTCTGGAGTTCTTTACCTGTAGAAGGGGCTTAATGATAGCATATATTATTGTTAGTACTTATTATTAGTAATAGAATATAAGAGGTCATTGTGAAGAGTCACTGAGGTATGGTATATAACATGTTCTGCACAGTGTCTGGTACACAGGAAACATTCAATATATTCATTAAATAGTAGCGATGTTTATTCTGGGTCTAGGCATAGAGATGCAGGTGGGTGAGAGACAGATAGACTCTCTTGCTCTGGAAGCCTTGTGTCACCTGGGGAACCAGAGTGTCAGCATGCAGCATGCAGGCCCACCCAAGGAGAAGCCTAGCAGAGGGGCAGCTAAGTCAGCCAACGGGGTCACAAAGGTGCAAAGGCCTCCTAAAAGAAGGGAGCACTAAGACCGGATGCATGCTTAGGAGCAGTCCAGGAGAGGAAGGAGGGATGGTGTCTGGCCCAAAGGCACAGCAGGTGCTAAGGTGGGTCTGCTGGGGCAAGCAGAGGCAGAGGGAGGCCAGCAAGAGGCCTGTGCAAGCCCCTCTGTAAAGCTGGGACTTCTGGGGGTACTGGGGACATGGCCCAGCTGAGCTCAGAGAACGAGAGGGTAGATAGAGAAGGAAGAGGGGCTGTAGAGAGAGGTGATGGCAGAGGGAAGAGAGGGGCATGGAGAGGGGCCAGGTGAGTGGGGTGCCCTCAGGCACTGGATCAGAAAGTCTGGATGTGGGATGGGCATGGTGGCTCACGCCTGTAATCCCAGCACTTTGGGAGGCCTAGGCAGGTGGATTGCTTGAGGTCAGGAGTTCAAGACCAGCCTGACCAACATGGTGAAACCCCCATCTCCACTAAAAATACAAAAAACTTAGCTGGGCATGGTGGTGGGCGCCTGTAATTCCAGCTACTTGGGAGTCTGAGGCAGGAGAATCGCTTGAACCTGAGAGGTAGAGGTTTCAGTGAGCCGAGATCGCACCACTGCACTCCAGCCTGGGTGACAGAGGGAGACTCTGTCAAAAAAGAAAAGACAAAAAGAAAAGAAAAGAAAGTCTGGATGTGTTTACCATCCAGCAAAGGGAGGTAAAGTGATAGGGAGAGGGGGTCCTCTTGTCCAACTCATGGGGATATGCCATATGGGCTAGCTCTGGTGCTGCAGGCAGGACCTCCATAAGCACTCCCTCTGGACCCAAGCCCTGTTCTGGGAAGAAGTTGCCCAGCTTCCTGATAGCAGTCCTCCAAGCTCTGAGCACTCTTGGGCTGGTGAGCCAGTATGGGATGAGGAGGGGAATTCCCTGGTGGTCCTCCCAGAATCCTCTCCTCCAAGAGCCAGGACTGTCTGTCATCTACTGTGTGAACTCACAAAACTCTCTTCCCCAATCTGGGTCTCAGTTTCCTCATCTGTCAAGTGGACCCATTTCTTTTCTCCTCTCAGGTCCTGGTGTTGGCACACATTTAGTCTGGGGTGCTCAGCCAGCCAGCACCAGGAACTCCCTGCCACCTGGATCCCTTACTACTCCCACACTCATAGGGCCTGTGACCGATGAGTTCAGGGAAGCCATGTGAAGGACAAGAACCTAGTTGCTGGACTGAGCAGCCTCCTGCAGACATTCTGGCCTACACTGATCTGGCTCAGCTGGGGTCAGGCTCTCTTTAGAGCTGGCAAGAGGCCCAAGCTTAGCACCTCTTCGAGAGAGTGTAGCCCATTGCCCTCCCACATCTGACAGGTCTCCTTCTGCTCCAAGAGGCAGCGAGGGGTTGGAGTGTCTCTTGCTGCCTCCTTCCTGGCCTCATCCCCACAGCTGTAGCTGCACTCTCACCTCTACCCTGAGCTTTTGTGGATGCTGAATTCATACGACATCTCAGAGGGAGAGCTCCTGGGTGGGCAGACAGATGCGAAAAGGAGATTCTCCAAGGCCTTCCTCCCACCCTGCTCTCCCAAGATTCTCCTCTGCCCTCATGTGCGGGGCCTGAGCAAGCAGGACAGGCTCCCTGGTTGAACTGATGGTCTCATCTCAGGCAGGATCTAGGTGTATGATGCGGCCTCAGGTCTGGGCTGACTAAGGATAGTCTGGTATAACACAGAGGCCTTGTGGGACCTCAAGCAGGCTCTGGGGAAGTCAATGACCAATGAGTCCTGAAGAGGAGGAAGCTAGAGCTAGTGACCCTAGTAGATCTCATGAATGCTCAGAGTTGGGCCCGGCACAGTGGCTCATGCCTGTAATTGCAGCATTTTGGGAAGCCAAGGCAGGCAGATCACTTGAGGTCAGGAGTTCAAGACCAGCCTGACCAACATGGCGAAACCCCGCTCTAGCAAAAAATACAAAAAATTAGCCAGGCGTGGTGGCATGCGTCTGTAGTCCCAGCTACTTGGGAGGCTGAGGCAGGAGAATGACTTGAACCTGGGAGGCAGAGGTTGCAATGAGCCGAGATTGTGCCACTGCACTCCAACCTGGACGACAGAGTGAGAATAGATGTCATATGGCTTAGCATGCCAAAAAAAAAAAGGCAGATCAGAGTTGAGTTGAGCCAACCCAGGCTGAATCCTTGCTCTTCTGCCTTCTAGCTGTGTGACCTTGGATAAGTCATTGGACTTCTCTGTGTTTCAGTTCCCTGTGCAAAGTAAAAGGCAACAGCAACACCTATTCTAAAGGGTCGATATCATGGAATAGATATAAAGTACCTGGCATAGGACCTAACACTGAGTAGTTACTCAATTAATGGTAACTGTGATTATTTGTATTCCCATGGACAACTGGCTACATGGTACTTCAGTGCTCTGAGCTATGTGACCTTGTGCAAGTTGCCTACCCTCTCTGGGCCCATCTGTAAAATGAGGGACTTCAGCAAAGGAAGCCCAAGACCTCCCTTTGATGTAAGCTTTGTGATTTGTGGGCACTCTGGGATGACAGGAGGAGACTGCTCACTGCATTGTTTATATGAGCTTCAAGTCCTGGGCCCTTGGAGAGGACTGGAGGCAGAAGAAGGAGGAAGAAGGAAGGAAGAAGGAAGGGACAGACAGCCTGAGGAAGAAGAGGATGTGAAGCAGGAGGAAGGAAAGAAAGAAGGGGAGGAGGACTGGAAAGGGAGAGGAAAAAGGAGTAGGAAGGAAGAGAAGACGAAAGAGGAAGAGGAGAAAGGGGAGGAGGAAGACAGAGGAAGGGAGAGGAAGGAAAATAAAAAAGAGAAAAGGAGGAAGTACAGGAGAACGGGGTGGAAGGGAAGGGGGAGAAGAGAGAGGCAAGGAAGAGGCATGAGAAGGAAGTGTCAGCAGGGCTGGTTCGGTCACTGCAGAGAAATCCAGAAACGAGCTTGCTCCTAAGGACACCAAAAGGACCCGGGCTTGTTGGAGGCGAGAGCAGGGCTGGCTCTGTCTGGAGGGCTGATGTCCTGAGCTTGGCCCCTGGGGCTAGGAATGCCCTTCTGGATTCCAGGAAAGGACCTCTAGACCTTGAGTCACTGCCTCGTCTAACCCAGAAGAAAACAGGTTGGGTAAAAGCCATCAGCCACTAGGTGGGCCAAGATTTCCTCCAGGAGTGCTCCCGGGGCATATGGGTAGGCCCAGGAGTGCCATCCTCAGTCCCTCTTTGGCCATGAGGGGTGGGCAGAGAGGTAAGGGATGAAACCAGGGTGAAGGGCTTTTCTGGCCCTTTCCTAGACAGGCCAGAGCCTTTAGACTGAGCAGAGGGGGCCATCCCCAGGGGATCAGCCGAAGTTGGGTTCCCAGAGAGCCCCAGTACCTGAGCAGGCCAGGCAAGGCAGCCAGCCCTGGAGCAGCCTCTGCAGGCTTGGCCATGTAGTTCACCCCTCTGGCATTCCCTGCCCCCTTTCCTGAAGGGGAAGCACAGACTTAAGTGTCAAAGACCCACTACCTTGAATTCCACTGTGAGACCTTGAGAAAGTCACTTGACTCCTTTCGGCCTTGGTTGTCTATAAGAAGGGGTAGTACTAGAAGGACTGCGTGCAGTGATGGCGGCCCAGGCTTAGCATGCCAATGCTTAAAGGCATAAGGAGAGGAGAGGAGGAGGTCAAGATACCTTTCCTTCTCCCTCTTCCCTCCTTCACTGTCCCTCCTCTGGCGCAGCCGCTATGTGTTCACAGCAGGCACGAGGACCCTGCAGGCATGCCTTCCAGCCCACTCCCAGGCTGTATCCCACTTTCCAGCTGCCTCTTGGGGTGACCCACACTCAATCCACCACCCCAGGATGCCTGCATGTCAGCAAATCCTCCAAAAATGCTTTGCAGCAGGTGAATGGAGCACACAGCGTCTTCCTGGGGTCTCCCTCGCCACCCCAGTGGTAAGCCTGGGAACCATTTGCCCGTGTGTGTCCAGGATGGGCAATGGAGGAGCAGTGAGTCCGTGGCCTCTGTGAATGCCTGGGTCCCCTGGGGGACGGGGGAGCTGGGATAGGCTAGATGAATAGATCTTGGGCCCGGAAGTAGAAGGTCTGGGTCCCTGGCTGCCTAGGAGGGGGCAGGAGGCTGCCTTCTTGAGGAGCCTGGGAAACCCTCTCCCAGGCAGGCCACAGGCAGGGGTGGGAAGTCAGGGCCAGCGGGGGCTTTGTGCCCTGCACAATTGCAGCTGCTCTTCTGGATAAAGGGACGGACAAAGGGGCCTTCGGAAGTGGCCACGCTGCTCAGTCCCGGGGAGGCCCCAGGAAGCCGGCTCTCACTGGCCCCCCACGGAGGCATCCTCCCCACACACCCCCACCCACCGGGGGGGCCAACTGGGCCCCAGCCACCCACAGCCTGGGCAGCTGCACTGGGAGTGAAGGAAAGTTCCTTTGCCCAAGGGCCTAGAAAGGACCAGAAGAGTCCCAAGGAAGGTTGAGTTTGGGGCTGGAGGAATGCTGCTTTCCTATTTCCCAGGACAGCAGCAGGAACTGGTGACGGAGGAGGGTGGGCTTAAGAACGGCCTTCAAGCCTCTGATGAACCATAGGGCTACTTTTAAGTCTTCCCCCATGAGGAGCCACTGGTTTGCAGACAGATTGCAGCTCCTGCAGGCTTTGAAACAGCTCCTCTTCCGGATCATCCTCACATCACAGGGCCCATTTCCTTAGCCAGCTGCTTTGTCAGATACGAGTCTCACCCTATAGGCACAGTACTCCAGCAAGCACCCCCAAAGCACCCCAACTCAGAATTCAGCAAAACTGGGCTCTGCAGTTCTGGCTGTGTGGCCTCAGCAAATTTCACAATCCCACTGATCCAAGGTTTCTCCATCTCTCAAACAAGTTAGAGTTACTGCTTGTAAGCTGGGGAGTGCATTAAACGAGATGCCTGGGATCAAGCCCCTGACATTCATGACGATCTGGTCTCTAAATAGTAGTTACGTTCCTTAGGCCCAGTGTGAATGTGGAATGGTCATTAATGGCACATTAGCTGTATTCAGAAGCAGTCTTGGGCTAAGGTTTCCAGCAATCTTAGTAAACAGAGTATGTTGAGGGTAAAGAGATGAGGTGGTAAACACTCCTGCTACAGCATCTACCTGCCTTTTAATTTTGAAATGACTTTAGATTTACGGAAAAGTTGCAGATGGTACAGTGAGATTGCCCTAACATTAACCTCTGATATTGCCGTGGTACATTCGCCATAACTAAGAAATTAACACTGTTACAACACCATGAACTAAACTCCATACTTATTTGGATTTCAGCAGTTTTTCTGGGAATGAGCTTTGTTCTAGGATCCAGTCTAGGGCACTGCATTGCATTCAGTCACCTGTGTGTCATGGATGAAAGAGCAGAAGGTCCCTTCTTCATTAGCTTTGCTCACTCCCAGAAGGAAAGGCCCGTTTCCTGGAATAGGGAAATGACCCACACAAGCCTCCTGTCCTGCTGAGTCTCCCCATCAGGAAGTGGGTTTCCTAAGCTCGTCAATGCATTTAGGAGCTCCCTTCCCAGAGCTCTAGACTAATGAAGGAGTTCTGTGGCTTCTTGCTAGCATGGAAAGCTGAGGGAAGAATGTCAGAGCAGAGCTGAACCACACAGATGGGAACTGGGACACCCAAAGCATCTGAGAGGCCCTGTGTCCCTGCTGCTTGGTACACACACACACACACACACACACACACACACACACACACACCCAAATCAGACCTTCCTGTAGCTCAGAGGGTGGTTCAGAATCCAGAACTCTTTTCCCAAACTCCAAGCACTTGAATGAGAACGAGAATGAGTCCCAGCCCATCCCCCAAGCCCACACCTGCCGCTCCTCCCACAGAGCTGGTTGTGGTGCCTGGATGTGGACACTTCTGGGTCCCAGCCCACCCTGGCAGCAAGAGTCAGCCAGGCTCCCAGGAGCAGTGGAGGGAAGGCCCCTTTGGTGTGGATGAAGACAGAACAATGCCCACTTTTTCAGGCAGCTGGCAGAGCCTGCTAGGCCCTGGGTGTCTGAATGCCCATTGGAGCCAGACACTGGACTCTGTTTCCCAGGCAGTCCCGTGCCAGCACCTGCCCCCACCCAAAGAGAAGGAGCCTTTCTTTCCTGCTGGCCAAGGCCAAGGCTCCCAAAAGAGCATCAACGGCAAGAGGGGCTGACCTTTGTTCAGGAAACGGGTTTCCTGGCCACCCGCACCCCACCTCCACTTGGGAAACTTGGAGCTGGAAAGGGAAGTATGTATAGAGGCCTCCCTTCCCCTCTGTGAGTCTGCCCTGCTCCCTCCAGCCCCTGAAGCTGCAGGACTGCCAGAAGGCCTTGGCAGGCCACCTCCCTGCCCCCACCCCACCCCACCTATTCATCAAGGGCTCTGAATGCTGAAGACCTTCACAAGGCTCATCCTGTTGGCCTTGAAAGGGACTCACATTGAAGACTGCTGCAGGGTGTGTTTGGAGGGAGGGAGGAAGGGATTCCAATTGAAGTGACTGTGCCCACTTGGAAGGTTGCAGAATTGAGACCCACAGAGGTGCCTGATGATGAGCCCAGGCTCCCCAGCTAGGGGAGGAACATGGATTCTGTCTCCAGACACCAGTTCAGGATTTGAGTTGCATATGGCTCCCAGGGCATTTGCTTTAATGACTCACACCACTAGTTCTGTGTAAGTACGTGAATCAAGGTATCCTCAAGGGGCCTTGGATACTGCTGGGGTTATTTGCTATCCAATACTGACAGTTCCATTTGGGGCCCATGGACAAGCAAGTGCAGAGCCAGCTGGGATTTCTGGAAAGCCTGGGACTCACCCAGAAGACAGCCTCAGAGACATTTTGGTGTGGCTGTCCGGAAAGCCAGGCTGTGGGGCATCCTTTTCCATCAGGCCAGCTCTGGGAGATCCCTAAGACTGAGAACTGAGGGCAGCAACACCCCTCCCTGACAGCCCCATCCACTCACCCCTAGGCCAGAGAAAGGGAGCAGGGGTGGACCTTGTGCCCGTCACACACAGTGCTGATACATACAGAAACATACACAAGAGACACGAGATCCCCTCACCAATAGATGCAGGGAGACACAAAGATGAACACACACACACAAGCACACAGCAGACAATGGCTTTTGGATCTTTATCATGGGCCCTGTGACTTGTGCCTGGCCCTGATCATCTCATTTAATCCTCACACAACACACAAATGTACACAAAATGGGACTTAAGCAGAGAGACCAAGACACACATATTGGAAACCCAAAGACAAATACCTTGGCCGGGCGTCGTGGCTCAAGCCTGTAATCCCAGCACTTTGGGAGACCGAGATGGGTGGATCAAGACCATCCTGGCTAACACGGTGAAACCCCGTCTCTATTAAAAAATACAGCCGGGCGCGGTGGCTCAAGCCTGTAATCCCAGCACTTTGGGAGGCCGAGACGGGCGGATCACGAGGTCAGGAGGTCGAGACCATCCTGGCTAACACGGTGAAACCCCGTCTCTACTAAAAAATACAAAAAAACTAGCCGGGCGAGGTGGCGGGCGCCTGTAGTCCCAGCTGCTCGGGAGGCTGAGCCAGGAGAATGGCGTGAACCTGGGAGGCGGAGCTTGCAGTGAGCTGAGATTGGGCCACTGCACTCCAGCCTGGGCGACAGAGCAAGACTCCGTCTCAAAAAAAAAAAAAAAAAAAAAAAAAAAAAAAAAAAAAAAAAAAAAATTGAAGTCTCTTCTTTGCAGATTGTTAGTATTTTAGTCTTATTTAGTTCTAATGTAATGTTATTCATTACTGCGACAAATCAATATGTAAGTATATTTCCCCTCTTTGTTTAAATAATGTAATTTAAAAGCATTTGCCCATTTTTTCCCTTTTTGAACTATAATGACTATTTCTTATTTTATTTATTTTTGAAATGGCATGAGTTTATATAGGAAATTCAATAAAAGAAAATTTTGGCTGCCTGCCATTTATTGTTATTCATTTCATGATTACTACTGCCAATAATTTTGTCTTATAGAAAAGGAGTGGTGTTAAAAATCTGCTCAGGGTATATGCTAGGTACCTTGAGATACGTGTGCGTGTACACACACACACATGCCCACGTGCACCATCTGCTAAGTGCCCAAGTCCGCTGGTCACGAGTGAGTGGGTCTCTCCAGCCAATAGCAGTACCGGTGGTGGGAGGGTGGGTCCCAGAGTGGGCGCTGGCGGACAAGGTGGGGTCGGGAATGGAAGGCAGAAAGGAATAGAAGAGGATTCAGGGCCCAGCGAAGGTCCTGAGCGACAAAGACCGCCTCTGTCGCCTACTCCTGCCCCTTGCCCGGTCTCTGCTGCACTTCCGAAACCTACCACGAGGTGTCGCTGTGGCAAAGGGATCCCCGCCTCCGGACGTCTCCGAACCCGCTCGGCGACGTTTGCTGAGCGCACTCGGTGCCAGGCACCGTGACTGGCCCTGGGGAGTCCAGACAAATGAGGTACAGCCTCTGTCCCTGAGCACTTCACAGCCTGGCGGGAGGCTCACAAGGCGATCCAGTTGTGTACAGCCTGGCGGTGAACAAGGACGTGGAAGGGCGCTCAGAAGCGGCTGGGTCACGGAGGGCCTTTAGTCCCAGCCGGAAGAGCTCAGGCTTTCCCACGAGGCGCATCAGGGAGCCGAGCAAAGTCTGAGCGGACGTGTGCTCAGAAAGGCGCTCTGTGTGCTATTATTTGTGTTTTTAAAAAACGAAGGAAGGGTGCAAAATAAAGACTATACATTGTGAGTGTTTATAGGATATATCTGGAAGATATTTTAAAATGGGGGACATCAGTGTCCTCAGGAAATGAGATTCGTGGCTAGGCACAGGGATGGGGAAACTTTCACTGCATGTATTTTGTTCATTTTGAGCCATGGGAATGAATAACCTTTCTGAAAAATACATGAAACAAAAACTATTAAATTAAAATGTGTAAAGTCCTTATAATAAAAACAAGTCAGTTAAGATCATTTCAACTGTGTTGTGTAGGATGAGCTGGAGAGACTTTCAGAACTGGGCATTGGTCCTGGGGAGGAGTTGGAGGAGACCTGGCCTGGTGGGGAGGTGGGGTGTGAGCACAGCGCTGGGTTCTCCAGCAGTGATGACAGGCACAGGGCTTGGCTTATGGATTTTTCTAGGGCAACAAAAATATAAGGGCATGAAAAACAGAAGTATCCAGATTTTTAAATGGAAACTACAAAATCCAAATGAACAAATGTTTAATTAGATGTCTACAGAATGGAACTCATGCCAGCCAGCCAATTGTCACATAATTCACAGAGCAGAATGTGAGTGTGTTTTAATATGTTTGATATGTTGCAGGCAGGGAAGTCCAGTGGGGGATCCCCAGGACCTGCCTCCATTCTATACTTCCAGGGCTGAAGCCAGGCACCAGGGAGGCTTAGAAATCACATCCCATACCAGGAGCAAGTTTCTGAGGTTTGGATACTCCTAGACATCCTCATGCCACAGCACCCTCCTGCCCTAAGTGAGGAGTCAGAGCATGCCAGGTTGAGGGCAGCCTCCAACAGTGGGACTCTTTCAAGGGTGTGTGTGTGGAGCAACAGTGGTGGGATAGCATCAGTGAATGTAAACTACACCACAATGGTCAAGCCCACTCCCTGGACAGAAAAGGAAGCTGAGCCCAGAGCAGGGCAGGGACTGCCCCAAGGCCACACAACCAGTTAGTTGGTACACTGAGACATCCTGCCCACTCTGGCTCCCAGATCTTGGTGGCCTCCACTGGATCACATTGATGCCCTGCATACCCTACTCCTGAAGCCAAGAGAGGACCTTCAGGGACCTCTTGGCCTTCCTCAGACAGCACTGCCAGCTATTCATGACTCCAGAGGATTATGTGGTGGGATTTAGGAGAAACTCCACATCCCAGGCCTTGCAAATGGCTGTGTCTCCTGGGGAGAGGAGTGTAGGGGAGGGCTTGTCTAGGCTGCTGGACATTTGCCAAGTCTCAAGGCACAAGCCTGTGAGTTGGCCTTCCTGTGTCACAATTCCCTCGCCACAGCAGGCCTCCATCACCAGCTCACCCCGCCCCACAATCCTGGTGCATGCAAAGGCATCTGGATTCCCAGGCCTGATTACATAAACATTTCAAACTTACATGAAGCAAAAAATACCTCATATGAAGGTAAATGAAAAGTGACCGATGGAAGAAGATGTCTACAACGTAAGTAAAAAAGGAGTGATATCTATAATACGTAAAGAGTTCTTATAAGTTAATAATAAAAAAAATATGACTAACCCAACAGGAGGCAAGGGTCCAATGAGATAATAGCAGGAAGGGAGCTTTGCAGGAAGAGCTGGACATGTCTGAGGGTAAGTGTCCTGGGAAAAGTTGAGAGGAGAAAGCTTATTCTCTCCTGGTAGACACAGAACCAGAACTGAACCATCTGTCTATTCTTTCTTTATGACTGAGAGGCATGAATATTCCCTATGCCAGTCAGCTCAATGGAAAACACACACACACACACACACACATATACACACATACACATACACCCCTAAGCAAACGTCCTCCTGAGAGCCCCTCTATGAGTCTTCTAAGATGTTTCAGGCCCACAAAGGGACTCTAGGAGTGAACCATGAATCCTACGAGTAACAGGTGAGCTTGAGGCCTGGTGGGACACTTGTTATGTAACCTCCCTACCTCCACTCCTTCCTTCTCCTTCCTAATAGAATCCCAGGCAGCCACCCCATCGCAGGCCCAGCAAAGGATTCATGATTGGACCAGACCACAGATTTTCAAGAGGAGCAGCGGCGTCCCACAGGGTGTTACATTTTTGTGAGACATAATTTGTAATGGTGGGGGCACTATGGATATTTGGTGAGCAGGGATCGAGGTTAGAATTCCTGACAGTTGCACATAGCAAAACTTTGGCCTGAACCCCACATGACTTTCAAATGTTCCACTGGACAGAAATGTAGGTGAAAAATCTGAGCCTAGAATCTAATCTCACGTGACATATTAACAGAAAGGTTTTTTTGCAAGACTTTCATATATACTGAAAACATACTGCAGCAAACCGCCACTGTGCACATTGAGGAGGCCTATGCTTTGTTTCATTGGTATCTTCCCAAGAGTTACCACCTCAACACAAGCATGCCACTGGTAGCAGTGTTACCAGTGGCGCTTTGGTCACCAAAAAACCCACCTGTATTTGCCTGTATCCATTGCTACTGCAGTCATGAAGCTTTTAGGCGCAGGTGAAAGCATCTGATTGTTTCATTATGCTTTCTAGAATACTTTTGCCTGAGCATGTTTCTTGAAATATACTTTATTAATTATATATTTCCTTTTGTTTTTCTTTTAGAGTTAGGTCATTGCATTGCTATTTTTGCAATTACATGTGTAAGTACGTCCTACTTCTACAGATTTCATCAGGAGAGTAATATTTGTTATGAGAAGGGAACCCTGAGCCTGATGGGATCGAGAATGGCTGGTCTGAGCCAGATGGCAGATGGTACTCCCCTGGTGATGACTATGGGTTTGTGGATTAGGTGGAGCAATTTTTGGCATCTTCACTCTTTGGCATGAACAAGGAGGCAACAACACGGGCCTGATGGCTATTGGCAGCCATCTTGTGCTCACGAGGGAAATGTTCCTGAGGATAAAGCCAACGTGCAGAACAGAGGTGGGGGACCTGGATCTTTGGTGATGTCACTGAGCCCTGATGCTACAGCGTCCGAGGATACCCTGCCTCTGCATCTCCAGCCCTGTGAGGTAAATGTTCTTACAAGAAAAACAGTGGCAACCAACTGTTAGGTTCAATGGCATGAATGGTTTGGGTTAAATGGCACTACTGCCCCGGTTTCCCTTTCAGAAAAAGGGATCCTGGTGAGCATGGATACAGCTTCCTCTTACAGTGACGCCAACATGGCCATTCATGTTTCTGACCCCTTAAAGACCATCTTTAAAGGCCAAACGTCAGAGAAGACAGTAGCAGCTGCAGTCTTCTTCCTGCTATAGGCTTCTCTCCACCTCTGAGAAATGTTCATGGGGCTCAAAGTGAGTGGGACAAAAAGGCTATGAATCTAGGTCTCCATAGGAGCTCGAGGCTAAGTATCCACTGTGTAAACCAAGAGTGGACCCAAGCCACAGAAAAGCCAGCCTGGCGGAATCCTGGCCTGTTGTGCACATCTGGAAGACATGCAGGAACTACCCAGTCCAGCTCCGTGTATCAGTCAGGGTAGGCTATGTTATGGCGACAGCAACCCTCCAAACCTCAATGACTTAAAGCAACTATGTTTCATTCCCACTCCTATTTACATGCCCATTGAAGATGGGCAAGAAGCCTCTGCTCATCCAAGTCACTCCGGGATGCAGGCTGCAGGGAGTTCCATATTGACCCATACTCCCACCATTCCTGGGAACAGAAGGAGAGCACAGCAAACCCCAAACTTACTATCCCTTAAGGCTCCTGCTGAAAAATGTCACATATCTCTTCCCCACATGTTTCATTGGTCAAAACAAGTCACATAGCCAGCCTGCCTTCACCAGAGATAGGTGCATACTCCTCCTGCCAGGAGGGCCAGTAAAGGAGAAGACACTGCATATGAGGACAGTGTACAGCCTCCTGCACCTGATTTGTGGTCATCTATGTGGTCACCCTGATTCTACCTGAGCTCCCAGAGGACCTTTCCATGACAGCAGGTCTGACTGTGCTGGCCCCCATATGAGGGCCTTCAGGGAACCTCACCCCTGACCAGAGAAAATGCAAACCTTCAGCATGGCCATCAAAACCATTCATGGGGCCAGGCACGGCGGCTCACATCTGTAATCCTAACACTTTGGGAGTCCAAGGCAGCCAGATCACTTGAGGTCAGGGGTTCGAGACCAGCCTGGCTGACATGGTAAAGCCCCATCTCTACTAAAAATACAAAAAATTAGCCGGGAGCCAGGCATGGTGGTGCATGCCTGTAATCCCAGCTACTTGGGAGCCTGAGGCAGGAGAATCACTTGAACCTGGGAGGCAGAGGTTGCAGTGAGCCGAGATCGTCCCACTGCACTCCAGCCTGGGTGATAGAGCGAGACTCTGTCTCAAAAAAAAAGAAAAGAAAAAGAAAAAAAAAAAAAAACCCACCATGGTCTAGCCTCTATTTACTTCTCCAACTCCTCCCTCTTTATTTGCTACTCACTCACTAAGCCATAAACATTTAGCAAGTGCTTCTGTGTGGTGCTGACCACTGTGCCAAATGCTGAGCATGAAAGGATATACATCCTTGTGAGTCCCTTAAAAGCCCGGATCACCTCTTGTTCATACCCAAAGACTCTCAGCAGCAGCAGCCTGCCATGTGTTAAGAAAGAATGAGACAGCTCTGTACATGCTGATATGGGACCACCCCTAAAATAGAATGTGAAGTTTAAAAAGCAAGATGCAAACCAGCCACAGTGACTTGCATCTGTAATCCCAGCTACTCTGGAGGCTGAGGTAGGAGGATTGCTTGAAGCCAGGAGTTCAAGATCGCCTGGGCAACACAGCAAAACCTCACCCCACTACCCCCTTAAAAGAATTTTTTTTTTTTTTTTTTTTTTGCTGTTTTTTTGAGACGGAGTCTCACTCTGTCGCCCAGGCTGGAGTGCAGTGGCCGGATCTCAGCTCACTGAAAGCTCCGCCTCCCAGGTTTACGCCATTCTGCTGCCTCAGCCTCCCGAATAGCTGGGATTACAGGCGCCCGCCACCTCGCCCGGCTAGTTTTTTGTATTTTTTAGTAGAGTCGGGGTTTCACCGTGTTAGCCAGGATGGTCTCGATCTCCTGACCCCGTGATCCACCCGTCTCGGCCTCCCAAAGTGCTGGGATTACAGGCTTGACCCACCGCACCCAGCCAAAAGAATTTTTTAAAAAAAGTTAGCCAGATGTAGTGCCATGCACCCATAGTCCCAGCTACTCAGGAGGCTGAGGCAAACAGATCCCTTGAGCCCAGGAGTTTGAGACCAACTTAAAAACAAAAGTCAGGGGCAAGATGCATAACAGGGTGAATAGTGTGCTTTCTTTGTTGCACAGTGTGATTGAACACATGTGGAATATCTCTGGACAGATACAAAATCAACTGATATTAATGACTGCCTGTGAGGTGGGGAACCCACCCCAAGGGACTAGGGGATCCACCTAAGAAACTTACCTTTCTTGTCTACCCTTTGTTTATTTTGAATATTTTACAATGTGCTTTAAAAAAAAAAAGTCGGAGCCTGGTGCAGTGGCTCACACCTGTAATCCCAGCACTTTAGGAGGCCAAAGCAGGTGGATTGCTTGAGGCCAGGAGTTGGAGACAAGCCTGGACAACATAGCAAAACCGCATCTCCACTAAAAATACAAAAATTACCTGAGCACGGTAGTGTGTGCCTGTAGTCCCAGCTACTTGGGAGGCTGAGATAGGAGGATCACTTGAACCTGGGAGGTGGAGGTTGCAGTGAGCCGAGATCGCACCACTACACTCCAGTCTGGGCAACAAAGCGAGGCTCTGTCTCAAAAAAAAAAAGAAAAAAAGAAAAAGAAAGAAAGAAAGAAAGAAAGAAAGAAAGAAAGAAAGAAAGAAAGAAAGAAAGAAAGAAAGAAAGAAAGAAAGAAAGAAAGAAAGAAACAAGAGAGAGAGAGAAAGGGAAGGAAGGAAGGAAGGAAGGAAGGAAGGAAGGAAGGAAGGAAGGAAAGAAAGGAAAGGAAAAAAAGAGAAAAATGTTGTAGTATATGCTATTTTAACTTGGCTTTATTTTACACTTTCCTGATAAAGATTCAAACAATAGACAAGGATATAAATGAAAAAGTACATGTGTCCCATCCCTTACCCCCTTCCCCCTGCCCCAAACCCAGCTCCTGGTTGCCCATGCTCAGCTTCTTGTCACATAGGAAATGTGTGCACTGCACTCATTCCATCTTAGGTGTGCACTGCAGGGATATTCTCTTTTTATGCTTTTGTGAAATTTTTAATTTTTCTCAACAAGTGTATTGTTATGGAAATAAGAAAAAAATACATACTTTTCAAAGTGCTCTGAATTAAGACAGGGCTTGAGCCTCCTGCCTTCCTCCTCCCTTCAACTTGGGAGAAACAGGCTTGACACTACCCCCGACCCCACTGCCATCCACACCATCCCTGCCACCTCAGTTTGGGAAGTGACTGGGTGGCAGAAGCAGTCTTTCTAATTCCAGAAAAGGCCTCCAGTTCCATGTTGAATAAAATTCAACATGAGTCCCTTCCTCACCTCCTCCTCTGACCTCATCACCTCAACCCTCCTCTCCCTCTCCAAGCCTCTGCCAACCAGGCCTCCTTTCAGATGCCAGAGTAGTACCACAGAGAAGAAACCTGTTGCCCTGCTGATTTTTCAGAGGGACTCAACCCAGGAATTTTCCTCTGTCTTGTTCTTCAACAGGAAGTCTCTAGAAATGGATCTGAAATACAGCAAAGGAAGAAAGGGAAGCAACTTGAAAAATCCCTCTTTCACGTAGATGTCAGGTTAAAAACGACTGGCCTTGTTAAAACGGCACCTTAATGAGGCTCCTTCCCAGCCTAATTGTCACCATGGCAATGACCCCTGGTGGCCATCTTTAATTAACTCAGTCAGAGTCACCAAATGAGCTCCTCCAGCAAATTGCTCACTAGCCCAGGCAGTCACGCGGCCCCTCCTCTGTCCTCTGCCCTCTCTCTTCTGGCACGGGTGATGGGACAGAAAATTCTCAGTTCTGGTTTTCCTCTCTACCTGCTGGTTCTCCTTGGCGTAGCCAGGGAGGGACTCAGACACTGGTAATAATAATAAAGTAATAACAATACTAGTGTTATGCTAAGCACTTTTTCTGTATTATCTCATTTAATTTTCACAGTAATCCTAGGAGGGATGCACTATCATTATCCTTTTTTTTTTTTTTTTTTTTTTTTTTTTTTTTTTTTTTCTGATGAGAAATCTGAGGCACAGAGAGACTCAGTCAGTCAGAGGCAGAGCTGGAATTTAAACCCAAAGCATCTCTGGCTCCAGAGTCACTATGGTAGTCCCTCTGCTAGAGATGAAGCTCACAGAGTCTCCTGCTTCTTCTGCAGTACAATAAAGACCTGGAATTGCTTCCATGCCCACTACTTTCCAGCTGTATGACCTTGGGCTACTCACTTCACAATTCTGAACCTGGTTCCTCATCTGGAAGAGGGAGGGTCATTAAAGTGGGCTGAGGGTGGGTCAGGGGCATGAACAGCCTCATCAGTTCTGTTCAATAATGACCCCAGAACCTTCCTGTTTGTAGTCACCCTGGTGTGGCTTTAGAAGCAAGTTGGCATGGAGGTTAAGAGACAATAAATGAGGCCAAATGTTGTGGCTCATGCCTGTAATCCCAGTATTTTGGGAGGCCAAGACAGGTGGATTACTTGAGCCCAGGAGTTCCAGACCAGCCTGGGCAACATGGTAAGACCCCATCTCTACTATATATATATATATATTTTAATATGTAATAGATACATTTTATATATTTTATATAGTATATGTAATATATTATATATTAATACAATTATACATTATAATATATTATACATAATATATCATATATAATAGATATTAAATATATTAAATATATCTACTATATATTAAATTTATGTATTTATATAATATATCATATTAAATATATGATATTGTATATATTATAATATAATGTTATATATAATTATATAATATATATTATATGTTAATATATTAATTATATTAATAATATATTAATTATATACACTATATTATATATAAATAACAGAAAGGACCTCTGTGAGGCCATATCGAAAGGTCAATTATCAATCCTCATCTTTCTTGGCCTGTCAGCATATTGGATACTTTTGATCTCTCCTTTGTTCTTAAGATACCTCCACTGCCCCCAACCCCCAGCCTCAAGGACATCACTTTTTTTGTTCTCTTCTTCTTCAAAGACCCTCCCTCCCAGTCTCCTTTACTGATTTTCTTCAATTTCTTCCTCTAAAATCAAAGTACTCCAGTGTTCTGCCCCTGGAACACTTTTCTTCTTTGTACTTTTACTCTCTAGTGATCTCATCTTGCTGCATGGTTTTAGATAAGACCATAAGCTTACCTCTCCCACATTAATATCTCCAGCCAGAACCTCTCCTCTGAATGCCAAGTTTATATGTCCAGTTGCCTACTGGGCTATCCCCTTTGGCTATTTAGTAGATCTCTCAGACTTAACATGTCCAGAAACAGCTTCAGATCCCCATCCCCAAAACTCTACTCCTCCTTCAGCCTTCCCCAGTTCAGGAAATAGAAACTCCATCCTTCCAGGTGCTCAACCTCAAACCCCCAGGGTCATCCTTGACTCCACTATTTCTCTCCTGCACACCCCTCTAATGTCTCAGCAAATATAAGCAGTTCTATCTTCAAAACATATCAGAATTAAGCCAGTTCTAACCCATCACTGCCATCCTGATAGGCAATTAAGGTGGAAGAAGTAGACAGGGGCTAGATCATTGAGGGGGAGGGATCTCTTAGCTCTAGCAAGAACTTTTAAGTTTTATTCTGAATGATATGGAAAACCATATGAGTACTTTACATAGGATCCGATTTGCCTCTTGAAAAGACCACTCTGGGTACTGAGTGGAGAATGGATTGAGGCAGCAAGACGAAAAGTGGTGAATCCAGTTAAGTGGCTATTAAGGTTTTGGGGAATGATTATGGCGTGGACTACTTCCCTTCCAGGCAGAATCTCTCACCTGAGATGGGAGGAGGCCATCTCAGAGGCGGAAAGGCTGACCCAGGATGTGCCTGAACAAGTGAGCTTCTGTCGGTGACCCCAACGGAGGCAGCCCGAGTTTCAGCACCACTGGGAGGACAGCTCCCATCTCGCCTCAGCGCCAGAGAATCCAGAGCCTCTGCACTGAGGCCAGTCCTGCAGAGTCTTGGGGTCCAGCGCCCTCTCAGAGACTGGCGGCTAGAAGAAAAAGGCGAATGCCCTTTCTCTGAAGACTTCTGTTTGCTACCCTTCATAACGGAGATAACGATGCCGCCACACCGCCAAGCCAGATCCTTACGGATTTTAGGGGTCACCAGTGGAAGGGGAGACCCAAAGCAAATCCTCTGAAAATAGCGTCTGTCGTAGACACCGGAGTTTATTTCCCCGACTTCAGAAAATTAAAAAAGATGCCAGGTGTGCAGTAGGTTGGGGAAAAGGGCATTTCTGCACAGCTCCTGTTAACCTGCACAGCTCTGTTGTGTATCTCTGACAAAGCTCCGAAGAACTAAGTTGCTTCTCTGAGAGCTGGACAGTTTAATCATTCCAGACCCAGTGCAGATTTTCTCCCTCCAATGGCAGAGTTTCTCTAGGATGGGGTAGTGAGAGGCCCACCCTCTACTCCTGGCCCTCCTGGCTCTGCCCTTTCTAACTGAATCTAGTTTCCCCTGATCACTTTTGAACTGGATTGATTTTTTAATCTGGAGCCCATCAGGATTCCTCTTTCAGGAGTTGGGGGATGCCACTTGGGGTCTGTGGCCTGGGGAAGGCTTGCTGTGCCGCTTCTGGCTCCTAAAGGTGCTGTCAGGAGGGTCAGAGAAGATGGGAAGGGTCTCAGCCTTCTCGCTCAGAAATGACCTTTGGGTTTCAGAACCTTAAAGAGGAGCTTTCTCTCAGCTTCCCTATGAGAGGGGAAAGGGAGCATCAGAGACTCTGACTTTGACCTTAGGGGTACCCCAGACCACAGTGGGAACCCACCCTGTCATGGCCATCTGCTCCACAGTGCTACACCCTCCATTTCTGCCATTGCCCAGGTCCACATGGGCACCCTGTGCCCATCTAGCCTCCCTGCACTAGGTGGGGGCTTGATCCTTAGGCAGGCTTCATCCTGGAAATGTCCCTTAAATGGGCTAGGCTCCAACTTCAGAACTACCCTGCTCTAAGGGACATCATAAGGTAGATACAGAAGTTGGGGGATGCCAGGACTAGGTTTTTGGTGTGAAGGCAAGGCCAGACCAGACCTAGAATCAAATCCCATCCCCTTCTCTTTTTGCTCCCTCATTATGTGACCTGGGGTAAGTCACTTTTCACTTCACTGCTCCTGGACTTAGATTCTAACCCTAAGTAGCTCCTCCCAAGGGGCTGCTGTCAGGAGTCACTGAAACAAAAGTAAACCTCTGATCAATGCCCCATAATTGGTCCTCTGTTGATAAAATATGAATGCCTTTTCTGGAAAAGGGATACCTGAGGAGGCTTCATAGAATTAAGGGAGATTTCCCCTTCCCTCAACCAGCCCATATCCTGTATCTTTCTAGACTCCTGCAACCTTCAATGGGGACTGGGCAAATATACTGCCACCAAAAAGTGAGGCCCCGAAGGTGATCTGTCCTGACCTTCCCACTTCAGTTCCTCAGACCAAGACCCCAGGTGAAGGAGACCTCTGCCCTCAGCCAGAATTATCCTGTGTGACTCTCCTCCCTCCTGGGGTCCCAGCACTCCATTTTAGGAACTTCAAAAGGGGCCTGAGGGACAACAGGAGGCTTCCAGTTGGCTGCCCCAGGAACAAGGGCATCCACTCCCTTTCATCAAGACTTCCACTACCCTATCCGTAAAACTGGGAGAAAGACTCCTCAGATGAGGATTAAACGACACAAACATCCAGCAAGACACTCAACACTCGGTCTTGACAGGCATCCACAGAGGTTTACAGTCTCCCTGAAGACGCTTGCTCACACTCCTCTGAGGGGCTGGTATTTTGGCTCCCAAGGGTTCAAGAGGTTAAAAGATCTGGCCGAGTTCACACAGCTGGAAATGTGGAGCTTCGCGACTCCAACCCAACTTCTCCAGGCGCAGAGCGTCTGGGAGGGCAGAAGCCAAGCTCCTGAGCTTGCTGGGCCAAACACCAGGGGCCAGGAGTGGGCAGGGCTGGCGGGACCGCCAGCTCCCTCACTGGATTCACTGGTTCAGCCACTCTTCCGGGACCACGTGGGCCAGCAGGGAACCCAGAGCGTGCGTCCCCGGCCCCTCCCTCTTCAGATCTCGCCCTCATCTACAGGGCCAAACCCAAACCCGCCTGCTCTGGGGCAAAGGGGAAACCGTCTGCAATCATTTGCTCCTCAATATCTTTCCGATTCTGGCATCTTTTGAGCTGAGGTGCAACTCCTTTTTCTAATTAGCTGCAATGATGAACTCTCGGGAGCTCTGATATTTGAAAATATCTATGAAAACTACTCCATATATACATAGATGCATGCATATATACATAAACACATACCAGGGCCCCCAAATTAGCTGTCCCTCCAGCTGCCGACCCGCCACCGCCACCGCAGAGTAGTGGACGAGAAAACCTGGCGCTGCAGGAAGCAGAATGAGGAATGTCCCGTTCAAGGCCAGAACCCACGTGGCACCCCTGCCCCGTTCCAAGGTGGAGTCTCTGGGCTTTACCTCTTCCTGGTCTAGCCGCAGGGATAGGGTAAGAGTGCGGTGCGGGGGAATGGTACTGTTTCCACCCCCAAACTGCCATGAGGAGGCACCTTGTACCCACGCCTGCAGCCCGGACTGTCCCCGCCAGGCAGCTTTACTTTGCTGAGTTGTACTGAGTGCCTGCTCCGAGCCGGGTGCAGCGGAGAAGCAGAGCTCCGGGTGGCCCTCCTGCAGCGCAGGCACGCACCGACTCGGGATCGCGGCCGGGACACCGCCCTCAGCCCTACGCTTCCCAGGCCAGGCCTGGCCAGGAACCAAACCCGTGCCCCGCTGCAGCAAAGGGACGCTCAGGAAGTCGGCCCTGCAAGTCTGCGTTGGTTCAGAAGCACCTCACTGCGCCCTCTGCAACCACCTGCCACTTCGCGGTCATCCTGCCTTCGCGGTCAAGGGTAATTCCCTCCCGCCTTGCGGTCTGGAGACCGCAAGCGATGACTACCTGGGCTCCCCCTGCTGGAGACCGCAATAACGACCCGAGTCCCCATCCTCTCTGAACGCTTATTTTTTTTAACTACTGTAGACGCCTCCGCGCACCCCCACCCCATCTCCGCCTCCTGCCAGTTACCAGGCAGAGGCTACCAGGAAGATCTTATTTTCCCACAACTTTATCCTGAATGCAAACAAAATGAAAAATGCACACATTTACCCAACAAATATTTACTGAGCACTCACTCTAATATTAATCACTACAGTGAACACTGGGTACTTACTGCATGGAAGCATTGTTGGGCTCTTTTACATGTATCAGCTCATTTAATCCTCACAACAACCCTAGCAGGATGATACTATTATTATTCCCACTTTGCAGTTGAAGACACACCCAGGCCCAAAAAGACGTGGCCAAGCTCTCTCAAAGCGGGGAACAGGCTTTGAATCGGGATGTCTCCGGATCCCAGGCTCCTAACCATTACATCACACCATGGAACGCTATGGTAAAATTATATATATATATATATATGACATAAGAAGTGGCTTCAAAGCATCCCTTGTTCTCTAATTCACCCTGTGAAATTTTTCCTACTAAGAGAAACAGGCACACGTTTTACCTAGAGAGAGATGTTGAAGTTTTCTGGTCATTTTCTGGGTATGCATTTGCTTGGGCCACCGGCAGATATAAGAGTAAGATGGTTGCCCCATATATTGAACAAGATGTAAAGTTAAAAAAAAACGTATGCAAACAACTACCTGTCTGAGGTCCCCACCCCATCACTTCAAAGCTGTACTTCCTTTTGGAATAGAAGAGAATGAGGCTCCATAAGACGCAGTGGACTGTTCTTCACTCCTAAGAAGTCAGGAGCATGAAGGAGCCTGACCTACCTCTTTTGGACACTCCCCCTACCCTGCCCCAGCAAACTGAATTCATCACACTCTTTATGAGCCTCTCCTTTGTTCCTGGAGACCTTGAATGGGTCCAGCCACTCCCCTCACTAAGAACCTGAGCACAGCTTTGGTGGAGGTGATAAGTGCCATGGTAAAGGTACACTGTGCAGCGTGAGTTAGGGTGAGACCACCCACCTTGGGAAGGGTGCCATAGTGAGAAAGCCATGGACCTAGACCAGGAGTACAGGAATTTTAGAGTGTAGAGAGCCCTTGGAGACCAGCTAATGCATCACTTATCCAGCACAAAGACTTGCAAGGTGCAGGGTCGGATGCGGTGGCTCACGCCTATAATCCCAGCACTTTGAGATGCTGAGGCAGGCAGATCGTTTGAGGCCAGGAGTTCCAGACCAGCCTGGCCAACATGACAAAATCCCATCTCTACTTAAAAAACAAAAATTAGCCAGGTGTGGTGGCACACAGCTGTAATCCCAGCTATTTGGGAGGCTGAGGCACAAGAACTATTTGAACCTGGGAGGCAGAGGTTGCAGTGAGCCGAGATCATGCCACTGCACTGCATCCTCGGTGATAGAGCGAGACTCTGTTTTTAAAAAAAAGAGAAAAAGAAAAAAAAAATCCTTCCAAAGTGCCACAAGTGTGCCTTGGGCACAGGATGTTAAACAATCCACTTCAGTCCCTGATGCCAATATTCCACTGTGGAAACTAGAGACCCATTACATCACTTTCCTCTCTGCCCCAGCCTTATCCCTGTCCCCTGGCCCAGGCCTATCTATTAACTGTGTGTGTGTAACTTTCCCATTTAAGACTCTAAGATCCTTTGAAGACAGGCTTGTATGTTACTCACCACTGTACTCCAAGCACTGGGCACAGGGTCTGATAGAGAGAGTAGGAGCCGAACTAAACAAATGAATTCTCCCACAACATCTCTGCCTGGTTATCATGCTGCCCCTATTGGAATCCTCCTAGAGATGAGGCACTCACTGCTTCTCCATGGGACTGCATCCCTGTACATCAGTCAGCAGGTGAGTTCTCCCTTCTGCAGACTCCCAGACCTAGTTATCACCCTCTGAGCCTTTTCTGAATCCTGAAAAAAAGCTACTGATTATACCAGACAGCCAGACACCTGCCTTCTGTCCTTGGAGCATGGTCCAATCTAGAAAAGGGAGATCTCCTCTCCCTAAAGGGCATAGGAGACCCACGTGAGCCCCAGAGAACCCAGCCCACTTGGGGGCTGAGTTCATAGCATAGTGTATAGTTGAGTGGGGGCTTATCCTCAAAACTCCCCAGCATGCCTGGTAATGAGCGTCTGGGAGAGGCTGGCTAGAAAATATGGAAGCACTGTAATGTCATTTTGGTTCTATAGTATTTTCCTGAGTTTTCACATGTCAGTGTGAGCCAAAGGATGGGCATGCATCCATGCATGTGTGTGCATGTCAAACTACTTGCACATAGGCCAAGCATGGACCTAAGAATGTGGCCAGAAGTGAGTCTATGTCCTGGGGAGGAGGGGTGGTGCGCCACAGTGTGCACAGGTTGGTGAATGCCCCCAGAAAAACTGGGGTCTGGATGACCCTAAGGGTGTATGTATGTATACGAGTATGCAGGAGTGTGTGTGTGTTCACAAACTATCTGTCTGAGGGGCTGGCCGTGTGTGTGTGTGTGTGTGTGTGTGTGTGTGCATAGATATAAAGACAAACTGCAGTCTAGTTCTATCTGGGTAGCATGTGTGTGATGTGTGTATATTTACAGGTATTTCCTAACCTAGTATGGTGACATTGTAATCTTGTGGCTGAGCATGCATGTGTACATGTATGTGTATATATGTGTTTACAATGTAATCCCAAGCCTGCATGTGAGTGACTAGTGTGACTGTGTATGTTTGTGTTTTACATGCACATTCCAGCCTGGTTCCACACCCCAGGACTCCATGGAATATGAAGGTCCTCGGATGAGCCCAGCTCATCCTGAGGCTGGCTGAGTGCTGGGTGGAGTATGTATAGGTGACTGGTGTTTACCAGCAACCTTGACCAGCCACTAGCCTTTGTCTGGTGCCCACTTCCCATGGCCCATAAATTCCTCACCCTGGTAGGACCCTGGCTGTCCTTGCTCTGGACTGTCTTCCCAAGGAGTCCCTTTAACTCACAGCCCCTTTCCTGGCCAGGGGGCTGGGAGTTGGGGGATATTCATCTCGGGGAGTTTTTGTTCTGCCTCATGAAAAGCCTCAATGGCTGGGAATACCATTCTAATTACGGGGAAGCCCAGCTTATGTGGGGGACACAAAGGGCTGTGGTCTCATAGCAGCTCCTTCCATCCGTCAAATAAGGCCGTCTAATGACGGGGTGAGAGCTGTGAATGCCTAAAACAAACTCGAAAAGGAGGGAAAATAAAGCCGCCGGGGGCTTAAAATATATTAAATTACCCTGATTAGGAGCTGTGGCTTTGCAGGCACTAGTTGGAGAGGCTGGGGAGGCTGTGAGTCCTGCTATTCACGTCAGGGGGGAAGAGGGGTCAGTAGGTCGGGGGCGGGGGTGTTCACAGAGCCCTGGCCCATTCTCATGCTAACACCAGAGACACACTGCAGGCTTAGTGGGCTGGAAAATAGAAATGAATTTGCCGTAATCCTCCTTCCTCCCTCATTCTCTCCCTCTCTCCCTCTCTCTCTCTCCCCCTCTGCAGCCCAGGAGAAGCTTTGCCTAATCGCAGCCCGTTAGAGCCTGCTGGGCATTGGGGCAGAGCCACACCCCAGAGCCTGTGTCCCTCCGCCCTCTCATCCCTTGCCCCTTTCTGTGGGGCCCAGAATGAGAATGGGCTCTAGGGCACATGTGAAGGAGCAGTAAAGGCAGGCGGCGGTTTTCTAGTGGATGGGGAGTGCCAGGCCCCTTTCCAGCATACAATTATTTACAATCCACAATTACTCCTTTAAGCACATGTACACAATTTAGAGACACAAATAGCCCTTCACTCTTCTACACACACCTCCTCACAACACATCTCTTCACAAACACACACTTGAATAGGCACAAATATATCTGTACACAATTTGCAGACACATCTACTCCTTCAAGGGCGAACACACCCAGGCACCCACGGAGCTCTTTACAGGCACCCACGCATGGAGACATAGCCCTTGTCAGATGGCCATAGGCTGCCTCCAACATACACGTGCACCAACACGTGCACCAACACACATGTGCATACCCATGCAGACCCCTCCACACCCCTTCAGGCATACCTCCAGAACCACGACCTAGTACAACTGCAATGTTTCACAAGGAGGAACTGAGGCTCAGAGGGCAGCGGAGGGGCCGCCCTTCCCCAGTGCTAGTTGAGTCAGCCCTGTTTCTAAGTGCTGCAGGACCTTGGATAAGTCGTTGCCCTCTCAGGGCCTCAGTTTCCTGCTATTAAAGAGGATATTTGAACTAACGTTCTAGAAAACCCTTCCAGTTCAGAAATTGGTAGGAGCCAGTCTCAGGGACTATCCCTTGTGTCCCTCCCCTCCCTCTGCACACTCAGGTGGATGTCCACCCCTCCACGGTGCACACAGTGAATCCCTCCAGTGTTCGCACGGTTACAAACTAGAGGGTCCGCCGGGGAGTCCTGTAGCCATATCCTCGTAGGTCCCGCTGTCAGTGGCTCCGCCGTCCCGCCCGCCCACCGTCAGCTGCACTCTCCTTCTTGTGACTTTGTCGGTGCGACTATCCCGGTTTGGGACGTGAGGGTGTCAGGTGTGGCTCTGAACCACCGAGCCCCACAGAGTGGTGCCAGGGACCCGGGAAAGGCTACCGAACGCGCTCCTCTCCGGCCCCCGGCGCCCTCTGTCGGCTAATCTGGAACAGGCGCGCCCAGAGGAGGCCCGACGCGTGCACGTGACCCTGGGACCTGACCCCGGGAGTCTGCACAATGAAACCTGCGCCCGCTGGTTCTCGGCTTGGCCGTGGGGAGCCAGGGATCCGCAGGCCAGACTGGAACAGAGGCCACGAGAGTGAACTGAACAGAGGGAGCGTGGGAAGCGCAAGACCCGGCCCTGCCACCCGCTTCTCCTCGTGGCTCCTAGAACACCCCTACCTACCAGCGCCCCACAGAGAGCAAGCGCGCGCGGGGGTATGGAGGGCACCCAGGCCAGAGCGAGCACTCCAGGGCCGGCTGCGTGCTGCTAGCGAACCTGATCCCATTGGCCGCAGCGTTTCCATCCGTGATGTGGCAGCCAAAGTGTGCCAGGGAGAAGCCCTGGAAAGTTCAGGAACCTATCTCCCACCCACCCTAGGCGGAGAAGGCAAGGACCCGTGAGCCCCCACTAGATAGCCCACAAGGGCACCGGGGTCAGCGGAGGCTGCTGCTGCCCCTCTTTCCTGGAAGGCAGCACCAAGGCTGAGCTAAGCCACTTGCTGAAAGTCGGACAGGACAAAACCTGGAACTGCAGTGGGTGAAGCTGGTGCAACCGAGACCCTTCCAGCCTGGGCATCAAGACGCTCTAAGTGGTGATCTAACGGCATGGGAGTTGAGTAGGTTCCTGGGGAAGCAAAAGCCACGGTTTTAAGATGGACGCTCCTGGTGTGGGCTAGATTGTTTCAAGGAACCCAGGGTCGACATGAGAGGGGGACCACAGATCCTTCCCTAACCCCTCCAAGGGGTCCGAGGCTTGCACATGATGACTATCCAGGAGCCACAAGTACTCCCAAGTCGGGATGTGAGAGCCCAAATCTCAGGCTCTGGCACTTGGTGCTCCATCCTTGCCCCTGCGGACACGCTACTCCCTACCTGGTCTCAGGTTTGTTGGGCCCTCACTGGAGCTGTCTTTTTGGGGTTTATCTAGGTGGAGCCCCACGTGCCTTCTCCTGGCTTCCCAGCTCCAGGTCAGCTTTCTGCACACTGCTGTCATGGGCGGAGGCACTCCCGTGGCCACCCCTTCAAAAGAACCAAGATGAAGGGGGGTGATTAGTGAGAGTGGACTGTAGTGGGGTGATTTGGGGAGGTGGGAGGTTTGAGGACAAGCCACACTATGTGAGAGGGCTGGGCTTATGCTCTTTCCTGCGGCCTGAGTCCAGTCTGGAGGGCCTCGACTCCAGGGTTTCCCAAATGGCCCTCCCAGGCCTCAGGCCTGGCTGCACCATGCAGGTCGGGGAACCGGCCTTGGGGGAGCCCTGCTCTGGCCCTGATTCAATTCCACTTCTCCTTGGTCTTTTGTGAGGGGTCGGCTCGGGACCCCAAAGGGCGCAAGAATGTGAACGAAGGGCTTGGCTGAGAAGGGTGAAAATGAGGGCTCCTAAAAGAGAGGGGGTCGAGTTGAAGCCTTTACCACTTCCACTATGCTCTGCTCCAGCCGTGCCTTGGGGGCCAGTCCCAGGCCTGGAGAGCCTGCAGGCGCCCTCTCTTACTTGTCCCCCAAACCTTTCCCGGGCACTCACCGCCCATAAATTCCATAAATTTGTGTGGGTGCGCACACACCTATGCCATCAAGGCATTTAACACAAACACACAGAGCAACGAATTCGAATTCCAGAATTTTCACCAAATAAAATTAAGCTTCACTTGGGGAAGCTCGTCCCCTGCACCTGGAGGTGGGAGAAGGCGCAGAGGAAGAAGGGGCTTGTGATATGCCCTGCGGAGCTGAAGGGAATCCCTACCCCCAGCCCTCTCGGAGGCTTCCCACGGCCGCGACCTGGAGCCCTTGTTTAGGGACTAGGAAGGCTCGGGGCTGACTCCTCGGCGACAAGACGAGCCTGTGTGGGGTGTAGGCAGCCCGAAAGCCACAAAGCAGAAATGTCTGGTTTTCCCGCCACAGCAGCCGCGGGGGTCCGATTTGCAACCGGAAAGGCCGGAGATATTGGGAATTTGGAACCGTTCATACTTTAAAGCCTACGTCCAGAAGTCACTTTCACCCCACAGTGTCTGCCCTCATGTAAATGGCCCACCCATCAGTTACCTCCCGTGAATCATAAAGACAAACAAGATCTTGTTATTTTTCTAGAATATTCCAAAAATAAGCATCTGCGTTTGGGGCGAATTCCGGCGGGGCCGAGCTTGTTTTCTCCGACATGATGGCGCTACCAGGGCTCTGGGAGGATCTCCGGGCCAGGCGCCGGCCTAGTGACGGGGGCTGGGAGGAGCTGGGGAGGCATCGCCATTGGTGTTTCTGCGTAGAACCGCAGCGCAGGGATCCCGCGTCCGCCCCGCAGCAGTCTCGGGTTCTCCGGCGCGCCCGCTCGCCTCTCGAGAACCTAGTCCCCGCGGAGGCCTCCCCAGACCTGAGCCGGGAACACCCTCCAGTGCGGTCGCAGGACCCCGAGGGTCCTACCCAGTCGTTGGCAAGAGTCGAGGCTGGATTTTCGGCGGCCGCCTGCGTTCAGTATAAATGGAATGTGCTAGGAAACTCCGATATGCAGCGATTTTCTAAATATCCCGTATACCTGAACCCAGTGTGGCCACCGCCATGAGTCACGCAAGGACTGGGCGACAGAAGCTCTGAGCTTCTATTTGTAAAACACAAAATAAATCGAGAGCTGAATGAAGACAAAGCCATTTTTAAACGTTTGATTGGTGAGATCTCCCCCACTTAGCAAACACTTTCATTTTCAGAGCTGCCTGTGGCCATACACAGGTTCAGAAAATCGATTGTATTCCTGGGTGAATTCCACCCAGGGAAACGAGTCCTGGGAATGCGCGCCCATGTACACAGAAAGCCCACAGTTTAGAAGGAATGTATGAGTGAAAAAGAAGCGAGCATTCAGGAGGCAAATGAGTTTGTAAATTTACTGTCTTGCCTTTGTGGGGATCTTCAAATTGTTTACCCTGCTTTTATTCCCTCCGTGGTGCTGCCACGGGTGCGCGGACTGAGCAGGCCGCCCTTCTCCCCACTCCGAGAACTCTAAAACCTGAGGGCCTCTGCCGGAAGCTGCTGTACGGCCCATCCGGGTTCCCAGAGGAGCCACTTTTCCTCCTACAGGCCCGGGGATTGCAAAGTATCTGGATCCCTAAATTCTCTATCCCCTATGCGCAAGACTTAAGAGCCAGATCAAGATGTGGGGCCCAACTGGGGGAAAGTACGGGAACCCAGGGTGCAGCTGGGGCCCACCCGACCAATGCTGACAGGCACCACAGACACCTCGGGCCATCTTTCCAATATTTTGCTCAGTGTTTGGGGGACCCAAGGGGCAACGTGCCTGCACGTTGATGCAAGTGTGACCTCTGCGACTGGAATGCCGGACAGGGCTTTCCTAAGGCCCTGCATTCCGCGCATTGACTTTTCCTATCAATGGGAGAGACGCAGGCTATTGACCCAACGGCCTCCTCCTCGCCGCCTATTGTCGCGGCTCAATCACGCACTTACGGGAAGAAAAGCGAGTTTATCTTAGCTTGGAGGAGCCTCGTGTTGCGAGTGTGTGTGTGTGTGTGTGTGTGTGTCTCAAGGGTGAGGGGAATTCTGCAACCAGAACTGCGCAGATGGGTTGTGGATAGACACTTTCAAAAAGGGCCAATTTCCCCTTCACAATGAGCGCTAAGTACCTGATAAATGGGGTTGGTGTTTATTCATGAGCAGGTACTTTGGAGACGGCGATTAGAACAGCCGCCCGCGCTGCCTGGCCAAGGTACTTAAAGCCGGGCAGGTGCAGCGCGGCGCGCGGCCCCGGCGCACAAAGCCCGCGGCAGCCTTGTAGCCAGGAGGGGCGTGAATGCGGGTCGCGCCGGGCCCCGAGGGCGCGCTGCGCGCAGGCACCTTAGTCCTTTGTTCCTCACTCGAAGCCAAGGCCACTTCACCAAGGGGCGCCCCGGGAAAACCTCCCCTTTAATTACCAGGAATTTCCCTTCGTCACTCCTCTGGGAGCCCAGCCGGGCAACTATAGGTCTAGCGGTCGCGGAGACTCAGTATGGGTCCAGGCTTGGCATTTGCATAAGTGCTGCCTGTGAGCTGTCTATTAGCTAACCAGCTAAGTAACTAACTAAAATTGGAAGAAACAGAACCCAGGCCTGGAAACTGCGCGGGCACGCGGCTCAGGTCGCCCCCGCCGCCTAGGCGCCACCTCTGGCGGTGCGGGCAACCTCGGGCTTTCAGGTTTTGTTTCAACTCCAAGGGGAGAAAATTGGGGTCTGTCTCTTTCTACAACTTCTTGGCGCCGAGGTCGTGGGACAAACCCGATCTCGCCCTCAGAGCTGCTGAGGAATCTCTAACAACTCCCAGCTTTTGCTCACGACAGGCAGCCTCTCCTCGACGCGCGCGGAGAGAGCTCAGCAAACGCCAAGGCCTTGCAGGAGAGAGCACAGGATCCCCTGCGCTTGCGAACTGGGAGCGGGCGAAGGGACTCCTGGGGCTGCGCCGGGAAATCTTGTCTAATATACCCTTAGTAGCTCAGGTGCTTGGGGTACGTAACGTCCGGAAGTCTGAGGCAATAATTGCTGGCTTACCTTCAGCCCGACTCCTCGGGCCTGCCCGGATGCTTCTTAAAAAAAAAAAAAAAAAAATCTTTTCGAAAAGCAGATCGAGATTTTTCTCCAGTGCAGAAAATCAGAGAGGAGAGACCTGTTTCAAACAAGTTGGATTCCCTTTCGGGAGAAAATTCTTTCAGAGTGATAGGAAACAAGGCACGGGGACCTGAAGTCACCCACTGCGAAGAACCCGACGGCTCTCTCGACAGCCCGATGCAGATTGACCAGGAGTCTGTAGATATTAACATTCATTACAAATTTTCTTGGAACCTTGGGGTTAGAATAAATTATAGATAAAATAATTATGATTCCCTGGGAAATTCGACAACCCGGATGTAAGCGCAAACCGAAAGTGGTAATCCAGGGGCGCCTCGGGAAGGAAAACAGAGGTGGGTCGGGTGCCCACGGCCTGGACCGCGCAGCCACCAGCCAGTCCTCTACCGAGCGAGACCAGGGGCCAGATGTGCGGGCGGCCGAGATTTACTAAAAGAGCAAGGCTTCCTCTTGCATCTTTTGCCAGGACCTGAGTTAGGGTTCCAGGGTGAAGTGGTTCCTCCTCTTACAGCCTGAGTCTCCTGCGCCAAAGAGACGGGTGAGGTGGTTTGCAGGACAGTCTGGCAAGCCGTGGAGGGCCGGAGACGCGCGCGCCGCCGCGTTGACAATGCCATACGAATAGTCTCATTGCACGAGGCCTCGGGCAAACATTACTGAGAGGTTGAGGAGCGGTGGCCTGGGCGCTCAGCTCCGTACGCCAGAAAGGCGTGTAGCCTACAATACGGGGCACAGGAAGCTAACGGCATCACCAGGCTGGGGTGGACAGAGCGCGGCCTCCCCTATGCCGGCGTCAAGATCATGGCCGGCCCCGGCAGGGGGCCCCGAATTTAGGCTGGAAGTAGAAAGTATATTGGAATGGGTGGGGGAGTGGGGGATAAAGATGACGCATCACGAAGCAGTTTTTATATTTCCATTCCCAAGACCTTTAAGGCACACTCAAGAGATGCAGGTGTGATCAGGAGGGCCACCAGTACTAACACCCACTATTGATTTTCTTCGCATGAAAGATTTGGAATAAATTACAAAATTACAATGAATGTGATTTCTAGGGAAACATATGCCCAGGTGTAATCTTTGCAGCCTCCTCCTTACCCTTGGGTGGGCTCTCCACCCACCTTTTCCCCCAATCCCAAATCCTAACCCCTCACCCCCCGCTGTAAGTTTGTTTTTTCTGAAATGGAGAAAAAGCTCCCCAAACTGGCAGGAAACCATATCCTACAGAGGCATCTGAGCACATGCATTCCGGCCGGCGCGGCACCTCCCGCCCTCTGATTTGTGTATTTCACTGTGGCTAACCCCCACTGACCTCGGGTCCCCCTTAGGCAATCTAGTGACTTAGGCCATGAGACCTGCCAAGCAGGAGCCCTGGGTGGGCACAGCTGGGTAGATCAGACCAAATGCACCTAAATCTGACTCCAGAACCACGAAGAGCAGAACGCTTTAACCCATGAAAAGTTTTATGTGGTTTTGGGGTGCGTTCAAACAGGAATCTCCAAAGAGTTTTGGTTACTCCAGCTATTATAACACAAATGCCTAATCTTTGTTTGGTGATAGAATCTCCATGTCCAGCCAGGAAAGCCAGGAACATTTCATTAACCTGGCATCCTCTTCATTGTCAGTCCGGTGATTGATGTAAAGCTGGTGCTACTAATGTCAAATTCTAACCAGAAACCACCAGGCTAGAAGATAGACTCCTTGACTCACAGGGTGTGGTGTAGGCTGGCGCTTCCTGAGGCTCACTTCCCACCCCAGCTCCCTCCTCACTGCAGCAACCCTCTCCATGGGGTAGGACAGTGGTAACCTTGAAGATGGAGCCTCTCCGGGGAAACTTGGAGGAAGCCCAACCCTGCCCCCTTTCCTCTAATCCTCCACCCTCTCTCTTGGTTTGTGATGAAAGGACTGAGATTTCTCTGACCCAGGACCAAACAAGGCAGGGATTAGGTAAGCATGTGATTGGGTAAGCAGGATCTTCCACCCACCTCACCCTTTGCAAAGTACCTTTACACACAGCATCTCCTATAATCCCCCACTTGCCAGGCCTCCCAAGGAGGCACTGTCAGTTTCCTTCAGGAAATAGAAGCTCAAAGAATGGATCTGGGTTACCTGGAGATCTCCTAGCAAGGAGAGGTAGGGCCAGGATTCCTCCTGGCATTCTGATTCGAAGTCCAGGGTGGTGGTCCTTGACCCTCCCCACACAATTCCAAGGAGGACGGGGGAATCTTTCAGGCAGCCTTATGGGATAATATGCGGACCTGACTTGGCACCAAGAGGTGAAGACATTCAATTGAATGGAATGCCACTGTCATTGAGTCCCCACTTCTGTGCAAGGTATATACGAAGAGTGGGGAGGGCAACAAATGTGGCTTCCATGGCCCCTGGCTCAGGGATGGAGTAAAGCTCCCTAAATTGGCAGGAAACTATATCCTACCAAGGGCATGCCCAGAGCATGGGCAGTGCTCCACAAGGACAAGGATAGGTCTCCAAGGACCAGATGTAAGGCCCATTGGCTCTCTAATTGGACACCATGGTACCTCGAGTCCACTAAGGCCTTTAGAAACCATCTGGGACTTATTTACAGAGTAGGCAGGTGTTTTACTCTGCTGGCAGTAGAAGTAGCTAGGCCCTTGAAGAGGCTCCAGTAAGGTAAGCAGCTCTTCTCCCCAAGACCTTGACATGCAGCCCCAGTGTGAGCTCTGCTAAGAGATTACGGTTCTAGTGTCCACTTTGATAATAGCCTCCAGCAAGTCCTTCTCCATCTGCTTGTTTCCTCATCTGCCAAGCGAGGGGTCTTGTAAAAGAAGGTTCCTAACATCTCTAACCTGGGCCTCTAAGAAGTGTGTGTTTTGGGGGGGTGGCTACAAAGAACTCCTTGCAGACTTCTAAGGATACTTGGAGAATGAGTTTCACCCAAAAGAAGCAAACATTTCTTTCTGAAATTTGGTCAGATAAATAGCTTGATAGTGGGATAAGGCACACAGACCCTGGAGCCAGCTCTCTGGGTTCAAATCTGCCCCCGATCTGCAAGGAATAGCTATGTGGCCTTGGGATCACTTTACTCAGTCTCTCTGTGCCTCAATTTCCTCATCTCTAAATCAGAGGTCCTGGCGAGGATTAGCCGGCACAGGCTAGCTATTAATATGATTTGCTCACAGCCCTGGATACAGCCTTGTCCCCTCCCAGTCCTCTTGGTTTATGCCATGGACTGTCACCAATTCTACCCCTGTTCCAATGCCAGGATTTCAGCCTTCCCTGGATCCAGTATCTGGTCAGGAATGGGATGAAGAAGGCAGGCACCGGTGTGTTGCCTGCTTGACGGGTACCTTGCCTGAATAACCTTTTTACCTCGGCCTGTTACTTATTTTTGGATATGGAGAGAAATTGAGCCTGTCTCTGTCTCTTTTCTTAGTAATACCCCCAAGTGGAGACAGCTGTGTGAAAACATGTGTCCTTGGCTTTAAGGGGTGAGAGAATGAGGGAGACCAAGCTGACCAGTCCCACTCATGAGGGATCCTGTCAGAGGGAGGCACAGCACAGAAGTTCTGATGTTTTTGTTCACACACAGACACACACAAGTGCGCGTGCGCGTACACACACACACACACACACACACACACACACACACACGTCAGCTCCCTGAGGGCAGGGGCTTTTCTGTTTTGTTCTCTGCTCTATCCCCAGTGCCTAAAACAATGTCTGGCACAGAATAAACTCTGAATAAAAAAATAAATATAAATTACATGAAAGGAGGCAGAAGCATTCCACTGACTAGATCTATTATAGCTATTATACGCACTACGTAGGTCAGTCTCCATTTTTAGTCAAGTTTCTGGTGGCTCCACTGAGACCTTGCAGAGGGGTCCCAAGTCATGTGCAGTTCATGAAACGTTAGCTCCTCTAGGCCCTCTAGAGACCCCGTCAGATGAAAAGCAGGGTCTAGTCTTAATTTATTTTCCTCATCAATAGGTAATAGTCAGAGTTTATGGCTAAGAAAGTAAAAAAGAACATGCTTCAGATTTCTCTCCTTAAGAGTCATCTTGGCCTCTAATTCTCTCAATTATCCTCAGGGCCTTTCAACCCCTCCCCCTCCCCGCCCCCGCTCACACACTCACACCTTCCTAAGTGCTGAGAGCCCAGGAGAGACAAGGTTTCAAGGGTCTGTATTTAAGACATTGGGAGTCCACATGACCTACTGAGAGTCTGAATTATCTGCGTACAGAATGAAGCTGCCGTCATTCCACAGTCCTGGCACCCTTCGGCTGCTTGGTTAAAGCCTGTGGAGATGTATTGGCGGTGTATTTTCTTTTCGGAGTGGGGAGGGGCATTGTTTCCTGAAAATGCATAGTGACAGTAACATTGTCATTAGAGGTGATTGATGGTAATAATGGCTGTCATTCAAGGATACATTTATGACTCAGGCCCTGGGCCAAACCTAGCATCTTCTTTCATCCTCACAAGTCCATGAGATGAGATCAATTTGCAAATCCATTTTACAGATAAGGATATGGAGATTTGACACAAGTCACATAGTATGTAAGGGAGAGAGCCAGAATTTGAACTAAAGACCCCAAAGGGGGCTGTTCACTGCCCCCCAACCCCTGACTCCTTTCTGTCTCTGGGTGATAAGGAAAGCAAGGAAATCCACATGAAATGTGATTAGGGAGAGGAGGCATTTAGCCACTACCTTAGGAGCAAAGCTACAAAGTCGGTAGTATAGTAAAGCATAGTGAGTCTAACCCTTCCTGCCAAGTATAAAGCCTACCGGACCTTCTTCTGGATGTGAGACTGAAGGCAAGTTACTTAACCTCTTCACACCTCAGTTTCCCCTTCTATAAAAGGGAGCCATCTCCTTTAGTTGGGAGGACTAAATGAGTTAATATATAAATAAATTATTGTTCTCTCAGTCTACTGCAGAGTAGTATTTATACCACCCCTTGCCAACTGTGGCTGCCTTAAATGTCCTCATTTTACCCATCCAAGTTAGGGAACCTACAGGAGAAAAATAGTGGTTTGTCCGAGAGCTCAGGCCGGAACTGCCCATGAGGAAGAGGAAGAGTCTAGAGCAGCCTTTACAGATGGTTTTACAGATGGTTTTGCAGAAAAACGTTCCGCTTTCCCTTTTTAAAAAAGATGTAAACATCTTCCTAGGCTCCTCTGACATCAGCGTGTCAGTGATGAATCATCGGGAATCTAAACGCACACACTAGGTAGGTCAGTCTCCATTTTTAGTCAAGTTTCTGGTGGTTCCACTGAGACCTTGCAGAAGGGTCCCAAGTCGTGTGCAGTTCATGAAACGTTAGCTCCTCTAGGCCCTCTGGGGACCCCGTCAGATGAAGAGCAGAGCTGCACAGAGGCTGAGGGGATCCCTTCTGGCATTTCTTCTTCTTTTTTAAATTTTAAAACAATTTGCATAGAATTTTTCTCCTTTCTTTTTTTAACAGAGCACACAGAACCAACGTTTTCAGGCTGGTTCTTACTTGCAAGTGAGAGACTTCATATGTGATGGAACAGAGGAGAGGAGCCCCTGAGAGCTGTTATGTTTGAATCAATATTAAAAACAAAAATTTGACCATCTCAATGCTTGTTAGATTTATGTGTATGTATGATTTTTTTATTCATTCATCCAGAAATGACTTCATTTATTGAGTATTTACTAAATACTCAGATGTGCAGCTGACCCTCTGCTGAAGGTGTCAAGAGAGGGAGCGATGTGGAGAAAATCTGGGTAGGCCTCCTGGAGGAGGAGGCACCCGACAAAATATGGCCAATTGGAGTTGGGAAGGAATGTACTTGGGTAGGCTGGCGCTTCAGCATGAGTCAAATCCCAGAAGTGAGAAATCCCAGGACTACATAGAGAAGAGGGGAAGGAGCACACAAGGACAGCAGTATAGCTGCAGGGAAAAGGCCTTCTTCCCCTTTCTAATTTGTTACTTCTAACTTGCTGTGAATTTAGAAGCCAAATATTGTGGATGTTAGAACTGTATGTAAAGCACGGATACATAAATGACCTTAAAGCAAGCACCTGAGAGTGAAAGGCAGGTATAGGGGATAAGATTTGGGCCACTCAGAAGAAGCCCCCTGTGCCCTTTCAGCTTGGGAGTGCACTGGGGTGGCGGGATGAGGTATAGGCTAGGTACAAGCTAACACCTGTCACCGCACGGAATCCAGGAACGAGGCATGCAGTGACAGCAAGAGGTCCCCCCGCACACACAAAAGAACTCGTATGGTGTCTGCACTGCCACTAAGTCACTGCCCAGCCTAGCCCACCCCACCCCAGCAACCACCATTTGGCCCAGGACTTTATTTTAGGCTCTGGGAATGGGATGGGGGAGTGAGTGGGCACAGTTGATTCCCCTAACAGCTGAGCCACACACACATGTCCGGCTCTTTAGGAGAGGCCTCAGGACCTGGGGAGCTACATTCTAACTAGGATCCCCTCCAGCCAAAATTTGAGAGGAGCCAAGGAAGCGCCAGAGCCAGAAACACAGAAGGGGAGACCAAGAAGCCAACCGGGAGAGACGGGTGAGCCAAACGACTTTGGGAAAGGCCAGCGATCTTACCGGGCCTCGGCTGGGCGCACTTGCCCTCCATACCCACCGCCCAGGCCTGCTACTCCCCAGAGCCCTGGAGCGACAGTGCACTCCCCACCCCACCGGAGGCCCAGCGGGGCTGCCCAGCAGGTTTTCAGCACACCATCCTCCTCCCCGCTCCTTGGGGCCCGCATAGTCCCTGGCGGGGGGCGGGGCACAGGGATACCGGCGAACCCCGCAAAGGGCTCTTACCTCCGCGCGGGCATCCGTCCGACCAAGCACAGTTTGCCGCTGGGACTGCGGGGTTGGGGAGGCTCCCACGGGCTCGTATCGCGCCTCCACTCCCCCCCGGCACCCCCCCTCCCTCCACGCCGGCCCGAGCCCCTAGATCCTTCGGTGGTACCGAGCGGCGACGCCGGGACCAGGGGACAGGCGCCGCGCCGGCGGGAGGAGGAGGAGGCTCCTGCTGGGCGCGGCGGGGCGGGGCAGGGGTCCTTTCTGGGCCCCGCCCGGGAGGGGACGTGGGAGCGATTATCCCAGAGAACAAAGGCGGCCGGGTAAGGCTCAGAGCCCCTCGGGCCTGGCCCTGAACTTGAACTTGTATTTGACACTTTGTCCGGAAGGTGGCGGGGAAGCCCATCTGAGCTGGGACGGGGTTCGTCCGGCCACCTTCCGTCCTGGGTAGGGGGCAAGCCCGCCCCTTTCTACTCCCAGAGGGAGCAGGGCATCCTAAGGGTCCCGGCGCGCCCCAAACAATCTTGGGCTCCAGGGTCCTGAGATCCACGCGTTCCCTCGGAGAGTTGGAGTGAGGACAAGGTCCTGGGTCTCCGGGCCAGAGGAGTAGGCCGGGGCCCTACGCCGCGTCCGCCTCCCTCGGTCCCACCCTCTTGGGCCAGGCCCGCCGCCCTTGCTGCCCGGGGCAGGCCGGATTCTTTGCACGTCGTGTCGGCGGCCGCTATTCAGCCGCTAATTGAACGTTAATGGCAGGTGCGGATGAGGTCACCGGAGCTGGCTTTTCTCACACATTTCTCATGCAAATTCGCGAAACTCTAAACAAATTTGAATAAAAAGCTCTTTGTGCCGCGCGCCCCCCAGTCGTCTCTCTCCTGCTCGGGGTCCTGGCTCCTCCCGGTGCCCTGGGGCTCGAGCCGGGAGCTCCGGGGAGCGCCGCCTGCCGGTCAGTGGTTCCGCCCTACCAGTGGTCAAACGCGGTCCAGGCTACTGGGGGGGTGGGGAAAGATGTTTCATTTGGGGTCGTGGGCCCGGGTTAGGTTGATGGGGCTTTTAGGGAGGCAGTGTGTGCAGTTAAGTGCCTGGCATCTGGACAGACAAACGTGAGTGTGCTGGCATCCTGGCTGCAATCCCCCCTCCCCCACCACACACGGAGCCACACGGGCCACTTTGGATGGCCAACTTGGCCTCACTCTCGTTCTTAGTTAAATAGGAGTAAGGACAGTGCCCAGCTATGCACACAGATGTGAGGATTAAGCCACGATTTAAGACACAAACTAGCACTTAGAATAGTGCCTGGCACAGTAAGTCTTGATTATTCTCTGCAGTCCAAAGGCCTTGTGAGAATGAATGCTGTGATGAAAGCAGGGTTGTGAATTAGCTCATACATGAAAAAACTTACCAGGGGCTTTCAAGAGACTCACCACCCCCCACCCCCGCATCCCATTCTGGTCACAGAGATGAGATCTGGAGGCCAACTCCACTGCTTCCCAGCTGTGTGGCTTTGCCTATTTCTTAAGTCTTTCTGAGCCTCTGTTTCCTAGTCTATAAAATAGAATTCAGTCTTACGGAGTCATTGTGAGAATTACATGAGAAGACACTGATGGAAGTTGAGGAGGAGTGTGGGGGCTAGCCCCTACTCTAGAACCTCCAGGACCTCTCTCCTAAGGGCAGGGCACCCTCAAGGCAAGGTAGGCCTTGCACTGGCCATGACCTTCACTTCTTGCCCAAATGACCCTAGCTCAGGTCAAGAAGACAGACTTTCCAAGCCTTGTAAGACTTCTTGCTCCATCCTTTGCAGCCATACCAGGGTCCCCACCACACCCCAAGACATGAAGAGTTGTTTATGCTGGTGGCAGAGTGCTACTTTCCTCATTCATGTCCTCCTAGAAAAACTGACCAGAGACATGGAAGGCTTTGCAAAGAAAATTTATTCATTGTAGGGTGCAAGAAAGGCAGGGGGTTCACAGCATAGGAAGAGACCTCTCCCAGAGGATGCCCTAGTACTCCCTCAGGAGGACCTGTGGGGCGTGGAAGGGTCCTGGTGATTCAAGCTACCTGAGTGCCATTGCTGCTCTCCTACTTCTGCCTCTCCAGCCTCAGTCTTTCCAGAGCCCTCCAGGCCAGCCTCTGGGAAGCACTGGAGCAGGCCTCGGGAGCATCCTCATCTTCCTGCCAAGGACCCCAAGGAACAGCCAATCCTGCAGGAATGCAGATGACCAGCAGCCATGGGCTCCAATCTGTATGAGGTTCTGTAACCCTGTAAACCCCTCCTCTCACCCCGCTGCCCAGTCCAGGTTTGGGCAAAACCCAGGGGATGGCATTAGGTGGAATTGTGGGAGAAGCCCAGCTAAAAGACTATTTGAGGTGACCCTGCAGGGCAGGGGTTAATGTCTCTATATGTGGGCACCGGCAAGGGGAGTCTGCAACTTTAGGGACCTCCTATAAGTGGCCAAACCAAACAGGATCTCTTTGGAGTCAGAGTACAGACTTCAAAGTCAAAGAGACTTGGTTTTGATCTCAGTTCTGGCACTTACAAGCTGTGTGACTTAGGACATGTAACTTAACTTTTCTGGGCCTCAGTGTCCTCATCTGCAAAATGGGTGTACCAATGACACCCACACACCATAAAATGATGAGGAGTCACTGCACTAAGGCATGTGACCTGGGACCTGACAGCCTTCTGCACTTAGTCACTCTTAATGCTTTTTTCCTTCCCAGTCCACTGGCCCCACAGCCAATCTGAAGTGACTGTAGCTGTGCCCAGGCCTCAGGGACCAGGTTTCCCAGACCCCTCTGGACAGCCCCATTACGCCTCTTCCTGCCCCCTGCCCCTGCTCCCTCCCAGGCTACTGAGGCACTACTGAGAGCTCTGCAGGCTGCTGCAGCCCCCGACCTAAGGCAGGTGTAGCCTGACCCAGTGCCACCAGGGAGGGTGGTGTGCAGCATTACCTCTTGGAGACACTTTCCAGGCCATTTACTCTTTCAGGGATGAAGTAGGGGTGGCAATTGCCCTACTGGGCACCCGCACCTCTTCTGCTCTGTGATGTCTTTCTCTCCAGACACATGCTGCTTATGCAAATAGGCCCATTCACAGCCCTGTTCCCCACCCCCCAGCACGGTGATACTTTTGGGCTATAGCCAAATGGGGACACTTCCCAGTTCACCATGTCCAACACTTGGCATGACCCCGGTGCCTCCAAAGGCCTCCTCCCCCAAACAAGCAGGTCCTCATGGCAGAGGGGCAATGTCTGCCTGGAATGAAACTGAGAGCCAAGATATAGCCACCATCCCCCACCCACCTCCCCTGTCCCTAGCCAAGCTCCTGGCTCTGCCCCTCACCTGCAGAGGAGCTCCAACAAACCAATTAACCTCTTTTGATTTGGTGAAACTGGAATAATGATACCCACATAAGCAAGACCCAGTGACAGTAAGCCTGGCACTTAGTAGGTTTTCGATTAACACTAGCAACTATGATGGTATGTGATTATTAGGCCCCAAAACGGCCCATGGCTGAAGCCACCACTAATTGTGGGATACTTTCTCCAGTAACATCACTACCACCCTCTTAAAGCACCCACGCCAAGTTAGTTGATAGAAGTTAAGCCTATTATACTGAACAATCCTTTACATCTTTCAATAAAAGTATCTTAGGAGCACGAAAAGAAAACAGAACAGTATAGAAGAGTGCATTCCCCCATGCCCACTCCCTAGAGGTAGCCTTCCAGTACATACTTCCATATATAAGCATACTTATGACTCACTTTTAAACATCTACAAAGAAGATCATACTCCACAGCCTGTTCTGTAACTTATTCTATTCACCTTATCATGTGAACTAGCCAACCTTCCACATCAACTTATATACGGACATCTACCACACTGACTTTTACAGCTGCATAGGTATTCCACAGTATGAACAGACCATAGGTTCATGTCCATTGCTTTACACTCTTAAAAGAAATGCTCTGATAAACATCCTTGTACGTAATTCTTCGGGAACTTTTACAAATATGCCCACAGAGTAAATAGTGCCATTTTTGTGACCAAGTATATTTGCCTTTTACATTTTGATATTGCCACATTTCAGAAAATATTGTAGAATTTACACTCCCCAACTGACAGTGCTTGAGAGTGTCTTAAAATAGGCATGTGATGGTACAGAAAACACAAAATTAGCCTGCCAGTTGGTACAGGCCACAAAGGCACCCACAGAGCCAGCGGAGAATGGCACTGGACTAACATGTTGTCCTTAGGGTTGTTCCCAGTGGTTTCTTCCTATCCAGGCCTCTATAGGCTAGGGGCCCAAGGGTGCCCTGAATCAGAAGGGAGTGGGGCCCACAGGGGGACTGGGTGGAGGGCAGGCCAGCATGTCCCGCCTGAATGATTTCCTGCAGCCATTGTCTCTGCCCTGCCTGGTCTCCTTGCGGGGAGTTTATTCAGGGGCCTTTGGAAAGGGGGCTAGGCAGGAGGAGGGTGTGCAGTCCTCACCAAAGGCACCCAGGAATGTGTCATAGGAGGGAGAGAAAGAGGAAGGGGGGGAACCCATCCCTGGGAGAGACGGGACGTCAAGAACCCCTGACTAATGAATAGAGAGTTTGCCCTTGAACCTCACTGGGTTTCGCCATTCTCAGGCACAGAACAAGAGCTGAGACACGTCTGAGCCCAGCTGCACAGGGACGGCGGCGGTTCATCTCAGACACTTTGACAGGCCGGGCCTTTTCCCTGCATAGCTCAGATCTGCCTCCGGGCTCCCCTGGCAACAGCACAGCAGCATGGCTCCCGGGTCCAGGCCCTGCCTGCTGTGAGCAGGAGGAGGGAGGAAGAGGAGCACCAAGGGGAGGACAGCTGGGGAGAGGGAGTCATTAACTCCTAGAAGGCTGGAGTCCCTTGCTTGGGCAACTTTGCCAGTGTGCTGCCCTTGGTCCTAGGCTGGAAACACGGTGAAGAGCTTCCGTTTGCTGGAGGCCTACCCAGAATGTTCCATGCACCTCAGACCCAAACAGATCTGACAAGAACAGACATAGTGAAGAAGGAGATGCTAGGCCAATGGGCCAAAGGCAAAGGCCCTTGAGGGATGGGTTGGGGTACATTTTCCCAGGTCCCCTGCCAAGTCCCAGATGGGCAGGATTACGGGGTCCTCTTCCTCCATCCTGGTCCCTGGCTGTTACAACCTCAGAACAGAGGCTACTTGTTCTCCCTTCGTGCTGGGCTTTTTCCCTTCTGAGGCTCTTGCATGTCCTGGGGTGGCTTGGCTCTGTGTTCCAATCCTGTGACCTTGGCAAGAGCCACAGTTCCTCTGTCTCCGTTTTCATAAAAGCTGAAAAGAGGTTGTCCGATCATACTTCACTTCACAGGACAATCTAAAGATAAGAGAAATAATATGTGAGAAGCTTTGCACTCTGGGGAGGAAGGTGTCCTATAAATCTCATTCAGGTATTATTAGGGCTGAAATTAGGTATTTCTGCCCCCTGGGGAAAGAGGGGCAGTGGGCTGGGGGGAGGCGCTCCTCCAAGGTTGTCTCAGCACTTCCCCAGCAGGGCAGTCCTGAAACTCAAAGGCAAGAGGTCAGGAAAGTTAAGCGTTTATGTCTGTGGCCTTTGAAGCCTCTGGGTACAGCTGGCACTAGGAGGTAAGACAGAACATCATTTCGAGGTACTTTATCTTTGTTATTTCTATGCCTCACTGCAACTTTATGAGAAAGGTGTGGTTATCTTCATGTCAGAAATAAGGAAATAGAGGATCAGAGAAGCTAAGGAGCTGGCCCAAGGTCACGCCAGTCATATAAGATGCTGAGCCCACATCTATGTATCAGCTGTACCAGTGGAAGAGCCGCCTAGCTGGGGTGCTGCGGAGAGGGGTCAGCACCAAAAAGTAGTGTTTCCCCCATGGTTGCTTCTCAGGGATTGGAGCTTTTGAGTCTAACAGTTCTGGCCTAGGGAAGTGGAATGGGGCAAGTCTCAAGGAGAACACTGCAAACCCACCTTGAGGGCCACCTGAGCAAACAAAGCCACCAAGGCAAACACCATTCAGAGCAAAGAGAAGTAGAAGAAAGGACAAAAGTATCCAGATTAGAGGCTGGGAGCATACCTAGGTGAGACTCATGTTCTCTGCCCAAGTCTTGCTCCAGAACGGGTCACTGCCCAGCCCCGTGCCCCTTGCTAGCAGTGAGCTGGGTTTTCATTTTTGTAGCCTCTAGGTAATGGTGCCTCCTTGCATCCCAGGCCAGCTGGAACAGGACAAAGCTAACTGTGCTTCCTGTAAGCCAGGGGGCTGGGAGCAGGGGTTACTGGCAGATAGCAGAGTAGAAGAAGCAGGAAGAACTCCCAGATGAAAAAATGCAGGGGCTAAAAGGGACCTCAGATACCATCTTATTCAATGCTTCTTTTCTTTTTTCTCTTTCTCTTTCTTTTTTAAGAAATAGGATCTTGCTCTGTCATCCAGGTAAGAGTGCAGTAGTGCGATCACTGCAGCCTTGGAACTACTGGGCTCAAGGGATCCTGCCTCAGCTTCCCAGGTAGCCAGAACTATGGATGCATGCCACCACACTTGGCTAATTTTTTCATTTTTTAAGAGTAGGGTCTCACTGTTCACAAACTCAGGCTGTTCTCAAACTCTTGGCCTCAAGAGAGCCTCCTACCTCAGCCTCCCCAGTTACTGGGATTACAGGTGTAAGCCACTGCACTAGCTCAATGCTACTTTTCTGGGTCCAGTAAAGGAGGTGGCTTGCCCAAGATCACTCAGTGGAAAAGTGGGCTAGAGTCCAAATCTCTGACTTCCAGCTAGGTAAAGTTATGTCTTTCTATGCCCTTGTCACTTAACCAGACCACCTTAGGCCGTCAAAGCCATTAATTTCACCCAACAAGGCAAAGAGATAGGCCAGGTAAAAGAAGTCAGTGTTGGCTAAGTGCATCACGTGTCCAGGTGTGGCCTCGGAAAGCCTGGGGCTGGGAGAAGATGCTGCCTGCCTTGAGGTCAAAATCTTTCCATGATGACAGAACATGGCTCCACACTACCCCAACACCACACTCCCATACGCCATAGTCAGATAACAGAAACCATGAACTTTCCCTGGCTGATTAAGAAACAGGCATGAGGAGTTCGATCAGAGCACAAACAGACCCTCTAATCCTGACCCACGGTGCTTCTGAGAAGAAGGGACAGGAAGGAGGGGCAGCTCTAGGGGACATGAGGATGGCGAGGGCCCACAGAAGCAGCTCTTCCTCAGAGCCTGGTGGCAGGTCTGCTGCCAGCTTGGGGCAGGAGCTGGGAAGGCCCTCAGCTCACTGCCCTCTGCTTCCAGGTCCTCTTTCAGGTCAGGCAGGGTGCCCCATGCTAGGCAGGCCTGACTTGCTTGAATGCAAAGATCTCAGGATCCTGTATCCTGTAACCTTCTCAGGAGCTGCCCTCAAGGGATGTCTGTATGCTTGCTGATAAATGGACTCATGATGGGGCAGAAAGACACAGGGACAAGTTCTGCTCAGCTGTGCCCTCCTCCCTGGGTGATGGTTTGGGCCAGCTGTCATTCTAACTGGTTGGTGCCCAACCTGTACAGGTGGTTAAATATTCTGAATGTCACCACTGTCCACATTCCCCAAATCCCAGCTATCTTAAATGACCTGCAGAACCTTAACTCCTTCATCTCTGCCCCATATCTAAAGGAAAAGGAGAAGAAAAATTAACCCCACTGAGTGTTTCCCATGTGCCCAAGAGTCTTCATAGCAGCTCCAATGGAGGTAGCGATTATGATGCTCATTTTATAAATGAGGGTTTGGAGGCTTTGAGACATCCAGGGTCTGCTGCAGAGTCATGGCAGAAGCAGAGCCCTGGGCCTCAGCCCACAGCATCTTCTCCTCTGTTCCTACCCTCCAGCCAAGGTCCAAGGCCTGGGGGCTGCCCCGGTTCTGCTAAGCTGGATGCCTCAGAACCACTCGGGCTTGCATTCACACCCCCACCTCAATTTCCTGTCTCTCCTGGCTTCTCTCAGGGCCCATCGCTGAGAGAATCGGGGGTTCATCTCAGGGGTTCTCTCCCCTGCTCATCTAGACAGGGAAGCCATTCCACCCAGCATACTTGCTTAGTTCTAGACAAATCCCCACCCCCGACTAACCCAACAGCATATTCCTGGCTGACCAGGGGGATGACACCTGCAACTTACAGAGACTTCTTCTAACTGGGATTGGCAGCCAGAGGATTTGGGGGCTGGGGTAAGGGTGGGGGCAGCTACCAAGCAATAAAAACTTAGCCATGCAGAAAGGGCCAGAAAGCCCTAATCTTGGGAACTTTCCTCCTGAGGGACAAAGAGGAGGTGACGCCCGACTGCATACAGGGTCTGTGCCTCAGCCTCCACTGGGTACCACCTGTGCTGGGTCCAGCCCTGCCGGGCCACTGCCTTAGGAGTGGGAGCTGCGCTCGGAATGTGATTCTCCAGCTTTGCATGACACTCTGTTAGCAGAGTGCGACTCCCAAGATCCCCTGTCACCTCCTAAAGCCTCTGCCAGCCTGCCCCCCAGCACCACAAGGATCACCAGATTAAGGAGCTCAGAGCTACAGCTGAGGCGGCTAAACCCTGGGAGGTAGGAATGGGGAGGGGCAGGGAGGCCAGTGGGCAGCTCTCCCAAGGCCCTGCTGCCCTGCCTCTTCTCCCAACCCATACTGTAGGCAACTCTCTCACTCTATCCCTGCCATGAAGCGCTAACTTCTATCTTCGTTTCTTCTTGAGCTTTGGACTATACCACCAGTTATCCAGCTTGAGTGAGGAGCAGTTCAGGGAGACAGGGAAAGGGGTAGAAAGAGAGGCCCCCCAGAAACAGAAATAAGAGAGAGAGAGGCGGGGAGGAAAAAGGCAGCCCAGATGGAAGGAACAAGTGCACTGCGTATGGGAACTGGCTGGCACAGCGGCATGGGAAGGAAGGTCCCTGCTGGAAGGGAGGTCCAGGGTCTCTCCCCTGCCTGGCCTGAGTGGCTACCTGAGGTTAATTCCAGAGGCTCCTTGTGGGTGGCTCTGGTCAGCTGCCTGGCCCCAGTGCAAGCTACATCCCACAACACCTGATGAGAGAGTGGGAGGGTGACAGAGATTGGGAGGCTGGCAAAGAAGGAACCAGACCCCCTGGACACTTTACCTGAGACCCCTGCACTAAACAGCAGGGTGATGCTTCATCCCACTCCTCACCTACCACCTGGGGTTATTCTGAAGGGCTGTGGAGAGGTGGGAACTCTGAAGTTCCCAGATGAACCCTGACCCTTCTCAGCCCTGTCCCCTGCCCATCCCCACCAACCCCATCCTAGGACCTGCAGGGGGCAACCAGGACACACCTAGGGCCCTGGCCAGCAGCTGCTCTCCCTCCAGCTTCTCGTTTGCCACTGCCGAGCTCCCTTCTGCTTGGCAGTCTCTGTGCAGAGAACCAGGGTCTGCTTCTCACTACTGCAGGTTAGGGATGAGGAAGAGCTCCTCTGTGAAGACCTGAGAAGACAGGCTCTGCCTGCTCTTGGTCCTCCCCACACTCCGAAAACAGGAGCCCGCACTGAATATCAACAGGGATGAAATCCTTTCTGCAGCACTCCCCTCCACCCCAGCCAGAATTCATTAGTCCCATTCCTGTCATTGTGCTAAATTAGCGAATGCTAAATCAACATAGTTTTGAAATGGTCACCACTGTTACCACCATCAGAGGCTTTCTGAGCTAGAAGAGAGCCAAGAGATTCCTGAAGTTCAACTCATTCCTCTTGCCAACAAGAAAACTAAGATTCAGGAGTTGGGGTCACTTGGCCTGCCTGAGGTCACATAGAAAACGGTAGCAAGGACATGCTTTACGCCCTGTCTACCAGACCCCTTTCTTTTCAGGCCAGGCCTCTATGAGGTCCTAAAAGGGAGTTTCTCCATCATATCCCACACAAGATCCTGGTCCAACCACAGGCGGCAGGGGTCTGGGGACAGGGGAGGCCGTAATGCGATCAGCAGACTGGCCATCTGGCTCGGGGACGGAGAAGAGTCCAGACTGGCTGTTTCTGCTGCCCGGTCCCAAGGGGCCCTGTGTCGCAAGAGACAGACTGCCAGATGGACAGGCACTGGCCTGGGTCTGGGAGGAAGCCAGTGGGTCCCAGCAGTCAGAGCTGACCAACTTTCAGACATGGAGGGGTGGCGGGAAGAAGGCATAGGGAGCAAAGCCAGGCCTCCCAGAGGGCAGAGAGACAGAACTATAGGATGGGAAAGCCGCAATTCCCTGGCCAGGCTCAGAGCCTGGCTCTCCAGGTAGGCCCAGCCCCTCTCAGCTCCAGGCCTCCAGGCTACTGGCCAGCCACAAACAGGGCCCCCTCCCGGGGAAAGGCAAACACATCTCCCCTGGCACCTTCTCAGACATGCATGCAAAACTAATTAACATGGGGAGACATGCGAGCAGCCGGCCAGCTCCACACCCTCGAGTCCACGCAAACAAGGCGAGCCCTTGTCCAGGGGACGTGCACAAAGCTTTGTTGCTAATTTAGGCATCTGTCTCTGTCTGGTCTGGTCCTCCTGCCTGCGCTGGGGTTTTTCCCAGCCCCTTGGACAATGCTGGGAACAGGCCCACCGATCCCTTATTCAAATCACACCCGGGACAATGAGCTCATTGTGCAGGCCACAGAAAAGGGGATGCTGGGGGGTGGGAGTGAATAACGGGGCATCAGGGAGTAGAGAAGGGTGGGGGGTGTACAGAAAATGGGAACCCAGGAAAGTGTTTACTAACACAGCCCCTGCAGCTGCCTTGGGCCCCTTGCCCTCTTCCAACCTGGCTTGGAGCTGGGGGGAAGTGCTGGGACTCAGAGGTGGGGGGCCCCAGAGTAGAAGGCTCGAACCTTCATTTTATTGACCTCTCCCACCTTCAACAGTTTATAGCTACCTCTGCACATCTAAGGCCAGGCACATTTTTTAATAGGGTGGTTTGGGGGCTTGTTTTATTCTTACTTCAGGCCTAAATGTGCAGATCCCAACTGCAGAAGAGGAGACAAGGCTGAGGGAAGAGATGTTGGCGGCTGTGTAGGGTGGGACCTGCTGTCTCGGCCATTGTCTTCAAGCAACGTTTCATGTTCTCCTCCTTTCCAGCTAATAAATTAGAGAGGAGACGGTGAGCTGCGAAGGGAGAGGCTCCCCATGGATGGCGGCAGAGGGCTAGAAGGCAAGTCTGGGAGCTCACAGCAGATGGGGCTCACCCAGCCCAGCGGCTGCTCACACCACACCTGGTCAGACACTCGCATGCAGCCCTACACAATGAGCAGTATGGAAAAAAATCCACAAACACACATACACACACACACACACACACACACACACACACACACATACACACACACACGCATCTCCTGAGGTCCCTGAGGACAGCGGGCTTTGAAATGCCCTCCCCCTTTACTGCCACCTCCCCCAGCTCCTTGTTGCACTTGAGCACGCCTAGACAAGCCGACAGAAACAGACACACATAGCCTGACACTGACACACAGACACACACAAAAACACACACACACACATATCCAGAGGCAGCCCCAGACACACACACTGACAATGGTGTAATGAATGCGGGAGGGCGAGAACATTCAGTCAAAAGCCCATACCCTGGCTGCCCAGCACCGGGATGGCTAAAAGGTTATGGAGAGGCTGTGAACTGGCTCTCCCAACAACCTCCTCCCCAAGGCTCCCAGGACTGCTGCCGGTGACACAGGAGGTGAAGTAAAATACCGTTTCAGGCATCCAGATAGAAGCAAATTCCTCCAGAGACAGAAAAGTTTGGAACTGGTCTCAGCCCTTAGTCAGTATTGGCTGAACTGTCTGGAATTTTTTTTATAACCAAAGAAAGGGTGCTCAAAACTCATCTGAAGTATCCTGCATTTTGAGATGATATACCTTGAAGCTGGGGCAAAGTGGAGCCTTGCTAGGATAGTTTCCTACTGCAGTACAATCCACAGGTTACAGTGATTCCTTCCTGCTGTTAAGAAAAAAATTCTGTAAAGGGTATCATAGGATGAAGAGGAACACAAATGGTTAAAGTATCAGAAATTCTTTAAAATGTGTTTCTGGGGATCCCTCTACCATCCCAGAGGAATGGAACTATAGTAGGTTGAACCATAAGAAATTGTCAATATTTGACTATTTTTCATCAACAAGAAAGAAATTTCATATGGGTCAACCTAGTAGGTGCTGATTCCAAGAACCACCAAGGATATTTTCCCCTTTTAAATTAAATTACATTTTTTTAAGAGACAGGGGTCTCATTCTGTCACCCAGGCTGGAGTGCAGTGGCGTGATCACAGCTCACTGCAGCCTGGAACCCCTGGGCTCAAGTGATCCTCCAGCCTCAGCCTCCCGAATAGCTGTGACTGCAGGTGTGCCATCATACCTAATATTTTCCCTTTTTAAATTGTCCTTCCCAAACTGGGTTATTTTCTCCCTGAAGTAGAAAAAAAATAACAGTATTCTAAAACCTAAATCTACCTTGGACCATCCATCTACAGCCACATAAATACATCTTTCCAGCAGCTGGAAAGAACTGCAAACACACATGTGCAGCCCAATGCCCATGTCAGGAAGGGACCCACCTTCGGACTCCCGCCACCAGGGCTTCTGCTTCTCTTTTTGCTGTCTTCTGACTCCAGAGCATGTCCTGGATGGGGACAGAGGAACATGAGAGGGAAAATAGAACTGGAAATTGGTCAACTGCACACCCGGCCTCTCTAGCACTGGACTCAGCATGTGCTCTGCCTTGGAAGAAGCATCTCCTGGGCAGCCTCATAACTGAAGCACATGCTGTCCACTGGCCGCCATATTCAAACCCAAGGCCAGACTCTGTGCATGCAGTATTCATCCAGCAAATCACCTCCAGGAGACCCAGGCAATGGAAGCCAAAGGGTGTGGACGCCACCCAGCGTAGGGAAGGCCTACTCATTGCCAGCATCTGGACATCCACTGGTCCTGTTGCTCACTGTCACAGAAGTCAGAGCACACCATGTCTTCCTGGGAAATCACCATCACCAATCTCTCTGGGGTTTCCTAAGGAAGGAAAGGTTGGAGGCTTCAGAAGCAGAGTCCAGCACTGCTCTGTGTCTCACCACCTGCTTCTCACCTGGCCACAGAGGAAAGCCTGTTCCATGTGTGCCCATCCTGCCCACCAGCAGCAGCTGCTGAGGGTGCACACTTCCCCTGAAAATGTAGCTAAGGACCTGAGGCTCTATTTAAAGATACAGAACCACCTTCTATACAGCCAGAAGTGGCAGAGTCCCTCTTATATCCTTGACAAATGCTATGTAATTTCTTTTTTCTTTTTTTTTTTTTTTTGAGATGGAGTCTCGCTCTGTCGCCCGGGCTGGAGTGCAGTGGCCGGTTCTCAGCTCACTGCAAGCTCTGCCTCCCCGGTTTACGCCATTCTCCTGCCTCAGCCTCCGAGTAGCTGGGACTACAGGCGCCCGCCACCTCGCCCGGCTAGTTTTTTGTATTTTTAGTAGAGATGGGGTTTCACCTTGTTAGCCAGGATGGTCTCGATCTCCTGACCTCATGATCCGCCCGTCTCGGCCTCCCAAAGTGCTGGGATTATAGGCTTGAGCCACCGCGCCCGGCCGCTATGTAATTTCTGAGAGCTTTATCTTACTAACATACACACACCAACGTCAACAAAACCGCCAAAATAGCAATAATAATAAGATGAAACTTATTGCCCTTCCCATTCCTGGAAGGCAAGAAAGAATGACAGAGGCTGCAATTTGGGCTTTAGGGCTAGTGAATTCATTTGCAGGACTAGGCCCAACCCAGGGGCTGTAAGAATTACTCCCCAAAACCTCAGCTGTATGAAGAGAGGCAGCTGGGTATCCCCCATTGCTAACTTATATACAGGCCCACTTGCCAAAAACTGTACTCAGGATCCAACCTGGGTGCAGGGTAGCATGAGAACCAGGGTACAATTCTAGCCTTGGTGCTCTGAACAGCATCTGATTTCTTCTGAGGAAGAAAAACCTACATGAATTCATCAAGATGTAATTTATTGTTTGATTACATTTAAGATGTTTCCTACCAATCTCAAAAGTAAATCTCGATAGATTACTGCTATTTTGATTTATAAAATCAAACTGCCTTTTAGTCTGGGTGTGGTGGCTCAGGCTGTAATCTTTTTGTTGTTGTTGTTGTTGTTGTTTTTGTTTTCTTGGTGAGACAGAGATTTACTCTTGTTGCCCAGGCTGGAGTGCAATGGCACGATCTCGGCTCATCGCATCCTCTGCCTCCCAGGTTTAAGCGATTCTCCTGCCTCAGCCTCCCAAGTAGCTGGGATTACAGGCATGTGCCACCACGCCGGCTAATTTTGTATTTTTAGTAGAGACGAGGTTTCACCGTGTTGCCCAGGCTGATCTTGAACTCCTGACCTCAGGTGATCCGCCCGCCTCTGCCTTCCAAAGTGTTGGGATTACAGGCGTGAGCCACTGTGCCCGGCTCATGCTATAATCTCAACACTCTGGGAGGCCCAGGTGGGAGGATCGCTTGATGCCAGGAGTTTGAGACCAGGCTGGGCAACAAAGAAAGACCCTGTCTCTACAAAATAAATTTTTTTATATATAAAATAAATATAAAGGTCTGGGTGTGGTGGCACATGCCTGTAGTCCCAGTTACTCTGGAGGCTGAGGCAGAATTGCTTGAGCCAGAAGTTCGAGGTTACAGTGAGCTATGATCAGGCCACTGTACTCCGGCGTGGCCGACACAGCAAGACCTTGTCTCAAAAAAAAAAAAAAAAAAGGTGTTTTTAAAATGAAGAAAGGGAAACTGAAATGTCACAATTCTATACAGAAACAATGGAATCTAGAGAATTACAGTTCTAGCTGAGGCTAAACGACAGCTTAAGGTCATAACGGGCAAAGCATGACATGGCCTCTGACGCTGTTCTCCCAGGCTCTTGGGACATGGAGAGGGGCAGGAAAGTCAATAAGCCACAAACTGATGATAACTGTCAGACCCGGAGTGCCTGCTAATCTAGCACACCACCTCTGCTAGCCTGGCCTTCCAGCTCTAGACGGATATATGCCTTTCCACATCACACAAGCGAAAGTGCTGGGCCAGGGACTGTGGTTTCCTTCTCTGTATCCCCAGGGCCTTGCCCAGAGGCTGACACATAATGTGTGGTCAATAGACACTGAATGAATAAATGAGTGTGGTAAGAAAAAACACAGTGTGGCATGGGAAGACTTCCAGTTTCAGAGCCCCGCAGTTCCCTTGCAAAGTGGGAAATGGCTCCACAGCACATCCCTGGGGCTGCTGACGTCCAGGCCAGGTACCATAAGAGGTGAGTGGCACAGGGTGGGTGTGGCTGCTTAGCTCAGGTTGGCCCGGGCAGCACAAGGCCTGATAGCCTCCAATGCCCACCAGTCTTGCACATGGTGACCAAACCAATTCTCTTAGCCTGCTCCCTACCTCGTCATTCTTATCCTCCACCATCTGACCTGACCTATATCCAAATCTCAGGCCCAGTAGAGCAGGAATCCTCCTCCTGCTTCATCTCCACAAAAAAAGGCCCTAGTCGAAGAGTTCTCCCCATTGGCAGGGATGCTGTCTTGCCCTCTCGACAGCCTAGAAGACCTGTTTGGGCACAGTGAGGCTTCTCCACCCCAATCTAATTCCTCTTCTCTTAACTCCCAAGGACAGAGACAAAACATCAAAACACTCTGCTCCTTGGATGTGTGCCACCTTAGGCTGGTAATAGCTAGTTTCTCTGCTCCTAGAGGTCAGGAGTTCTCCCTGCACTGCAGAGCTTATGGCTGGTCTGTAAACACCACAGCTTATTGTAGAGTGACTAACAGAGAGCTGACCCTGGTCCCTTGCTGGCCACCTTACCTGGCCTTCACTCGTGACAGACCAGCAAGATGGGGGATGCATCTTGAGTGTCACAAGGTAAGTATTACTATTCCCAATTTTGCAGATGGGAAAACTGGCTCAGATGAAGAGGGGAAGGAGTGTCCTGTGGGCTCTGAATTAGATCAGACCAACCCCTCCACCTGGATACCCACTGGGCCACACTGCCTCTGCCTTACACCACCATGGTCTCGGAGTCTGTCACCCACAGTAGAAGAGAGAACAGTGAACTCGATACTGGGTAAAAGAAGTTGCACATTCAAAGGGAAGGGTGGCTATAAACTTGAGACTTGTTTCTTTACTCCCCTTTTCCCCAGCACTCATCAAGGAGGTAACATGCCTTCAGAGGCATCTGCCACCTCTCCTAACCTAAGGAGACAGTAGGAGCTATGGTGCAGAACTGGGCAGATAGGAGGAAGGCTTGACATTCTCTGCTTAAGGACAAGATGAGATGGGACAGAGGATGTGGGCCCCCTTCCCTCCTCCAGAAGACCATGGGTGCTGCATCGGGGGATACAACATTGCAAAAAGCAAAAGGCCAGCCTCATCCTGAGCAGCCACAGTCCCTTGGCACTGTAGGCAGACTGGTAGGCTTGGGCCAACCCCCTAATTTTACAGACTGAGGCACAGCAGGGATATGGAGCACACAATTAGGAGATAAATCCGGACTGGGTGGTATGCTGCTCACCCCTCTAGCACTGTACCAAGGCTCCCAGGGACCCAGCATGGAGCCCTCTCATCTTGATTCTCCAGGTGTACTGCCAGCCCCAAGCAGGAGACACTGCAGAGGCATCCTTTGGCAACCCAAATGAACTCAAGCTGCTTCCCAAAGCCCAGGCTGATTCTTTGGGAGACAAGGACTCACTGGGGGCTGATAGTCCCTCCTATGCAAGGGCTATAGCTCCTGTAACACACCCCACGCAGTCACCCAAATGGCATTTGGCTTAGAAAAGAAGGGGAAATCCCTGGTCCAATTTACTATTCTTTTTTCTCCCCAAGAGACAGCCCTCAAAGGAGATATAATATACAAAGCATTAGCACAGAACCTGGCACAGAGTAAGTGCTCAGTAAATGGTTCCTGTCCCCATGATCATGACTCATTATGACTTCCTCGATGCCCATTTCTCACCTCCCAGGTTCATGTGAGGAGCCTTCTTTTTATAAATTCAAGGCTTAGTGGAGCTGGAAGACCTTTAACCCAGTCCAGGGTTTCCAGGCAGGAAACTGGAGTTTCTGAGGGAGAAAGGGGGCTGGAGGCAAGCCCAGACCCACAGCCAGGGGTCCTCCAAGGGGAGAAAGCTAACTGAGGCCCCTCTGCCCTTTGACAGCAGTATGAGCCCAGCACCTCCCCGGAAAATCTCTCTGAGGCCCTGAGGCTTGGCAGGGAGCCAGGGCAGGAGGCCTCTCCAAGAAGATGCTGGCTCTGAGCCAAGACGCATCCCAGAAGCTCCAGCTCAGGGAGAGCAGCAGAGGCTGAGGGGAGGAGGGGCAGCCAGGAGAGGGGTGACAAGGAGCCCTCGGGCCAAAGGAAACAAACCTGCTGAAAGTGGGTTTGGCACGAACCTGGGATGCATGGCTGCCTTCCCGTGCCCTGTGGTTTCTGCACATCTGGGAGACTATGAAATCACTGCTAGGGATGGGGGAAAGAGGACGATCCTCCTGTTATCTACAGCTGTGCCCATTCAAACTCTACTGGGGCACTGCTAAACCTTCATCCAAAGATTCTTCTGGGGTTTACCTATTGGCTGCCTTGTCCCCACCTTAAATGCTGAAAATCCAATGTTGCCTACAGATTCAAGCCACGACTTCTGCCTCCAAGGACTGAGGGGTAATCTCCAATTAAAGGGCCGTACTAGGCACTCCTAAAAGCCCCTTAAGGCCCGAGGCTCTCTATGTGCCTCTTCTCTAGCTTTTCCATGGACCTCTATGCACAGAGCCCTGTGTGGCCACAAGCCTCCTGGGGGAGATCAGGATTAGTTACAAAGCACTGGGGATGGAAGAGGTCTTGAGCCTCTAGTGTAGACCTCACTGTCCATTGAAAATACGTCACTTCCAAGCATAATTTTAAATGTTTCAGAAGCTTCATTAAAAAGTAAGAATGAACATGTCATTTTAACAATATATTGTACTTAACCCAACATTATCATTTCAACATGCCACGTTGACCACATTTCATGAGATCAACAGCATGGGTGTCTAGTGGTTATCATACAGGACAGCACAGCTCTGGACAACAGCAACCTCTCCCCATTTTCAGACGAGGATGAGAATGTGGTCCAAGTATCTAAGAAAAGGGCAAGAGGATAGAAAGGGAAGCCCCAGCTGTGCCCATCAGCCTTTCTCTTCAGTTTCCAAATACACAGTCATGGCCTATGAAATAGATAATTTTATGATCAATCAAATTCAGGGAGACTACAACATAAACCTATTTTGAAGCAGACAACCCAGAGAGGAGCAGAAATGAATATACTTGACATTACAAGGCTAAGGAACAAAGACCAACAGGAAGACACAAGAGGGAGGCTCTGGGAGACCTCTGCATTAGATGCCAGTCTTGCTAAGGACCTCTGTTTGTACAATCTCTGCTCAGGGCTACCTGGCTCCTATGGTGTGTAAATACTCCAGCACTGGGTCTGGTGAATTTTCTACCATGTATCCCTGTAGGAACTACCCACAAAAGCTCCTCTCTGCTTTAGAAGGCAAGAACAAGTCGTGCATTTACCCAGTGCTTCTAGTCTTCTTACTCCGAGTCGCCATGCCAACACACAGTCATAATTACCGAGGAACGCGTCAATAGTGGCAGCATTGACAAAGACACTATATCAGGGCCTGTAAGCTAAGCAAGGTCAGGCTCCTCGAAGCCCCCCAGCTTCCTGCCCACTTCCTTTATTCCACTCTGATCCATTTCTTTCTCTTCATTCTTTTTCTCCCACCCAGATGGTCTCTGATTATATTTTCTCTGTAGAGAAAGGAACTACAGCTCAGCATATAAAACACTTTTATAGCAATTGGGAGACAGGTTCTCCTTGGAGTCCTGATTTTAACTTGTGGGAAAAGTCCCTTTAACATCCAGGCCTCAGTTATTTTGCCGTGAATGGGGAGAATATTTTAGATATTGCCTATTCAGCAGATGGGTGGCTGCATTTAATTCGCCTTCTAAATTCAGGGCTGATTTGTGTTATCTAGTCAACTCTAAGATCATCTTTCTGATCTGCACCACAGGTACCAGAAGCTCAGGGAAACAAAGACGGTTCAGATCAGAGAGGGAGCTGGTTTTAACACCTCAAGAACAGCAGGGCTTGTATTTCTCCCCAGGAAAGGCAAAAATCTCAAAAAAGGAGCCAGGAGCAGCTGAATGGTGGGCTCTATCAGATTATAAAAAGACAAGTGGGATGGATGAGAACTATCAGGCTAAATGACAAGCATCCTGAGGCCCCCAGTGAAACAGGACATGCACCCATTTAAAATGAGAGGTCAGAAAAAGAAGGCAGACAGCCATCACCAGAGCCCTATGCAACAGCGCCCCAATTTCAGAACACCCAGTGCACCAACATCTGAACTTACAAAGGAGATAAATTGGAGGTTGATGATTAGCATCACAAAATGATTATTCCCTTTGTAAAAGGCTTCACTGCAGGACTGCTTTAAATAGTGCATTTAAACCATGATCTGATTTGCTAAATTCGATTTATACACATCTACTGCCTAAGCTGGCGTGCGGCTGTATTTACATGTCTTCCCTTGGCACAGAGGAGGGGAGAAGCCAGCCATTATTTGGGGCCTTTAATCCTTGTAGACAGTAACTAATCTGAGAAGCTGAACCCTGTTTTTCTTCCACAGCTGGGGCTTTAGCTGCAAACCAGCCCTAGTCACCTACCCTGCTTTGTTCATGCAGATTCTACCCAAAGACGACAGAATTTGGCCAGGATCTGTTGGAGCCTTTCCGCCAACAGGGACTCCCATCAAGAAGCACAACCCTCCCCACACCCAGGGGTGACACCTTTCCAGCCTAGAATTCCAGAGAATCTGGTCTGTTGCAGGTCACTAAATTTATTCAGCACCTACAGTTATCATGCCAGGGATTCAAATGCTACCTTTTGGGAGCCATGGAAATTTACTAATCTCAGTCACATTCTGTGATTCGTACTTAAGCCGTGGGAATTAAACCTGAGCAAGTACAGAAAGGCTGTCTCTCCACCCAAAGAGGACAAAAAAATGAGTCAGCCAGGTCTCATGGCCACTGTGCTGGTGGGGAAACCTCCCTTAGTTCACCTAAAGGGACTTGCAGGTGTTACTGACAACATAGTCCCCCAAGAGACAAATGACTCTTTCCTATAAGGTCCAATAATGTGATGGGGCAGAATAGGATGACTGACAAAAGGGAAAACACACTACCCACCTCGTACCACTTGCCAGGAGAGAGACCTAGGGAATTAAGGATCAGGAACCTAACATTAAAAAAATAAAGGCCCCCTAGAAAACTGAAGTCAGGGACTTCCCCTCTACCACCACCCCCATCCCCTCATTATCAGAGGTTTTAGCCCCACTCAATTATCAAATATTTAGAGACACCCACAATGATGAGTCCAGCCCAGCACTAGGAACTGGGGGAAAAGAAAGGAACAAGGCAGCATCCAGGTCTGAGCAATTTATAGTGAGGAATGGAGTCGCTAGACCACAATGAAACTGTCTCCAAGTTGAGAAGCCCACTAAAGCCTGGTCATGAGAGGATGGGAACTGGACTGGGAGTCAGGACCTGGGTCTCAGTCCTCACTGTACTAGCTAATTTTGTGACCCTGGTGAAAATCACTTAACCTCTCTGGACCTGGTTCCTCATCAGTGACATGAGCAGTTGACCTACATAACCAGTAAGCTTTACATTTTCTATAAGTCTCATGCAGGAAAAACGTTCATCTCTCTAAATTCCTGATGAGTTTCATTTTAAAAACAAGGTTATCACCATCATGTTTTCTTTTCGTGGCTGCCAGGAAGCTCAGAACAATCACATTATTCAGTCACACAATCTGAGGCCAGGGCTTTAGACTGGGAGGTTGGGGGATGACAGGAGAGCCCTCACTTGTGAGGCAGGGCTGTGTGGGGATGGGGACTTGGATTCAGGAGAGGCTTGGTGCTTATTTGAAAGACAAAACCACAACGGTGATGAATCCCTGTGTTCCTGTGTATGTGCAGAGATAGGTTGGGAACGCAGGCCTTGGGGCAGATAGCCCTGAGTCCACAACCGGCTCTACCACATCCTAGCTATGGCAAAAGACACAAATAGTGAATCATCACCCTGTCTGTCAAGGTGAGGTCGAATTCTCTTGAAGCTGTTAGCAATAGCCCTGGCACAAAGTGGGACTCCAAAGACACAAACTAGTATTACTGAAGTTTCTTGGTCACTCTGCATATAAATGCACACATCTGGGATCTGCTTCAAGGCAGCGGTGGATCAATGCGGAAAGCTAGAAAAACAGTGATTGTGCTTAAATTATTCACGAGGGTAGGATAGGGGCAAAGGAAGCAGAAGGCAGAAGGCCCCCCTCTTAGGCCTGGAGGGGGCAAGCTCAAACGTGCAGCTCCAATGCCCGGCCCGCTTCATCCGCATCTGACCCGCAGCCTGCCCTGGGATGGTGTGAATGGAGCCTCCAGGCCGGTCCTCAGCCCCAGCCACACGGACCATGAAGGCCCTCGCCAGCTACCGTCCGGGTTTCGAGGCCCACGGCTCCCTGGCCCGTGGCTATCCTTGCACTTGGGACCACACTCAGCCCCAGGAGGGCGGCCTCGGCCCGCTCGCCATGTCGGGCTTCGCGGTTCCAAGAAAACGCGGGCGTTAGCCACGCACCTAGCACTCCTCGAAAATAATCAAAGAGCTCGAAGCGCTCTCGCTTGCAGACTCCAAAATAACGCCATTGTTCCCCACGCGGGGAAGGCCGTTTCCGCCCCTGCCCGGGTTGGGCAGCCCAGTGAGGAGGGCTCTTACCGGACGCCTTTCTCCCCAGCAGCCACGACACGCACAGCCGGGCTCGGCGGCTGCGGCTCCGGGGACCGGGCAGCCGCGACGGAGGATCCGGCTGGCTCTGGGCAGGAATACGGCAGCCATTCGCTCCTCTAGGCCTCGGGGTAATGAATAACGGGGCATCTGTCTGGGGCGAGCGGGCAGGGCGCGCTGGACGCGCGTTCAGCTTCGGTGGGCCGCGCGGCTGGGGCGAGTGTGAGGAGGGGATCGGCGGGACCTTGGCGTGGTGACCTCCCGGGTGCCCACGCAGCCATCTTGCCGCCCCTCTTCGCGCTCTCAAAATGGCCTCCCGGGTCCGCGGCGCGGGCCGAGGGGAAACAGCCGCTGGCCTGCCGGCGCCCTTCCTTCCTGCCTCCCCAGCCCCGGGCGTCCAGTGGGCGCGCGCCCCCAGCGCCCGCACTCTGGGGCCTGCCACGACCTTCCCGGCCTGATGCCAGCTCTGGGCTGCGGGCGCTTCGGGTTGCGAAGGCCGTAGGCCCAGGCGGTGCCCTGGCATAGACAAGGTGTGAATGCTTGGAAAGGATTCTTTGCTTAGGCTCTTGCCGTACCGCGGCTTCCGAGTTTGTGCCTCTTTTCCCAGTTTCCCTAGCTCTGGGTGGGCAGCGCGGGTCCAGGCCCTGAGCTCCGCGGGGGCCGGCCTGATCCTGCGCAGGCGGGAAGCAGCCACGCCACTCCCAGCTAAGGCTCTAGCAACCGAGCGCCTCAGGCTCCCGCGAACTGCGGGTGTCCAAGAAGCCGCCTCCGGTGCTAGAACCGCCAGAGCCGCCATTTACTTTGCGCCCACTGTGTGCTACACGCCGTGCTCTGCCAAATTATGTCATAGAGCACAACAAGCCAGCAGGTGTATGGTTAAAGCCATTTCACAGGTTGAGGGTGAGGGATGACATTGGATCCGGGCCTAGGGAGGAGGGGAGTAGTCTTGCTGGTGACCCAGGTAAAAACATAGGCGCACTACCAACCTGATCCTGGAATTTCCCAACCTCCCAACCCGCAGCCCACTCTCTGAGACATCTGGGGCGGAGTGCGGGTGCGGGCAGCCAGCTCCTCCTCCCACTCCCTGGCTCTGGTCGCTCACCTCTCCTCCGGTGGGCCCTCCTACTAGTAAGTGCTGCTAGCTGCTGGCGAGTTCGTGACTGCGAAGAGGGCGCTGATCGCAGGCGGGAACCGCGCCAAGGAGGGAGGCACCACCAGGGGAGTAACTGTAAAACAGAGCCGAGATATCAGGCACCCCCCACGACCGCCCAGAAACATGCCGGGCCTTCTTGAAGGTGCACTCAGGGTCGCCTAGCGTTGGCCTGGGGGCGGAGACACACGCGTCCTCAGGTCACAACCACAGCCTGAGGAGGTTGCTGGTCACTGGTGGCGCCTCAACCATGCCCTCTCAGGACGCAGGAAAGAAATCGGGTGGGGGCACCGGCTAAGGGGGTTGGGGGTCTCTGGCTGTTCCGTCTCACCCGGAGCTCCTTACCCGCCAGCTAGCCACGCTTCCAGTCATCCGCTTGGCTACCGCAGGGGCAGGCGAGGGGAGCGACCCTCTGCCTGCGCGGAGCTGGAGTTCCGGAAATGGAGAACCATGAGGTTCTCACCTGCGACCCAGACAGCACACCGTGGAAAGCCTGCCCGAGACCACCTCGGGACAACCCTTGCTGCTCCGGACAGCGCCACTCGTGAATCCTGAGATTCGGAACCTTCCAGAGCTGGAACCCCAGACCATTTTCGGAAGGCGCCAACTGTTAGAAATGTCATACCCCAAGCTAACGCGGGCCTCCCGGCAGCACCCCCTTGGCTCCCAGCCCCAGCCGTCTTGGCAACGCAAGTCAGTCCAGATCCTGCTCCCTTCAAATCTCTAAAGACATTTATGTGTCCCCCTCCCCAGGCAGCCAAGCTGGGAACTTTACACCCATGTGCAACCCCGCTCCACAAGCCGTTTTTTGGGGTGCCGATTCTCCCACTTCAGACCCAGTGTGTATGGCATGCCCTGGGGGAGGAAGGCAGCCCGTCATCCGTCCTTCTATGCGATTTGGGGTATCTATTAGGGTGTTCACTGTCTCCAGCAGGTGGAATTTCAAACTTCAGATCCAGACTTTATATGCATCCCTTGCCCCAGCCTGGAAAAAAGAGCTACCATTTGCTCAGTGCCCACTGTATGCCAGGCACTTTATTTGTATATTTTACTTAATTCTCACATAACCCTTGGAGGTATGGGTACTATTGTCCCCATTTCACCCAGAGATGCCTGTGACTTGTCAAGGATACAGAGTTGTAAAGTCCAAAGCATGCAAAAGAACTCTGTCCCACAGGCATGGGCATGTCTCCAGTCCCCAGCTGCTGCCCTTCTGGAATCTGGACTGCCAGTTTATTAACCTGGTCCTGGATAGTCCTGGATCTTCCACCCTAGTGCCTCAAATCAGGAATTGTCACCTTCAGAGGCAGAATAGGCCACAGAGGCAAGCCAGTCCTCCTGCTCTCCCCATGACCAGTGATGGGGAATTTCTGCAGCCCTTCTGGACACCCCAGAAGCATTTCCACCCCTCTTTAGTGTAGGTCCAGAACCTTGAGGGAATCTGGTGAAGTGTCACACTGTCCAATAATTCACTCCCAATTTTTAAAATCCTAGTCTACACTGTCAAAGAAGTGGGTGAACTCTCATTATCAGGATAATTCAAGCAGAAGAGAATGAGATGCATTGTCAGGGAGGGCTTGGCATTTTTACACACAAGCCCAGTGTAGACCTGAGGAGACTCAGGAGCTAAAGAAAGCATTTTGAGGAAACGCTCCTCTCTTGAGTTCCTCACAAGGGATTTCATCCCTTCATTTCAATAGAGGAACTGATATTCAGGCAGGAAACCCTAGCTTTCCCAACCTCCATTCCGAGAGGTGCTTTTTCTTTAAATGATGTTAATGTGACGTTGTTTCTTCTTTTTCTTTTTCTTTTTTTTTTTTTTTTTTTTTGAGACGGAGTCTTGCTCTGTCGCCCGGGCTGGAGTGCAGTGGCCAGATCTCCGCTCACTGCAAGCTCCGCCTCCCGGGTTTACGCCATTCTCCAGCCTCAGCCTCCCGAGTAGCTGGGACTACAGGCGCCCGCCACCTCGCCCGGCTAGTTTTTGTATTTTTTAGTAGAGACGGGGTTTCACCGTGTTAGCCAGGATGGTCTCGATCTCCTGACCTTGTGATCCGCCTGTCTCGGCCTCCCAAAGTGCTGGGATTACAGCCTTGAGCCACCGCGCCCAGCCTGTTTCTTCTTTTTCAATGAAACCTCTGTAAGAGACAACTTTCATTAAAGAAAAAATTATGTCCATTGGGCCTGAGGTGAAAGGAATAAAAAGCAAAAGTGAAGGAAAAAAAATAGTTTTTTGTTTTTTTTTTTTTTTTTTTTTTTTTTTTTTTTTTTTTTAGAAGAGGGCCAAGGACACAGTCCCTACCTGTAGGCTGCCTGAGATGGCAAAGATGGCAGCTGTAGTTGAGATGGGTGGGTACCATCAGACTTGGGAGACATCAGGACTGGGGGTAATGGAAAGGACAAGGGTCTGAAGCCACAGTCTCCAGAGGGCAGAGGAGAGAGGTCTTTCATAAAACAAACTCAGGTCAATGATGTAAGTCCAGCCTACCCAGGAGGGTGCCCATGGTGGCCAAATCCCTTTCCAACTCCATCTTCCAACAAAAGAGAGAAGGCCTGAGAAATACCACCCAGTGCAGTTCTGCAATACCCAAAGAGCCAGGATTTGACCAGAGATAGAGAAAAGCAGCTCCACTCATAGTACCCCCTAATTCATGGAGGGCGGGGCATGGGGGACAAAAACTAGGTTGCAAACTGAGGGGGGTTGGAACGGTGAGGCTGACCAGTGAGGGGCTCCAGTGTCTGTGCAGATGGAAGCTGAAAGGAAGTTCTAATTAGCACAAAGCCGGCACCTTCCATTAATAGCTCACCATTGCTCCTGGATGCCGCTGAAGGCAGCCAAGTTGGAACGCGTGAGGCTCACCTGTCCCCAGCTCATTAACAGACCTCCGGTGAGAACAGGATTCTCCTGGAGGACGACCAGCCCACACCAGCTCCCCCAACCAAAAAAAAAAAAAAAAAAAAATCTAATGACAGGTTTGACTTCCGGGCCCATACAAGGGGACAGGGTTTTTTTTTTGTTTTTTGTTTTTTTGTTTGTTTGTTTGTTTGTTTGTTTTTAAGACAGAGTCTTGCTCTGTCGCCCGGGCTGGAGTGCAGTGGCCAGATCTCAGCTCACTGCAAGCTCCGCCTCCTGGGTTCACGCCATTCTCCTGCCTCAGCCTCCGGAGTAGCTGGGACTACAGGCGCCCGCTACCTCGCCCGGCTAGTTTTTTGTATTTTTAGTAGAGACGGGGTTTCACCGTGTTAGCCAGGATGGTCTCGATCTCCTGACCTTGTGATCCGCCTGCCTCAGCCTCCCAAAGTGCTGGGATTACAGGCTTGAGCCACCATGCCCGGCTGTAGGGGACAGTGTTTAACACAAGTCCAGTGCTCCTGGACACACGGTCAACCAGGCCTCCCTGGACAGTGCTCCCTCCAGACTCGAAATAAATTCATTTTTAAAAGCCCTGGCATACATTCCATTTATATGAAACTCTGGATAGGTAAAACTAATCTATGGTAAGAGACATTGGAATGGGGACTGGCAGGGATTGACTGCTGAGAGGTAGGAAAGAAGTTTTTGGAATGAAGGAAATGAGATTTATCTTGGGTGTTGGGTACATGGGTATAAATGCATTTGTCAGAACCCACAGAACTGTACACCTATGATCTGTTTCTAGATGTAAATTATACCTCTATTAATATATGTGCGTGTATATGTATGTGCATCTATATCACACACATATCCATACAAAGGTCTCGGCCCCTGACTGTTTTCCCCATAGCCTGTGATCTCGTTGATGTGAAGGTTCACACCCTTTTCAAGGGTCACAGTGGAAAAAGAGGCCAGAGCAGATGGGGAAATGGGGCTGTGCACATCTCACAAACACGTGGCCAGGGCCGGGTGGGGAAGAGGAATGTCTGAATTGAATCCATTAGCTGCAGAAAACTTCAGAAAAGAAGTAAGGCCCTTTATAAAAACAAAGCCCACTCCTTAATCCCAAAGGCAATCCTCTCCCCTACTCCCATGGCCATTCCTCAGTAAACAAAGAAATCCCTCCTTCCACATCCACACCTCAATATTCATTATGGGCTGACGTTAAAGGCTGCATTCCAGCCTCCTAGAGTGCCCTAATGACTGGAAACCCAAGGGCAGATGACTGAGGGCTCTCTCTGTCTCTCTCTCTCCCCCCACTCCATTCTCTCCCCATCTCCTCTGCCCATCCCATGGCAGTCTGTAGCAGTGTTCTTTCTTTGCTTCTCCCACTTTCTTTCTTCAAATTAGTGAATAAGCAAACCAAGCAAATCAAGGCAAAGACATCACTAACTCTACTTTGTTCATTTATTTTGACAAGTGCAGTTTAATTTTAATTATTTATGGTAATACTTCATAGTAGGCGAGTAAATGTGCCAGGGTATATTTGGTAACATTAATGAAGTCTGCCTAATAGGAACCTTCACTCCAGCACCCCGCCTGGAGAACTGCTTGCTGGAGAAGTGGGGTGAGACCACTGGTCTGTGGTAGGGTTTGCAATTTTTTGTGGGGGTGGGGAGGTGGGGAACTTAATGGGTTTGAGGATTAGCGAAGGGAAAATTAACCCGATTCTAGAGAAGAAGCAAATACGTAAGCCCATAATCATGTGTCGATGTGGATTGTGTGTATTTAAACACCGAGAGAGCACACTTTGTGATAAGGAGGCCCAGGCGTGCACACATGCCACATGCATATTTACACATGAATCTCAAATGTGCAAATCAGCAGAGGCCCAAAGAAATTAGGCTCTGGGCAATTAAAAATTGAAATAAAAATGGAAAATGTGATACACAGAGTTCTATATCTTTTCAAAGTGCCTTTCTCCTATTTATATGCGTCAAGTGGGCAAACACGGTGAAAAATTTGGATGATAATAAAAAAGGTAGGGGGTTTCTTCAGCCTGTGATCACATAGGAATGCTCCCATCAACACACAATGAACCATGAAACACTGGTCTCAGTCAATGCAACGTTGTTATTTTAAATGGGGCTGATGATTTATAGCACCCCACCCTGCCTTCAACCTTAACATAACTGATTGTTAATATAAGCATATGATTTGATATATAGACCATGTATACATATATATATGCACACATAGAATGGGTATATTACATATACGAATGTGCAATCATTTTGTCCAAACACATAGGTAACTGGTACACCTTAAGATATATGCTTCAAGGCATTTATATTAAAATTATCTATAATGATGATAGATTTAAGTCATAACATAATACTGGACTTTTGAGAATAGAAATATTTGACTTTTTTTTTTAAGTACCAAGGGCTTCCTGTTTCTCATCTCTGCTTTGTTTGTCCATGCCCAGGGTAGTGTAAGGACATTTCAAGAGACAGAAGTGGGTTATTACTTTGAGACCAACTGCATACCTGCCTCAGGATAGAGTCCAGGATGCCCCCAGAATATAAAAGCCTGGGTTTAGTCCAGCTCCTGGGGCAAGAAATATTAAACCTGGCCATTGCTGGCTTCTTTTACTGGATGATTCCACTTGAGAAAATGGGGCCTCTCCACCACTAAGGTATGCCAAAGGAGGAGGCCCCTTTCTTGGCACAGCCACGTGTAGGAGAAGGTTAGGAATATATCCAACTGACTCTCGAGTACCTGACAGGCCATAAATGCAGGTGCTCCTGGAAGTGGCCTCACAACAGCTTCCTACCCTCTCCAACCAGAGGGCTGTCTTGGCCATGAGAGCAGGGTCATCAGCTGAAGGCACCTCACTCCCAGGTTTCTTGCCTGGCCCCAAGCTCCTTGAACCCTTCTCCTTAAAGCCGTGGCCTGGCTCTGGCGTGGGAAAGGCGGTTTGGAGCTTTTCACAAATCCAGTATCCCCTTGAACCAAAACCAATTAGCCCGGCCCAAGGTCCTGTCATTGAGGCCCTGGCCCTCTTTTCAAACCCCTGCAGCTCAATTGCGGTGAGGGGCTGGCCAGTGAATGCCAGGACCACTTAAAGTGGTGCTTAAGCCAGACCAGTCTTGAAGGAAGGAGCCAGAGCTTTAGGAGCTGCAGCGCCCCATTCTCAGAGCCACTGACCAAGGTTTTGTTCCAGCCACAGCCCCCACCCTGGCTCTATTTTTAAAAATCCTCCCCTCCTCTGCCAGCTGTCTGGAGAAGAGATGAAAAGCTGGCTCTAGGAAGCCACGAGACACCCAAACTTGGCTGCCCTGGACAGAAAGGACATCCTCAGGTTCTGAATCCTGACCCCAAAGGTCTTGCACTCCCCGCTAAGGGAGAAGGAGCTCTAACACTGAAAGAGCACCCAGTGTGCACTCAAGGTTTTCCATGCATGAGCCTGCACAGCAGCCCATCTTCTGGATGCAAAAACTAAGACCTAGGGAAAGCGACTTGTCTAAAATCACAGCACTTAACAGCAAGAAAATTGAGGGGCAAGCGTCTGGAGGCTCCTGAACACCACTGTCTTTGGCAGAGAGACAGAAGAGGATGCGAGACCAAGATAAGCCTTTATACCAGAGCTAGGTCCTGCGGGGGATGAGACGACCCGTGGAAGAGCCGCCTCAGAGCGAGCCCAGGCCCCTACCCAGGCGCCTTCCACAACATCCATTTGTCCCCCGCCTGACCCAGCTGAACTGACTGTAGGCAAAATGGGGTGAGAATGGGGACGAGGTGCCACGGCCTGCCTCCATCCGCCCCTCCCCCGCACCTGTCCCCACCTTCCCTTCACACCCATCCACGCGGAGTGAAGACTCTCCCTCTACGATGGGCAGCACCGCCCGGGCGCCCTAGCCGTAGCCATGGTGACGTGCATCCCACCCTAGGTCAGAGCTGATTGGTCACTCTATCCAGGCTGGTGGAGCGGGCAGCCAAAGTCAGGGCGGGATGGGGGAACTGGGGACACCCAGCCACACCGTACACGACAGATGCCAAGGGGGAAGGAAGGCCACTAAAATGGCGCCGCGGCCTCCAAAGGCCGCTGCTGTGGGTGCGCATACGCGGGTTGGAGAAATCCCAGCGGTTCTCCACCGCGCGGCCTCGCCTGGGCCCTGGAGGGCGCAGCCGTCCCGCCTGGGCTGTCCCGTGGATCCAGGCCAAGCGCTCCTTGCCCAGCCCGGACCCGGGCGCCCGAGTCAGCGAACAGGCCGGCTCGCCCCAGCTGGCCGAGCCCGATCCGCCGCGCGCTCGGGCCAGGCGAGCGCGGCGCGGCGGATTAGCCCTGAGCCCGAAGCCTCGAGGGCGCAGGGCGGGAGCATTTGGGGTGTGAGGGCGGGGCAGGCGGCGGCCGCGCCTCTAATCCCGGCGCTGCGTGTGGGAGCGGCCGGATCAGGGAATTAGCGCTGTAACTTCGGATTAGTAACGCTCGCTAAATGAGTGCCTAATTCCGACCCTTCATGCTTTTCAGCGTCGCGGCTGGGTCCTAGGAGGCCTCCTGGCCAGGCTCCCTCCGCGCTCTGGTCCCATTTCCCGGGAGGTCGGGCCGCGGCCAGCAGAGAACTCTCCGGCCTGTGGAGATCAGGTCTCAGGGCCGCGCCGCAGCCTCCTCTCGGCGGCGCATTTCTTTGACCTGGGCAGAGGCCCATGCAGTCCCACTGCGTTCGGAGTTGGGAGTTCGTGGACCAGAGAAAAGGAAGCCCCAGATGCCTCGCCCACCACGATGGCTGTCCTGATCGCTGCCCTGTCAGTGGCCTTCTGTGTGACCTTCCGCGAGCCACTGGGCCTTTTTACACCATTTCTAGGTGTAAAATGAAAGGAATGGGGTGAGGAGTATCCGAGATTCTCTAAGATTTTGGCTTCCAAGCTGCAGCAGATTCTCGGAATCTCCAAAGCCTTTTTGGATGAAGAAAGAGTAGCACAAACTCTGGAGACAAAAATGAAGCCCAAACGTGGGGACCCAGTGGCCAGAGGAGGCTTGGGGAAGGCCTTCCTGGGGCACAGGAATGGAGGAGAGGAGGGGCTGAGAAGGCCCCACACCCCTCTGGCTACTCCAGGTCCAGGCAGGCCTGAAGAAGTTGATGGGCCCAGACACTAATTTTGAGTCTGTGCCTTGGGCTTTAAGTGTCCAAGGGGGATTCGAACATTGCTCTATTAGGGGCAGGCATTCGTACCAGGAGGCCGAAATGGAATGGGTTGGCCTCTGGCCTCTCACCGAGGGCCATTTCGGGAAGGTGTGGGACGGGCTCCTGGAGATTAGAACTGGCGTGCTCATTGCCCTCCGCAGCCTTGCTGCCGCGATCTTTCTCTGAAGCGGGAGGTTTGCATCAACAGATTTTCGTAGAAAGCGGAAAAATGCCCCATTGCCCTCCCGCACAGACTCCTCCTTCATCGGACCCTCAACTTGGGTTTCAGCCCAGCCCAGATGGTATGGGACAGTGGTGTTTAAAAACAACACTCATCTGAACTGCGTAGACACTGCTGGGAAGGTGCAAAGTCACCCTGGCAAGTGAAGGATTAGTTCTTGCAACACAGCAAAGGGGTAGGGGTGGTGGGAGAGGAAGATCGAAGCCCGGGCACGGGGTTTGCCCACACCCGCTGGACGGTGAGGGAGGGAGGCAGGGAGTGCAGGGCAAGGGGGCAGGAAGCGCTGCTCCGGTTTCCTCCGAAATGAGGTCACCATCAGCACACAGGCTCCCAGGTGCGTTGGGAAGGGAGGGATGGCCCAAGGGATGCAGCCCATAGCCTCGTGAATCCCAAAACACTCTAGTCACCCTTCACCAGCCTCCTGTCAGAAAAAAAACGGACTGGCCTTTCAAAATGGAGGAGGGGTACAATGTGATTCAGAAAACCTTCTGTCCGTGATTATCTCTGAGGAGAACTGGGGACCGAAGTAGGAGGGCAGCTGACTTCCCCTGCCTGGTCTTTTGTTTGTATTTTTATTTAATTTTACTGTGAATGCTAACAGACTCACAGGGTTCACAATTCCAAGGTATACAGTGAATATCTCTCTCCACCGTCCACCTCAGCCACACAGTTCTTCTCCTTAGAGCCAAGGGGTTTTCCTTTTGTACTGTTTGAATTTTCACCATTTACACATATACCCTATTTTCAAAATACTTTTGTTAGGCAAAGAACAAAAAAGGCTTGCAAGAGTGAAGATGGAAAAAAATATTTCTATTTTTACAAGAGGGCTGGGCAAAGGCTGGGAGAAGAGGGGCCATGAAAATCACTGAGGGAGAGGCTCTGGGGAATGAAGTGAGCCAAGATTTACATAAGGTGGCCTGGGATCCAGCTCTGCCTTCTGAGCTGTGTGACCCTTAGGGAGTCACTTCAGATCCCCAGATCTGTTTCCTCTCATGTAAAAGGGTGAGGGGATGGCGGTCAGGGCTGGCTGGTGGTGCCAGTTCATTTCAGCCTGTCTGTCATAGCACTCACATACCCATATACTTAGAAAGCCCCCCTACCAATCAGGGAATCTGAGCCTACCTTTCTTCCTTTCTTCCCTGAAGCCGGGCAGTGTCCCTTCCTTGGTCTACAGCCACTGGTTGGGGAGCTTGGGAGGTTTCCCAAGCTGCAGGAGCCCTGAGCTTCAGGACAAGCCAAGGCATCAGGGTGAAAAGTGACCTGAAGGCAGATGAGAAACTCGAGAGGGACCCTAGCACTGTGTGGGGCCAGGACCCCCACGCACTGAGCAGGGGCAAGCCCCACTGCCTGAGCCCAGTTAAGAGGGGCTGGGAGCCTGAGTGGCCGGGTGTGCTGCATTGGGTTGCCATGGGAACGAATTCAGATTTCCCCCAATTGCTTTTTTATTTGCTAGACATTGTAATACATCTTATGTCGTGACTTCTTGGGGCAGGGAGGAGGGGGAACTCTGGGAGCTTGCCTGCACCTTAACCTTGCGGGAAGTTGGGGAGGCTCGGGCAGGAGCAGTCCAGTCGGGGCTGGTGTAGAGGTAGGGAAACTGAGCTCGGTTCCTCCCGCCTGCCGGCTCTTGGTTTGTATGCAGGGCAGGGCCGGCCCGTCGGGGAGGGAGGCCCCTGCCCTGGCCCCTTGCCATTGAGCGCACTCCCCGCCAGTTCTGCTCCGCTTCACGCTGCACACAGACCCCCCAACTGCACACAAAGGCAGCTGCCAGAGCCCGTGAAAAGTGATCAAATTATCAAGAACTTGACCTCACCGAGGGGCGAAGCTCCGGCAACCCCCCAGCCGTATGCTAATGGCGCTCAGGGGCTGACTCGTCGAATAATTCGATAAAGGCCGCATTGTTAGCGGCAGGGCAGCCCCCAGCCCACCCCATTCACTCCCTCCACCCACCCCCTACCGACCGCTGTCTCTCTTCCATCGCATTTGCATCCCAAAATCCCCGTCCGCGGCTCCGAGAGCGGATTGTTCCAGCCTGATTTATGGGGTGAAGGCGAAGGCTGGCGCCTTCCCCTTCCAGCGACCCCTCTGCAACCCCAACCCCCTCCCTCTCCCCGGCCCGCTCCACTTTGGGGTTCCTGCTCCGGCGCTGGGGGATAGGGGTGGGGTACCAGGAAAGAGAAGGACTGGGGGAAAGCTGGCACTGCAAGTGTCCCCAGAGAGAGAGCCGAGGTCAGGTACCTGGTCGGGGCGCGGCCGCTCCGTGGAGCTGGAGTCCGCTGGGCCGGCGCTGGGCTCCTCTCGCTCCTCTCGGCTCCTCTGGCTCTTGCTGGCCGGGCCGGGGCGGTCGGCGGGGCGGGCGCTCGCACGCAGAAGTTGTGAGAGTCATTTCTACTTTCGGTTATCTAGCTTTATGACGGCTCTGTGGCACTCATACAGCTAGATAACCAAAGAGAGAAACGGGCCTCCCTTCGCCACTGCCGCTGCCGCGCCGTGGGCTCCACGTGCTGCTGCCGGCCGGGCGCGGAAGCCTGAGCGGACGCCGTTCCCGGATCCCGGGGCGCAAGCGGAGAACCAGAGGGAATGGACAGACACATGCACACGCTGACTCCCGCCACCGAGGCCGGCAGCCCCCGCCCAGTTCCCTTCCTCCCTCGCCCTCCCGGCGCATTCCTCCCCTGCTCCCCGTTCCGTGCGTCCAGGCACCGGCGCTGGCGGCCTGCCTCGACGGCGTCCTGGGGCGCACGGAGGGCACCCGCGCCGAGCGCTTAGAGAGCCTCGGGCGCCCCCGCCGCCCCCAGCGCACTGGACCGCCGGCCCTTCTCTCGCAGGCTAATCGCCCCGCGGGGAAGTGACGTCAGTCCAGGGATCGGCCAATCACAGGCTCTCATTCAAATCCCAGCCCCCTTCCCGCGCTCCGCAACACCCAGCCTTACAATGGCCTCGGCGTTCACGGCTTCCCAACCCGGAGGGCAAGGAAGCGCCCCCTCTGCCCTCAGAAGCTTTAGGGCTGCGCGCGGGGGTGCGCACCGTCTGGTCTTTCCCCCAAACTCCTCCGTCTTCCTCCCAGGGCCCAGGGAGCCCAGTAGCCACTGCGGACCATCAGAGTTTGGGAGACAAGAATGCTCAGGTGACAAGGTTTAGGGACTCGTGTGATAGGACCTGGAGATCTCCACAGGAGGGCCGAGAGCCCTCACGGAGAGGCCGAGAGCAGAAGCCGTTTCACCTTTAACTTCTGTCTTCCTTTCCCCATGCCCAGCACTTGCAGTAGATCTAGCCCACACGGCAGAGACCAGGGATTGGGGGAGGAATTAAGTGTCCGGGTGAGCGCAGGTCGGTGTCCTACCCATAACACCTGGCACTCAGAGGTTCCTGAGCTATGCTCCACCTGGGCCAGGCCCTGGCCTTGGCCCTAGGTATCAGGCTGCTGGGTCCCTTCTCTCTCTAGGTTCCTAACCACACTAGGAGTGTAAAACCGATTGTGCCAAGCACCTTGGAGAAGTCCTAGGCTCTATCTTGGCTCCTGGTTAAATTCAGATTTCACCAAAAATTAAAGTACAAAGCCATGCCTCCACTCTCCTTCTCCAGCTCTCAGCACACACGTGTCCCACTCACTCCGAGTAGCCACAACAGTGGAAAGAGACTGCCACCTTGGGTCTCCCAGAATCACCCCTAAACTGAGCCCGGCAGCTGAATTGGTGATACCAAAGCAGCCTTCCAGATGTGAGTGGCCTATGGGTACCACTTTGTGCTCATCCCAGCCATCACCCCCTTCTTCCTTGCTGCTGTGGCTACCCTCCAGCCTTGAGCCCTATGATTCACCTCCGCCTGTCAGCCATCCCCAAGAGGCAAAGGATTAAATATGAAAAATGCAATATCTTTGCTCCTAGATGCCCCCAGAAAAATCTTAAGCTCAACAGCTAGGGAGAGATTTTACGTGGGACTAGGCAAGTGGATTCCCAGATTCCAGCCGTCAATACACGGGAGTCACAGGGACTCTCACTGCTGCTGTCTACAGTGAGCACTGTGGGGTTAGATGGAGGTACACGTGCAGATTCATTTTAGTGGGGTCCGGGGCACTGGGCCACTCTTGGCCAGGCAAAATCCTGGCAGGATGGGTTGGAAAGAAGGACCCAAAAGTGGATGGTTTGGAAAATATTTCATGATTTTACTAAAAGCCCCTTCCTTCCGTTACTCCCCTAAAAATGACACACGTGGATTTTGTCAAGTTCCAGATTTTGTCAAGTGCCTCTTTCCCCACTGCTTGTCTGTGGTTTATTCTAATTTCATCCCAACTCTAAATCCGAGGCAGGTGACATCCTGCTCTCATCCCAGCCAGCTTGTGACCAACCAAACCTGCCATTTACATGTCTCCCTTGAAATCCAACTTCACAGACACATTCCTTTTTCCAGAAGGTGAACAAGGGCTGGACAGCTGAACCAGCAGAGGATCAGAGAGGCCCGTCACGGTTCAGGAAGGAAGCTCTGAATTTGGGCCCGAGACAGTTAATTCCTAGGATTTCCATAATTGGGAGGCGCCCCTTGCTTCCCCTCCTCCTGCAGCTCCAGGAATCTGCACCCTCTTCCCTTCTTGATGTGTGTGTGGGCGGCCTTCAGAGCCCTAGTCCTTTTGGGGCCACCCAGGGGTGGGAAGGGTGGGGCTGCGGAGGCAGGGAGAGGCCCAGAAGCATGGTTCACCTGAGAGAGAGGGAAAAAAGAGAGGAAGCGAGGGGGAAGAGAGAGCGAGGAACGAGCCCCTCAGAGTGTGATTTAAGCAGGATGCTGCACAAAATGGCTCCTCAGCGAGACTCACGGTAACCGCGCGCGAAGGCCGGCCTGCAAGCCTAAGACGGGTTGGGGCTTTGGGAGAAAAAATTAAAAGACTGATTTTAATTCAGTTCAGATGCATCAGAGCCACATCTCTACTGTCTTTTTGGGAAATCGAGTCCCTTTTGGGAGCAGGTGAGGCTGGCCAAGGGGAGGCTCCCACACCCTGCTTGAGTGGGACCTGCCCCCAAATCAGTGCCTCCTCCACCTCACTGCAGCCCCATTCCCTGGAAGAAAGCCACAGAAAGACGGAGACTCAAGGCCATAGGCTCCTGAGAGGAGGCTGTTCCGGTGGGTCAAGGCAGCTGCAGTCTCCGTGGGTTGGCAGCCAGCTTCCACACACAGCTTAACAGGAGCCCGGGAAGCCATCCAGGTCGACACCAGGCAAAAGCGCATTGTGTGGGCTGGGCACTGCCAGCTGAGGCTGGCAGACTGCTGGGCAGGCCAATTCAGAGACCAAGTTGGGAGAACCTGACCAGCCACCAGCATTGACCCAGATTGCCCCTTTGCCTGCAATTCAGGCTGGGTCTGGGTTCCATGAGCTTTCCTCACACCAAACCCCTGGCCTTGGCCTTCAGCCCCAGCACAGTCCCTGAATTTTCGGAAGATCAGGTACTGGGTCTGGTTGGCCACTTGGGCACCCAGGCCAAAGCACCAGTGGCAGTGGTTGGGCCCTGGCCATGGTGCTGAGAGCTGCCTGCCAGGCCTGCCTCTCCACCTCCCAACTTGCCCTGAACTTCTTCCACCTCCTCCCCTCAGTCCTGAACCCAGGCTCCAGGGGCACCTGCAGCTACTAGGAGAAGCTAACAGCCAGAGAAAGAGAAAGCCTCAGCAACTAGGTGCCTCCACTGAGGGCCTGGGACTCAATTTTTCATATTCAGACCTCTACTGAGGAAAGAGAGCCCCTGGGCCATGAAACTCCCATATCCAGATCAATGGAAATGCCCATTCCTACTGCAAACACATGCATGTCCTGCACTCCCTCAACTCAGCAAATCTGCACAATACCCGCTCACACACTTGGCCCATACACTCATCTAGCAGCCAGCCTAAGACAGGTGGCTGGTACCTTGCCCATGTCTGTACACGTGTACACTCTTGTACCCACTGGCAGTGGCAGCTGCTTGGACTCCAAGCTGGCTTTGGCCCAAGTTCCTGTTTCCTATTGGTAGTTATACAACTCAGTGCAGGGGACCTGACAATCCACAGGAGTGTGCCTTCTATTTCAGGACATAGCAAATTAAGGGGTTAAGTGGCAGGAGAAGCGGACAGTTCTGACCCTAGTCAATACCCCTGTGCAGGCACCCTTCTACTGAGACCAGACTTGCCCTGATCTAGAGGCTGGGAGCCGGAGGCCAATGGAACTCCCCAGTTACTACTCCAGGTAGATGCAGCCACCCAGCCTGCGATTCAGCCTGGAGCTAGTGCTCCTTTCCTGAGCCCCAAAGGTTCTTAATTAGGAGACAATGTCTCCAGCCACAATCTAGGCTAAGTCCAGGGTGCCGTCACCCCACTGCCCGCTCCCTCCCTTGTTCCTTCCTCAGGCCCAAGCTTTGATTAAGCTGATCTCCCTATTGTCTGGAGGCCAGCAGGACTGCTAGCTGAGAGACCCAGCATTGGGGCAGTTCAGATAGACCCAGCTCCCTGTAACCAGGAGGTCCCAGAGCCTGCACACCTACCTTTACGTACACATGGTCAATTGAGTGCTAATGCTCTCTCTGGCTCCCACATCCAGCCTCTCTCCTCAGCAGCTGAGGTGTGGGCTCTGGGGAGGCCTAAACTGGGCAAGAACCTGAAAACACCCCTCCTGAAAAGACCTGGACAAAGGACTACCCCTTCCCTGGGGTCTCCAGCAGCAGATACTGCTAATGGAAGTCCTGAGGGGGACCCTGTATGATGTCCACTTAGCCTAACCTCTGGCCACTGTTCCTTGATTGAAAGGCAGACCCTCAAACTCCATCCTCTTCCACTCCATGGCTTAAGAATCCCCCTCCTCCAGGATATGGGGACACAAAAGGGGGCTCCCTCTAGGCCCAGCACCTCGATTTCTCCCCAGCCACAAAGACTCCTTGTGTTTTTCTGGACTCCAGTACTGCTTCTGTGATCTGACCCTGGAACTTCTCCCAGCTTCTGTTACCTCCTGCTCGGATGGGTCCAAACTGGACCAACTCCCCCACCAACCCTTCTCCCAAAGAAGCCCCTCAATTGGCTCAACCTCCACCGCTGCCCTTATTCTTCTCCAGCTCAGTGGAGCCTAGGCTGGAGGAAGCTGCAGAGACGCCCACGGACAGACCAAAGAGGCCTGTTCTGGGGCACGGAGTGGGGAGCAGAGTGGATAGGATTTCCCAACAACTTCCCATTTCAGAGGGGGAAAAACGTCGTAAATCTTGTCTAGAGTGGGTGCTGTGTGGTGCATTTTTCTCAAAATATTTTTTTCAGGAAGCTGCTTTCTAGGTTATTTTTTTTGTGGGGGAGGGGATAAGAAGGAAAGGGTGGGGGGCAGTGGCTAGGGAGAGGGCGATCCTGGGACTCACAGGAACCTCACTTCGGAAACCTTCCTTTCTGCTAAACCTGTCTGCAGTCCCACAACTTCCAGCCGACCCTGCGCCCTTCCCCTTTCCGCTCACCCAAAGTCCTCACCTCTGGGAGCTTCCCACTGCCCCACAACCCTTTGCCCGGGATGACTGAGTCCTGCCTCCCACCCGCAGTGGGAGCGCACCCCTCATCTCGCCCCAGCGGCAAAGGGAAGCTCCAGCCGCCTGAGCTGCCCAAGGGGGCCGGGCAGGGATGCCCCAGCCCCCTCTCTCAGTCCAGCCCAGCTCCCTGACGCTGCCCTGGCCGAAGCCACCGCCCTCACTCCCTAGCCCTCGCTCCCCAGCCTCGCCGAGACACAGCGGGCAGTGGCACTTACGGACCAGGAAGGGGGCCCGGGCCCCAGCGAGGCAGCGGCGCGGGTGGGGCGACGGTGGGGTCAGTGGCTCCTCCGCCCCTGATCAGGCGCGTTCCCGGGCTCAGGCCCAGCTCCCGCCGCTCTCCGGGCGCCCCTGCCCCAGTGAGCGCATGGCAGACAGCTGCGGGAGGCAGGCACGGCAGTGGCGAAGCGGGGGCTCCTGGCCGCGCGCCGCTTCTCTGGGCTCTGAGCGGCTCCCAGCGCCGCCTTCTCGGGCGGGCACGGCCCGCAGTGACGTCAGCGCGACTCCCCCCGCTCCCCCTTCACCCCGACCAGTGCGGAATGGAGGGGGCGGAGGCAGACTGTGAGGGGCGTCCAGCCGTGTGCTTTGGCCTTTCCTCCCCACGCCCCGCTTGCCTCCCAGCTTTTCCCTGGGAGTCGCAACGCCATTCGTCCCCTCTCTCCTTCCTGCGCCTCCAGACTCACCCGGAGCCACCAACGACCTGGGAGGTGATGGCAAGCAGCGGGTTGGAAGCCTCGCTGGCAGCTCCAGACTCAGGGATCCAGGCTGCTTTGGGAAGAATGGAGAGCTGAGGGCATGAGGGGCGTTCACCTCCGGGCTGAAAGGGGGCGTCTTGTCTTTACCCCCAGCATAGGTGTTGGTTAGGCTGGGGATATCCACGCTGGCTTGGCTGGTGCCGGGGGAGCCCCCGTGTGAGCTCAGAAGGGATCTTTTATCTCGGGAAAACGTGTCCCATTCGGAGCTGGGATGCCCTCCAGGCTGGGTCCTGCTTCTCCAAGACCCAGAGCAGCCCCGCGGCCCTCCTACCCGCCATCTGCCTGAGGCTGTGCACCTGCAAACTCGCGGGGCCCACGGCGCCGCGGGGCCGACTGCGCCCCGGAGCCGCTGTCCAAATGCTGAATCTGGCCTCCCCTGGGCCGGCTCCCGAAGTCCCGCTCCACGTTTCCCGCAGGGGCAGGCAAGGGGTTCTGGGACACACAACGCGGAGGACCCAGGAAACTTTGGGGCTCCAAGATGATATTGGAAAGCTTCAGGTTAGGGGGCGATCGGCCGCAGGGAGACAGAAGCCAAGAAAGCAGGTAGAGCAGCACGCCTGGCACGCCGAACCACGCGCCCTTGGTGACTCGCCCCGGGTCCCCTCCGCCTGTGTGTGTTTCTCCCACTTCCACAGCAGGGGAGGTCCCTAGGCTGAACTTGTCAGCAGGTCTCACCATTCATCACGAGCCAGCCAGACAGGCCAAGTTCATGAGCAATACTGTTAACCCCTTGCAAGCCAAGCACCTTCCAAGGGGGAAGCCTCCTGGCCAGAGAGTGTTCTCTAGGATTCCGGAGGCACCGCCTCCCAGGAACGTGGCAGCCACCGCTCCTTTCTTCTTTTCGGCTCCTCTCCTAACCATTTATTCCATCATTTTATTTACCTTTTTGGTTTCCACAGTCTTTCAAGTTCCTCCTCTTCTAAGTTAGTTTGATACCAGTATAACTGACTGCCTTTTAAATGTCTTCTTTTCCTATGCTGTGGCTGTCCTCATTGTGGAAAAATTAGAAAATTTAGAAAAAAATGAAATAAAATAATAATTGGCCCTATATTTTACACCTAGAGGCCTGACTTTAAAATAAAAAATATATATTCTCATAGAAGAACCTAGATTGCTGGTTGTGTGGGGTGTGGAGTGAAGAAGGGGTTGAGAGAGAGAACCCAGTCTTTCTGAACTGGATGGGGAAGGAAAAACAAAAACAAGCTCTGTGAAAGGGCTCAAAGAGGAGGCCCTGTCCTCCTGTTAGAGGAGCCAAGGAGGGAAGCAGCGCCATGTATGGTTAGACACAGGGGCGCAGACACCCCCTCCACTCACTGGTCCCTGTTCTAGCTCCAAAGCCCTAGGGAAGCTTCTCCGGGCCTTGACCGTGTGTGTGTGTGTGTGTGTGTGTGTGTGTGTGTGTGTGTGTTGTGGGGGTAGGTGCTTCCTGTCCTGGGCGAAAGCTCAGTCCTGCTCCTGAACCCCAGTCATCTCCTGGAGAACTTTATCTGACTCTGCTTGATGTCTGGTAGACTTGGGCCACCCCTCCCCCATTTCCTATTGAATTCCTGGCGTCTGGTAGCTGGCGGCAACTAGGGCGACCTACCAACTTTTCCCCTGGGCATTTTCTCACCCCCTTCACCCCCCAGTGCTTTCTTTTCTTCTCCCAGCGCTCCTTTTGAAAGGAGGCACCCAGGCCCAGAACGTGTTCTGCAGTTTAACTACTTCCAAATTCTTTGTTCAGGTCACCCCGGGACTCCATTGTCCGCTATTGAGAGCGCGGACAGGCCGCCGGGTGCGCCTCTGCCGTGCAGGCCTGAATCCATTAGGCCACCGATCCGGCCCCTGCGGCCCATTGACGCGCCTCACTCGCCGGGCGCCGGCGGCCCCCCTCCCGTCTCCTCCGCTCCCACCCTCAGCTGCCTTTTGGACTCCGCGGTGGAGTCACAGAACGCTGCGGGTCCGCGCGCGGGGGTTATCTGGGTCTCGCTCTGTCTTGAGGGACTGGGCGCGGTGCAGCCTCGGATGATTCTTGTGGGCTCTGTCCCATCCTGCAAGCCTCTTCCGGGGTCCTGCCCAAATTCTACTGCTTGATCGCTGGGTACTACTTGGACCTGCAGGGCAGGTTTTGAGGGGGCTGCAGCCCCAATCTCAGGAATGGGGGTGGGGGAAGAACAGCCAGCGACATCCTTCCTCCGACTTCTCCAGCTTTCCAGCTGCTCCCCTACAGCCTGGATTTCTGTTCCTCTCTTTCTTCCAGGCCTGCGCCCTCGAGCTTCCGTAGGTTCAAGCCTCTCCTGAGCCAGGGAAATGAAAGGGGGGCCATCCAGTTTCAGGGGGTAGCAGGGAGGGCCGGCCGGTTCCTGCCCCAAACACGCGCTCATGTCGCCCTCGAAGGTCGGTCTCCTCAGGAGGGTAGCTTTCCCCCAGCTCACTGGAAAAGAGGCAAGAGTCGCTCTGGCCTCAAATGTACGTTCCAGGCTTCCAGGGCGCCAGGGTACGGCTGTGGGGAGGAGGCTCAGTCCGCCCCTGCAGCCTCCTCCTCCCCTGCCTCAGGACTCAGGGAGACGCAGAGCTTGGGAGTCCCCAGGGGGCTCAGCTCTGAGGTGCGTGCCTGGAGAAAGTCGAGGTTCAGAGGAGCAGCGCTCCCAGAGACAGTGTACAGACAACGATGGCTTGCTGTTGCGTATCTTTTCTCGGTGCCAGAAGCTTGTCTTACCCCGTAGCGAGCCTGTTCCTCCTGCTCTGGGGTTACTGGGTCACTGAGGCCAGGGCGAACATCGACGCCCAGCCACCGGGCTTCTCGAAATCACTCGGGCCTCTGCTCGGGCCCGCCTTCTCCAGTCTGAGAACCGGCCAAACCCTTCCCGGAAGCTAAATTCCAGGAGAGAGCCGTGGAGGAGCCACGGGGACCGGCGCGGATACCAGGAACGGGGGCGCGGGGAAGCTTGGCCCGAGAAAGGGTGCGGATGGGGGTGCAGGGCGCGGAGGAGCGGCACTGGATGGCGGGCGCCACTCCCCGCGGGCCGCAGAGGAAGGGAGGGAGGGAGAGGAGGAACGGGTGGTCTCCGCCGCACCTTCTCCGACCGCTGGGCCAGGATCGCGGGGCGCGGGACCTTGTGGAACAGCCGCGGCCTGGATCTGCAGCGAGAAGCCAGCTAGCGCCCCCTGGCGCCTCCGCCGAACCCTCACAATGCCGCCGCCCCGTCACCCAACCCGCGGGATTCCAGACCTAAGGCTGGGGAGGCTGGGGTCCGCGCGTCCCCGAGACCTGGCCGGACTACGCCAAGCCTCTTAGAGGGCGTAGGAGCTCCTGAAGGTCTCCTGCGCTCCAATCTACTTCCTCCGCTAGTCCTCCCCACCCGCCCCGAGTGCTCCAGTCCGCGGTGCTGACCTCGCCGCTCTTCCGCCCCAAAAGCGTGGCTCTGCTCGCTGTCCAACAGCGCGCTCTGGCGGGCGCTCTGGGGAGATGCAGGTGAGCGCGGCTGAGGCTGCCACCGCTGTCGAGAACGGCTGGAGACCAGCGCAGCGCGGGCGGTGCTTGGGTGCCTGCCTAATGGTTTGTGGCTGAATGGAGGGGACGGAGATGCAGTAGTCTAAGGAGAACTGGGCACCTCTTTGCCTCTCAACCACTACAGGTCAGGAAACAGAATGAGAGACAGGGTGAAAGCTCACCTCCTCTTCCACCTGAGACTGGCGCCTCTGCTATCCTGGTCTCCTTCAGGAAGGCTTTCTGGAGACCGAAGCAGACGGGGCAGGTTCGGGACCTTACCCTCGATTCTTGCAGCCTGGCAAGAACCCTGCCTTCGTGGCAGGGCCAGTCCATTTGCAGCTTTGCCTCCTCATCTCAGTGGCTTTTATTCCAAGGGCAAGGTGGAAGATAGGCAAGAGGTAACGATGGGGTGAGCGAGCAAGGCCCGGGGTTTGGAAGATCTGCAGATGTTCCCCAGGCTCCCAGCCCAGTGACACGAGCGTCCTTTCAGGCTCGGCATGGTGTTCTGTCTTCAGTCTGGCCATGCATGTCGATGGGTTCTTGACATGCATTCACTTATTCATTCAACATATATGTGCTGAGCTCCTGCTATATGCCAGGCACCACTAGGGATAAAACTCAGAAAAGGTAAGTAATGTGCTCAAGATCACACAGCTGAAAACTGCCGGAGCCATAATGCAGCCCCAGCTACTCCAGTCCCACCTCTCCCCTCTCACCTGGATGACTTAGAAGTCTCCTAACTGGGGCTCCACCTCAGAACCCAGCCCCCTCCAATATGGCATCCACACTGCTGGGGAGAGACCTTTTTAAAATGCCAATCTGATCATGTCTCTTACTTGCTTGACATCTGTCTACAAGGGTCTTCTGGCTCCAGGAGAAAGCTTCAAGTCCCTCACAGGCATACGAGCTCCCCCTGAGGCTTGTGCCCCTGAGAGCTTTGTTCCCATTTTCAGGAACTGGACACTCCCACCATCCCAGGCATCTCCCATTTCTTTAAGGCCCAGGCTCTTGTACCACTCCCTGGCTTTGTGTGCACCTACAGTGTCTCTGCCTGGAATACTCCTCCCTCTGGGGTGTCTTTCAGATTCTCAGTGAATGTCACTCCTCCATGAACCTTTCTGACCTGAACATATCCATCATGACCTCTCCCTTCACCCAAAGACTGCAGTGAGCAAGGGGAGCTCGACAGCCTCTGGAGTCAGTGCTGTGGTCAGTACGGGTGATGAGGGGGCAAAGAAACTGGGAAAATGGAGCAGGTGAGTCAATAAGCTAGCAGAGAAAAGGCCATGGTACTCGCAAGAGATAAAGGGCAAGAGAGAGACTTTCTCACATGGCTTCTGCCCTGCCCTAGCAGGGGAGTCTTGCTCCTTTCCCCCCAGCCTGCTTTGTGTAGGATTCTGTCCTCTGCCCCTGCCAGTCCGTTGACCCCAACCCCCTTCTACCAAGCCTGGCCCTTTTTCTCTGTGTGCCTTCCCGCCTAAGCAGCCCCTGGGCTGTACTGCAGGACAGTTAGCATGTCTCACAGTGGCCAGCCTCCTGAAGGCCTGGCACCATTCAGAACTGGCATAATTCAATTTCTCCAGAGCCAGCAGCAGGCACGCCACCACGTGGCAATTGTGACAAACACAGTTTGCAATCCATTTGGACTCCAGCTCAGAATGATGAGTTTATTGATTAACGTTTAAAGTGTTTTAGGATTTGCATTTTTCAGATTTGTTCACAGGGTGAGAATTTGCTAACAGTTAACGATTACTGAGTGGGTATGTTGTGCCAAACACAACTCCAAGCACTTTATTATTAATTTTCACAGCTGTGCTTATGCCAGAGCTGCTCTTACTATCCTCACTCAGCAGATGGGAAAACCCAGGCACAGAGAGGTTAAGCAATTTGTCTCAAGTCACAGCTAGTTAGCAAGTGAAACAGGATGAGAGCCCAGAGTCCAAATTCCTAGACACTATGTTACACTGCCTCTTAATAATACTTCTATGTGCCACTGCACTCCAGCCTGGTGATAGAGCGAGACTCTGTCACAAAATAATAATACTAATAGTTCTATATTGTCCCATTCCTGGTTCACATAATCCAAATGTCCATAGGACAAGCTGGCCAGTACTTATCAGACTCCTTATCAGACTCTTGAAAGCCTCTCTCTTTTTTTTTTTTTTTTTTTTTTTTTGAGATGGAGTCTCGCTCTGTCGCCCAAGCTGGAGTGCAGTGGCGTGATCTCGGCTCACTGCAAGCTCTGCCGCCTCCCAGGTTCACGCCATTCTCCTGCCTCAGCCTCCTGAGAAGCTGGGACTACAGGCGCCCGCCACCACGCCTGGCTAATTTTTTTGTATTTTTAATAGAGACAGGGTTTCACCATGTTCGCCAGGATGGCCTTGATCTCCTGACCTCGTGATCTGCCTGCCTCGACCTCCCAAAGTGCTGGGATTACAGGCGTGAGCCACTGCACCAGCCCTCTCTCTTTATTTCTTACTTTTTTTTTTTTTTTTTTTTTGAGATGGAGTCTCGCTTTGTCACCCAGGCTAGAGTGCAGTGGCACAATCTCGGCTCACTGCAATCTTCACCTCCCAGGTTCAAGCGATTCTCTTTTTAAAATGCCAATCTGATCATGTCTCTTCCTTGCTTGAGATCTGTCGGTAAGGGTCTTCTGGCTCCAGGAGAAAGCCTTAAGTCCCTCACAGGCATATGAGCTCCCCCTGAGACCTGTGCCCCTGAGAGCCTTGTAATCCCCAGTAGCTGGGATTACAGGCACCACCACCACGCCTGGGCAAACCTCTTTCAACTCGTCTGTTTCCCCCATATGATTGTGAGCCCACTGAGGGAAGGAATGCTGTCTCAATTATCCCCAAACTCCCAGCTCCTGACACAGAAGACACAGTCAACATTTGGTGTATTGAAAAATGGCCACTTCCAGACATAAGAAGCTGTGGAAACACCCAGCATGTTTCTGTATGTTTTCTTTGTTCCCATGGCGAATTCTGGCATCTCTCTGAAAGAGACTGCAACAAAAACCTTTGAATTTTTCCACACACAACGTCCCCACACAGTGTACCCTGGGGAAAGTTTTGGAAAGCAAAAAATCTAGGGTTCCTACGGACCACAAGTTTATCACAAACAATTTGGTGGCAAGAGTGCTAACAAAGTTAGTTAAATGCCAACCTGTACTGCAAAAACTAGAAAAGCAAAACTACTTTACCTAGATGCCCTTCAAACTAATATTCTGGATATGAATTAGATGCACTAATTGCACTAATTAGAAGCAATTTACAAGGGGGAAGTGAGGCAGGGGCCATCTTCCAGCTGCTTTTAAGCAATGCAGTGGAGATGTGGGGCTTTTCACCAAGATGCTCCAGTGTGCAAGTCTTCTGCTTCCTGATAGTCGAGAAGCAATTTCATAGTTGGCAGTGGTGACTTTTTTTTTTTTTTTTTTTTTTGAGACTGAGTCTCTTTCTGTTGCCCAGGATGGAGTGCAGTGGCGCGATCTTGGCTCACTGCAACCTCTGCCTTTTGGATTCAAGCGATTCTCCTGCCTCAACCTCCCAAGTAGCTGGGACTACAGGCATGCGCCACCATGCCCATCTAATTTTTGTATTTTTAGTAGAGATGGGGTTTCACCATATTGGCCAGACTGGTCTTAAACTCCTGACCTCAAGTGATCCACCTGCCTTGGCCTCCCAAAGTGTTAGTATTACAAGCGTGAGCCACCGTGCCTGGCCGTGTGATGACTTTTTGATCTCTGGACCACAACCACAGCAGTGTGTTCTTGAAGTCAACAGTTCTATGGGATGGCTCTTAGTTTCCTACCTCCCAGGTAGTGATGGAAGTGGTAGCTCTTGCAGCTGGCTGGCTCTACTGTGTTCTGGGTGTCATTCCTGCAGACCTAGTCTACAACTACTTTTCTAGTCCTTCCAACAATTTTGTAATTGCCTAATTCTCCATATTAAGTTCCTTTCTGATTAAAACATCAGCATTGTTTTTATTTCCTGCACAAATCCTGCTTGATACTGTGTTTTTCCTTCCTTCGTTAATTTCCCAGACACTTCTTGGATATGTGGCACAGGTCAGGCAGTGCACTGGGTGCTCATGCCAGGACACTGGTAAAGAAACAGCTCCTGGCCGGCGCGGTGGCTCACACCTATAATCCCAGCACTTTGGGAGGCCAATGCGGGTGGATCACCTGAGGTCAGAAGATCAAAACCAGCCTGACCAACATGGTGGCATGGTGAAACCCCGTCTCTACTAAAAATACAAAAATTAGCACGTGCGTGTAATCCCAGCTACTTGGGAGGCTGAGGCAGGAGAGTCGCTTGAACCTGGGAGGCAGAGGTTGCAGTGAGCCGAGATCGTGCCACTGCACTCCAGCCATGGGCGACAGAGCGAGACTCTGTCAAAACAAACAAACAAACAAACAAACAAACAAACAAACAAACTCCTGCTCTTCCCAGACCTGTGTGTGGAGACCACACTGGGGCACCATCCTCGGGATGGCTGCTGTAGTGGACAGAGCTGGTTCTCCACCCAGGTCCCCTCCCAACCTGCTTACTGGATCTGTCTGTCCATCCCCCAGCACCTGCAACCTCCTTCAGAGGACTAGAGCTTCATCAATTGCATGAGAAGAGCTGCAAGTGCCTGGAAGTTTATACCCTGACCCCAGCCCCCAAGCAGTCTGAAGCTAATGATGTCTTGTGCAAGAGTAGGAAAGCTCAGCTCCCTCAAGCGAGGACAAGCTCTAAGGTGCAACCCACACTCTGAAGCCCTCCACAGGATTAGGCTGAGGCTGAGACTTCACTGGAAATCCCATCATTGCCTGGCTTCTGCCCCTTCACTGGCCTGCTTCCCCCTCTCCCCAGTTCTCCTGGAAGTCCTTCCCCGATAAATTATCAGCATGCAGATGATTGGGGTCTGCTTTAGGAAATGCTGACCTAAGATGGGTACCATCAATTAAAAGGGGCAGCCAGGCGCAGTGGCTCACGGCCGTAATCTGCCAAGGCCGGCGGATCACTTGAGCTCAGGACTTTAAGACCAGCCTGGCCAACATGGTGAAACCCCGTCTCTACTAAAAATACAAAAGTGAGCTGAGCATGGTGGTGTGCACCTGTAGTCCCAGCTACTCAGGAGGCTGAGGCAGGAGAATTGCTTGAACCCAGGAGGCAGAGGCTGCAGTGAGCCAAGATCATGCCACTGCACTCCAGCCTGGATGATAGACTCTGTCTCCAAAAAAAAAAAGTGTTGGGGAGCATTGAGCGACAGAGTGTCCAGGCCAGTGAGGACTTTGGTCATTAGGCTGAGTGAGTGCATGAGCCTGGGGGAAGGAGTTTGTCCTGGAAAGAGAAGACCAAGAGGCTGCTTGGCCATTTTCTGCTACATCTGAAGCGTCTGCCTGTGAGACAGCAGGTGGAACAGTGCGGGGTCACTTCAGAAGCCAGAACTACCCTTTGAGAGAGCAGATGGAACAGTGTGGGGTCATTCCAGAAGCCGGAACTGCCCTGTGCTGGTTAATTTCATGTGTCAACATGGCTAGGCTATGGTGCCCAGTTGTTTGGTCAAACACCGGTCTAGATGTTGCTGCAAAAGTATTTTTTAGATGTGATTAACATTTAAATCAGTAGACTTTGACTGAAGTAGCTTATTCCCCATAACTTGCTGGGCCTCATTCAATCAAATGAAACCTTAAGAGAAAAGACTGAGATCCCCCAAAGAGAAAGAGATTCTGCCTCCAGATTGCTTTTGGACTTAAGACCGCAAAGTCAACTCTTGTTGAAATCTCCACAGCCCCAAAATTGTGTGAGTCAATTCTGTGACATAAATCTCCTTCTCTCTCTCTCTCTCTCTCTCTATATATATATATATATACACACACACACGTACATATATATGTGTATATGTGTGTGCATATATATGTGTGTATGTGTGTGTGTCTATATGTGTGTACATATATGTGTGTGTATATATACACACACACACACACATACACAGATACACACCCTATTGGTGGTTCTGTTTCTCTGGAACACCTTAATACGTGCCTTAAGCTGGGCCCGGCTTTAGGTTGGTAGCAGCCAGCAGAGTTCACCACAGGAGCCCGTCAAGTCAGGGCAGTGTAGACACTGAATGGGAGTAGGGGAGAGTAGAGACCAACACCCCAGGGACACGCAAGTCAGCAGCAGGAACACATCCTAAAGGCTCACTGAGGACAGGCCTGCCACCCCAAGCCCTAGCTGAGCAGCTGAGCAGAGCCGTGGGACAGTGGAGCAGGGAGACCAACTCCAGAGCCTTTCCTTGTACCTCCATAGAGAAGTGTGTTGATCTGCCTGGCACCTGCCAAGTGGGGTGGGATGGAGTTCCTCAGCGGCTCCACTGGGGACTCTGAGCCTGAGACCAGCATTCTTATCTCCCCAGCTCCCATTTCTACCCACTGCTTATTTTCTCTGGGACTTAGGCCAACTGACAACTTTTTTGTGCTTGGGTTTTCTTTTTCTTTCTCCCTCCCCTCCCTTCCCTTCCCCTCCCCTCTTTTCCCCTCCCCTCCCCTTTCCTTCTTCCTTCCTTCCTTCCTTCCTTCCTTCCTTCCTTCCTTCCTTCCTTCCTCCCTCCCTTCCTTCTTTCTTTCTTCTCTCTCTTTTTTTTTTTTTTTTTTTGACGGAGTCTCACTCTGTTACCCAGGCTGGAGTGCAGTGGCATGATCACAGCTCACTGCAACCTCCGCCTCCCCGGTTCAAGCGATTCTCCTGCCTCAGCCTCCCTAGTAGCTAGGTAGCTGGGATTACAGGTGCGCACCACTATGCCTGGCTAATTTTTGTATTTTTAGTAGAGACAGGGTTTCACCAGGTTGGCTAGGCTGGTCTCAATCTCCTGACCTCAAGTGATCCACCTGCCTCGGCCTCCCAAAGTGCTGGGATTATGGGCATGAGCCACTGCACCTGGCCGTGTCTGAGTTTTCATATCTGTAAAATGGGCTAGTGGTAGTCCCCTCCTCACAGGGTTATTGAAAGGGTTAAAGGGGACAATTTTTAGAAACCACTGAGTATAATGGCCACAAGTAGGTGATCAATCCATATTAGCTTCTGGCAGCTACTATAGTTTTCTGAGATTTTCAGTAACCTGATTTGCCCAATTAGGAGATGGGCTTCCTGCAGAGTTGGCGAGCTTTCTGTTGCTGGAGGTGTGTAAGCAGAATTATGAGGGTGGGTAAACCAGGCAGGAATGCCCCCAGGCTGCAGGTCATCTGGGGCTTTGGCAACTGCATTCAAGCCTGTGTGCTGGGCACCTGATCCAGTGCTGCGCCCTCCTCAGATTCTACCCTTCAATGGATGCTGGTCTCCATCTCCTGCTTTCATTACTCAGTTTTCTGTCTCTGCCAAATCCCTATAACTTGACTGCCTTTGTATCCCTTTTAGTGAGTACTATGACCCTCCTGGCTAAGGCCACAGGATACCAACCAAGGTTTGGATATCACCCTTAGGCCTGAAATAAGTTTTCGGGTTCCTGCTCTGTCCTCAGAAGGAACCTGGCAGGCACTCTCCCTCTCTGCAGACATCTCTGCCTGTGTTAGTGACTGCAGCAACCCCCACACTGTGACAGGTCCAGCTTTGACAGCTTGTAGAGCAACTGTGTTCAGCTGGGTTTGCCTCCTGAGCCAGGGACACCACAGACAGTTTTGCAGGTTGGGAACCACATAACTCTAGGGGGCATCCTTCACATGTGCCCTGGTCCTTCCCCTCAGGGGTGCATATTGCAAAGGGAGAGGAATTAAGGGGAGATGATGCATATCAGAACACTTAAGTAAAGAGGAATGCCACTTATTAAAAAGTCCGGCCAGGCACCTGTAATCTCAGCACTTTGGGAGGCTGAGGCAAGAGGATTGCTTAAGGCCAGGAGATTGAGACCAGCCTGGGCAACAGAGCGAGACCCAGTCTCCACAAAAAAAATTTAAGAAAGAAAATTACGGAGGCATGGTGGCACGTGCTGTAGACCTAGCTACTCATGAGGCTGAGACAGAACTGCTTGAGCTCTGGAGATCGAGGCTGCAGTGAGCCATGATAACACCACTGCACTTCAGCCTGAGCAACAGAGTGAGAAAAAAAAAAGTAAAAATAATAACTTTAAAAAATCCTAGCTGGGCATGGTGGCTCACATCTGTAATCCCAGCACTTTGGGAGGCCGAGGTGGGAAGATCACTTGAGTTTAAGAGTTCAAGACCAGGCTCGCCAACATGGCAAAGCCTCATCTCTACTAAAAATACAAAAATTAGCTGAGCGTGGTGATGTGTGTCTGTAATCCCAGCTACTTGGGAGGCTGAGGCAGAAGAACCGCTTGAATCCAGGAGGTGGAGGTTGCAGTGAGCACACTGCACTCCAGGCTTGGTGATGGAAGTGAGACTCTAACAAAAAAAAAAGGAAAAAAAATCCTACATTGAGATACAATTTCCTTTGTGGAAATTCTGCATTGTTTATGCAAGGCACCTATAGAAAGTAAAGGTAAGCAAATCTTTTCTTCTGCTGAGGCCTATGGAGACCTTGATTCTTAATGGTGTGTGCAATCGAGGGGGAGGGCAGGAGACGCTTAGGTCTGTTAAAAGGTGATGGGCCAGGCACAGTGGCTCATGCCTGTAATCCCGGCACTTTGGGAGGCCGAGGCAGGCAGATCACCTAAGGTCAGTAGTTCAAGACCAGCCTAACCAATATGGTGAAACCCCATCTCCAGTAAAAATACAAAAAAATTAGCTGGGCATGGTGATGGGTATCTGTAATCCCAGCTACTCGGGAGGCTGAGGTAGGAGAATCACTTGAACCCGAGAGGCAGAGGTTGCAGTGAGCCGAGATAGTGACACTGCACTCCAGCCTGGGTGACAGACAGAGACTCTGTCTCCAAAAAAAAAAAAAGAAAGTACTATGGATTGTGTGGCTCAAACAACAGAAATTTGTTTCCTCTCAATTCTCATGGTGTTGGCAGGGCTGGCTTCTTCTGAGGCCTCTCTCCTCAACTTGTAGGTGGCTGCCGTCTTCTCCCCAGGTCTTCACCTGGTCTTCCCTCTGTGTGTGTCTGTGTGCAAATCTCCTCTTCTTCTAAGGAGGACACCACTCATATTGGATTAGGGCCCACCCTAACAACCTCATTTTAACTTAATTACTTCTGTAAAGACCCTATCTCCAAATACAGTTGTGTTCTGAGGTACTAACTCTGGAGGTAACAACTGTAATACACAAATTGAAGTGGGGGGACACACTTTAGCCCATAAGATATAGGCACCATCCCAACCCAATGTCCCACCTTGGCTGAACTGCAGCCTGCTGGGGCCAGTGTGGGTTCAGGAGCACAGAAATTGTTACAGTGCAAAGACCACCTCCATCCATTTCTCCAAGCGTGTGTTTCAGGCTCACAGGCCTTAGCTGCCATTGGGCTATTGGGTCATTGGATCACCGGGACTCTCCTGCCCCCCTGGCTGAAGTCCCCACCACCACCCTTCCTGAAAGCCCATTTTGATTCCTCTCTCCCCAAGGGACCTGCTGTCATGTTCTGACCACACACTCCCCTGTGCCAAGGTACCACACACTCAGGAACCTGTCATCAGCTCCTTTTAGCCGTGAAGTCCCCCCTTTACCTTTGAAACACAGGCTGCACCAGGCTGACTCAGCCCTGATTTCAGCCTGGCTGGGGAGAGAGGGTCTGTCCTGCCACATGTATCCTGCGCTGTCCCCACTTCGAGGCCAGCCAGGTCAGGGATGGGCATCATCTCGTTCCAATCTAGAGTGGGTCAGAACGTCTGTCTCTCCAAAGGTCAGTTTCCATCTGTCCAAAGCCTTTCTTCTGGAGACAGGATAGTTCTAGATCAGGAGGGATTTTGTGGTGTAAATCAGAGCCATGTTCCCGGCAGCCTGTGCAGGTGGCATCTGTGGGTGTTCTGTCTCAGCTAAATCGAAACTCAGTGATGCCACCCTTCTGTGTCACAGAGGCGGCTGCCAGCCCTGCTCACGGGTTAGTCATCACCTTAGAGCACATGGATCTGCAGAAACCATCTGGGGTGAGGGAGGCCATGTGCAGCAAGAAATAAATGGAAAACAGCCTCAATGTCCAGGCTCAACGTCCCCACAAACATTATTAGTTAAGGGGTCATGCAATGCCACAGAAAAATAATCCTATCATGGTGCAGGTGAGAAAAACAGGTTTGTGGGTGCACGGTACGTGCTGAGAATTACAAATATAGTAACATCACGAAGTGCCTTCACCAAAATGTTAGCAGTGATTACCTCTGGGTGATGGGCTTATGGAAGGTTTGAGTTCTCTTCTCTTTGTTTATCCATATGGGTTGGGGGATGGATGGTGGTGAGGGCCAGCTTGGGTCTAAGTGGGAATCAAGCAGTTCAGGCTGTCCTGCTGAATGGAGGGGGCTACCGCCAGAAGACTATTTTCTTTTCTTTTCTTTTCTTTTCTTTTCTTTCTTTCTTTCTTTCTTTCTTTCTTTCTTTCTTTCTTTCTTTCTTTCTTTCTTTCTTTCTTTCTTTCTTTCTTTTTTTTTTTTTTTGATGGAGTCTCACTCTGTCGCCCAGGCTGGAGTACAGTGGCGTGATCTTAGCTCACTGCAACCTCCACCTCTGGGGTTCAAGCAATTCTCCTGCCTTAGCCTCCCGAGTAACTGGGATTACAGGCACCCACCACCATGCCCAGCTAATTTTTGTAGTAGAGATGGGGTTTCACCATGTTGGTCAGGCTTGTCTTGAACTCCTGACCTCAAGTGATCTGCCCGCCTTGGCCTCCCAAAGTGCTGGGATTACAGGTGTGAGCCACTGCACCTGGCCCAGAAGGCTATTTTCATGTTAGCTTTGAAAACTTTCTGAAATTTTATAAAGTCTGTGATAACAGTAATAAATACCTGGCCCTTTATAAGGTCTTTATAAAGGGCCAGGTATTTGCCAGACAGTTTGCATTAAATTTGACGCATAGGTACCACTGGTGTCCCCATATTATAGATGAAGAAACTGAGGCCAAGAGAGGGTAAGTAACTCACTGAGGTCACACAGTACTAAGAAGTGGTAGAGCCAGGATTCAAAGGCAACTTTTAGTCACTCACTCTGCCCACCCTTCAAAATACTCCATGGTCTCAAGAATGACTGTTTTCTGTCTGCTCACTGGAGGATCAGGGTCCTCAGGTGCATTCTGGGGACCTGCTGGCATTCTGACAGGCTTTGATGAGCCAACAAACTGTGCACCTTGTCTCTGAATCCATGTGAGATGTTGCCAGAGGCTCTGAGGATCATCTGGGGCTGAGGGCTGGGGTCACTGGCAGGAGGCCAGGGGTGAGGATCACTATTGTCAAAGTCATTCCAGCTGTATCCACAGGCTGGTGCTGCCAAAAGAAAGGCCTAAGGCATGCAGTCATTCCTGCTTTCTTTGTCCTTGTACGAAACTTGAAAAAAATTATAAAAATGGCACATGCCTCTGATCACAAAACAAACAATGCAGAAGTGTATAAAGAAAAGATTGGTTGAGCCTAGTAGCTCACACCTGCAATCCCACATTTTCAGAGTGAGACCCCATCTCTTAAAAAATTATAAGAAAAAAAAGAAAAGAGAACAGTCATTTTTTCCCTCTCCAAGTATCCACTTCCATGCTTGACACACTTTCAGGGGTAGGGGTGGGAGTGAGTGTTGGGGGGTGTTTGAGTTACTCTGATTCCTCTGGAAGCCACATCTGTGTTACTGCCCCCTCCCCAAAACACACACATGCTTGTCTCCCATAGGTGGTCCCAAAAGAACTATGGTCCTCACCCAGGCCCCAGGGACTGGTCTTAGGGTGGCAGGTGACCCAAACAAGACCCATCAGAGTCTTGGCCTGGAATTTTGTCAACTGGCTAGAAGAGAGGGTCAGGTCTCAAAGCCGGGCAGATGCAAGGTGAGAGCTGCCACAGCCTGTGGCATGGAGGAAGCTGGTCTAATCTGCAGAAAGAAGGAACGAGAGCTGGACAAGACCCCAATGAGGTCAGGCTCTTTTTGTCCCGTCCCTTTCTGCAGTTTGGCTGTATGTGCTAATAAGTTCCCCTTTTGTCTGCCAAAATTGGTTTTAATTAGGCTTCTGGTGCTGGTAGCCAACAGAATCCTAAGTGATGTGTCTTCCCCTCCGTAAAATAAGGGGACCGGACAGGCTGGTCTGTGGGGGGCCTGTGGGCTTTGGCAATGGGGGGCCCTTGGCCCATGTGCTGGGTTGAGCTGGGATCTGAGCTGGCTGTGGCTGTCTCAGCTCTGGGGTAGAGGGACCTCAACATGTACCGCTTCAATGTCAGGCAGCCTGGCTCAGTCTTGGGACACAGCATTTAGGATGTGGAGCCAAATGAATGAAAGGCATGTGGCTGCCTCCTCTGGCTCTTTCCTGTCATTACCGGAGCTGCTGCTGGGCTGGCCAGCTCCGGGAGGGTCAGGGAAACAGGCACAAAACCAAAACCTCTGCTGAGGAGGGAATCTGCATGTGTCCCTGCAGCAAAACCTCACAAGCCCCCTATAAGGCTATCACCTTCCCATTTTAGAGACGAGGATGCCGAGGCGCAGCAAGCTCCCTTGTAAGTTGCTCAAGGTCACACAACGTGGACAGGTGAAGCCAACAGGCTCCATCAGCAGGGTCTCCAGAGCTCCTCTATCTGCCTGGGCCAGGTCTGTCTACCGCCATCCCAGGCCCTCTGCTTTGCAAGATGCTGCTGGTCCCTGAGCTGAGGCAATTTAGGCCCCAGCTACTGGCGTTCAGCCCCTCTTGCCTGTGGCCTCTCGACTCCTGGGAGCAGAGTCAGAGGTTGACAGTGGTTTGCAGACAGTTTTCCAAGGGCAGCTAGGGCTGGGCGTGGTGGCTCACACCTGTAATCCCAGCATGCCTGTAAACCTGCCTTGGGAGGCCGAGGCGGGTGGATCATGAGGACTCCAGGTGGCACTCTCCAGTCACTGGCTTCATGTGTGGTGGCAGCAACAGTGGTAGCCGTAGCAACAGTGGCCTTCTTTCCTTCAGATTTTGGATCTAGATCACAGCTGCGATGGTGTAACCTTGAAGCAAGTCACTCTCTGATGTCCACCCCTCCGGCACTTCTAATTGTCTTGATTCATGTAGGTCAAGCACTGCATTACACCTCTTCTTGCTTGAAATAACCAGAATGAGCGGGGGGCAGTGGCTCATGCTTGTAATCCTAGCTCCTTAGGAGGCTGAGGCAGCAGGCTCACTTGTGGCCAGGAGTTCGAGATCAGCCCGAACAACATAGCAAGACTCCCGTCTCTAAAAAAATGAAATAAAATAATTTATCTGGGCACGGTGATGCACACCTGTAGTCCCCTGCTGCTTGGGAGGCACTGCTGCACTCCAGCCTGGGTAACAGAGAGAGGCTCTGTCTTTAAAAAAAAGCAAAAGCAGCTGGGCGCTGTGGCTCACGCCTGTAATCCCAGCACTTTGGGAGGCCGAGGCGGGTGGATCACCTGAGGTCAGGAGTTTGATACTAGCCTGGCCAACATGGTGAAACCCTGTCTCTACTAAAAATACAAAAATTAGCCAGATGTGATGGTGGCACATGCCTGTAATCCCAGCTACTGGGGAGGCTGAGGTAGGAGAATCGTTTGAACTGGGGAGGCGGAGGTTGCAGTGAGCTGAGATTGCACCACTGCACTTCAGCCTGGGCAAAAGGGCGAGACTCTGTATCAAAAAAATAAATAAAATTAAAATAAAATTTAAAAAACTCAGTCTGTTTCCTAGTTCTTGATCTGAACTCTGAATGATACAATGGGTACAGAGGCAGAAAAGAAATTTATTCTCACTGGGGTGGTTCATTTAGCACATACTGATTGGGCACCTCCTAGTGCAGGCCCTGTGCTAGGTGCTGGGGATGTAAGAGAATCTAGGCAGAATCCCTGCCCTCAGGGAGCTCCCACTTTGATGGGGGAGACGTTAAACAATCTTAGTCCCTGCAATCCATGCGCAAGGTGCAGTGGGAGCCCAGAGGAGGGCACTGGAACCAGTCAGCGTTCACTTGCAGGAAACACAGACCTTTCCAGATATTTTAATGAGAAAGAGATGTAGTACAGAAGATTAGGTGCTTACAGAACTTTGGAAGGGCCAGACAGTGGGTTCTCAGTGGGGCCTCCAAAATGACTTCCAGAATGCCACAGAACTGGCCCTCTAGCAAAGCGATGACCCCAGCTACCATCCCAGCCACTCCTGGGACTGCTGACTTGGCATCACTCTAGTACTCCAAGTACTGTGGGGAGAACCACTTGAGCTTTCACAGCCGGGATGTTCTGCCAGCCTCTTCATCACCACATGCTGCAGCACTAGCTCTGGTGACCCTGGGCATCCTGTCCTCTCAGATGAGAATGGCCAGAATCCCTTCTCACAATTCCCTAAAGAAGGTGATATAACTGGGATGCTTTGTCACCATCTGCTTTGGATCAGCTATATTGGCCGAGCCTCCTCATGGATGTTTGGTCTCTTTCAAGCCTGGCCGATGCATACCCACCTTGCTCAGGCACCTACCTGTGTCCAACCTGCTGTGGCCAGGGGAACATGGCCAGATTCCTGGATGGTGGGCCTGTGGGAGTGGCAGGCCCTGCTATACCTCCTGGCAGGATGCCACCAGGTAGTTTGAGCTGCTTCCCTCTTTATGCTCAGGTAGCAATGATGATGTGATCACAACTAACCTCTACCACCTCAAAGTCTTTCTGGAACAAAGTGGGCAGTAAATAAATAAATACAGACCAATACGAACTGAGTGACACTATGCAACGACCAAGCATGTCCATCATTTTCCCTGAAGAAAAAAAATACAGAATCTTTCCTCCAAGCCCTGACAATTAAATGAAAAAGCAACGTGGCTATTTGCTTCCAGATACAGGATGCGGGAGATGATGTTCCCTGACATGCGAGTACCTGCTCACGGAGCCTTGCTCTTGTTTTCCTGCATTGCTTGGATAACTTCAACACTTGTCGTTCCTGGGATAGGATGGGGTGTTGTTTCCCCTTTCAACAGGAGAACAACACCATTTCCACAAAAGTTCTTGACCCCAAGAGTTCAGCCCAATGTATTCCTCAAAAGAAGGAAACACACTGCGAGAAAGAAATACATGTTTATCTTCACCCCTTTTACACTCAGCTAATACTTTGAACTGAAAAGCTCCTGTGATAAACAAATTGCAAAAAACCCATCTACCATCTGCACCAGGCCCCCAGGCAGTGGGTTGTAGGTCAAGGCTATAAGCCAAGGCTGCCCTCAGCAGGCAGTGCTGTGCTGGGCTGGACCTGACTGGGATCTAATAGGTCAGGAGGTGGAATGTACAATTTTGCAGCTGGTGAAACAGGCCACAGGGCCCTGACCAGGACTCAGAACCCATGGATGTTTCAGTCATTCAGAAACTGAAGATTCTGCCCTTCTCTCTGAAGTACACACTGCCCTGATGACATGCTTCCAGAATGGATCCTTCTATTCAAGTGTCCACTCTTTTTAATTTTTAAACCATTATTTTAAAAATTTGTTTTTAGTAGAGATGGGATCTCACTATGTTGCCCAGGCTGGACTCAAACTCCTCGCCTTAAGCGATCCTCCTGCCACGGCCTCCCAAAGTGCTGGGATTACAGGTGTGAGCCATGAAGCCCAGACTTCGAGTGTCCACTCTTTTTTAAAATTTTTTTTAGTTTTTGAGACACAGTCTCACTCTGTCACCCAGGCTGGAGTGCAGTGGTGCAATCTTGGCTCACTGCAACCTCCGCCTCCAACCTCTACTTCCTGCGTTCAAGCAATTCTCATGCCTCAGCCTCCCGAGTAGCTGGGACTACAGGTGTGTGCCCCATGCCCGCTAATTTTTTTGTATTTTTAGTAGAGACTGGGTTTCACCATGCTGCCCAGGCTGGTCTCAAATTGCTGAGCTCAGGCAATCTGCCCGCCTTGGCTTCCCAAAGTGCAAGGATTACAGGTGTGAGCCACCGTGCCTGGCCCAGTGTCCACTCGTATTGGAACTTCTTTTTAGTAATTTATAGAAATGTTACTACTCGAAATCAATATTTGTTTAGTATGTGTAAGTGTGCAAAAATATATCAGAACTGGCAGTTTAATTTTTTTGCCTTTTCTGGTGGCATACACATGTAGACTGAGATTCTTGAGGTTAACATCAACATTTTCAAGATTAAATTGTCTTATTGACTCAGAACCTCATCTTTGTCTTAAACTATGAGACATTAATGGAGTATCAACTTATTGCACATTGCTCAAAAAGTTTCATTCTTCTGATCAAGGAACTTATATTCAGGTATGACTTTTTGTAAGCTGGTTGACTTTCTTACTGGTGCTTGTTTTTTCTTTTTTTAACACATTAAATGATATAACAAATGTATATTATATATTTTAATAAATAAATTATATATTGTGTAGTTGTATGTAGTTGTCTATATTTAAATTGTATGTATGATAAGTGACAGGAGTTTATAATTTAGGGCAGAAATACACCACATTTCCTTTGAAAATACTTATCTGTGGCCGGGCGCGGTGGCTCAAGCCTGTAATCCCAGCACTTTGGGAGGCCGAGGCGGGTGGATCACGAGGTCAGGAGATCGAGACCATCCTGGCTAACATGGTGAAACCCCGTCTCTACTAAAAAATACAAAAAACTAGCCAGGCGAGGTGGCGGGCGCCTGTAGTCCCAGCTACTCGGGAGGCTGAGGCAGTAGAATGGTGTGAACCCGGGAGGCGGAGCTTGCAGTGAGCTGAGAACCGGCCACTGCACTCCAGCCCGGGCCACAGAGTGAGACTCCGTCTCAAAAAAAAAAAAAAAAAAAAAAAAAAAAAAAAAGAAAATACTTATCTGTATCATAGATACCTCCTGTGTCATAGATTGTTGTGGAGCGAAGGTAATATTATAAGTAGTTGCAAACAACAAACTACAAAGCATTTTGCAAATCTAAGCATCTCACTTACAGCCTAGCTAGTCTCATCTCAGTGAAACTTACTTCTGTGAAATTTAGCTGAAGGCTTTTTTCAAAAAGTTCATTCATTTGTTTAGCAAATATGTAATAAGCACTCAGTGAGAGCTCTTTCCATCACAAGTGACAGAAAATCCAGCCCAAACTAGCCAGAGCAAAAGATGCTCTTGCCATTGGCAATTTCAACATTGACTGGATATTTGATGATATGAAGGCAATGCTGTGGGTCCTGATTGGCTCAGCTTAGTCAATAAGCCTTGTCCCTAACTCCCTGAGCCAGGAGCCTTGGTCAGGAGCTAAGGAAGGACAAATTGGGGTGGGGACAAGAGCGACAGACGTCTGTCTCTGCGTGCCAGACATACAGATGACAGGGCACAGTTTATTCCCATCAGGAAGCTTCCCAATCTTCAAGAAATTATTTGCATTTCAATCAATTTCTTTTTGACCTGTTCGTAAACTGTGTGGAGTTGATGGAACCAATTATTCCCCCTGAAATAAGAATCATGTTTTGAAAACAGTCTATGGCTATCATCCTGAGTTTCACACATAGGTCACAAGGCCACATTCTCATTTTTTTCTTTTTATACGTTTTATTTATGTATTTATTTATTTCTTTTTTAGAGATGAGGGTCTTGCTATATTGCCTAGGCTAGATTGGAACTGCTGGGTTCAAGCGATCCTCCCACCTCAGCCTCCTGAGTGAGTAGCTGGGATTACAGGTACATACCGCCACACCCAGCCAGTTAAAAAAAAAATTCTTTTTCTTTTTAGAAATGGGGGTCTTGCTGTGTTGGCCAGGTTGGTCTTGAACTCCTGCCTCAAGCTATTTTCCTGCCTTGGCCTCCCAAAGTCCTGGGATTACAGGCATCAGCCACCATGCTTCACATTTCTTACTTCACACTTCTTACTGGAGTCTGTCTTCTCTCATCTGTAAAATGAATAATTTTGCACCTACTTTATGGGGTTGTTGAAATGATTAAATAAAATGGTGCTCTAAAGCATTCAGCCTGGTTCATTTGGAAGTGGTAGCTGTTGATAAAGGAAGAGCAGTGATATTTTCTGCCTGTGGTAGAAATTGCTGGAGTTGGGCTTGGCAAACAGGAGAGAAGACCATGAAAGTCACCAGGAAGTAAGCACACGAGAGGGACCCTGGAGGAGCAGGCTGTCACCTGAGGGCCCCTTACTTAGTTAGCCAGCAGCAGTGATGTAGGAGGCCGCACCAGTCTGCACGTGCAGCGCCTGCAGCGCCTGCAACGCCTGGCACACAACCGTGCAGTAGGGATCCTCCCCTAGCATCATAAACCAGTATTTGCCATGTAGTGTAGTTGCTGAGATCCTGGTTTCCATGAATTCAAATCCCAGCTCTACCAATGACCAGCTATAGGACTTTAGGCAAGCTTCTTTGCCTCTCTGTGCCTCAGTTTCCCCATGGGTGAAAGGGGATAACAGTACCTCTATCCAAGGGTCGATGTGAGGATTCACTTAGGTGACATATGTGAGCCCTTAGAACAGCACCTGGAAGCTAGCAAGTGCTGATTATTACCAAGCTCCAGGTAGGGCCTGGAATTGAGCTCAAAATAAGACATAAGGTCAGTCCCTATGGGCATTTACAGCAGTGGAAAGGGGAGATTTTTTAAAAATCATCATTAGTTACAACTGAGGTACATGCTTTGAAAGTACAGGGTGTTCTGGCCCAGTGCAGTGACTCAAGCCTGTAATCTCAAAACTCTGGGAGGCCGAGGTGGCCGGATCACTTGAGGCTAGGAGTTTCAGACCAACCTGGCCAACATGGTGAAACCAGTCTCTACTAAAAATACAAAAATTGGGCTGGGCCCGGTGGCTCAAGCCTGTAATCCCAGCACTTTGGGAGGCTGAGGCGGGCGGATCACGAGGTCAGGAGATGGAGACCATCCTGGCTAACATGGTGAAACCCCGTCTCTACTAAAAAATACAAAAAACTAGCCGGGCGAGGTGGCGGGCGCCTGTAGTCCCAGCTACTCAGGAGACTGAGGCAGGAGAATGGCGTAAACTCGGGAGGCGGAGCTTGCAGTGAGCTGAGATCCGGCCACTGCACTCCAGCCTGGGCGACAGAGCGAGACTCCGTCTCAAAAAAAAAAAAAAAAAAAAAAAAAAAATTAGATCCGCATGGTGGCGCACACCTGTAATCTCAGCTACTCCAGAGGCTGAGGCACGAGAATCGCTTGAACCTGGGAGGTGGAGGCTGCAGTGAGCTGAGATCGCGCCTCTGCACTCACAGAGTGAGACCCTGTCTCAGAAGAAAAACAAGAAAAAAAGTACAGAATGTTGTGATGAGGACAGGGGTCCTGATGAACTTTGCCTCTTGCTCTGTGGGGGGAGAGGTCCAGGGAATTGTGGGAAAATGTAACTGTTTCTCAGGAACTACTATCAGGGACAGACTTTTCTAGAAGGATGTGGGGGAGCTCCTAGAAAAGGAGGCAGGGGAAGTGGAGGAGCTGGGCTCAGAAAGACCTGGAAACAGAGTGTAACTTGGCAGAAAGGGTGCAGGCCTCCAGGTACCCTCCCTCAGCAGGAATCAGTATTAAACATTTTTGTCCTTGTTGAAGATTCTAATTCCAGGGCCAGGGCACTAGGCTGGCCTGAAGTAGTCTATGTGAGGAGCAGGCATCTTGATGGACATCTCCTGAGACTGAATCTCAGTGGAGGTCAATCAGGCCTGGCAACAGCAGCCCCTGTGGACAGTTAAGCCAGGAGTTCGTAGCTTTTTTGTGTCATAGACACCTTCTTAGAATAGTGTTTTTTGTTTTGTTTCGTTTTGTTGTTTTTTGGGGTGGGGGCAGGGGGATGGAGTCTCGCTCTGTTGCCCAGACTGGAGTGCAGTGGTGCAATCTTGGCTGACTGCAGACTTCGCCTCCTGGGTTCAAGCGGTTCTCCTCCCTCAACCTCCCGAGTAGCTGGGATTACAGGCGTGTGTGCCACAACACTGGGCTGTTTTGTATTTTTTTGGTAGAGACGGGGTTTCGCCATGTTGGCCAGACTGGTCTTGAATTCTTGAGCTCAGGCAATCCATCCACCTCAGCCTCCAAAGTGTTGGGATTACAGGCGTGAGCCACTGTGCCTGGCCTAGAGTAGTGTTTCTGTTTTTAATTTTTTTCTGTGAAATATGTTTTATTAATTTTTATTTCAATAGTTTTTGGGGTACAGGCAGTCTTTGGTTATATGGAAGAATAGTGTTTTTAAGCACATAAAACATGCAGGATTGCAAAGAACATCAAAGGTATTGAAATATTAGGACAAATAGGTAAACTTATTAACTAATAGGATCTAGCGGCAGTCTAGTAACCACCGTTATTTTGAAGTACAGATGAGTGCAAACAAATTTTGAAAAACCTGCAGCACCTGTAATGCGTTATGAAAATATCTGTGGTCGCTAGAGGGGACAAAGTCACAGGCACTGTTAATACCACGGTGGCTGACAGCCTGTGCTCATAATTGGAGGAAATGCCAAGTATCAGTAGGCGGTTAGAAGAAACAAGATGAAAATGTTTTCCCCGTTCAGGGACTCCCTTATTTAAGCTGAGAGCCTCTCCTTCCAGTATTTTGTAAAAGTCAACCGTTATGTGAAAAAAAAAAAAAAAAGAGATGAATTTCTGATTGTGTGTTTTTTTTGGCAAAACAAAAAACCACAAACATTAAAACACTGTGTATATTAAGTACATCTAGAAAAGTGGATGCAAAATATTTCATATTTAAATAGAAGGGACTAGAGCTCAATGCTGCTTGGCTCGGGGCTTCTCTCTACCTCTCCAGGTGGCGGGAGCAGGTGAGGGTCGGCATCAGCCCGCAGGAGGACTGTTTCCCTGCACCCCACTGCTGAAAAACGCCAAGGTCAATTTCTCAAATCCGTTCACGGTGTCCTGGGATCCACGCTGGACGGTGGCGGCCGACTTTCAGCTTGACCTGAATTTTTTTTTTTCTTTCTTTTTTTTTTTTTTTTGAGACGGAGTCTCGCTCTGTCGCCCAGGCTGGAGTGCAGTGGCCGGATCTCAGCTCACTGCAAGCTCCGCCTCCCGGGTTTACGCCATTCTTCTGCCTCAGCCTCCGAGTAGCTGGGACTACAGGCGCCCGCCACCTCGCCCGGCTAGTTTTTTGTATTTTTTAGTAGAGACGGGGTTTCACCGTATTAGCCAGGATGGTCTCGATCTCCTGACCTCGTGATCCGCCCGTCTCGGCCTCCCAAAGTGCTGGGATTACAGGCTTGAGCCACCGCGCCCGGCCTTGACCTGAATTTTATTCCTAATCAGCTGTGTGATCTCGGCTGGTCCTAAACGTCTCCGAGCCTCCCTTTCATCTGTGCAGCTGGGCCTCCAGACCCCAACCCTCAGGCGGTAATCACGTAGACCTAGTTCTGCGTGCACTTTGCCACAGTTCACCAACCACCGAGTGCTGAGAGTTGTTGAAGCACCTGGAGCAACAGAAGACGGATGCGGAGACCGGAAACAGCTGGGGAGGGGGACAAGGTCCAGCCGCTGTGGGCTGGAGGCTAGGTTCAACGGAAGGCAACATTTTTACCCATCAGAATTGCTCAGGACGAGGAGGCGAGGAGGCAGCAAGGGATGGGCGAGGAAGAGAGCCTCGCTTACGGCTGCAAGCCCCAACTCTTGGAAACCATCAACTGAGTATAAACTGAGATTTACTGTATAGGATGCCCCGCCCTCTCCACTTTCCTCCACCTGCGACGGGGTGTGAGAGAGACCTGGCACGTTTTAGAAATGTGCCTCCGCTGAGACAGGTAGGCGGGCAATCTCGCAGGGACTTGTGGGCGTGGTGGGTGGGAGTGGTTACTTCCGCGGATCTTCGCGTTCCACACATCTTTGAATTGCGGTAAGAATCGGCAGGGACTACATTCACATAGTCTCAATCCTTCGTTCCTGAAGGGAAACAAACTAAAAGTTAGTTATAATACCATCTTACGACCGCGGCAGGACTCGAACCTGCAATCTTCTGATCCGAAGTCAGACGCCTTATCCATTAGGCCACGCGGCCACTTCGTCGTTACTTCTTCTTGAGCAACTCATAAAAATGTTACCTCCGCCCACCGGCTAGCTCGGGACCAACCCACCTGCTCCTTGAGAGGGGGAGGTTGGCCTTTAGTTCGCAGTGTTCCGCAGGGAGAGCCCACCCAGAAGTCCCCTTTCTCCCCCCGCGGGCGGATCGCACCATTGGCGGCCCTCCTATTGGTCGCGCTGGGAGTCTCCCGCTTGCCTCTCGGGTAGCAGCGGGACCTAGTCGGGTGCAGACGGGAAGTTGCTGCTGCCAGCGAAGCGTAGTGGCCGGGTGGAGGCCACACGCCACCCCGAGGCTGCGTAGGCCGCGCGTAGGGGGACGCCGCGCCGTGGGCCTGGGGTCTGGGGAACCGCAGACCGGGAAGCACCGTGCGGACAGGTTTCCGGCGGGTTCGGCGGCGGGGAGGCCGGGTCGCTGAGCGGCGGCGCGGCCCCTCCCTCTCCAGTCAGGGAGCGAGGCCCGGAGCAGGGCGGCGGCTCTGCCGGGCGCAGGCGGGCGGCGGGGCTCACGGGGGTGGCCGCCCACGCCCGCTGCAGGACGCCCTCGGCCGGCTGGGCCGTGGTCCAGGTGTGGGTGGAGGTCCCAGGGGACGGCGGCCCACCTTACGGGTTCGAATCCGGGTTCTGGCACCTCTCGACGCTAGGCTCTCGGGCCACGCCGGTCGCGGTAATGGCAGCCACCATTTGCTTGCCAAGAGCAGGGCCGCAAGACGTAGGCGCCCTGTGTGCTCCGGACAGCGGCCCTGTGTGACAGGCAGAATCTGTAATCCCATTTTACAGAATAGGATATCAGGGCCTAAGGAGCGTTGCCCAAGGTCACACAGCTCGGGAGAGCCAGAAGCGGGGTTCAAAGCCGCGTCGCCCTTCCGCAGACACTGCTCTCTTACTCGCTGCCCTCGGCTTCCCCACGTGGGTCCACTGACGAAGCTGCGTGGACCCCGGTTTCCCCAGGAGGGGTATTGACGTTTCCCAAGTTTTGAGGCTTAACAGAAAATGCAACTGAAGCGCCTGGCACGTGCTGGGGACGCAGTAAATGCTCAAGGAATGGTGACTATGAATACACCTTTTACATGTATGGTAAAATAACGCTTTATATCATCTGTCTCCTTTAGGATTTGGGGTGGAAGGCAGGCATGGTCAAACCCATTTCACTGACAGGAGAGCAGAGACAGGACGTGTCTCTCTCCACGTCTTCTAGCCAGTAAAAGCAGCCAAGCTGGAGTCCAAAGCCAGGTGTTCTGACTCCCAGCGTGGGGGTCCCTGCACCAACCATGAGCCGCCTCCTCTGGAGGAAGTTGGCCGGCGCCACCGTCGTGCCAGGGCCGGTTCCAGCTCCGGGGCGCTGGGTCTCCAGCTCCGTCCCCGCGTCCGACCCCAGCGACGGGCGGCGGCGGCGGCAGCAGCAGCCGCAGCAGCAGCCGCAAGTGCCATCCTCGGAGGACGGGCAGCTGCGGCACAACCCATTGCACATCCAGATGCTCTCGAAAGGGCTGCACGAGCAAATCTTCGGGCAAGGAGGGGAGATACCCGGCGAGGCCGCGGTGCGCCGCAGCGTCGAACACCTGCAGAAGCACGGGCTCTGGGGGCAGCCAGCGGCGCCCTTGCCCGACGTGGAGCTGCGCCTGCCGCCCCTCTACGGGGACAACCTGGACCAGCACTTCCGCCTCCTGGCCCAGAAGCAGAGCCTGCCCTACCTGGAGGCGGCCAACTCGCTGTTGCAGGCCCGGCTGCCCCCGCAGCCCCCGGGTTGGGCCTGGGCGGAGGGCTGGACCCGGTACGGCCCCGAGGGGGAGGCCGTACCCGTGGCCATCCCCGAGGAGCGGGCCCTGGTGTTCGACGTGGAGGTCTGCTTGGCAGAGGGAACTTGCCCCACATTGGCGGTGGCCATATCCCCCTCGGCCTGGTAAGTAGGGGCAGGGTTGGGGACATAAGCAGGCATGGGGGCCCAGCTTAATAGTTTGTTTCAGTGAACATTTACTGAGGTCCTGTTATGTGCTGGGTGCTCACGTAGGGAGCACTGATGTGGTGAATTAGGACTAGACCCCTGTTTATGTGGGACTCACTTTCTGGTGGGTAGATCACAGGCAGTAAGCAAATACCCAAGTATATGTCAGGCAGTAAAGGCCATGTGGAGAATCACAGTAGAGCGCTGTAGATGAGACCTGTGGGAGGCCACTTAAGATCACCATGATTTGGTGCCTTTACCCGCTCCCCTAATGGCGTCATGAGAAGTTAGTCTGAAAAGTCATTTGAACGGTGTTTCTGTTTGGGGAGCTATTAATTATTTTGGGCAGTAGAAAGCTCCCTTTTGTGGGACTGTCCCAGGCATTATAGGACATTAGTATCCCCGGCCTTTCCCATAAATGCCAGACCAACACCCCCCGCCCTGCTGCCCCCGCCGCCAACGTTTCCACATGCCCCCTTGAGGCGGCATCTGGTTGACCAACCCTAGTTGAGAAACATTGCTTCCTTCCCCCAGCCTTCCAAGCAGGCATTTTGGTCCCAAACAAGTATATCCAATCTCTCTTTTCTTTTTAAATAACTTTCTAAGTGCTACCCAAGTTTCTTTTTCAAACAATGATGGCAGTACTGTTTCTCCCCTTTTTTTATTCTTCATTCCAGGATTAAAATACTATTTACAACCTTAATGCTTTCAGGCATGGCCAGCAAAAAAGTTGGCAGTTTCTTTATTCCTATTGGAAGCTACATCTTTGTAAAGAAAGCTGCGAAATGTTAAATATGCAGTTGAAAATGGTGAAAACATGGCTAAATAGATAAGGTAGGCATTAATGGCTGAAAAGAGCAAAACTAGATGATTCTGCATTGATTGAGTTCCAGTTACAATGAGAATCACACTACTTAGAATATGTAACTCGATGGTCAAAGTAAAGGGGAATACTGGCCATCATTTGGAAGGATAGAGTAGGCTTTGGTGGCTGAAAGAAAATTAGGAAATCAGTGACAAGAAAGATTTGTTTTTTGATCTGTTGGTCATTTTTGGCCAAGTTACCTCAAGTCCGCTTTTCTCTTCCTCCTCCTTTCTCTCCTTTTACCTCTCCTTTCCCTCCCTGTCCTTCCCTCTCTGCCCTCATTCTCATTCCATTCTTGCCAGTGGTACTCAGGGCATTGGCCTGATGGCAGAAGTCATTGTTAAGGCCTGGGCTCGTGCTGGGACCTTCCTCCTAGGAGTCTGACTGGTGGGTGGAGGTGGGTGCCACATGGTGCCCTAATAGCGGTCCACTTTGAACCTGGGCATGCCCCCGCCCCTTAACTGAGTAACATTAGGTACCTGACCATCCCACAGTTTACAATGGGAGGAGAAGCCTTCGTCAGCTCTGAGCCTCCCACGGGGCAGCTTCTTCCCAAAGGCTGTTGGTAAGGGCTTTGGCCATCAGGCTAGAGGGACATCACTCCGGCCATCAACATTTATTAATTATTTTGGGCAGTAGAAAGGGACATCACTCCGGCCATCAACATTTATCTGAGATTCACAGTAAAACTAGTATTAATGGCATAGATCCCTACTCATCTTAAATTTGGCTTTCTTCTTTTTAATCACTAGTTTATAATGAGATGGCTTCATGCACAGCTGCAGAGCTGCATCTTGACACCAGTGTGGCTTTTTATCGTAACCAAAGTCCCTGTTATCACCATGGCCTCAACTATTTGGCATTCTTTAGCCTTTTTGTCTGTGTTGTAAGGGCTTTGACATGCTAAATTAAAAGGTGGGGGGGATTTCTTTTAGTCCCTTGGCTTATTTTCACCATTTGGAGTATGAGTTAGATTTTGTCAGGTTTAAAACTAGGACCCTCTTGCTTTCTCTTTGAAAGAAATTAATTTTATATGTGTTGAATCTGTTGAGCCAGATACTCCCTCTTCCATTCCATAAAGGTTGCAAGGAGCTCCTTCTCTGCAGTGTTGTCCACACATGGCCTCGTCACTCACTTTGATGCTGAGTGGGCCTTGACTGTTGAGAACAATCTGTGGCTTGCAACAGGCATTTCTTCAATGGCCATTCCCCTACACCTAGCCTTGTGGATCTTGAGCAAACTGCAGCCTTTTACTGAATCAGTGTCAGGCCCCCAACAGGCCGCACTCATCCCCTCTCCTCCCACCCCCACCTTATCACGTGCACATACATTTTCTCATTCTGGCACTTTCCCTGGTCTCTCACTGAGGGTGAGATTCTCCAAGGTGTGTGATTTGTTCTTTGTCCCCCAGAATCTTTTCAGCCGTGAGATGATTCATCCTGTACATGTGTGCAGTATTTGTCTTTTTTTTTTTTTTTGCCAGTTCAATTAAAAAAAATCTCCACTTTCGGTTCTGTTACTGTGTTATCTCCTTTACTAGCACTTTGAACAGTAGTTGGTTTGTGCCTACAGACACAAGAGGTTGATAATGTTCATAAAACCTCAGAGCTAGATGTAGACTTAGTGAACACTGGGTCTAGCAAACACCTTGATGGCCCAGGCTGTAACATAATACCTGCATGTAGGTCTAATAGCCCAAAAGTTCCATTTTTTTGTGCAGAAGTTTAAAGAAGCTTTTGTAGCTCTTGTCCACCAGCACACACACCCACCCTGCTACACCTGACCTGTAGCTGAGTTAGGAGCACCCTTTGGTCTCACTTGTGTCCCCAGCTGCCAATACGCCATCTGGCATGTAGTGGTAGGTGTGCAATGGGTGTTGTGGAGTGGAAGTTTAATGTCTCCATGGTGAACCTGCCTGCCTCTCGCCTCCCTCAGGTATTCCTGGTGCAGCCGGCGGCTGGTGGAAGAGCGTTACTCTTGGACCAGCCAGCTGTCGCCGGCTGACCTCATCCCCCTGGAGGTCCCTGCTGGTGCCAGCAGCCCCACCCAGAGAGATTGGCAGGAGCAGTTAGTGGTGGGGCACAATGTTTCCTTTGACCGAGCTCATATCAGGGAGCAGTACCTGATCCAGGTAAGGTTCCTGGGGCCAGCTACAGGTTCTGGCATGGGATGGGCCAGGAGCCCTAATCTCAGTGGTTACGGAAGGCACTGCTTTCCTGGCAAGTGTCTCTATTGCCTTTGCTGAAGCCACAAGGCCCGTCTGTTGACCAGCTGTGCCTCTGGTCCCTGTGCCTAGCTGTTTATGTCCCCGGGAAAGCCTGGTATAGGACCTAAGTTGTCACAAAGTAATAATGGCCTTTATCTCTGTGGCATTTTAGAGCTTAGCATGGATCTTTTTTTTTTTTTTGAGACGGAGTCTCGCTCTGTCACCCGGGCTGGAGTGCAGTGGCTGGATCTCAGCTCACTGCAAGCTCCGCCTCCCGGGTTTACGCCATTCTTCTGCCTCAGCCTCCCGAGTAGCTGGGACTACAGGCGCCTGCCACCTCGCCCGGCTAGTTTTTTGTATTTTTTAGTAGAGACGGGGTTTCACCATATTAGCCAGGATGGTCTCGATCTCCTAACCTCGTGATCCGCCCGTCTCGGCCTCCCAAAGTGCTGGGATTACAGGCTTGAGCCACTGCGCCCAGCCTAGCATGGATCTTAAAGGTTTTGAGCCACAGCCTGGGCTCACTTCCTGCCATAACCACTGATGACTACTATGAGGTCCTTAACATCTCTTAAGTCTTAGTTTCCTTTTTTTAATAAAAAGGCAGAGATAACATAAATCTCATAGGATTAATAGGAGGGTTGGAACAATGCCTGCATGTCAAACACTCAGTACTCTGCCTGGTGTATAGTAGTGGCAATTCTTAATTTTATGAAGTGTTTTTTCATTGTATCTTCACAGCAGCCCTAGGAGACAGGCCGGGCAGGGGAGAGCAACCTTAGCCTATAGCTGAGGGTGCTGAGGCTCAGACAGCCTTGTTGACGTGCCCAGGGCCACACAGCTTATGAGTGACAGGGTTGGGGCCAGACCAGATAGCCCTGAAGGCTTTGTTTTGGCCACTCTGTATCTACGTTGCTCGGAGCTATTGCTGGAAGCTGGGAAGGACTTGCACGTTGGGTTTGAGCCAGGCCTGCATCTTAAAGGGTGGCTAGGATTTGGGAAGGCAGGCCCCTTAAAGGTGATGGGGCAAGCATGAACAAACACGAGGATTCTGTATTTTGTGCTGGAGGCTGTGTGCTGGGAGGGGAGGCTGTTTGAGGAGCTGAGGTGGGGCTGGAGGTCCACACTACTAAGCAGTGGTGGGCTGGCCCCACAGTTGCAGCCTCCCTCCTTCCCTTTCCTTTCCTCCTCCTCTTCCTCAGGGTTCCCACATGCGTTTCCTGGACACCATGAGCATGCACATGGCCATCTCAGGGCTAAGTAGCTTCCAGCGCAGTTTGTGGATAGCAGCCAAGCAGGGCAAGCACAAGGTCCAGGGCCCCACAAAGCAAGGCCAGAAGTCCCAGAGGAAAGCCAGAAGAGGCCCAGCGGTGAGAGCACACTGCCAGTGGGCAGGAGCCTAGTGCTTGGGACCCCCCTCACCAGCCCGTCTGACCCGAGGCCAAGCTGATCTGCCGTGTCCCTTGCTCTGGTTCCCCAGATCTCATCCTGGGACTGGCTGGACATCAGCAGTGTCAACAGTCTAGCAGAGGTGCACAGACTTTATGTAGGGGGGCCTCCCTTAGAGAAGGAGCCTCGAGAACTGTTCGTGAAGGGTACCATGAAGGACATTCGTGAGAACTTCCAGGTATGGTGCTAGAGGGGGCTCTCGGGAGATGGGCTGTGGCACACCCCTAGCTGCGCTTGGGGAGATACAACTGCCAGGCCTGACCCTGAGACCTGGTGGTGGTAATGGGATGGCTGCCCACCTTGCGTCTTCCTGTCACCTTGTGCCAGGACCTGATGCAGTACTGTGCCCAGGACGTGTGGGCCACCCATGAGGTTTTCCAGGAGCAGCTACCGCTCTTCTTGGAGAGGTGAGGGGGAGCCCATGTGGGAATCTTTGGGGGTCAGTGTGTTCCTGGTACCTGGGCCTGCTGTAATCAGGTGGCACTGGTTCTATCTCAGGTTGGGGACCTTAGCTTTTCTAGGCTGAAAGAATGGAGCCCTTCTGTCCAGTGGTGTCCATCTGGGCCCTGGACTCTGGATTTCTACAGAAGCCCTGGAAGGGAGGGTCATGGAGTTGTGCTTGTGTTTCATGTGCATGGTCCTGGTTTACTATGCACCTTCTCTGAACTAGATCCTTAACCAAGGGCTTCATGTACATCATGCTTATGTTTATTAATGAGTCCGTCTTATGAAGTGACCCTTGTGTAGCTGAAAATTCAGGTATATTTGTACCAAAGATACTGAGAGAAGGAAGGGAAGAAAATGTGGCTAGAACTTTTGACCCAAAGCTTAACTACTAATAGCTTACTGTTGGCTAGAAGCTTTACTGATAACATAATATATATTTTGTATGTTGTATGTATTATATGTTATATTCTTAAAGTAAGCGAGAGAAAAGAAAATGTATTAAGAAAATCATGAGGAGAAAATGTGTTTACTATTCATTAGGTGGAAGTGGATCATCATAAAGATCTCTGTCCTTCACGTTGAGTAGGCTGAGGAGGAGAAGGAGGAGGGGGGTTGGGCTTGCTGTCTCGGGTGGCTAAGGCAGAAGAAAGTAAGTGTGTAAGTGAACTTGCACGATCCAGACCTGTGTTGTTTAAAGGTCAGCTGTATTTTACCACCCAAGTTGTGAGGTTCAGGCATGATGTTTTTCATGTATGGGATTATTAGCACAGTGCCTGGCACACAGTTATTACTCCATGTGTGGCAGCCATTTTCACTTTCGCCATCTATATTTCCCACATTACCCCTGAGGATGGGATGATATTGTTCCCATTTTATAGATGAAAGAACTGAGACTCCAAGAGATGGGGTTACTTACCCAGGGATGAGTAACAGTGAGCTGGGATTTAATGCCTTGTCTGACTTTTGAGCTGTGCCATGTCGGTGGCTCAGTTGAGGCTTGCTAAACCAGCTCAGGGATTGGGCCAAAGTCTTGCCTCCTGTGGTCATTTATGGCAGCTGCTGGTGTTTGCCTCCAAGGTGTCCCCACCCAGTGACTCTGGCTGGCATGCTGGAGATGGGTGTCTCCTACCTGCCTGTCAACCAGAACTGGGAGCGTTACCTGGCAGAGGCACAGGGCACTTATGAGGAGCTCCAGCGGGAGATGAAGAAGTCGTTGATGGACCTGGCCAACGACGCCTGCCAGCTGCTCTCAGGAGAGAGGTAGCCAGGCCTTGGGTGGGCAGGATCTAGGCAGGGGACTGGCAGGTGGGTGGTCTAGCCTTCAGCTTAGCCTTAGTCCTGCCCTAGTGGACTGACTCTGTAGGTACAAAGAAGACCCCTGGCTCTGGGACCTGGAGTGGGACCTGCAAGAATTTAAGCAAAAGAAAGCTAAGAAGGTGAAGAAGGAGCCAGCCACAGCCAGCAAGTTGCCCATCGAGGGGGCTGGGGCCCCTGGTGATCCCATGGATCAGGAAGGTGGGGAGCATGGGCAGGAGGTAGAGGTAGGGTAGGGGTTGTTGCTGGGAAGGTCCTGTGATTGAAGGGGTCCTTGGAAAGGGTTGCTCCAGCCTTTTGGAGATGAGCGGGTGGGAGCAGGTCTTACTGAGAGTTCCTTCTCCTGCTCCTGATTGTCTTCCCCTACCCTCACAGACCTCGGCCCCCGCAGTGAGGAGGAGGAGTTTCAACAAGATGTCATGGCCCGCGCCTGCTTGCAGAAGCTGAAGGGGACCACAGAGCTCCTGCCCAAGCGGCCCCAGCACCTTCCTGGACACCCTGGGTGAGCCCAGCCCACCCCCAGCAGTGTATCTAGAGTCCACCCTTGCGCCATTCTCAAGACAGACCTGGTCTGGGTTCTGGCACAGAGGCATCATGCACATGTGTACTTACTGACCTGCTGCCATTCATTCATACTGTCTTCCAGTCCTGTTCTCATTTGCTCACTCTGGACTGGCTTACTGGACTCATTCAGCACTGTTCTGAGCACCTGCTGTGCACTGGCCCGTGGCAGCCACTGGGTGTACAGACTGGAGCATAGCTCCTCCTTTCCAGTAGTTCCTTTTTTTCTAGGAGAAGCCAGGCATGTAGACCAGCTAGTACAGCTGGTGTCCATAGGTAGTTTTGACTCTGCCTGGGGAAATAAATCAAGAAGCTTTCCTTGAGAAGGTGCCCTTTCCTTTGAGCCTTATAGGGTGGCAGAGATGAGAAAAAGGGCAGCCAGGGTGAGCAGCAGGGTGCCAGCTTTGCACTTGCATGACCCTGAGAGCAAGTGTCCTGAGTGCCTTCCTAGCTTCACCCTGGGCTCAACTCTGGTGAACAGCCTGCAAGAGAGCACCCAGAAGGACTGGTGTTTCTCTAGAGGAGTGGGGAGGGCAGATGTGCTCCCTCCTCTGGTCAGTTACACTGGATGAAATGTAGCTTGGGAAGGAGCCCTGCCCTGGGCCAGGGTATGCTTTTGTGTCCTGGCTTCTGACTAGTGCAGTGGGATTGACTTAGTGTCTTTGCTTTTGAAATATTCTTCTAGAGGATTCCATGGGGGTCCTGGCTAAAGCATCCCAGAGGAGGGGATGGTGGCTGTAGGCTGGGGTCACCAGAAAGCCCCAGGGCTTTGGAGGGTGGGTGGGGCATATTGTGGGAGAGAGAACCTTCCCCCCAACAACTGCCCTTACCATTGTGACACTGCTGTCTTCCTGGTGGGACGTAGATGGTACCGGAAGCTCTGTCCCCGGCTAGACGACCCTGCATGGACCCCAGGCCCCAGCCTCCTCAGCCTGCAGATGCGGGTCACACCTAAACTCATGGCACTGACCTGGGATGGCTTCCCTCTGCACTACTCAGAGCGTCATGGCTGGGGCTACCTGGTGCCTGGGCGACGGGACAACCTGGCCAAGTTCCCGACAGGTACCACCCTGGAATCAGCTGGGGTGGTCTGCCCCTACAGGTAAGGCTCAGGCCCAGGGGAGGAAGGGGCTGGAGCCTAGGGACCCCTTCCCCTCAGGCTAGTGGAAAGAGTTTGGGTTCAAGAGTCTGAGTTCAGAAGAAGGGAAAACACACACAAGGCGTCTGGGTTCACGTTTTTTTTTTTTTTTTCTTTTTTTTTTGAGACGGAGTCTCGCTCTGTCGCCTGGGTTGGAGTGCAGTGGCCGGATCTCAGCTCACTGCAAGCTCCGCCTCCCGGGTTCACGCCATTCTCCTGCCTCAGCCTCCTGAGTAGCTGGGACTACAGGCGCCTGCCACCTCGCCCGGCTAGTGTTTTGTATTTTTTTTTAGTAGAGACGGGGTTTCACCGTGTTAGCCAGGATGGTCTCGATTTCCTGACCTTGTGATCCGCCCGTCTCGGCCTCCCAAAGTGCTGGGATTACAGGTTTGAGCCACTGTGCCCGGCCTCATGTTTTTTTTTTTCCATGGCTACCCTTACCCTCTGGATCTCAGAGGCCCTGGGAGGGAGTACGTTGAGATGTTCAGAGTAGGGAGGACTAAAGGCCTTCCTCTTGGGCCGGGCAGCACAGCTGCCTTCACAGGAACATGCAGAGGGCTGTTACAAGTAGCAGGGAGATGGGCTTTTTAAAAAATGTATGTATAATTTGAGTGATAATTGTGGGCCAAGCAGTGCTTCCCTCATTTGTTCCCCAAGGAGCCCCATGAGCTAGAATGGTTAACCCCATGTTGTAGTTGACAAAGGCTCTGTTGACTTGTTTAAGATCACAGAACCTGAGCTTTAGACAAGCAGGTGTTGGGGAGAAACTTACAGTGGCCCAGAATTACGAGTCCTGGCTTTTCAAGGCAGCCTGAGTCTCTTGCAGGGCCTTGGGACAAAAGGGGTAAGACTGGCCTTGCTCCTTTGAGCCCAAGGGTAGGTGAGCTGGCAAGAGCCAGCCTGCAGCTGGGCCCTGGGTCCTGTCCTCTTGCTGTGCTCTCAGAACTTCTCTTGAGTTCTATAGTGTAAGAGGAACTTGGATTTGAGTGAGACAAGGCCTCAAACCCCAGCCTGCTGCCAGAGTGCTGTCATTTTTAGTTTGTCAGTCCCTGTCTAAAACCCGGGGAAAGTGCTGTCTGGTTCTGCCTCAGAGCTGATTCTGAGGACTAAACAAAGGGAATTGTGGAAGGCACCAGCAAGCTGCCTGGCCCACAGTGGGCATATGGTAATCAGAGGCTGCTGCTGCTGTTCTCTGCCCAGAGCCATCGAGTCCCTGTACAGGAAGCACTGTCTCGAACAGGGGAAGCAGCAGCTAACGCCCCAGGAGGCCGACCTGGCTGAGGAGTTCCTGCTCACTGACAATAGTGCCATATGGCAAACGGTGAGGGCAGGCTCTGAACCTGAGCTTTGGGGAGGGGAAGTCTCTGTGTTCCACCCAGGGAAGGAGCAGCCTTTTTGGGTGGGAGGCTGGCACTGGTGGCTTACCCCAGACTGACCTGTGGTGTCTGAGTACCATGCAGGGAGGGGCTGGTGGATTGGGACCTACCCAGTCCCATGCTTCACTCTCTTGGTCCTTGGACCACTCCAGGTAGAAGAACTGGATTACTTAGAAGTGGAGGCTGAGGCCAAGGTGGAGAACTTGGGAGCTGCAGTGCCAGGTCAACCGCTGGCTCTGGTGAGCAGTGCACCTGCCCAGGGGTTCTCTGGGTGGGTGCTGGGTGGAATGGGCTTCCTCTTGCCCATGTAGTTCTTCCCAGCCAGAGTTCCCTAGGTCTTAGGGGGGTTGGAGATGCCACCCTGTCCCTGGGAGGCCCCACACATGTTGGAGGACAAGGAGAAAGCCTGAGTGAGACCTCATGGCCATCTTGTCATTTCCCAGCTGATAACAGTTTCAGGCCCTTTTCCCACTCCCTACCCCCTGGCCCTTGCTGAATGCAGGTGCTGGTACAGGGCCTGATCTAGGTGTGTGGCCCCCACAGACTGCCCCTGGCAGCCCCAAGGACAGCCAGCCCAACTATCACCATGGCAACGGACCTTACAACGATGTGGATATCCCTGGCTGCTGGTTTTTCAAGCTGCCTCACAAGGTGTGTCCTGGGTCATGGCCTGTCCTGTGGTGTGTCCTTACTCTGCTCAAGGCCCACAGCAGGACTTCAGAGTGACACACCTGAGACTATCCTTTTTGTGGGAATGACTAGTAGAGGGACAGAGTGTGATTTCAGGTACATACTGTCATGTCTCAGCTTTTGTTTTTCTAATGAAAGTCGGGTAGCAAGGGGCACATCTGGTACGTGATAGATTCTGCCGATTTGTCACTATGTGGGGAGCCAGGTTTGCTTGTGTCTGTGTCCTGGGGTCATGTGTGTGCGCATGTGTGTGCGCGCATGTTTGTGTGTGCGCATTTGTGCATGTGTGATGCAATCAGGGATTTGCCTCAGACTGCTGAGGTTCTGGGCTCAGTGTTGGGAGGAGTGCAGGTGCTCACATTGGTTCCCCACCCGGGGGTCTGCCACCTGCCTCCAGCCCCTGCTTCCTTTGCTCTATCCAGGATGGTAATAGCTGTAATGTGGGAAGCCCCTTTGCCAAGGACTTCCTGCCCAAGATGGAGGATGGCACCCTGCAGGCTGGCCCAGGAGGTGCCAGTGGGCCCCGTGCTCTGGAAATCAACAAAATGATTTCTTTCTGGAGGAACGCCCATAAACGTATCAGGTGGGCCACCATGGGAGGAGTCCTGGGACGCCTTTCCCCCCTCTTCCCACCCAGGGACCTCTGACTAACCCTGGATTCCCACAGAGGGCCAGCCTAGCTGTGGTCCAGAGGCCTGGCTACTTTTGGTCCTGGTGCCATGGACCTTGGGCAAGTCTTCCCCTCTAGCTTCAGTTTCCCTGTTAATGTAAAAAGAATGGTGCTGTAGGACCATGAGAGCCCTTCGTAGCTCCCAACAGAACCTCTTGGTGTAACTGCTGGAGCCATGGGATATGGCTGAGGACCATGGAGAGCTGGTGGCCTGTAAGCCTGTTGGGGGCTGGGAGCTGGGTCTTGTAGTCAGGAATGGCAAATGTATTCATCTTGAAGGCCATTTCCAAGGTGGTTGTGGCCACCAGCACACTCTGGTGAGCAGAGTGGGTTTTGGGATGGTGAAGTCTGCCTGTGTGTAGGAAGAGGCAGTGGTGGAAGGAGTGCCTCATGAATGCCCCCCAGAGAGGAGCAGGAGCTCACTCAGAGGCCTGGCTGGTTCCCAGATGGCTTATGCTCTTGACTGGTATATCACAGGACCCCAGGCTTTGGCTGAGCCAGGGCTCACCTTGAGTCCAGTTAGTGAGGCTGGGTAGGAGTATAGCAGTCCAGGAGGTGGGCAGGTGAGGGCCATGGTGGGATGCGGGATAGATTCTGCTTCCCATGGCTGTGCTGAGCCTTACTTTGTCCCCACAGCTCCCAGATGGTGGTGTGGCTGCCCAGGTCAGCTCTGCCCCGTGCTGTGATCAGGTATGGTCTGCTGAGTGGTTGTAAGGATAGGAGAACTGAGGTGAAGTGATAGGTCCTAGGGCCAAAGCAACTAAGACCCATTTCCTTCCCCTGTACCCTACCAGGCACCCCGACTATGATGAGGAAGGCCTCTATGGGGCCATCCTGCCCCAAGTGGTGACTGCCGGCACCATCACTCGCCGGGCTGTGGAGCCCACGTGGCTCACCGCCAGCAATGCCCGGGTATGTGTCATCTGCACCTCTGGCCCCTGCTCTTCCTCTCCCAGGTCTGTAGAAACTCAGCTCTGAGGGCCTTTAGGTATTTAGCAAGGAGCATGAAAAGGATCCTGTGATCTGGGGTCAGGCAGGACTCTAGTTCACTGCCTGACCCAGATCTTGGAGTGGATGGAAGACAGGAAAATCTGGCTTCATGATTCCTGTCCACTCCTTCAGTAAATGTGTTCTGGGCACCTGCTCCTGGCCAATGACAGGCGTAATAGCTACATCTCTCATGGAATTTAGATGGGACCATGTAGGTGAGGGGTCTGGCATAGCGCTAGGCATAGAGTAGATTCTTTACCTGTCACCCAATTGCTGATAGGTAGCTGTCTCTAGAACTATGGAGTTTGACCAGTGCTGTCTGGCATTCTCTAAAGCCATTCCCTTAGGAAAGGCTCTCAGTCAACTCTGGCTCCAGGAATAGGGTAGGAGGAGTCTCATTTGGGTATCTCACTCTTCCCACAGCCTGACCGAGTAGGCAGTGAGTTGAAAGCCATGGTGCAGGCCCCACCTGGCTACACCCTTGTAGGTGCTGATGTGGACTCTCAAGAGCTGTGGATTGCAGCTGTGCTTGGAGACGCCCACTTTGCCGGCATGCATGGTGAGCAGGAGCCGGGGTTGGGGCAGCCCAGCCCCTCAGGTAGCATATTGACAGTTCTGATGAACACTGGGCAGAATGTTCCTGAGTTTCTATTCTCACTCCTGCTTATCTTCCAGGCTGCACAGCCTTTGGGTGGATGACACTGCAGGGCAGGAAGAGCAGGGGCACTGATCTACACAGTAAGACAGCCGCTACCGTGGGCATCAGCCGTGAGCATGCCAAAGTCTTCAACTACGGCCGCATCTATGGGGCTGGGCAGCCCTTTGCTGAGCGCTTACTAATGCAGTTTAACCACCGGCTCACACAGCAGGAGGCAGCTGAGAAGGCCCAGCAGATGTACGCCGTCACCAAGGGCCTCCGCTGGTGAGGGTTCCTCTCCCATCCACTTTTAACACCCAGGACCTGAAGCCTGCGTTACTGTCCTTTAGTACTCCCATCTGTTCTATCTCGTGCCCATTACTTGAACCCTCACCTAGCCCCTCTCCTTCTACAACTGTGTAACCTAGCTCTGGGATGATTTGTCCTGTTGTGACATTTGCTTGCTTTATAGTCAGCCTTAAACAGTTTTTCCTCATGGGAGTAAAGCTATACTTTTGGTTTACTATCACCAAGTGGTAGCATCTTGACAATTCTGATTATGCCGCATAATCAATAATATAGGGGTTGCAAACTCAGATGCCTACAGGGAATGAGAGCAAATGGAGTGGGTGGAAGACAGGAGTTGACAGGAGGGCGCTGTGGCAAACTGGAGCATGTAGGCTGATGTTGATACAGGAGAAAGCATTACCAGGCCTCCAGGTTACTTAGCCTAGCTCTCCAATTTGTTTCCTTTCATAGTAGTGCATACTGTGTGCTCAGGGCCTTAGCAGACTCTGGAGGGTTCCAAAAGTGTGAGGGAAGAGAGGTACAACTTCCTGAGGTACAATACATTGTCCACATTTAATTAGCTGGCTCATTGTGGAAACTTTCTTATGAACAACTAAAAGTTAAGTATGTGATAAATGATATAGTGGTTGATGACTGTAAATGCAGGAAAGGGGAGCTGAGTATCACCCAGTAGATAAAGTTGAGGTTGGGTAAGGCTCATACCGTGAGCAGCATGTGCTGGTGGAGGCAAGAAAGGTGGTGGGGCTTTAGTTGTGGACACCTTTGAAAGTGTCACAGGAGTTTGGACTGCGGGCGCAGGTGGTAGGGAAGCCGTTTACACAAGTGAGTGACGGGTCTCTGGAGCCTTCAGGCAACAAGCCTCGTGAGATCTGCAGGTTAGATGGAAGCTGAATTGTCTAGGGTTGTGGCAGTTGAGAAGGGTAAGCCAGGCCTGGCTGTTGTGTTTTCTGCTTCAACAAATGCTCCCTCCCCTTCAGGGTAGCCTATTCTTACCCCATCCCCCCAAATCTAGAGTGATGGTCCTTGCTGCCTCCTGAATATAAGGCCCGTGTTGGTCATTGGACAATTCAGTGTCTAAAGAAACAGGACAGTAGGAATAGTGGTTGCTCGTGTGCTGGAGTCTTTGTCCTTTATTGGGCTACCATGGGGTGGCCCAGGCTTTGGGGCTACAAAAGCCTGGGCTGCATCTCTTTATCTAGCTCCGTGATCCTAGGCAAGGCACTTAGCCTCTCTGAGCCTGTTTCTTCCTCTGAATAAAAGCCTTTAGGAGACTGGCATGATGCCAGTGTTTTTGAAAGTTGAAGTGATGTGAACATTCCATGCCAAGGCACTAGGTGTGGCACAGGAAGCACTCCTGTGGAATGATGGTGATAACAACGCTGCCCCCAGGTATCGGCTGTCAGATGAGGGTGAGTGGCTGGTGAGGAAGTTGCACCTCCCAGTGGACAGGACTGAGGATGGCTGGATTTCCCTGCAGGATCTGCGCAAGGTCCAGAGAGAAACTGCAAGGAAGTAAGAACCTTCTTTGTGTTAAGGATGGAGGGAGGGGTCTGGGCTTGCCCCAGAAGAACTTTGATGCTTTGTTTTTCAGCTTTGAGATGCTGAAAGACAGAGTCTGCCCTCTGTTTCTGGTCCCTTAGGTCACACTGGAAGAAGTGGGAGGTGGTTGCTGAACGGGCATGGAAGGGGGGCACAGAGTCAGAAATGTTCAATAAGCTTGAGAGCATTGCTACGTCTGACATACCACGTACCCCGGTGCTGGGCTGCCGCATCAGCCGAGCCCTGGAGCCCTCGGCTGTCCAGGGAGAGGTATCTTGCTACCTTTGGAGCATAGGCAGAGGGGCCCCCGGGGAGGGCAGGGCAGAGGGCAGGGCACAGGCTCCCTGTGGACCTTACCAGTGTTCATAGGTAGGGCCAGAGTGAAGCTTCTCTTGGGGCTTCTACCCTAGAGTTAATTGGTATGTAGCATAGCCCCTCTCACCTGTGCCCACTTTCCCTCCCCAGTTTATGACCAGCCGTGTGAATTGGGTGGTACAGAGCTCTGCTGTTGACTACTTACATCTCATGCTTGTGGCCATGAAGTGGCTGTTTGAAGAGTTTGCCATAGATGGGCGCTTCTGCATCAGCATCCATGACGAAGTTCGCTACCTGGTGCGGGAGGAGGACCGCTACCGTGCTGCCCTGGCCCTGCAGATCACCAACCTCTTGACCAGGTATGCGGGGCCCATGGCCTCTAGCCTGGCCATGTGCTCCTATGTGGGGCTTTGGGTGAGCGCTTCTTGGGCCAGACTGGGCAGTTTTGAGTTTTTATCCCCCTAGAAGTGAATGTTTCACCTTCTTATTTCTAATTTTTAAAAAGTTATAATCCTAAAACGACTAGCCTCAATTTTTTAAAAAAAAGAGTTCTTGGGTTTGAAAATGTCAAATACCAAGACTGATCATTGAGGAAGCTGTGAGGTTAGGGGAATTATTCCAAAGGGTGGTACTCACACTTTTCTATTTTGAAAATCAAATGACAGAAGCCTTTTCTCATTTCATAGAAAATTGAGATGTTTTTCTTTCTCCCATAAATGTTTTCTTAAGTGCCAAAAGTTTGTTACTTGACTGCTAACAGAAAACATTGTTAATGGGGACACTCAAATATGATTTTTAAAAATATCTTATATATTTTATATATTGAGTTGTATTTTCTTGTAGTAAAATTCCTAGTTCTTATGGATGAATTAAATGATATTACCGTTCCATGTTGATCTGCCACTCAGAACCAGTTTGGGAACCATGATCTATCCTGATTATTGGGTAAATAAGAGATGTTTACAATATTCAACATTGTTCCCATTGCCCTCTTAATCATCTCCGGGGGGTTATGCTTAACAAAGCTAAAAGTCCTCATTTATGCTTCAAACTCTGGCCCAATTGGAAGTGATTTCGTATATTAATAAAGTGTACCAAACTGGAAAAAAAAAGTGTGTTGAGTCCATAATTGCATTTCAGTATCTCAGTGGGAGGTTAGGCTGCTGGATGGAAGACAGTGCTGGACCTTCACCTTTCTTGACTTAGCTAAGTGAACAGATGGGGTGTTGGACCAGGGGAAGCCCTGCTCTAAGGGGTGTGGGGTCATTGCTCCAGGAGTGATGCGTCTGTGTTCACAGGAGGGGCATGACTGTGAGGGGAGATTGGGTCTCTTTCAGGTGCATGTTTGCCTACAAGCTGGGTCTGAATGACTTGCCCCAGTCAGTCGCCTTTTTCAGTGCAGTTGATATTGACCGGTGCCTCAGGAAGGAAGTGACCATGGATTGTAAAACCCCTTCCAACCCAACTGGGATGGAAAGGAGATACGGGATTCCCCAGGGTGAGCACAACGCATTTGTTTCTCATTACAGATAGGATCTGAGGTGGACTAGTGAGTGGGTTTTGCAGAACAGGAAGCTTGGGGCCCCAGAGATCACCCTCTTGACTTATGCTATATTCTAGGCTAATTTCAGTTTATAAGGTGCCCTGTATCCACAGTGAATGTGACATGATGTTTCAAAAATGAACACAGCAGAGCTTCAAATATTCTACCTGTACCTGTCCCCTACTTCAACCACAGCAGAAATGTTTAAAGAGGATTTATTCTATAGAGTGCATTCTTAGATGACAGAAAAACAAACTGTGCTTTAAATACCAAACAAGTAAATCAGAAAGCTTATTTTCTATTTAAAATGTATCTAAGACAGACTTATTTTATATAAAAAGAAAACAGACCCTCCTAACATGTAACATTACCATTCGTGACAGTTGTTCTCAACCTTTCACTCTCCTTTTTGACCTTAGCATTAAGCTCGTTTGCTCACTTCTGAGCTCTCAGTTAGTTATTGAGGTGGCTCCTAACCAATTTGCACTATTTTTCAGGTGAAGCGCTGGATATTTACCAGATAATTGAACTCACCAAAGGCTCCTTGGAAAAACGAAGCCAGCCTGGACCATAGCACTGCCTGGAGGCTCTGTATTTGCTCCCATGGAGCTTCATCGGGGCAGTGCAGGCTCCCAAACTCAGGCTTTCAGCTGTGCTTTTTGCAAAAGGGCTTGCCTAAGGCCAGCCATTTTTCAGTTCCTGGACCTGCCAAGAAGATTCCTTCTAGCTGAAGGTGCAGTTGAATTCAGTGGGTTCAGAACCAAGATGCCAACATCGGTGTGGGCTGTAGGACAAGGGGCATTGTTGCTTGTTGGGTAAAAATGAAGCAGAAGCCCCAAAGTTCACATTAACTCAGGCATTTCATTTATTTTTTCCTTTTCTTCTTGGCTGGTTCTTTGTTCTGTTCACCATGCTCTGATGCAGTGCCCTAGAAGGGGAAAGAAGTAATGCTCTAATGTGATAAACCTGCTCCAAGGCAGTGGAAATAAAAAGAAGAAGAAGAAAAAAAACTCTTTATCTTCTCATCAAAGCCTGTGTTACTCATGCTTTCCCCCCTTTCCCACTCACAGGAGGTAATTACGTTGAAGAAGAGGAAGGAGTCCTCCGAAGTGTAGAGTAAGGCAGTGCCACCTTCTCTTAGGACTTTTCCTATACTGAGGAAACTCATGGGACAAAATGATAGAGAAGCTATTGGCATCAAAATGCTACATGACTCTCCTGAGTGCAGCTGCCAAGTGGGTAAAGGGAGTGGATGGGGCCAGGTACATTACACCCTGGAGTGTGATCATCTGAAGAATGCATGTTCAAAATTCTTGAGAAGTCAGAAATCCAGGGCATTTGTATGTAAACTTCCAATTTTGAAATGGGAGTGGGCTACTGATTTGCTACGTATCAGACGAACCTAAGGTGAAAATTTTAGGTGCTAGAAGTAAGGAAACATTTGGTTCTGTTTCAAAGATGGTGCAGGGATGGGGATGTGGCACTGTCACTGGTAAGAGTAAAGGGAGAGGAACAAACCACAAGGGAAAAGGTTAAGACATTGGCATGAATTGAAGAAAGAAGCCTTAACCCAAACTAATGAGTGGCCTTTGAATGAGGGCATGACTTGAGAAGTAAACTAGTTTCTGAGCCAGACTGCTATAGCTGGTCATCATCCAGTTTAAAGGATAACAGGAAGAGGACCCACAGCAGGACATTGTTTTGTTACCACCTATTTCCTGGAAGGGTTTACCAAAAATGTATGCAAGTTGGGGCAACTTCATTGGTCCAAAGTTTACAGCCCTTCTGAGAGTTCTTGACTCTCATCTTTGCCTGATCACCTTTTTAGCCCTTTCCAACTCTGTTGCCCTTCCACTAATCTCTGACTGCTCACAGATAGGCTGCTAACCAGCTAGGAAGAGTGGCTGGGATTCGCTGGGCCCCAGCAAGAAGCCAGCACTGACCTCTTCATTTTCGTCTTCACCACCCTCTCGAAGAACCATGTCTAGGATGTTTCCTTTGATCTTGAAGTCTCGTGAGGTGCTGAGCTTCATGTGCTGCATCAGGTTCACCTGTGACAGGATTGTAAGCATGGGACATCTCCCTACTCATAGGTCCTTCCAGAACAGCTTAAGCCATTTTTAGTGCACCTCTGAGAAACCTTTCCGTTTCTACCTAAAGCAAGCACACACCCACACTTCCTTCTGTATGCTGGGGTTCAGGCCATCAGATCAGGAACAGCAAAGAGGCTGAGTGTGGTGGCTCATGCCTGTAATCCCAGCACTTTGGGAGGCTGAGGTGGGAGGATCACTTCAGGCCAGGAGTTTGAGACCAGCCTGGGCAATACAGACCCCATCTCTATAAAAACAAACCCAGAAAATTAGTAGGTGTGGTGGCATATGTCTGTAGTCCCAGCTACTCTGGAGGCTGAGGCCAGAAGATCACTTGAATCTGCACTCCAGCCTGGGTGACAGAATGAGACACCATCTCAAAAAAAGGGGCGGGGGGAGGGGGGATGGCAAACACACAAATGGCCCAGAGTCTTTTTTCCTCCATTGTAGTTGTGCTGCTTTAGTTTGCTAGATCTGTCAAGAAGGTAAATGGGAATGGAAGAACATAATAAGATAATGTTTACCTTGGACCTCTTAGAAAGGTGGATGAGAAATTTTTCATACTGTTCAATGGCAAAGATGAGGTTAGGGATTGGCTTGGTTTCCCGAAGAACTCTGGCCTAAGGGCGAAGAACATAAGACAAATTTCAGGTTGAACTGTTTTTGAAGTTTTCCTCTGAAGTTGTCACTTACAAAACTGTGTATGGCTTTGGGGGAAAAGTCTGTTTTCCAATCAAATGCAGTTTTACTTATATACCAGTAATCTAAAATTTTTGACAGTTCAATCTGGAAGGACCCAAATGCCAGTAGAGATAATTGCACTGATCCTTTCCATTTATAATTCCAGTATTTGTTGTTATCTAGAGACTGAGGAGAGCAGGATCATTTGCAGAAATTTAGTTGCTTTTCTAACTTGATATTCTTAAGCCTATTCTGACCCTAGCTCTATTTCCTTGTTCTGGTTTGGTTATGAGTTTTCACTGCTGGGATTATATATCTTTCCCCCTAACTTGAATTGTAATTTGTAGGTCCTTATACATTTTGTGTGTGTGTGTATATGTATATATGTGTGTGTGTCTGTGTGTGTGTGTGTATATATATATTTATATATTTTTTTAACCCATGAGGATACTGTACACATTTTTTAACATTATCTTGGAGCTAAATCCAGAGAGCTGAACATTTAGATGTTTATTTTTTTCGTATCTCTCCAGTATAAATATACTATAACCTATTTAGCCAGTCCTCTATTAATGGATATCTTTGTTTCTAATATTTCACTTTTATGAATAATGTTGTGAGGACCATCCTGTACACAGGCCTGTATATCCTAAAAGTGAAACTGTTACGTCAGAATGTATGTTTATCTTCTGAGATTCAGTAGTCATTGCTAAGCCTCTGGAGAGGCTGTACTAATTTTTTTTTTTTTTTTTTTTTTTTTTTTTGAGACGGAGTCTTGCTCTGTCGCCGGGGCTGGAGTGCAGTGGCCGGATCTCAGCTCACTGCAAGCTCCGCTCCCCGGGTTTTACGCCATTCTCCTGCCTCAGCCTCCGGAGTAGCTGGGACTACAGGCGCCCGCCACCTCGCCCGGCTAGGTTTTTTTTTTGTATTTTTAGTAGAGACGGGGTTTCACCGTGTTGGCCAGGATGGTCTCCATCTCCTGACCTCGTGATCCGCCCGTCTCGGCCTCCCAAAGTGCTGGGATTACAGGGTTGAGCCACCGCGCCCGGCCAACTGTACTAATTTTCACCTTTGCCAGCCATGTACTAAGTGCCTCCTTTCCTGTATCCTCGCTGACTCTTACACATCTTTTAGGGAGCACCTTTTGCATTCACCAACTTTACCTAAAAATAATTTCTCCCTATTGAGTATCACAAGTTATTTTATTTCTATTTCAACTCAAGATTTTCTTTCTTTTTTTTTTTTTTTTTGAGACGGAGTCTCACTGTGTCACCCAGGCTGGAGTGCAGTGGCCAGATCTCAGCTCACTGCAAGCTCTGCCTCCCGGGTTCATGCCATTCTCCTGCCTCAGCCTCCGAGTAGCTGGAACTACAGGCGCCCGCCACGACGCCCGGCTAATTTTTTGTATTTTTAGTAGAGACGGGGTTTCACCGTGTTAGCCAGGATGGTCTCCATCTCCTGACCTCGTGATCCGCCCGTCTCGGCCTCCCAAAGTGCTGGGATTACAGGCTTGAGCCACGGCGCCCGGCCTCAACTCAAGATTTTCTGATGCTTCCTGAATAAAATGTTTTTGGTTCAGAGGAAAAATGAGATGCTCTATCTGATCATAAAATCCCTGATTTGAGAAGCAGTCATGTATATAATATACATACACACACACACACTTTTTGGTAACAGCTTTATAGAGCTATATGCCATACAATTCACTCACAATGTACTTTTCAGTATTTTCAGAGTTGTGCAACCATCACCAGTCAATTCTAAAACATTTTCATCACCCCCAAAAGAGATTCCATACCCTTTTTAGCTGTCACCCCAGTTTCCCCATCTCGAGCTGCTACTAATCTAGTTTGCCTTTGTAGATTTATTTATTCTGGGCATTTCATGAAAATAGAATCATACAACATGTGGTCTTTTTGTCACTGGCTTCTTTCGCTTTATGTTTTCAGGGTTCACTAACGACCATATTTTAATGGTCAGTGTCAGCAGCTTACCATGGCTGTGGCAACGGCGGCAGGTTTCTCCTTTTTCTCTCCCGTATAGTTCAGGCTCTTACTCTTATTCTAAAGAAACAGAAACACATTCTCTTATTCCTGATGATTTTTCTGTAGAGCTAGCATGCTAGTGGTAATTTTTTTTTTTTTTTTTTCTTTTTGAGACGGAGTCTTGCTGTCATTCAGGCTGGTGTGCAGTGGTGCGATGTTGACTCACTGTAACCTCCGCCTCCCAAGTTAAGCGATTCTTGTGCCTCAGCTTCCTGAGTAGCTGGGACTATAGGCACGCGCCACCACACTCAGCTAATTTTTGTATTGTAGAGACGGGGTTTCGCCATGTTGGCCAGGCTGGTCTCGAACTCCTGGCCTCAGGTGATCTGCCCACCTCAGCCTCCCAAAGTGCTGGGATTACAGGCCTGAGCCACCACGCCCACCAGCCAGTGGCAATTTTCTTAGAAGGTAATTACACAGGGTATGAGGGCCAAGTCTGGAGTAAATAGGATTATCTGTGTGGCAGATGTTAGAAGGTAGGGAAAAAATGTGATGCTTTGTAATCCTCATATTTTTCTTTTTTAATTGTTGGGAGGTTTACAATCTGTTGTTCTCAGAGCTGGCACGTGGAAGTTGAAGGCGGGACTATTACTGCACTGGGTCAGCCAAGGGGCTGGTGAAGTACTAAAGAGTGGTTAAAACAGGGACTGTCAAGGTGGTAGCAGGAATAGGCATTTCTATTTCTATTTTAGCCACTGGACTAAAAGGATTCCATAAAGGAGAGGAAGCTGAGGAGGCTGCTACAGGGCCCTGCAGTCTTCCCACTTACAAGCAACCACCAGATATGTTTTATTTTTGTTACTCAGCAAAGCCAAAACTAGATACATTTTATGTGCAATGGGTTGTTATGCTCAAGAAGGGTTTAAAGGGTCACAGAACACTTCCCTGTGTTGTAATTATTGGGTAATAAAGAGCTCCTGGAGAGGGATGAAGAACTAATAAAAGGAACCAAAAGGTATATAGGATTCTGATAATATCAAGACTTGAGTCAGGAGAGACTAGGGAGAAAAACCTACCAAATGTAAGGTACAGAAATGTAGGAAGCTTTTTACCTCAAGGGGAGTTCTAAACCTTCTTAGGAAGGGAACATACCATGCTCCATGAGGACAAGAGAATTAAAGAAACAGACCTGAAAATACAGAGAAGCTCTGCAACTGGAGCCATGAGAGAAACAGGTTTGTTCCACATGCCATGTTCTGGAAAATAAGGAACTGTAGACATTCCAGAGGGGCTGGTATGTAGGAATCTGGTTTTGGCCCTGGAAGGCAGGATAGAGGATGGTAGAGGGTGAAGCCCTATTAAGTCGGGGGCAAGGAAGCAGTCACGGATTGACCTCACTGACCAAGTGGGAAGTGAACCATCTTCCCAGAGGTTGTGTCCAAGATGGGACCCTGTTCAACTCCTTAGATCAACCCTGTTCCCTGCCCATTGCAACTGATCTAGGCAGGACTAAAATTAGAGCCAGAAGAGAAGCATCTTTTTTTTCTTTTTTTTTTTTTTTTTTTGAGATGGAGTTTCACCCTGTCGCCCAGGCTGGAGAACAATGGTGTGATCTTGGCTCACTGCAACCTCTGCCTCCCAGGTTCAAGCGATTCTCCTGCCTCAGCTTCCTGAGTAGCTGGGATTATAGGCACGTACTACCATGCCCGGCATTTTTTTTTTTTTTTTTTGAGATAGAGTCATGTTCTGTTGCCCAGGCTAGAGTGCAGTGGTGTGATCTTGTCTCACTGCAACCTCCACCTCCTGGGTTCAAGTAATTCTGCCTCAGCCTCCTGAGTAGCTGGGTTTACAGGTGCCCGCCACCATGCCCAGCTAATTTTTGTATTTTTTTAGTAGAGATGGGGTTTCACCATGTTGGCCAGGCTAGTCTCGAACTCCTGACCTTGTGATCCACCTGCCTCAGCCTCCCAAAGTGCTGGGATTACAGGTGTGAGCCACCGTGCCTGGCTATTTTTTGTATCTTTAGTAGAGATGGGGTTTCACCATGTTGGCCAGGCTGGTCTCCAACTCTGGACCTCGTGATTCCCCCACCTCAGCCTCCCAAAGTGCTGGGATTACAGGCATGAGCCACGGCACCCGGCCCTTGAGAAGCATCTTTTAAAGGTATACAGTTCTGGGCAGAATGTTAAGAGTTGGAGCAATGGTTTTCGTTGCTTTCTTCCCACTGAGATCTAAGGAACTGGGGAAATGAAGAGGGGCCTACAAGAGAATAACAGTTCACTGAGAGATGTGGAAAATGCGATCCCCATTTCTAGATAAGGGTTGGAGTTAATGGAACCATGCATAGGCTCTTGCCCAGGGGTATTCATTAAGTACACCTCACAAAAACAGAAAAATGTAAAATGTTTGCCTGCAGATCAGCTGACTTGTCAGTAAGGCTTTAAATCAAATATGGATGGAGGAGGAATGCCCAGGGAGGAAATGAAACTGATTACTGTGTAATGAGGGGAAAATAATAGTCTAGGAAGTAGTAGTGATTCTCAGAAGAAAATGCTTGAGAATGGGCTCAGAAACACGAAAATCCAAAACCTTTCAACATTTTACGTGTCAACAAGTATCAGGTATGACTCTAGAGCAATGGTTGGCTAATTATAGCCCATAGTATAAATCTGGCCCACGGTCTGTTTTTTGACAAGAAAATTTCATTGGAACACAGCCATGCTCGTTTATTTGTATGTTGTCTATGGCTGCTTTTTATGTTCTAATAGTAGAGTTGAGTAGGTGTGATAGAGACTGTATGACCCACATTTACTATCTGGCCCTTTACAGAGAAAGTGTGCCAATTCCTGCTGTCGAGTCTAACTAGCTGGGTTCAAGTCTCAGATCTGCCTTTTGCTCATGGTCTGTTCTGGGGCATTCTGATTAACCTTTCTAATCTTTTTTCATCATGCATATGGGGATAACTACTAATCAAAACCTATAGCTAGGATGAATGAGATGATGTATGAAAAGAGCTTAACACATCACACACAAGGTAGAGGTTCTCTAAATATTACCTGTTCTAATAAAATGATTAGACAATGTGACTTTTGAATCACAACAAGGGTAGTAAATAGGATCTAACAGCAGTATTTCCCAGACTGTACTCTATGGAACACTATTCTGCCAAATAGTAGTAACATTTGTTATTTTTAAAAAAATGTTCTTGAATAGATCTGAAAACTACTAATGAACATACTGTTGGAACTCTCAGCATTGTTTTTATTTTTCTTGAGGCAGGGTCTCACTCTGTTGCCCTGGAGTACAGTGGCAGGATCATGGCTCACTGCAGCCTTCAAGTCTTGGGCTCCAGTGATCTTCCTGCCTCAGCCTCCCAAGTAGCTGGGACTATAGGCAAATACCTGGCTACATTTTAAATTTTTTGTAGAGATGGGGTCTCACTATGTTGCCCAAGCTGGTCTTAAACTCCTGGCCTCAAGTGATCTTCTTACCTCCATTAACCACCATGGCTGGTCTCGGCACCTTTAATGTGCAAATGGACACCATGAATCTCTAAGGTGAGAAATACGGTATGAGCATCTCTCCCTGAATTCCTTTTTTTGAGGACTGTCTCAGTCTATATAGGATATTTTGTGAAATGTGGCTTTATAGGTATCATTAAGACTTGGAGATGAGGAAACTCAAAACCCAAATACGGTAATGGACAGATATATATCCAACAGATTTGTTTGACGAATGGCACCCACATGAAAATTTACAAGCATGAGGTTTGAGAAAGCATTCCTGCAAGCATTTGGGTGAGATAAAAGGAGAGGACCAGAAGTAATAGCTTTATGACAGTTGACTATTGGCTGGATGGCTGGATATAGAAAATGGACGACGATGCATTCCTGACCCAGATCACAAAACTGATACAAAGACAAGGTGACAGGGAGTCTCAGCTATCAGTCCATTACTAAGAACTCCTTCAGCTAAACCCAGATGACAGCCCACTTGATGGCTGATTCTTTTTTTTTTTTTTTTTTTTTTGAGATGGAGTTTTGCTCTTGTTGCTAGGCTGGAGTGCAATGGCGCGATCTTTGCTCACTGCAACCTCCGCCCTCCAGGTTCAAGCGATTCTCCTGCCTCAGCCTCCCAAGTAGCTGGGATTACAGGTGCCTGCCACCATGCTCAGCTAATTTTTTGTATTTTTATTAGAGATGGGGTTTCACCAGATTGGCGAGGCTGGTCTCGAAGTCCTGACCTCAGGTGATCCACCCGCCTTAACCTCCCAAAGTGCTGGAATTACAGGCGTGAGCCACCGTGCCCAGCCGATTGCCGATTCTTAAAGGGAGGGGAAGAGGCACCCTGAATACACATACTGAGGCAAGTTACCGATAAAATGATATTGTGCCTGTAAGTGATGCAGAGGCAGAAAACAAGTGAAGCATCACTATCAAAGTGGTCACAATCCATTACTTTAATAATTGGATCTAGACTGGGCGCGGTGGCTCAAGCCTGTAATCCCAGCACTTTGGGAGGCCGAGACAGGTGGATCACGAGGTCAGGAGATCAAGACCATCCTGGCTAACACGGTGAAACCCCGTCTCTACTAAAAAATACAAAAATCTAGCCGGGCGAGGTGGCGGGCGCCTGTAGTCCCAGCTACTCGGGAGGCTGAGGCAGGAGAATGGCGTAAACCCGGGAGGCGGAGCTTGCAGTGAGCTGAGATCTGGCCACTGCACTCCAGCCTGGGCGACAGAGCGAGACTCCGTCTCAAAAAAAAAAAAAATAAAATAAATAAATAAAATAAATAAATAAATAAATAAATAATTGGTTCTAGAATCTTGGTTGAGATTGACACTTAGTAGACCCATTCTCTTTGATTCCTCAAAGATCAGTAACAGCCCTGTGATACATTTACTGCATGACTAAGTGGCCTTAGAAGATAGTAGATCTCTCGTTTCTTCCTCTTTCCAGCCAGGGGTGATTCCGTCCCTTAAGGACAACTGGCAATTTCTGGAGACATTTTTGGCTGTTACAACTAGGGGGCTGCTATTGGCGTCTGATAGGCGGAGGCCAGGGATGCCGCTCAACATCCCAAAATGCACAGAACAGGTCCCACAACAAAGAATTATCTAGCCCAACATGTCAATAGTGGTGAGGTTAAAAAACTCTGGTTTAAGCAAACAGTAAAGGAGATTAAAGTACTGCCGGAATCTGATGGTATTTAGGACCAAATGACACCTACAAAGCCCACATCCTTCCACTTCCCTGAAAGTGCCCTCACTGCACTGCCATCTCCTCACAGCCCTTCTTCATGTGCTTGCTGCTACTCTGCTCACACTCCCAGAGGATGTCATGGCATGGACTTTCAGTCACCCAGGAATAAACCAAGTCCATGAGCTCAAGCATGCTTGTTCCTTCCTTGCTTCAAATGCAAACATATATGCTTCCTTTCCCCAAATTAAGTGAAACAGTTTTCTTTACATAAATAAAGATCTCCTTGCTCCAAAGCCCTCAAGCCCTGGCTTGGTCTCTGTTGGGTGCCTCCAGCTTGTGGTAAGCAGGGGAAAAAGTTTATATATGCTCAGTTCAGATGATCAAGAGTCCCCTGGGCATGTAAGAAATCCTTTCTTGAAGACCTATTGGGTACTGCCTCTGAATCACTTACTTGTACATAAGAAATGAAAGAATAACACACGGGGGTCAGATGAGAACCAGACAGCTTCACCTGCAACAAGGGAAAAGGAAACCAATGTAACCAGCAATAAAAGTGCTTCCCCCATTCCTAGGAAAGGCATTCTCAACTTACCAGCTTTTCCATATTTTTTGGAATTCCTCCAGAGCTCTGACACACCTGGAGATACTAATAAAAAAAGATTCTAGATTTAGCAGACTATCCTATGAAACTACAAGTGACTGCTGTAGTGAGCTTATGGAGTGTGACTCATCATTCTGACTGAAGAGGGAAAAGAAAAATTCACAGAGAAGCCAAGACACAAGGCTTCCTTATTCCTCTCCTCCAAAGCTCCTAAGCTTCCCAGACAATAGGTAATGAAGGGTTTGTTTCTGACTTGCTCATTTCTTTAAAAATTTCTCAGGTTGATAGTCCCTGTATGTAAAAAACCAACAACTTTGCTGTTTTTCCTTTTAAAGATGCCAACAAAGAGAAGAGGCTCTCAGTATTTCCACTATAGCAGCTTAGCCACCTGTAGCTAGAACTGTACATTCTGAGAGAGCCGCACTGCTGTGATGCAGGGTGATCCACATCTTTCTTGGGTTATCTGTGCCTTTCTAAGTATTTAATATGGATTGTTGCTAGAAACATAAACAGTAAGGGCAGGGTATGCCTTGTATTTTTATAAAAAATAATTGTCTTCCTCACCTTAGTACTTGATCTATAAGGCATTTAACACTTACATGTTAAAGGAATGAAAAAAGGAATAAACATCTCTTTAGTGTCCAGACTGGTTAAAAATGGTATAATTTCTATGCATTATGGGCTCAGATTTAATTCTAGGATAGTTATAGTTTAGATTAAACCTTAGAAGGTATTTTAAAAAGGCATTCATTCTCAATCAGGTGCCACATACATGCCAAGGAATTAAAGGCCTCCAAAAGCAGATTTTTATTATATTTTTTTACTTTTTTTTGAGATGGGGTCTCTGTTGCCAAGGCTGGAGTGTAGTGGCACGATCTCAGCTCACTGCACCTCCACCTCCCGGGTTCAAGTGATTCTCCTGCCTCAGTGTCCTGAGTAGCTGGGATTACAGGTGCCCGCCACCACGCCCGGCTAATTTTTGTATTTTTAGTAGAGACGGGGTTTCACCATGTTGGCCAGGCTGGTCTTGAACTCCTGACCTCAGGTGATCCACCCACCTCAGCCTCTCAAAGTGCTGGGATTACAGGCATGAGCCACCATGTCTGGCCCAAAAGCAGATCAGAATTATAAACTCTTTTTCCCTGGCCTGTGGAGATGCCTGCCACGTACTGACCAAACTAAAATGAAACCATGACCTGCCAAGATGGAGGCAAACGCTCCCTTGTTTAGGGACATTCTGCAGCAGTGGGCTGCTGCCCCAGCCTCATCTCCTGGCTCACTGGGGTAGAATGGTGGGGGTGAATCTGCTTGTCTCAAATACTCACATATCTGACAAGTGCTGTAAGTGTGGTGTACATTTTGCACAAGTCCTTTAACAAGGTGTCCACACAGCTGCCTGATGGCAGAGCTGTCTGCACCAACTCATGGAAAAATGTAAGCAGAGTTCCCAGTTGCATGATGATGGCTTTCTCAACAGGCTGATTTGGCAGAGTTGCCTGAGAAGAGGCCTCTTCTAAAGAGAAATAAAATTGGCACATTCAAACCCAACTTCATTTTCTAGTTAAGAGTAAAGGAGATTTAGAAATTGATTACTACTAACTAAAAAGTCTTTATGGAAAAATGAACATTCAGTATGCAGAGTTAATTAATAATTGTACTGTGATAAGACATACGATCTTCTACTTCTTTCATCACATAGGAAAAAATCTAGCTTAAAAGCAAATAGGAAATTTAGCTCAGGGGCTCCATTTTTATGCACTAGCCCAGTATGAATTTTGACCTTGCTCATGTCAATTCCTGGAATCCCAGTTGAACTTATCTTACCTGATACGGTTTCTTGGCTCACTTGTCCCTTAAGCTTGGTGATTAGCCAGTCCACTTCTTCTAGAACCTTCTCGGCCTGACTCAGAACAAGTAACTGAAAGAAAAGAATGCCTGGTGTGATTCACTACACACAGCTGTCGGGGTAATATAATAACTGTGGTCACCTGGCCACCTACAGGTGGGTGACAGGTCTCAGGACACAAGCCACTATAGGACACAAGTCACTTCACATGGAGTAGAATGGAAAGAATAACAAAGCCATTCTGCATGGCTCAGTTACAACACTTACACAGACAGTGGGGGCAGCCGTTCTCAAATTCACTATTGCAAAGTGGTTTGTTTTCTCCACCTCTACATCCTGGGGAAAAAAAGAGAGGTGAGACGTAATGACAGTAAGGTTGTTCCCTTGACCGCCATCCCCACACAGGGTATTGTACTGAAGGCTCATTATAGTACCTGGTCTATATCTCCCAGATGCCCATGGATATCCTGGGACAAGTCACGCAGCAGAATGACAGGACTCTTATACAAAACATGCAGGCTGAAGAGCAAGTTCATCAAGCTCTTGCAAAACAAGGCATCCTCTAGGAATAGGAAGAAAAGCAAATTACAAGGTGTTATGGCCAGGCGTGGTGGCTCACGCCTGTTATCCCAGCACTTTGGGAGGCCAAGGCAGGTGGATCACCTGAGGTCAGGAGTTCGAGACCAGCCTGACCAACATGGAGACACCCTATCTCTACTAAAAATACAAAATTAGCTGGGCGTGGTGGCGCATGCCTGTAATCCCAGCTACTCGGGAGGCTGAGGCAGGAGAATTGCTTGAACCCAGGAGGCGGAGGCTGTGGTGAGCCAAGATTGTGCCATTGCATTCTAGCCTGGGCGACAAGAGCGAAACTCTGTCTCAAAAAAAAAAAACAAAAGAAAGAAAGAAAGAAAAAAAAAGGTAAGTTATAACCCAGTCAGGTCCCTCAGGTATATGTACAGGGTATGTGGGGTGGAGTGCCTAACCAGAACAGGAAGTAACTTGTCATGTCCCAGGCACAACATCCCAGTGTTACACATACTACAGCCAAGCAGTTAGTCTGCAATGATGCCTCTTTATCCATGTGCCCAAAGAAAGCAGACATTTCCCATCATTAGTCATGATTACTGTGTAACTCGCATCCAGATCAAGTACATTATGAGGATTCTAGGGACTCCCTCCTAACTTGCCCCACCAAGGAAACTGCTATCCTGACTTCTAACATCTCAGATGAATTTTGTCTAATTTTGAACTTCATCTAAATGGAATTCTACAGTAAGTACCCTTTTTTTTCTGTCTGGCTTCTTCTGTCTTACAGTACGTTTGTGAGATCCTCTCCAAGTTGTGTGCACATGTATAACAAATGAGTTTGTTCATGCTCATTTGCTGTATAGGATTCCACTGTGTGAATATATCATAATTCTTTTATCCTTTCTACTGCTGATGAACACTTAGGTTTGTTTTTGCCTATTAAAATAGTGCTGCTAAGAGGACTCTTCCACATTTTTCTGTTGTGACTGGAATTGTTGAGTCATGGACATATGTTTAATTTTAGTAGATATTGCTGAACAGCTTTCCAGAGTGGTTATACCAATTTATACCTCCACCCCCAGTGAATGAAAGGCCCAACTACTCTACATTCTTGCCAACACTTAGACTTGGTATTAGGTGTCTGTTTCATTTTGACCACTCTGGTGAATGTGTAATGAATGGGGAATACCTTTTCTTTTCCAAATGCCATTGGAGGATAGTGATTTTATATAAAGCCTTTAGGAAAACATGGCAGGAAACTTACCCCGGCTGTTTTCCTTGCAAATCTTTGATGTCCAGGATAACATCTGCACAAACTAAATTAGAGATCATTCAGATATTAAAGAAACATGCCAGAGATAGACCTAGGTGTTGTCAGAAGAGTTCTAGACCTTTCCATGTCTAAGCAAATCAGCTGCTAAAATATGTTCTTAGATCTCAAGTGGTAATATATGATGAAGGGCATAAAAATAAGTCCAAAATTCTAAGAATTATGAGAATAATATATAATTTAATTCTCAATGTCTATGTCCTTATTGAGGGCTAAAAGTTTTGGGGTCCTTACACCTGAACTTCCTCTGCTTCTACCATAGTGGTCTAGGGCTAAAGCACCCTCTTTTCCTTCCCGTGCCCCCAGACTCTCCACTTGAGAATACTAGGTTATCAGAAAGGTGTGGGAAAGATAAATCCTGGCTATAAGAACAGTAGAATTCGCATTTAGAAGGCAAAAAAACAAAGGAGGTTAGAAGAGAGAAGGGCAGAAAAAAGAGAAATAAAAGAGGCAAGAAACCAGACAGAATTTTCTTAGCTAAGTGAAGGAGACTTAAGGTCTTTAGATAGCAAGGGTCTGCATCACCAGACACACAGCCACCTTTCTGCTTCAGCAGTTCTTTCAGCTACAAAGGCACTGAAATGCGGTTATACTTAAGTGTAAATGACTAACAAGAATGCAGTTTTGATCTGTTGAGAAAAAAGGTAAATTAAGAGGCTAACTGAAAGCTCTCTACAAACTGATATTAAAAGATCTTCAGAATACTATGTTCAATGAAATAAGCAGGATGCAGAACAAGTTTTCCTGTGAAGAGGGGTAGGATTGGGAATAAAACTCTGTATTTACTTGGAGAGGAATAAAGAAGGTTGAAGGGGCCGGGCGCGGTGGCTCAAGCCTGTAATCCCAGCACTTTGGGAGGCCGAGACGGGCGGATCACGAGGTCAGGAGATCGAGACCATCCTGGCTAACACGGTGAAACCCCGTCTCTACTAAAAAATACAAAAAAACTAGCCGGGCGAGGTGGCGGGCGCCTGTAGTCCCAGCTACTCGGGAGGCTGAGGCAGGAGAATGGCGTAAACCCGGGAGGCGGAGCTTGCAGTGAGCTGAGATCCGGCCACTGCACTCCAGCCTGGGTGACAGAGCGAAACTCCGTCTCAAAAAAAAAAAAAGAAGGTTGAAGGACACAAAAAACTAAAAGTGTTTACTTATTGGGGAGAGGAGGAACTAAACAGATGGAGGACATGGGTGGGGGAGACCATTTACCATCTCTTGATAATCTCTGGTTTTCAAATCACAGGACTTTATTACCCATTCAAAATTAAATTGAAAAATTTTTGGCCGGGCGCGGTGGCTCACGCCTGTAATCCCAGCACTTTGGGAGGCCGAGGCAGGTGGATCACGAGGTCAGCAGATAGAGATCATCCTGGCTAACACGGTGAAACCCCGTCTCTACTAAAAATATAAAAAATTAGCCGGGCGTGGTGGCGGGCACCTGTAGTCCCAGCTACTCGGGAGGCTGCGGCAGGAGAATGGTGTGAACCCAGGAGGCGGAGCTTACAGTGAGCTGAGACTGCGCCACTGCACTCCAGCCTGGGCGACAGAGCAAGACTCCATCTCAAAAAAAAAAAAAAAAAAAAAAAAATTAAAGAGACTACCTGAAGTTAAGGGAGAAGGGGTAGGTGGTAAAACGTTTAAAAATCTAAAAGTTTAAAGTTTAAGAAACATTTTTTAATTTTCCTATAAATTTTAGCCTTTCTAAATCCATTTATTTTCTCTCAAATTTCCCCCTGCCCCAATTATCTATTTCCTTCCCAGTCCTTTACTCTTTGCAGCAAAAACAGCAGTATGAAAGAATGATGCTGAAAGCAAAGTGGGGGTGAGCTGTTTGGAACTGGGATGAAGTAACAAAAGGGACTTTCTTTGGGCAAACCTGGAAGTAGGACGACAGGAAACAGCTCTGCTTTCTAGTGCCAAACACCTTCATACTCCCAGGCTACAAGTCTTCTGAGGCAGGGGCTCACATAAAGAGGAGTATACTGCAGGGCTTCATTGTCTTTTTCAAGCCCAGGAAGTAGATGTGGTAGGAGCACACAGTCCTGGGCTCCGGTAGGTACTCTATCATTCTACAGGAAAATTACTCCTGAATGGAACAGACCCCTAACACGCGGTCCTTCTCTTATTGTTGTGTGTGTGAATGCTCATGTGGGTGCACAGCTCTACATCTATGTGTGCACACTTACACATATATACATACAACCTATCTCTGCAGAGGTGTTTCTGCTTTGGGGAGGTAGTTACACTTTCTGAATTAATCATCTTTGGTTGAATTTCCTCCAAAGTCAGTACCAGGTAATTGTGCTGAGAAAGTCAGCTGCTGAATGTCAACCGCCTTCTTCATAATTAACAAACTTTCTTCTTAGAAAAGGGGAAACATCAAGAGTGGCAAAGAACACAGGTTGAAGAAGGTTGAAGGCACCAAAGATCACACAGGATTCTTTCCGTGGTGTTTCACTCTACCCGGAACAAACAAAACAAAAGCAGTATGTTCTTGCCCTGTATGGCTGCATATAAGTATGTTGTGGTAGACACATTATGTAGGAAAGAATATATCTTACAGGTCTTATATTAACTCAGGTGTATAATTTAACATATTATGTAAAATAAGTTCAACTTCAAGAGGACATTTAGATATACACTTTTATGATGCAATAATCCTTGCCTTCTGAGGAATGCTAAATGGGATTAAGTGAGTGGTACTAGTACCTGAGGAGATGAGGGCTCCAGTAGCTTGGACAAACTGGTAAGAACAGTGACTAGCAGGAGGGCTTCTTTGCTATTAAAATCTTCCTCTTGGCTGCTAAGTAAATTCAACAAGGACCTCTGAGAAAGGAAGGCACACACAGCAAGCAAGGTTAGCAGACACATTCCTATCAGGAAGAAGAGGCATCTAGTCAGAGACTCCTAAGACTAGGACACAAAGAATTCAAAGCTACCAAAATTCTAAGAGGATAAAATCTGAAAATAATCCTGAATTGAGCAGTAGTTTCCTAAGCTGTTTTTGACCATAAACCTCTCTGAGAATTCTCCTGAAAACTGGCTCTTTCTGTTCCAACCCCATGCTAAATGTAGATAAGGAACTATGTACCCAATTTCTGGTGGCTCACAGCTCCCTGGAGCCTATCCATTGATCTCAGGCTTAGACCAGGTACCAAACCCAGCATTCCTTATATACCTTCCCTGTTACCTGAAATAACTATGTATTTGATTATTTGTCAGTGTCTTTCTACTATAATGTAAGCTCCATAAGGATAGGAACATTTTGTCTCTTTTGTTCCCTGCTATATCCCCAGCACCTAGAACTGTTTCTGGCATATGGTAGGAACTTCAAAATTACTTGTTAAATAAAAAAGTCCTGTGATAGAATATCCTGATATTTTGACAACTATTGGTTAGAAACTAACAAGCTATATTGTCCAGTCTTTACGGAGTCTGTCAGACCAAGCCAAATTATACCACAGACTCAAAAACAAAAACAGACTCTATACCTCAAAGACTCCTTTCTGTTTACATCAACTCAAACAGTGGTCCTTAGAGGTAATGAGTACTGCAGGTTGGGTGGCTAAATACAAATCCTCACTGGGGTCCTTTTAACTACATTATCTTCCATTCTGAGAGCTATGTCCTGTGGCTTGGATGACCCAGAAAAAATTCTTCTCCTACTTGGTCATTGTCTGCCCATTCTTACCAGCTGCCCCTGCTAACAGTTCCTTTGCAAAGCCCCTCAGGCTGGTACAGCAGCTTCGCAAGGCTTCTCACCTGAAATTGCCGGATCTGGAATGCTGTTCTCTGAGTGACACTGACGTCTGCGTCTTCTCTCTCTTCTCCTTCCTTATCTGTGACATCTATGAATGGAAAAGAAACTCTATCTTCTTTGATATAAACTCATGCTTCTTGGCCTTTTAATAGCTAAAATTTTTGAAAGCCAAAAAAAGTCTAAAGACAGAGTTAAATTTATTTCTAAAATTTTGTGATTTCTTAATAGTATATTCCATTTTCCAGTCACTCTTTGTGGTTGAATGTAATCCAGTAGGTGCCAATCCTGAATCCACTAGATGTCACTCCTTAGCAACATTAGGACTGTTCTCAAGTGTCTTCTGGTAGATTAACAAATGGAATTAAGGGGTTGAGTTAAGGAGAAACTTAAATCAAGTCAATTTATTGATACTGCAATGCTCACCCAGAGCTCTGAGAAACTGCTGAATCTTGGGCTGATAGAACTGTTGCACAGCACTGAATATTTTCTGTAAACCCTCCAAGCACAGCAGTGAGATGCTCTTTCCTTTCTCTTTCTTTCCCGACTCTTCCACTGAAGTAGGAATTGAAGTGTATCTCCATAGCAAGACTCTGAAGCAGGGTAAAGTGATTTTGTTTTTAAAGACAGGTTCACCAAGATAAAAATTACATACAGTAAAATTCATACCCTGTAGGTGAACAGTTCTAGAATTTTAAAAAAACTTATATGGTTGTGTAATCTCCCCACAATCAAGGTATTTCTATCACTCTAAAAGTTCCCTTGTGCTCACTGATAGTCAATGCTCTCCTCCCATTTCCAAGCAACTACTGATCTAATTTCTGTCCCTATGGTTTTACTTTCTACAAAACATCATACAAAAATGGTTATCATTCAGTATATAGCCTTCTGAGTCTGCCTTTAACACAGCAGACTCTATATTCATGAGGGATATTGCTATGCAGTTTTCTTGCAATGGTCTGGGTCTGTTTTGGTATCAGGGTAATGCTGACCTCATTAATTAAATGAGGTGGAATATGTTCTCTCCTATTTTCTAGAATTTGCACAGAATTTACATTACTTCTCCCTTAAATGTTTGGATGAATTTATCACTGAATAGACCTAGATCTAAAGTTTTGTGAAAAGAGTTTGAACCACATATTCAATTTCTTTGAATAGAAATAGGATTACTCAGGTTTTTGTTCTTTTTTTTTTTTTTTTTTTTGAGACAGAGTCTCACTCTGTCACCCAGGCTGGAGTGCAGTCAGGTGATCTCAGCTAACTGCAAACTCACACCTCCTGGATTCAAGCGGTCTTCCTGCCTCAGCTTCCCGAGTAGCTGGGACTACAAGTGCATGCCACCACATCTGGCTAATTTTTGTATTTTTTAGTAGAGTTGGGGTTTCACCTTGTTGGCCAGGCTGGTCTTGAACTGCTGACCTCAGGTGGTCCACCTGCCTTAGCCTTCCAAAAGTGCTGGGATTACAGATGTGAGCTACCACGTCCGGCCAGGTTGCCTATTTTTTGTTGAATGAGCTTTCAAGAAATCTGTCCATTAAAGTTTACTGGCATAAAATTGTTAATATTCTGTTATCCATTTTTTAGCATCTGTAGGATCAGTAGTGATGTCCCCTCTTCCTCAATTCTGCTATTTGTAATGTGTCTTCTCTTTTTCTGATTAGTCTGGCTAAAGTTCATTAAATTTATTGATCTTCTCACAGAACCAACTTTCTTTTTCTGTTTTCTATTTTAATTTTCTGCTTCTTCATAGTTGTGCTTTTGTCTATTTCCTTCCTTCTGATTACTTTCATTATAATTTGCTCTTCTTTTTCTATTTTCTTAATATGGAAGTTTATATGGGAGATTTAAGATTTTTAAATCCCTCACTGCTGTAATTTCCTCCATAGTGCTTCGGCTGGTCACATGTTTTGCCATGTTGTCTGTTTGTTTCCATTCTATGCAAGATGTTTTCTAATTTCCCTTATGACTTTTTGATTACGGGCTATTTAAAAGTACATTTAATTTCCAATATATGGGGATTATCTAGATATTTTTCTGTTACTGCTTTCTTCTTTTATTCTGTTGTGGTCACAGAATTTCTACTTTTTAGTAGAAATTTGCTCAGTTTTTATGGCCCAAAACATGGTTCATCTTGGTGAATACACCATGTGCACATAAAAAGAATGTGTATTTTGAAGCTGCTGCACAGTGTTCTTTTAAGTGTCAATTAAATCAAGCTGGGTGACAGTGTTGTTCACTTCTTCTACTTCCTTCCAGTAGATTTTCTATCTACTGTTTGTTTTTTTTTTTTTTTTTCTGTTTTTTGACTACAGAGAGAAGGCTGATTACATTAATTAAGGATTTGTCTATTTTTCCTTCAGTTCCATCAGTTTTTGCTTTAAGTATTTTGAATCACTTAACCATTATGTAGTATCCCTCTTTTTTGCCCCAATAATAGCATAACATTTTATATGTGACTAACAATCCATATCAAAGCAAGACTAGAAGCCCTGGTGAACCCAAGAGTTCAAGGCCAGCCTGGGCAACACAGCAAACCCTATCTCTTTAAATGGAAAACAAACAAATAAACAAACAAAAAACAAAAGCCACAGAGGCTCAGGCCTGTAATCCCAGCACTTTGGGAGGCGGACGTGGGTGTATCACTTGAGCCCAGGAGTTCAAGACCAGTCTGGGCAACATGGTGAAATCCTATCTCTACAGAAAATTAAAAAAGAAAAAATAAGGGTCGGGTGCAGTGGCTCACACCTGTAAACCTAACACTTTGGGAGGCCGAGGTGGGTGGATCCCTTGAGGTCAGGAGTTTGAGACCAGCCTGGCCAACATGGTGAAACCCCGTCTCTACTAAAAATACAAAAATTAGCAGGGCATGGTGGCGCATCCCTGTAATCCCAGCTACTTGGGAGATTGAGGCAGGAGGATCACTTGAACCGGGGAGGCAGAGGTTGCAGTAAGCAAGATCACACCACTGTACTTCAGCCTGGGTGACAGAGCAAGACCTGTCTCCAAAAAAAAAGTAGTAAATAAAATAAATTAAAATTAAAAATTAAAAAGTAGTTGGGCATGGTGGCATGCACCTGTAGTCCCAGCTATTCAGAAAGCTGCAGTGGAATGACTGTTTGAACCTGGGAGAAAGAGGTTACCATGAGCTAAGATTGCACCATAGCATTCCACCCTAGGCAACAGAGTGAGACTCTCAAAAAAAACCCCCCAAAAAAACAACAAAAAAGAAACAAAAGGAGGGGTGCGCCAGGGGAAGGCAGGACTAGAAAAAAGACCCTATGTCAATGACTCCACTTTTTTTCACTCTTTTGAGACGGAGTTTTGCTCTTGTCGCCCAGGCTGGAGTGCAATGGTGTAATCTAGGCTCACTGCAACCTCCACCTCCCTGGTTCAAGCAATTCTCCTGCCTCAGCCTCCTGAGTAGCTGAGATTACAGGTATGCACCACCAAGCCCAGCTAATTTTTGTATATTTAGTAGAGACAGGCTTTCCCCATGTTGGTCAGGCTGGTCTCGAATTCCTGACCTCAGGTAATCTACCCGCCTTAGCCTCCGAAAGTGCTGGGATTACAGGCGTGAGCTGCTGTGCCTGGCTTTTTTTTTTTTTTTTTTTTGAGAGTCTTGCTCTGTCACCCAGGCTAGAGTGCAGTGATATGAACTCAGCTCACTGAGACCTCCACCTCCCAGTTCAAGCAATTCTCCTGCCTCAGCCTCCTAAGTAGCTGGGATTACAGGCACCTGCCATGACGCTTGGCTAATTTTTTATATTCTTTCACTCTTAAAATATGTGTAACCTCAAATTACCTTCATCCCCCGTTCCCAGTTTGTTCTCTTAAAGACACCACGGCCAGGTGGAGTAAGTTTCTAAGGGGTGGGAGTGGCTTACCGAGTTATGTCACAGAGGTTCTGAAAGATCTTGTCTGGGTTTTGGCCATCAGGGCCACTCACATGCCCCGTTTCCTTTAGCTGCTGTACTTTCTGCAGAGCTATGTTCACTGCATAGCGCATAAACTCACTGCTGGACCTGAGAACAGAAAGGCTTTCTTGGTGGCTTTGGATACTATCCCTAAAGAGAGAGAGAGAGAACAAGAGAGATTTCCTTACTGCTATTGGTATATGGAATTAAGCTTTCTAGAAATTGTTCAGAACAGCAGCACCCAACAGCTTGCCAGTAAGCTCCGACTGGCAGACTCTCTAGGCAGCCCAAGCTATAGTCACTGCTAAGGCTGCCCTTTTATAATTGTTATTCTTAGTGGTTCCTCATTTTCTCCCCATCCCCAAATCCTTTACTTTGATAAAATTTAAATGTCAGTCTTAGTTTCTTTTTTTGTCCCTTTGTATTTTTAATTCAGTCACTCCCCACCTATCTGTCTATTTATTTATTTATTTAGAGACAGAGTTTTGTTCTTGTTGCCCAGGCTAGAGTACAATGGCGTGATCTCAGCTCACTGCAACCTCTGCCTCCCGGGTTCAAGTGATTCTCCTGCCTCAGCCTCCCAAGTAGCTGGGATTACAGGTGCGTACCACCGTGCCCGGCTAATTTTGTATTTTTAGTAGAGATGAGGTCTCACCATATTGGTCATGGCTGGTCTTGAACTTCTGACCTCAGGTGATCCACCCGCCTCAGTCTACCAAAGTACTGGAATTACAGGAGTGAGACACTAGGCCTGGTGCCCCCTACCTTTCTTAATCTGTTATCTTGCACAAGCCACTTATATAGACTTTCTTAAAACACCCTGTTGGAATTCATCCCTATCTTTTATTAGCCCACTGTTCCTCATTTATCCTTTAATAATTCAAGGTACCTATTTAAAGTACCTACCTAGGATTGTCCAGCATTCATTTCAAGAAAATTAAAACCTCCTGACTTAATTCTTACCATAAATAATCCAAACGAGGAGAAACAAGTGAGCCTAGGTAGGCATACGATCCTCGGGGAGTGGCTGTCTTTAAGCACTCTAGCAGAACCTTACCTGAAAAGAACAGTGAGAAGACTGGACACGAATTTCATGGACAAAAGACTATCATTTGTCTTGTTGGCCATTTTAGTTTTGGCTTTACCAGCTTTTTCATTAAGGATGTCAGAGAGCTTTTTGTAACACATAAATAAGCTCAGAATGTCCTCAAATTTGTTCTTACTGTAAAAAACAAAAAAGAGACCGCTAAGGACAAACATCAGAATATTGTGGTTTACTTTTATATATGATAATAAATAAATCACAATGCTTCTTTAAATATCATATTTTAGACAAAACATTATAAATGAATAGAACTTCATTAATATAATACTCCCAGGTCATAGCAATCTATCTGGGTTTTGTTTCCCCTGGTGTGACCTCGGCTTACCGCAACCTCTGCCTCCCAGGCTCAAGTGATTCCCCTGCCTCAGCGTCCTGAGTAGCTGGGATTACAGGTCCCCACCACTACCACCCGGCTAATTTTTACATTATTAGTAGAGACAGGGTCTCACCATGTTGGCCAGGCTGGTCTTGAACTCCTGATCTCAAATGATCCACCTACCTTGGCCTCCCAAAGTTCCAGGATTACAGGCGTGAGCCACTGCGCCTGGCCTCCCCTCCCTTATTTATACCAGTCCCTGCAGAGCATTAAAGTCCAATACTACCACCAATCAAAATTTCCATGTTAAAATTAGGAGTTCTTGAATTCAGGGTCTGGGAAATTCTGAGTAAGTGAAACCCTGCTGGAGGGCTTTCATTTTATAGGCCTGGTAAGCATAACTTCAGTACTCTCTAGTGGAAAGAACACAGTTTAGTCTTAGACTAGGTGCTCATTTAGTCTGTTTACTGCCTGGAATATTGCTACAGTAAAAATATATAAATAAAATGGAGAATTCACCAAATTACAAGTGGAGTTATAGCAATACCTTACCTGAAATTACTTATGGAGAAATTGTATTCTATTAAAACCTCACAAACTCCCATCACAAGAAAAGCACAGATATTATTTTTTATGCCAATACTGGTGCTCTGAGAAAAATCTGCTGATTTATCCTAAAAGACACAAGATAAAAATTAATAAGCTACTAAAGAACTCCATCATTCAATACAGCTGAAGACTCAGCAATTACCAGTTCAAAGTCTTCCAGCTCACTCTTAATCATTCTATTAGTAATGGACTCCAATATATCATCTAGGTCTTGGTAGAATGCCTCTTCCTCCTCCTCTTCCTCTTCTCCCTGCTGTAAGGGTATCACTGTATTCTTATACCAGGCCAAACAATGCTGAATACAACACAGCAGATAATCCTGTAGGAGAAAATAAATTAAATACTCTTGAGTGTTGATGGATAACCTATAAAGTTGTTCATAACCAGCAAATAATTCTTATCTATAAGGATAAAGAAAATGATTCATTAGTGTTACAAATTAAGTCCATCTAAATTAACGAAACTGGGAAAATAAACTGAATAGCAGCATCCTTTTCTAATGCTGCCCCCCGAAAATTGGCCTAAGTGGCTGACACCTCAAAATGCAACATTAGATGTGCTATCTCTGGTCTGATACAAATAACCCTGGAGCTAGGTGGTGAAGTTAAATCTTCTCTAGTTCATTTGAGTCCCAGAAGCTATTCTAAAGATAGAGGTTTATGTTGAGGGAATCTTTAGGAGACCAACACAGCATCTTAGATCTAGGTTGAGAACATCTCATGTCACAGAAGGCACAAAAATGAAGGCAAGATATGACAACTGAAAGACTTCCTCCTTTCTTCTGCCATGAGTTATAAGTTACGTGGGGTGGAAGTTTCCATTTTTATCCTCTTCGCTGTCCTAAGGCTAGATAAGAACAGAAAGTCAACCAGGCCAGCTCCTTTGAAGGTTCAACAGTGCCAATCCTAGGTCAGCCTAAATCATATACGTCCTCTAGACTAATGAAGCAGGTCCCCATTCTAAAGCATATTTATTTAGTAAATGTAATCAAAGATTCATAAATGAAATAAAATATTCTCTGGGGGAAGTGATGGAAGCCTTGATTTAGTAAAGGGCTAACACGGAGATAACTTACCAATAGATCCAAAATAATAAGGGTTCAGAAATGTTAAGCAGGGAAGACTTAAAAGTAAACATTCATTGGAAGAACCAGGAAGAGAGTTTCACAGGGAAAGGTATCTCTTTGCGAAGTTCAACCCTATCCTTAATACTAAAAATAATGGTTGAAGGAAGAATAAAAGTCTCACCAGTGGTTCTTGTAGAGAGATCTTATCTCCTTGGGTCAGAATACAAGCTTCTAATTTCAAAGGAGGCAGCAGATCAGGTTTTGGCTCATAGAACTGTTTTAACTGTGTATAGTAAGGAAAAAAAGACATCTTGGCTCATAAATGCTTTTTACTAACTTGTCAGGTGAAAGGTATCTTTAATGTCTAATGCCTTCTAAGACACGTTTCCCAACTGTTCAAAGAACAATGCAGCCAAATTTTTATTGCTTTGGCTCACGCATATCCTGTGCTCTTGCTTTGGATATAGTACTGATTAGGTTCATCTTTCCTATTCCAATTCCTTCTATTCCTAAACTTGTGCATGCAATCAACATTTTCAGTTAACTTGGAGGTTAAAAATATAGGATCCAGAGTCAGAATGGCTGAGTCCAAGATCCCAGTACCATTACTTATTACTGGTTTTTATAAAGGTATCTGTACCTTGGTTCCTTATCTTAAAAATAAGGATATTATTAATATTCATTGTATAAGGATTTAACATGACAATACATGTAAAGTACTTCAAACAGTATTTGGCATATAAGAGAGCCAAAAAAATATGAGTTACTATTTTTCTTTTAACTTTTAGAGTCTGCAGAATTTTACTGGCCTGCATATTAACTTGAGTCAGAAAACTCTATTCTATGCCTTCAAACACAATTTTCTATTTTTGTTAAACATGCCAATGTAAATGCGTTGATTACAGTTTGAAAGATACAATATAGCTAATAGAATATAAATTTTATATAGGATCAAGCCCAAGGCCAAATGAAAAGCTTTTGATGGATAGTATGGGACCTTCCAATATTTTCACACATCTGAGACCTTAATTTCAAATGAAACTTCATAACTATCATAAAGCAATGGCATTGAGAGCAAACAAAATGACAGACTAGGGGTCTAGAGGAACCCTCCTGGTAGAGAGTCTCTATATGAATTCTTCTAATCTTCAAGATTAGAATTTAATCTTCTTTTTTTGTTGTTGTTGAGAGGGAGTCTCGCTCTGTCGCCCAGGCTGGAGTGCAGTGGCCGGATCTCAGCTCACTGCAAGCTCCGCCTCCCAGGTTTACACCATTCTCCTGCCTCAGCCTCCCAAGTAGCTGGGACCACAGGCGCCCACCACCTCGCTCGGCTAGTTTTTTGTATTTTTTTAAGTAGAGATGCGATTTCACTGTGTTAGCCAGGATGGTCTAGATCTCCTGACCTCGTGATCTGCCCGTCTCGGCCTCCCAAAGTGCTGGGATTACAGGCCTGAGCCACCGCGCCCGGCCAGAATTTAATCTTCTAATTTAAAAACTTGTTAACGGAAAAGTGCAGAAAGGAACGTAAAAGACATCCATGTATCTGTTACCCAGATTTAAGAAATAATATTTCGCTATATTTGTTTTGGATTTCTTTTTTCTTTCAGAAATATAACATAATGGATACAGCTGCTGATAGTCCTTATATAAACGGTTCTTCAAAATGTCCTTCTGACTTGGGATACAGACTGTTAATTCACAGGGATAACTGCTAGATGATGGTATTATGGCAGACAGGTAAGTGGTGACCAAGAAAAGACAACCCAGAACAGCATCACATACCCACAGCATGTTCACAAAGTACCAATGTACTAGTTGGGAATTATTTTATATTTGGAAAGGTCTAAAAACCATCAGTTGTCTCTCAATCCTTGATTATCTGTTTTCCATATATCCATAAAAATGTATTTTACCTGTGAGAGCAGAGTTTGCATGATTGAATTAGCCAGCTGAGAGTTCCTTCGAAGAACATCATAAAACCCCTAAGAGGAATCAAAGAGAAGAAATAAGCGCTTTAACAGGGATACTAGTGATCTGGACAATCATAACTTAAAAATAACACTTTCTTTATCCTCTTCTCAGTTCTTTCCTACCGAGACTATATTTGATGGTCCTAAATGCCCTAATATAAATGACCGTATTTTTTTCCCAACCAAAATTTCCTCCTCTTAGTTAAGAACTGCTCAGATTAAAATCCTGGGGAGGCCAGGTACAGTAACTCACACCTGTAATCCCAGCATTGTGGGAGGCTGAGACAGGCAGATCACTTGAGGCCAAGAGTTCGAGACCAGCCTGGCCAACACAGCAAAACCCTGTCTCTACTAAAAAATACAAAAATTAGCCAAGCGTGGTGGCACACGCCTATAATCCCAGCTACTCAGGAGGCTGAGGTATGAAGGTTGCAGTGAGCTGAGATCACGCCAGTGCACTCCAGCCCGGGCAACAGAGCAAGACTCCGCCTCAAAAAAAAAAAAAAAAAAAAAAAAAAAAAAAATCCTGGGGAGAACTTTCTTTCTAGAACCTGGAAAAGAGGTTATACAGTTCATCTGTGAGTAAAAGCAAATGAGAATTGATCAAAAAAATATTTTTTGTTTAAAGAAAAGAAACAGGCCAGACATGGTGGCTCATGCCTGTAATCCCAGCACTTTGGAAGGCCAAGGGAGAGGATCACCTGAGGTCAGGAGGTCAAGACCAGCCTAGTCAACATGGTGAAACCCCATCGCTACTAAAAATACAAAAATTAGCCAGGCGTGGTGATGCACGCCTGTGGTCCCAGCTACTTGGGAGACTGAGGCAGGAGAATCACTTGAACCTGCGATAGGGAGGTTGCAGTGAGCCAAGACCTGAGATCGCACCACTGCATTCCAGTCTGGGCAACAGAGTGAGACTCCGTCTCAAAAAAAAAAAAAAAAAAAAAAGGAAAGAAATGAAAGAAAATTAATCCTAACAGGAATTAAAATATTTTATGGTTGTGTAATGATAATAAAAAGACACTTCGTCTTGACACAAAAATCTACAGGAGGGCCGGGCGCGGTGGCTCAAGCCTGTAATCCCAGCACTTTGGGAGGCTGAGACGGGCGGATCACGAGGTCAGGAGATGGAGACCATCCTGGCTAATACGGTGAAACCCTGTCTCTACTTAAAAATACAAAAAAAAAAAAACTAGCCGGGCGATGAGGCGGTCGCCTGTAGTCCCAGCTACTCGGGAGGCTGAGGCAGGAGAATGGCGTAAACCCGGGAGGCGGAGCTTGCAGTGAGCTGAGATCCGGCCACTGCACTCCAGCCTGGGTGGCAGAGCAAGACTCCGTCTCAAAAAAAAAAAAAAAAAAAAAAAAAATCTACAGGCAAAATAAAAAAATGGCATACAGAGATACATAGTACACACAAAGGAGGCAATGATGTGTGAACAAATGGTTAGCTTGGGGGAAAGGCTCCTTATATATATTATCATACAAATTCAGGATGAATTAAGTAGCTAAACGTCAAAAACAAATGCATTAAAAACAAAAAAACTCAAAGAAAATGTTAGTGAATATTCACTGGAAGGATTTGGACTTTCTACAGATAAAATGGGCCGGGCACGGTAGCTCATGTCTTTAATCCTAGTACTTTGGAAGACTGAGGCAGGAGGGCCGCTTGAAGCCAGGGCATTTGAGACCATCCTGGGCAACAAAATGAGACCCTATCTCTAAAAAAAGTTAAAAAAAAAAAAAATTAGCTGGGTGCAGTGGCTTGTGCCTATGGTCCCAACCATTTGGGAAGGAGGGCAAGAGGATTGTTTGAGCCTAGGAGTTGAAGGCTGCAGTGAGTTAGATTGCACCAGTGCACTCCAGCCTGGATAACAGAGCAAGACTCTGTCTCTTAAAAAAAAAAAAAAAAAAGTAATAGAAGACATCTCAAAGGAAGAAAATCAATAGATTTAGTAACCAAAAATTATTATTTCTGTAAGTCTAAAAGGATATTTAAAAAAAAGGAAATGGCATTCTGGCATATACCTGCAACAAATATGACAAGTTATTTAGTTATTTATATCACTACATAAGGTATTTTTATATACCAATGATATACTAAGACTGATGAATAAATGAACAGCAATATTTTAATAGGTTTAAGTCTATGATTCACTTTATGTTAATTTATTTTACTTTAGAGCTAAATAAGGGTGAAGTTTTTTTTTTGTTTTTGTTTTTTTTTCCCGCAGGGGCTGCTTATCAAGGACTGCACAAGAGTTAACACATGAAGTCTAAGACTGTCTATTCTTAGTGCACCTTTGCCAGCTGGTGGCTGAGAATTTGGCTGGTAAACAGTTACTTACACTGATACAAAGCTCACCCTAAATCAGAGTGGCTCACCGTGCCTTAACTGTTTAAACAATGTGGTTTATACAGAATATGCGCATATCTGATTTTATTGCAATTTGCTTGATTGCACTTCGCAGATATTACTTTTACAAATTAAAGGTTTGTGGCAACCCTATGTCAAGCAAGTCTATCAGCACCATTTTTCCAAAAGCGTGTGCTCACTTCATGTCTCTGTGTCACATTTTGGTAATTCTCACAATATTTCAAACTTTCTCATTATTATTGTATGTGTTATGGGGATCTATGATAAATGATCTTTGATAGTACTATTGCAATTGGTTTGAGGAGTCACAAATTGTGTCTATATAAGATAGTGAACTTAATTGATAAATGCCGTGTATGTTCTGACCGTTCCACTGACTGGGCCATCCCATCTCTCCACCTCTCCTCAGGCCTCCCTATTCTCTGTGACAAAACAATATTGAAATGAGATCAACTAATAACTCCTACAATGGCCCATAAGTATTCAAGTGAAAGGAAGAGTCGCACATCTTTCACTTTAAATCAAAAGCTAGAAATGATCAAGTTTAGTAAGAAAGGCATGTCACAAGCTGAGGCAGGTCAAAAGCTAGGATTCTTGCACCAAAGAGCCAAGTTGTGAATGCAAAGAAAATGTTCTTTTTTTTTTTTTTTTTTTTTTTTTTTTTTTTTTTTTTTTTTGAGACGGAGTCTCGCTCTGCCGCCCAGGCTGGAGTGCAGTGGCCGGATCTCAGCTCACTGCAAGCTCCGCCTCCCGGGTTCACGCCATTCTCCTGCCTCAGCCTCCCGAGTAGCTGGGACTACAGGCGCCCGCCACATCGCCCGGCTAGTTTTTTTGTATTTTTAGTAGAGACGGGGTTTCACCATGTTAGACGGTCTCGATCTCCTGACCTCGTGATCCGCCCGTCTCGGCCTCCCAAAGTGCTGGGATTACAGGCTTGAGCCACCGCGCCCGGCCTAAGAAAATGTTCTTAATGGAAATTTACAGTGCTACTCCAGTGAACACATGAATGATTAGAAAGCAAAACAGCCTTATTGCTGATGCGGAGAAAGGTTTAGTGGTCTGGATAAAAGACCAAGGCCAACCACAACATTCCCTTAAGTCAAAGCCTAACCCAGAGCAAGGACTAAACTCCTCAATTCTATAAAGCCTGAAAGAGATGAGAAAGCTGCCAAAGAAAAGTTGAAGTGAGCAGAGGTTGGTTTATGAGGTTTAAGGAAAGAAGCCATCTCCATAACATAAAAGTGCAAGGGGCTGGGCGCGGTGGCTTACACCTGTAATCCCAGCACTTTGGGAGGCCGAGGCGGGTGGATCACGTGGTCAAGAGATTGAGACCATCCTGGCCAACACGGTGAAACCCAGTATCTACTAAAAATACAAAAATTAGTTGGGCGTGGTGGCATGAGCCTGTAGTCCCAACTACTTGGAAGGCTGAGGCAGGAGAATCACCTGAACCTGGGAGGTGGAGGTTGCAGTGAGCCGAGATTGTGCCACTGCACTCCAGCCTTGCGACAGAGTAAGACTCAAAAAAAAAAGTGCAAGGTGAAGAAGCAAATGCTGATGGAGCAGGTGAGGCAAATTATCCAGAAGATATAGCTAACATAATTGATGGAGGTGGCTATATTAAACAGATTTTCAAAGTAGATGAAATAGCCTTATATTCCAAGAAGATTTTATCTGAGACTTTCCTAGCTAGGGAGGAGAAGTCAATGCCTGGCTTCAAAGGACAGGCTGTCTTGTTAGGGGTTAATGTAGCTGGTGACTTTAAGTTGAAGTCAATGCTTATTTACTATTCCAAAAATCCTAGGGCCCTTAAGAATTATGCTACATCTACCCTGCCTGTGCTCTATAAGTGGAAAAACAAAGCCTGCATGATAACACATCTGTTCATAGCATGGTTTACTGAATATTTTAAGCCCAGTGTTGAGACCTACTGCTCAGAAAAAAAAAAAAAAATTCCTCTCAAAATATTATTGCTCATTGATAGTGTGCCTAGGCACCTAAGAGCACTGATGGAAATGTACAGAAAGATGAATGCTGTTTTCATATATGCTACCACAATATCCTCTGGGTAAGTTATATGCTACTCACAACTTAGTAGTTGTATTTCTCTTAGCTGTACTATCATAATAATGAGTGATTTAATCAGACATTCAGTAAACTGTTGAAAATCCAGTGCAAAAAGAAGTTGCTTTTATAAAAACTAAGTTAGGCTGGGCATGGCGGCTCACGCCTGTAATCCCAACACTTTGAGATGCCAAGACAGGTGGATCACTTGAGGCCAGAAGTACAAGACCAGCCTGGTCAACATGGTGAAATCCCATCTCTACTAAAAACACAAAAATCAGCTGGGCATGGTGGCGCACACCTGTAATCCTAGGTACTGGGGAGGCTGAGAAGCAGGAGAATTACTTGAACCCAGGAGATGGAGGATGGAGGTTGCAGTGAGCCGAGAATTGTATCACTGCACTCCAGCCTGGGTGACAGAGCAAGACTCTGTCTCAAAGAAAAAAAAAACTAAGTTAAATGTTTGGAAAGTCAGTCTCTCAAACCAGTTTCTGATAAATTAGGGGTAAGACAATTGTAAAAAGAGAAAAAACTGAAGCTATCTAAAAGATTTTTGTACTAAACTGTCTGAAGTAGCTTGAAGTTTTTATACCACTTTAGGTAAACACAACTTTGAAACTATAGGCAATAAATTAAGGGTATGGGTTTGTATGAGAGACAGGAAGTAAACTTGTACTCAATAACAAAACAAAACAAAGGACTTGGTCTTAAGACTGGCAAATTTATAGTACATTTAAATATTTCAAATTAAAATAAAATATTTAAGGTCTATCCACTGTGTTTTATGATTCCTCACCTTAAAAACCTTAAATTTTTTTTTTTTTTTTTTTTTTTTTAGAGACAGAGTCTCACTGTGTTGCCCAGGCTGGAGTGCAGTGGTGCGATCTCGGCTCACTGTAAGCTCCACCTCCTGGGTTCATGCCATTCTCCTGCATCAGCCTCCCAAGTAGCTGGGACTACAGGTGCCGCCACCACGTCCAGCTAATTTTTTGTATTTTTAGTAGAGACAGGGTTTCACCATCTTAGCCTGGATGGTCTCTATCTCCTGACCTCATGATCTGCCTGCCTCGGCCTCCCAAAGTGCTGGGATTACAGGCATGAGCCATCGCACCCGGCCAAAAAAAATTTTTTTGAGAGACAAGGTCTCACTCTGTTGCCTGGGTTGGAGTGCAGTGGTGTGATCATAGCTCACTGCAGCCTCAAACTGCTGGGATCCTCCTGCCTCAGCTTCCTGAGGAGCTGGGACCACAGGCGCATGTCACCATACCCAGCTACTGTTTTTTATTTTCTTATTTTTTGTAAAGACAGAGTCTTGCTTGATCCTCCTGCCTTGGACTCACAAGGTGTTGGGATTACAAGTGTGAGCCACTGTGCCCTGCCTTAAACAACTTTTTAACTAAACATCACTAGCTACTGGTGCTGACTACATCAAATAAGAGCATATCTACTATACTTTTATAATGAGGAAAAAAAATTACTAAAATAAAAAGAATTATTCATTGGGGGTTTGCTACATTCCTTCCATTCTACTGACTTACCTCATAAAGCATGAGTCGAACATCGGCTTGCTGGCTTAAGCATCTCCTCAAACCATCCATGATCTCAAGGCAAAAAGTTTCATTGGCAACAGAATTGTAATGACTGTGAACATCCACATGAACCTGAAAGGAAGACAGGCCAATTCATGTCTATCTTACCAAAGCAGTTTCCAATAAGGAGCTAAATAAGCCTATGTTCTTGGTCAAAAAAACTTAGCTTTCTCCACATGCCAAACCCCAGGGGTGAGACATACAGTATAATCATTACCATGCAGTAATAAGTGTCATTCTTATTCTGGTTTGGAATAAGAGAATTTTTAAGCATTTTAATAAAACTAACTGTTCCCATTCCTTAAGGTTTCCTTGACAATATCAATTGCTTAGGAAGGCACACTGCTTATTTCAAGCCACTAGAATCCAGTAGTAATAATATACATAATTTTATTTAAAAGGTCTAAGACTTCTTCAATAGCTAGAAGAATCTCACTCTTCCACAAATTCTAGAAAGGTTTAGAGGAAGACAGTCTTTTGTTTAGAAATGGACATGACAAAGAATTGACATCCTTTGTGTAAATTATATAATAAAATCAGCAATTATACACGAAGAATTCCTAATCCTTACTCCAGGTATCACAGTAATGTAGTTCATACTGCCTGAAGCCAAATCCTTCTTCCACCCTTTCTTGGTTATATAACCTTGGGTGAGTTATTTAACCTGGCTCAGCCTCAGTTTACCTATCCTTAAAACGGGGATAATAACACACAAATGATACCTAGTGTTCCTAATATTTAATCTATGCTATAAGTTATAGACAAAGCTTTATGAAGTTATACCAAAGCAATAAACTGAGGATTCCTAGTCAAACTGTTATATATAAATATGTCTCCTATTTATAAATCTTATAGTACATCATTTAAATTATGAAGACAATTTTATTGCTCCAAAGCCTAGATTACCAGATTATAAAAAGTTTTGTTTTCTCAGATTACAAGGTGTAATATATATGCATGTGCAAAGTAAATAAATTGACATAAGAAAATAGGGATAATAATAGTATCTAGCCTCAGAGGACTGCTGTGAAGATTAAATGAGATAATAAATGTAAAGCACTTTAGCACAATATCTAGCACAGTGCTATCCAAAAGAAATATAATATGGGCCGGGTGCAGTGGCTCACGCCTGTAATACCAGCACTCTGGGAGGCTGAGGTGGGCAGATCACAAGTTTAGGAGATTGAGACCATTCTGGCTAACACGGTAAAACCCTGTCTCTACTAAAAATACAAAAAATTAGCTGGGTGTGGTGGTGAGCACCTGTAGTCCCAGCTACTTGGGAGGCTGTGGTAGGAGAATGGCATGAACCTGGGAGGCGGAGCTTGCAATAAGCCGAGATTGTGCCACAGCACTCCAGCCTGGGCGACAGAGCGAGATTCCGTCTCAAAAAAAAAAAAAAAGAGAAAGAAATATAATATGAACCACAAATGCAAGCCATATATATAATTTTATATTTTCCAGTAGCCACGTTAAAAAAGAGAAAGAGGTAAAGGCAATTTTAATATTTTCTGTAACCCTACACATACAAAATTCTCTCTGAAGATGTAATCAATATTAAACATTATTAGATTTTTATATTCTTTTATTTCAAAATCTGGTATGAAGGCTGGGTGCGGTGGCTCAAGCCTGTAATCCCAGCACTTTGGGAGGCCGAGACGGGCAGATCACGAGGTCAGGAGATCGAGACTATCCTGGCTAACATGGTGAAACCCGTCTCTACTAAAAAAATACAAAAAAACTAGCTGGGTGTGGCGGCGGGTGCCTATAGCCCCAGCTACTCTAGAGGCTGAGGCAGAAGAATGGCGTAAACCCGGCAGGTGGAACTTGCAGTGAGCCGAGATCCGGCCACTGCGCTCCAGCCTGGGTGACAGAGTGAGACTCCGTCTCAAAAAAAAAAAAAAAAATCTGTTATGAATTTTGCACGTATAGCACAACACAATGTGGACTAGTCACATTTCAATCAAATGTTCCATTTAGTAGCCACACTGAGGATAGGGGCTTCCATACTGGATAGCACAGTTTAGCATACAATAAATCTGCCATTAATAAGTGTTAGCCAATATCATCATCATTATCATCACCATCATCATCATCATCATCAGACTCTTTAGTTCTAGGATCATTCTTACAACCATAACAGGAATAAAAGAAAACAGCGTGCATTTCATCAGTGCACATGAATGATACGCACACACTACAAGTTAACATAAATAATCCTTACCTGACTGAAACTAAGAGACTGACTGCACTGAGAGGATGACAGGCTGCCTAAAACTTTGAAGTTCTTCAGGAGCAGCAAAAATCCAGCAACTGCACATTTTCGGGCATCAAGCTGGCTAGCTCAGAAATAGAGAAGTTAACAAACCTATTTCACAGGAATATGCTTCTGGGTCAGAAAAATACAGCTAGTTGCATACAGAGAAGGCATATGTATACACAATGAAGCGTAGAGCAAAACAGTGAATTTATGTACTCAAAATAAAGTATCAACTGTTCAAAGCAATTTATAGTACAGAAATTGAACTGACATTTTTCATTACTTAACTCATGATACTCTATTTCCTTCTATCCTGCTCTCAAGTCTGTGTGAGGAGTAAGAATAAGAGTGCAGAGAGACTGCAAAATTGGCTGGTTACTCAAATGTAGGAAATCGCTGATTTTAAGCCCCAGTACTCAGTAGAAGAAACAGAATGGGGAACCTCACAAGGACATACTTTCTTCCCCTCCAGATGGCTAGACACCGAAGAAGGAAAAATACTTTTGCCTGCAGCTAACCAATAGAAATTACTTAAAAACCTTCACCAAACCTTCCACTTAGACATTGATAGCACCCATCAGATGGCCAAATTATTATTTACTGGACCAAGCCTTTTCAAAACTATCAAGCAGACAGTCAGGTCCTGTGAAGTGTGCCAAAGAAATAATCACCTGCACTGCAGGCCATACATTTGAATCCCTATACCTTTAACCTCCTTGTTAAGTTTGTCTCTTCCAGAATCGAAACTGTAAAACTACAAATGGTTCTTCAAATGGAGCCCCAGATGCAGTCCATGACTAAGATCTACAGCGGACCCCCAGACCAGTCTGTTAGCCTATGCTCTGATGTTAATGACATCGAAGGCACCCTTCCCAAGGAAATCTCAACTGCACAACCCCTACTAGGCCCCAATTCAGCAGGAAGCAGTTAGAGTGGTCATCGGCCAACCTCCCCAACAGCACTTGGGTCTTCCTGTTGAGAGGACAGACTGAGAGACAGAACTAGCTGGATTTCCTAGGCCGACTAAGAATCCCTAAGCCTAGATGGGAAGGTGACCACTTCTACCTTTAAATACGGGGCTTGTACCTTAGCTCATACCTGACCAATCGGATAGTAAAGAGAGCTCACTAAAATGCTAATTAGGCAAAAACAGGAGGTAAAGAAATAGCCAATCATCTATTGCCTGAGAGCACAGCAGGAGGGACAAGGATTGGGATATAAACCCAGGCATTCAAGCCAGCAACAGCAACCCCCTTTGGGTCCCCTCCCTTTGTATGGGAGCTCTGTTTTCACTCTATTTCACACTATTAAATCTTGTAACTCCAAAAAAAAAAAAAGAAAAGAAAAGAAATTGCTGATTTTGCCATGTTTGAAGGAGTGCTTCCCTTCATATGCTCTCTTTCATCATAGGATAATGTAGTACTTGATGCCATGTAAACTCTCCATCCAGAAAATGTCACACTCATCTTCTCACTGAGGCTCAATGACTAATACATGTTAAAGATGTTACAACATAGTATCTCAGTCTCTTCACCATGCCTTTGGGTGAGGAGTAACAAAAACTGTTAATTCTAGAACAAAGATAATAGCATATGGCTTAGTTGTTCCTTTGGACACCCATGAATATATTATAATATGGCCAATGTGATATTAATTGGGTATCTTATCCTCAAAGTACCAAATGCATTTCACATATTACTGTCTTATATTTTTAGGAGATGGTATGATCATCTCTAGCTTATATACTAAGAAATAAAGGAAGAGATGTTAGGAGGGATTGGCTAAGCTACAAATAAAACTCATTCCCCTCAACAATTAATTTGATCTTCTAGCCTCTAGATCATAATTCAGATGTTCACTAAAATGAGATTCTTTTTTTTTTTTTTTTTTTGAGAAGGAGTCTCACTCTGTCACCCAGGCTGGAGTGCAGTGGCCAGATCTCAGCTCACTGCAAACTCCGCCTCCCGGGTTTACGCCATTCTCCTGCCTCAGCCTCCCGAGTAGCTGGGACTACAGGCGCCCGCCACCTCGCCCGGCTAGTTTTTTGTATTTTTTTAGTAGAGACGGGGTTTCATCGTGTTAGCCAGGATGGTCTCGATCTCCTGACCTCGTGATCCGCCCGCCTCGGCCTCCCAAAGTGCTGGGATTACAGGCTTGAGCCACCGCGCCCGGCCGAGATTCTTAAGTATATTCTTCTTGACTAAGTTCCAAAGCAGTCCCCTTGGAACTGCTGCCAGCTCAGGTTTCAGAGTATTTGGCACTAGAACATTATCCTGAAGATTATTCTAACGTAGCAGAGTAAAGTACTTGACATCACAAGCTCTGATATTAGAACTGACTTTGAATCCTTGCTCCACCACCAACTATTGTTTTAGGTTTGGAAAGTTACTCATCTTCTCTAAGCCTAAGTTTTCTTATCTGTAAAATGGGAATTGCAATAATTCTTACTTCATAGGGTTGCTCTGAAGACTAAATGAAAAAAGCTTACAAAGGACTTAGCGAAATGCCTTATTTGATGAAATTGCTCTGCGGGGCTGGGAATTCACATGATCACTGTGAACAGGTGGTACTAGGAGACGGCAGAGATAATTTTAGCCTCAACATTAGAGGGCGACATCTTTCTATGATATAAAAAGATGCTACATACTTGGCAAACATAGCTTTCCGAAGAACAAGTATCAAGGAGTCTCTCATTGACATGCTGACTTTGAGAAGGGGCTGAAAAAGAATCAGTGGGTAAAGACAGAACAAGTTTGCTTATTAGCCTTAGCTCATTTCCAATACTGTTACCATATGGCTTCTATAAGGAAGCTTACTTCTGTTTTATATATGCTTTAATGTTTATTACAGTTAACAAGGGCAATAGTATACTTTGTAACACTACAATGAAACTGGTTGTGAATGCCTTTGTAAATCTATTATACTCAATAATGTTCTAAGAGAGTTTTAATTATTTCATTAACTTGAAAATGAGTTGACAGAATAGTGCTATGGATAGTAAATAAACCTGGAAAACAGTCTTGCTCAATGCTCTTGCCCTTTTAATGCAAATTTTATATTTCAGACTAAAGTGGAATAGATTTCTTGGACATATATATTTATACAGAAATGCATCAGACTTCCACTAGACAGTTAAACCTCAGTTTTGGCAAGTTACTTGGGAATCTGAAGACTTACCTGCACTGCCTTAAGTAGCCTTTGTACAGTCTGAAGGGGCAGAAAGGACAAATAGTCAAAAGCTTCTGTGACTTTAGAAGAACAACTTTGAAGAACTAAGGGTGCATACATGACGATATTTGAAAGCAGGTCTGAAAAACAGAATCTATAATCAGTTGCCTCAAATAACTACAGATGTTTGAAATAAAAGAAAAATAACGAGAAAGAAATGTAAGTCTTTTGCTTCCTTTCTCAAATAAGTCAAGTATACTGCAATACAAATTTCTACTGATTCTATATATACTTTTTCTCCAATGTAACCAGGATAATTTTAGCTTTTTTCTGTGATAGTTTCAATTTCTCTAAAAATTAAACTGCCTAAATAAAAGAAAGGAAGAAACCGATTACACTCCTAGACATAAGTAGTAGCTTCAATTTCTCTAAAAATTAAACTGCCTAAATAAAAGAAAGGAAGAAACCGATTACACTCCTAGACATAAGTAGTAGCACACATCTTCATACTTCTAAGCTAAAATAAATCAATAAATATTTCTGAATTTTTAGGATGTGCAAGCATAATATGGTCCTATTAGGAACATAAGAGTATAAAACATAGTCTTTCTTCAAAAATTTTAATAATTTAGTTGGAAGTAAAAAATTTTTTTTTTTAAGAATTAAAGAGGTAAATCACAGAGCAATATCAAATATCTAATAATTCCAAACATAGTTTATTGCCTACTAAATGGTAAAAGGAGTTTAAATAGGAGTTCAAAGGAAGAAGAGATCATATATTAGGAAAGCAATGAGAAGGAACTTAAACTAGGTTCTAAAAGATGGGGAACATTTAAATGCACAAAGAACCAGAAAGGCCTACATATATAAAGGGAAAAGTATGGTAAAGGTCTGAGAAAGGTAAGCATAAGACATATTCAGAAGATGGTAGGGAAATCAATGATGCTGGGGTGAAGAATCCAGGAAAGTAAATAACTGACTTTAACATTGGAAAGGTAGGTTGGGATCAACTTGTCAAGGACTTTCAGTGCCAGGATAAAGAGCTGATGATTTGGCCAGGTGTGGTGGCTCACGCCTGTAATCCCAGCACTTTGGAAGGTCGAGGCAGGTGGATCATGAGGTCAAGAGATTGAGACCATCCTGGCCAACATCACGGTGAAACACCATCTCTACTAAAAATACAAAAATTATCTCGGTGTGGTGGCGCATGCCTGTAGTCCCAGCTACTTGCAAGGCTGAAGCAGGAGAATTGCTTGAACCTGGGAGGCGAAGGTTGCAGTGAACTGAGATCATACCACTACACTGCAGCCTGGGTGACAGAGTGAGACTCCATCTCAAAAAAACAAACAAACAAAAAGAGCTGACAATTTATTAAAGAACATATTGATGATTTTGTAGTCATAAAGTGGTATTTTAGGAATACTAACCTGTGGTAATATGCAGGTCAACTTGCTGAAGGGAGAAGAAAAAGCCAGGAAACCAGTTAGAAAGCTGTGGTAGTAGTCTAAATTCAAGGTTGTAAGAATGGGAACTAGACAGTGGATGTGAGGTTGGGGGAAGGAGGGAATAAAAAGATAGAAAAAAATAACAGTATGAGGCAGAAAAATGACAGAACTTTGGACAGAACCAAGTGTGTTTGAGAAAATAAAAGGTAATTCCAGCCTCCAGGACCTGGAGAGCCATGCTTTAAATAATGGAAATAGGAGCAATGGAAAGGAAAATTTGTTTGAAGGGAACTGTATTATATTTGAGGTAAAAGAAAAACTGGTCACAGGCAGGAAAAGAAGCAAACTCTTACAGTAATCAGAGAACTTACCTAAAAAAGTTTCAGGGGAGTTATAAACAGTGATGAATGACATAGAGAAATTTTTAAAATTGGTGATTAAGACCAGTCAATTTAGACATTAGGAGTTACGTATTAAAAACAGCAAATTCAGGCTGGGCATGGTGGCTCAAGCCTGTAATCCCAGCACTTTGGGAAGCTAAGCTGGGTGGATCACCTGAAGTCAGGAGTTCGAGACCAGCCTGGCCAGCATGGCGAAACTCTGCCTCTATTAATAATACAAAAATTATCTGGGCGTGGTAGCATGCGCCTACAATCCCAGCTACTGAGGAGGCTAAGACACAAGAATTGCTTGAACCCAGGAGGCAGAGGTTGCAGTGAGCTGAGATTGTGCCACTGCACCCCAGCCTGGGCAACAGAGTGAAACTGTATCTAAAAAAGAAAAAAGCAAAAAAAAAAAAACAGCAAATTCAGAGGTTACCAGAGACAAACGCTGTGCAGTCCAAATGTCAAGGCTAAAAGGACTAGGAAGTCAATGAGTGGCAGCAGAAGGACAGCATTCATTTGAGAGGTATTAATAATAAGAGAAAATGTTGAGGCAAAATGGAAGTTTTACTTACTGGTTAATTGTTGCTTTCCTTACTGACAACTACAGCCTTTTTGACAATTGACAATCCCAGACAACATAAATGGATTTGCTTTATTGGCATCCTATCAAAGATACTGCATTTAAATGCTCATTCAATTTTTTTTCCCAGGACCAAATGATTATGACATTTAAATGAAAATATTTCTAAAAACTTTATTCATCCTTTCAAAGTTTAATACCTAAGAAATGACTGATGGGAGAAGATGCTCTGGTAACAACCCTGTTGAGGACCTGCTCCAGAATTTCTTGTCTGATCATCTCATGGATCTAAAAAGAACAGAATAAATAAAATATTCCTGGGTGACCTTCAGCTTTTAAGTATATCAATGCATGTCAGGCAGGATGAAGAACAGTTTGGATATGGGTAAAACTCAAAAACTCAGAATATAATGTGAATCACCTGGAAAGACAGAATCATTCAACTTTCCCCTTGTTCTGTGCTTCGATGATTCATTAGTAGGGTAAATACCATGTTTATTAGCCTAAAAGTACAGATCACATTAAACTATTGCTAATATAAGGTTCAGCATCAAACAGGACAAATTCTACTTAGGTATCCATTACCTGACAATATCCATATTCCTGACAGTACACATAACTTTTATTCTAAAAATTAAAATGTAAAAGCCCATGAAAATTTCTAGAAACTTAAAAGATCTTCCCTAACCCGTCTCAGTTTCTAGAAGCACAGCAGTTGCTGTTAAAAAGACCCATTCTGAATTTTCACTTAAATTTTAGTTAAAATTCTTACTTGAACTTAATTATTTTATGAATTAACAGACTAATTTCGTTCAGACCTCAGACTGTTAGTGACTTAGTAGCAATTTATAAAGATGACTTGATAAAGCTGACATCTATGTGAAATCAAATGGAGCCTCTTTAGTTTTGAAAAATAATAAATACAAAAACATACTCTAAGATAATGTCTTTAACAATATCACTGCCGGGCGCGGTGGCTCAAGCCTGTAATCCCAGCACTTTGGGAAGCCGAGATGGGTGGATCACAAGGTCAGGAGATCGAGACCATCCTGGCTAACACCGTGAAACCCCGTCTCTACTAAAAAATACAAAAAACTAGCTGGGCGAGGTGGTGGGCGCCTGTAGTCCCAGCTACTCGGGAGGCTGAGGCAGGAGAATGGCGTAAACTCCGGAGGCGGAGCTTGCAGTGAGCTGAGATCCGGCCACTGCACTCCAGCCTGGGCGATAGAGCGAGACTCCGTCTCAAAAAAAAAAAAACAAAAAAACAAAAACAAAAAAAACAATATCACTATAAAGCAGGGTAATTTATATTACATCATCAAATACACTTACAACTCTCAAGAACTATTCTGACATTTACTTCATAGTTCTGGATTAGAACACTAGATTTACATTTAGATCAGCCTCCCAAATAACATTTTCAGCAGACACTCTTGGTGTGTAGCTACACTAAACAACTGAACATCAAGAAGACTTAGAGGAATTACTAGCAAAGTTGTGTAACCTCAGATATGATCTATCATTTTTTTATTCAAAAGAAAATACATTTTTGAAAACTGTTTTGGAAATTAAGATTGTCAGTGATAATTTGGTAATAATGTCAAAAAAAAATGTAAATTTCCCATTTTGGGTTCTTCAGAAACAATGAACCAATAAGTATGACTTTTTTTTTTTTTTTTTTTTTTTCCTGAGATAGGGTCTTACTTTGTTACCCAGGCTGGAGCACAGTGGTGCAAACACAGCTCACTGTAGCCTTGACTTCCTGGGCTCAAGCGATCCACCTCAGTCACCCAAGTAGCAGGTGCGCGCCACCATGCCTGGCTAATTTTTGTATCTTTTGTAGAGATATTGTTTCGCCACGTTGCCCAGGCTGGTCTCAAACTCCTGAGCTCAAGTGATCTGCCCACCTCAGCCTCCCAAAGTGTTGGGATTATAGGCTTGAGTCACCATGCCCAACCAAGCATGATTCTTTTTTTGTTTTATTTTCAGTAAAAATTCTTACAGCATGATTCTTTAAGCTTGATGCTCTACAGTGACCTAAAAAAATTTCTTCTGTGTAAAGGAACAGCATTAAAACAAAATAAAACAAAAACTAGAAATGGTTTACTGCTGGAAAAAGGAAAAGTCATGAAAAAGCTATCTTATATTCAAACTTCTAGGTCAGAAGCAATTGGATTATGCAGAATAAATGAAAAACTTACATAAAAGAATAAGAAAGTTAAGTATTCCATCAAACTGGATCTATAATGTTTCAATATTATCCTAATCTCTGTCATATATCCTCTGTCAAACTAATACTCAAATTTCCTTGTCCAGCAAACTCCCAGGCAAATGCCAAGCCCTACTTGGATTATTTAAACAAAATTAGGGAGTGGTTGCCAAAATAGTGTCTCACCTTAAAAGTTTCCAACAGGATATTAGCTCCGAGCTTACATGCATGCTGGTTTGGCATTCTAGAAAGACTTGAGCTGGTTTCAATAGTTTTTCCATCAAGAACCTTCTTTGGCCCGTATGAATCCATCAAAATGAAACCAAGTTCAACGAGGCCCTGAGTAACATGGTCCCAACTATGAACGCTACAAGAAAACAAAGCTTAGTTAAAAAAGAAAAACGTAGTAAGATATCTTACCTTTGTACTCAATGCCCTGTTACACATTTCCCAAACTTGACCTGGATAACCAACGTACTCTGCATATAAACCTTTTCTTTACACACATCATCTGACAGAATTCTGAATTCCTAAATGTACCATAATGGGAATAGCAGGCAAGTGGTCTCCAATGACAGACAGAGTACTGGGAAAATCCAGAAGCTAGAGAATATTCAAAACCATACAAAAGAAACTGGAATATTTCAATATGATGACAATTAAAGATTCGCATTCAAGATTTCATGATGAGAAGTTCATTGCTGCCTCTTCTATTACCCTACAGCACTGACAACGCTTATGTAGAGGCTTACAAATTAGCTCCTCTCCCTAGACAGAGATTCTGTAAGAGAGAGGTCATAGTATAGTCATATTTTTACCCACATTGCTTAACACAAGGGTGGCATATAAAAGACACTCAGTAGATATTTATAGTATAAATGGATGAATGATCTGGTGTCAACAGCATGAGCTAAAACTACAAATAATCTTTTGTAAAGGAGTAGAATCACTGGTGGTTTTATACCACTTAATGTTATACCCCACAGTGGAAATAATGTGCATATAACCTTTATCCATTATATCTACCTGTTAAATTGTAACAAATTATAATGCAGCACTACAGAATGAAGTAGATAGTTATGGATAAATTATAACATTTTAACAGAGTTAACAATATTCATACTCTGAAGAGCCAAAAATTCAATTACGTAAAATGGAGAATGCATTATTTAAAGGTTCATTAACTGACTGGGGCAAGCATGTGTAACTAACCAGCCAGTTATTTTACAGGATCTAATAAGGCTATCCAAATCTCTCCCAGCTGAGGTTTGGTCCCACCTGCTGACAAGTACCCACTCCAGGCTAATTATACATGGAGATACTTTCAAGTCCTATAATGGTTGAGACTTTCAGAAAATGGGCAGCTTTCCAGGAATTTCCTAGTTAGTGAGTACCTGTTTCTTTAGCCCCATTTGAAGAGATTGGGTTGGGAGAATACTGGAGACACAACTATAAGCCTCAGGAAAAAGAATAATCAGATACAAAGATTAAAAAGCTTTAAGGCAGCCAAGCGTGGTGGCTCACGCCTGTAATCCCAGCACTTTGGGAGGCCGAGACAGGTGGATCACGAGGTCAGGAGATCAAGACCATCCGGGCTAACACGGTGAAACCCCGTCTCTACTAAAAATGCAAAAAATTAGCTGGGCGTGGCGGTGGGCACCTGTAGTCCCAGCTAATCGGGAGACTGAGGCAGAAGAATGGCGTGAACCTGGGAGGCGGAGCTTGCAGTGAGCCAAGATCGCGCCACTGCACTCCAGCCTGGGCGACTGAGCAAGACTCCGCCTCCAAAAAAAAAAAAAAAAAAAAAGCTTTAAAAGCTTTTAAAAGCTTTAAGGCCTATCAATGGGTAAAACACTCAAACAATAAACTCTAATTTCAAATTTGCCCTACTGCAAAGCTCATGTAAATTCAATCTATTAATAAACAAGAATTCCGGGCCTAGAAGAGACCTACCATAAATTATGCTTAAATTATGAAACTTTAAAATATATTTAATGCATAATGAAAGCATGACATAGTAAAGACTGTTAGAACAGCTAATGCATATCCTGAAATTAAAATAAAAACCAGGATAGTTACTGATGTTTTCCATGTGGTTTTAAATGAATTTGTCTAAACTGGCTAATCAATAATTCAATTCCAACCATAAGCTCCAAATTTCAACAAAGTAAATAAAACTCTTAATGTTTTTTACTCACTTTAAAAAAAGGCCATTAGCCAGATGCAGTGGCAGGCACCTATTGTCCCGGCTACTTGAGAGGCTGAGGCAGGAGGATCAGTTGAGCCCACAAAATCAAGTCCAGCCTGGGCAACATAGTGAAAAGTTCCTACGTCTCCAGGAAAAAAAAAAAAAAGAAGAAAGGCCAAGCCAGGCACAGGGGTACATGCCTATAGTCCCAGCTACTGAGGTGGGAGGATCAGTTGAGGCCAGGAGTTCGAGACTTTACCGTGCTATAATAGAGCCTGTGAATAGCCATTGCCCTCCAGCCTAGGGAACATAGTGAGACTCTGTTTCCTTTAAAAAAGAAAAGAAAGGGCCCAGACCGGTGGCTCAAGCCTGTAATCCTAGCACTTTGGGAGGCCAAGGCAGGTGGATCGCTTGAGCTCAGGAGTTCAAGACCAGCCTGGGCAACATGGCGAAACTCTGTCTCTACAAAACACACAAAAATTACTTGGGCATGGTGGAGCATGCCTGTAATCCCAGGTACTCGAGAGGCTGAGGTGGGAGGAATGCTTGAGCCTGGGAGGTCAAGGGTGCAATAAGCCAAGATTGTGGCACTACACTCCAGCCTGGGCAACAGAATGAGACTGTTTCAAAAAAAAGTGGAAAGAAAGCAAAGGAAAACAGAATTGTAGTATCATGAAATAAACAATAGCACCTAATTCAGTTTTGTATGCTTGCTGTCAAGGTGGCCAAGAAACCAGATCCTGAGATTCAAGGATATTTCCATAGGGAAAAAGTATGCTCTACCAGTTTTAAGAAATTGAACCTTGATGTGTGAAGTCAACAGCTGTAAGTCATCAGTTTCCCCTCATAGCCTGCAAGTATGATACCACATTGCATTTTCTAACATTAAACACCTTATAAACCGTTTGAGATACGGTTCACCAACTTACCTATTCTTTACCACTTCCAAGATCATGGTTGAAACATAAGACCTATGAGGAACTAGATTCTGAAGAAATTTTGAGCCTTGGAGGAGTTGAAGATCCTTAAAGCTCTTTACAACCGAAGTCTTTAAAAGATCAAGCACCTTGGGTATAGTTAATAAAAATAAATAAATAAATAAATAAAAGATCAAGCGCCTAATGAAATAAGAAAATAAAGCAAATATTATAGCTCATGCTATAAATCTTAACCCTATAACTGTTCCTATGAGCTGCCATTCACTATATCCCTATGACAATTATTTTAACTAGATGAAGATGTTACAAAAATTATGATGTTCAGTGGGAACTTTAAGGAGTTGAAGACAAGCCTTCCTTAAGCAAAAAGGGGGTTGAAGACAAGCCTTCCTTAAGCAAAAAGGGGGAAAAAAGGCTAAAAGTCAGTATAAATATTACCCACAACCTGGAACAATATAAGAAAAAAAGGGTAAATTTCATCCTTGCAACTAACCTATTCTTGGAAAGCTACAACATAATAAAACTGTTGGTGAATATCCCGCTAAATTGTCCCTTCCTCCAATTTGGGCTGTGTGATATCCTTCCACTCTTATTCCCACCTCACCACCTAGCTTACCATACAATAGGAAATGGAGGAATAAACCAAAAACCTGTAGAAGTCTTCCATCAGTCCCCTGAGAACAGAGGGGACATGCATGTCTTATAGCAGCTTTGCTGCTGGCAGAAAGGGGGTAAAATTGTTTAGGAAAGGATACAACAAAAACAGATTTCTGTGCTTTTTTTTTTTTTTTACCAACTACAAAAGGAAACAAAATGGCATTAAAAAAAATACCTGGTCCTGAAATCTTTGTATTCTTGTTACAGAGAGAAGAAGAGCAATGCTGAAAGGACTTAAGTTATTTTTGGAATCTCCTTGCTGTCCTGCCTAGAAAAGAGCAACCAAAAGGAAGTCATTACTTACATTTTCTTTCTTTCTTTTTTTTTTTTTAAAGATAGGGTCTCACCCTGTTGCCCAGGCTGGAGTGCAGTGATGCAATCATAAACCACTGCAGCCTTGATTTCCCAGACTCAAGGGATCCTCCTGGCTTAGCCTCCCAAGTAGCTGGGACTACACCATGCCTGGCTAATTTTTTAATTTTTAATTTTTAATTTTTAAATTTTTTGGAGAGATGAAGTCTCACTGTGTTGCCCAGGTGAGTCTCAAACTCCTGGCCTCAAGTGATCCTCCCACCTTGGTCTTCCAAAGTGCTGGGATTACAGGTGTGAGCCACCACACCTGGTCCCATTACATACATCTTAAAAGTATAACAGCCTATTTAACAATAAGTCCCTTGGCCGAGTGTCGTGGCTCACACTTGTAATCCCAGCACTTTGGGAAACTGAGGCAGGTGGATCACTTGAGGTCAGGAGTTCAAGACCAGTCTGGCCAACATAGTGAGACCCCCGTCTCGTAAAGTACAAAAATTAGCTGGGAGTGGTGGCGCATGCCTATAATCCCAGCTACTCAGGAGGTTGAGGCAGGAGAATCACTTGAATCTGGGAGGCGAAGGTTGCAGTGAGCTGAGATTGCGCCACTGCACCCCCTACCAAAAAAAAAAGTCTCTATGACTCAAAGGATATAAAAAAATATTTTTAATAGTAATAAAAAATAAAAATAGGTTCTTGAATGGATCAGAAATCCAAATGTAAGAGCAAAAATTATAATACTTTTAGAAGAAAACATATAGAAAAATTTCAAGACTTTGGATTAGGTAAAGATTTCTTAGATACAATACGAAAAGCATAATTTGTACAAGAAAAAATTGATAAACTGGACCTCAACAAAATTTAAAACTTTTGTACTTCAAAAGATACCATTAAGAAAATAAAAAGACAAGTCACAGACTGAGAAAAAATATTTGCTAATTATATACCTGATAAGGAACTTGTCACCATTCATAACAAAGTTATTGAAAAAATAAAAAAGAACTTGTTAGTAGAATATACAAAGAATTTTAATTAAGAAGACAACACACTCAAAAAATGGGCAAAAGATTTGAATAGACATTTCACCAAAGAAGATTTTAGAACAGTTAATGAGCACATGAAAAGATGCTCAATTATCACCAGTCATTAAGAAAATGCAAAGTTAAACCTCAATGAGGTACTGTTTCATACCCATTAGAATGGATATAATAAAAAAGACAGACAACAAATGTTGGCTAAGAGACAGAGAAATAGGAACCCTCACACAGTGATAGTGGGAATGTAAAATGATACTGTTTTGGAAAGCAGGCAGTTTCTTAAAAATATAAACATAAATTTCTTATACAAGCCAGCAGTTCTACTCCTGGGTATATGCACAAAAGAAATAAAACATATGTCCACACAAAGACTTACATGTGAATGTTAGTGGCAGCATTATTTGTAGTAGCCAAACAGTAGAAAAAATTCAAATATCCACCAGCAGGGAGACTGCTAAATAAAACTCACATATATCCACACAATGGAATACTATTCAACAATAGAAAGAAATGAGCCTGATATGGTAGCTCACACCTGTAATCCCAGCTAGTTGGGAGGCTAAGGCAGGAGGATCACTTGAGGCCAGGAGTTCACAGCAAGACCTCTGTCTCTTAAAAAAATTTTTTTTAAAATTAGCCAGGCATGGTGGTGTGCGCCTGTGGTCCTAGCTAGTCAGAAGTCTACAGTGGGAGGATCACTTGAGGCCAGGAGTTTGAGGGTGCAGCGAGCCATGATCACGGATATTGCACTCCACCCTAGGTGACAGAGTGAGACCATGTCTCTTAAAACAAACAAAACAGTAAAGAAATACTGATATACACTACAACACAGGTGAACCCTGAAAACATTACACTTCATGAAAGTAGACATACACAAAAGACCACATATCATATAATTTCATTTATACAAAATATCTAGGAAAGGTAAATCTATAGAGACAGAAAGTAGATTAGTGGTTACCTGGGGCTGGGAGTGCTAATGCAGACTAAATGGGCATAAAAGATCTTACAGGGTGATAAAAATGTTCTAAAATTGGATTATAGTGACAGTTACGAACTAGGTAAACTTATGAAAAACATCACTGGATTGCATGCTTAGAATAAAATAATTTTATGCTATGTAAATTGTGCCTCAAAAAGTTTAAAAAATACATTTTCAAGGCCTAGAAAAGATGATACCAATAAAACAAAAAATATATAAAATAAAACATCAATCAAACAGAAAACAAAAACAAAACAACAGAGTGGATCAAAATACATAAAGCTGGTGAAATGGCCAGTAATATGGTTACTACGAACCTAAATTTAAAAAAGAGTGAACAGATACAGAGAAGATAAATTAAAGCCTACTCACAGATTATGGTCTTTAAATATCCTTTCCTACAAAAAGGGACCCAGGGCTTTTTAGAGACATGGTTGGCATCAGGATGGGGCAAAGAAAGTACTATGGTGAGCCTTGGGCATATCATGCCACAGCTCAAAGACTAATGGGGTCACATCAAAAGAACACATAAGCTGACTTGAAGGATCCAACTGGCTAAATTTGGGTAATTTTATGCTCAAAACAAATAACGACAGTAATGAATAATGAGTACATTGAATTTAAAAAGGTTCATGAGTGCATAATGATATTCAAAACAATAGGGAAAGGAGAGGCTCTTTTTACAGAAGAATGCCAGCTAATAATGTAGAAAGAAAGATGCAATTAAAATTTTCTAATTAAAATCAGAATCCCTTGGGAACAGATTGTGAGGACAAAAAGAAAAAAATTATAAAATATAAAATTCAAATTCCTGGTATAATTACTGATTTAGGTCAAGAATCATCAATAGACAGGAAAACGAAAACCACTGTGTGAAATGTTGTTGGGAAAAGGATTTTCAATACTATCTCAAACTATGACCCTATAGATTCCTTTCTAATTACAAAGGGATACATATATACTTATAAATGAAGAAAATCGATGGTCATTTTCTTAAAAGCAAATGATTTAGCATCACAAATAGTAAGGTAGTTAATACTATGTTCCTCCTGATGTAATGCATAGAACAGTGGTTGGCTAACTACAAAAAGCCTGTTGGCCAAATCCAGCCCACTACCTGTTTTTGTGCAATCCATGAGCTAAGACTGGTTTTTATGGTTTTAAATGGTGGGGGGGGGAGGGAATCAAAGGAAAGCCAATGCAGTGGCTCACGCCTGTAGTCTCAGTACTTTGGGAGGACAAGGCAGGCAGATCACTTGAGGCCAGGAGTTGAAGACCAGCCTGACCAACATGGCGAAACCCCACCTCTATTAAAAATACGAAAATTAGCCAGGCATGGTGGCATGCACTTGTAGTCCTAGCTACTTGGGAGGTTGAGGCATGAGAATCACTTGAACCTGGGAGGTGGAGGTCGCAGTGAGCCAAGATTGGGCCATGGCACTCCAGCTCGGGTGAGAGTGAGACTGTGTCCAAATAAAAAACAAAAAACGAAGAATAATATCCCACAATATAAAAATGGAATAAAATTCAAATTTCAGTGTCCATAAATAATGGGAAAACAGCCACACTCAGTACATTTTGTCTGTGGCTGCCTTCTTGCTGCAATGGTAAAGCTGAGTAGTTGTGACAGAACCTGCATGGCCTGCAAAGTATAAAATATTAGTATCTGGCCCTTGCAAGAAAATGTACACAACATCACTTACGAAGTATTCAAGTCAAAAATGTTTAACTTGAACCCAATCATGAGGAAACAATCAGATAAATCCAAAAATGTGGGACATTACACAAGTGGGCTGATGCTTCAAAAAAATCAGTCTAAAACTAGAAAGACCAACCAAATGCAATGCATGAAGCCTGACGAGAGCCTGGAGCAGAGGGGAAAAAAACACAGCTGTAAAAGACATTTTAGAGACAACTGTGAAAATGTGAATAGGGAATATAAATTAAATAATATTATGGAATTATTGTTAATTTTCTTAGACGTGATGATGGTATTGTGATAATATGTCCCTGTTCTTAGCAAGTTGAAATATTCAGGCATTGAGGTGTTAGGGTTTGGGTTTCTGCATCTTACTTTTAAATGTTCAGAAAAAGAATATGTATGAGAGAAAAAGTGAGGTAAATGTGGCAAAGCGTCTAATAATTGGTGAATCTAGGTGAAGGGAACATAGGTGTTCTTCATGCTATGCAGTGTTTTAACTTTTCTGAGTTAGAATTTTCAAACTAAAAAGTTGGAGGAACAAATATATCTGTACACTACTTTTCTTTAATATAGTTCAAAACACCTGAGTTTTATTTTACTACTTTACAAATACTTCATGATGAATGACTTAGCATCACACAACTCCATGATCTACTACTAGATGCAACATCCTAATTCATAAATGAGAAAGCAGAGGCCATAGGTGACGGTCACATAAGATAGTGACACATAATCTACTTAGATTTTGAGTTTCCTGCTGAATAGTTCTCAGCTTTTTTTCTACTTTTTTGCATTAGAACATTTGAGGCTTTTTTAATAGACCTTTCTGGCTTGCTTAAGGATGTGGTATACTGCTAAAGTGAGGACTTTTAAAAAAAGGGAGTGTGGTAACGTGTATTTTCCACTTTTAAAGTTAAAAAAAAAAAAGACATCCTCCACACCCAGAGTCATTTTACAGTATTTGTTTCCTGTCATTAACTGGCATAAAAGTAGCTTAAGTTCAAACACTTTCATTCAAAAGAGACGAAGATCACCTTACAAGTTTGGTGCTACCTTTAAGTGTTTCAGGAGTTCTCTGCCTAGTTCATAGTCCAATTTGATGGCAAACACAATGTGAAGAATAATGGTGCCTTCCACATGACGAAGTTCACCTGATGGCACAGTAACAACATCCAACAGCCTAAAAGATTCAACAGAAAGGTATGAGCTATAAGGTGTGGTGCCTCATGCCTGTAATCCCAGCACTTTGGGAGGCTGAGGCAGGCAGCTCACTTGATCCCAGGAGTTCAAGACCAGCCTCTACTAAAAGTTTAAAAAAATCAGCCCCATGTGGTGGCACGCCTGTAGTCCCAGCTACTTGGGAGGCTGAGGTGGGAGGATTGTTTCAGCCCGGAAGGTGGAGGTTGCAGTGAGCCAAGATTGCGCCACTGCACTCCAGCCAAGGCAACAACAACAAAAAGGTATGAGCTATGGTTTTTGAGTGAGAGACAAGGGCAGGTGCTACGATGAACAAGTAGACCAACTCAATCTAAACTCATACAATCACTGAAGGCAGGTGTTTACTAGAAATTCTACTGCCCAGTTCTCTAGTCCTGTCTGTCTGTTCTGTCTGTCTATCTACCTACCTACCTACCCATCCATCCATCCATCCATCCATCCATCCATCCATCCATCTGAGACAGGGTCTTGCTCTGTCACTCAGGCTGGTGTGCAATGGCATGATCACAGCTCACTGTAGCCTCAACCTCCCAGGCTCAAACGATCTTCCCACCTCAGCCTCCTGAGTAGCTGGGACTACAGGCATGGGCCGTTACGCCCAACTAATATTTCTATTTTTTGGTAGAGATGGAGTTTCACTATATTGCCCAGCTGGTCTCAAACTCCTGGGCTCAAGTGATTCTCATGCCTCAGCCTCACAAAATGTTGGGATCACAGGCATGATTTACTGTGTCCAGACTCCACTTCTTTTTACAAGATTTCATAAAATAAATGTCTATAGTCATAATTTCTTCTTTTTTATCTCACAATCTCTACCCAGTACAATCCAATTCAATCAGGTTTCTATCCTCTTTCTACCCTCACCCCCGCAATAACATTAGATTACTTTTTCAAGGGTCACAAATGACCTCCAAGTTGCCAAAAACAATAAAGTCCCACTTTAATTAACATCTCAGATCTGACACAATTAACTACTTCTTTCTTGAAAAATTTTCTTCTCTTAGCTTCCAGGGCATCATCACTGGCCTCTCCTCAAACAAACATTTTTTTTTTTTTTTAGACAAGGATTCATTCCCATTGCCCAGGCTGGAATGCAAAGGTGCAATCTCAGCTCACTGCAACCTCCGTATCCTAAGCTCAAGTGATTCTCCTGCTTCAACCTCCCGAGTAGTTGGTACTACAGGCATGCGCCACTGTACCCGGCTATTTTTGTACTTTTTGTACAGATGGGGTTTTACCATGTCATCCCGGCTGGTCTTGAACTCCTGAGCTCAAGCAATCTGACTGCCTCAGCCTCCCAAAGTGCTTGACCTTGAAATGGTGGAATGCCTCTGAACTCAGTCTTACGTTTCTTTTTATTCATGCTTTCCCTTGATAATCCCATCCAGTCTCTTGGCTTTAGTCCCTTCCAGTCTTATCCCAAGTTCCACCCTCTCCCTACTATTCCAGAGTACCTGGTTAATATCTCCTTATGGGACCCTAATATATTAGTGTGGTCAAAAGTGAGCTAATTAAAAAAAAAAAAATGAGCTAATTATTTTCTCCAAAATCTAATTCTTTGTCAGCTTATTCTAATTTAGTATCTAAGACCACCTTCTCTGCTGGGTGTGGCAGCTTGCTCCTGTAATTCCAGCACTTTGGGAGGCTGAGGCAGGAGATTGCCTGAGGCTAGGAGTTCAAGACCAGCCTGGGCAACACAGTGAAACCCTGTCTCTAGTAAAAAATTTTAAAATTAGCCAGGTTTGGGGCAGGTGCAGTGGCTCATGCCCGTAATCCCAGCAGTTTGGGAGGCCAAGGCAGGCGGATCACTTGACGTCAGGAGTTCGAGACCAGCCTGGCCAATATAGTGAAAGCCCATCTACTAAAAATACAAAAAGTAGCCAGGCATGGTGGTGCACACCTGTAATCCCAGCTAGTAGGGAGGCTGAGGCAGGAGGATCGCTTGAACCCGGGAGGCAGAGTTTGCAGTGACCTGAGATCGTGCCACTGCACTCCAGCCTGGGCAACACAGTGAGACTTCATCTCAAAAAAAAAAAAAAAATTAGCCATAGTGGTGGGTGCCTGAAATCCCAGACACTTGGGAGGGTGAGGCAGGAGAATCACTTAAACTTGGAAAGCAGAGGTTGCAAGGAGTCGAGATCATGCCACTGTACTCCAGCCTGGGTGACAGAGACTCCATCTCAAAAAAAAAAAAAAAAAGAAAAAAAAAGAAAAAAATTAACCAGGCTTGGTGTCACGTGCCTATACTCCCAGCTACTTGGGAAGCTGAGGCTGGAGGGTCACTTGAGCCCAGGAATTAGAGACTACAGTGAGCTATGATGGTGCTACTGCACTCCAACCTGGACAATAGAACAAGACACTCTTAAAAAAAAAAAAAAAGAAAAAAAGAAAAAATAAACCACCTCTAATTAATTGCTCAAGCCAAACTAACTAAATTCTCTGTCTCTCGATTTCCATATCCATAAAATAGAGGTAAAATAGGGTTGTGAGGTTTAAAGTGCTTGGAATAGCACCCGGCACAGAATGAATACTCTACAAATGTTTGCTTAAAAAACAAAAATCTGGCCGGGCACAGTGGCTCACGCCTGTAATCCCAGCACTTTGGGAGGCCGAGGTGGGTGGATTACCCGAGGTCAGGAGTTCAAGACCAGCCTGGCCAATTTGGTGAAACCCCATCTCTACTAAAAATACAAAAAATTAGCTGGGCGTGGTGGCACATGCCTACAATCTCAGCTACTCAGGAGGTTGAGGGAGCAGAATCGCTTGAACCCAAGAGGCGGAGGTTGCAGTGAGCCGAGATCGTGACACTGCACTCCAGTCTGGGCAACAGAGCGACACTCCACATCAAAAAAAAAAAAAAGAAAGAAAGAAAGAAAGAAAGAAAAAAAAAATCCTTGGTCAGGCACAAAGGCTCATGCCTGTAATCCCAGCACTCTGAGAGACTGAGGAGGGTGAATCACTTGAGGCCAGGAGTTTGAGACCACCCTGACCAACATGGCAAACCCTGTCTCTACTAAAAATACAAAAATTAGCTGGGCATAGTGGTGCGCACCTGTAGTACTAGATACTTAGGAGGCTGAGGCAGGAGAATCGCTTAAACCTGGGAGGTGGAGGATGCAGTGAATTGAGATCATGCCACTGCACTCCAGCATGGGTGACACAGTGATACTCTCTCAAAAACAAATAAACAAAAACACCCAAAATCCTCTTTCTCAGACATGTCACACTGTTCTGCCTTTGTACTATTCCCCTACCTGAGAATGTTCTCTGATCTATATATTATGGATCTTATCATTCAGGCTTCAGTTAAAATAGTACATCTGAGAGAGGTTTTCCCTGACCCAATCTAAAGTAGCTATACTGTCAGTGTTAGATCATCCATTTGAATTATCTGCATAGCACTTTTCACTCTAATATTTTTCTTGTTATTTATTTTCTGTCCTCTTCTCACAAAATTGAAGCTCTGCAAGAGCAGGGACGTTGTCTGACTGGTTCAACACGGTAGCCCCAAGACTAAACAGTTCCTGGCAGAGAGTTGACACTTAATAAATAGGTTTTAAACTTGCAGCTTATAAGACAATTATTGCTATTTTCCCGGAAAGGTAAAAATGAAAGAGCTGAAGGGATCATGTTATTCTCTTTATTACTGAGCAGCCAGGAGAAGATTAGACAAGTTTTGTGCTGAGGTGAAGTTAGACGGTAAAAGAGAAGAAAATGAAGTAGCTAAAATACACAATGAGAAGATGAATTTGTAAAAATGATCTTTATTTCTACACTATATTACTCACTCATCACCACTCTGTTCCTCATTGTGCTGCTTATCTAGTGCACTGAAGAAGGCTATGATTCCTTCCAAAACACTCTTTCTGCTTCCCTGAAAACAATACAAAATTTGTAAGGTCTCCCAATTAACAGCAAAATAACCAAGTTGAATTCAAAGTACTTTTCAGCTTAAAGAATTCTCCAGTACAAATTTAAATAAATAATCTATGACTTAGACTCAAACTAAGAATGTATAGAACACTTTCATGTTGAAACAAGATTTGAAATACCTCTTACTGTAAGAATTTATGGGGCGTATACTCTACCGTTTCTGAGATCTTTATCCCTTTTACCACCACAAAGGAAATGTAGCAATAGAAGAGATAATGCATGTTTTCCTTGGATGAGAAGCATGGTCTTTTTACCAGACCAAACCAAACCACTAAACATGAAATGAAAGCATCTATGTTTGGCTATGTTTGTTCTGCTATGTAAAAGGGTATGAATAAGTTGAATAGTCATAACTGGTCATACCACAAGAACTAAGGAGAAACAATTTTCCATTTGTACCTTGGAGGACAGAACCAGAAGCTGATAGACCAAAGGTGGTATTTCTTGAAGATTCATCTTGGAGAACATGCTCAATGCTTTTTCCACCACAAATTCCACCTCTTCTGCAGTCAGAGGGACATCCCTGTGGATCAAAGATTCTAAAGGCTACAGACAGAGTCCAACTGCCTTGTTTTCAGAAATTCAATTCAGGGCTTTACAGTGGTTAAAATTCCATTAAACATACTTTAAGAAATAAAACTTGGGAGCAGAGAATTAAAGAGATAATAGATTATTATAACTGTCCCTTTTGATTTTTCTCTAATGAAGAACCTTTAAGGGAACCAATAACCTTACCTAAGCAAAGTCATCTTAGAAAAAAAATCATAAAGTTACATTTTAAATAAGTAAATAAAGCCAAAAAGGAGGCAGGAATGGGGAGGAAATTTGTAACAGAAAACATAACTACTAATATTCTTACAGTCAGGAGAGAGTGATGTTTACATTTGCTATGGTTTAATTTCTAGCAAGTAAGTTCACAAAGCAGGATATACAAAGAAAAGGGAAAGATGATGCTTACTTGAACATGGAGGTGAGCTGGATTACGTATTGCTGATCCCACCTGGTAGAAGAAAATGACAAAGAAAGTTTATTTCATTCCAACTTATTTAGATATAACTTTGTAAAATTAATGAGGACAAAAAAAAGGGCCAATTCAAGTTTGATTTTGCAATACTGAGAAACAAGATCAAATAAATACCACTTAAAACAATAAAATAGCGGTTTTTAACCTATCTGACTTGCAAAATCAAAATTCTAATGATACCCAATATTCGTGAGATTGTGGAAAACAAACACTCTTCACATACTGTTTTAGGGAATGCATGACAAGCTGGCGGTATTTATCAACTTTAAAAATGCACATAATCACAGATCTACCCGATTTACTATTTGAAATATATGCCATGTACATGCTTACAAAAGGTCATCTAGATATATAAAGATGTTCAGGCCAGGTGCAATGGCTCATGCCTATTATCCCCACACTTTGGGAGGCCAAGGATCACTTGAGGCCAGGAGTTCAAGACCAGCCTGGGCAATAAAGCAAGATTCCCATCTCTATTTAAAATTTAAAAAGACGTTCATTGAAACACTCTTTGTAATAGCACAAAAACTGGAAACAACCAAATAATCCGACAATTGTAGATTAGCCAAATAATAGATTACTGCAAACCATTAAAAAGAATGATGTAGGGTTGTATATGCTGACATGGACAGCTGTATTAAATAAAAAATGAAAGGTATATTACAACATGTATTGAATAAACTCTTGTGTAATTAAAAACAAATAAATTGATACATACATGCTTAAAATTATTTATGTAAGGGATCTTATGTAAGGAACCATAAAAACAATTATCTGGTTTAGATAATCTTGGGTATTCCCTTCTTGTTCTTTTTAACAAACCTACATACAATCACAGTATTATATAACATAGTAATCTCTTTATTTTGTTAATTATATGGTAAGAATTTTTCATCTTTGATGTATACATTTCACTTTTAATAGGTATAAATGTCATGGAGTGGCTCTACCTTAACTTACGTAGTTTACATGTCTCTATTACTGTATGCTTATATTGGTCACAAATTTCTTGTTGAACATGTTCATATGTGAGGATTTTCTTGTATGTTGGAGTCATTCTTTAATGTAGATTCCCAGAAATACAATTACTGGTTAAAGGATACATTATTTGTATATTCTACTCCCTCAAAAAAAAAAAAGAAAGAAAGAAAAGATGCAGCAGCAGGGTGACTTCCCCAGCCTTCACGACCTTGAGACTCCAATAATGCTTAGATTGGAGCATTAAACACACTAAATTAACATTTAATTATGTGTATCTTAACACAATAAATTGCTGTACTAAGATACACCGTCAAGCAAATAAAACTATACAAACAGTCTTAGAGGACAGAATATAGTAAATCATCTCTTTCTCACTAATTCATTGCAGACTAAACAGTTTTATAGTGTTATATTAAAAACTACAAAAAAGAAGGACTTAAAACCTTCACAGACATAAATTCCTGAAATGAAATGGTTTTTTTTTTTTTTTTTGGCCATTTGTATTCCTAAGAAAGTTCTACATATTAATAAGACTCACCTGCCAGAACACAGGGTGTTAATCAACTGCTTCTTACATTCTTCCCCACTCAGTACATCTAGAAATGCAAAATATACCGAGCAATAAATTTGAGTATGTGAATAGAGAAAAAGCCAATAAAATTGGAAGAAAATTACCTTTTCCATAAGCCAGATTTTCCTTTTTGGTAGCCAGGGCAGTGAGAATGATAGGTAGTAACTCCAAAGATTTTCCATTCACTAGGCTGCCTTCTCTGACAGCACTAATAAACTCATTGGCTAATTCAGCCAATAATGGTCCTGGAAAATGGTGAGCCTAAAAGTTCACAGGATAAAGGAAATCTCAAGCAGAAATCCCATGTTTGATATATCTAAGAAATAAAGTCTTTTGCTGAAATAAATTAATTGTCTGAGATCCAGAACTGGTCCCATAAGGGATTTATGGAAACATTCTGCTCTGTCTGGTACATAGTTATAATTGTGCAGGGCTTCAAAAGTTAGAATCCTCTGTTGGTTCCCTAATGCTTTCAGATATGCCAGCTCTTCAAAGAGATATATGTCCATGGTACCAGAAATGTAACATGAACATATAAGTGGATTATAACCCCTTCATCTGCCTTTTTTTGAGATGGGGTCTCACTCTGCTGCCCAGGCTGGACTGCAGTGGCACAATCTCGGCTCACCGCAACCTCCACCTTCCTGGCTCAGGCGATCTTCTTGCCTCAGCCTCCCAAGTAGCTGTGACCACTGACACGCACCACCAGCCTGGTTAATTTTTTTTTCTTTTGTATTTTTGGTAGAGATGGGGTTTCACCATGTTGCTCAGGCTGGTCTCAAACTCCTGAGCTCAAGCGATCCTCCCACCTCAGCCTCCCAAAGGGCTGGGATTACAGGTGTGAGTCACCATGCCCTGCCTGCCTGCTTCTTTGTTTTTTAACAACAGGTCTTATTCATAAATAAGAACTATGCTAGGTTAGGCACTTAAGTCTTCCTTCCCTCAACAAACTACAAACCCCCCAAAATCTACCCTCAAATAAAAGTTTTTGTTTGCCATCTTACCTCCAGCATCAGTAATCCTATGATCTCAGACGCTATTTCTTTCTGCAGATCCCCTGATTCCACCAACTGGATACAATAAGTGTATATCTTACGTCTCCTAAGTGTTCCAGCTTCCTCACGGCAGGGGGAACCTTATTTTTTTAAACAGGAGGTACAGAAACAAAGGAAGAAATCTTACAAGATTGATAGATAAATAGGAAAAACGAACAGGTTTGTAGTTAAATACAAAAAATAGAATTATCAAACAACTGATTACTATAGTGCTTAGAAAAGCAATGGTTAAGGGCTTTGAAAAAGTGCTTAATTTAGCCAAAGTAAAGGGACTAAAATGTCATCTTTTCTTCATCCACCTATTTTATTAATTTATTTGAATAATTATGTAGTACAGGATGAAGTAACCTTCTAATAGGTCTTACAGCTTTTGAGAAGTCCAGTAACCCAAATTTAATAAGTTAATAAATCTATTTTCTTCAAACTTCTGCAATAGTTCTTTAAAATCACAACAGTAAGCAAGCTTTTTTAATGTGCTCTATACAAATACTTGTGAACTTTTAATATGTTGAGTGCTTTCATTTTGATAACTGGATCTCCATTTGATATTTTCATTTGTATAACTCATTTGCAGTCTGAAAATTTTTTTTAGTGCCAGTCCCTGAACATGTCATTAAAAGTTAATTTTCTTTGCATTTTAAAATACCTGGATCATGAAGAAAAAGTGATGAAAATAAATTAAAACTGAAAAAAAAGATAATAACAAGTGTTGATGAGGATGTGAAAAAATGGGCATCCTAATCCAGCCACAGTGGAAAACAGTTTGGCGGTTTCTCAAACACTTAAACATAAGAGTTTCCATATGATCTGGCAATTCCACTCCTAGATATATATCCAAGAGGAAGGAAAACATATGTCCACACAAAAATTTATACATAAATGTTCATAGTAGTAATATTTATAATAGCCAGAAAATAGACACAACTTAAGTCTTCACCAACTCATGAATGGAAAAACGTTGTATATCCACATAATGGAATATTATTCAGCAGATACATATTACAACATAGAAGAACCTTTGTAACATTACAAATGAAAGAAGTCAGTCACAAAGGACCATATGTAGAATGATTCCACTAACTGAAATGTCCAGAATACACAAATCTGTAGAGACAAAAAGTAGATTCGTGGTTTCTTAGGACTGGAATGGACTAGGGGTTTGGAGAGGTAACATCTAAGAGATGCAAACCTTCTTTCAGGGGTAATGAAATTGTTTTAAAATCAATTGTGGTAATGGATACACAACTGTGAATATAATAAAAGCCATAGAATTGCTCTTCCATTTAGTAGTGCACATAGGCAGCTGCTATTGATCTTTCATTATTTCCTTTTCTCTGATATTTCTTTCTTTTTTTTTTTTTTTTTTTTTTTTGAGACGGAGTCTCGCTCTGTCGCTCAGGCTGGAGTGCAGTGGCCGGATCCCAGCTCACTGTAAGCTCCGCGTCCCAGGGTTTACGCCATTCTCCTGCCTCAGCCTCCCGAGTAGCTGGGATTACAGGCGCCCGCCACCTTGCACGGCTAATTTTTTTTTTTGTATTTTTTAGTAGAGACGGGGTTTCACCGTGTTAGCCAGGATGGTCTTGATCTTGTGACCTCATGAACCGCCCGTCTCGGCCTCCCAAAGTGCTGGGATTACAGGCTTGAGCCACCGTGCCCGGCCGTTCTCTGATATTTCTATAAAACATTTAGTAAGTTTCCATACAGGTTGACTCAACCAATCTTGAAAGTTCTTTCGGCGGAGCACGGTGGCTCACGCCTGTAATCCCAGCACTTTGGGAGGCTGAGGCGGGCGGATCACAAGGTCAGGAGATCAAGACCATCCTGGCTAACATGGTGAAACCCCGTCTCTACTAAAATACAAAAAAAATTAGCTGGGCATGGTGGTAGGCGCCTGTAGTCCCAGCTACTCGGGAGGCTGAGGCAGGAGAATGGCCTGAACCTGAGAGGCGGAGCTTGCAGTGAGCCGAGATCATGCCACTGCACTGCAGCCTGGGACAGAGCAGAGACTCCCTCTCAAAAAAAAAAAAAAAACAGTGGCACACCCAAGATGACCGAATAGGAACAGCTCCAGCCTCCAGCTCCCAGAGTGAGTGACACAGAAGATGGGTGATTTCTGCATTTTCAACTGAGGTACCGGGTTCATCTCACTGGGGAGTGCCGGACAATCGGTGCTGGTCAGCTGGTGCAGCCCAACCAGCGAGAGCTGAAGCAGGGCGAGGCATCGCCTCACCTGGGAAGCGCAAGGGGGAAGGGAATCCCTTTTCCTAGCCAGGGGAACTGAGACACACAACACCTGGAAAATCGGGTAACTCCCACCCTAATACTGCGCTTTACCAAGGGTCTTAGCAAACAGCACACCAGGAGATTATATCCCACACCTGGTCAGGAGGGTCCCACGCCCACGGAGCCTCCCTCATTGCTAGCACAGCAGTCTGAGATCTAACTGCAAAGCAGCAGCAAGGCTGAGGGAGGGGCGCCCGCCATTGCTGAGGCTTAAGTGGGTAAATGAAGCCACTGAATTGGGTGGAGCCCACCACAGCTCAAGGAGGCCGGCCTGCCTCTGTAGACTCCTCCTCTGGGGACAGGGCATAGCTAAACAAAAAGCAGCAGAAACCTCAGCAGAGGTAAATGCCCAGCTGATAGCTTTGAAGAGAGCAGTGGATCTCCCAGCACGGAGGTTGAGATCTGAGAACGGACAGACTGCCTGCTCAATTGGGTCCCTGACTCCAGAGTAGCCTAACTGGGAGACATCCCACACTAGGTGCAGACCGACACCTCATACCTCACACGGCTGGGTACACCCCTGAGATGAAGCTTCCAAAGCAAGAATCAGACAGCAACACTCGCTGTGCAGCAATATTCTATCTTCTGCAGCCTCTGCTGCTGACACCCAGGCAAACAGGGTCTGGAGTGGACCTGAAGCAAACTCCAACAGACCTACAGCTGAGGGTCCTGACTGTTAGAAGGAAAACTAACAAACAGGAAGGACACCCACACCGAAACCCCATCAGTACGTCACCATCATCAAAGACCAAAGGCAGATAAAACCACAAAGATGGGGAAAAAGCAATGCAGAAAAGCTGGAAATTCAAAAAATCAGAGCGCATCTCCCCCTCCAAAGGAACGCAGCTCATCGCCAGCAACGGAACAAAGCTGGACAGAGAATGACTTTGACGAGTTGAGAGAAGGCCTCAGTCGATCAAACTTCTCAGAGCTAAAGGAGGAACTACGTAACCAGCGCAAAGAAACTAAAAACCTTGAAAAAAGAATGGATGAACGGATAACTAGAATAATCAATGCAGAGAAGACCTTAAAAGAACTGATAGAGATGAAAACCATAACACAAGAAATACGTGACAAATGCATAAGCTTCAGCAACCGACTTGATCAACTGGAATAAAGAGTATCAGCAATTGAAGATCAAATGAATGAAATGAAGCGAGAAGAGAAGTGTGGAGAAAAAGGAGTAAAAAGAAATGAACAAAGCCTCCAAGAAGTATCGGATTATGTGAAAAGACCAAATCTACATCTGATTGGTGTGCCTGAAAGTGACAGGAAAAATGGAACCAAGTTGGAAAACACTCTGCAGGATATCATCCAGGAGAACTTCCCCAACCTAGTAAGGCAGGCCAACATTCAAATTCAGGAAATACAGAGAATGCCACAAAGATACTCCTCGAGAAGAGCAACTCCAAGACACATAATTGTCAGATTCACCAAAGTTGAAATGAAGGAAAAAATGTTAAGGGCTGCCAGAGAGAAAGGTCGGGTTACCCACAAAGGGAAGCTCACCAGACTAACAGCAGATCTCTCGGCAGAAACTCTCCAAGCCAGAAGAGAGTGGGGGCCAATATTCAACTTCTTAAAGAATTTTCAACCCAGAATTTCATATCCATCCAAATTAAGTTTCATAAGTGAAGGAGAAATAAAATCCTTTACAGACAAGCAAATGCTGAGAGATTTTGTCACCACCAGGCCTGCCCCACAAGAGATCCTGAAGGAAGCACTAAACATGGAAAGGAACAAGAGGTACCAGCCATTGCAAAAACATGTCAAAATGTAAAGTCCATCAATGCTAGGAAGAAACTGTATCAACTAACGAGCAAAATAACCAGCTAATATCATAATGACAGGATCAAGTTCACACATAACAATATTAACCTTAAATGTAAATGGACTAGGCCGGGCGCAGTGGCTAAGTCTGTAATCCCAGCACTTTGGGAGGCCGAGACAGGTGGATCACGAGGTCAGGAGATCGAGACCATCCTGGCTAACACGGTGAAACCCCATCTCTACTAAAAAATACAAAAACTAGCCGGGCAAGGTGGCAGGCGCCTGTAGTCCCAGCTACTCAGGAGGCTGAGGCAGGAGAATGGCGTAAACCCGGGAGGCGGAGCTTGCAGTGAGCTGAGATCTGGCCACTGCACTCCAGCCTGGGCGACTCCAGAGTGAGACTCCGTCTCAGAAAAAAAAAAAAAAAAAAATGTAAATGGACTAAATGGTCCAATTAAAAGACATAGACTGGCAAATTGGATAGAGTCAAGACCCATCAGTTTGCTGTATTCAGGAGACCAATCTCACATGCAGAGACTCAAAATAAAGGGATAGAGGCTCAAAATAAAGGGATAGGCTCAAAATAAAGGGATGGAGGAAGATCTACCAAAAGGAAAACAAAAAAAAGCAGGGGTTGCAATACTAGTCTCTGATAAAACAGACTTTAAACCATCAAAGATCAAAAGAGACAAAGAAGGCCATTACATAATGGTAAAGGGATCAATTCATCAGGAAGAGCTAACTATCCTAAATATATATGCACCCAATACAGGAGCACCCAGATTCATAAAACAAGTCCTTAGAGACTTACAAAGAGACTTAGACTCCCATACAATAATAATGGGAGACTTTAACACCCCACTGTCAACATTAGACAGATCAACGAGACAGAAAGTTAACAAGGATATTCAGGAATTGAACTCAACTCTGCACCAAGCAGACCTAATAGACATCTATAGAACTCTCCACCCCAAATCAACAGAATATACATTCTTCTCGGCACCACATCGCACTTACTCCAAAATTGACCACATAGTTGGAAGTAAAGCACTCCTCAGCAAATGGAAAAGAACAGAAATTATAACAAACTCTCTCTCAGACCACAGTGCAATCAAACTAGAACTCAGGATTAAGAAACTCAATCAAAACTGCTCAACTACATGGAAACTGAACAACCTGCTCCTGAATGACTACTGGGTACATAACGAAATGAAGACAGAAATAAAGATGTTCTTTGAAACCAATGAGAACAAAGATACAACATACCAGAATCTCTGGGACACATTTAAAGCAGTGTATAGAAGGAAATTTATAGCACTAAATGCCCCCAAGAGAAAGCAGGAAAGATCTAAAATTGATACCCTAACATCACAATGAAAAGAACTAGAAAAGCAAGAGCAAACACATTCAAAAGCTAGCAGAAGGCAAGAAATAACTAAGATCAGAGCAAAACTGAAGGAGACACAAAAAACCCTCCAAAAAAAATCAATGAATCCAGGAGCTGGTTTTTTGAAAAGATCAACAAAATTGATAGACCGCTAGCAAGATTAATAAAGAAGAAAAGAGAGAAGAATCAAATAGACGCAATAAAAAATGATAAAGGGGATATCACCACCGACCCCACAGAAATACAAACTACCATCAGAGAATACTATAAACACCTCTATGCAAATAAACTAGAAAACCTAGAAGAAATGGATAATTTCCTGGCCACATACACTCTCCCAAGACTAAACCAGGAAGAAGTTGAATCCCTGAAAAGACCAATAGCAGGCTCTGAAATTGAGGCAATAATTAATAGCCTACTAACCAAAAAAAGTCCAGGACCAGACGGATTCACAGCCGAATTCTACCAGAGGTACAAGGAGGAGTTGGTACCATTCCTTCTGAAACTATTCCAATCAATAGAAAAGAGGGAATCCTCCCTAACTCGTTTGACGAGGCCAACATCATCCTGATACCAAAGCCTGACAGAGATACAACAAAAAAAGAGAATTTTAGACCAATATCCCTGATGAACATCGATGCAAAAATCCTCAATAAAATACTGGCAAACCGAATCCAGCAGCACATCAAAAAGCTTATCCACCATGATCAAGTGGGCTTAATTCCTGGGATGCAAGACTGGTTCAACATACGCAAACCAATAAACGTAATCCAGCATATAAACGGAACCAAAGACAAAAACCACATGATTATCTCAATAGATGCAAAAAACGCCTTCGACAAAATTCAACAGCCTTTCATGCTAAAAACTCTCAATAAATTCCGTATTGATGGAACGTATCTCAAAATAATAAGAGCTATTTATGACAAACCCACAGCCAATATCATACTGAATGGGCAAAAACTGAAAGCATTCCCTTTGAAAACTGGCACAAGACAGGGATGCCCTCTCTCACTACTCCTATTCAACATAGTGTTGAAAGTTCTGGCTAGCGCAATCAGGCAAGAGAAAGAAATAAAGGGTATTCAGTTAGGAAAAGAAGAAGTCAAATTGTCCCTCCCTATTTGCAGATGACATGATTGCATATTTAGAAAACTCCATTGTCTCAGACCAAAATCTCCTTAAGCTGATAAGTGACTTCAGCAAAGTCTCAGGATACAAAATCAATGTGCAAAAATCACAAGCATTCTTGTACACCAGTAACAAAGAGCCAAATCATGAATGAACTCCCATTCACAACAGCTTCAAAGAGAATAAAATACCTAGAAATTCAACTTACAAGGGATGTAAAGGGCCTCTTCAAAGAGAACTACAAACCACTGCTCAGTGAAATAAAAGAGGACACAAACAAATAGAAGAACATACCATGCTCATGGATAGGAAGAATCAATATTGTGAAAATGGCCATACTGCCCAAGGTAATTTATAGATTCAATGCCATTCTCATTAAGCTACCAATGACTTTCTTCACAGAATTGGAAAAAACTGCTTTAAAGTTCATGTGGAACCAAAAAAGACCCTGCATTGCCAAGACAATCCTAAGCCAAAAGGACAAAGCTGGAGGCATCATGCTACCTGACTTCAAACTATACTACAAGGCTACAGTAACCAAAACAGCATGGTACTGGTACCAAAACAGAGATACAGACCAATGGAACAGAACAGAGCCCTCAGAAATAATACCACACATCTACAGCCATCTGATCTTTGACAAACCTGACAAAAACAAGAAATGGGGAAAGGATTCCCTATTTAATAAATGGTGCTGGGAAAATTGGCTAGCCATAAGTAGAAGGCTGAAACTGGATCCTTTCCTTACTTCTTATACGAAAATTAATTCAAGATGGATTAGAGACTTAAATGTTAGACCTAAAACCATAAAAATCCTAGAAGAAAACCTAGGTAATACCATTCAGGACATAGGCATGGGCAAGGACTTCATGTCTAAAATACCAAAAGCAATGACAACAAAACCCAGAATTGACAAATGGGATCTAATTAAACTAAAGAGCTTCTGCACAGCAAAAGAAACTACCATCAGAGTGAACAGGCAACCTACAGAACAGGAGAAAATTTTTGCAGTCTACTCATCTGACAAAGGGCTAATATCCAGAACCTATAAAGAACTCAATCAAATTTACAAGAAATAAACAAACAACCCCATCAAAAAGTAGGCAAAGGTTATGAACAAACACTTCTCAAAAGAAGACATTCATACAGCCAACAGACACATGAAAAAATGCTCATCATCACTCGCCATTAGAGAAATGCAAATCAAAACCAAAATGAAATACCATCTCACACCAGTTAGAATGGCAATCACTAAAAAATCAGGAAACAACAGGTGCTGGAGAGGATGTAGAGAAATAGGAACACTTTTACACTGTTCGTGGGACTGTAAACTAGTTCAACCATTGTGGAAAACAGTGTGGCGATTCCTCAAGGATCTAAAAGTAGAAATACCATTTGACCCAGCCATCCCATTACTGGGGATATACCCAAAGGATTATAAGTCATGCTGCTATAAAGACACATGCACATGTATGTTTATTGTGGCACTATTCACAATAACAAAGACTTGGAATCAACCCAAATGTCCATCAGTGACAGACTGGATTAAGAAAATGTGGCACATATACACCATGGAATACTATGCATCCATAAAAAAGGATGAGTTCGTGTCCTCTGTGGGACATGGATGCAGCTGGAAACCATCACTCTCAGCAAACTATCACAAGAACAGAAACCAAATACCGCATGTTCTCACTCATAGGTGGGAACTGAACAATGAGATCACTTGGACACAGGAAGGGGAGCATCACACACGGGGTCCTATTGTGGGGAGGGGGTGGGGGAGGGGTTGCATTAGGAGATATATCCAATGTAAATGACGAGTTAATGGGTGCAGCACATCAACATGGCACATGTATACATATGTAACAAACCTGCATGTTGTGCACATGTACCCTAGAACTTAAAGTATAATAATAAAAAAAAAACAAAAAACAAAAACGAAAGTTCTTTCATGAATAGGAAGATGTGTTTTTGTACCCTTGCAGAAGAGATCTAATTTACTTGGGCGAAGAAAAATAAACCAAGTTAACATACCTAATTAAGAGTCCAAAGACACTTTTAATTTTTGCCTTGTAAAATTTAATCCTACCAGAATTTATAAAACCACTATAAGTCACAATCTGCAACAACTTAAACTAGCCCTTGTTCAAGACAGGAGAACAAATATGTCTCACTGGGCATGAAGAATCTCTATACAAGGCACCTTAAGATACCCCATTTCATTAAACCCCAGCGGTTACCCGCCCCTTGTTAAGCATGGATTATGTATTAAACATTGCTGTTCTCTTCTCCACAATCTTAAAAGCACAAGTAAACCAAAGCAGATTTTACGAAAAGCACATTATGTAATTATAGGCTCCAAAATCAGCAACACAATCTCAGGTAGCCACTTCAAGTCCCTTCAGTAAAATTATTTAAGTCCACTAGACAGGAAATTGCTGCTGTAGTTGATTCTGCAGAAGCCTCAAAACATGGAAAATGTTCCAGTGGGGCTTCAAACAGTAAGAAAAGTACCAAAACTAAACAAATCTACCAATGAATGCAGGAGATAGACAGAAGTTACATTAATTATGATTACCTTTGAAGATGGCTCTCAGGAGTGCTCCAGCAACTTTTCCTTTCACTGCTTGATTCTGAAGGAGATTAGTCAACTGCAAAGAAAGAAAAAGCTACAAGTCTCTGGCAACAGTCTTTTACCCCAATGACCTAAACACTCCATATGCAAAAGTACTCCCGTCAGGTTCAGATCATTCAGAGATGCCAAGGATTACAAACACCATAATTTTTAGACAGAGGAGGGTATATCTTAATATGATCCTGGACTGTCAAGACTAAAATCTATTCATACTCATTCTATAAACATTTATGGAGCACTCAGCACTAAGTTGGGAACATACATTCATCCAACAAGTACTTTGTGAGCATGTTATTTTCCTTAGGCATGTTATAAAGATGAACAAGACAGACATAGTAATTTGACTCAGAGTTTATAATAGAGCAGGAGGGGAAAGGATGGCAGAAAAAAAATTGTAAAAGAACCAAATAAGAGGCTGAGATAGATAATAAGTGAGGAAAGGAAGGAAACTTCATTTAGGGTAGTAAGGGGAAGCTTCTCTGAAGTAGGTGACATTTAAGTAGAGACCTGGAGGACAAGAAGGAGCTAATTATTCAAAGGAGTTAGAGAAGGATATTCCAGATAGAAGTATGATCATGTGCAGTGGCCAAGAAGAAGCAAAGAGCTTGGCATATTTGAGGCCAAAGTCTTGTTTAAAAAAAAAAAAAATCAATATGGCTGGAGAATAATAAAGAAAAGAATAGTAGAAGATGAGTTTGAAGAGAGACGGGAAAGGACCAGATTATGAAGAATCTTACAGGCCATGATAGAAGTTTAGCTTTTGTCTATGCAACAGAAGTTACTAAAGAGAAAAGAAGGAAGTGAGATGGTATTTTCAAAAATCATCCTTGCTCCTTGTGTGGAGAATGAGTTATGGGGGTTTAAGAGTGAAATGGGGATACCTGTTAGTAGACTGCAACCATGTTTAAGAGAGAGATGACAGCGGCCTAGACCAAAGTAATAGAGGCATTATGAATTGAATTGTGTCCTCCCCACATCCCCAAATTTCATATGTTGAAGTTCTAACCCCCAGTACTTCAGAATGTGACCTTATTTGGAAATTGGGTTCTTGTAGGTGTGATTAGTTGATGTCATTAGGATGGGGCCTACTCCAATGACTGATGCCCTTATAAAAAGGGGAACTCTGGACACAGAAACACAAACAGGGGGAATGCCAAGTGAAGATGAAAGCAGAGATCAGGTGATACAAGCCAAGGAATGCTAAAGGTTGCCAGCAAACCACCAGAAGCTAGGCAAGAGACACAGAACAAATTCTCATAGCCCTCAAAAGGAACCAACCCTGACAACACTTTATCTTGGGCTTCTAGTCTCCAGAACTGTGAAACATTACATTGCTGCTATTTAAGCTACCCAATTTGTGGTACTTTGTAACAGCAGCCCTAGCACACTAATACAGAAAATGAAGAAAAGTAGATAGATCCAAGATAAATATTTGAGAACTAAGAATAGAAATTCCTTAGTTTGGAAGTGAAGTAGTGGGTGGTGATGAAGGAAGAAATCAAGGAGGACTTCAGCTAGCTGGGTGAATAGTGGCACCATTCGTTTACGTGGTGAAAATCTGGGATTAAGGAAGCATCTAAATCACCCTGAGAGTTTACTAAAACAAATTTCTGGGTTCTACTCGCAGTTTATGATTCAGGTCTGCTGTGAGGCTCAGAACCACTATTCTGAGATTATCCAAGTGGAAGTGCCAAGTAGATGACAATGAAATATGCCAATGTGGAGCATCAATGGAAACAGATGAGACCATCCAGGAAAGAATATAAAGAGAAGAGAAACACCAAGAGTCAGTCGTTAAAAAGAGAAGCAGCTGCCAGCAAAGACAATGGAGAAAGTGAGGTCCAAAACACTGGAGGATAATCTAGGGAGAGAAGTGTCGCAGAAACCAAGACTAATAAAACAATAAACTATCTCTTCCACAAGTACATGAAGCTGGTGTTTCTAGCTGGAGTCCATCTCTCTATTAAATATATAATAAAGAAGTATCTGACTACTCTTGCCTATACCTTCCAACAGAGTACTTGGTCCTTGACATAACCTGTAGAGCAGCAGTTCTCAACCAGTGATTTTTGTTCCCCAGGGGACACTATACAATGTCTAGAAACATTTCTGGTTGCCACAGCGGAAGGGTGCTGTTGGAATCTAGTGGGTAGAGGTAAGGGATGCTATCAAACATTCTGCAGTGCGCCCACAACAAAGATTTATCCAAGCCAAAACATGAGCACTACTAAGGCTGAGAAGCTGTTGACTCTTTTTGAAATAGTTCAGTTTCAACAGAAAGCAGTGTGGCATAGGAGGCGGGGGGAGAAAAGCTGGATCCAGAATCAGAAGCCCTGGATGTAAATCCTAGCTATACCATTTACTAGCTATATAACCTCAGGCAAGTTATTTTATCTGTTATGTGTGTCCATTTCTCCACCTCAAAGGACTGAGATAAAGAGTAAAAGAATTTGCACGGAGCCTAACACACGACAAGTACTCAACGAATGTTAATTTTCTTCTATTGTCTCTGTCCTCTACTCTCCTTCTTCCTCCTTCCACTTGTGTGATCTTCAGTCTTCCTTTTGACCATGTTCATAATATGCTTTTCACTACATTCTAAAGCTCAGAAATAGAGCAAGTAAGATTTAAGTATCCCTGTTATCTCAGAAGGCTTTAAAATTTTTAATTGGCAGACTAGAACTACCAAGTTAACAGTACAATCCAAATAAATTTTATTTTTTTAAAAAAATAGAATATTCCTCATTTTGTGTTGTCTGATGTTTCCTTGTGGCTAGATTGAGTTTGTGCGGTCTCACAAGAACACAGGTGATATCATGTCATTCTGGGAGTATCACATCAGGAAGCACATGATGTCCATCTGTCTCTCGTTGGTGATATTAATTCTGATCCCACTTTATAATTACTTCCCCCACCCTGTCCCTTTGCCACCAGTAAGCAATTTATAGGGAGACACTTTAGGACCATGCAAATATCTTGCTCCTCATCTAATTTTCTCCCTGTAAAATGGAAAAGCCCAGCAGAAACCACTGTTACCAGGTTATCAAAGTCAGTATCACCAGGAATGACACTGACATCAAGAGCTCAGTGATTCGATATACTAAAAAGGGCATGGTAACATTTCTGTGGTCCTTATGCCAGGCATACATAACCTTGGTCCAATCATGACAATACCAAACAGGCCCTAATTAAGACACATTCAGCAAAACAACTAATCAATACTCCTCAAGACTATCATGATCAACAGAGATAAGGAAAGACTGAGAACTGTTGCAGAATGCAGGATATCAGGGGGAAAGGACAAGTAAGAGCGATGTAGGATGCTGAGTGGGATCCTGGAACATAAAGAGAACATTAGTGAAATAATTACTGGGGAGAATTGGAATAAGGTTCTTAGCTTCACTAATTGTATCATATCAATGTTTTTCAAGTCCCCCTGGATTTAGCATTCATTGGTATTTCTTGCCTGGTTCAATCTTTACCATGACAATTGCAAAGTAATGATTTTCCAACTCCTGCACTGTAAGTAAGAGAACTCCTTTCTACTCATGTATTCATTTACTTACTTTACTTACCTTACTTACTTAGAGACAGAGTCTTCTTTGTCACCCTGGCTGGACTGCAGTGGCACAATCATAGCTCACTATAACTTCAAACTCCTGGGCTCCAGCAATTCTCCTGCCTCAGCACCCCTCCAGTTAGCTAGGAATACAAGCAAGTGCCAAATGCCATGCTAATTTTTTAAATTATTTGTTTGTAGAGGTGGGGTCTCACTATGTTGTCCAAGCTGGTCTCAAACTCCTGGACTCAAGTGATCCTCCCTCCTTGAACTCCCAAAGTGATTTACTTATTTATTAATTATTAGTATGAACTTATACATCTCTGTAATTTTCACTGGTTCATTACTGAACTTAATTATTTTGATGCTCAAATAGTCCCAGATTTGGCCAAAGGAAAACCCTTCAAGCTGGCTTTTGTGTCTTTGTGACATGCCCCCATTGTCTTTTTTGCGCACTTCTTTACTTTCTGGTATAGAAAGATGTTCCAGGTTAATCTTGTATCCATCCTGCTCAAGAATCAACTCAGCCATTTCTCTGAAGAGCCCTGGTTCCCTTGAGTGGGGAATGGTTATGAAACAGCAAAGATCTAGGTGATGGGTGTGTTTGTTGTTACCATGGCATCTTTTTAAAATTTATTATTTTTCTTTTAGAGAGACAGAATTTGACCATGTTGCCCAAACTGGTATTGAACTCCTGGACTCAAGTGATCCACCGATTCAGTTTCCCAAAGTGTTGGGGTTACAGGCGTGAGCCACCACATGGAGCAACTATGGCATCTTTGCTTCATGGTTCTTGCAGTGGAGAGAGCAAGGAAATGTATGCACGTTTATACACACAAAAATATACACGTGGCCAGGCATGGTGGCTCACACCTGTAATCCCAGCACTTTGGGAGGCCAAGGCAGGCGGATCACGGGTCAGGAGATCCAGACCATCCTGGCTAACAACGGTGAAACCTCATCTCTACGAAAAAAAATACAAAAAAATTAGCTAGGTGTGGTGGCATGTGCCTGTAGTCCCAGCTACTCGGGAGGCTGAGGCAGGAGGATCACCTGAACCCAGGAAGCAGAGGTTGCAGTGAGCCGAGATTGCACCACTGCACTCCAGCCTGGGCGACAGAGTAAGACTCCATGTCAAAAAAAAAAAAGAAAAGAAAAATACATGTACACATATACATACACATATCTGAGAAAGCCTAAGTTCACACCAGTACCTCTATTTCTTTTTTTTTTTTTTTTTTTTTTTGAGACGGAGTCTCGCTCTGTTGCCCAGGCTGGAGTGCAGTGGCGCAATCTCCGCTCACTGCAAGCCCCGCCCCCGGGTTCAAGCCATTCTCCTGCCCCAGCCTCCGGTGTAGCTGGGACTACAGGCGCCCGCCACCACGCCCAGCTAATTTTTTTTTTTTGTATTTTTAGTAGAGGCGGGGTTTCACTGTGTTAGCCAGGATGGTCTCGATCTCCTGACCTCGTGATCCGCCCGCCTCAGCCTCCCAAAGTGCTGGGATTACAGGCGTGAGCCACCGCGCCTCGCCCAGTACCTCTATTTTTAATCTGTCTCCACAGGATTCTTTCTTGCCTTCCTACATTTCATAATTGCATGTCCCTTTACCAGTGAAAGAACACTGACTCTGAATATCAACATGTTTATTACATCTAAAATAGTTTCAAAATTGCTTCACCAGTACCACTACAATAAACAATCCCACTAAAGAGTTCAAGATTTGTATTTTTCCCCACCACTCCCATACCAAGACTGTGGGTAGATAATAAAATACTTAGAATAGTTCTTTCTCCCCTCCCCACCTTCAGTATGGTTAAAGTATTCTTTGTTTCTTTTTTTTGTAATGATACCCAGACATATGTATGTTTTCTCTTCTTCTTCATATAAAAGGGAGAATACTACACATTTTGCACATTTCCTAGAAGTGGGATGACTGGGTTGAGGGAAAATGTATATGCAGTTTTGCTGGGTATTACCAAATTCTAACCATGGTCATACCATTTTTCATTCCTACCAGCAATGAATGAGTACCTGTTTCCCCCAAATGGCTCAATCAGACAAGAAATAGTATCTTTTTAATTTACATTTATCTTATTATGAGTGAAGTTGAGAATATTTTCTTATGTTTAAGGCCATTTTTTATATATCTTTTAGTGATTATTCTCATGTTTTTTGCCTTTTTTAAATATAATTTTTTATCTCCCCCAAGTTATTTATGAATTAGGGATATTAATCCTTTATCTGTGATATGTTTACAAATATTTTTTCCCAGTTTGCCATTTGTCTTTTGACTCTGCTTATGGTATTTCTGGCCACACAAACTTTTTAACTTTTATGTTGACAAACTTATCTTTTTTTGCATCTATATGTTGTACAATAGTTAGACAGCTTTTCACTGCACTGAACTTAAGGAGAAATTCATCCATGTTTTCTTCTAACATATACTTAGTTTTTTATTTAATTTATTTTTTTAAGAGACAGAGTCTCACTGTCATCCCTGTTGAAGTGCAGTGGCACAGTTATATCATAGCTCACTGTAATCTCAACCTCCTGGCTCAAGTGATCTTCCCACCTCAGCCTCCCAAAGTGCTGGGATTACAGGGATAAGCCCCTGTGCCCAGCCCTAACATTTATTTAGATTTGTTTTTTACATTTACATTTCTGATTCATTTGGAGCTTACTCTTGAATATGAGAAACATCTAATTTTATCTATTTTTTCCAAATGTCCACCCAGTTGTTCTAATACCATTTGTCAAAGACTATATTTCACTCTTTTAAGATGTAATTTTATTATATACTAGATTTTACTTGTAGTTGGGTCTATTTTGAGACTTTCCACTCTTATGCATTATCTATTCTATTCTTTGTATCCTATTCCGTTTCTGTTCATCTACTCACGTACCAGTACCACACTCTTATTTATAAAAGTTTTTGTGGTGTTTAGTCTCCGCTAGGGTTAATCCTCCCTCAGAGCTCTTTCCAGTTTTTCCATAACTATTCCTGTGTGTACAATTTGCTATATGAATTTTACAGTCAGCTTATCTAGTTAAACAAAATAGCTCAATGGAATTTTTATTGGTATTAAATTGATAAATTAACTTGGGGAGAATCGACATTTTCATGATGCTGAGACTCCCCAATCAAAAACAGGGGATATCTTCCTAGTTTTCTACTTTTGTCCTTTAGAAGTGTTTCATAGTTTTTTCACATGGGTTTTGGACATTTCTCAGGTTTATTCCTATTTTTTGTTGCTATTGTAAATGGGGCTTTCTCATTTACTGTATCTTCTTTTTTTTTGAGACGGACCACCATGCGCAGCTAATTTTTGTATTTTTAGTAGAGAAGGGGTTTCACCATGTTGGCCAGGCGGGTTTAGAACTCCTGACCTCAGGTGATCTGCCTGCCTCGGCCTCCCAAAGTGCTGGGATTACAGGCATGAGCCACCCTGCCTGGCCGACTGTTTTCCAACTTTATCTTCTAACTGACTATTATGTATGAATGCTACTGATTTTTGCATATTAATTTTATATTCTGATACTTGATGAATTCTGTTTATAGATGGTTTTATCACAGATTCTCCAGGGTTTTCCAGGTATACTATCATGCCGTCTACAAAGAGAGATGTTTTATATTTTATTTTTCTTTTCTTTCTTTCTTTTCCTTTTTTTTTGTTTGCCCAGGCTGAAGTGCAATGGTGGAATCTGGGCTCACTGCAACCTCCACCTCCCAGGTTCAAGTGATTCTTCTGCTTCAGTTTCCCGAGTAGCTGGGACTACAGGCATGCACCACCATGCCCAGCTAATTTTTGTATTTTTAGTAGAGAAGGGGTTTCACCATGTTGACCAGGCTGGTTTAGAACTCCTGACCTCAAGTGATCTGCCCACCTTGGCCTCCCAAAGCACTGGGATTATGGGTGTGAGCCACCGCGTTCAGCTTTTATGTTTCTATTATCATGCCTGTGATTGTTTTCTCTAGGTTAACTGCATAGGCTAGCCAACCAGAACATTACACAGTAGTGGAGACAGCAAGCATCATTGCTTTGTTCCCAGCCTTAGAGGAAATGCCTCTATGGTTTCCCACTAAGATGCTGACTCTAGAATTTAGATATATACATTTCATGATGTAAAGGAAACAGCCACCCATTCTGATTTTCTCAAGTTTTTATTAGGAATGAGTGTTGAATTTTGTCGAAGGCTTTCTGTGATCCATGAAGATAATCGTATAATTTTTATAGTAATATACTTTCAAATATTGAACCAACCTTGTATTCCTGCTATTAAATCCCACTTGATCATGGTATATTTTTTAAAATGTGGTGTTGCAATCTGTCCCTTAATATTTAAGACTTTTGTATCAATCTTCATAAGTGATATTAGTCTATAACCTCTTTTTTCTATGCTATCTTTATGAGGTTTAGGGTTATACCTGATAAAGACAGCATAAAAAATCAACATTATATTTGTTTAATTCAATGTTATACTTGCTTCATTCAAAGTACTTGGAAGTTTTCCTTTATTATTTATGCTCTGAAACAATTTATGTAGCATTAGGACTATCTACCTGGTCTTTAAAGGTTTGACAGAAGTTTCCTGTCAAACTATCTGGGCCTGGTGTTTTTATATGAAGTAGTTCCTTCGTAACTTTCTCTTTTCTTCTATGGAAACTGGTCTGCTTAAGCTTTCCATCTCAAATTGGCTCAATTTTATTAAACTGTATGTGCCTAAGAAATTATCCATTTCCTCTAGGTTTTCACATTTATTTGCACAGAAATGTACCGTAGTCTCACAGTATTTTTTGAGATTTTCTCTGTATTAACAGCGTTTCTCCCTTGTCATTTCTCATTTTGTGCATGTTTTTACTCCACTGTTTTATTATATTAATTAATGGTGTTTTTTTCCCTCAAAGAACCAAGATTTTGATTAATTTGATCCACTATTTTTCTGTTCTCTATTAATTTCCACTTTTATCTCTAGTAGTTTCTTTGTGTTTTTTGTTGTTGTTTACTTTTTTCTAGGTTTTTGAGTTGGGAATTTGTTTATTTTCATTATTTCATTTGTATTGATTTCATTATTTCATTTGTTAAACACTGTTGTTTTTAACATTATTCCATGGATTTTAACATATAGTATTTTTGTTATCTGTAATTATTCTTCAAAAATCCTGTAATTTCTGTTTGTATCTCTTTTCATCCAAGAGTTATTTAGAAGGCATTTTAATTTCCAGGTAAAAGTGTCTTTTGTTTTTTGACTTTTAGTTTCAGTTTTCATTTCCAGTTTTATTGCATTGTGATCACAGAGAATAGTTTGTAATAATTCTACCTTATGGGACCTACCCATGTTTTCTTTGTGCTCTAGTATATGACACATGATTAATTTTTATGAACAGCCTATGTGTTTAAGAAGAAAATATATTATCAAAGTTCTCTGCGTATATTTCAAATATTCTTTATATTTTCCACCTCTTTACAATCTGTGCTTTATTTAGTTATCCTCAGCTCTGTATTCCACTTTACTAATTTTCTCTTTAGCAATGTTTCGTCTACTGTTAAACCATCTACTGAGGTTTTCATTTCAAGAAGTTTTCCTTGATCGTTTTCTAAATCCATCCCTTATTTTGTGGGTTCTATTCCTTCATTTACATCTTCAAATATGTTAAATACTAAGTTAGGCAGAGTGGCTCACACATGTAATCCCAGCACTGTAGGAGGCTGACGTGGGTGGATTGCTTGAGCTCAGGAGTTCAAGACCAGCCTGGAAAGCATGGCGAAACCCCATCTCCGCTAAAAATACAAAAATTAGTCGGACATGGTGGCACATGCACGTACTCCCAGCTACTCAGGAGGCTAAGGTGGGAGGATCACTTGAGTCCAGGAGGTTGAGGCTGCAGTGTGCCGAGATCGCCCCACTGCACTCCAGCCTGGGCAAGAGTGAGATCCTGTCTCTAAATAAAAAAATAAAGTTAAATACTGTATTAAGTATTTGTGTTAAATATTTAAAGTTTTTTTTCAGATTGCTCTAAATCCTTGAATATGAATTTTCCCATTTCTGGTCCTGTGGGAGTCTTTCTTGCCACAGGACTTCTTTATGTGTTTTATAATTTTTTTACTCGAGTTCATCTTCTGTGGATCATTTTATCAAATGAACTGCATGCATATATTACTGACATGCTTAACAAATTTGTAGAGGATAAAAAGGTGATTAATATGGTTAACAGAATCATACAAAATGACCTTGATGGAGTAAAACAAGATGAATCTAAAAAAAGACGACAGTTAACAGACACAAAGTTTGTTGTTTCAAGAAACCCGGTCTCACTATGTTGCCTAAGCTGATCTCGAATCCTGGCCTGAAGGAATCTTCCCAAAGTGCTGGGATTACAGGTATAAGCCACCATGCCTGGCCCATATGTCATTTTTAACATGGGTTCTAAAAGGACTTCAGAGATAAAGGAAACTTAGCTTAATATCAACATATACAAAAATAAGGCCAGGCATGGTGGCTCACACCTATAATCCCAGCACTCTGGGAGGCTGAGGCAGGCAGATCACCTGAGGTCAGGAGTTCAAGACCAGCCTGGCCATGGTGAACCTGTCTCTATTAAAAATACAAAAATAAATAAATAAATAAATAATAAGAGCAATGAGACTACAATATAATGTTGCTGTTAAAAAGCTGATTTTGCATTAATGGAAAAATGAGGGAAATATTAGCACTACTCTATCCTAGACTCAGAATACAACTGGAACACTGTCTTCAATTTGACAGTGTTCATGCCTTCAATTTGAGGCATGAAACTTTAAATAAATAATTTAAATGCTGGTTTCAATGAATCTTGTCTATAGAATGATTCAAGTTACAACTCATGCAACAAGCCATCTCAAAAAATAGCTATAAAGGCAGTCTTCAATAATTTCAAAGAAAAAAAAATCAAAGAGCAACCCTACATCAATTCCTAGTATGTCAGATAACACAGGCTAAGATGCACCTTGCTTCAATTACTACAACACTAACACATAAAAATTCCCTTAAAAACATAATACTCATCAACTGACAAAGAAAAAAACCCCATGATACTCAATGTCTTTACTTGTTTATACATATACCTTGAAGAGGGATTCTTTTCCAGGCAGGGACCTGGATAGGATGAGATCATTTATTATGGAAAAAGGAGCTGAGAAAGAACATTAGGAAGAATAAACAGCCTAACATATAAGGCAATTACTATCCCATTTTATAATCCTACACTTATAGTGAAAACAGAGGCCCTAATTTTTACTAATAATCTCAAAATATTTTGCTGCTTATAAACTTAAGGAAAAATACAGAGAAGCATCAAAATGCAAAACTAATGTCTCAATCAATAACTATAGTCTGGATATTATCTTCAAATAGGGTGGTTCTAAGGACGATAGAAGTATACTAATTTGCTTTTATAAATACAGTTGTAAAAGCATTCTATTCTTAAGCTATTTCAGGTTTAAATTTGGTCACAAATGCCCTCAAGTTGTCTATTTCTCTCACTCCCTCACCCCAATTTCTTTACCTCTATAAATTATTATTAAATAAATCCTTGTCTCCTACGGTGAATGGGGAGTAGATGAAGACGGAGCATTTTTCTTTCTCACATGTCCTTTGAATGTGCCATCACGCCTGACACTTACTTTTAGCAGAACATGCTTCCTAATACTCACATCATCTTCTCTCAGAGTTTGAAGAAATTCTTGCAGTTTGTCTGCTGTTTTTTCTGCTGCTAGAGATAAAATCTTCTGGTCCATTGTTGCTCATATCACAGAACTATAAGGGAAAAGCATCAGAGGTGGGTGAAGATCCCAGAAATGAACAAACTTGATTTTTTTTCCTTCCCTGTTAACTGAATATTTCATACCTATCATGCAATGGGTGCTCAACAAACTTAGGACTAACTATCTTTGAGTAGGTGATTGTTTTTTTTCTTCTTCTTCTTAAGTTCAGTGGCGAGATGATTCTTAAGCTAACCAAAATAATCTTGAAAATTCCCTGGAATTACCTTATTAGGAACCTACATTCTAATCAAGTGGTTTCATAATTTTTGCCCACACTTGTTATCATCTGCTCACCATACTACCTAGAACAAAGCTTCCACTTAACAGCATATCAAGTATGTAATACATTATATATTATCATAAGCATGTAATAAAGTATTTGACAAATAAATGAACCAATAGCACTATAAATGCTATGTGCCAATTAAATGGTATAAAAACAAGTGAGAAGGAGAGCCCAAGAGTGTGACGCTGCAGTGAGCTATGATCATGCCACTGTATTCCAGCCTAGGCAACAAGGTAAGACCCTGCCTCAAAAAAACAAAAAAATAGAGGTGGGGCACAGTGGTTTACGCCTGTAATCCCAGCACTTTGGGAAGCTGAGGCAGGCACATCACTAGGTCAGGAGATCAAGACCATCCTGGCTAACATGGTGAAACCCTGTCTGTCTCTACTAAAAACACACAAAAAATTAGCCGGATGTGGTGGGAGGCGCCTGTAGTCCCAGCTACTTGGGAGGCTGAGGCAGGAGAATGGCGTGAACCCAGGAGGCGGAGCTTGCAATGAGCCGAGATCGCACCACTGCACTCCAGCCTGGGTGACAGAGCGAGGCTCCGTCTAAAAAAAAAAAAAGAAAAAAAGAAAGAAAAGGTGAGAAGTTAATAAGGTAAAAGATGTAATTGTGTTCTTAAATGTCAAGGCTTCCCATCAGAGGAAAGCTTGAACTGGAACTTAGAGATTAAATTTAAATAGTCAAGACAACCAGGTTGTATACATTATTGAGAAGGGTATTATGAACAGAGGCATTCATATGGGAAATGAGAAATTTATTTGGGGAAAATGAGTCAAATGGCTGAGATAGAATCCAAGTAGGAAAACAGTGAGTAGGAAGGCTGGAAAGATAGGCTGGGAGTAAACAGGTTAAGGAATTTAGATTCTATTTCATAAATCACTGAGAACCATTAAAAAATTCTGAGCAAAAGACAATCTCACAAGATTGCAAGTGTTTGAAGAAACAGAAACTAGCATCTTTGTGCAGATTAAAGTGGGGAGAAGGTAAGGAGAAACAGCAAATGCTAAGAGACCATTTGAAAGTTATTTTAGTGGAAACAATAAAGACTTGTACTAGGGTGGTGACTGGAGAATAGAAAAGATGGGATGAAATGGAGGCACATGAAGCAGATAGAATTCAGTGAGTAGCTATGAAAATAGAAGGGGGAAATACAGCCTAGTAGAAAGAAAATCTGTTCCTCTTCTTCCTCCTGTGTTTCCCGTCTCCATAAATGGTACCATCATCCACTCAGCTGCTCAAACCAGAAACCTGGGTAACATTCTTAACAACTTTGCCTTCATCCTTCACCACATCCATTCCAAGTCCTGTCAATGTTACCTACTAAAAATCTCCCAAATCTGTCTACTTTTCTTCATCTCCACTACAGACACATTACTCCAAACCCCCATCATCTCTCACCTGAACTACTGCAATCGTTTCCTAACTTGTCCCATTCTATGCAGCCACTAAAGTGATGTTTTTGAAACACAAACCTGATTATCTGACTTATCTTCCCTCCATGCCATCCTCATCTTAAAGTTCTTCAGTGGCTTCCATTGCTTTCTTATCAGTCCCAAATCGTTAAGTAAGGATAAAATTAAGTCCTGCAAAGTCTGACCCATGGCTAACTCCCCTTCATCACTCTGCTCCAGCCATACAGAATTGCTTCCAGTCCTTTAAATCTCCAAGTTCTTTCTGCCACAGGCCCTTCCACATGTTTCCATCTGGAACTTAAATAAATATTCCTCTTTCCATCCACTGCCCCCTAATCGTTTATTACTAATTCCTACAAATTCTTCAGATCTCAGCTCAATACACATCTCCTTAAAAGGTCAATCTAGGCCAGGCGCAGTAGCTCACGCCTGTAATCTCAGCATTTTGGGAGGCCAAAGAGGGCGGATCACGAGGTCAAGAGATCAAGGCCATCCTGGCCAACATGGTGAAACCCCGTCTCTACTAAAAGTACAAAAAAATTAGCTGGGCGTGGTGACGCACACCCGTGGTCCCAGCTACTCGGGAGGCTGAGGCAGGAGAATCACTTGAACTCAGGAGGTGGAGGTTGCAGTGAGCCAAGATAGCGCCACTGCACTCCAGCCTGGCGACAGAGCGAGACTCCATCTCAAAAAAAAAAAAAAAAAAAAAAAAAAAAATATATATATATATATATATAAAGCTCAGTCTAGGTTAAACGTTTCTGTAGTACATCCTCTCATGGCACCAGTAAACTCTCTTACATACTGTCACCAATTTTTAATATTACATGTGTAATTATCAGATTAACAAATGTTATCTCCCACTAGACTATAAGTCCCGTAAGGACAGAGACCGTAGCTGTTTTTATCACTGTATCTCCAGCACTTAACACTACCTAGCTCAAACTAGGTAACTAACAAATATTTGTTGAACAAATTATTGAACCCCTATAATAGGGAAGACACTGGGCCCAACACTTTACGTTCATTAACATGACCCTCACACCACCACCTATTAGGTAGGTGTAATATTAGCCCCATTTTAAATGAACAATTTTTGGGATTCAGATATTAGGGAATTTCCCCCAAGATTAGAAGGCTAGCAAGTGGCACAGAGAGAAGTGAAACCCAAGTCTGTCCAGCTCCAGACTCCAAGATCTCATGCTTTGAACTACTGGATGCAAATAGGGCACACCAACCTAATAAGGTGTCCAGCCAGAAGGGACAGGCGGCTTCGGAGGGGAATACGTTTAAATCAATCTAGGCACATTTGCTAAAATCATCCTAAAACCAGAGGTAAGACCACAGGCGGGTAGCTGTGAATTCCCTGAGCGCGAAGTAAATTTCTTGTCAAGAGACGCCGGAGAGCATCAGAGATCTGAAGTCAAGATCCGAGAATGGCAGAGCCCCGCCGGCGGGAAACGCTGCGGCCTTCCCTTCCGGGTTCTTCAGTTAACAAGCCGTGAACGCAAATACAGAAACTATAACACGCAGCAGCTAGTGATGGAGACCGTGACCGGACAACAAATGCAAAGCAAGGTTAAGGGAAATTTCTCAGAAGAGCTGAACCTCGACCAAGGGAGAAGAATTTAACAGGAGGGGCTCCCACTGAGGCACACCCCTAGGAGGGAACTGCAAAAGCTGAAGCAGGCAGCGGGAGACAGCGGAGAGCGTCTACTTTCCAGACCACAGAACGCCAAGTCAGAACACGAGCCTCCTTTCCCCCACGGAACCGCTCCCTCCTAGGGGCCCAGTCCCACAGCCCGAGCCCGAGAAACTCGCGAGCCTCTCTGCAGTCACCACGACCTCACCTCCGCCACAAACTTCCAAAAAGCCCGCTCAACCCAACGCCGCCACACTTCCGTTACCCGTAACAACAAGTTCCGCCCTCGCGGCTCACTTCCGCCGTCCGGGTGCCAGCGGGCGGGGTGTAAGATGAAGACTCAAGGTTGTGCTGGGAAGCGTACGGAGTTCTAGAATGTCACCCCTCACAGTCGGAGGGGGGCGCTGCCTGTCCGAACTCGCGCTTGGGATTGCCGATGAGCACGCGCTCGGGATTGCCGAGCGTGCCCGGCGCTGTGTCCCGACAGGTTCAGCTTCCCTCGTGTCCTGTTGCGGGAGTAGTCAGTGCGGGAGGGGACTCACAACTGGTGGCCCTGCAGGTCTTGGCATTGGAAAAGTCTGGAAGGCAGAGGCGGATTTCATACTCCACCTTGTGCCAAGAGACAGTAACCCCTCAGATGTAAGCCCCCTGTTACTAGGGGTCTTAATGGACTTTTGTGGGTTGTGGTTTTTGTTTGTTCTTTGTTTTGTTTTGTCTTGCGCTCCCCTTGCGTAACCCCAGCGTTTAGCGCGTAGCCTGGTAAAAGCATACAATATTTGTTAAATGAACAACTGACAGTAGAGCGAAGACCGACAGAGGGTGGGCCGAGATTCTGTTTTGGGTTGACGGATCACCTTGTGCAAAGGGTCTGAGAGCAACAAGCAAGCAAGAGAGCCCCTGGCCAGTTCAGAAGGCGAAGGTGCTGGGTGGGAGTGGGAAGGCAGGGATTTGTAACTCCTTTTCACATTGGGGGCACTGGGGAACCGCTGAAGGGGAAGGACATGACTATGTTCACATTGTAGAATGCTATCTCCGGCAGGTGAGTACCGCAGAAACTGTTCAAAAGAGATGAGCCAGTTGGGGAGGACCGAAGGCAGGACCCCTTAGGAGACTGTAAATTGTCCCAGAGATAGGTGGTGGTGGACCAACCGCGGCAATGGGGACAGAAAGGGAGGAGTGGACTGCATGTGAAAGAGATTAGGAGGTAGAGATTTAGGAAGCCCAAATATCCGGATTTGAGGGGGTGTGGGAGTTGTTGAGGAATGTTCAGGCTTGAGCGACTGGGGTTGGGGGTGGGGAGTTAATCCTGCAGTTGACTAACACAGGGAGCACCGGAAAATGATGATGGGGTGACAATGAACCCTTCAGATTTGAACTCACCAAATTTGAGGTGCCTTAGGGAAGGAATGCTAAGATCAGGGAGCACTCAGTATGGAGCCTGACTCGACTTCCAGTGCGCAGGAGTAGAACGGGTCTACATGGCCAGTTATTGAAGAAACATAGCTGTTGGAGGAGGATGGTGCCTCTCAGCTGTCTAGACCTGCTCCTTGCTTGTGACCCTTCCGCATTTTTTTCCTTCTACATTTCTGTCCCAATACTGAGTTGTGATGTTTAATTAACACGGCAGCTTGAGGTAGAAGATGATTCCTGAAAGGAATCCTTTACCTTGCCAAGGAGACAGATTACTTTGTCTCATCTCCCCACAAAATCTCCCAGGCTACTTGTGGGATTCAGCCATGAATCTGTGGGTCTGGTTAGCTAGGACAGGCTCATTAGCCTCTCAGAGCCTCCACTGGCGTATCCCAGACTTACTTACTGAATTGCTTGTGTGTCTACCCATTGGCATTGATGCTTCAGGGCTCTTGTCTCCCCTTGTTGCACGAATGTATCATCTGTGTTTTCTATTTGCATTAATAGGTGTTACATATGCAAAAGAAAAGAACAGATTCATTCAGGTGAACAACAATGGTTATTTCACCCTGGTGCAGGCTTCCTTAATTAAGGAGCAAATCTTATCCGTCTGTTTCATCAACTAGACACTATACACTGAGAAGCTAGTGATACACTCATTCTAGAAAATACAGCCAGTTAAAAACAGGTTTACAGTAATGGAACTAAATGTTCTTCAGACCTTGTCAATAGTACTTGTTTATCTAACAACATTATAGCTATTAATATTTACAGGAGTCCAGAGAAAAAGTACAAATGAAATCCCCTTACCATTCCCAACTCAGTCCTGCAGTGTGAGGTCTTAGGCTTCCTATGCCTGCATGTGGACACCCAGCCTGAAGATCCACACCATGACTCCCCCACAAAGCTGCCCTGTAGCTACCCTTTGGGTCTAGAGCTATACATACTAGCAGGTCCACTCTAGGGAGGGTGGACCTAGGAAAAGGCCTATCTGGGCCCTGGAAGCAAATTTGAGGATGGTTAAGTAGGTACCTAGAGCATGATCTAAAGGAAGGTATGTGGGCACGTCCTCTAGGTTCCTTAGACTCTGGGCAGAGGAGGACCAGTAAGGCCCCCACCCAGCCCAAGAGCTCCAGTTGCTTGGGATCAAGGGCAGCACTGCTTGAGAGAATGATCAAGGTAACACATATAAAGAGCCAAACTTAGAAGCACATGAAAGTGTTGTTTCCTTCCAGCAATCCCACTACTGGGTATATATCCAAAAGAATTGAAAGCAGGATCTCAAAGAGATATTTGTATATCTATGTTCATAATAGTACTATTTACGATAACCAAAAGGTAGAAACAACACAAATGTCCCTCACTGTATGAATGGATAAAATGTGGGACATACGACCGGGTGCAGTGGCTCAAGCCTGTAATCCCAACACTTTGGGATACTGACGCGGGCAGATCACGAGGTCAGGAGATTGAGACCATCCTAGCCAACATGGTGAAACCCCGTCTGTACTAAAAAAAATACAAAAAATTAGCTAGGTGTGGTCTCGCACACCTGTAGTCCAAGTTACTCAGGAGGTTGAGGCAGGGGAATTGCTTGAACCCGGGAGGCGGAAATTGCAGTGAGCTGAGATCACGCCAGTGCACTCCAGACTGGTGACACTCCATCTCAAAAAAAAAAAAAAAAAAAATTGTGGGACATACATACTATGGAATATTATCCAGCTTTAAAAGGAAGGAAATTCTGACACGTGCTACAACATGGGTGAACCTTGAGAACATTATGCTAAAGTGAAATAAGCCAGTCACCGAAAGACAAATACTAATGTATGTGATTCCATTTATATGAGATATCTCATCAAATTCATAGTAACACGCCGGGCACAGTGGCTGACACCTGTAATCCCAGCACTTTGGGAGACCAAGGAGGGGGATCACCTGAGGTCAAGAGTTTGAGGCCAGCCTGGCCAAAATGGCGAAACCCTGTCTCTACTAAAAATACAGAAATTAGCCAGGCGTGGTGGCAGGTGCCTGTAATCCCAGCTACTCAGGAGGCCGAGGCAGGAGAATTGCTTGAACCCGGAAGGCGGAGGTTGCAGTGAGCTGAGATCATGCCATTGCATTCCATCCTGGGTGACAGAGCAAAACTCCATCTTAAAAAAATTCATAGAAACAGAAAGAAGGATAGTGATTCTGGGGTCTGGGGGGAGGGGAAATTAGTTATTACTTAATGGGTACAGAGTCTCAGTTTTGCAAGATGAAAAAGTTTTGGAGATCTGTTGCCCAACAGTGTGAATATACTTGACACTACTGAACTATACACTTAAAAACCATTAAGATGGTAAAAGAAACAAACACAATACTACCTGGATAGCTCACAGGTTTGTTAAGAAGAACTGGTTTACTCCACCCGGAAGAAATTCCAGTTTGGTAGAGTTTGAGGCAGAGGTTTAACTGCTCACTATTTATATCACCAATTTGTAGAAAAGTGCCTGGCATAAGGTAGTGCTTCATAAGGTTGTTTTGTTTTGTCTTTTGTATTGTTTTGTTTTGTTTTGAGATGTGTTGGGAACAGGCCCCCAAATCTGGCCATAAACTGGCCCCAAAACTGGCCATAAATAAAATCTCTGCAGCACTGTGACATGCTTGTGATGGCCATGATGCCCACGCTGAAGGTTGTGGGTTTACCCGAATGAAGGCAAGAACACCCGGCCCACCCAGGGTAGAAAACCGCTTAAAGGCGTTCCTAAACCACAAACAATGGCTTGAGTGATCTATGCCATAAGGACATGTTCCTGCTGCAGATAACTAGCCGAAGCCCATCCCTTTGTTTCGGCCCATCCCTTTGTTTCCCATAAGGAATACTTCTAGTTAATCTATAATCTGTAGAAACAGTGCTTATCACTGGCTTGCTGTCAATAAATATGTGGGTCAAACTCTGTTCAGGGCTGTCAGCTCTGAAGGCTGTCAGCCCCCTGATTTCCCACTCCGCACTCTATATTTCTCTGTGTGTGTGTCTTTAATTCTTTAGTGCCGCTGGGTTAGGGTTTCCATGGTAAATTGTGCCCATATGTGGGGCTTGAACTGGGGTTGAAGGATCGCTAGAGCGACAGTTGGAGAACATGGAACTAAGAGAACTCAGGACACCTGAGTACTCTTAAGCAATCCCTGTGGTGAGTAAGAAGGGGCGCTCAGAAGCATCAGGGTAACAATGGGACAGGTGTGGGCTCTGGTTTGTTCCACCTTGGAACATTTTCACACTAATGATGAGGAAGAAGGAAAGTATAACAAAGTAACAAGAGGTAACAGAGCAGGTTTGTTTGCCAGCTAAAGCTAAAGTGGCAAAGGAGGAAGAGGTTTATCCCTACCCTTCTGCAACCCCTCATTATTTTGAAGAAAAAGAGTGGCCTGACCCTCCAGAGCTTTCTTTTCCAGAGGACGCTGGGCAAAAAATAGTTGCCCCAGTGACTGTTCAAGCAGCTCCTTGAGCAACCGCTCTCAGTTCTATTCAGGCAGGAATTCAGCAAGCTAGACGGAAGGGTAATATAGAGGCTTGGCAGTTCCCTGTTAGGATACACCCCCTAGATCAACAGGGAAATATTATAGCTACATTTGAACATTTTCCTTTTAAATTACTCAAAGAATTTAAACAAGCTATTAATCAATATGAACCAGGTCTATGCCCGAAGTGTAAAAAAGGAAAACACTGGGCTAATCAATGTCACTCTAAGTTTGATAAAGATTGGAACCCAATTTTGGGAAATGCCATGAGGGGCCTGTCCCAGGACCCGTTCCAACCTGTGGCATTTCTGGCTCAGGCCACTCCCTCACCCCTGTACAATGTCTGTCCCCTACCACAGCCAGTAGTGCTGCAGTAGATTTATGCTGTGCAAAAGCTGTGAGTCTTCTGCCTGGGGAACCCCCGCAAAAAGTTCCAACGGGTCTGTGGACCTTTGCCAGCAGGGAGGATAGGATTACTTCTAGGTAGATGTAGTTTAAATTTAAAAGGAGAGCAAGTACATACAGGAGTCACTGATTCAGATTACAGTGAGGAAATTCAAATTGTTGTATCTACTGTTCCCTGGAAAGCAGAGCCAGGAGAGCATATAGCACAGCTCCTGATTGTGCCGTATGTGGAAATGCGGAAAAGCGAAATTAAACAAACAGGAGGATCTGGAAGCACAAATAAACAAGGCAAAGCAGCTAATTGGGTGAATCAAATTACTGATAAACGTCTTACCTGGGAAATAACTATTCAGGGAAAGGAATTTAAAGGTTTGGTAGATGCAGGAGCAGACATTTCAATAATTTCTCTACGGCACTGGTCATCCACATGGCCAATTCAACCCGCTCAATTTAACATAGTTGGAGTTGGTAAAGCCCCAGAAGTATATCAAAGTAGTTGTATTTTGCATTGTGAAGGGCCCAATGGACAACCTGGGGCTATTCAACGAATTGTAACTTCTGTACCTATACATTTGTAGAGAAGAGATTACAACAATAGGGAGCACAAGTTCTAATTCCAGAGCAGTTATGTAACCCTCAAAGTCAACATATGATGCATGAAATGGGGATATGCCCCTGGTATGGGACTAGAAAAAAATTTGCAAGGTTTGAAGGAACTGCTTCAAGTGGAAAGACAAAGTTCCCGCCAAGGTTTAGGATATTATTTTTGATGGTGGCCTTTGTTAAGCCTCCAGAACCTATACCTTTAAAATGGTTAACAGATAAGCCAATTTGGATAGAACAATGGCTGCTGAGTAAAGAGAAACTGGAGGCTTTAGCGGACTTAGTTACTGAACAATTAGAGAAAGGACACATAGCTCCAACATTTTCACCTTGGAATTCTCCAGTTTTCGTAATTAAGAAAAAAATCAGGTAAATGGAGAACTGACTTAAGGGCCATTAATTCAGTTATACAACCTATGGGGACATTACAGCCAGGATTGCCTTCTCCTGCTATGATTCCAAAAAATTGGCCTTTAATAGTCGTAGATTTAAAAGACCGTTTCTTTACTATGCCCTTAGCTGAGCAAGACTGTGAACGGTTTGCATTTACAATACCTGTGGTAAACAACCTGCAGCCTGCTAAGTGTTCTCATTGGAAAGTGTTGCCACAGGGCATGTTAAACAGTCCTGCAATTTGCCAGACTTATGCAAGGCAAGCAATTGAACGTACTCCTAAAAAATTTTCAGTGTTACATTATTCATTATATGGATGATAAACTTTGTGCTGCCCCTACTCGAGAAATATTACTCCAATTTATGATCACTTGCAAAATTCGATTTCTTGCGCTGGTTTAATTATAGTTCCTGACAAAATTCAGACTGCTACTCCTTACTCCTACTTGGGGAACTTAGTAAATGACACTACCATTGTGCCACAGAAAGTAGCTATACATAGGAATTGAAAACATTAAATGACTTCCAAAAATTACTAGGGGACATTAATTGGATACAACCTGCTCTAGGCATTCCTACCTATGCCATGGGTAATCTATTTTCTATCCTTGGAGTAGATCCTAGTCTCACTAGCCCTCGGCAATTAACAAAGGAGGCTGAGGCAGAGTTACAGCTGAATGAAAAGCAAGTGCATAAGACTCAAATAAATAGAATAGATCCAGAAAAGACTCTAGATTTGCTCATTTTTTCAATTCAGCATTCACCTACTGGTCTTATTGTCCTAGAGCAGGACTTAGTAGAATGGCTTTTTCTTCCATATACTAATTCATGGACTCTAACTCCTTATTTGGATCAAATTGCTACTATGATAGGAAATTGGAGAACTTGGATTGTTAAATTACATGGATATGATCCTGGAAAAGTTATTTTCCCTCTCATGAAGGCACAAGTACAGCAAGCTTTTATAAATAGTCTTACTTGGCAAACCCATTTAACTGATTTTGTGGGTGTTCTTGATAATCATTTTCCGAAAACAAAATTATTTCAATTTTTGAAATTAACTAATTGGATTCTCCCAAAAATAAGTAATTTAAATCAATTGAAGATGCTGAAAACGTCTTCACAGATGGGTCTGGTAATGGTAAAGCTTCTTATTCTGGCTTGAAAGGTAAAGTTTTTCAGACACCCTATACTTCAGCTCAAAGAGCCGAGCTTCTAGCTGTAATTGAGGTATTGACTGCTTTTGATATGCCTATTAATGTGATTTCTGATTCTTCATACGTGGTTCATTCCACACAATTAATTGAAAATGCTTAGTTACAATTTCGTACAGATGAGCACCTGATGACTTTATTTACCCAATTACAAACAGCAGTTAGGAGTAGAATGCACCCTTTTTACATCACTCACATTAGGGCTCATACACCTCTTCCAAGACCTTTAACTGAAGGGAATCAAATGGCTGATCGCCTAGTTGCTACTGCAATATCTAATGCCAAACACTTTCACAATTTAACCCATGTTAATGCCTCTGGTCTCAAATGCAGATACAGTATTACCTGGTAAGAAGCTAAAGCTATTATCCAGCAATGTCCAACTTGCCAAATGGTACATTCCTCATCTTTCACAGGAGGAGTTAATCCTTGAGGATTGGAACCTAATTATCTTTGGTAAATGGACATCACACATGTTCCCTCCTTTGGGAGACTAGCTTATGTACATGTATGTGTGGACACCTTTTCTCACTTTGTCTGGACTACATGCCAATCAGGAGAGTCTTCTGCCTGTATTAAACATCAACTTTTGCAGTGTTTTGCTGTGATGGGCATTCCAACTTCTATTAAAACAGATAATGCCCCAGGCTATACTAGCCAAGCTCTAGCTACATTTTTCTTTATATGGAATATTAGACACATTACTGGCATCCCATATAATTCTTAAAGACAAGTAGAAAGAAAGAATCTCTCCCTGAAACGACAATTGCAAAAGCAGAGGTGTTGGGTGGGGGCGGAATAGAGACTACAGGATACCCCATATGCTATTAAATCTAACATTATTGACTTTAAATTTTTTGAGCCTGCCTAAAGGCCAGATGCTATCAGCAGCTGAACAGCATCTACAGAGACCAGCTGCAAAGACAGAAGCAGAACAACTGGTTTGGTGAAGAGATCTGATAACAAAACGTTGGGAAATAGGTAAAATAATAACTTGGGGTAGAGGTTATGCTTGTGTTTCTCCAGGCCAGAATCAACAGCCAAGTTGGATACCATCAAGACACCTGAACCTTATCATGAGCCAGTTGCCAAGGAAGAGATTCCAGGAGGATTCTGAGGACCCCCCGTTTGCAGCCATGTTAAGACTGATGCTGAGGAGGACCCCAACTGTCACGAGCAACACCTGTTGAATGCAGTCACCTACCTGCGGACAGATCAAGAAGCTGCCACAGATGGTAGAAGAAAACCTGAGGAGAGCGGGACAACCAGTCACAATGAGTAATTTAATGATAGCTATGATGGCGGTGATCACCACTGCCATGAGTATTCCGTCAACAAGGGCTGACACAGAGAACAATTGGGTATATTTATCAATCTTGGCTGGCAATAATGCCTGGATGTAATCACTCTATGACACAGTTACACATGCTTTCTGATCTCAATATTTACCATAATAAATCTCCTATAATTGAGGCATACCACCCTCAAAAACCTATTTGTAACCAGAATTGGACCTGGCCAGAAATAATTAATGTACTTATTTGGGAAGATTGCACTGCAGAACAGGCAGAGGTGTTGCGCAATGATTCCTATGGAATCATTATTGATTGGTCCCCTAAGGGGATGTTTAGCTTGAATCACACCTCTCAGTCCAAGTGCTATGGCCACACTATGTTCAGCTGGTCTAAACAAAATGGTCAGATGGTAGAAATGGTAAGAAATACAGCAAGAGTTCCTATTGTCTGGAAACATGGTGGTATAGTAGCACTTCAACCTCAAATGATATGGCCTGCTGTAGGAGCTAAACATAAGGATTTGTGGAAACTGTTAATGGCTCTTAATAAGATCAAAATGTGGGAAAGAATAAAAAAGCATCTAGAAGGACACTCTACAAACTTGTCTTTGGATATTGCAAAATTAAAAGAATAAACATTTAAAGCATCCCAGGCACACCTGACCTTAATGCCAGGAACTGGAGCACTTGAAGGAGCTGCCAACAGATTAGCAGCAAGTAACCCATTAAAATAGATAAAAATACTTGGAAGCGCTGTGATTTCAATGATGATTGTGCTTTCAATCCATGTTGTTTGTATAGTCTGCAGATGCAGATTCCAATTCCTGCGAGAAGTAGCTCACCATGATAAAGCCACCTTTGCTTTTATTGTCTTGCAAAAACAACAAGGGGGAACATGTTGGGAACAGGCCCCCAAATGTGGCCATAAACTGGTCCCAAAACTGGCCATAAACAAAATCTCTGCAGCACTGTGACATGCTCGTGATGACCATGATGCACACGCTGAAGGTTGTGGGTTTACTGGAAAAAGGGCAAGGAATACCTGGACCATCTGGGGCAGAAAACTGCTTAAAGGTGTTCCTAAACCACAAACAATAGCATGAGTGATCTGTGCCTTAAGGACATGTTCCTGCTGCAGATAACTAGCCAGAGCCCATCCCTTTGTTTCGACCCATCCCTTTGTTTCTCGTAAGGAATACTTTTAGTTAATCTATAATCTGTAGAAATAATGCTCATCACTGGCATGCTGTCAATAAATATGTGGGTCAAACTCTGTTCATGGCTGTCAACTCTGAAGACTGTCAGCCCCCTAATTTCCCACTCCACACTATATTTCTGTGTGTCTTTAATTCCTCTAGGGCCGCTGGGTTAGGGTCTCCACGACTGAGTTGGTCTTAGCAGAGACAGAGTCTCACTTTGTCGCCAGGCTGGAGTGCAGTGGCATGATCCCGGCTCACTGCAACCTCCGCCTCCCAGGTTCAAGCATTCTCCTGCCTCAGCCTCCTGAGTAGCTGGGACTGCAGTAGCATGCCACCAAGCCCAGCTAATTTTTCTATTTTTTAGTAGAGATGGGGTTTCACCATGATGGCCAGGATGGTCTCAATCTCTTGACCTCATGATCCCCCTGCCTTGGCCTCTCAAAATGCTGGGATTACAGGTGTGAGCCACCGTGCCCAGCCGTGCTTCATAAGTATTTGCTAAATGGATGCAAAATCATCAATATAGCCTTAGAAAAACATGGGTTTAAATTATCTCAATGAAATGTGAAATTTCAAAACCCAAATTTTGACATAAAAGATATGTTTCTTTTAAGCTCCCTGTGAATTTGAAAGTAGAAAGTTCAAAACAAACAAAAAAGTGCTAGCTCTTTTCTCCCAATCTGTTTCCTGTTTCTCAAAGGCCTGGAAGAGAAGAGGAATAAACGGAGAAAGGAAAAGAAGCAGAGTGGAAAGTAATCCATAAAAACTGGCCCCTTACAATTGGCAATATTTGATTAAATCATATAGATTATCCAATGGTGTCTATGTTCAATTCCTGATTTTGATAATTGTACTGTGATTAATTAAGAAAATCTTCGTCCATTCAGGCTGCAATAACCAACTACCATGGACTGGGTGGCATCTAAACAACAAAAATTTATTTCTCACAGTTCTGGAAGCTGGGAAGTTCAAAATCAAGACACCAGCAGTGTTGGTATCTGGTGAAGGCCGCTTTCTCATAGATGGCAACTTTTTGCTGTGTCCTTGCAAGGTGGAAGGTGCGAGGCAGCTTTCAGGTGCTCTATTATAAAGACACTAATCCCAAACCACCACCTCCTAATACTATCTCTTTGGGGCTTGGGATTTCAGTGTATGAATTTAGGGGAACACAAGCATTCAGACCAAAGCAAAGAGAATGTCCCTGTTTTTAGGAAGTCCACACTGAAGTATTTAGGAGTAGAAGGGCATCATGTCTGCAACTTAACGCTAAAATAGTTTAGAAAAAAATGTGCTTGGACATGGAGAATGAAAGAGCAAACGTGAAGTGTTAACATCTCTGTGAAAGGCATGTGGGAATTCTGTGTACCATTCTTGCAGCTTTTCTGTAAAGCTGAAGCTATGTCAAAATAAAAAGTTAAAAAAATACTGGCCCAGTTGCAAATGTAGTGGACCTCTCTGGTCTATAAATAATCAGCAAACTGGGCCTTTGAAGTGCTATCTCAGCCCTTTTCTGTGGAGAGGTGGATACCTGTTCTCCTTTTACTTTGCCCCTCTTCTGCTGTCATCCTAGATCATCCTCATCCTATGGCCTCTTGGCCACTCCCCTCTCCACCTCCATGACTTTCTCCTCCACATCACCTCAGCCACTCACCCGCCTGGTCATACCCCAAGCCACCTCCCAAATCACTACTCAGATAGCAACCTCTCAACCATCCAATTAGCCTGCTCAATTATTCCCACCTACCTAGTCTCTAATCTTCACTGTCTCTGACTCCTCATCTTCAATTGCAAGGTTAAATAAACCATGTATGCAATATTTATTTATTTATGTATTTGTTCATTTATTTAATATGGGTTTTTGTTTGTTGTTTGTTTGTTTGTTTTTTTAAACAGTCTCGCTCTCTCACCCAGGCTGGAGTGCAGTGGCGTGATCTCGGCTCACTGCAACCTCCGCCTCCCAGGTTCAAGCGATTCTCCTTCCTCAGCCTCCTGAGTAGCTAGAACTACAGGCGCATGCCACCATGCCCGGCTAATTTTTTGTATTTTTAGTAGAGACGGGGTTTCACTGTGTTAGCCAGGATGGTCTCAATCTCCTGACCTCATGATTTGCCCACCTTAGCCTCTCAAAGTGCCAGGATTACAGGCATGAGCCACTGCGCCCGGCTGTTTTTGTTTGTTTTTTGTTCTGTTTTGAGATGGAGTCTCACTCTGTCACCTAGGCTGGAGTGCAGTGGCACAATCTCTGCTCACTGCAACCTCCGCCTCCCCAGTTGAAGCAATTCACCTGCTTCAGCCTCTCAAGTAGCTGGGATTACACCACGATGCTTGGCTAATTTTTGTATTTTTAGTAGAAATGGAGTTTCACCATGTTGACCAGACTGGGCCCAAACTCCTGACCTTATGATCCACCTGCCTCAACCCCCCAAAGTGCTGGGATTACAGGCGTGAGCCACCATGCCCAGCCTATTCGTTTATTTGTTTTGAGATGGTCTCACTGTTGCCCAGACTGAGTGCAGTGGGGTAATCATGACTCACTGCAGCCTCAGCCTCCCAGGCTTAAACAATCCTTCCACTTCAGCCCCCTGAGTAGCTGGGACTATGGGCACGCACCACCACACCCAGCTAATTTTATTTTTTTGTACAGAAGGGGTCTTGCTATGCTACCCAGGCTGGTCTCAAATGCCTGGACTCAAGCAATCCTACTGCCTCAACCTCCAAAATTGCTGGGATTACAGGCATAAGCAACTGTTCCCACCTTTTGCCCCCTTTTGTCTTTCCTTCCATCCCATTCACTCAGCAAACCCTAACCCTGTGTGAAGCCACCTGTATTCTGTTGTTGGAGCTATACTTCAGCTGCTGGATTGTGCTAGAGAAGTAACGTGTAAGTGGGTGCCCCAGTCTCAAGTGGGCCTTCAGCACTGTCAGATAATCTTCCCCAGTAAGTTTATCCTTCCTTTCTTCATGAAGTTGTACTTGACCTGCCCCAACACCCCCAAGAAAGAGAAAAAAATAAGTGCTGTCAGGTGGAAATTTGTATTAACTCCCCACCGTCAAGTCTCTAAACTCAGTGTCCTCAGCACCAGTTCTTTCCTCCAGCTCCCTATAGCAGTGGAGGCTGTTCCAACTTCCCGGCCGATTCTGTTCCCTCTGCTGGAGGGACAGAGACAGGTGCTTAAGGCTTCCACCTTCTCAGCGAGGACCTTACTACCACTTACCCCTCTCAGACCTTGGTCTTTAACCTCTAACTTTCTACAGCTGTCCTTTCATAAACACATCTCCTTTGGTGGTGAGGAGTTAAAACCAAGTTCCCATCTGAGGGCACCTATTTTTCCCCCCTTGAAGTAGTGAGATCATCTGTGGAGAATAAAGGAGATGGAAAAGTCTCCCCCATCCGTCTAAGCAAAGCTCCCCTTGAGCTCCCCTTGCCTTACAATTACTGCCCTCTTTCTCACCTGCTTTCAGCCAGATTTCTCGAAGTAGTCATCTGTTGTCTTTATCTGTGTTTCTATATCTCCTATTCATCTGCTGTTTTCTTACCTCTGGTAATTCACCAAAACAGCTGTGGCCAAGATCATGGCAGCCTTCTTGGTTTTTTGTTTGTTTGTTTTAGATGTAGTCTCGCTCTGTCACCCGGGCTGGAGTGCAGTGGTGCGATCTCGGCTCACTGTAAACTCTGCCTCCCAGGTTCAAGCAATTCTCCTGCCTCAGCCTCTCGAGTAGCTGGGATTACAGGCGCCCATGGCAGTCGCACTTGGCCCTCCCTTCTGTGACCTCCTGGGTTCAAGCGATCCTTCTGCCTCGGCCTCCTAAGTAGCTGGGACCACAGGTGCAAGCCATGATGTCAAGTTATTTATTTTATTTTTTTAGAGACAGGGTCTCACTATGTTGACCAGGCTGGTCTGAAACTCTTAGGCTGTCAATCCTCCCATCTCACGCCCTGCTAATTTTTGTATTTTTAGTAGAGATGGGGTTTCACCATGTTGACCAGGCTGGTCTCACACTCCTGACCTCAGGTGATCCGCCAGCCTTGGCCTCCCAAAGTGCTGGGATTCCAGACGTCAGCCACCGCGCCCGGCCACCTTCTTGTTTTTAAATCCTGTGGACATGTTTAATCCCATCTTGACCCCCTATAGCACTTGGCACTCCATTATAAGACTCCCTGTCTTATAAAGCAACAGCTCCCAAATACCTGACACAGGGCCTGGCACATAGTAGGTGCTCAACAAATATTATTTTATATTTACATTGAAACAGAATTCTTTGAATTGTGGAATATAGCATCTTAGGGCTCAAAGGACCTGGCCACCGCCTTCATCTTTTCACTCATCTCCTACCCAAACCCTAGGCTCCAACCATACTACATAGTTGCAATTCTCCAAACAAGCCAAACTCCTACTTTTCCATATTTTTTAAATGTGCTGTTTACTGTCTGGTAGTCCTTTTCAGGGACACCTACTCCGTTTCCCCACGTTGTCTTCCTGGTGAATCTCTTGGTCTTTTCTTAGTTTGAAAATCACTTTCTTTACGAAGTCCTTCTTAATTCCCCCCAGCAGAGCTGTCTTCTCCCTCCAAGCTCTTCCTAGATTCTTTCCACAGACCACAGCTATTACAGTGATTCCCAAGCATGTTCAGAGAAACAATTGTTCCAAGGTTGTTCATGAAAGGGTCACACTGGCTCACAAATTTGGGACATGCTGAGTTAAACTGGTTTTTTGTTTGTGTTCTTCAGAGAGGGTCTCACTTTTTCAGCCAGGCTAGAGTGCAGTGGCAAGATGATAGTTCACCCCAGCCTTGACCTCCTGGGCTCAAGCAATCCTTCTGCCTCGGCCTCCTAAGTAGCTGGGACCACAGGTGCAAGCCATGACACCGAGTTATTTATTTTATTTTTTTAGAGACAGGGTCTCACTATGTTGACCAGGCTGGTCTGAAACTCTTAGGCTGTCAGTCCTCCCATCTCAGCCCCACAAAGTGCTGGGATTAAAGGTGTGAGCCATTGTACCCAGCCTAAACTGGTTTTCTAGATTTCTTTGCTGCAGGACTTCTCGGAGCCTTTGCATTGCTTACTTTCATTAATAACTTCCAATATAATTTGTAACATTTCTCAAACTTAATTAACCAAAGAACAACTCCCCATTTTCGTGGAGCATTTTTTTGGCACTACCACATAGATCATTTCAGAACCTTTGTCTTGTTGTAGAACTTGCCCTATTTTATAATTATTTTGTGCAGGCCTCTCCCCTTCTAAACTGTGAGCTGCTTAAGGTAGAGACAGTATTTTGTTTATCTCTGGATGCACAGTGCCTAATATATAATAGCTACTCAATATATGTTGGTTGAAAGAATATGGGAAAGGGAAGGTAAGAGAGGAAGGGAAAGAATGGTGAAATAAGAGAAAGAAGGCCTCTTGAGTCTGGGCATGGTGGCTCACACCTGTAATCCCAGCACTTTGGGAGGCCGAGGTGGGTGGATCACCTGAGGTCAGGAGTTCAAGAGCAGCCTGACCAACATGGTAAAACCCCATCTCTACTAAAAATATAAAAATTAGCGAGGCATGGTGGTGGGTGCCTGTGATCCCAGCTACTTGGGAGGCTGAGGCAGAAGAATCGCTTGAACCCGGGAGGCAGAGGTTGCAGTGAGCCAAGATCGCACCACTGCACTCCAGCCTTGATGAAAGAGCGAGACTCTGTCTCAAAAAAGGAGAAGAAGGAGAAGGAGAAGGAGAAGGAGAAGCCTTCTTGATTTTTACATTTAACATCCCAGAAACCCAGTACTTAGATTCTACCATAAATATTTTATTCTACTTGCTTCATCACATCTATCCATCTATCCATCTATCCATCCCTCACATCAGCCATGGATCCATCTTCACTTTCTTATTACTTGTGTGTATTTGCAAGTTTATTTTTCCTCAGATCGTGGAATCACCTTAATTCTGAAATCCTCTCAGAACAAGCATCCTGATAGACTGTATTGTTCAGCTCCTCCTTGCTCATTCCCAGCACCTCCCACTCTTCCCCTGACACGGGCAGGCCTCTGTGGAATGAGCGGTGTCTCCTAGAGGGAGGGAACTTTTTAGAACATGAAGAGGCTGCCAGCCTCAGGGGTCAGAGACTCTGCTTGCTCGCTCTCATTACCACTGTTTAATTTTAAGGAAAATGCAGAATGTTCCTGGACTTGGGTTTTCCCACTTCTCAAAGGAAAGGTTAAGGCCTAGGATTCCATAAGGTCCTCCCTATCCCAGGATAATTATTACTGACCAAAGAAGGGATTGCATTGACCAAACTCTTGCCCACTGAAACTGCTCCCAGGGAGGGTCAGGTGATGTCACCTTCCCCAGGAGCCAGGGGGCAGGGGTGAAGTCCCTGGGCAGACACCCCTGTGTTGATCTCGCTTCTTGGGGAGGGATAACCTTGTGTGTTGAATGCTGAGAGGGCTTTAGAATGGCTAAGACTCTATTTCTAACCAGCTATGTGGCTTTGGGAAGACCCCTCATTTCCTGGACTCTCAGTATCCTAGTCTGTGAAAAAGGGGATTATACTCTCTCACATCTGGAAGGATTGCCTGAGATAAGGCTGGTAGGGCACAGGCCATGGTACAGAAGGGGGGCACCACAAATGTGAGCCATCCCTGGCTTCAGCCAGGCAGAGGGCAGCAGGCCAGGGAGCCCACGGTTGTCTGCCAGTGTTGCCAGCACAGGTGTCTGGGCCAATGAGTTAAACTGATTGGGAAGTGAGGAGGGAAGCTTAGAGGCACTAGAAGGGCTGTGAGCAGAAGATAATGCTGCAGAAAGCTCTGCTCCCCCAGAATGACCTCATAGCCTGCTAGTATCCCAAAAAGCTCTGTGCAGCCCACTCCTATCAGGGCTGGGCCATTAACTCAAAAGTGTTCCTGGTGCACAGGAACGTTCTTTGTGACGGAGTCTATCACTCAGCATTGACAGAGTCTCTTCTGAGCCCTCATGCTTCCTTCCGACGGGGCAGCCTGGGCTCTCATTCTCATTATCTCCAAGGAGACTTGCACGCTGTGAAGTACCTGGGAAAAAAACCATCATCCCATCTGTATTCGTTTGCTATGGCTGCCATCACAAAGTACCATAGACCTGGTGGCTTAAACAACAGAAATTCATTTTCTCACAGTTCTAGAAGCTGGAAGTCTGAGATCAAGGAGTTGGCAGAATCAGTTTCCTCTGCGACCTTTCTCCTTTCTTTGTAGGTGGCGTTCTCTCCCTGTGTCTTCCCATGGTCTTCCCACTGTAACTGTCTGTGTCCAAATTTCCTCTTCTTATAAGGATACCAACCATATTGAATTAGGGCTCACACTAATGACCTCATTTTAACTTAATTGCCTCTTTAAAAGCACAATCTAGGCCGGGCTCGGTGGCTCAAGCCTGTAATCCCAGCACTTTGGGAGGCCGAGACGGGTGGATCACGAGGTCAGGAGATCGAGACCATCCTGGCGAACACGGTGAAACCTCGTCTCTACTAAAAAAAAAAATAATAATAATACAAAAGCACAATCTGTAAATAACAGTCACATTCGGAAGCCCTGGGGGTTATGGCTTCCACATATGGATTGGGTGGGTGGGGAGTGGACGGATGCAGTTTGGCCCATGTGGCATCTTACAGGTGAAACAACTGAGGCCTAAGGGGGTCAGTGGCTCGTACTGGGCAGGGCCAGACCTAGAATCAGGACAGGAGACCCTCCCTCTCTGCCTTCACTCACATCCCAGCCTCCACTTGCCTGTCCCAGAGAGGAAGAGGATGGTGGGTAAGGGCAGTCATCGGTCTGACTCCCCACCAAACCTTCCAGCTGGTGGAAGTGACAGGTCAGGCAAGCCACTGTGCTGGGCACAGCCAGGAACAGCAGAAGGGCAGACATTCTCTAGGGCAGTGCTTTTCAAACTTTTATATGCATAGGAATTATTATACCTGGTGAACTCCATTAAAATTATTTATTTTTTATTTAAATTTTTTGGGGGCCGGGGTCTCACTGTGTTGCCCAGGCTGGAGTGTAATGGCTGTTCACAGGTACAATCATAGCTTACTACAGCCTTGAATTCCTGGAGTTGAGAAATCCTCCTTCCTCACCCTCCCCATTAGCTGAGACTACAGAGCTGTGCCACCGTTCTGGCTAAAAATTAAGTAATTTTAAGTAATTAAGTTAAAATGAGGTCATTAGGGTGGGCCCTAATCCAATCCAGGCTCTGACTTGGCCTCTCTGGGGAAGGGCCTGAGACTCTCCATTTCCGACAGGCTCCCAGGTAATGCCAATGCTGCTGGTTTCTAGACCACACTGAGCAGTAGCAAGGTTTAGACCAGCACGCTCCATGAGAAATAGATGTTATTCTAAATTTTCTAATATCACATCAAAAAAAGTAAAAACAAACAGGTGGGCCAGGTGCCTTGGCTCAGGCCTGTAATCCCAACACTTTGCGAAGCCAAGGTAGGAGGACAGCTTGAGACCAAGAGTTTGAGTTGGGCAATATAGTGAGACCCCATTTCTACAAAAAATAATTTTAAAAATTACTTGAGGCCGGACGTGGTGGCTCATGCCTGTAATCCCAGCACTTTGGGAGGCTGAGACGGGCGGCTCACTTGAGGTCAGGAGTTCGAGACCAGCCTGGCCAACATGGTAAAACCCTGTCTCTACTAAAAATATATACAAAAATTAGCCAGGCATGGTGGTGCCCACCTGTAGCCCCAGCTACTCGAGAGGCTGAGGCAGGAGAATTGCTTGAACCCAGGAGGTGGAGGCTGCAGTGAGCTGAGATCACATCACTGCACTCCAGCTTGGGCGACAGAGCAAGACTCCATCTTAAAAAAAAAAAAAAATTAGTTAGGCAGGTTAGCGCTTGCTTATAGTCCTAGCTACTCAAGGGGCTGAGGCAGGAGAATTGCCTGAGTCGAGGAGTTGGAGGCTGCAGTGACCTATGATCATACCAGTGTACTCCAGGCTGGGCGACAGAGAGAGAGCCTACCCCTAAAAAAAAGAAACAGGACTAGGCGTGGTGGCTCACATCTGTAATCCCAGTAATTTGGGAGGCCAAGGTGGGATGATCGCTTGAGTCCAGAAGTTTGAGACCAGCCTGGGCAATGGAGTAAGACCTTGTCTTTACAAAAAACAAACAAACAAACAAACAAACAAAAATGGCCGGGCATGGTGGCTCCTGTCTGTAATCCCAGCACTTTGGGAGGCTGAGGCAGGTGGATCACCTGAGGTCAGGAGTTCGAAACCAGCCCAGCCAACATGGTGAAACCCTATCTCTATTAAAAATACACAAAAAAATAGCTGGGTGTGATGGTGGGCACCTATAATCCCAGCTACTCAGGAGGCTGAGGCAGAAGAATTGCTTGAACACGGGAGACAGAGGTTGCAGTGAGCTGAGATTGCGCCACTGCACTTCTCCCTGGGTGACAGAGTGAGATTCTGTCTCAAAAAAAAAAAAAATTTAGTCAAATGTAGTGGTGCACTCCTGTGGTTTCAGCTACTTAGGAGGCTGAGGTAGGAAGATGGCTTGAGCTAGGGAGATCGAGGTTGCAGTGAGCCATAATCATGCCACTGCACTCTAGCCAGGGTGAGAGAACAAAACCCAGTCTCAAAAAAAGAAACAGGCAAAATTAGCTCGTGTGTGTGTATGGGTATCTTTTTTTTTTTTTTTTCAGAGGGAGTCTCACTCCATCACCCAGGCTGGAGCGTAGTTGTGTGATCTCAGCTCACTGCAACCTTCACCTCCGAGGTTCAAGTGATCCTCCTACCTCAGCCTCCTGAATAGATGCGATTACAGGTGCCTGCCACCACACCCAGCTAATTTTTGCTTTTTTTGCAGGGACTAGGTTTCACCATGTTGGCCAGGCTGGTCTCAAACTCCTGACCTCAAGTGATCCTCCCGCCTTGGCCTCCCAAAGTGCTGGGATTACAAACTCTAATATATTTTTAACCCAATATATCACAAACGTGATCATGATAATTTCAGAACATTAAGCCTTATAAAAAGTGTTAATGAGATATTTTACATTATTTTGTTTGTACTAAGTCTTTAGGTACTTTATAGCACATCTCACTTGGGACTCTAAATTCTTATGAGAAATACTTCATCACAAAATTTACAGTTGAAAAAAATAGGATCACACATCTAAGTTGTTCTAAACCTACTTACAAGTTTTCAAAAAACTGAATCCAGTATTAGTTTTTAAATTTACATTTAAGTTAATTAAAATCAAATAAATTTAAAAATGTGAGACTGGGCACAATGACTCACGCCTGTAATCCCAGCACTTTGGGAGGCCAAGTCAGTGTGATCACTTGAACTCAGGAGTTTGAGACTAGCCTGGCCAACATGTGAAACCCCATCTCTACTAAAAATACAAAAATTAGCCAGACATGGTGGTGCACACCTGTAACCCCAGCTCCTTGGGAGGCTGAGGCACAAGAATCACTTGTACCTGGGAGGCAGAGGTTGCAATAAGCTGAGATCGCACCACTGCACTCCAGCCTGGGCGACAGAGTGAGACTCTGTCCCCTGCCAGCCCCCACCAAAAATTTAGTTCTTGGGTCGTATTACCCCATTAAAAAATTTTTTTTTATAGTGAGACCCAATCTCTAGCATTACCCCATTGCAAATGATGAAAAGCTACATGTGGCTAGTGGCTACTGTATAAGACAGCACAGGACTAGACCACCAGGAAGAAGAATGACATAAATGAAGGATCCCCAGCTCCACAGAGGACTTGGGACAGAAACAGCCCAAGACCCAGAGAGCAGCCAGAGTAGGATCCCAGGGAAAGAGCTTTTGGAAACAAACACCTCAAGGTGACTGAAGTGCACCCCAAGATCTAAGCACCAGGCATTGCAGCCTGCTCTGGAGGAAGGGCTCGGCAGGAAATGGGGAGGTGTGAAGAAATCCCAAACCTGTCAAAGTAGGAATGGGTGGAAAAGCAAGAACTATGTCCAGGGAAAATAAAAAAGCACTTCTGGGGTTGGATTCTGGAGAGTGACCTGTGCAGGGGAGCTTGACCTTGTCCTGGGCACCTCTAGGAGGCAAAATTAGGACCAAGGGTGGTCATTACAGGAAGCTGCTTGGGGCTCAAACCAACAATGAGTTTTTAAACAAGGAGAGTCCCCAGTAATGGAAACACGGAGCTTCCTGCCCTTGGAATCCTAGACGGAAAATGTTCTACAGGAATCACCTCCTCCTCATCCAGTGGAATAGCAAAACAGAGGCTGGGCAGGTACCTGTTGAGAGGCTGCAGAGGGGCTTCTTCCTGTATAAAGGGTTGAATAATACGTTCCCTCCAGTTAGGTGCCTACTGATTCTGTATTCGGAGTAATCGACCTTTCCAGAGGACTTATTAAGTGTCAGGCAGCTAAACCCCTGAAATAAGCACTTTACTGCCATTTCATCCACACTAAAGTCATGAGCCTGGTCCTCTAGTTTTCTCCACTTCTTAGAGGAGAAGACTGAGCCACTGAGTTTTGAAGTCACGTCTCACGGCCAGAAGATGCTCCAGCGAGGCTTTACAAGTGGGCAGTCTGGTTCCGAGGCATGCCATTCGCTGCACCACACTGCCCAGAAGGAGGCTCAGCCTGTCTTGTCCTCTCCCTGCTTGGCCTTAACCAGCCACATTTCCCAACTGATCCCACTCACTGCAGAGGTGAAAACTACCATGCCAGGTCCTGCTGACTGGGAGAGGGGTGGGCAATAGGCTTGGATTTGCCGGAGCTTCCACTGTAGATGTAATCACATGTACAATTTCCCTTCACCTCTTGTTACCCTGGGGCGGAGGGAGGAGGGGTGCTCTCTCAGCAACCCCACCCTGGGATCTTGAGGAGAAAGAGGGCAGGGAAAAGAGGGAATGGGACTGGCCCAGATCCCAGCCCCACGACCGGGCTTCCACATGGCTGAGCAGGAACTCCAGAGCAGCAGCACACAAAAGAGGGCTTTGATGCGCCACCAGCCAGGCCCAGGCCTCTCCCCTCTCCCATCTCTCTCCGGGTCTTCCTTTGCCCCACTCTGGGCCTCCTGTGAGCCCGATTTAACGGAAACTGTGGGCGGTGAGAAGTTCCTCATGACACACTAATCCCAACCTGCTGACTGGACCACGCCTCCAGCAGAGGCAACCTCTAGAGCTCCAGGACATTCAGGTACCAGGTGGCCCCAAGGAGGAGCCGCCGACCTGGCAGGTAAGTCAATACCTGGGGCCTGCCTGGGCCAGGGAGCCCAGGACTGGGGTGAGGACTCAGGGGAGCAGGGAGACCACATCCCAAGCTGCCTGTAAAACTGAAACCACCTGGCCATTCTCCAGGTTGAGCCAGACCAATCTGATGGCAGATTTAGCAAATAAAAATACGGGACACCCAGTTAAATGTGAATTTCAGATGAACAGCAAATACATTTTCAGTATTAAAAAAGTTCACATGTAGGCCAGGTGCAGTGGCTCACATCTGTAATCCCAGCACTTTGGGAGGCCAAAGCAGGCAGAACACCTGAGGTCAGGAGTTCAAGACCAGCCTGGCCAACATAGAGAAACCCTGTCTCTACTAAAAATACAAAAAATTAGCTGGGCATGGTGGTGGGCAACTGTAGTTCCAGCTACTCAGGAGGCTAAGGCAGGAGAATCGCTTGAACCTGGGAGGCAGAGGTTACAGTGAGCTGAGATCGCACCATTGCACTCCAGCCTGGGCAACAAGAGCGAAACTCTATCTCAGAAAAACAAACAAACAAACAAACAAACAACAACAACAAAAAGTTCACATTTAACTGGGCATTCTGTATTTTCATTGGCAACCTGAGATGGCAGGGAACAGCATTGGCATGGTGCAAGGGATAGGCATTTTTTCATTGTGTACAGCTTGTAAATCAGTATTTTTAAAACTCAAAGTTAACAGCTTGGGCATATTTAGAAAAGAGTTGCTGGACAGACTTGAACCCTGTATTCCTAAGATCTAGGATCTCATTCTGATGGTCTGCACAACTGGCTGGGGGTGTCTAGTCACTGTCCCTCTTGTCTGGGCTCCCCAGGGCCTCTCCATTTCCATTCCTGTTCCAGCAAAACCCAACTGATAGCACAGTAGCATTTCAGTCTGTCTATCTCTGTGCCCACCTATCTGGACGTCCATCAGCCAGAAAGATGGCTTAGATTTAGTTCCTGTGGGTGGATTATGGCCCCCAGAACTTCCCTGTGCTTGCTGGGGCTGTGGAGTGGAAGGAGCAGGAAATGGGGGACCCTCAGATACTCTTTGGGGGTCCTCCAAGTCTCTTTGTGCAAGTTAGGGTAATGATCAATATGGAGCTAAGAAAGAGAAGGGGAACTATGTTTTAGAACAGGACACTGTGCCAGGAGCATTGCAGAAATTATATGGTTTTCATGACAGTTCTTTTTGGTAGGTACTTTATTATCCTCAGTTTGCCGATGAGGAAACTGAGACCCAGAAAGGTTAAATAACTTGCTAGAATCACACAAGTCGTAACTGACAAAGCCTGATTCAAACCCAGGTCTCCCTAACCTTTAAGGTTTCTATGATGCCAGCTCTCCTAGGGAGTTTGTCTGCAGATGTCTTGGCTCTAGGTGTCAAAAAAAGACTTGGTGTCAGGTGGGCATAGGTTCAAGTCCCAGCTCTGTCCCTTACCAATTGTGACTCGCTGATTGAACTGACCATGGAACCTGGTCACAGGTAGGAGCAGGATGGTGAAAGGTTCCTGAAGGCACTTAGGCAGGACATTTAGGCAGGAGAGAAAACCTGGAAACAGAAGAGCTGTCTCCAAAAATACCTACTGGGGAAGCAGGTTGTCATGTGGGCCATGAATGGGATCTGTTCTGGTAATCAAGCATTACTTATGTGTCCATTTAACTACATCTCATAACTCTTCCATCCTACTTTACAGGGAACAACCAAGACTGAGGTTAAATCACACAGCCTGCAAGTGGAAGAGAAGAACTTGAATCCAGGTCCGACTTTTGCGCCACAGCAGGCTGCCTCTTGGTGCTGACAGGAAGTCACAACTTGGGTCTGAGTCCTGATCCCTGGCTATTTTTTGGCTGTGTTACCTTGGACAAGTCACTTATTCCCCCTCCTCTGTTTCCTCCTATGTAAAATGGGAATAATAATGCTGACCCTGGGTCTGAGAGAGTGGATTTGAAAGTACTTAGTGCATCACAAAGCACAGAACACACTTCCAGTTTCATGGTTATGTACTTACGTAACTGGTCATCACCCACCTTGAGAACGAATGCATTGGGGAAAGGGCCATCCACTAGGCTGTGAAGTTTCTGAGGGACCCCTTTGGCCTGGAGAAGGATGGCCACAGAGAGAGGAGAGATTGCCTTATCCTGCAGTGATCGTGTCATTGAGAATAGAGCCAGATTCTTTTTTTCCTGGCAGGGCCAACTTGTTGTAACATCTGAGGACTGAGCTATTCGTGTCTGTGCCTTGTCCAAACAGTGTTTCCCAAAGTGTAGCCCAAGACCCATCTCCCTCCGAGCCACCAGGAAGTGCTTTAAATTGCAGGTTCCTAGGCCCCAGCCTGCACCTTCAGAGTCAGAATCGTGGAAGTTGGGGCCCAGGCACCTGCATTTCTAACAAATGCCTTGGGTGATTCTGATGCAATTGAAAGTTTGAGATCCACTGTTCTGAGACAATAACAAAATGGTTTTTCTAACCCCTTGCAGCCCTGACTTCCTGAAGGGGCCGACTGGAGAGGCCAGGACAGAGAAAGCAGATCCCTTCTTTTTCCAAGGACTCTGTGTCTTCCAGAGGCAATATGTCAGAAGGGGTAAGTACCGTGTCCTCCAGGGCTCCCCTCCACCCACCTTCCTTCTCTTCCCTCTCCCTCCCTCCTCACTTCTCTATCTTCTGTTCTGCCCAGGAATATAGGCACACACTCATATAACCTCGGTGTGGGTCCTGACCCCCACAAGAGGAGGAGGCTTAACAATGACCTTGGGAAAAAAAATTAAATGTCTGAACAGGCCCATTCCCATAGCTGGCTTAGGCTGATGGAGTTGGCTGTTCCTGTTTTTCCTTTCTTTGCCCAGGTGGGCACGTTCCGCATGGTACCTGAAGAGGAACAGGAGCTCCGTGCCCAACTGGAGCAGCTCACAACCAAGGACCATGGACCTGTCTTTGGCCCGTGCAGCCAGCTGCCCCGCCACACCTTGCAGAAGGTGAGGTGGCTGACAGTGCGGGGAGGAGCAGCCTAGGGAGGCAACATGAGGGGAACATGACCGCATTCTCTGTTCTGTGAAAGGGTCTAGCCCTGGCACTCCAGATCATCCTGGACCTGATAGACTGGCCTGTTCTAGGGTCCTTCCTGGTGGTCACGGCTATGGCAGCAACTGGGTTGACCAGACACTCAGCCAGTCTAGCCCAACCCAAGACTACAGCCCAGAGCCTCGGAACTAGGGCCCTCTAAACTAGACTCAATATGAGGAGCATTGGTTTGGAAATGGCCCCAGGGAACAAGCATCCAAATGCTGCCCCTGCTAGACAGGCAAGAGACGTGAGTTCCAGAACCAGACCTACTTTCAGCTTGCTGTGTGACCTTGAGCAGATTGCTTTCCATCTCTGGGTCTTGCCCTCTGTACCTGTGAAAGACGGTTGGTGGACTAGCTCAGAGATGATCAGACTGTGCTCTGTGGAGGCTGACAGAGCTGTCTTAGGGCTGCTGGGGAGGATGAGAAGTGGCCGAACTGAGCCTGGGCTCCCAGCTTCCATCTCTGCTTCCTTGGGCATCTCAAGGGAAACGTGCTATTAGCTCCTTCACACTTGACTCCCCCTCCTTTCCCTTCCCTCCAGAGAGCTGTCTGAGGTGCATGGAGGAGTTCTCCTGACCCAGCAGAGGGGAGGAATGTGAGGCTCTGGGCAGGAGGCAGGCTGCCATCTGCTGGAGAGCTGAGTTTTTGAAAAAATCAGAACCAAGCCTGAGAGGCAGCAGAGTGAAGTGATGAAAAGAGGAGTCCCAGCTCCACTCCTTTCTCTCTGGGTGACCTTGAGCAAGAATATCTTCACCTTTATGAGCCTCAGTCTGCTCATCTGAGAGATGGGGATAAGAACACCAACCATGATGGTCTGTGGCAGATTGAAAAACACAATGCATTTAAGGGACTTAGGTTGCTGGGCAAAGGCTCAGTTAGTGTAGGCAGTCATTTTTAGAAACATTTAGACTGTTGGCCATATTCTGCAAATATCCAGGATGAACAGTTTGACCGAATTCTCTCCACACACAACAATCTCAGATGTTGCCAGTACAGTTGCTGCCCCTGGGGCAGAAGAGCAAGGGCTGCGGCTGCAGACCTCTGGGCCCCCTCAGCTTTGGCAGGAGACTCATCACCTGCGTGTCCTACCCCTCACCCGCACCTAAGTCTAACTTCATGCACACCCCACCCTGATCCAGGCCAAGGATGAGCTGAATGAGAGAGAGGAGACCCGGGAGGAGGCAGTGCGAGAGCTGCAGGAGATGGTGCAGGCGCAGGCGGCCTCGGGGGAGGAGCTGGCCGTGGCCGTGGCGGAGAGGATGCAAGAGAAGGACAGCGGCTTCTTCCTGCGCTTCATCCGCGCGCGAAAGTTCAACGTGGGCCGTGCCTATGAGCTGCTCAGAGGTGAGGCCCGTGCTGAAGGGACGGCTCTGAGAGGACGGGAGGCCATGAGGATGGTATCCACTCTCACCCAGGCACTGAAAAGGCCCGCTTCCATACCGTGGGCAAGTCTGTTTCTCTGAGCCGCCATATCCTTACTTGTAAAGTGGGTCAGCTCTGACAATGAACGAACGAATGAATGAATGAATGAAGTGTGTCAGGAGCAGATTCCTAGAGGTCTGAGTCCTTCCAACTCTCTCTCAGTCTTGGGATTCAATGAGTAAAACTTGGGTACCCCATTTGGTTGACGAGGGGAGGAGTTTCCCCTCCAGAACCCCACCATGAGAACCTAAGCTTTGGCTCTCGAATGCTGCAGGAAGGTGGATAGTGCCTCGCTGAAGGCAGTTACCTAAGCCCTACGTGCAGTGGAACTGAAGATGGTGTCAGACCTGGGAATGAGCCCCGGGGACAGAACTGCCCAGGCACTGCTGGCTGGATGAAGACAGGATGCCTCAAGAAATCATCGGCGGGGTGCGGTGGCTCATGCCTGTAATCCCAACACTTTGGGAGGCCGAGGTGGGCAGATCATCTGAGGTCGGGAGTTCGAGACCAGCCTGACCAACATGGAGAAACCCCATCTCTACTAAAAATACAAAACTAGCCAGGCGTGGTGGTGCATGCCTGTAATCTCAGCTACTTGGGAGGCTGAGGCAGGAGAATCGCTTGAACCTGGGAGGCAGAGGCTGCGGTGAGCTGAGATCATGCCATTGCACTCCAGCCTGGGCAACAAGAACAAAACTCCATTTCAAAAAAAAAAAAAAAAGGGGGGGTCCCTCAAGAAATCAAATCTTAGGCACTGGTGGAGGGAAATGGGGTCTGAGCGGACCCTCTGCAGGCTAATGATTTTCCTTTTCTTACTTCTTCCTTCTCCAAATGGTAATTCAGGGCCATGCTGTGCCAAGAACTGTTTTAGGCCAAGGGATGCAGTGGAGACAAAACAGACAAGAGTTCCGTGCCCTGGTGGGACTTACATTCTAATGGTGGAAACGATACATCCGATAAATAAAGTAAAATTATATAGGGTTAAATAATGGTAAGGAATAAGGAAAGAAATTAAGGAGGTGGATATAAAGTCTTGAGGGGTTGAAGTTTTAGATAAAGTGGCCAAGGAAGTCCCAGTGCAAAGGGAATTTCTGAAGAAAAACCCAAAGGAAATGAGATATCTGTGGGGAAGAGCAGCCGGGGCAGAGGGAACAGCAAAGACAAAGGCCAGGGGGTGGGAGGTGCCCAGAGTATTCCAGAGCAGTGAGTGAGTTGATGTGGCAGTCTCTTGGCAGATGTGCCCAGCTCCTCGAGGGGCTCAAGTTTGGTGGTGCGGGCCACAGAAGTGGGGAACTGCTCAGGATGGGTAAGGATGGAGTTTGTGGACTGTAAAGGTGCTGCTGAAATCAGGAAGGGCTCTGTGTCCTGCTTGGGGTTTGGATTCTCCTTGGGAGCTTCTCCCCAGCCCTGTGCACACCTCACCACTCAGCTTATCCTGTGCCCTGTGCCTTGTCCCCATGGGGAAGAAAATAACAAGTAATGCTTATCCTCATATTTAGGACTATGCTTCATGTTTGCAGAAGCTTATGATGATGTTTACACCTTGAATCATTTGATTGCCACAACAATTTGGTGAGATAGGCCACTATCTAGACTATCTAGAATAGATAGGCCAATATCGAGATCCCGTTTTTTGGAGAGGCAACATGGGGCTCAGATAGGTTGAGTAGCCAGCTCAGTCACACATAGGACATATGTGGAAGAGCCAGGCAGGAGGCCAGGTCTCTGAGTCCCACTAGGTGGGATGGGGTAGGGCTGGGATGGCTCCCTGAGGGGTTTCCTCTGCTCTCCTTCCTCCAGGCTATGTGAATTTCCGGCTGCAGTACCCTGAGCTCTTTGACAGCCTATCCCCAGAGGCTGTCCGCTGTACCATTGAAGCTGGCTACCCTGGTGTCCTCTCTAGTCGGGACAAGTATGGCCGAGTGGTCATGCTCTTCAACATTGAGAACTGGCAAAGTCAAGAAATCACCTTTGATGAGGTTAGTGGGGGCTTGCCTGGCTCCCACCCCATGGGTTGGGTTCCCTCCCTCAACCCTGGCCTCTACTGGGCCCTCATTTCTGGTTCCCCAGGAGGCAAGGTCTGTAGAGGGGGAAAGGTGGGCAGCCACCTGCCACCAAGCCCTTTCCAGGCAGGGAGAGAAGTCCTAGGATGTGCCAGGGCAGCTGGAAAACCCAGCAGCTTTGCAGGTGGGGCTTGATGGTCAAGAATACGTGGCTCTTCCTGGGTATCCCAGCCAAGTGCCAAGCAGGGGTAACAGCTGTGTGCCACAAGCTGGGGGCTGCCCTGCCAAATGCTAAAAGCCGAGAGCAACAGCGAGAACAGGAATTAGTGGACTATAGGCTGGAAGAGATTCTGGAAAGCACAGGTTCCAGTCTATTTAGGAGCCCGAGTTCTTTGTGCTTATATATGTACACAATTTTGCTTGTCTGAGCCGTTAAGGGGGCTGCCCCAAGTGGGGGAATTAGGGTTTGTCTTGGGAGAGCTTCAGCATGTGCCACTGAGCCTGAAAAATATTCCTTTAATTTAAAAAAAAAACTGCTACAAACTTATTTTATTTATTTTTGAGATGGAGTCTCGCTGTAGTCACCCAGACTGGAGTGCAGTGGCATGATCTTAGCTCACTGCAACCTCCTCCTCCTGGGTTCAAGCGATTCTCACGCCTCAGCCTTCCAAGTAGCTGGGATTACAGGCACACGCCACCATGCCCCGCTAATGTTTGTATTTTCAGTAGAGACGTGGTTTCACCATGTTGACCAGGCTGGTCTCGAACTCTTGAGCTCAAGTGATCTGCCCACCTCGGCCTCCCAAAGTACTGGGATTACAGGCATGAGACACAGCACCTGGCCCAAACTAATTTTAGATAATGCTATCTAGTTGTGCCAACACAATTTATTAAAAAGTCCATCTTTTTTCAATGACTTGAAATGCCATCTTTATCATATTTTATATTTTCATATGTACTTGGTCTCTTTCTGGACTTTCTATTCTGTTCCATTGGCCTCTTTATCTGTTCACACTCCAATATCATACTGTTTTGATGATAGGGATTTTGTGGCATGTTTGATCTGTTAGGGCTAGTTTTGTCCTTACTGCTCTGCTTTTTGGGGGGCTTTTCTAGCTACTTCTACATGTTCATTTTCCCCATGATCTATGATTTAGAATTAATTTGTCTAGCTTTAGGAGAAATATTAGGAGTATGTTTTTGGGGATAATATTAAACATAAATAATGAGCTTGGGGAGAACTGGCTTCTTTCAGAATGTCACATTCTTGGCCAGTTGTCCTATCCACAAACGTGAGATGTCTTGTTTTATTCAAGTCAACTTTCAAGTTTTCAGGAGTGTTTTAAAGGTTTCTTCATAAGCTATGATTGTGCCATTGCACTTCAGCTGGGGGGACAGAGAGAGACTCTGTTTCTGAAAAATAAAAATTTTTAAATTTTTTCCTCACAATGTCCTGCACAGTTCTCATTAAATTTGTCTTAGGTATTAATTTTGTTTTCATTGCTAAAAATGGGGCTCCTTCTTCCATTATATCTTCTAGTTGGTTATTGTTTGTATAAATGAAGGTTATTGTTTTTGTTTTTTAATTGTATATCCCCCTATTTTACTGAACTCTTTTAAAATTTATGTTAGTTTTATAATGGATTCTCTGGGGTTTTCTAAGTATACTATAATACTATCTGTAAGTAGAGAAGATAGTTTTTCTTTTTCCTTTCCACTTCTCATGCCCCTGATTTTTTTTTTTTTTTTAAACAAATTGATGGCATTGGTTAGTACGTTCAACATAGAATTAAATGGTGGCAGAGATGGTGAAATCCTTATCTAATTCCTGATCTTAGTAAGGATGCCTGTAGTGTTTTCCCATTAAATAAGACACAGGCTGTAGAGCTGAAGCACACACCTGAGTATCTGTGTGTATTACGAAAGAGACTTAAATACATATTTTTTCTTATTACATAAGTGATATCTACTCATTTTAGAAAATACAAAAAATTGGCTGGGCACAGTGGCTCATGCCTGTAATCCCAGCACTTTGGGAGGCTGAGGCAGGTGGATCACCTGAGGTCAGGAGTTCGAGACCAGCCTGGCCCACATGGTGAAACCCTGTCTCTGCTAAAAATATAAAAATTAGCCAGACGTGGTGGCAGGCGCTAGTAATCCCAGCTACTCAGGAGACTGAGGCAGGGGAATCGTTTGAACCCATGAGGCGGAGGTTGTAGTGAGCCGGGATGGCACCACTACACTCTAGCCTGGGCAACACAGCAAGACTCCACCTCAAAAAAAAAAAAATTACAAACAAATTTAAAATCATTTGCAATTCTACTACCCAGAGAGCTCTACCATTGACATCCTTTCAATCTTTTTATACGTGTATGCACACACATATACACACACACATGCACACACATTTTTCTTTTTTTTGAAACAGTTTTGACACAGGTTGGAGTGCAGTGGCGTGATCTCGGCTCACTGCAACCTCTGCCTCCCAAGTTCAAGTGATTCTCCTGCCTCAGCCTCCCAAAGTAGCTGGGATTACAGGTGCCTGCCACCACGCTTGGCTAATTTTTTTGTATTTTTAGTTGAGACAGGGTTTCACCATGTTGGCCAGGCTGGTCTTGAATTCTTGACCTCAGATGATCCACCCCCCTTGGCCTCCCAAAGTGCTAGGATTACAGGCGTGAGCCACCATGCCCAGCTCACACATTTTTCTTATAATAATGGTATTATATTCTACAATAATATATCATGCACATTTTCCTGTATTATTAGTCTTCTATATTGTTTTTAATTGTTCCAGAGCATTCCATGGCATAAATGTACCATAATCTCACCAGTTCCCATTGTTGGACATTTAGGTTGTCTCCAATGTTCCCACTATTGTTAAGAGTACTGGGATAAACCTTCTGGCCTCTAACCATGGATGTGACATTCAAGCTTATTTTCTTGGTATACATTCGCAGAAGTGGAATGTCTGAGATCAAAGCCTGCAGCAATGAAGAATGAAGAATGTACCAATTAGCTCTCCCCTCAGGACCTCAAGCCTTAATTATTGTTGCGGGTTAGGCCTTACAGCCTGTTCTCTCTGTGCCCAAGATCTTGCAGGCATATTGCTTCATCCTGGAGAAGCTGCTGGAGAATGAGGAAACTCAAATTAATGGATTCTGCATCATTGAGAACTTCAAAGGCTTTACCATGCAGCAGGCTGCTAGTCTCCGGACTTCAGATCTCAGGAAGATGGTGGACATGCTCCAGGTGAGGCTTAGAGCTCTGTCGCACAGGAGCCTCCCACATCTGGGGAGGCTGAGAGGCTGGGCCTCCTTTCATGGTGCTTGCAGGGACCTGAGAATTTAGACCATCTCATGCCATAAAGAGCAGTGCCAGTCACAGTCCTAACCACAAGCACTTGCATAGTGATTGACAGTTTGCCAAGTATTCACTTTCATTTTTCCATTGACTCCTTGAGAGCATTCTTTCCCTCCTTCCCTGCTTCATTTTTCAAACCTGGAAACGAAGGCTCAGAGATTTAAGTGACATCTCAAGGTCACACAGCAATCAAGTGGCAGAGGCCAGACTTGAACCTGCATCTTCTGACCTGTAATCCCATGTTGTCTGTCCACATATGTCGCACTGCCTCTCTTTGAATGTGGATTCACCCTGAGAAAGAGATATCACTAGCCCTCTGATAATTCATTCTTATATATGCTGACATGTCAGGAGTCCTTTCTTAGAGCCATCTTGGATCTGCTCCGTGTATTTGGGAAAGGAGGGGTGGGAGGTGGAAGTCGTGGGAGGGGCTGATGGACAATGACGGATGTTAAGAGTGTTCCTGTGGTTTGTAATAGTTTGCAGTCCCTTCGGCAGGCAAGTGGGTTTGAAAACACTCACCAAAAGGCCAAGAAAGGCTACTTTCATTTCTTGACCTAATTCCTGGTTTTATTTGCATCAGCAGGGAGAGGGTTGGGTCATATGAATCTTGGGGCTTCCTCCCTGCAGTCTGGGCCACAGTAAAGCCAGGGATCCCTAGTTGCTGGCCTGGAAATAGGACCTTCAGTGGGCTCTTCTCCAGGGCAGCCCTGTGATGTTGGACAAGTCTGTTCTATGCCATGAGGAGAGGCAGCAGGGAATGAGTGGGAGCCTCAGAGGTCATCAGGGCCATGGGGAATGGGATGTCTCTCTGTCACTGCAGGATTCCTTCCCAGCCCGGTTCAAAGCCATCCACTTCATCCACCAGCCATGGTACTTCACCACGACCTACAATGTGGTCAAGCCCTTCTTGAAGAGCAAGCTGCTTGAGAGGGTGAGTACATGGGCCGCCCAGACAATGAGACAAGAGGGCCGAGGGTGGGGCCCCATCTGAGCCCTCCTCACACTCTACCATGGTCCTGAGCTACGTGGATCCCACTGACACCCAATATGGAGACCTGCGGAGAGGGATGTCGCCAGGCAAAGATTGCACATGATGGGGCTTTGTCCTCCTGCCCCTTTCCTTCCTCAACCCTCCTCCTTAGGGCACCTCCTCCAACTCAGCTCTCTCTCTCCCTTGCTTCCCTGCAGGTCTTTGTCCACGGAGATGACCTCTCTGGTTTCTACCAGGAGATTGATGAGAACATCCTGCCCTCTGACTTTGGGGGCACGCTGCCCAAGTATGATGGCAAAGCTGTTGCTGAGCAGCTCTTTGGCCCCCGGGCCCAAGCTGAGAACACAGCCTTCTGAAAACATCTCCTGCCAGCTGAACTGTAGTTAGAATGCCTGGGCCTCTCCTCAACTGTCCTGGACCCAAAGCTAGGAAAGGGCTGCTTGAGATGACTGTGGTCCCCCCTTAGACTCCCTAAGCCTGAGTGACCTCAGATGTCACCCTGTTCTCAAGGTGGGGAATGGGGAATAAAGGAGGGGGAATTCCCTTGAACAAGAAGAACTGGGGGTAGTTATATTTCCAGCCGCCCTTGAAGCTTTAAGACAGTGATTTTTGTGTGAGATTGTATTTCAAAGACTCTAATTCGTTTTCTCAATCATTTCCTTTGTAACAGAGTTTTACGACTTAAGAGTCTGTGAAAACAGGCAAGGAGCCTGGGTTAAAATATCCCCCTACTCCTAGCAAAAATGCAATAAAAGAAGATAAAAGAGGGAGGACATATGTTCAAATGATTTGGCAAACACAGCAGTCCTGGTGGCCTCTAGGCAGGCTAGGGGTTTTCCACACAGAATTCCAGGGTGGAAGAGGCCTGGAAGTGGCTTCATTCAGGGGTGGCCTGCTCCCCTTGGTGAGGTACAGTCTGACTTGTGTGGGATGGTCAGGAACTTGGACCTCTTTCCAGGGTGGCAGTCACGTTCCCTCCATCTGTCTGGGAGAGGGGGTCTCTCCAACAAACGCTGTCTCCTCCTCCTTGCCTGGATGGACGGATCTACTTAGATTCATAGGTGGCATCTTCTCTGAGCTCACTCAGTCCTCAAGTTACAGAGTAAAGCTCTCTTTTTGTCTTCACTCTCAGGCACGTTACAGTGATGAACTTACACTTTCCACATCTGCGTGGTTTTTTTTTTTGTTTTTTTTTTTGAGACAGGGTCTCACTTGTCACCCAGGCTGGAGTGCAGTGGTGCTATCATAGTTCACTGCAACCTCAAACTCCTGGGCTCAGGCAAGCCTCCTGCCTCAGCCTACTGAGTAGCTGGGACTACAGGCACATGCCACTGCACCCAACTAATTTTTCTTTCTTTTTTCTTTTTTTTGTAGAGATAAGGTTCTGGCTGTACTGCCCAGGCTAGTCTTCAGCTCCTGGCTTCAAGCCATCCTTCCACCTCAGCCTCTCAAAGTGCTGAGATTATAGTTGTGAGCCACCATGCCTGGCCCAAATCTGCATATTTTGACAAATACAAATGCTTTCCTTCTATGGAGTTGGCTTTCCTCAAGTGCTTGATGATTTTCAGGTGTGTGCTCATTTCTGTAGGTGAGAATCCCTGTTAGATGCCGTTTGCTGAGCATGCTGTTCCCTCTTGGGGAAGTGCTGGCTTCTTCTGGGCATGCGTCTCCTAAGCACTGACAGATACTTTTTCTAAGATGCTACACTCATTTTCCCACATGGAAGCAGACACTGGCTGGCTAGTGGCAGTAGGTGAGGCCTTGTTGTTCCCACCAAGGTGTCCCAGTCAATCAACCCAAGACTTGTCTGCTCTTGCCTGTAGGATCACCTCCATTCTTTGTGGGTATGAAGCACCTTAAGTGCTACACCTACCTTTTGGGGCAGGATATTCCAACCGTTTTCTGGACTATGGATTCAATTCGGTCCTGTCTGCTTTCACACCTTTGGGAATTTCTCTGATCCACTGAGAGTTCTCTTTCTTGCTTTTCAGTGAGGCTGTGTACGTGTTCATGTATATATCAATGTATATGTATGTGTGTGTGGGTATATATATATATACACATATATATGCACTTATTTCTTACATACTTTCTTTCACTACTACGGTTTGTAGTGTATGCTCATTACCCAAGAAACTTCCTTCTTTATAACATTCACAGTCAACAATCCATGGTCATAAAATCCATGAAAACGAAAATGGTATTTACATAGGACTCCTAGGCTGGAGGAGGAATCATAGCAAATTATTATGGGCAGAAGGGTAGAAGATCAACCAGTGAGGATTTTGTCCCAAAAGTTGAGGCTTTCTTTTTGCAAACCAAATCTCACATGGAATCTTGGTATTTAAACCTAAAAAGGGCAGGCATGTGGCTCATGCCTATAATCTCAGCACTTTGCGGGGCCAAGGCAGGAGGATCGCTTGAACTTGGGAGTTTGAGAACAACCTGGGCAACATGGTGAAACCTCTACAAAAAATACACAATTTAGTTGGGCATGGTGGTGCACGCCTATAGTCCGCACTACTCAGGAAGCTGAGGTGGGAGGATCACCTGAGCCCAGGAAGTCGAGGCTGCAGTTAGCCATGCACTCCAGCCACTGCACTCCAGCCTGGACAACAGAGGGACACCCTGTATCAACAAAACAAAACACAACACCAACTTAAACGAGTGAAGCTGCTCTGGTAGAAGGGGCCTCACCCTGAGAGATCGCTTAGGAACATCTGGAGCTAAGAAGGTATTTCAAGTGCGAGAACTGTCAATGGTGCTTTGGGGTACTGTGAGAAAGGAATAGAGACTAGCGTTTGCCAAGGTGGAGGGCACTGGTGACCCGCGTCGAGGTGTTGATGGAAGGAGGTGGTGATGAGGCTGAATTAAATAATTAAAAGGAATGGGTATTTTTGGTCAGGCATGGTGGCTCATGCCTGTAATCCCAGCACTTTGGGAGGCCAAGGTGGGCAGATCACTTGAGGTCAGGATTTGAGACCAGCTTGGCCAACATGGTAAAACCCCATCTCTACTAAAAATACAAAAATTAGCCAGGCGTGGTGGTGGGGACCTGTAATCCCAGCTACTTGGGAGGCTGAGGCAAGAGAATCACTTGAACCCAGGAGGCGGAGGCTTCAGTGAGCCGAGATCATGCCATTCTACTCCAGCCTGGGCGACAGAAGGAAACTCTGTCTCAAAACAAGCAAACAAACAAACAAAAACAACAACAACAAAAATTAGCTGAGCTTGGTGACGGGAACCTGTAATCCCAGCTACTTGGGAGGCTGAGGCAGGAGAATTGCTTGAACCCAGGAGGCGGAGGTTGCAGTGAGCTGAGATCGTGCCACTGCACTCCAGCCTGGGTGACAGAGCGAGACTCCGTCTCAAAAAAGAAAGAAAGAAAAAAAGAATAGGTATCTTTTACGTTTTCATGATATAGTTCTAATTGTTCCTCAAGACTTGGGTCCCAAGTCTGAGGCAAACACTGGTTGATCCCTGTCCACTGACTCCCATCTTCCCCCGAGCCCCGAGCTGCCAGGTGCCCTCCTGGCACAGCCCAGGCCCACTCTGAATTTGTGGCAGCTCTAAATATATAAATGAAATCAGGCACATGCTGAGCAGAAGACTCTTGGGGCAGCCTTAGCTCCTACTCAAACCCGAATGGGATGCTGGGGTCGTCCCTAAAGTCAGCAGGGCTTGGACCTTAGCTCATGGACCCCGTCTGATAAGAAAACTCAGTGGCTTTCTGAGGAAGAAGCCACAGGGTTGGGAGCCCGTGAGCCGGCTCTGACTGTGTGCTCGCGCTGTCCCCTGCTGGCCGTGCCCTGACATTGCCCCTCCAGGGACAAGCTGGGCAGGAGGGTTAGCTGGGTGGGCTGCGCCAGACCTTGCCCGAGAAGGTGGTTCCACTTTTGGGAAAACGTGTTTGAAGACCACCAGTGTTAAAATCTGACGTGCTCAGCCTCACAAAATCCCAGCTGCCTATGTGTGTGATTCCTACAAATGGCCCCCACATTATTGGAGAGAGACAATAAAATACTCTTTTGAAGGCCACCTGCTATGGGAAGGGGAACGACAAAATATGAATTTTATGACAACCATTTGGTGCCCATAACAACTTCCTTTCTGGCGACATCCGTTTTTTTTTTGTTTGTTTTTTTGTTTGTTTGTTTTTGTTTGTTTGTTTCTTTCTTTCTTCTTTTTTTTTTTTTTTTTTTGAGACAGAGTTTTGCTTTTTTTGCCCAGGTTGGAGTGCAATGGTGAGATCTCAGCTCACCACAACCTCCGTCTCCTCGGTTCAAGCGATTCTCCTGCCTCAGTCTGCCAAATAGCTGGGATTACAGGCATGCGCCACCACGCCCAGCTAATTTTGTATTTTTAGTAGAGACAGGGTTTCTCCATGTTGGTCAGGCTGGTCTCAAACTCCTGACCTTAGGTGATCCTCCCGCCTCAGTCTCCCAAAGTCCTGGGATTACTGGCATGAGCCACTATGCCCGACCCTTTCTGGGGACATCTTGGATGACGCAGGGATTCTGCCTCATCAAAGTAATTTGAGAGCTGGAAGGTTGCAGCGATGCATTTCTGCCATGCTAATGTGGTCGTTGGGAGAATGCAGACAGCAGAGTCTGGAGGCAATTTCATCAAGCTGTGGGTGGAGGTCTCAGGAAGGAAACTGGCGCCAGCTTCAGAGAGCTTCTCAATGAGATTGGCCACTGCCTCAGGTTTACCCAGGGGAAAGTGGAGGAGGTTAGTGCTGCCTGGGGGCCTGGCAAAGCCTTTCTGGAAGAGGTATACCTTTCTCTTAACTCAAGCTAGCAGGGAAAGAGGTGAAGTGGACCACTGCTGATCCTACTTTTTTTTTTTTTTTTTTTTCTGAGACGGAGTCTCACTCTGTCACCCAGGCTGGAGTGCAATGGTGTGATTTTGGCTCACTGCAACCTCTGCCTCCCAGCTTAAAGCGATTCTCCTGCCTCAGCCTCCCGAGTAGCTCGGATTACAGGCGCATGCCACCACACTCGGCCAATTTTTGTATTTTTAGTAGAGATAGGGTTTCACCATGTTGGCCAGGCTGGTCTCGAACTCCTGACCTCAGGTGATCCATCCTCCTCAGCCTTCCAAAGTGCTTGAGCCACCATGCCTGGCCTCTGATCCCACTTTCTGTTGGGGGCTTGGCTCTGGAGTTTAGGAAGCTCAGAAGTGTCAGATATGGAAGCCTGTGGGATCTCCTGGAGCCTCACTATTCAAAGGGTGGTCCAAGGAGGGCTGGACCTTAGAGCTCCCAAGCTCCAAGGCCACATCTCAGACATGCTGCATCAGAATCTGCATTTTTAACAAGACCCCCAGGGGACTGCACATTAAACAACCAATCAGGCCAGGCACAGTGCCTCACACCTGTAAGCCCAACACTTTGGGAGGCTGAGGCAGGAGGATTGCTTGAGGCCAGGAGTTCAATACCAGCCTGAGCAACACAGCAAGACTCTGTTCCTATAAAAAAAAAAAAAAAAAATCAGCCAAATGCAGTGTAGTTTTAGCTACTAGAGGCTGAGGCAGGAGGATCTCAAGTCTGGGAGTTCAAAGCTGCCTGAGCCATGATCACACTACTGCTCTCCTATTAATAATGGGCAACAGAGTGAGACCCTGAGAGAGGGGGGAGAGAGAGAGAGAGAGAGAGAGAGAAGGCAATCAATGCTTACAAAACAGTGGTTGTCTACCTCCCTGCAGGTGTCTCAAATGTGCACTGCCTAAACCCTGCATGTCGACATATGGAGGTGAGGATATGGAGGAACCCACTCTAGTAAGTATTCATATCTGTGGGTTTAAAGGCAAACTTTGCACGTGAGCAGAGAACAGAGAAGAAGGCTGCAGGAGTCCTGTGGGAAGACCGCAGCTGATAGGCTAAATGTCCCAGAACTTTTTCCGCTGTGGGGCTGTGCCCGGAAGTTGCCTTGCCAGTAGGCAGGACACGTAGTACACCTTGATTTCTCAAGGTGGCCACATATGAAGAAGGAAGAGACAAAGATAAGGGTTTGACAGTGCACACAACGTGGCTCTTCAGCACTTCGGAGCCCAGGAATGTTTTTGGAAACTATAACCAGGCCGGGCTCTGCTTTCCTCGAAGTCCATCAGTTAGATGCCTTGGTGTGGAGCTGGACCACGTCAGACACTTTTCTAGTAGTTTCTACCTTGGAGATGACGTATGAGTGGCAACCAAACAGATAAAGCCAAAACCACTGTCCAAAGTAACAACGGCACTCTGAAAAATATCATCTGAACCTCTCAATTATCCTGAGGTAGGCATTTTTAGTATAATTATTCCCATAGGAAAATAAATAAATAAATAAATAAATAAATAAATAAATAAATAAATAAATAAATAAAGGTTAAATTCTGCTTAGGATCAAAGAGCTAGAAATGGCAAGGATGGGACCCTGACCCAGCACCTCTGGCTCCAAATCTCTTTGGCTCTGTTACCACTCATGCTTTGTCTCCAATGTTTGTTTTATTTATTTCTGGGGGTGGGAGAGGTGCAGGTAGGAGAAGGGAGAAGAAACAATGAGATGAGAATTTCATACATTGCAGGTTAATTTCACCAACTATCATCAGATGAGGAGGAAATGACTTTAAGAGGAAACCAGTCGTCAGTAGAGATGCTGGGGTAAATGTGGTAGGCAGCATGAATCAAAAGGAAGGTGTGGGTGACACAAAGCCACATGGAGAGAGGTGTTTAATTTAGCCCCTTTGGGGGAGGGGTTCACCAGTCCGAGGCCAAATTGCCTGTCAGGTCTTTCAACCACTCCGATATAGGGCAGCACTTTCATGGAACTCCCTCTAAAGACACCCAAGAGAGAAGTGAGGAGGGGAGGCTGTCATATGAAGGGCCATCCAGTTAGGTGTTTGATCTTCACCAAGGGAAAGTACTCCCTATAGGACTACAGCAGAGAGGCCTGTTAATGAAAGGTAAAATAAAACATAGCATGACTAGGGCAGTGAGTGAGGTGTCACTGAACACAAATGCTGTACAGCTGCCTCAGGAGAGGGCAGCTGTGTGCTACTGGTCCTGCCTGACCACATTGGCATGCAGCTGGCACTGACCCACCTAATGCCCTGGACCTGAAATCTCTTCCATGTAGTCTTCCCATAGGTAGTATTCTTTGCAAGTTGGTTTTCTTGGGCCAAAATAGTCTGGCTATTTTGTGGGGGATATGAATCGAGGGGAAGCTTGCTTACCAGAGAGGGATGAATTTTGAAATCTGGCACTGGGCATTTTTAGGTCTTGTTAATGCACAACTTCTAAAGCTAACACTCCCCACCCTGCCTAACTTGACAAACGTTTTGTGTGGCCAAAGAGGGAAGGGAGCTGTGAGTGTCTCTTGGGGTTGGTACAACCTTCCTGGCCGAGCCAGTGCTTCGTCCTAGGAGACCTTAGCTTGGGTTCAGACAGATTCAAACAAGAAAACACCACCAGCACTCAACCAACCCAATATAATCTCTTAACTTGGGAAATGTTCACTTAGTCTTTTTTTTTTTTTTTTTTTTTTTGAGATGGGAATTTCACTCTTGTGCCCAGGCTGCAGTGCAGTGGCGCGATCTTGGCTCACCACAACCACCGCCTCCTGGGTTCAAGTGATTCTCCTGCCTCAGCCTCCCGAGTAGCTGGGATTATAGGCATGTGCCACCATGCCCAGCTAATTTTGTATTTTTAGTAGAGACAGGGTTTCTCCATGTTGGTCAGGCTGGTCTTGAACTCCCGACCTCAGGTTCACCTCAGACCTGCCTCGGTCTCCCAAAGTGCTGGGATTACAGGCGTGAGCCACCGCACCCAGCCTCACCTAGTCTTTCCAAAGAACATTATTGGAAAAGCATACAAATCACACATGGCAAGCACCATTTACACCTTGCCTTGCATTTTGTCTTCATGATTCACTTTAAGAAATGATTAAAACACTGAGGCTGGGCATGGTGGCTCCCAACTATAATCCCAACACTTTGGTAGGCCAAGGCGGGAGTACCGCTTGAACTCAAGTTTGAGACCAGCCTGGGCAAAGCAGCAAAAAACTAAAAACTAAGAAATTAGCCAGGTACAGTAGCAAGTCCCTGTAGTCCCAGCTACTCAGGAGGCTAAGGCAGGAGGATTGCTTGAGCCCAAGAGGTCAAGGTTACAGTGAGCTGTGATCATGCCACTGCACTCCAGCCTGGGCCACAGAGCAAGAAACTCTCTCTAAAAAATAAAAAAGTGGAAAACAGAAACTTCACTTATTTTAGTTCTTGGCTTTCTTGCCTAGAGAAGATGGTGTTGTGAAGATGCTTGTGGCCCGGTCAAGGTTTTGGTATTTGTTTGCGAGGACGGACTAACATCAATTGTGGTGCAAAAATGGGGTTTTGTGTATTTCCGTTAATCTCATACTTTGGTGAAGACACAGGAAGAATCCTTTCAGATGGAAAACTGCCACTATACAAAGGACACATAGCCACACCACATTTTTAGTCTTTATTTTTTAAGTAAATTCCATTGAATCAAATATAACAAAATTACAGTTTTTGTTTGTAATGATCTTTGTTCACCACCACACAATCATAGTAGAATCGAAAGTAATATGAGAACATAAAATGATCAAGGACATCATTGTTTAGTATAATTTCTTATTAAAGGTAAATATCCCCATATTTAGAAAAAATTGCATTGCTAGTTGCAAATCTTAAACACCTCAATGCTGAAGGATCCTGTATTTCCCCCCGCAAAGATCCAGCAGCACAGAGGCTTTCAGAACACAAACTCAAAAATACAGTATTTTCAGGGCAGCATTTTAAGTTTCAGAAAACCCAAACAAAACAAAACAAAATCAGAATTAGGAATGTGAAAGTGATGGTTCTCAAAAAGTCAATCTGGAAGCAGATCTGCCAACATAAGAATGTGGCTGAACAGAGTCTAACCAGGAAAAGGAGAGATGCAAACTCGCTCCCCCTCCCAGCTCGCCATCGTCCCCCGCCCCCAGTGAGCAAACCGCCTCCCTGCTCTGTGCTGTCTCTCTGATGGCGTCCACCTCCAGGGCCATGGCGAAGCACGAGCAGATCCTGGTCCTCGACCTGCCCACAGATCTCAAATTCAAAGGCCCCTTCACAGATGTAGTCACTATAAACCTTAAATTGCGAAATTCATCGGATAGAAAAGTGTGTTTCCAAGTGAAGACTACAGCGCCTCACCGGTACTGTGTGAGGCCCAACAGTGGAATTATTGACCCAGGGTCAACTGTGACTGTTTCAGTAATGCTACAGCCCTTTGACTATGATCCGAATGAAAAGAGTAAACACAAGTGTATGGTACAATTTTTGCTCCACTGAACACTTCAGATATGGAAGTTGTGTGGAAAGAGGCAAAACCTGACGAATTAATGGATTCCAAATTGAGACATGTATTTGAAATGCCCAATGAAAATGATACATTGAATGACATGGAACCTAGCAACGCTGTTCCACTGAATGCAGCTGAACAAGAGGGACCCATGCCAAAACCACACAGTGTTTCACTTAATGACACGGCAACAAGGAAACTAATAGAAGAGTGTAAAAGCCTTCAGGGAGAAATGATGAAGCTATCAGAAGAAAATCGACACCTGAGAGATGAAGGTTTAAGGCTCAGAAAGGTAGCACATTCGGATAAACCTGGATCAACCTCAACTGCATCCTTCAGAGACGTCACCAGTCCTCTTCCTTCGCTTCTTGTAATTGCAGCCATTTTCATTGGATTCTTTCTTTTTTGGAGATGGAGTCTCACTCTTGTCCCCCAGGCTGGAGTGCAGTGGCATGATCTCGGTTCACTGCAACCTGCCTCCTGGGTTCAAGCAATTCTCCCACCTCAGCCTCCCGAGTAACTGGGATTATAGGCGCCCACCACCACACCCAGCTAATTTTTGCATTTTTAGTAGAGACGGGGTTTCACCGTGTTGGCCAGGTTGGTTTCGAACCCCTAACCTCAGGCGATCCACCCGCCTCGGCCTCCAAAGTGCTGGGATTACAGGCGGGAGCCACCATGCCCGGCCTTCATTGGATTCTTTCTAGTGAAATTCATCTTGTAGAGTGAAGCATACAAAGTGCTATTTCTTTTTTTTTTTTCTCTTGACCAGAAAAAGACTCGTTTACCTACCATTTCATTGGTAGTATGGCCTGCGGTGACCATTTTTGTGTGTGTGTGTACAGCGCCATATAGGCTTTGCATTTAATGATCTCTTACGGTTAGAAAACACAATAAAAACAAACTGGCTACTGGACAAATTGTGTATTACCAGATCATCACTAGCAGGTTTCAGTTGCACATTCAGTCCTTTATGAAATTCATAAAGAATTGTTCTGGGAAGTGGGGAGCGCCTCTGCCCAGCCCCCATCCCGTCTGGGAAGTGAGAAGCCTTTCTGCTTGGCCGCCCACCCTCTGGAAAGTGAGGAGCGCTTCTGCCAGGCCCCTGCCCCATCTGGGAAGTGAGGAGGGCCTCTGCCTGGGGGCTGCCCATCTGGGAAGTGAGAAGCGTGCCTGTCTGGCCGCCCACCCTCTGGGAAGCGAGGAGCGTTCTTCCTGGCTGGCTGCCCACCCTCTGCCTGGCTGTCCCACCATCTTGGAAGTGAGGCGCCCCTCTGCCCGGCCCCTGCCCTGTCTGGGAAGTGAGGAGTGTCTCTGTCCGGCCACTGTACCTTCTGGGAAGTGAGGAGCGCCTCTGCACCGCCGCCCACCTCCTGGGAAGTGAGGCATGCCTCTGCCTGGCTGCTGCACTGTCTGGGAAGTGAGGTGCGTCTCTGCCACCCGCTGCCCCGTCTGGGAAGTGAGGAGCGCCTCTGCCCGGCTGCTGTGCAACCCTCCAAGTGTGAAGTGACAGCCTTATGTGTGATCTTTTTGCTCTCCCCAAGTTTGCATTTTCGACAATAATAGTTTACTTTTTAAATAAAAGTTTTAAATTGGAGAATAAAAAAAACTAACTTCATCTTCTTCTTATTAGAGATGCATGAAAGCTCTACCCACATACATGCTAGGAAAAACAGTTCAGAAAACACGGGGGACTGGCTCTTCCAAAAGCAGCAGCTGTCTACTCTGTGGCCTACTTTCAAGGGCCACTGTGAGAGGAAGCCTGGGCTGCAGCGTTCGGAGGTAGCAGCAGCAGAGAGGGGAAGGAAGCAGGCCTTGCCTTGTGTGGCATTCCAGTTCCCTCTGTCAGCAGGGGCCAGATCCCCCTTCCTTAGCTTCAACTACAATTTGGCAGAAGCAATTCTAGGGTAACTGGGGGCAGTAGGGGGGTAAGGGGTTTACTTCCCTCTGCTTAGATAACAGAGGTAGAAGAAACACTTTCCATCAATTGCTTGGCCTCTAAATGCCACAGGCAGGCTACTTTTCATGGCTTTTCAAAGCATCCAAGCAATCCAAAGTGGCTTTGAACAGCAGAGTAAGGCCAAGAAGGGTAAAAAGGGGCCAGAGCTGAGGTGTTTGGGCTAGTTCTGGGTCACTCATATTGTTGAGGGAGGGATGGGAGCATAAGATAACAAAGAGCCTCAGGCCACTTGAGGAAATTCTCTGGTTTTGCTGCAGCTTAGCTTCAAACTTCCACAGCAGAAGAATTTGAATTCTAATGCCCCAATATTGTTTGTAATACCAGGGATTCTCTAGAGGCAAGTTAAGGCTTTCCGGGCAAAGAAAACAATTCCAGATGATATTGTGACAGAATGCTACAGTGAAATGCTTCTTAATGACTCTCCTGTCCTGCCTAAAGGACAAAGACCTATGAGTGACTTCAACTTGCTGTGATGTTTCAGTGATCTTTACTTCAGCTCTAAGTCGGAATCAATGGCACAGGAAAAGAAAAGCCTCTTACATCTCAGACATCTGCTTGCCGAGCAAACACAAACAAGAACACGTGTATTGTTTCTCAGGAGCTGGCAAAATAGATCTCAAGTCACACAGTTACAAAGAGAGCTCTCATTCAGATGCCGGGCATATAAGCTCAGCTACCCAGAAAGTTCAGCTTTAATGAAGACCGTAGTTTTAGAATGAAAGCCTGAGCAGGAAGGATTTCTGCCCTGGGAATTCTCAATGCTCTGGCTGAGTCACACTGGAGGATGGAGATAGGGTCCTCATTCCAGCGGCCAGCACCTGCCACAGTCACAAGACCACCCTCAGAATAGCAAGGATCTTACGATGACAATGGGGACTCTGAAGAGAAGCCAGTCAAAGACACAGGGCTTTGGACAAGATCAAGGGTCTTCACCAGGAAAGCTTAATGCAGAAGCCCCCTCCCTCCAAGTCCCCTCAGCATGAGCCTTGAGCTTTGACATAGCTGTTTCCACCTGCAAGGGCTGGAGAAGCCAAGTTCACACAGATGTTCAGCAATGTTCAAGCAAATGACGTGTAAATAGATGAAATGGTCTTAGAGATGGTCTAAGAGGAGGGAACAGGCTCAGAGAGATGAGGTGATTTGCCCATGATCCAATGTGAATTAGAGACCATTAGGACAAGAACTCAGGTATATTTCCACTCTTATGGTGACTCATAAGCTTCCCAGTAAGCGTAAAATGCTGCAGAGAGGTTAAAAGAATATTGCAACCAACAGCTTTCTGCTTTCACTCTGATCTGGAATCATTCGTGTAAACTCACTGCAGGAAAAGATAACAGTTTTCTTCAAGTCTGTTAAACTCACTTGTAACATAAAAACATTAAAGAAACTTGACACAGTTTTTTGAGTCAGTTAAACCTAATTTGACTGGAATCAGTTACTTATAAGTATCTTCAAATTGCTTATGAGACACGGAGTACTACAGGAGAGATGTGGGTGCTTCTCCCCACTGGTTTTTAACACATTATTCCTGCAATGGAATTGTCCAGTTGATGCAATTTATCACCTCAATTTGATTCTAAAATATAATATTCAAATACTCTTTAAAAATTAAGCCTTGTTTTCGCCCAAATAGAACCTTACTAGCAAAAGGGGGATTCATATAATCATCAGAAATGAATGACTTTGGGAAGAAAGGCAAGGACACCTGGAGGAAGGAAAAAGGATGACCTATCTATAAACTGCCACTCCCTCATTTATCAGGCAAGTTTGCAGCTCTGTAAATTCAATGCCTCTGTGCTCTCATTCAGGGACAAACAAGAATTCTCCTGTAAGACAGCCACAGTCACATTCGCATTTCCATGCCTAAGAGCCTGAAGCTTGAACAAAGGGCTTCAGTTAATTTCATGTGAGCCAAAATGGAATGTGAGTGCCATTCAGAGTCACACACTAAAAAGAGTTCAGCTGGGACACTGGCTCCCACAGTCCTGGGGGAGCAAATTCCGGTTGTGTAGCAACAAAGGCTATGCTGCCAGCCCTGCCTGTCCTCCACAGGGGCCACCAGGACTGCCATGCAGACCAGGCTCCACCCTCCCCCACACCGGTTTGTGTGACAACAGGGCTGTCTTTTCTCTTCCCAAATTTCTGAATGGAGCTAGTACCTGGGCCAGCCACTATTTTGCCAGAATAGGTTAAGGGGTGTGACCTCAGGCATATGAAAGGAGCCTCTCGCTCTTCTGTGGTGGTGATTCAATCCTACAATGTTATTGCTTGGTTTACCTGTTCTCATAAAAAGCCTTGAGAAATGAAGGTAGTAGTGGCAGAAATATGACTATCAATCGTCAAGATCACAGCTGTAGTTGGGTGAAGGGAAAAGTAACAGGAGAGAGACTAGCTTCCAAATTGAGGGGTAAAGTGCCAGTCTGTGCTAAAAGAACATGAAAAGGAAATGTATTAGAGAAATAATACACCGGGGGGAAAGTCATAATGATAGAGGTTGGCAAGTGTCAGAAATTATACCAAAGCAAAGTTGAGACCACAGAAATCTCAATTTTCTGAGACAAGGGCTGTTTTTGATGTTATTCGGATGATTTGGTGATTGTCAGAAAACAACTTCTTCAGGTTACGGACGTTCCCGTCACAGTCACTTGGACCCGTGCCCAAACCACACCCACCTGTGGCCCTGAGGGTTGGCATTCAGGTGCTCAGGTGGCTCCTTTGATCCCTGAAACATCCATGCAGACCCACTACTTATATTCCAGTCTGTCCTGGAGTCAAAGGAGATGAAAGAGGGAAACTATCTTTTTAAAGTATCCAGGCAATTGTCATAGTTCTGTTTAGTTCCAGATAGCAACTGCTGATTTTTCAAAGTGCAGGGTTTTTAGATATTCAAGTACCACAGGATCGGAGAAAAGGAGTACTTGAAACCTAGAGTTGTGTTTTCACTTCAGAAGACACACTTTGGAAACACCTATCCAACAGACTACAAATATAGGCTATTAAATTAAAAATCTGGTTTCAAAATAATACCCACTTAGGTTGGAAATATCTTTCTCCAAACTCAGGTCCAACTTTTGAATTGTTTGGTATCAAAAAGCAAAGTTAGAGGAACTTGGGTTTAAAAACTAAAATTACAAGTGAGTGCTTAAAAAAAAACAAAACACCAAAACATCTTTTTATCAAGTAAGGGACACACAGACACACAAAAGGCAAATGATGATATCTACATGCTTAGACTGGGAGAGCAGCTCCCAGGCTCCCCTGGAGGGATGTTCTCTCAAACCTCAGTGAACTGAGTTTGTCATTGAACTCTGAACCTGGTAGTGAGCTCAGCAATCTACCTGGTCCAAGTCCCCCATTTTAGAGGTGAAGAAACTGAAGTCCACAGGGACTTTGTTGAGGGTAAAAAGCTGAGCCAGGGCACAGCCCAGATGCTCAGCCCACCCAGAGCCCTTCTGAGACATCACACTGTGGTCACACGAAGGCAGCTCCACAGCTGGCCTTGCTGCTCTGGAGAGCATGGGAGCTAAGGGACACCCCTGATTGATTATGAATTTCAATAAAATGAGCTATGAAGATGTTTCCAATTTAAGGGCGCTGTTGAACAGCATTTCCAAAATTTGCTTGGTGATGAGAATCATCTGGGGCACTTGTCAAAAATTAAAATCCCCAGGCTCCTTCCCAGACCCAGTGAATCAGCCTCTCCGAGGGGAGGGACCTGGGAGGCTGAATTTTTAACAAGTGCCCCACGTAACTCTCAGCAGCAGCAAAGTGTAGGGAAATGATCTTAGAAGATAGGGTGAAAACTTGGCTTGTGACTCAAAGGAATTTCCTTTGCCATATAAGAAGCCACACTCTGGCCTGGGAAGCCTGGCTTCTCAGGCTTCCAAGCTGAGCTGTGTCTTCAGCATTGGCTTGGAAGGGTGAGCTCTTTTTAAGGTCTACGTAAGGACACATACAAACCACCACAAAATGACACACACCCTTCACTGTTCTCAGGGAAAAGCCTTTTGGTGGCAAAGCAAAATTGCTATTCAGACACATTTTTAATAGGCAAACTAGATGTACTTGGCTTAAAAGCAACCAGATGCTGAAACTGGACAGAGGGCAAGAACTCTGTCACTTGTCACCATGACTTATAATGCAATGGAGAAAACCAGTAACTAAGCACAAAAATAGCCTGGAGCTCCCAGGAAGAGCTGCCTACTCCGAGACAGGTGTGCATGGTGGGTGCCCCCTGCTGATGGTGTGAGGTCAGATCCAGGTCACTGAGGGAGATGGGAGACCTGAAACAGGGGGAGAGGGGACGCAGCTTCCAGAGGAGGGCTGCTGGAGCATGCCAGAGTCCGGAGGCCTCACTCCAGGTCAGCCTCCACCTGCTCTGTGTCAGAGCACTGTGACTTGTTACGCTCCCATTGGCAAATGGCGTTGGCGTACTCCACCACCAGCTTATCCATCCATGTCAGGGGCTCGGGGAACAGCACAGAGCCTTCAAAGAAGCCCAAGTGGCCCCCATGCAGAGGCAGCACAAACATGACGTTCTCTCGTTTCTCTGCAGGGGAAAGGCAGCTGAGTGAGTTACTGTTCTCTAGTTTGCTCCAGGACAGGAGGTGCAGAGGTGAGCTGGCTAGGGTAGCCTGGGCTTTCCCCACAGGGGCACTCACCTAAGTGGGCATTCAATCTCTACTCACTCTGCCTTGTTCACTGAAGAGGGGGCAGGCAAGACAGTGGCACCTAGCAGGTTTTAGAATACAGCTTGGCTTTGGAGCTGAATGGGCACCAGCTTACACCCAGGCTGGCCCAGATGAATTAAATCAGAATCTCTGGGGTGGGAGGTTGAGGAGGAGTGAGGGAGGGGAATTCCCAAGTGTTGGTATTGCTCAAGCTCCCCAGGTGATTCAATGTGTTTCCTAACTTTGTGCATCGAAATCACTGAGGATATCTTATTAAAATGCAGATTTTGATTTAATAAGCCTGAAGGGGGAGCTGAGATTCTCCAGTTCTAAAAAGCTCCCAGGTGATGCCCATGCTAGCAGTGGGAGCTGGGCTCTGAGTAGGGATTCATGGCATGTACAGTATCATTTACTAGAGAACAAGGAGAATTCAGTGGAGTCAATGATTTTTCACTACAGACATTTATCTTCAAGATTGGTTTTTTTGGTTTTTTTTTGAGATGGAGTCTCGCTCTGTCACCCAGGCGGGGGTGCAGTGGCATGATCTCGGCTAACTGCAAGCTCCGCCTCCCGGGTTCATGCCATTCTCCTGCCTCAATCTCCCAAGTAGCTGGGACTACAGGCGCCCGCCACCATGCCCAGCTAATTTTTTGTATTTTTTTTTAGTAGAGATGGGGTTTCGCTGTGTTAGCCAGGATGGTCTCGATCTCCTGACCTCATGATTCGCCCGTCTTGGCCTCCCAAAGTGCTGGGATTACAGGCGTGAGCCACCGCGCCTGGCCTATCTTCAAGATTCTTAAAGCTGCATGTTGTGTTAAAAGATGCCTAAGCTCTCAACACCACATGCTAAGTGGCCATCCTGAGAAATAATAACCTAGAGCTTAACTTTATTTTTTATTTTTGATTTTTTTGAGACAAAAAAAATTACTGCAACCTCCACTCCTGGGTTCAAGCGATTCTCATGCCTCAGTCTCTCCAGTAGCATGTACCACCATGCCCAGCTAATTTTTATACTTTTAGTAGAGATGGGGTTTCACCGTGTTGGCCAGACTGATCTAAAACTCCTGACTTCAAGTGATCTGCCTACCTCGGCCTCCCAAAGTGCTGGGATTTATAGGCATGAGTTACCACACTCGGCCCAGTTGCTTCTATTTTTATGTTTAAAGCAGATGGAGAGGCTATCACAAGAGACAGCAGAACGGGATTTTTTGTTTTGCTTTTCAAGTCAAATTTTATTTTATTTTTTAAATATTTATTTATTTTTAGAGACAGAATCTTGCTCTGTTGCCCAGGCTGGAGTGCAGTGGCACAATCACAGCTTGCTGCAGCCTTGAACTCCTGGACTCAAGTGATCTTCCTGCCTCAGCCTCCTGAGTAGCTAGGACTACAGGCATGTGCCACCAGGTCCAGCTAAATTTATTTTTATTTTTATTTTTTTTTTGGGACAGAGTCTCGCTCTGTCACCCAGGCTGGAGTGCATGGAGTGCAGTGGCGCAATCTCGGCTCACTGCAAGCTCTGCCTCCCAAGTTCATGCCATTCTCCCGCCTCAGCCTCCCCATGCCCAGCTAATTTTCAAGTTTTTTGTAGAGATAGGGTCTTACTATATTGCCCAGGCTTGTCTCGAACTCCTGGCCTCAAGTGATCGTCCCATTGCAATCTCACAAAGTGCTAGGATTACAGGTGTGAGTCACCGCACCTAGTCCCGAATTTTAAATCTAAATATCTCTTTATGTCAAACTCTCAAACTTAAGGGAACCCTAACCCTAAGATAATTTCACAGAACATCAGGTGACTCCCCAGAGCCCTACTGGCTATGAATATACATGGTGGTCCTGTCTCATGCCCTGGGAGGAACATGAGGGGAGCCTGATGCCCAGGCCCCATTATAGCCCGAGGACTATCAGGCTACACAAAATAAGAACACTGACTGCTATGAGATGTCTTTCCCTAAAGAGGGTGGTCTCCAGGAGATGACAGCATAGTGAAGGTGACAGAATTTACTGTGGCAATTTGCTGAGCTGTTGAGAGGGCAGTAGGAAGAAACATTTACCTGAAAGAGATTTTGGAATAGTTAGAAGACTTTCATGCACCAACGGATCGTCAGCTGCATTAACTAGCATGAGAGGAACATAAATCTGCAACAAGAAAATAAAGCAGAATTAAATGACTGATTCCCATTTTCAGACCCCATTGATTCAAGGCTCAAACTCACTGCTGGACATATTTTTGAAGCAAAGGGAAGAGGGTCACACAGTTCAGCTTGCTGAACAGGTAGTGTAAGGACGCCTTGTATTCCCTGGCAGTGTGATGAGTTACATCTGCCATTGTGATTACTGCCCTGGAAGCAGGAGTGTACAGAACCAAAGCTTCCTGATGATCATCAGAGTGTTTCAGATTAGCCATGCCTTTGAGGAAATGACTTTATAATGAATTATGTACATATTAATTCAGTTTATATCATGGGAGGGAAAAACGAAGTGCACTCCACACCAGACAAAAGAGATTCTAGAGGAATCTAGGCCAAGGCTGGGCACAGTGGTTCATGCCTGTGATCCCAGCACTTTGGGAGGGTAAGGTGGGAGGGCTGCTTGAGCCCAGGAGTTTGAGACCAGCCTGGGAAACATAGTGAGACCCACAACCCAGTCTCTATTTGTTAAAACAAACACAAAAACAAAAACAGAACAAATCAAAAGAATCTAGGTCAGGTGTGTGGCTCATGCCTCTAGTTCCAGCTACTCAGGAGGCTGAGGCAGGAGGATCATTTGAGCCCAGGCTTTCAAAGTTGTGGTGAACTATGATCATGCCACTGCACTCTAGCCTGGGAAACAGAGCAAGACCCTGTCTCTTAAAAAGAAAAAAGAAAAAGAATCTGAAGGTTGAAAACAGGAGTAGGCTGGTGGATATTGGAAAACCTTTGGCAGGGTTGCATTCAACATCCACTTTACTAAAATAGCCAATAGGCTTCTTTTTCATTTTAGTGGAGATGGTACTGATAGGGAGACTTAGATGTCATTGAACAGCCGTACTGAGGCAGTGAATGATTGTGCTATCCTGTAGGTCTCTGATGTTGGCTCTAGACAGCTCAACATTCCTATAATGGCTTAAATGATGACATCAAAAGTCTGATGATGCTAAACTAGGAGGGATGGCTGATAAGACAGCACAATTACAGTTCCCAGTGATCTGCTTTAGCTAGGGGAATGGTGGGCCAAACCTACAGGTAGACATTGACAAGGATAAAAATGGGAAGTCCTGTGTTTGGATAAATAGGGCAATCAATTGTGCAAAGACAGAATGAGAGAGACTGGCTTGTTGGTCATTCAGGTTAAACAAACATATGGAGACTTTGGTTGGCCACAAACTTAATACACACAAGGTTTATTGTAGCTGCTAAAAGTTGCATTAATACAAACTAGTCTACCTTATCAACAGACACGCTCGGCTGGGCGCGGTGGCTCACGCCTGTAATCCCAGCATTTTGGGAGGCTGAGGCAGGTAGATCATGAGGTCAGGAGTTTGAGACCAGAATGACCAACATGGTGAAACCCTGTCTCTACTAAAAATACAACAATTAGCCAGGTGTGGTGGTGCACGCCTGTAATCCTAGCTACAGGATTAGCTGTAGCTCAGGAGGCTGAGGCAGGAGAATCACTTGAACCCAGGAGGTGGAGGTTATGGTGAGCAGAGACTGCACCACTGCACTCCAGCCTGGGCGATAGAGTGAGACTCCATCTCAAAAAAAAAAAAAAAAAAAAGACATGCTCATCATCACTTTGATACAGAAACACATCAGCTTTACTCTGTGCTTACCAGATAATGGCAGGAATTTTGAGTTCAGTCTTAGGCAGTAATGGTAACAAAATACAGAATGGCCAAAAGAGGGTCCCGCATGGTAAAAAAACCTACACAGATCTCATTGATCTGGCAGAAATCAGACAGGATTATGCTATCAAAGGAAGACTAACAAAAAAGTGGGTGTTGGAGCAATTTGAAAGGCCCTCACACAGACATGGGAGCACACCAGTCTCAGGGGCAGCTCTGGGTAGTTACAGAGGGAGAAAGTATGGTGGTTACAGAGGGAGAAAGTATGGCAGTTACAGAGGGAGAAAGTATGGTTCAATAAACAAATCCAAGCTAAAAGAGCGGTTGGAGCCAGATTCCAGCTAAGCTTCCACCAGGAAAATTTAGGGGGGATATTTGTTGTATTGTGTGCAAGGCTGGATGGAGTGATGCTAATTCTGAGCCAGTGATGGTCACTCACCCTGTGCAGATACCGCATGCAACTTTCTTCCTCATAGTATTCCTTCAGGGAGTTATAGCCATGAAACTTCCTAGAACACACCAGAAAAAGAAAAAAAGAAAAAGGACAAAACATTGGTCATAAGATCAGAATGCTGAGCCGATTTTGGCTCCAGTTCCTCATGCTAACTTGTGGCATTGGTAGAGTAGACAGAGGCAGGAGTTAGGCCCGAATGCTGAGCTGATTTTATGAATGTTTCACATCCTGCGCTAACTCATCATATCAATGTAATGTATGTAGGTAGCAAGATTTGGGGTTAAGAGCACTGGCTTTGGCATCGGGGTTCAAATCCTGCTTCGGTCATTTACTGGCTATGTGATCTTGGGCAAATGGTTCAACTTCTCTGAGCCTCAGCTTCTCCTGTATAAAATGAATCTGAAGGCAGGGCCTTCCTCAATGGAACTGTGAGACTTAAGATGTTAAAGTGCTTACTACCATCATGACCCACCCAGAGTAATTACCCTGTAGTAATTGTTATCTATGTAATTATTAGTGTATGTTACATCTCTTGAGGCAGTATAAAACCAGTTGTCACTACAGATATGGAGAAACTGAAATTCAAGGCAATTTACTGGAAGTTTCCTATTAACAGAGTTCTTGGTGGAGTAACAGGACCACTGTGAACTGGAATAAAATATGCATTAGATAACAGAAATGAGACTGTCATTCAAAGTTACCAATTCTGTCCCTTTATCTCTAACTACTGTTCCATATCTCTGACTACAGAGCAATAGAGATAAACTGGCATGTAACAAAACCTTCGGTGCTCAGCATGAATGAGGGGCCGCAGCTCTGCCCTGCTCTGCTCTGTGCTCCCAGAGGCCCCACAAGGTTCATCCTGGAGCTCTGACACCAGGAGGCCTAGGCCAGAGGATCTCAAAACCTCTTTCCGACACAGATTAGGGCCTCTGACTTCTGAATGGCGGGTCTTCCTGTTCTGACTAGGGTCTTTAAGCTATCCTCCCTCCCCCGAAGCTGTGGATCACATTAGACATCTCTGCCTGGGAATGGCCTGGAAAGTTCAGGCTGGACTATTAGGGCCCTCTTGACAGGGAGGAGGCCAAGTGTAGAGATCATTGTGAAGATGCCTGTCCTTGTGAAATCAGTTCGTTTGCAGTCTCAGCAGGCAGGGAATGCATTCTATCCCTCCAGTATTGCTGGGATGGATCTATGAGGAGGCCACCAAGACTGGTTATGATCATAAAATTGCTACTATCCAACACTATTAAAGAGGAAAGACTTCAGAGAGTGTTGAGAAACATTCTCTTTTGGGCTTAAAAAATTTAGGAGATGAATGGGAAATTTAATTTGTTTTTTTTTTTTCTTACTACACACCGCAATATAGTCACACACCTCATCTTAAGTGAGGGTGGGTAAGATTCATTTTTCACCTTCTGAACATACCAGCAATTTCCTAGTTTTCGTTTCCTTTCAGAAACTGTTAGCAGGCATACTTCAAGGTTACTTGGTATAAGAAGGCTACTAATATCTCGTAAGGAAGCGAAGCAGAGATCCTATACCCTCAGGTCAATATCTGCCTATTAGATGAAGAATAATTGCTTGCTTTAAACTACATCTAAAAATATCAAATAATTTATTTTTTATTTTTTAGGGACAGGACCTTGCTCTGTTGCCTAAGTTGGGCTCCACTGCAGTGTTGTGACCATAGCTCACTGTAATCTCAAACTTATGAGCTCAAGTGATCCTCCCGTCTCAGCCTCTCAAGCAGCTGGGACTACAGGTGTGTGCCACTATGCCCGGCTATTTTTATTTTTCAATTTTTTTTTTGTAGAGACAGGGACTTGCTATGTTGCCCAGGCTGGTCTCAAACTCCTCGCCTCATGTGATCCTCGAGCCTCAGCCTCCCAAAATGCTGGAATTACAGGCATGAGCCACTGTTCCTGGCTTCAAATGATTGTTCAATAAAAAGGATCACATCTTTAAAGAGAATGATGAAGTCAGAAGTCAACTTTTCCTTTTTCAGCTGAGGATAACCTCAATCAGAATCTGCTGGTACCAGGAAAGAAGACACTGTCAAGATTGCAACCTCAGGTGCCTGGAGGAGAGAGGCAGGTAGAGTAGATGAATGAAGTGGGCAGTATTTGTGTCTCACACTCAGGGGAGTCTCCATGCCCCAAAGTAAGAGGCTCTGTTCATTTTGCTTGAAACACAAAGCCCTCTTGGTCTATCTTCTGTTTTCCTACTTTTTTTTTTTTTTTTAATTTTGAGAAGGGTCTTGCTGTGTCACCCTGGCTGGAGTGCAATGCCATGAACACGGCTTACTGCAGCCTCGACCTCCTGGGCTCAAGCGATCTTCCCCCATGGCTTCCCAAATCCTCCTAGGATTACAGGCATGAGACACTGCCCCCAGCCAGTTTTTCTATTCTTGTTAGAGACACAGAGAAGTACAAGAAATACTTCCTTTGCCTTTTACTCCACTGCAACATGCAGATTAATGTGGCACCTGACACTTGCCCTGTTGTTCAGGCAGAACAGGTAGGGTGAAGACTGCCCATGCTAGGGCCTGCATGCCCCAGTTCCTTGAATCAAGCTAACTATGCTTTGTAGGAATGCAGAATGGGTCGTCAGATCCTTTTCCTATTTTCCAGGAGAAACTAGAAATTTAAATGTTCCTGTGAAATCTTCTGTTTTTAAACACTAGACACTTACTTAAAGGGAAAAAAGCACCCTTAACACTAACGTAGGCAGAGCAAAGCACTAATGCTAGGCAGAGCTGACCTGCAGCCTCCCGCCTGGCACCCTGGCCCAGAGCGTCTCTCTCCTGCCTGCATGGACATACCTCATCACATTGTCATCAATCTGCATCAGGGATGTTGCTGTGTAGAGCCGGCTCAAGTCCGTGTCCTCCAGGCTCTGGGGTTTCTTAACGTGGTCTCCAAAAAGAGCTTGCCTAGAGCAAACAAAAGCAAACAGAGATTAAGATGTGGGGGATGAACAACCACAGCAGAGCCTGCTTCCTTGCCAGAGCAAGCCAGGAGGCAGAGCCACTGTGGTCAGTTAGAAATAGAATCTTTAGCCTTTGGAACATCCCAGAGGATGAGCTGGCGCTGTTGACTTTTGAATAACTGTAGAAAGATGAATGTCAAAACCTTACTTCCCTTTTCAGGGGTACCCAGACAAACTAAAGATTGGGTTTGAACCTAGTTGAATATTTAAAAACCTTCAGCAAGGGGAGGGGGACTCAAGATGGGCCCTGTGGTGAGTGGAGGGCCGTGGGCCAAGCCGTAGGGGCCTCGTCCTTACACTATGTTGACAATGTCCCCCTTGGCAGAGACCCTTCCCCTTAATGAGCTGTTTGTGTTGCTTAACAAGGAAGACTCAGTGTGCAGGAAGGAGTGGAAGAAAACAAACAAAAACCAAGGAAGACAAGGGTTAACTCATTTAGCATTTGGGCAAATCAACAGCTCTCTAGTGTCTCAGATAAAAGCTAACATCTATTCAGGAGAGCAATCATTTTTTTTTTCCCCAACCCCCAAGTGGAACCAGAATTTCTATTAAGAAAAAATTCATCTTGAGAGGATGGCATTAGAGGTAAAGGTCACAACATGCCCTTTTGACCTCTCTTCCCAGCAAGGGCTCTCAGTCACACACCTAGAAGCAGACTGAGTTTGCTGAAGCATGGCCCTGGATTTATTAAGGAAGGATTTATTATGCCAACTTGGTATTCTGCTACCCATTCACAACCTCTCCAAAAGAAGAACACATTTCTGTAGCATTTATTTTTTTCAAAAGACTATTAGGAAGATTATATACCTACTGGACAGAATGTACAAATTCAAAGTTAACCCAAAATTTCCAGATGTTTGACTTTCTGTAGTAAATTTGAAAAATGTAAATACTTAGCACACACTCAAAGGGGTCTCATAATTTGAACCTTCTAGACTAATTAGTAGCAAGACCAGGTTCCTTTAGCAAAACAAATGTTTCCTGGGAGGAGTCACTTTCGACTCCAGAGGTGCAGAAAGGCAGACAAAGGACTTGGACTTGGTGTCAGAGGCCTGGATCCACTCCTTCTGGCTACAAAACCTCTGCAATCTCCAGACCCATCCAAACCTCGGCTGAGCCACACGCACCTCAGTGCACACTGCTAAATCTCAAACATGAGCCGAGTGGGAACAGCTGATTTTTCAGCCAGCACAGGGGACATAAGTCTCCCTCTGCTCTCCTTCCTGAAACGAGGACATGAGGACACATCTGGCAATGTGGCAGCCTGATGGGGCCTTCGAGCCCAGCCTTGGTCAGGCGCCATGTGAACGCCCACCCATAGGAAGTCCAATCTGGGGTGTGTGGCCTGCTTTAGCCACTGGAAAAAAGATAACAAGAAATCGATCATTTAGTCAGATTGCTTTTCCTAGGGTGGTACCAAAAATGCCCCAGATTTTTTTGAGCGCACGGGTGTGTCTCGGGTGCTGGGAGCAATCAACACATGCCTAAGCCCTCCAATGCTCTCCAGTTTGGTTCTAGACATAGGATTTACAGAGGGGAAGCAACAGAAAAGCAACTTGGGCATGGATGAGTTGGCTTCACAAAAATAGGAGAATTGAGATGGACTTTAAAGGATGGGCTGGGTTCCCACCAGCAGAGAAATGGGAGAGTATTCCCAGCAAGGGCAGTGTGGGAGAGGCTGGGGGCACGGGAACCTCTAAGTAGCTTAGTCCAGCTACAGGGAATGAGAGATGCAGTGGAAGAGGCAGAGATGTCAGCAATAATAATAATCATAATGAAAAAGTCATTGCTAATATTTATCTGGTGCTACGCATACCAGCACTGCACTAAGCACTTGACAGGTTAATCCACCACAGGATTACGAAGTAGAGAGGCAGGATAAGCATAAAGAATATGCAGAGGAGGGAGGTGCTGAAACCATGCCCTGAGACTCCTGTCCCCCTTCTGCTTGGTCAGAAGCCCAAAGGTCAGCCAAGAATGAGTCCTGATCCCCCAGGCACAGAAGCATCCTACGGGGAAAGTCTCCTCAACAATGACAGCCACCTCGTGACCGCTCTAATTTGGGAGAAAACGGGGTAGAACTGGTTCCTTGTCTTAGATTTACTGGGAATTACAAAAGCATAAGGTGATTTGGCAAATTTAGTAGCTTGGGACAGGTTTCTTTTCTTTTCTTTTTTTTTTTTTTTTTTCTGACAGGGACTCCCTCTGTCACCCAGGCTGGGGTACAGCTCGCTGCAACCTCCACCTCCTGGGTTCAAGTGACTCCTGCCTCAGCCTCCCAAGTAGCTGGGATTACAGTGGCACTATCACGCCCGGCTAATTTTTGTATTTTTGGTAGAGACGGGGTTTCGCCATGTTGGCCAGGCTGGTCTCGAATTCCTGGCCTCAAGAAATCTGCCCGCCTCAGCCTCCCAAAGTGCTGGGGTTACAGGTGTGAGCCACTGCGCCTGGCCAAGATAAGTTTGTTTCTAATCAAGTCACAAATGCAGGCAGCAGAGAGTCTGTACCATACTGCATTTTTTTCCCCCCTGAAGGAACAGGAGCCCTGGCTTTTCATGGCTCCCAGATGAGCTCAGGAAGGAACTGTCTGTCTCCTGAGAGAGAACGGAAGGTGACCTACCTGTGCGAGAGGATGATCTTCTTCATGTTGTCGGCCATGAGGAAGTTGTAGAACCGCCGGCACTGATCCCATTGCATGAAGGTTTCCTGGGCCCTGGAAGAACCACAGCGAGTGAGGGTGACTGCACTGTGGGGCTGCAGATGGGCAGCCAGGAGTGGGCTCTAGCCATGGGGCAAGGTGCTTGTGTGGAGAGGGCCGGCTCTCAGGCTGTGGCCTCTGCATTAAAACAGAGGCTCTAATGTGCAGAGCTCAAACATCTCTGGAGAAATCTATGGAGACACCAAGACAGCGCAGGGGAAGGGGACCCCAGCAAAGGCCCTCTCTAGCGCCAGAGGCTTTGTTGGTGGCACCCCCGACACTCTCTTCTAGCACCTGGGCCTTCTCTTAGTCACTGAGCCTGCCAGGACCAAAGTCTGCTTCAATTGTCATGTCAACACTTTCTGTATTTGGCTTCCTACCTGGCAGGCAAGTTTTCTGGCTTAATGACAGGCACATGGAAGGGGAGAGTGGATGTGGAGGGGAAAACCTAAAAAAACTTATGTTGTTGCTGATCAAGAGGTAAGGTAAAATCATTAACTGGGATCTCCTCCAAATCTATCTTTTGATTAGCCTTATGCCATTGAAGGGGCAAGGAAATCGAAGTGGAAGTAAACAGGCCCTTAACCCTTTCTAGGCACAGCTGGTGGGGCTGGTCTGGAAGCATCTTTCTGCCTCTAGGGCTAGGGTGTGACTGGCATATGCTAGGTGGCTGTGAGGGCCACCCTCTGACCTTTCAGTGGCGGCAGTAGGCAGGTGATATTATCCCTGTTTTCCAGAGCCCAGGTTCTGCCAGCAGCGCATGCAGAGGGAGGAGACAGCGCCACCAGCCCTGGCCATGTGCTTCACCAGCCAGATTTCCATGCCCACACAGCAGGTGAACAAACACCAGTGGGCTCACTCCCACCGGCCATGCCTGCTCAGCCCTCCCCACTCACTGCTCTTCTCCCTTGGGCATCAGTCCAAACGCAGGTGGACACTGAGTCCACACTCATTAAAGGGAAATTTTCATATTGCAGGTTTCAAAATCTCCAGGCCTGACTCCACCCTGTGAATGGATCTGGACATCACTACTTCTACTAGGTTCCATCTTCCAGATGGTGAGGGGACTAGGGGGTTCATAAGGTTTTTTTGTTTTGTTTTGTTTTTTATTATTTTTTCAATCCAGAGAGTTTATAAAAGTAATTTTATAAAAGTAATTGCCCCAAAGTTGCTACAATTTTAGAATGGCAAAATTCCACAATTTTGGAGTGACAAACATTTCCCACAATGTCATGGTTAAAAAGCAAGAGGTAGTGGGGAGTTAAGAATGAAATGGTTTGTGAATTTAATGGTCTGTGATGTGCCCATCAAACACAGGCTAAGCTCAAAGTAGACTAACACCACCTCGAAGGGTCAAAAGGCCACTGCATAAATGTGCAGCCGCCATGCCCCTGACTCCAACCAAGCACTACAGGAAGAGTATAGGACCAGATCACCATGAGAGACCCCAGCTAAAGCAGGACTGTGCTCACTTGCCTGTGGTCGGAGGGAGGGGGGTCACCCAGTCACCCAATCAGTGAGCCACAACCGGCTGCCTCTCCTCTGACTTTGGATCCAAGCTACCCAGAGAGCCAATGGTCTCTGGCAATCCCAGCTTTCTCTTGCCCTGGTTCATTTTTCCCTTTGCTGACCTCCTAACTGAAGGGATGTTCTTGCTTTTGTTAGTACCTCCTTCATTGCAGACAGGCTGCAGAGGTAGGGAAGGGAGAAGTGTGTGGTCATAAACTTAAGATATAAAAAGATGCTGCGTTTTTTTTAATTGAATACACCACAGGCACTGCTTGTTGAAAGGGTCTAGGGATTCACAGAGACCCAGGGCTCAGGGAGGGATCAGGACAAGGATGTTGGGACTAGTGTTCCACTCTGTTTATTTTGGCTAACATTGATTTTTAGTACCTTTGGTTTACCACTCAGTATATGTAGGGGCTGTCCTTTACCTTTGGCTGTAGAATTAAGGAATTGAAACTTAAATTTATATTGGTTTAATAAAAGAATCAAGATCAATGTATTACATTCATCTCATATATATGTATTTTTGAAAAGGACTGATGTCTTCAATACCACTACCAACAACAGCAAACTGAAAGGCAATAAAAGAAAGGGTAACCTACAGACTAAAAGAAACATAGAGAAATTGATAAATGCAAATGTAGGCAGTATGTGGATCCCAATTCAAACAAGCCAACTGGCAAAAAAAAAAAAAAAAAAGAAAAAAAACTTCTATGAGACAATCAAGGAAATCTGGACACTGACGAGAAATGGGATGCTATTAGGGAACTATTGCTAATTTTTTGGGTGATAATGGCATTTGTGGTTATGTTTAAGAAAAAGTCCTTAGAGTCTTTTAGAGTTGCCTAGTGAACTACTTACAGATGAAATGGTATCTGGGACTTGCTTTAAAAGAATGCAGTTTCTGAGGGAGTGGTTGAATGGCTGGTTGTAGAGGAAACAAGATGGGGGTATGAGTTCAGTGTTGGAGCTGGTAGTGGCTACACCGGGGTTCAATTTTAGATGCAAATCACAAAATGGGCACGAAACCAGGGGACTTTAGCTCTCTAGACACTGCACAAATACCTTATTTGGCTATCCAAGTTCTTTTTTTGTTTTTGTTTTTTGAGATGGAGTGCAGTGGTGTGATCTCAGCTCACTGCAACCTCCACCACCCAGGTTCAAGCGATTCTCCTGCCTCAGACTCCCGAGTAGCTGGGACTACAGGTGTGCGCCACCATGCCCAGATAATTTTTTGTATTTTTTTAGTAGAATACGAGGTTTCATCATGTTGGCCAGGGTGGTCTAGAACTCCTGACCTCAAGTGATCTGTTGGTCTTGGCCTCCTTCCAAAGTGTTGGGATTACAGGCATGAGCCACTTCACCTGGCCTGAATATCTAAGTTCTTGACTTGCCTCTAGATGGCTATGTTCTCCAGAAGAGAAAAGGGGTGGCAGGAACTGCTCCCCAGGCTGGGCCAGATATTGGCCCACCAGGATAAACTGGCTGAGGACACAGGAGAGAAGTGTGGAACCTTGGGAGGGGCAGCTTGGTCAGAATTACAGGGAGGGAATGGCTTTGCATAATTCAGAGTGAACTCTTGTTGGAAGAAAGGTAGGTTTCAAAACTTCAGAAAGAACCAGGATGACTCCAAAAGGAGAGATGCCTCCTGAAAGTTGCAAACTCTCAAAAAGTGATAATCACAAATGAGAAGAGAAAATCATCCCCCAAACCCAGGATAGTTTCACTGGGAGTCTTATTTGAGAGTAATCCATATGGATTTTTAAAGAACTTTATGCATCCATTGATCTACCTATTACCAAAATAAATAGAATTCCCTGAAAATGCCTTCATTTCTAATCAATGTAACATTAAATTATAATAAAATATTACATATACTGGTTTCACAGCCATTTTCTAGTGAGATTTCTCTTTGGACTGTTAAAAGAATTTTAAAAGGTATTGTGGAAGGCAATGGATTTTGATCGCTCAGAAGAGGGTCCCAACAAACAGGCATTTACAATTAGGTTCAGAGCAATCACTTAGGCAAGGAAGAGCTGAGCCAACCACTAAGCTGCTGGGTAACTGCTTAGAGAAGGCTCAACTTTCCAGCTTGTATTTTGCAAAATGAGTGGATCAAGTACTGATGAAAAGGAATTAAAGTCAGAAGAGAATGAACTGGGGGAAGGAATGCATCTAATACCCAAGTGAATGCAGATCTCCTGGCTCAAATAAATTATGCCTCAGAGTGTTGAGAGACTATGAGAATAGTGAAACAGTTTTCCAAGTGGTCTTTGAAAAAATATGGAGAATACGAATGAGGTTCTACAAGAGTGGGATGGGCAAGCATGACCTTAACATTCTAAAAAGGGAAAAAAGGCAAGGGCACTATGAATTAAGATTGGAGATGAATTTATGGGATGTGGATCTAGACTACACTAAAAAAAAAAAAAAACCTTGAAAGCAATATGCTAATGAAATCTTAAGAATAAAGTACATTAAGTACTTTCCCAGAATGCTATCACCCCAACCTAAGAAGTATTTTTACTTGCAGAAGGAGGGATTTCTTTCCAGGTTTTGCCTATATACAGTCATATTTTAAGAAAATTATGATAAAAATACAGAACATAAAATTTACCATCTTAACCTTTTTTTTTTTTTTTTTTTTTTTGGAGACAGAGTCTCACTCTGTCCCCCAGGCTGGAGTGCAATAGCGTGATCTCGGCTCACTGCAACCTCCGCCTCCAGGGTTCAAGAGATTCTCCTGCTTCAGCCTCCTGAGTAGCTGGGATTACAGGCATGCGCCACCATGCCCGGCCAATTTTTGTATTTTTAGTAGACACAGTGTTTCACCATGTTGGTCAGGCTGGTCTCAAACTCCTGACCTCGTGATCTGCCTGCCTCGGCCTCCCAAAGTGCTGGGATTACAGGCGTGAGCCACCGCACCCAGCCTTTAAAAAAAAAAAAAAAAAAAAAAAGGGTCTCACTATGTTGCCCAGGCTGGAGTACAGTGGCTATTCACAGGTGCAGTCATAGCACACTATAGTCCTGAATTCCTGGGCTCAAGTGATCCTTCTACTTCAGCCTCATGAGTAGCTGGGACTTATGGCATGTGATACCATGCCTAGCTTACCCATTTTTCAGTGTACAGTTCAGTAGTGTAAAGTGTAGAGCTCATACTTATTGTACAATGTGAAAAGTTCTCTAGAATGTTTTCATCTTGTGGAACTGAAACTCTAGACCCATTAAATAATAATTCTCTATTTCTCCCTCTCTATAATCAAATTTTTACAAAATTGCTTTCCTCCCTATTTTTTTTTTTTTTTCAGATGGAGTCTCGCTCTATCGCCCAGGCTGGAATGCAGTGGTGTGATCTCAGCTACAGGTAACCGCCACCACGCTCGGCTAATTTTTTGTACTTTTTAGTAGAGACGGGGTTTCACCATGTTAGCCAGGATGGTCTCGATCTCCTGACCTCGTGATCTGCCCGCCTTGGCCTCCCTAAGTGCTGGGATTACAGACGTAAGTCACAGCGCCTGGCCCTTCTCTACTTTTAATGTATACATTCTGTCATGTTATACATTTTTTCTTGATTTTTTAAAATAAAAGCTGCCCTGTTCCCCCCTGAGTTAGTATATTATTAATTTATTTAACTATGTCCCTACTGGACATGCGGATTATTTCTAACTTGGGCACTATAAGAGAGTAATCCTGCGGTGGGGGCAAAACCAGGACCAGCCCAGCCCCCAGAGAGAGGAAGAGGGCACGATCCTAGGCAGGCTGGCCAAGCCCAGGACAGGGCTCCTGCCTTGAACAGCTGGGCCTCTGGGAGGAGGGATGGTGGAGCCTCTGGACCCAAAAGACCCAGCCAGAAGGTTCTGGGCTGTCAGTAGGTTGCCCTTCAGGGGCAGAGTCAATCTGCAGAGAGGTCGTCATCTCCAGCTAGTTCAGCTTGAGAGTGTGAGCAGAAGAAAACCATGTTTGTACCACACAAGGGAGTGGGCCAAGAGTCTTTGGTACCTGCCAGGCTAGGCTTTGTTAGTTCCACTGGGGTGGGAGGATGGGGCAGAAAGATGGACTTCAGACTAGGGTAGGGAATGGTCACCTACCAAGCCCCCTTCTTCCTTATCAGAATCTTTTCCCTTTTACAGGATGTACTTTTACAGGAATGAGTTAGAGTCAAAGAGTGTTTATATGGCTTCTTATTATTCTGATTAAAAAAAATAACAACAAAAAAACCAAAAAGCCCCAAGGCACTAAGGGCAACCATGTGGTCAGGTCGACTTCACAACCCAGTGGTGGACAAGCTGAGCTGTTTCCCAGGTTGAAGTTTGTCCACAGAGTCTCATTTAAACGCTGCAGTTTTCCCCTCTCTGTTTGGATGTGATTCAAAGTTACTGATGGCACAAAGTTACTGTATTTTATAGCTCTTCAACCATAAAATCAAATTTTAGGAAAGTCCCAGTCTCTGGGGGAACTTTACAAATGATAACATTTGCTTTTGTCATAAACTCATTTCTAGCCTGGAATTTGCCCATCAAAAGCAAGAGACAATAACCCTACCATTTGGCAGGAAAAATGGTACCTGCCTCTGCCCCATGGCGGGAAGGCCTTGCTCAAAGAATGCTAGGATGTTCAGGTGGCCAGTTCTTAGTGATGCTGACACATTCACTTAGCCAGGAGTATAATGCGCCTTTAAGGAGATTTGAAACACTCCTCTGATAATTCCTCTACTGTCCTATAAGGCAGCGGTCCTGGGGACCGGCTTTTTGGAAGACAATTTGTCCACAGACCAGGGAAGGCAGGGGGCAGGGGGATAGCTTCAGGATGATTCAAGCACATTACATTTATAATGTACTTTTTTCCCTGTTATTATTACATTATAATACAGAATGACATAATTATACAAGTCACCATAACATAGAATCAGTGAGATCCCTGAGCTTATTTTCCTGCAACTAGACAGTCCCATCTGGGGGTGATGGGAGACAGTGACAGATTATCAGACATTAGATTCTCATAAGGAGCGTGCAAACTAGATCCCTCACATGCGCAGTTCACAATAAGGTTCATCCTCCTATAAGAATCTAATGCCACTGCTGATCTGACAGGAGGCGGAGCTCAGGCAGTAATGTGATCAATGGGGAGCAGCGGTAAATACAGATGAAACTAAAAACAGATGAAGGTTCACCCACCACTGCCCTACTGCTTCGCCCACCGTGACCCGCCCACCGCTCACTTCCTGCCGTGTGGCCTGGTTCCTAATAGCAGTTGGGACTCCTGCTGTAAGGAGCTTCTGCCCCTGGCCTGGGCCCTGTGCTACTGTCCTCCTCACCCTCACCTCCTTCAGAAATCCCTCCTCATGGACCCCCCACTTGACTGAGGACCTCCTCAGCACCCATACGTCTAATGTGTAATATGTTAGTAACACATATTTGTTGCTTTGTGGCTTTGTAAATATCACTCTGTTGTCTTAAGTACTGTGAGGTCCTCATAAACAGACTATCTTTTACACCCAAACTGCAATGAAATCATTTTATTTTAGTTTTATCATTATTGCTCAATTCTGCAACATAGGATTGTTGAGGGTTTCCTTAGCAAAGAAGAATTTATTTTACCTGAAACCAGACCAAAAATGCTTCCCTCCCCATTTTCTTTACGCTCCATGAGGGCAGGGAATTAGTCAGCCTTGTTCAGGGCTGTGTCCCTATTACCTAGGAGGATGTCTTACCACAAAGAGTTCCTAGGCAGGTTGGCAGCTATTTATGCTGAGGGAACATGTTAAAGTCTGCTGGATACCAGGTGATTTCAGGGCATTTGTGTCCCTCCTTCAGTGGTTCAGCACATGGTAAAAGGTGAGCTAGTTTAGCAGCAACTAGACTTTGCTAACTACAGCAAGCAGGTGGCTGGCTTCTCTCTAAGCCTTCAACTGGCTCTGGCTAGACGGGAGGTGAGCTACGGGAGGAGAAGCCAGAGGGAGGGGTTCACTGAGGAAGCGGGTCTCCAGACTCAGCTAGGAGAGATTTACCAGATGCATGAACTCTCGTGTGGCCCCTGCAGAGGCAGACGGGCCTCCCCGGCTCCACCTTGGTGTGACGGGAAGCACTTATGCAGCTGCCACCATCCCAGTGCTGAAAGGTGCATCGCCCTCAAGCCTTGGCAGGAAAAAAAAGGTTATACTGGTTTAAAGTAAGGAACTGTGCTCCATTTATTCCACAGATCTGGTTTAAATGTTGAGGGCACCTGAGCTTTGCACCTGCACACACAGGACAACAGTGTCTCTCTGACCTAATGCCAGTACCCATATGCAGGACCACATGATCTTAGCTTGGACAAGTTAGTTGTCTATGCTCTAGAGAATAAAGTTGCAACTTGCTCCTTATTGCATGAGGTTGGTGTGCCAATAGTTAGTTATGTGTATGAAGCCCTCTGAGGTCTCAAGGAAGAGGCTGTGTAGGCTATGTCTGCAAAATTTATAGCACCTCACAGATTTTAGTTTCCTAGTTTCTTGAGCCTTCTTTGCCTTAGTTCAAACACCTTAGTTTGCTGCGTCAATCATGTGCTCTTGCTGACAGCAGATGGCGCTACTGCAGCAAAATGAGATGAAGCGATTGTCATTTTGATTTTGTGCACTGAAGAAAAAGAAAACAAAACAAATGTCCTAGCTCTGCTCCCTTGGATCCTGGGGCAGGCCCCTTGCTCATGTCTTTCTTATCCCAGTGACTGGGCCTGATAGGACTTTGGTTAATTCTGGCTGAATGTGGCTATGAGCTGGGAGTTGGATATTTCTAGTCACACCAAGATAAAGACACATGTCCTCTCAGCTGACTCCCCAGTGTCCAGAGGAGTGAACAAAAAGATTTCTGGTAGGAGGATGGGGGACTAGCCTGGTCCTGGAACGGGAGAGCTGGAGAGACCACTGAGATCACTAACCCCAGGGACTGCTAAACGTGGCTAAACATCAAAAGTCACCTATGAAATGTATCCAAAATGCAGATTTCTGAGGTCCCATGCCTCCAACTTCATGAATCAAAATCTCCAAGGGTGGGGCCCAAGAAACAGAATTTCTTTCTAACATGATCCTCCAAGTGATTCCTTATGAAGTGAGGCAGTCACTAGTTCACTGGACCATCTTTGTGACCCGTTGATCAAACCCACCTCCTTCATTTTACAGTGAATGATGATGATGCCAATAATGAAAATGAACAGTGGCTTATGTCCTGTGTGCTGGGCACTGTTCTAAGCACTTCATATGCATCAACTCATCTGACTTTCAGTGGTGCTATGAGGTAGGTACTGCTTATTATCATCATCCTCATATTGCCGGCAAGGAAAAGCAGAACCCAGACCTTAGCCCTGGGACTCAGGAAGGGTTTCATCAGAGATGTTTCTCATGTCTATTGTGGGTATATTTAGATCATCTTTTTCAGCCAGCTTTAAGCCTCATAGGGAGAGGCTGAATCCTGGGCCCATATGTACCTTTTGGGTGTGCTGGCTTTAAATTCCAGTAATATGTATTTTTAGAAATAATATAGATAGCCTCTATCCATCAGAAAGTAACAAGGTATGTTTAAACTGCAGCATGAGATATACAGGTGAGGCAAAAAGAAAAGATTCTTGAATAACAATAAGGACTGCTTGGCATTAGACTGGATCAATAGGGAGGTGTTTTTAAACGTTCCCGTGTGTTTCAAATTTTTTCAGAAGATTTTTAATAACTGGTTATACTCATTTGTAATACAAAAGACACCATGAAGAGTACAGAAAAAAATATGAATGTATTTGAAGAGCCTAGAGAGATGTGTGTGTATAGTGTGTGTGGGTGTGTGTGTGTGTGAACATGTGAGTGTGGTGACTCGAGAGAGACCTGGGACACCAGTGATCTTGAGGGGAATCAGGGCAGATGACCACGCCCTCCTAGGACTCATCCTGTGGGGTATCTACCAGCAAGAGACTAAGGGGTGGGAGAAAGCTTGACCCAGTAGATTAACTCCTTTGTGATGATGCCTGGGATGCCTAAGAGAGATGAATACTTAAAGGTAAGGACACTGATAAAATGATTTCTACAGATCCCTTCCAGATGCCATCTGAGACTCAGCTCTTGCAGGAAGGAGGGATCTGGGATCCTAATGCCCAGCTTTCAGATCCCAGCTTGCCTGTCTCCTGTGCTCTTTCATTAACCCATGTTTCTATAAAAACTCCTGAAGCCTGAACAAATTAAGTCACCTGACAGAGATTCCCTAGGGAGACAGCAACTATCAAAGAGGGTGTTTTGACTTCTCCAATTACAGATCTGATCCCAAAATGCAGCTGCATATCCCAGGCTTAAGGGGTCTGATGGGACAACTCCAATGTATGATACGTAAACAAAACAAGGTGAGTCCAAGACTCAGAAACTTCTACTCAGTTGGCCACACTGTTCCCCGGTCTTCACAGAACAGTGTGTTGTGCGTTGGGGCATCTCCATAAATAAGGGCTCCATAAAGAAGGTCCTGATGGAAGGCAGAGATGACTCACCTCAGTGCACTGTACCCCTGGCACACACTGACGCAGCACAGGACCTTCTCTTGGTTTGCCTGAGTCTCCCCCAAGTATTTGCACACGATGTTACCACCCAGGCTGAAGCCCACGACAACCAGCTGGGTGAGGGGATATGTCTTCTTGATGTAGTTCACCATGGCTCCAAATTCCCACGTGCAGCCTGTGGGCAAAAGGGTGAGATTGCTCAATCATTTCAGGTGCATTGTATGTGGAGAAAATGCAAGCTGGAACGTTACTAAATGGGTGCCAGTACACTAAAAGAGAAATATGTATATATACGTGTGTGTGTGTGTGTGTGTATGTGTGTGGAGAGAGAGACAGACAGACACTGCTCTTTGGCTATCCAGAGAGATGTTCCCAGATGGCCCTTGGGATAAGAGGAAACAGGGCCTCAGCAGTGCCCAAGAGTGGAGGTACCATGTATCAAATGTACAATGCTTCTTAAAAGGCAGGTCACAAGAACCCTGTCTAGATGCTCATGAATATCAAAGCAGATTTCAGGGTGTGCATGAGCACATATGCTCACACACAGACCTAAATAAAGCTAGGCCTGCCTGGGCAAAATGGCGAGACCCCATCTCTACACACTACAGGTGTGTCCCTGTAGTCCCGGCTACTTAGGAGGCTGAGGCAAGAGGATCCCTTGAGTCGGGGAGGCAGAGGTTACAGTGAGCCAAGATCACATCACTGCATTCCAGCCTGGGTGACAGAGTGAGACCGTTTCAAAAAAATAAAATAAAATAAAATAAGGTAGGTAAATAAATAAATAAATAAATAAATGCAAGAGCAAAATCCATTAAGATTAGCTTCCTAGGCTACAAATTAGAATGCTATACCCATGTGTTTGATGATGATTCATGGTGTTAAGAAAAGTAGCAAGTGGATGTTATTTACAGGATCTTCTTGACAGACTTGGAAAGGAGAGGAAAGAGAAACTTCAGTCCAGAGGGACTGCCAGGATGCTCTGTAGGATTAGGGTAAAACGTTCTTGGTGACGTAGGGACAGGGTGTCAAGGGAGGCAGGCTCATTCAAAAATACACAGAGGAGACCTCTGAACAGAGAGGGTGTTTGGGCCTTGTTTGCCCAGGAGGTATGATCTCAGCTGGTGTCCCCTTGGGAAGTTATTGAAGCCATGTTATGTCTCAGCAGCTTTGCTAAGAGGAGGAGGTGAATGGCCATATTACAAGTGAAGGGATTCATCACATCCTTCTAAGGCCCAACCCCAAACTCTTTAGGGAGCCAATTTAAAATCTAACAGGGAAAGTTAGGGATGTCTACACAAAGCATATACAAAATACACTGGCATGAGAAGAGTATGGATTTACAATGGAAACAGGAGTTGTTGACTTTGGCACCAGCTCAGAGGTTTTGGCATTCTTAATAGAGTTGAACAGAGCTCCTTCCCTAGTCATTAAGCCATGGGGGAAACCATCTTTTGAGCCTGGGGTAAACACCCCTTATATCTGTCTTCCTTTGGTAGTAGGATGTAGCCTAAGCCACGCCGGCACAACCCCATGCAGTTCTTAAGCTGCAGGTGTTAGAAATGAGCATTCCCAGGCCTAAACTCCAGAGAAGCTGATTCTGTAAGAAGGGGGCCAAGTCCAGGAATCTACACCAAATTTGTTTTTGAGTAGGTAATTCATGCCCATGGTAGAAAATTCAAATGCTGTAAAAGGTGGAGTGAAAGGTACGTTTCCTATATTCTTTTTAAAAATATCGATGGCAACATACACATTGTTTGGTGCCTCATTTTTTCCCTTTACAATATGTCTTGCAATATTATGCATCAATACACTTGAAACTGCCCTATTCTTTTTATTTTTAATGGGGGATAACATACATACAGGAAAATGCACAATCCATGAAGTTTTACATATTTACACTCACATAAGCATAGCCCAGATGAAGACGCAGAATATTTCTGACACCCCTGGAGGCCTCCTCATGCCTCCTCCCAGACAATATCCCCTATACTTTTTTTTTTTTTTTTTTTTTTTTGAGACGGAGTCTCGCTCTGTTGCCCAGGCTGGAGTGCAGTGGCCGGATCTCAGCTCACCATTCTCCTGCCTCAGCCTCCCGAGTAGCTGGGACTACAGGCGCCCGCCACCTCGCCCGGCTAGGTTTTATATTTTTTTAGTAGAGACGGGGTTTCACCGTTTTGGCCAGGATGGTCTCGATCTCCTGACCTCGTGATCCGCCCGTCTCGGCCTCCCAAAGTGCTGGGATTACAAGCTTGAGCCACCGCGCCCGGCCTGCCCCTATACTTTTGACTAATAATCATGATCTGGAAGTGCTGGAGGCTTAGAAGGAGCTTAAGCAAAAAATGCTTAAAACTAAGGGGAAAACCGGGCCAAGAGCTACTTCCTCCCAAACAGCAGGACCCAGGCACCACCTCTGAGAAGGCAGCCTGTCTCCCTCCCCAGTGAGATAGCAGAGGATCAAGTTGCCTATTTTTTCTCCCTCTCACACTCAGCAGAGGCTGGGGCAGTTTGCAGGCCTTCAATAAAGAGTTGCTGAATTGAGTGGATTCTGATGACAAGGCCTCTGAATGGGCCCTGAGGACAGGGAAGAAACAAACAGTGGTCCGGAGGGAACCCTGAACTCTTAACTTTGGAATGTGCAATGCCAGACTGTTGTCCCCTCCGAAGTCAGATTCATTCACGTTTCTTTTTGTTTGTTTGTTTGTTTTTGAGACAAAGTCTCACTCTGTCACCCAGGCTGGAGTACAGTGGCACAATCTCAGCTCACTACAACCTCTGCCTCCGGGGTTCAAGCAATCTGCCTGCCTTAGCCCCCCGAGTAGCTTGGGTTACAGGCGTGTGCCACCATGTCTGGCTAATTTTTGTATTTTTAGTAGAGACGGGGTTTTGTCTTGTTGGCCAGGCTGGTCTTGAACTCCTGATCTCAGGTGATCTGTTGCCTTGGTCTCCCAAAGTGCTGGGATTACAGGCTTGAGCCACCGCGTTCAGCCAAGTTTCTCTTTTTAAGAAGGTAGCAATGGAAGGAATATTATGCCTTCAGGGAATGCTAGACTTCAACATGAAGCTGTGATGTAGAAAAGGGGATGTGCAAACTAACAGCCGAGATCACAATGAGCAATTAGCTGATATCAGCTTCTACACCATGCAACAAATAAAAAATTCAGAAATCCCATTGGAGACATTGTTCACCTCCCTTGGGCCGTAGCAGGTGCTGAAAACTGAGCCTTAAAGGAGCAGCCTGGCCTCATGGCTAAGTGAAAAGGCTCTGTGGCCAGACTGCTTGGGCCTACCACTGAGTAGCCCTAAATGTTCCCAACTTCTCTTTGATGGCAAGTAACCCCTGTATACAGGGAAAATCTACAGCTTCCAGGCACCTTCCTGGAGGCTTAGAACCCGCAGGAACAGGATGAGGCCTGGGAATGGGAACTTTCAACAAACAGCCCAGACAATTTTTATAAGGAGGAAACTGCAAAATATTGTTACCGTGGGTAAGTTACCAAACTCTCCTAGGTCTGTTTCATCATCTGTAAAATGGAGGTAATAACAGTAAAGACTTCGTAGAGTTGTCTAGAGATCTGAATAAAGTGATATACATAAACAGCTTAGATCAGGGTCCAGAGCATAATAAGCATTCAATGTTAACGGCTATAACTTACTCTGATTATTTTTTCTTTTAAAAAAATGTAACTGTACCCATGTTTATAGCAGCATTATTCACAAGAACCAAAAAGTGGAGCCAACCCAAGTGTGCCTTGATGGATGAATGGATAAGTGCAATGTGGTACATGTGTACAATGCAATATTATTCAGCTTTAAAAGGGAAGGACATCCTGTCACATGCTACAGCACGGAAGAACCTTGAGGACATTATGCTAAGTGAAGTAAACCACTCACAAAAGGACAAATACTGTAGGATCCTACTTATGTGACATACCTGGACTAGTAAAATTTATAGATGGAAAATAGAATGGTGGTTGCCAGAGGCTAGGGAGAGGGGATAGGGAGTTATTGTTTAATGGGTATAGTTTTAGTTTTGCAAGATGAAAAAATTCTGGAAATTGGCTGCAAAACAATATACTTAACACTACTGAACTGTAAACTTAAAAATGGTTAGGATGAAATATTGTTATGTACATTTTATCACAATTTTAAAAATATTTAAACAAGAATGTAGCTTATCTAAAATGTAGGGTTTTTTCTAAAGTAGTGTTCTTCAACCTGATTGTACATTAGAATCACCTGGGGATTTTTTTAAAAGCAGGAAAAATATTTATTATAGGGTATTAAACGGCCTACTGAATCGAGAGAGTTAAAGAAATAGCCTCAAAGCCAAACACCTGGGGAGCTTCTAAAACAACCACACTCATGCCTGGGTCTTCCCCAGCTTAATTAAATCAGAATGTCTGGGGGTGGGATCTGGCCATGGGTGTTCTTCTACAAGATCCTCAGGTGCAATCTCTGTGGCTGTGGAGCACTGCTCTAAGGAACAAGGCTCTCTCCATCTCAGACCAATATGAGAAAGCATTTTTTTGAAGCACTCTCTCATCTGTCCCTGGGCCATCCCTTTTCAGACTCCCTTTCCTTTCTACTTGCAGTAAACAACCTTCACAGATGGGGGCGCTGCTTAGCTTTTCGGAAGCTTAGCCTGGTAGCAGTTTTCCAAACATTTCCTCAAAGCAAGGTTTCCACAGGTAGCACATCCCCGTTCAACACTAATCAGGCGCTTCCTGTAGATCCACTAATACCTAACAAAAACAAAATTTAAATCCCTTTAAATATATATAATTGCTTTCTGGCAATCTTTCTTGTAAAGAGTGAATTGGAAAAGCTGCACGGAGGTTATATATTACTGCAAGAATGACGTTCTAGCTCAGTGGTTCTCAAAGTGTGGCCCCGAGCAAGTAGCATCAGCATTGCCTGGGAACTGGTACAAATGCACATTCCAAGCCCACTGAATCAAAAACTCAAGCGGGTGATGCCTAAACAGAGGGCTTGCTAAAATGAGCTTGCAGGACCTCACCTCCAGAGATTCTGATTCCACTAGTCTGGGTGGGCTGAAAATATGCATTTCTAACAAGTTATCAGGTGATGCTAACGTTGGTCCACAGACCACACTTTGAGAACCATTGTCCTAGTCGACAGAAAAGCTGAATGAAATCTTTAATTTTCTGCCTTTTTTTTTCTTTGGAGACAGAGTTTTGCTCTTGTTGCCCAGGCTGGAGTGCAATGGCGCAATCTCAGCTCATTGCAACCTCTGCCTCCTGGGTTCAAGTGATTCTCCTGCCTCAGTCTCCCGAGGAGCTGGGATTACAAGCGCCCGCCACCATGCTGGGCTAATTTTTGTATTCTTAGTAGAGACGGGGTTTCACCAGGTTGGTCAGGCTGGTCTAAAACTCCTGACCTCATGATCCACCCACCTCGGCCTCCCAAAGTGCTGGGATTACAGGCGAGAGCCACTGCGCCCAGCCTCTTTTGTCTTTTAAAAGTGCAGCTCGAAAAGATGCTTCATGTCACTCATTGTTAAATAAATGTAAGTTAAAATGACACTTAGAAATCATTTTCCACTGCTCACATCAGAAAAGATGAAGTCTGCCAATACCCAGGACTGGAAGGAGTATGGGTAACAGGACCTCTGGTCCATCCACTGATGAGGGAGTACACATTGCTATAGGCCTTGGAAGGCAATGTGGTAACATCTGTTAATGTTTTTTAAAGCACAAACCTTTGGTCTAGTAATTCTGCCTGTGGGGACTTTATACTGCATATGTATGTAAACAAGTACATGCAAGAATGTTCACTGCAGCATTTTGCTATTTGTAGCAGCAAAGGTTTGGAAACAACCTAAATTTCCATTAGTAGAGGAGTGGTTAAATGAAGCACTACACTGCTGTGAAAAAGGATGAATCTGGCCAGGCATGGTGGCTCATGCTTGTAATCCCAGCACTTTGGAAGGCTGAGGCGGGTGGATCATTTGAGGTCAGGAGTTCAAGACCAGCCTGGCCAACATGGTGAAAACCTGTCTCTACTAAAAATACAAAAATTATCCAGGCAGTGGTGACACGCGCCTGTAGTCCCAGCTACTTGGGAGGCTGGGGCGGGAGAATCACTTGAGCCTGGGAAGCGGAGGTTGCAGTGAGCCAAGATCACGCCACTGCACTCCAATGTGGGTGACAGAGTGAGAACCCATCTCCAAAAAAAAAGAATGAATCTGATCTGACATGGAATGGCTCTGAGCCATCTTAAGGGACAAAAACAAGGGGCAAAACAGTGGAGCTGGCACCCTCTCCTGTGTTTGCTTGGGCTTTAAGGGATTACACACACACATATCTGATTGAATATTCACTGGAAAATTGTAGCAGACACTGATTTCCTGGGAAGGAAAACTGGGGGTCTAGGGTAGGAAAGAGATCTAATTTCACTCACTGTATGTAGCCTTTGGCACAGTTTAACTGTTTTTCTCATGTGTATTCATTTCTTTTAAAATATGAATCTAGCCAGTTTTAAAATCTAGCAAAAAAATAAGGAGAAAAAAAGATGTTTAAATTTCCTTAGGCCAGTTTCGACTATGCTAAAGACACCCAACATATCACTCATGCTGGAGCAATGGTTTGTGCTGGGGACATTATTTGCCTGCATAAGAAATAGTACTGAGAAACATATTTTAAATTGTTACTAAGTATTTACTTCTCCACCACTTCCTAAGTTTTCTGCCTAATTTTTTCATCTCTTGGCTAATTATATCTTTATGTTTTGCTCTAACATTGAATGAGCCTCTATTAGATTATAAGCTCCATGAAGCAAAGATATTCTTGCTCTTGTTCACCACTGTATCTGTGAGGCCAGATACTTGGTGGGCACTCAATCAGTGTTACCTAAATGAATGGATGAAAGAACAGATGTACAATGTTCAGCCTCTCTGCTAGGAACTTAAACACAGACAAGGAAGCAGATTTAAAGACATGAAATGCCTTGTCCACCCTCACACAATGAGTAGGACCATGTCTACTCATGACCGTGTCTACTCTAAGTCCAATGCTGGACTTTGGACCATGTCAACCCCAAAGCCCAAGCCCCTTGCCTTATATCACAAATCTACTTAGGTAATAGTACTGCAGAGATTTTTGCTTCAATTATTAAACATCTTACATCCCCCCCACCATTTGATTCCTTTTATTATTTTTATTCTTATTTTTTTGAGACAGGGTCTCGCTCTGTCTCCCTAGGCTGGAGTACAGTGGCATGATTATGGCTCACTGCAGCCTTGACCTCCCCAAGCTCAAGGCGTCCTCCCACCTCAGCCTCTTGAGTAGCTGGTACTACAGGCACATGCCACAAAACCCAGCTAATTTCTGATTTTTTATAGAGATGGGGGAACTTGCCTGGGAAGTTCCACTATGTTGCCCAGGCTGGTCTCGAACTTCTGAGCTCAAGCAAACTACCCTCCTTGGCTTCCTTTCCCATAGTGCTGGGATTACAGGTGTGAGCCACTGCATCCAGCTATGATTCCTTGTAGACCCATCTATCATTACTCAGGTTTGAAACTAATTATTTGAGACCTAGAGCAGATGTTCAGATGTCATTGGGACAGCTACAAAACTCAGATTTGCTATACTACTGAGGAGCAATTACAGCTAATTATGTAGGCACTTTGGCAGCCTCAATTTAATTAAATCCAAACACATCTGATCTGGATAAAGGGCCAGCCCTGCCTGATATCAGACACACTGTTGGACGTTCTGTGAAGAGATGCCACCTCTCCCATGCAAGGGAAGGGCAAAGACATGGTACCCAGCTCCAGGATCAGCCTTCTGGAAGGTCCTCCTGGGATCTCCCCTGATGTCAGTTATCAAACACCTTTAGTGCCTGGGAGCCTCTCCCTGGCCTGTTATTACTAACAGCTACATTAATCTGTTTTAAAATGAGGTTCTATGCATTTAATTCGTATGGGATTAGCACTAGGTAACTATATAATCTTGCACCTTTTTAAAGACAAGATGAAATCTGAAACACCAGCTGGGTCTTAGACAGATGAGAGTTACAGGGCCATTTTGGAAAGGCAACGTGCTGGGAACAGGAAAGACCCCTTACCTTTTTCTCAAGTCCCTACACCTAAAGAAACACAAGGCAAAGGCTGCCTGAAAGCTACTATTTCAACAGCCACTTCCCCAAATGACACACGCATGACTAAATAGGCTAAAATACAGGGACCTGAGACTTGGTGTTCCTTGTGGATGGAGAGTCTGAGTCATCTCTGTATGTTCCATGCCAGGCATGGGCCTGGCATCTGTGGGTGTGCCACAAAATGTCAGGTGGATAAGAAGGAAGTTTGAATCATTTGGAATGAAGGCATGCAGTACTGGCCAGCATGAGTATGCAGGGGACATGAAAGAGGTACTTGAATATCTTTCCCACTAAGTTTAGCCTAAGAGAAAAATATAGTTAGGCTAACAACATGGCTCGCTGACAGGTGGGCGGTTAGGGACCTAGCAGCCCGTCACTTCCATAGTAAAAGTATGTGAGTCATTTTTTAAAGTCAAAGGGAAACTATTGTAAAGCTGAGTCATCCAGGAATACAATAGCTGTAGAAATAAAATTAGAGGCACTCTGTGCTATCAAATTAGTTGACCTTGTCCTTATCTCCGAAACAAGGATTTTTAAAAATGAGTGTTTTCAGCTTTGTTTCCCCAGGTATAGGATGCCTAAAACTAAAACTGTCCTCTTATGGCTAAAGGTTTAAGTATTTAGATATCATCCTGAAAGTGCAGAACTCATCACTGCTTGGCCACTGTTCTGCTTTGGATATGACTCCCTGACATACTTCCTGAAGCTTCTGGCCCCTGGCTCTCAGCAGACGATCCTGACAGGTGTTTTACTACGATGTCTGAGCTTCTGCAAACACGCTACCTTCACTTTCACATTCTTTCTCTCCCTTCACCCATCTCTTCCTCCTCCCTTCCCATTGTGCCCTTCTGCCATTGTAAAACTCAACTGTTTAACGTAGAGGCAACACAATTCATAACTATGAATACAATCCAAAATTGAGTCTACAGCAATGAAAATGGTAGACATGAGAAGCTTATCGAAACACCTATGTTTATGATCTAATAGAAGACTGTAAGATATTAAGCAGTAAAAACAAAATAGAAGTTCCTTAAAAATCACTGCCTGAAACTCTTACAGTGAGATGTCTTGGATTGTGGGTGATCTCTACAGCATGCTAAAGGTGGGTAACCCTATATCCTAGTCTCTCCAAGAGGGTACTGGAATTTGTTGTTCAGATGCAGTTATTAATAAAGTTATTAAAATCATTATAAAGTTATGAATAAAGTCCCTTTTTACTCTCAAAAGTGTCTCTATTGGAATGTGAAATTATATGGAGGAGGGCCTCCCTCCCTTCTAAGACTGAAGTCCTGTCCTCTAAGCAAGACCAAGTTTTCCGACCTTACCTTGAGGTTCTGAAAGATTGTTTGTATGTATGTTTGTTTGTTTTAAGTGATAGGGTCTCACTCTGTAGCTCAGGCTGTGCAGTGGCATGATCACAGCTCAGTGCAGCCTTGAACTCCTGGGCACAGCTTCTGGAGTAGCCGGGATTATAGACACGAGCCACTATGCCCAGCTAATTTATTTATTTATTTATTTATTTATTTTTATTTTATTTTTTTGCGACAGAGTCTCGCTCTGTCGCCCAGGCTGGAGTGCACTGGCCGGATCTCAGCTCACTGCAAGCTCCACCTCCCGGATTTACGCCATTCTCCTGCTTCAGCCTCCCGAGTAGCTGGGACTACAGGCGCCTGCCACCTCGCCTGGCTAGTTTTTTGCATTTTTTAGTAGAGACGGGGTTTCACCGGGTTAGCCAGGATGGTCTCGATCTCCTGACCTCGTGATCCGCCTGTCTCGGCCTCCCAAAGTGTTGGGATTACAGGCTTGAGCCACCGCGCCCGGCTATTTTTATTTTTTTTGTAGAAATGAGGTCTCACTGTGATTAAAGGTGTGACCACTGTACCCAGCCCAAGAGATAAATTTTGTTTGTTTTTGAGAGAGGGTCTCACTCTGTCGCCCAGACTGGAGTGCAGTGGCACGATCGCAGTTCACTGCAGCCTTAATCCAAAAGATAGTTTAAAAAACAAGAAAGTTCCTGTATTAAACCCAGTTGGACATTAAAGAGTTCCTCCTTCAAGCAAGAGAATACAATGCTGTGATTTCAGGTACTTCCTCACAGCTTGATGTCTAATGCCAGAGACTCAAGAGTTTAGAAATAAGGGCAGGGCCCACTTCTTCCCTGTTTAAACTCACAGGAAAAAGCAATTTAAATATTCAAGGCCATTTTCAATGCCAAATGCCCCAGCTTGGTGTTTTGGTGGGAGATGGGTGCTAAGTTCTTAGAAGGCTCATGATCCTAAGGGACTCAGTTACCTTTGGGGGGCCAAAACCAGATTATTTTTATTCCTTTCACTTGACATAGAAGACAATGTTTTTAATCCTATTTTTGTCTCTCTCTCTCTCTTTAAATCAAGATCAAACTAATAAGATCCTTTGTTACTTGGCTCTTGATTTTCTGGTGATAAAACTTTCAAGATACGAAGGTATGATATGGAAGCCAGAATAACCACAAGCTGGAAAATTCTGGTTTTCAGTTTATTCTTTGGCTAGTGGATTTGATCTACCTCTACTTTGCTCTGAACATGAATAATGGACTGTTGGGATAAGGCACTTGGCCAAAGAGAGACAGAAGAAGCAGAATGCTTCCTGGATTCACTGGTCCCCTACAGAATCACTGACAAAAACATTCACATTCCAAACATTGTCTAGTTTAGCAAATCAATTACGTCAATAAAGAGTAAGCCAACTGCTGCAGTGCTCCAATTAAAGATTAGGCTCTTTATAATAAATTCACTTCAAGAAAATCTTCATGACTTCTTCATCTTCCTTTATTTCCAAGTGTTATTGACCTCACCCACATGACAGGGTTGTTTACCTGGCCTGACTCAGTAGAGTACCCTATTTCTTTAAAAAAAAATGTTTTTTAGGGACGAGGACTTGCTATATTGGACATTAAAGAGTTCCTCCTTCAAGCAAGAGAATACAGTGCTGTGATTTCAGGTACTTCCTCACAGCTTGATGTCTAATGCCAGAGACTCAAGAGTTTAGAAATAAGGGCAGGGCCCACTTCTTCCCTGTTTAAACTCACAGGAAAAAGCAATTTAAATATTCAAGGCCATTTTCAATGCCAAATGCCCCAGCTTGGTGTTTTGATGGGAGATGGGTGCTAAGTTCTTAGGAGGCTCATGATCCTAAGGGACTCAGGTCTTGAACTCCTACCCTCAAGCTATCCTCCTGCCTTAGTCTCCTGAGTAGCTGAGATTACAGCTGCATGCTGCCTCGCTTGGCACAGTAAGAAATTTAAGACTGTTTGGTAAACTTTACTCTGTGAGTGTTCTTCAAGTTTATTTTTACCCAGGTTAGCTAATGTCTTTATCAAAAGAGACATATTTAATATTTTCCAGTTTAAAGAATTTATGAACTATACAAAAGTAAGTGGTGAGGAATTTAAAAAAAAAACATTTTTTAGAAGGTTAAAATGTAACATGTACTACAGTGAAAACATCTTTCCAGTACTGATTTTAAGGGCTGGCTCTGAATATAGAAGCCAGTCGCTTTGAGCTGGAGGCATGTGACCCAAACAGATTTGGCCAGGAGGCCAATACTGAAGGTTGTCCAGTTGGAAAGCAAGCATTGCATACTGCAGAATAATCACCACAGATGACATCCCTGTACACAGAGCTGAAACTCAGACTCAGCTCAAAGAAGGAAGAATTTTATGCTCAACATGAGCAGGTTCTTAAACCGGTCCTTGCAGAAATTCCAAAGTTCACATGAGGTATGAAGTGGATGCAGAGGCAAGGTCGTTTAACAGTTCAAGTAAATGTTTGCCTTTTCTCCTCTAAGGTGGCTCACAGAAAACACAAAGTTAGAGTGAAGGGCCAATGAAGATGATAATCAGTATTGTTTACTGGTATTTGCTGGACTCTAGGCCACTCACCTTTATATTATTGCCTTTTTTTTTTTTTTTTTAAGACGGTCAGTCTCTGTCGCCTAGGCTGGAGTGCAGTGGCGTGATCTTGGCTCACTGCACTCCCGGGCTCAAGCGCTTCTCCTGCCTTCGCCTCCCGAGTAGCTGGGATTACATGTGTGCATCATCACACCTGGCTTTTTGTATTTTTAGTAGAGACGAGGTTTCACCATGTTCTACCAGGCTCGTCTTGAACTCCTGGGCTCAAGTGATCCACCTGCCTGGGCCTCCCAAAGTGCTGGGATTACAGGTGTGAGCCACCATGCTGGGCCTTATTGCCAAATTTCTTAACAGCCTTTCTCAGCTTTCTCGACCAGGCAGTCAAACCCTCAGCTGTTGGACTCTAAAGCACAGCTTATCTCCCTATCCAGGCCTTTCCTGACCATCTCTCTCTAAGTGATACACTAGATGGAGGAGATTAACACACAATAATATAAAAATTAAAAATGCAGATCTGGTCCCTGTCTGTGAAAAGGCTGCTGTTGGTTAATATTCCTTTTGGACAAACCTAGCCAATAAGCTTAGACTGACTGTGACTGTGCACCCTCCTTCCCCAACTAGATGGTAAGAGTTCCTCATAGACTGGGATCTTCCTGAAGGCAGGGACTCGAACTCACACCTGTATTCCCACTGCAGAGGCTGGCCCCAACATTGTCTGGAGGATGCTGGATGAACAAAAGATCAAAGACCAAACCCACAGGCCCAATTCTGTGGCTCTGAGATGCTCTTGGATGCTCTTTTGCCTTAAACCTAAAATGTATCTGACTGGGAACTAGTTCCTCACTCCTTAGTCTCTTACACGGAGAGGCAATGGAGCCTGTTGTTTAGGAGCACAGATTCTAGGACTAGACTGTGAGACTGCCTGTGTTTGAAGCCTGGGCTGCCCACTCATTAACTCTGTGATTTGGAGCAAGTTAGTCATCCTTGCTGGGCCTCAGTTTCCTCACCTGTAAAAGGGGGGTGACTGATTTAATGTATCCTACAAAGTACTCAGAACAGTGCCTGGCACACAGCAAATGCTATGTAAGTGATAGGTATCAGTAGGAACAGTAATGACACTACCACCAAAGTGAGGAAAAAGTCTTTTTAAATACTGAAACATCACCCCTGCTCCTCCGTATTCTAATGAAGAGTTTCCTAAATAGGAAATGAACACTACCAGAGGTGGCATTGAGTTGGGGTTAAGAGTCACACTGATTGAAGGCTGGTTCTGCCACTCACTAGTCGCATGACTCAGGGCAAGGTACTTAACCTCCCTAAGCCTGTGAAGTGGGGATACTAATTAAAACCTACCTTTGAGGCAGTAAGGATCAAGTGACGTAAAATGAAAGCACATGCCTGGCACTCATTAGAGTAAGATAAATGGTAACTGCTGTCATGAAGGATTTTCCTTAATGAATTTATCTTTCAAAGGCAGCGCGGAGGGTTCTAAGTCACAAGAATGCGTAATTATCCATTTAGGAAACTCTGTGCAAGGCAGATCTGTTTTCCACAATTTCTAATCACATTAGCAAAGCTTATGTGGTTTGGAACAGAATTGGGTTGATAAACGGGAAAAGATCCTTTATAATTTTCTCAGAGAGATCCGAGGCAGGTGCATAACAGGAAGAGAAGAATATAGAGTTTCATGTTAATGCCCTCTTTGGTTTTCTTCTTGTCAAGATCACAGTTGCAAAAAGCCCAAAGGATATTCACAGTGACTTGAATGCCTGACATCTGCTCAAAAGAGAGGCAATTTGCCTAACGGAAAACTCACAGGTAGGGCACAATGGTTTGGGATGTACTAGTTTGTAAAGTATCATCTTACATCCACAAACTGTCAGTTCCCATCTCAGGAGGCATTCAGTAAACAGTGATGCAGTGAGTGCTTTTTATCATCCAAGCAAGATTCTAGGCACTGGGGAGCTACAGCAGGGAGCGCAAAAAACTGCCTGCTCTCAGGGAGTGAACTTTTCGGATGGAGAGACAGATAACAGACATATAAACAAATAATTTCACAGATTATGAAAACAAATCCTTAATTTCAAATCTTAAGTGCCCTGAAGAAAGTAAGGAAGGGCATTAGATAATGATTGGGTTTTGGGGTGGGGCAACTTTATTTGGGGGAGAGGAGTCAAGTAAGGGCTCTCTCAGAGGGTGACATCTTTGTTGAGTCCTGGATGACAAGGAGAAACCAAGTGAAGACCACAAAAGGGCCTTCCAAATATAACTTGGGCAGTCCTGGGATTAGCAGGCCCTGGAGTGCAGTGCCTGGAATTTCCATATACTCAGGGTGGGAACAGGGGGCCTGATGGTGGACTGCAGTATGTCCTGGGGATCCAGAGAACTCCCCCAATGTCACATCCAGTGATCCCACCTGGAAGAGAGGCTTACTTGGTTGGGGACCTGTTAAAAATGCGGGAAAGGAGATTGAAAAGCGGCATAAGAGATCTATCAGCCAATTGGAATATACGGACCTGACTTGGATCCTAAATTGAACAAACGAATGCAAACGGAAAAAAGCAGAAAGACAATGGGGAAATTAAATTGCTCTTGAGGAATACTGTTTTAAGTGTTTCTGTTGTGATGATGCCCTTGTGCTTCTGTTATATTATGGGCTGAATGGTGTCTCCCCCAAGATTCATATGCTGAAGTCCTAACCCCCAGTACCTCAGAATGTGACTATATTAGGAGATAAGGCTTTTCAAGATGTAATTAAGCCAAAATGTGGTTGTTAGGGTGGGCCCTAATGCAGGATGACTGGTGTCCTTTCAAGAAGAGATTAGGACACAGAGAGATATCAGACAGAGGCACAGGTGACTGTAGTGTCAATCCACAGCAAGAAAACAGTCATCCACAAGCCAAGAAGAGAGGTATCAGAAGAAACCAACCCTGCTGACCCCTTGATCTCGGACTTCTAGGCCCCAGAACTGTGAGAAAATAAATTGCTCTTGTATAAGCCACTCCCACTGTAGTACTTTGTTATGGCAGTCCTAACAAATGAAGACAGTTTACAAAGAGCCTGTGTATCTTAGTGACATACACTGGAAACAGTCACAGGTGAAACTGGACAGGCTGTCTGGGGCTTGCTTCAAAATAATCTTTGAGGCTGGGTGCAGTGGCTCACGCCTGTAATCCCAGCACTTGGGAGGCCAAGGTGAGTGGATCACCTGAGGTCAGGAGTTTGAGACCAGCCTGGCCAACATAGTGAAACCCTGTCTCTACTAAAAATATAAAAATTAGCTGGGTGTGGTGGCAGGTGCTTATAATCACAGCTACTAGGGAGGCTGAGGCAGGAGAATCACTTGAACCTGGGAGGCAGAGGCTTGCAGTGAGCTGAGATTATACCACTGCACTCTAGCCTGGGCGACAGAGTGAGACCTTGTGTCAATAAATAAAACAAAACAAAACAAAACAAAACAAACAATCTTTGAGAGGGGATGCAAGAAGGGAGTAGTTTATAAAGCAAACAAGATCGGCCATGAGTTGAACAATTGTTGAGGTTGGGTAAAGGGTACACTGGGGTTTATTCTACTATTCTCCCTACTTCTGCACATTGTCTGTAATAAAAAGTAAAAAAGCAAAAATAGAAAAATAAAACTAAAGAGGGAACAAGGAATAAAACCTATATCTGTGGCTCTGAAAAACCTTGGCTGTACCTTAGACTCCCCCCAAGAGCTAAGCCACTGGCACTGGTATTTAAGAGCTCCCGTGGGGAATTCTAATGTTGACAACAAACTGACCTACACAAAGAGAACTAGAAGTTCTTTTAGGTAGAAATAAAGGAAGACTTGAAGGAAAAGGTCATGCTCCTGGATGAGAAAAGTAAGTATTATAAATTTTTCTACATTAATTTATAAATTAAAGTTCCCCTTCGGAAATTGTGATAAGCTGTGTGAGAGTTCACCACCAATAACTACTTTCCATCTCTAGGAAGAATGCATCTCCCCTACCCCACTGAGGTTAGGATTGGTCATGTACTGTACTTTGACCAATAAATTGTGATCAGGAGTGACCTCTGTCATTTCTGAGCAGAAGCTTCAAGAGCCAACTGTTCCTACCCTTGGGAAATGTTTCAGCAGGTAGATGCTCTGTGGGCCTGGTTCCTTGAGTGAGGACCATAACAATGGAGACAGAGGCCCCTCAGCTAAGCCATAATGAATGGATAGTATGGACAGAAACAATTGTTTTAAACCACTGAGATCCAAGTTGTTAGCGTCCACAGCATAATCTAGTCCATCTTGACTAATACAAAAACTCAACATGGAACTTGATACAATAATTCTGTTCAAGTTAAAAAAATAGGTAGGGAGACAAGAGCATACTCTGAAAGAGCCATGAGTCAGGGTTGGTACCATCAGATATCAGGCCATATTGCAAGGCAACAATAATTAAAAATTGAGAACAGTACTGGGTGTAGAAACAAAAGTTGACAAAGATCTTTGTACTAAAGTATAGAAAGCCCACACGTCAACAGCTAACACACTTACATGAGGACATGATTAACTATGATAAAAGGTTTCCGGTTCTAGCATGTTAACTGTGGACCTACCTCAATTGACCAGTCAAAAGTAACAAACATGGGCTTTGCTCTAATGTGTTAGGCCACCTTTGGTGAAGGATTGCTCCTTTTCCACCAGCCCAGGAAAAAGTTTATTAAAAACATTATTTTAAACTAAAATTACATCACTAGCACCTAACAAAACAATAGCGCTTTCTCTCTCTAGGCTCTCTGGAGCTACCAAAGATGTTTTAATTTTTACATTTCAACAAAGCATCCAAATTCTGGATTTCTGATCTTTTTAATGTCATATTTGGTTGATCTTATCCTCCAATGGTTAAAAGAAATTATTAACAAGTAAAACATGTACTGATACACACAAAAAAACAAATAGTATGGCTAGGAGAAAACACCCATTTTTTTTCTAGGTAACCTGTCTTTCTAGAACATTTCTAAAGTATAATAAACTACAGAAATTTGCTTCTAAAATTCTGATGAAATAAAATGTAACACCACCATCCACAGATTAAAGGCGATAGTTAATTTTCAAAACCGGGGGCCTGAAGCTCTCCCCTGATAGATTCACCTCATCACCAAGGGTTTTCCATGCTCACAGGCAGCTCCTCAGCCCAAACATAGAGTGCTCTTAAGGCAGCCGTGAATGCTGCTCTTCTGCATGGGTTGCCCTTCCATAGCCCACTCCCCTGTCTATAAACTCCAACTGTTTATGAGTGCCTCCATTCAGGAGCTCATCTTTGAGGACCCAGCTCAAATGCCTTTCCTGGGAGAATTCTTCCTCCCACAACTTGACTCCTCGCCCACAGATCCAGGCTGGTTTCTCCATGCTGCTGCTGCAGCATATTCACCAGGCCTGCTGTATTAGTCCACTCATCATGCTGTATTGTAATTCTTTTTTTTTTTCTTGAGACAGAGTCTTGTTCTGTCACCCAGGTTGAAGTGCCGTGGTGTGATCTCGGCTCACTGCAACCTCCACCTCCTGGGTTCAAGTGATTCTCCTGTCGCAGGCTTCCAAGTAGCTGGGATTATAGGTGCCTGGTACCACGCCCAGCTAATTTTTGTATTTGTAGTAGACACGGGTTTCACCATGTTGGCCAGGCTGGTCTCAAACTCCTGACCTCAGGTAATCTGCCCGCCTCAGCCTCCCAAAGAGCTGCGATTACAGGTGTGAGCCACCGTGCCCAGCCCTGTATTGTAATTCTTTAACGATACTCGCATCTCCCCGGCAGAACACATCTTATTTATCTGGGTCACAAAGAGCATGGTTAATCTCTCACCAACATGAATATACCTTCAAGTATTTGAATAAGAATAAACCTGGCTGGCATGGTGGCTTACGTCTGTAATCCCAGCACTTTGGGAGGGCGAAGCGGGTGGATTGCTTGAGCTCAGGAGTTTGAGACCAGCCTGGACAACATAGTGAGACCTTGTCTCTACAAAAAATTAAAAAATGAGGTGGGAAGTTCGCTTGAGTTTGGGAGGTTGAAGCTACAATGAGCCATGATTATACCACTTCACTCCCTCCTGGGTGACAGAGTGAGACTCTGTCTCCAAAACAAACAAACAAAAAAAACAAAAATAATGAACCTAACATACAATAAATGTTTACTATATGTTAATCAACTGCCTACCAAGTCCTCAGTAACCCACATTTAATTGTATCTCCACCTTACTGCAGCTGAAGAATCTGGAACTGAGTTTAAGAAACTGCTCGAGCTACACAGCATCAGTGGCAGTGCTGGGGCATTGGATCCAGAGCCTGTCTCCTGACCCAGGTACTCTCTGGGAGCAAGGCCTTCACTTAACCTATTCTTCTCTGCTGCTTCGGCTGCTGGACTCCCCTGACCTGGTATGGTAACACCTTCCAATCTGGTCTCTCTGGCCTACAGCTGCACAATACAGCACTCTGGGCCTGGGAGGCCTAGACCATACAGACCCAGTTACTGTGCTATCGCTGAGATGATTCTGGCAGCCAGATCCAGGCTCCTCTCTTAGCTCTTCTACTTACTGGCTCTGTGCCCTTGCCCAAATCACTTAACCTCTCTGTGCCTCAGTTTTTTCATCAGAATTTTATGGTCCCATGGGTTGCTGTGGAGATAAAAGAGATTGTGCCTACATGTGACATCAGCACTATGTCTGGTGCACATTAAGTGTTCTCACTGACATTTCTCGTATTATTGTTGGCACACTGTACTGTTAGTACTCCCAAATCTCCATCCTGGCCCTGCAGCCAAGCCATGCCTCCCCATCTTCTACTTGTATAGACAATCTATATATCCAAGCACAAGACCTTACCATTATTCCCCATTGTTTTCTTTGTGTTTGATTTGGCCTATTTCTGACTTTTGGGTCCAATTCTGTCTACCACACACTCACTATTCCCCATGTGCTTGTGCTGCCTGTAAATCTGGATATTCACTTATATTTTCTTTTTTTTCTTTTTTTTTTTTTTTTTTTGAGACAGAGTCTCGTTCTGTCACCCAGGCTGAAGTGCAGTGGCCTGATCTCGGCTCACTGCAAGCTTCACCTCTTGGGTTCAGGCCATTCTCCTGCCTCAGCTTCTCGAGTAGCTGGGACTACAGGCATCCGCCACCATGCGCAGCTACTTTTTTGTATTTTTAGTAGAGGTGGGGTTTTACCATGTTAGCCAGGATGGTCTCGATCTCCTGACCTCATGATCTGCTCACCTTGGCCTCCCAAAGTGCTGGGATTACAGGTGTGAGCCACTGCGCTCGGCCGAATTCACGTATATTTTCAATCCACTGACCAAACTGCTGAACAGAACAGAGTCTGTAAAATGGGTATCTTCAGTTGTGGGTGTGAATACAGAAGAGGAAATGAATTCAGGGCACCCAGAACCCTGCTTGGCACAAAGCAGGTGTACCTGTTCATGCTTCCATACCTGTGACCTTCCCTTACCTGCCCTTATAGGAGACAGTGCCCTTGCATGTTACCATTGGCAATGTAACTGGAATGATCTTGCTGGAGGTCAATCTGACAAGATGTACAAATATGCAAAAAAAAAGTTGACTCCTCAATTTTACTGGGAATTTACTCCAAGGTCATTAAAGAGAAAATAATTCTATGTACGAGATACAGTATTTATAGCATTGTTATTTAAAATGGTGAAAACCTTTAAATAATCCATATGTCCTACAAAGATAAATAGCTACATAAACTATAACAGAGTAGTAACAGCAATGTGGCTCTTAAAAAGATTAAACATCTTTATGTTGGTGAATATAAAGTTATTTAAATAAATTACCATAGATATTCATGCTATGACTGCAATAAATAAAAACTATGTATACATTGATAAAGACAGAAGGGTAGTTTGAAGAAACAGAAAATTATAGTTATGGTGAGATGACAGATATGTTTATGTGTGCATACATAATCTAAAGAAAGAGCTAATAAGAATCAAGAACAAGCAGTCCAGAAGCCAGAACCTTAGTTAAAACAGGATTTTTTTTTTTTTTTCAGAGTCTTGCTCTCTTGCCCAGGCTGGAGTGTAGTGGTGTGATCTCTGCCTCCCGGATTCAAGTGATCCTCATGCCTCAGCCTCCTGAATAGCTGGGATTACAGGCGTGTGCCAGCTAATTTTTATATTTTTAGTAGAGACAGGGTTTTGCCATGATGGCCAGGCTTGCTTCGAACTCCTGGCCTCAAGTGATCCACCTGCCTCAGCCTCCCAAAGTGCACTATTTATGGTGAAGGGTTGGTTTTGAAAATGTCTGGTAAGATACTTTTGAAAAAGACAATAAAAAGGCTGGGCGTGGTGGCTCATGCCTGTAATCCCAGCACTTTGGGAGGCCAAGGTGGGCAGGCCATGAGGTCAGGAGATTGAGACCATCCTGGCTAACACAGTGAAACCCTGCCTCTACTAAAAATACAAAAAAATTAGCTGGGCATGGTGGCAGGTGCCTGTAGTCCCAGCTACTTGGGAGGCTGAGGCAGGAACATAGTGAACCCGGGAGGCGGAGCTTGCAGTGAGCTGAGACTGCGCCACTGCACTCCAGCCTGGGTGACAGAGCAAGACTTCATCTCAAAAAAAAAAAAAGACAATAAAAATTAATTACTAGAGAAGGGATTACAGGCATGAGCCACCACACCTGGCCCAGCTAACACACAATTTTAATTCAAATCAAGAAGCATTTTTCATTTGTCGGCTGGGTGCAGTGGCTCATGCTATAATCCCAGCACTTTGGGAGGCCGAGGCGGGTGGATCACGAGGTCAGGAGATCGAGACTATCCTGGCTAACACAGTGAAACCCTGTCTCTACTAAATATACAAAAAATTAGCCGGGCATGGTGGCACATGCCTGTAATCCCAGCTACTCGGGAGGCTGAGGCAGGAGAATGGCATGGACCCGGGAGGCGGAGCTTGCAGTGATCCGAGATCATGCCACTGCACTCCAGCCTGGGCGAAAAAGTGAGACTCCGTCTCAAAAAAAAAAAAAAAAAAAAAAAAAAAAAAAAAAAAAAAAGAACCATTTGTCTAAATACGGGATCTAGTTCCTGTTCCCCAGGAACCTAAAATCCAGTGGGCTGCTACTGTGCCAGGCTCCCTTCCCACTGACATTCACATGCCTCATCACACCCTTGCCCACCAGTCACAAGAGTCCTGATGAATGAGCATCAGAATAGCACAGTCCTGAAGGGCATGAGCTCTGTTACCCGATCTACCTGGCTCCCAGCCCTGCTGTGACTCTTACTAGCTAGGGGACCTTGGGCAAGACTTTCCCTTGTAAGCTTCAGTTTCTGCCTCTGTGAGGGTGGTTACAGTGCCCATCTCAAAGGCTGGTGTGAGGCATGGCATCATCAATGCCCAGTACAAGTTTGCTGTTGATATAACCGTGTGACCTACCATCTCTTACAGATGGGCATAGGTTTAAAACTTTAAAAAAAAAAAAAAAAAAAAACAAGGCAGAAGCAGAAGTAGCAGCACACTTGCAGAAAAAGGGAGGACTCCACTTAGCCATGCTTACCATAGGTGAACATGCGTGGCGAGGTCAGTTCAATGTTGGGCAGGGCACCCAGGTGGTTCAGCACGGCACACCGATAGCCATTTTTCTGGGCGTAGTCAACGAAAGTGCGGATGTACTGCTTCTCGCTGTGATTGGCAATTCCAGGACAGATGACCATGGTGATATCATCTACAGGGTAGAGAAAGAGATCCTGATGTATCCAAGAAATGTGACATGATAAATGGACACAATTATACTTCACTGGCCTAGAAAACAGGGGGAGGGAATTCAACATACATCTTTCACTCAGTTCTCTGGGGAAGAATTTTTCCCTTCTAGCTGGAGCTGTCTATATCAGTGTTTCTCAAGCTATTTATAGTGAAGGGTTGATTTTGAAAATATCCAGTAAGTCATGAACAGATACTTTTGAAAAAGACAATAAAAGTTAATTACTAAAAAAATTAAATGAAAAACATATAAACCTCAATTTTCTACTATAAGATTCAACAAATAGGCCGGGCGCGGTGGCTCAAGCCTGTAATCCCAGCACTTTGGGAGGCCGAGACGGGCGGATCACGAGGTCAGGAGATCGAGACCATCCTGGCTAACACGGTGAAACCCCGTCTCTACTAAAATACAAAAAAGTAGCCGGGCGAGGTGGCAGGCGCCTGTAGTCCCAGCTACTCGGGAGGCTGAGGCAGGAGAATGGCGTGAACCCGGGAGGCGGAGCTTGCAGTGAGCTGAGATCCGGCCACGGCGCTCCAGCCTGGGCGACAGAGCGAGACTCCATCTCCAAAAAAAAAAAAAAAAAAGATTCAACAAATATAAAATTACTCTGTCACATTGCTGTAGAAGTTCCTGAACATTACTCTTAATTTCTGTAAGAAATTCTACATGAATGAATGAATGAATGAATGAAAAAATAAAAAGTGGTATTTGCACAGACTCTTTGACCCAGCAATTTTACTTTCAGGCATTTATCCTACAGAGGTAATTGTACATACGTAAAATAATATATATGTATTAGGTTGTGTTCAATCATGCAATACATATCCTTTTGCATATGACTGAACACAATCTAAACGCCCAAAAATAGGGGTCTGGTTGGATAAATTATTGCCTATGTAAGTGATGAAATACTATGAAGCCCTTAAAAATAATGAGACTTTTTTTATATACACTGATGTGGCAAGCTCTTCCATAAATTAAGTGAAAAAAAGGCTAAATGCAGAAAGGGGTTATAATAATGCTGCCTTTTGTGTGGAGAGAAAAAGATATCTATATTTATAAATGCATCCATATCTTTGGAATCACACACAAGAACCTTGGGAGTGGGTAGTATTGAGCAGGGGTAGGGATGGAGAGTAGAGGACAGAGAGTGAGATACTTTCTCTGTATACTGTCAGTACCTTGTGAACTTTCTATCGTGAGTATGAATTGCCTACTTAAAAATATGAATATATACTTTTATTTAAAAGAAAAGAGGTGCTTAGGTCATTAAATTTCATTATAATTTTTGTTCAAATTAAGATTTTTAAAATTTACAAATTCTTAATGTTGGTAGGGAAATGTGAATTAGTAAGCAATTGTCCAATATGCATAAAGAACCTTAAAAATTTTGTAAGTTGCTGGATGTAGTGACACATGTCTGTATTCCAACTATTTGCAAGGCTGAGGCAGGAGGATCACTTGAGCCCGATAGTTTAAGGCTGTAGAACACGATGACTGTATCTGTAAACAGTCACTGTACTCTAACCTGGGCAACACAGCAAGACTCCATCTCTTTATAAAATGTATAAGCTTTGACCTAGTAAATTCCAATTCTTGAAATCCTGCCTAAAATTTTCTGATGAAGGACAATATAATTATTGATAGTTACAAAGTTGTAAATAAGTTAAATGCCCAAACATAGAATGGTTAAATTATAATATGACCACATTGTAGAATATTAAGCAATCATTAAAATTGTGTTTTTGAAGACTTTTAGATTTTTAATGACATGGGAAAGTCTTCATAATATAATGTATGATAATTCAAATTTTGGAAAAACAATGCATAGAACTATAAGAAAATGGAACAAAACATCAACAATATATGTTGGGTGACAAAATTACAGGGTTATTCTTATTTTTTAAATGTATTATCCATATTTTCTAAAATGAGTACTTATTCCTTTTATAGTCAGAAAAAAAGTCAGAAAAGGGGGAAAAGGGTTGTTTTTCTCAGAGTACGTCTTAGGTACAAATACTGCCTTCCCTGGAAGCACCTTTGTCAGTCATTTCTGGGGGCAGGAGTGATGGAAAAACATGAGCAAGTACAAGGAGGAATCACTGTTCTGCCCTTTTCAACTTCCCATGTTGGTCCTGGTAGGAAGAGCAGATGGTCAAACTAAACTTTGTGCTTTAGTGGTGGAAGAAGAAAAAGCATTAGAAATAAGGGAAAGAAAACATTTAACTGTTTTAAATAATATTTAAATAAATATAGGAAAAACCAGCTACAGATTTATAAACACAATGTGAACTCCTCATCTATTCATGTATTCATCCTTTCCATGACCGTTTATTAGAAGCCAGCTATTCTGGGCTCTGGGGATTCCTACATTCTAGCAGATAAATAATACACAACCACACAAATAGGTTTAGAGAGTAGAAGCTACCATGAAGAACTAAAGCAGGAAGGCATGATGGATTTACTGAGAAGGAAACATTAGTTAGGGGAGTCAGAGACGGTCCCTCTGAGGAGGTGATATCTGAGCTGAGACCTGAATGACAAGGAGGAGGTAGCCATGTGAAGGTCTGGGGACCAGCATTCCAGGCAGAGGGAATATCAATTAAATCTTTGTCACCAGCTACTTAGCAGTTCTAGCCACTTTAAATACCTAATATGTTTACTGGAATTTACCCATAAATAAATACTGAGTTCCTATTTAAAAAAAAACAAAAGCAAAAAAAAAAAAAAAAAAAAAAAACTACATGCTTTGGAATACTATATAATGCAAAAGACATGTTCACTTCTGGTAGAAATAGCATTCAAAAGGATGCTTGTACCTAACTCCACTTCCTCAAAAGTCTTCATTACGAAGCATTTTAGAATGAATGCTTGCTTATTGTTCTATCTATAGGCTAGATAGAACAATACCAAATTCCAGCAGCAATGAAAATTTCAGTTATTTCTCAGAAATAGGTGTCCTACACCATTGCATGATAGATATGACCTTAATGTGTCTTTTTGTCCAGGGAAACCTAAGCAAAGGGAACCCGAGAGCCTTTTTATCTACTGCTTATCCAACAAACGCCAGCCTATACTGCACCTCTGGGCTTCAGTTTCCTCATCAGTAAAGTAGGGATAGTAAATACCAGCCTCACAGCACTATTTGAGGATTAAATGAGATAACAGTATACACGAAGCACTGAGAATGGTCTGGACTCTGTTGCTGTTATCAACCCAGAAGCCTGGTCCTGGGGTGCCTGGGCTCCAAGCACTCCCTCATCCCCTTACATCAAGCTTCTGTATTTCACAAGAGGATTAAAAACTATTCTACAATGAGTTCTGAAGAGCTTTACATGGTGACTGGCAAACACACGCCGAAGCTAACCTTTGCGGGCTGCTCCTAAGTGATGCATCCCAGCAGACTTCCCAACAGCCCCCGATGCCATGGGCAGAGTGAGTGGCACGAGTATTCATACTGTGCTGTGCTCTCCACTGATTAGTGCTCCTTCTCCAAGTGATGGCCCAACCATACAATCTAAAGCAGCTCACCTCCAACACAGTGCTCAGCCAAGGGCTCGAAGAGGTCGAATGTAGAAGTGGCTCCATCAGACATAGTGATGAACTTTCGGTGCCCGTAAGGATGTGGCGACCTCACCCTTCCCATCTTCCCATACAAGGCTGTCTGGATGTGTCCACTTTTCCCCCAGATCAATGGTGGAATGTATCTAAAGAAAGGACAAGGGAGGTCAATTTTCTCTACATTCCTGGAGCAATGTTCTGAAAAATCTGTTAGCAAAAGTCTTTCAACCTATTTTTTTCCCGGCAAATTCTGCACACAAAGCATAAACATGAGATTTTTATTACATTACATCCATACCATGATTTACCGTCTTTCCCCATTTACTAATACACTCTGCGTCAGATTAGCTTTAGAAATCAACCAGGACATGTATATAAAGAGAGGATTTTAATTTAGGGTAACTCTTAAGTAATTCAACATGGGTTATTTCCATAATATAGAATAAAAAGAAAGCAAGTGATACATTTTGAACACATTCTAACTTGACAAGTTAGCTCATTATTAAAGGAGTTGATGTATATGAAATAGCATAGTGCCTACACTCACTAAATGCTCACTTCTTTCCCTAACAAGACCGGCCACAGCTACAGTGGTTATTCCATTAGCCAAACCTGCTGCTCTCAGTTATGCTGGAAAGGGCTGCAAATTCTTCTAAGAGCCTGTAAGTGCCTTGTGGGGTGAGGGCACTACTGTATGCTCCAGAGAATGTGCTGTAAGGGCAGTGCAGTATAAATATTTGTTGGGTTGATTAAATGTAAAGGCTTGTTAGCCTAAGCAAGGCATGAAGCCTCACTAACAACGGTCCATTGTAAAAACACAGAAGTGACTCTAGGCGTTGGTAGGAAGTGCAAAAATCACAAATAGTTAATTACCAGGAAAAGAAGATGTTCCAAGTTACAACTAAGAAATGATTATGGTTTACAACCACAGTACAAGATGATTCCATTTACTGAAACTGCTGTTGGTTTCACTTCCATGGCTTTTAGCCCAAGCTTGATTGTTGTTCAGGATTTGTATCCTACATAAACTGGAGTCATATAATATAAAATGGTAGTGACATCAATCATTGCCCTCTGTATTATATGGCAGCGGTGAGTGTTTTATTAATAATTTACCTTAACCTACTTGTCAATTCCTGCCTATCATTTCTCTCAGAACCAGATGATCCCCAAAACCCTTTGATTTACTCCTTGTATGTGTGTGTAATTAATGAAATCTACACAAAGTTAAGAGAAGTGAAGCTATCACCTTAAGCAAACCAGTTCCCAGACAAGCTTCCTTTTCGGGGGAGGGGAGGAGAGGAAAGAGTATTTTAAGACATTAAGGACATGAAGTCACTTGCCAGCATAACACCACAGGTGCAAATATCACTGGAAAAGCCATGGCATTTGGAAGGCAGGCGAAGGCATTTATAAGAGCTGAGTGGATTATGACAGTAACAAAAAGCAAGCTTATAAAAATGTCAATTGGACAACCAAACACTACACAAGATCTAGATACAGAACTTATAAAGGATTTCAGACAACCAAGTTAGATAATAAGTTTTGCATAGAGGGAGAGGACTATCCAAGAAATCAAACTTTTGATCACTCCTGGAGGAAAGTTTAAAGAAAATTTTGTTTATAATATAAATTAAAAGTGGAAATATGCTAAGCTTAAAAATGTCAAAAGAATGAGTAAATTTCATATGCCTACCTTCTGAACATGTTTAGAATACAATATAATCTCAGAAAATAGAACAAAAGGATAAAGTAAAGTTTCTTTTTGGCTATTCAAAGATTTCATATTTAATGATGACACATGTGACCATCCTGATGCCACATTCCCAGTTTAGAGTCAGGTCACCTCCTCAGAATCTTGGCAGCAGCCCCCCAAGCAGCCTCCTAGCCTCTAGTCTTGCTCTCACCTACTCCATTATCCACCCACCAATGGAGGGATGATCTCAACACACAAGCCTGGCCCCCACCCTCCACTGCATGGGTCCTCACTTGGCCTAGGAGGCCGGCTACACCCTGGTACTCACTTAACATTTCCACCTAAGCTCAAATAAACCTAAACTACTAGGCCCCAACTCCACCCAGAACAGGTACACATGGTGTTGAACTACTTTTATCTGAGGAGTCTTTGCTCAAGCTGTCTCCTTTGACTGGAATGCTCCTTCAAACCCAGCGTCTCTTTTGGGCCAGCTATTACTTGTCTTTCAAGACTCACTTCCAATCAGGTTGCTGGGGGAGTTGCCCCTTCTCCATGCACAGCTCTGTCCTAGCACCCAGGTGACTTGATCACTTTAGAAACTCTTTTCAAGCAAACCCCTCCCACTGCTCATTCACCTCTAGCTCTATCCCCAGAGCATTGGACTGTACATTACACACCTAGGGGAGATTTGCTTCAATGAACAGAATATACAGACACTTAGTAAATCTAAAAGGACAAATATATGTTTTTAAAATATACAAAAATATATTTTAAAATAATATGTTTCATAATAATGTGAATTCAGCTATTACATGATTGGCGTTTGGTGACTGTCCTCTTTCCAGCCTACCTAACCCCATTCTCAGAGTGGGATGCAATAATTCTCAGTGTGTGTGTGTGTGTGTGTGTGTGTGTGTGTGTGTGTGTGTATGTATTAGGGATCAATTGCCTCAGAATCACTTGGGATCTCAGTTCAATGTAAGATCAATTATACACAGTGGAAGTCTCACAAGATTTGGTTTTATGACAATACCACCTACTGATAAAACACTGTTTTTAATTAACTTCATAATAATACAACACCAGGGTTTACAAAATTGAATTTTTAGACTGCATTTACTATGGTGGGGTTCAACGTGTAGTTGTTTGTTTATACAACTTATCCACAGACTACAAGAAAAAAATGTAAAAACAAAAAACTCAATAGGTGCCCAGTCACACAGTTTAGATCAGGAAGCAAATATGGACTAAAACAGTAGAATATTTTGCAATTTATATAAACATATAAATACTGAAGAAATGCTGCATGGTACATGAGGGAATATGCTTTTTCTATCTATGTGGTAGTTTGTCTGAAAATGTAGTGGCCAATAATTCCACTTATTCCATTCTTCTGCCAGGAGCTAGATTCCCTCCCTGTGATTTGTACTGGCCTGTGGCTTGTCTGGGCTTACAGAAGGTGGTAGAAAGACTGCTGTGCCAATTTAGGCCTGGTCCTTAGGAGACATCGTTGCTTTTGCGCTCTCCTCCTTGTAAGCCTGATGACAGGGCATACAGAAGGCACTGTGATGGAACAGAGAGGAATGTGCATTTTACATTTTGTAGATACTGCCAAGTTGCCTTCTAAAAAAGACGAATCCATTTACATTCCCGCCAATATTGAATGAAAGTACCTGTCTTCCTCACCCTCATTAACAATTGGCATTATTAATCTTCTACATTCTGGCCACTTTGATGGGCAAAAAATGAGTATCTTGTTTCAACTTGTGTTTAAGGTTGATCCAATCTATGGTTGAAAAAAAGTTGCTTATTTGAATTTGCATTTCCCTGATTCATGTTTACTAGTCATTTGTACTTCTCTTCTGTGAACTATCTGTTGATATCCTTTGTCTATTTTTCTATTATATTTTTCTATTGATTTATAAGTATTGTTTTTATTATCCCTACATTAAGCCATTATCTATTATATGTTACAAATGTTTTCTCAAAATCTATTGTATATTTTAACTTTATGTACTTTTTTTTTTTTTGGAGACAGAATCTCCCTCCATCGCCCAGGTTGGAGTGCGGTGGAGCGATCTCAGCTCACTGCTACCTCTGCCTCCTGGGTCCAACCAATTCTCCTGCCTCAGCCTCCCTAGAAGCTCGGATTACAGGCACGCACACCATCATGCCTAGCTGATTTTTGTATTCTTAATAGAGACGAGGTTTCACCATGTTGGCCAGGCTGGTCTTGAACTCCTGACCTCAGGTGATCGGCCCACCTCAGTCTCTCAGCCTCCCAAAGTGCTGGGATTACAAGCATGAGCCACTGCGCCCGGCCCTAGTTTTTAATCTTTTATAGTTAAAAATATCTTTTATAGTTATAAAAATATCTTTTATGGTGACATAACAAGATAAAGTTAAAATATACAATACATTTTGTTGTTTTTTTGTTAAAACCTTTGTGTTTTGCATTTTGTTTCAAAAAGAGCTATTGCAATACCCAATTATAAACATAATTCCCAATGTTTCCTTCTATTACTTCTATAGTTTTAGAAAATGTATTAACCTTAAATCCACTTACTTTTATAAAATGATGTGAAGGGAAGATATAATTCATTTTTTTCTGACAGACTAGCTCATCATCCTTGCACAAAAAATGGCCTATCCCTTCCCTACTTTCAGTTGACATCTTTAATATACACCAAGTTCTCAATTAAATATTTAGGTTTGGTTCTATATTCTCTATTCTAGCTCATTGATCTATTTGTCTGTTCATATGCCAGTATGACACTGCTTTCATTAATACAGCTTTATGAGATACTTCGATAGTTGATAGTGCAGGCTGCCTTTGTTATTTTTCAAAATTTTCTTGGCAGATTTCAGCATTTTATTTTCCAGATAAATTATAGGATTAACTTGTTTAGTTCCATAAAAATTTTGGATTTTTAGACCAGGTGCAGTGGCTCACGCCTGTAATCCCAGCACTTTGGGAGGCCAAGGCAGGCGGATCACGAGGTCAGGAGATCGAGACCACAGTGAAACCCTGTCTCTACTAAAAATACAAAAAATTAGCCAGGCGCGGTGGCAGGCGCCTGTGGTCCCAGCTACTCGGGAGGCTGAGGCAGGAGAATGGTGTGAACCCGGGAGGCGGAGCTTGCAGTGAGCTGAGATCACGCCACTGCACTCCAGCCTGGGCGACAGAGCTGTCTCAAAAAAATAAATAAATAAATAAATTGGATTTTTGATTGGAAACACGCCAAATATATATTAGCTAGGAGATAACTGACACCTTTACAATACTGATGGGTCCCATCCAAAAACATGGTATATCTCTCCATTAAATCCTATAGTAAAACTTCATTGCTTTCTTCATGTTTTACAGAATATTACATTTTTACTACACTAATTTGCATGTCTTTCTGTCTGTGTTTTTTAAAGCTATTCTTGAGTTGAAGCATCTGGGCATGTTTTACCCTTAACTCCCTGAAAGTAGGAACAGTCTCTTCTGCTTCTTTACTAATCCATATGGTATTGTGGCCAATGTTGTGCTGTGGCCAGTGGTTAACAAATGTTTGTTACTAACAAACAAGCTGGGCCACAACAAAATATAGAGGTCAGCCTGTCCTTATCTTCTGAGCCTATTTATAATCAACATCTGGCTTACTAACAGAATTGCTCAGTGGGAAAGACCACAAGGGTCTGGGCCTCCCTCCCACCCCTCATATACATACGCACGTACACACACACACACACACACACACACACACACACACACAGACACGTCTTTGAGCAGATGAAGCTCACATAGGCAAGGACAGCTGGTGTTTTAAAAAGAGAGTTGAAAAAATAAAGTTGACTGATGCTCATCTTTGCCTTAAATCAGTGGGTGACCAATTCTTCCTTATGGTACCCAAGTCCCTTGGCTGTAAATCAAACTATTTTATAGCTAGTGATTAAACTCAGACTTCACTGTTATTTCCTTTGATTCTCCCTTGTACTTCTCTACCAAATTAGCACAGGACTTGGCACACAATAGATGTTTAGGATATGTTGTCTGAGATTGAGTCGTCACACCTCAGCAAGTTGCAGCAAGTCCTTTCCAGTGAACCAAATGCCCATCAGCAGCTGCTCCTCGGCATTTGAGGTTTCTATCACATAGGATGCATTGCTTAAAGCAACAAAACCCAACTCTGACTAACTTAAGAAAGGAGTACACAGAAGGACACTGGGGTGCCTACTAAATGGAAAAGAGGCTGGAGAACCAGGCTTGAAATGAGGGCAGGATCCAGGAAAGAAACCAAGGGGCTGCTCCAGGAATGTGCTTTTTACAACATCAGTACCAGTGTCCCCCCACTCCACTCCAAAGTCAACGTCCCAGAAGTACAGCAACTAGAAGGGATGCCTTCAATTTCAGAGTGGGTGGGCAGCACACTTTGATTTATTACCTGCATGCAGTGGGAGAGAAGAACTTTCCCAAGGGGAAATTTGTATGCCCTTAGAAAGGAAGAATGAATGCTAGGCAGCCAGAAGGGGACAGACGTCCCCTGAAAGGTTTTTTTTTTTTTTGAGACAGAGTCTCGCTCTGTCACCCAGGCTGGAGTGCAGTGGCCGGATCTCAGCTCACTGTAAGCTCCGCCTCCCAGGTTCACGCCATTCTCCTGCCTCAGCCTCCCGGGTAGCTGGGATTACAGGTGCCGCCACCTCGCCCGGCTAGTGTTTTGTAGTTTTTAGTAGAGACGGGGTTTCACCGTGTTAGCCAGGATGGTCTCGATCTCCTGACCTCGTGATCCGCCCGTCTCGGCCTCCCAAAGTGCTGGGATTACAGGCTTGAGCCACCGCGCCCGGCCCCCTGAAAGGTTTTGAGCTGGGCTTGTCTTTGATTCAAGAGGCTTCTTTACTGCCCTGATACCCTATGGCCCACATTAAACCATCATGTTCCCATCTAGTTCTTCTGAAGGCTCATCTTTCTGTCCCTGTCCCCACTTCTTAGCACTTCACATACTTCTCAAATGTATTTATTTCAGCATCTGCTTTACCTGCAACACAATGTACATAAGAAACAGGAGAAACAGGTAATCTCCTTAAGTGTTGTTTTCTTCCCCCCGTGCATCCATTTTCTAAAAGCAAATCTGAGCACACAAAAGGGCTGGAGTGGTTTGTTTTGTTTTTGCGAAGGAGTCTCACTCTGTAGCCCAGGCTGGAGTGCAGCGGCACGATCTCGGCTCACTGCAAACTTCACCTCCCGGGTTCAAGTGATTCTCCTGCCTCAGCCTCTGGAGTAGCTGGGATTACAGGCACCATGCCTGGCAAATTTCATATTTTTAGTAGAGACGGGGTTTCACCATGTTGGCCAGGCTGGTCTCAAACTCCTGACCTCAAGTGATCTGCCTGCCTTGGCCTCCCAAAGTGCTGGGATTACAGACGTGAGACACTGCGCCCGGCCTACTGGAGTTGTTTTTTTAAGGAGACATCTAGGAAAGTAGAGTTTCTAAGACTCCTGGTCAATGATCTTTACTGGTCTTAAAGCACAGTAGCACATTTTGAATTCATCACTTTGCCCCCACGACTTTTTTGAGGTAAAATACATATAACATTTTAAAGTCTACAATGCAATGGCATTTAATACATTCATAATATTGGGCACCCATCACCTCTATCTAGTTCCAGAATATTTCATCACTGCAAAAGGAAAGCCTATAGGCATGAAGCAGTCACTTCCCATTTTCTCTGTCCCCTATTCCCTGGCAACCACTAATCTGCTTTCTCCCTCTGTAGGTTGACATATTCTGTATATTTCTTATCAATAGAATCATCAACATGTGACCTTTTGTCTTGGGATTTTTCACTTAGCATAATGTTTTGAGAGTCACCCTTGCTGCAACATGTTATCAGTAATTCATTCCTTTTTATGACTGAATAGTATTTCATTGTATGAATATACCACATTTTGTTTATCCTTTCATCAGTTATAGACATTAAATGTAGGCTGGGTGCGGTGGCTCACGCCTGTAACCCCAGCACTTTGGGAGGCCAAGGCAGGCAGATCACTTGAGGTCAGGAGTTTGAGACCAACCTGGTCAACATGGTGAAATCCCATTACTAAAAATACAAAATTAGCCGGGCATGGTGGCCCACGCCTGTAATTCCACCTACTCAGGAGGCTGAGGCAGGAGAATTGCTTGAACCCAGGAGGCGGAGGTTGCAGTGAGCTGAGATCATGCCACTATACTAAAGCCTGGGTGACAGAGTGAGACCAAAAAAGAAAAAAGACATTGGATGGTTTCCACTTTTTGGCTATTGTGAATAGCACTGCTGTGAACATTTATGTACAGGCTTTTGTTTGAACATCTGTTTTCAATTTTCTGGGTTGTGTCCCAGGAGTGGAATTTCTGGGTCATACGGCAATTCCGTGTTTAACTTTTTGGGGAACCTCCAAACTTTTTCCCACAGCAGCTGTACCATTTTATATTCCCAACCAGGAACATACAAGAGTCCCAATTTCTCCACATCCTCACCAACAGTTGCTATTGTCCATTAAAAAGAAATTACTACAGCTATCCTAGTGGGTATGAAGTGGCATCTCTTGGTGGTTTTGATGTGCATTTCCTTTATGACTAACGATCTTGAACATCCCCTTTTGACTTGAGGCCATTTCCTTCTACTCTATCTCTATTTTCATCTCTATGTCTAAAATTAATCACAATTTTGTTTGTTTGTTTGTTTTGAGATGGAGTTTCACTCTTATTGCCCAGGCTGGAGTGCAACAGTGTGATCTTGGCTCAGTGGGATCTCAGCTTGGTGTGATCTCAGCTCACCGCCACCTCCACTTCCCGGGTTCAAGCGATTCTCCTGCCTAAGCCTCCCAAGTAGCTGGGATTACAGGCATGCGCCACTACGCCCAGCTAATTTTGTATTTTTAGTAGAGACGGGGTTTCTCCATGTTGGTCAGGCTGGTCTCGAACTTCCGACCTCAGGTGATCCACCCGCCTCGGCCTCCCAAAGTGCTGGGATTACAGGCATGAGCCATTGCACCCTGCCACAATTTTTTAAAAAATAAATAATTAGTTGATAAATATATATTATCAGTCTCCTGTTTATCTCCCAATGGCTCGTTCAAAGAAGCAACTGATAATAAAACTAGTAATAGTTAAAACTGCATGTGGTATAACTGAGTATTGGGATTGTCCAAACATTGACAGAAGAATCTAGTTTTCATAAAAACATTTAAATCTGTAAAATTTAACTTAGAGAATTGGACTTGGTGGAACTAATGGTCGCAAGAGAACTTGCTATAGCAGAAGCTATGGTCATAATATATGACATGGTCAAAAAAATGATTAATGACTCCAGTCTTTGTAGTAAATTTAAATGGAAAACAACCCTGATGAAGACAAAATTTAACTGTATTGTATTAAAAAAAAAAAAAAAAAAAAAAAAAAAACTCTTCATGGAATCAAATTGGCTCAGCAGACTTTTAGAAAATATTTTCCCAAAGAAAAATTCTTTAGTGTTAGCCTAACTCTGATGAAAATATTTATATTCAAAATTGTCACTGGGTTCAACCCCTCCTGCATTCAATGGGAATGCAGGTGGCTAGAATGCGACTGGCACTCCATTCCTGCATGTTCCTCCTTCCCAGCCCAACCCAAGACAAGAGACTTGAAACCAATAAATGCGATGATATGAGCTGAAAAGTAAGGAATTGGGTGGAGAAGAATATCCCAAATGTGGTGATGGCTCAGGGGCTGTGGAGGGGAAGGCTGGGCAGGCCACTTGCTGAGGAGCTCCGTGGAGGTCCTCTGAGTAGTCTGGCTTCTCCTTCTTAACAAGGCAAGAATAAGGCTCATGATTTCACAGATTAAAAAGGAATGGGAGGAAATAGTTACCATGCTCTAATTTAGCTGCAAGAACGAGATACATGCTAAGGCAAATGCCACTGGAATCTTACTACAGCAAAGAAATTATGTCACCCGGAGCGAAACCTGGGGCCTCTCCCTTCACAACTTAAAAAACATTAAGGATGTTCCCCCAAGTTCTTTAACAAAGGAAGTCAAGGATGTTTGAGGTATTAATCTCAGGGGCTGAGAATTTATTCACCTTTTTTCTTTGAACGTGGCATAATAAATAAAACTGATATTTTATTTATCTATACAGCACTTCATAGTTTTTCAAAGTCCTTTTTTACATGATCTCATTTGCCTTCAATGACAATTTTGTGAAATGGGCAGATATTGTTAACCCCACTTTACCACAGGGACCCTGAGGCCAGGGAGTTCATGGTTTGACCACATTCACACTGCTAGTTGAGAGCAGGGTTGAGACTTCAACTGGGGCCTTGGCCACTGTGTCCAGGGCTTATTTGGATGATAAAACAGACATGATGAGGATAGATAGATGCTTTCATTCCAGAGACTCCTATGAGTCTATTAGTCATCCTTTAAAAATATTAGTTCTCTAGAACCAATGTAATGAGACCAAACATATCTGGAGTAGTCAACAGCGAACCTCTACCTTTAAAAATATATCAAATTAGCATGTATATATTCTGGTGCTGGCCATTTTAAAGGTTATCTTGAACTAGGGACTTTTCAGCAACATGGAGAACCCTGGTAGATATTCCTGATAGAAATCTGTTTATTGAGGAGCTGGTGAATGTGGGCTTTCAAGCCAGAAGCTGGCACTAAATAGGAGAAACGGTAAAGAGACCAAGCTCTGGGGCTCAGGCAAGTACTAAACAACAGTAGTCACAACAAAGGGGAATCACTCAGGAGTAACTCCCTCTTCCTGCTTTAACCGTTTTTTTTTTGTTTTTTTTTTTTTTTTTTTTTTTTTGAGACGGAGTTGCCCAGACTGGAGTGCAGTGGTGTGATCTCTGCTCACTGCAGCCTCCATCTCCTGGGTTCAAGCGATTCTCGCGCCTCAGCCTCCTGGGTAGCTGGGGTTACAGGAGCACGCCACCACATCTGGCTAATTTTTGTATTTTTAGTAGAGATGGGGTTTCACCATGTTGGCAAGAACTCCTGACCTCAAGAGATCCGCCCACCTCAGCCTTCCAAAGTGCTGGGATTAACAGGAGTGAGCCACAGTGCCTGGCCATTCTGTTTTTGTAGTGGGGTCACATCTCACCAGCAGCTTGGTTCTCAAGTTAAAAGGCAAAACTATCAGGCTGGGTGTGGTGGCTCACGCCTGTAATCCCAGCAATTTGGGAGGCCAAGTGGGAGGATTGCTTGAGGCCAGGAGTTCGAGACCAGCCTGGGTGACACAGGAAGACCTCATCTATACAAAAAATAATAATAATAATAATTAGCTGGGTGTGGTGGCGCATGCCTGTGGTCCCAGCTACTTGGGAGGCTGAGGTAAGAGAATCATTTGAGCCCAGGCAGTCGAGACAAAAGTGAGTTATGATCGGGCCACGGCACTCCAGCATGGGTGACAGAGTAAGACTCTGTCCAACAACAACAAAAAAGTGAAACTAAACTATTAACTATAATCAAATTATGCCCTGAGCATCCCTTAGTAACACACTGTCTCTAGGCAAGGGGAGTCCAAGCAGTTCTCCTCCAGTGCCGGGAAGATGGCTGGGGCTGCGGATAAGCACAGATGGCACTGGTAGCTTGAGGTTAAGGCCATGTTGTGAAACAAAGGAAACGGAAAACAAAAACACATCTTTAAACGTGAAGATACAGTAAGGTGCTCTCTCTCGCAGGAGAGACACACAGGCCCTGGTACCAGCAGAGGTGCCGTGAGGCTCCCAGATCACACAGGGACGGGGTGGCGGGGGGACTGTGCTCCTTTGAATGGACAGGCTGGCAGAAGGCTCAGCACAAATAAGGTGATGTATGTGTGTGTGGGTGGGGGGGGGGGTGTCTCTCTCTTAATCTGTAGAGTTGGATTTGCATAAGTTAAATGTACATAGGTAACTGCATTATATATTAGAAAGCATATCAAGGTAATAGCTAACTATATTGTAACGTTAAAAAAAAAAAAGAAGAAGAAATTCATCTTTAATTTATCTCCTGCCTAAATTCCAAGTCATCAGGTACAAGAAGGAACTTCCAGCACAGAGAGGTGTTTTTGCTAGATTCTGTTGGGCATCCACAGCCACCTCTGGTATTTGCCTGGAACTCTCTCTAAAGGTTTATTTAAAAGGTCATCCAGCAAAATGAATGGCTATCTTCTCCAGGGCTCGTGACTATCAAATGTCAGGACCACATGTCTTTCAGTAGAGCTTGAGGAAAAGAACTGCTAACATAGCACGTGAGTGGAAGCCTCACAATTCCAGAGGCTCTGACTGTTCCTAACACAGGCTGCTCAGCTCTACACACCGGCTGTGTAACTTTACACTCTGCCCTCAGACTCCCCTCTCTTTCTGCAAAACCCAAGTCCAAAGGGACTCTTCAGCCACTGAGGCAAAAGGCAGAGGAGTTACATCATCTTGGGAAGCCCTCCCAAGAAGAAAACTCTCTCCATCATGTCTACAGAGACCTGCTGCGTGGCTGCTCCAGACAACTGCACGTTCAAATGGCTGGTGATGTTCTCTGCTGGCTGCGTGCTGAGACTCTGGTCAGATTCTAGTTAGGTGCCAAGACTGTTAGGAGCCATAGGCTCGGGATGTTTCCTCAGTTTCCAGAGAGAATGGCCATCTCCACAGGCCCTCCACTCTGCTTACTTGAGTACACACACTCAAGGGAAGAAAAGCAAATTTTTCATCTCAGAAAAAAATAATTGTTCACTGAGGAAAAAAAAGGTGACCTTTACTCTGACAAACAGATTTGTTTTGAGAGTGACAACATAAACTGAGGATGCCCAACTAGGATTGTGCTGCTGGCACCTGGGGCCAAACCAAAGATGTTATCAGGTCCGAGCTTGCCTCTACCTGTATTTTCTTTTGGCTCTTAAATATTGATTTAATAAAATTCAACAAATACAAGTGCTGTGAGGCATACAGAGATTAGAGCCGGACACAGTGACCGCCCTGGTGGCATTTGTAATCTGAAGGTGGGATGCATGATGAACACACAGGCAGCTACTGTCACAGACAGGAGCAGTGGGCAATGGGGTCAGAGGGATAGAATAGGATGATACTATGGGGAGACAATCACGAGGCTGAGAAGTACCAGTTTCACTCAGTGCATGTTGGGGAGTACTAGGATCTGAGAGAGGAGGGACAGTTCTGAGCACCAAATCTCTGCATCGGGAGCTGGGTGAGTCATGTCTCTAGTTTATTTATTTACTTATTTATTTTTAGAGACAAGGTCTTATCTGTCACCCAGGCTGGAGTGCAGTGGTATAACTCCGGCTCACTGCAGCCTTGACCTCCCAGGCTCAAGCAATCCTCCCATCTCAGCCTCCTGAGTAGCTGGGACCACAGGCACACGCCACCATGCCCAGTTAATTTTTTTTTTTTTTTTTTTGTAGGGACAGGGTCTTGTTATGCCGCCAGGGCTGGTCTTGAACTCCTGGGCTCAAGCAATCCTCCCACCTCAGCCTCCCACAGTGCTGGAATTATAGAAGTGAGCCACCCCGCCTGGCCTTCTAGCTTAATCTTCACAATTCTGAGCAAGGTGTCTTCCCCATTTTAAAGATGAGAAAAAAAAAAAAAAAAGCTAGGATTAGAGGACAGGTCTCTGATTCAGTCCAAAGCGTTTCTTACTTTATCACACTCAAGACTCATCAACTCCCCCAACCAGAAGCTAAAATAACAGCTGTGTGCCAGTTTTCTCCTGTCTGATCAACTGTCAAAATGTTCGATATTAAATAATGTTTCTTCAAATTGATAACTGAATTTGTTGGAGCTTCTCTACAGTGGTCTTCACATGTCTGACAAAAAACCATTTCTTTCATTTTGCATGTTTTTCACAACTGTAACTGACTTCTTGTTAGTGGCGTTTTTTCTGCAGAAGATACATCTGGGGGCTAATTAATTTGAATATTCACATTTAATTATTTCTAAGATGAGGCCAAGATGTTAATAAAATCATACTGAATATCTCCCCAAAGATAATGAGATCCAGGAAAGCAATGACAGTGAGAGCAAGACAGGATGGAAGTGCTTCTAAAAAGCTGACAGGTGTCTGATTTGGGGACACATTTTTACCCTACTTTCATGCGTGAGAATAAACCCACAAGGACAAGCATCAGTGGTGGGGGAAACACTGGGAGTGAAGCTTTGCGGCAGCTCCACAAGTCTGCAAACTGAGCTCTGGGCCTTCCTGTGTGTGTGTGTGTGCACACAGGGAAGGTAAGGAAGCCAGGAAGGGCCAGAGTTTAGGAGAACATTTTGTCAGTTCTTATCCCAGATCCTGAACTGCCAGAGCTTCCCTGCTCCACAGGCCTGGAAGCCAGGGCCCCTGCTGCTCCTACCACAGACACCTCTGGTTTCTTTTCTGGCCTATCTACCCCTAGCCCAGTGGACCTGAAGCCAGCAGGTCAACAGCAGGTCTTTTGTGAGCCCTCCCCACTGGGCTTCACCCTTCTCCACTAGGATACGGCCCCCACTGGAAGCCCTTCTTTTCAGAAGGGCCAGATGTGGAGTAGACCCTGCGTGCACATCTCACCAGTCCTGCTAGGGAGGCGAGGCTGAGGCTGGGAAAGGGCTTCCTCATTAGCTTCAGGAACAAACACCTTGGGCCTTTTATCTCAAAATGGCAGCGACATATTCAGCTTCCCAAACACCCATTAATAGGCTCATCAGAAATCCGCTTTGAACACAGCATTTTCCCCTCACTGGAGGCAAATTCTTCTCCACAGCTGTCACACATTACATTTTCACAGTTGTTGCTAAATGCTCTGTTCCTGAATTGCAGGATCTGTACAGGAAAATTCCAATGCAAAGACTGTTTCTGCCTGAAATGACCAAAAGTGGCCTGAGGAAACAAAAGAGCAATCCTCTTCTGTTCCTGTAACTGGTTTCCAAATACAGGACGGAGGCCACTGGGCCAGGCTGGCACATCTGTGACCTTTGTGCATATCGTGCAAACTATAAAACATGAATGTTGGGAGAACAGCCCCATGAGTTACAATAAAACCACTTAAAAAGAAATAGTACTTTTTTGCTCTAAGGGAAAATAAATGTGCTTTTCTAATGTTCAAAGAAAACCAGTTAAAACCCCTCAGAACTGTATCCACATGTTAAATGCATCTGATCCCACTATCTTCCTGTTCCACAAACAGCAGGTGGAACTGGTCACACCCCTCCCTACACAGACCACAGACCACAGTCCTCTCTCCTTACGTTGCATTTCAACCTGGTTTTGACATCATGCATTAAGTGGCGAGGAAATTTATTAAGAAGCTCCAGGGTTCCACTTGACAAATGCCATCCATTAGAGAACTGGTCCTGCAAACAGCCAGTCGAAGATTAGTGACCTAACTTTAGGAGAAGGCACCACAGTTCCCAGACCTGGGCTGCCAAGGTGCTAAGTGCAAAGTTCCCAGACTCACTCTGTGCTAACCAAACAGGACGCACGCTGACGCTCAGAACACAGAACACCCGTGTCTTGTCCCCATCTGCTTGGTCACCTCTCTCCTGTCTGGAGGACATGCACATAGATGCCAATGGACTGTTCTTTGTCCAACCCAGTATTGCCTTTTGGCTACTTCCCAGGCCAAGGCTACCTCAAAATCTGTGCCAGGGTTATGGAGGAGGGAAGATTAGAGCTGGAAAATCACATTATATTTGCCACTATTCCTAGTGAAGAAAAACTCACATATCTAAATGTGAAGCCCCTGGATTATCTACACAGAATGCCCTTTTAAGAACACACTTATCGGCCAGGCGCGGTGGCTCAAGCCTGTAATCTCAGCACTTTGGGAGGCCGAGACGGGCGGATCACGAGGTCAGGAGATCGAGACCATCCTGGCCAACACGGTGAAACCCTGTCTCTACTAAAAAATACGAAAAAACTAGCCGGGCGAGGTGGCAGGCGCCTATAGTCCCAGCTACTCGGGAGGCTGAGGCAGGAGAATGGCGTGAATCCAGGAGACGGAGCTTGCAGTGAGCTGAGATCCGGCCACTGCACTCCAGCCCGGGCGACAGAGCAAGACTCCGTCTCAAAAAAAAAAAAAAAAAAAGAAAAGGATATTGCTGCATATTGAGCTAAAGGAAAGCCTGCTGTAGCAAAAAAGGGAGTTGTCAAGGCTGAAAAAAGCAAGAAAAAGAAGGAAGAGAAGGAAGATGAGGAAGATGAAGAGGATGAGAATGAGGAGGAGGAGGAAGATGAAGATGATGATGAATAAGTTGGTTCTAGCATAGTTTTTTTTCTTGTCTATAAAGCATTTAACTCACTCCTTTTTTCTTGTCTATAAAGCATTTAACTCACTCACATAATGAAAATTATGTTTCCTTTTAAAGAAAAAAACTGAAATGTAAGGCTGTGTAAGATTTGTTTTTAAACTGTACAGTGTCTTTTTTTTTTTTTGTATAGTTAACACACTACCAAATATGTCTTTAGATATCCCTGTCCTGGTGGTATTTTCAATAGCCACTAACCTTGCCTAGTACAGTATGGGGGTTGTAAACTGGCATGGAAATTAAAAGCAGGTTCTTGTTAGTGCATAGCACAAATTAGTTATAATATGGCGATGACAGTTTTTTCATCTTCAGTTGTCTCTGATGCAGCTTATATGAAATGATTGTTGTTCTGTAAAGTGAATACCGCTCTGTAATTGCAAAAAAAAAAAAAAAAAAAAAAAAAAAAAAAAGTTGCAACTATTTTGTTGACATTCTGAAGCTTCTAAGTAAATACAGTTTTTTATTAAAAATATATAAAGAACACACCAATCAAGAGATGACTTTAAGGATTAAAATGCTGACATTTGACATCAGCATTTGTATTACATCTTGCCTTTCTCTGATGTGCAGAAAACAACTCACAAAATGGCAAGCAATGATGTTAGGAAAAAAATAGGTTCTAAAAATATTTAATGAAAATTATGTTTCTTTTGTCGGTAATTATATAGATCATTACTAATTGGCCATACTCAAAACTTGACTCCATTCTTGCTCCCAGGGAGTTCACAATCAAGAAAAGGAGATAAGAAAACTTTATACTGCTCTTTCAGGCTCAAAAGACTTGAATAAATGAACTCGCACTGGAAAACTTGGCATCACAAACATGTCAATTTTCCCTAAATTACCTATAAACTTAACCGATACACAATAAAAATAGTAAGATTTTTATATTTGGAATCAAGCATTCCAAAGTTCATTTGGAAAAATGAACCAGCTATAATAGCCAAGAAAAGTATGAAAACAAGCAGTCCTGGGGTATGAGCACCGCCCCACTGCCCACAGCAAAACATAGCACAAAGCTGCAATCTGCTGATGGTACGTGTTCATGATCATTAACGGAACACAAAAGACTAGAAATATACCTAAATATATCCAGGAAATTTAGTTGGTGAAAAAGGTGGCATTGGAATAATAGGGTACAGATGGATTGTTTAATAAATAGTGTTGGACAAAGCATAGCCATCTTGAAAAAAATTATGTTGGAGCCACACTTCACACTAGGATAAATTCTGGAGGGATCAAACATTTCTTTTTTTTTTTTTTTTTTTGAGACGGAGCTTCGCTCTGTCGCCCAGGCTGGAGTACAGTGGCCGGATCTCAGCTCACTGCAAGCTCCACCTCCCGGGTTTACGCCATTCTCCTGCCTCAGCCTCCCGAGTAGCTGGGACTACAGGCGCCCGCCACCTCGCCCGGCTAGTTTTTTGTATTGTTTAGTAGAGACGGGGTTTCACGGTGTTAGCCAGGATGGTCTCGATCTCCTGACCTCGTGATCCGCCCGTCTCGGCCTCCCAAAGTGCTGGGATTACAGGCTTGAGCCACCGCGCCCGGCCGGATCAAACATTTCAAAATAAAAATGAAATCACTCGTATGCTAGAAGAAATTCTAAGTTTTAAAAAATGATCTTGGCCGGGCGCGGTGGCTCAAGCCTGTAATCCCAGCACTTTGGGAGGCCGAGACGGGCGGATCACGAGGTCAGGAGATCGAGACCATCCTGGCTAACACCGTGAAACCCCGTCTCTACTAAACAATACAAAAAACTAGCCGGGCGAGGTGGCGGGCGCCTGTAGTCCCAGCTACTCGGGAGGCTGAGGCAGGAGAATGACGTAAACCCAGGGAGGTGGAGCTTGCAGTGAGCTGAGATCCGGCCACTGTACTCCAGCCTGGGCGACAGAGCGAGACTCTGTCTCAAAACAAACAAACAAACAAACAAACAAACAAACAAACAAACAAAAATGATCTTGCAGTGAAGAAGACCTTTCTAAGGAAACCAGAAATGCCAGAAGCCACAAAAGAAACAATTGAAAAAATTATGCAAACATTAAAAAAAATTATGCATGGCAAATACCACTATTGGCCAAGTCAAAAGACAAATGACAAACTGAGAACAAATATTTGCAATTCATATCACAAAGGGCCAATTTCCCTAGTACATAAAGAGCTCTCTCAAATGATTAGGAAAAAGACCAATGACCATCAGAAAAACAGTCAGAGGCTACCAACAGGCAGTGAACAGAAAAGGAAATAAAAAGTTCTAAAATATAAAAAGATACCCAGTGTCTTTAATCAAAGAAAGACTAATTAAAACCACAGTGAGAAAACATGTTTCACCTACCAGATTGGCAAATATCAAAAAGTAGAAGAACTCCTTGTATTGGCAAGGTTTTGGGGAAATGTGCTCACAGTGCTGGTGTGGAGAGGCTTGAGGGCAACAGCTAACAAAATTTTCCATGCACATCCCCTTTGACCCAGCAGTTCCACTTCTAGGAGTTTATCCTACACTGACAGGTGCGCATCGCACACATCGTGATGAAAATACAGAAGCATTCAATGCAACATTGTGAAAGCAAAAGATTACAAATAAAGGAAACCTCTATCTAGGAGACTGGTTAAACAAACTACATTTGTTTATGGAATACTAAGCAGTCAAGACATAAATGGAGGAAGCTCTTTCATTACTCCTAAGAACAAATCTCTGAGTGATATTTCACAAAGAAAAGATGGAAGGATAAACAAGAGCCTACCGACAGCAAGGGCAACACGAAGGAGGGTACAAGGTCATAGGTTCTATTGGCTGATGAAAGAACTTCTGGGAAATGCAGCCAGGGCTTCTTGAGCAGGGTGAGCCTTGAGCACAAAAGAGGAAGGAAATGATGCAGCTGCCCTGGAGCTTTCCATCAGAGGAACACAGTTACAAAAAGCTGATAGAAGCTACTGTTGACAGCTGTGGGTTAGCCCTGTTGAAATGGCAGCCCTCCCCTATGGCATGTGGGCACAGGAAAACATTTTCTCAGATGGTCAACAACTCCATCCTTGAGAAAAGCCAGCTTAGGCACCAGACCTTCATCTTGTCCACAAAGTGAGACAGCACCACAAAACCATGCAGATAAGTATGTTCTAGAAAATCCTACTAAAGCAAAGTCCATCTCTCTTTATGTATAAAGGACAAATGCAACGGACAGTGCTGGTGTCACTGCTGATACTTATTATTAGGAACGAACAAGATAACGGCTTTCAAAACTACGAAGGATGAAATGAATATTCAGAGTCCTCTTAATTTCATATCAATTCGAAATAGCTATAAGAAATGAGAAGCTAGGCCGGGTGCGGTAGCTCAAGCCTGTAATCCCAGCACTTTGGGAGGCCGAGACGGGCGGATCACGAGGTCAGGAGATCGAGACCATCCTGGCGAACACGGTGAAACCCCGTCTCTACTAAAAAAATACAAAAAAAACTAGCCGGGCGAGGTGGCGGGCGCCTGTAGTCCCAGCTACTCAGGAGGCTGAGGCAGGAGAATGGCATAAACCCGGGAGGCGGAGCTTGCAGTGAGCTGAGATCGCGCCACTGCACTCCAGCCTGGGTGACAGAGCGAGACTCTGTCTCAAAAAAAAAAAAGAAAAATCACCCATATCCTCACAAGCCTTACAAAAATATTCTCATTTTTGTTCCTTTTTGTCCGTATCTATCTGAAAGCAGAGTATTTACATAGTTACAACAATGGTGCTCAGAGATATATAATTGTCTTCTGCTTTTTTCACTTATTCTCTATTTTTATAGATAATTAGTACTGCTAAGTTCTGAATGTCTGCATAAAATTCTATCCTGTTTATTAGCTGTAGTTAAGGGAGGGAGCAAACATTTATTTAGCCCCTTCTATGGGCATGTTACATAATTCAATTTGTCCCTTACAGTGATTCTTATTATTAGGACCCCCTTTACAGACAGAAACTGAGTGTCCAACAGTCTACTGCACAGCAGACGCTGCCTTTGAACTCTGTGTGTGTCTAACCTGACAGCTCTCTCTCTTTCCCCTGCATTATATTGCTGCTGCCTCCATTGTTGGCTACTGCTATTCCCAATTTTTACTATAATAAGCAATGCCAGCAAAATATCTTTACATATTTTGTTTTTACCTTTGACTTTTTTTTCGTGTGTTTTCAACTTCTGTTTAAAAAGTCCAACAGGATGCCTCATCTGTCTCCTGACTCCTGCCTGAGAGATGACTATTCTTAACTCCTTTAGTCGTCCCTACCACCCCACACTTGTCTCTATTTCTTAATGCCATGATTATCCTGCTTATGCCAGTTCTTCAATTTCAGTTTTCAATAGCACCTATTGAACATCCTACTCTGGAAGTTGCTAGCTCTCTTACATCTCCCCTAAGACATACATTTTCTCCTCCCCCATTCTTTTCAACACTGTTACAGCAACACTTATGGTTAAATTAATTTTCAGTGTTTATAAAATTATAATTATGGAAATATTAGCCACAAATAAGTCATATGTTGTATTCTTTTCTGTGAAAATTATTTTCCCTCAAGTTATCACTTTTGTCATTTCCTCATCAGCTTAGTTTTCTATGTGCCAATCACCAATTTGTCTCCAAACTCTAGGGGACCTGTGAGCGTCTTAATAGTCAGAAACCAGTTTTGCTTTCTCCTGGACTCATGGCTGAGGAGTCCCTGTGCCTGTTCCCCTCTGGAAGGACTTCCCGTCCTGCCCCTTCACTTCTCTGCTGGGTCCTAGATCCCAAGGCCACACCAGATGCTATCAGACAACAGAGAAGAGAACCACAAATGTCAAGGAAGCATTCATCAGAGAGCAGGTGATTATGTTCTCTCAAATAAAGAGGCTGTGTAGAGGTATGAAGGGATTCCAGCTAGAAGGCATTGCAAGTGTAAGACATAGGCAAGAGAGAACATGCAGTATGAGAAAATGTGGAGAGATCTGATGTGTCTAGAACACAAGGAATGTGGGGAAGGAGTGAGGGCTGATGCTGGACCTCGCCCTACAGACAGTGAGGAGTCACTTGGTTTAAAGCAGGGGCATGACATGATCAATTTGTGCTTTAGGAAGGTAAGTTGGTGGCCTGCAAAATCAATGAGAAAGGGTAGAGAATGGAGGAAAAGCTATTGCATTCTTCCAAATGAAAGCTGATGACATCCTGCAGTAAGGCAGAGGCATTGAATGGCAAGAAGAGATGGAGTGAAGGACAGAAGGAAGGAGGTCCACGTGACACAGGCTGCTGCCTATGGCCATGATTATTCTCCTCTTCTCTGGACACAGGTGAGTGTGTGCTGCTTCTCAAGTTAGGCATGGGCATGAGCCTTGCTTTAAACCAGAGGTGTCTAATCTTTCGGCTTCCCTGGGCCACACTGGATGAAGAACTGTCTTGGGCCATATATAAAATCCACTAACACTAATGACAGCTGATGGGCTAAAAGAAAATCACACAAAAAATCTCATAATATTTTAAGGAAGTTTACGAATTTGTGTTGGGCTGCAATCAAAGCTGTCCCAGGCCCCATGCAGTCTGTGGGCTATGGGCAGGGCAAGCTCTCAAGCTTGTCCAACGTGCCTTACTTTGTTGTTATTGTTCTGTTTCTTTTGTTTCAGGTTTTTAGCAGCCTTAAGTCATGGTTTGTAGTTTCTCTCTCCAGTGATAAGCGAGAAAGAGTGATGAAGAAGGGGCTTTACCGGCCCACCCAGAAACAGAAACTAAGCACTCATGACTGTGTTTTCTCCCTTGGACACCCAAATCAATGAAATGGAAAAGGAAACAACCAAGTGCCATTTCCAGTAGCAGCCCTTTAAGAGCCAGTGTGTGAGGTGTGACATTGCTCTTCCTGGCTCGGTGGTGACCACAGAAGCAGGTGTTGAGATGTCACCTCCATCAGCTGGGGTCCTAGTGGGACGACAATCAGCAGAACCCTCCTGCCCACTGAAACAAACACGTAGCATGAGTGAGAAATAAACGTTGGTGGTTTTAAGATGCGCAGGTTCAGAGGTAATTAGTTACCAGAGTATAAACTAGTTTACGATGACGAATACAACGTCTAACTCACTATGATTTTGACAATATTGTCATATTTTCCTCTGAGTATCAAATAATATTTCATATTTTAAGGCTTTATTGTTACCAAGTCTTAACATTATGTGGTGTTTATCACATGTACTTCCTTATGCGGAATTTATCTAGGCACGTCTTTTACCCACTTATCTACTGATGTCCTACTGACATTCAGGTGTGCTTGTGTGACCTTTGTGTACATTATGTCTTTTGCTATTTGTACAACTGATCTAGCTGATAATATTAAAATAAAAATAGCTACAATAATAGCAGCTATATTTACTGAACTCTTATACATGCCAAGTAGCCTATAAATCATCTCACATGCTGTTTTTTTTTTTGATCAGCATACTGAACCTATGAAATAAGTGCTATTATACCCATCTTACAAATAAGGAAATAGAAGCTCGGCAAGGTGAAGCCACTGGTCAGCAGGGGGCAGGGCTGGCATCTGAGCCGGGTTGGTCTCACTGCTGACCTGGGCTCTGGATTCCCCTCCAGGTTGCCAACTTCACTCTCTCACTTGGGTCCCTGGATTTACCCTCTCAATCTTAGAGGAAAAAGCTTCAATCAATTTGGCTTTCTCCTCCAGTTTCTATTTTTTCTCCTTCCTTATCTGGCGTTTGTTTCCTGACTAGCTTCTTTGGTTGCTATTGTGTTGACCTGTTTATTCACCTCACTCCTGAAAACACATTCTCAAAAATCCCTGATCCTTTCTGGCCAAGGTAGATGGCCTTTGGTCAGCCCTCATCCTTCCTGAGTTTCTGACACCCTCTTCTATGTTTTCCTCCTCTGGCTGCCATGACACTGGAGGCTCCTGGTTCTCCCCCTACCTTTCTTACTGCCTGTCTCTGGCTCTTCCTCCCACCCTAGCCATGGCCTGCCTCAGCCATCAGTCCTTAGTGTCTCTCTCTGCCCACTCCCATAACTTCCCCTACCTGTAGCTGATCTAGAATCTACACATCTGGTCTTGAGCTCCCACCTAAGTTCTAATGCCACAGTTGCTCATACCCCTGTGCACATCCTGTGGACAAGCCCCAGACTAAACAACTTTCCCTGAGAAAGCAGCTTCCCCATTTGACTTCCCTGTATCTGTCAATGACTCTATTCTCTCAACCACTCAGTAACCTCAGCATAATCTGTGATTCAGCCCTTTCCTCTGATGCCCAAGGCCATTCCATTATCCACCAATACCACTAATTCCACCTTAGAAGACCTCTGGAATTTGTCCCATCCTTCCCTTTCCTACCACCTACCACCAGTGCTCACAGGATCAAGCCCAAACTCTTCCTCTCTGGGAATTTGAGACTTCTCATGATCTGATCTCCTCTTCCTCCCCCCACAGACTCCAGGGCTCTCTGCTACAATCAAACAGCTCTCAGCTCACCAGATCGTGGCATAGGGACCTGGCGAAGAAGAAACTGTAGAGACCAGATCAGTGATGGGGCCCAAAGCCCATTACCAAACAAAATCAAAGGGCATAATAAGCAAAGGGCAGACTGGGTGACAGGGCCAAACGTGATGCAAGCAGCACCAAGATCATTTTTGGGAATTACAAAAGAGATAAAGTCTAGCCAAATGAAGATCCAAGAATAGAGTGGCTGTGGTCAGGGCAAAGCAGTGACAACGTAAATATGTGTCAATGGCAGCAAGGCCTCTATCACCTTCTTATCCTGCTGACTGGTTGGAAGGTCCACAGGACAAAAGGACAAAGGTAGACGGGTGAAAAGTGTTGTTGGCCTGGGCAGCAAAGCCAGTTTTCTGCCATGAGTGCTTGTTTAAACAATTGATTTTACTGTCATGCTCACACCAACATCTGTGCCTTCTCTCCTGTTGTCCCATCTATCCAAAGCCAACTAATCTTTTAGGATTATGGAAGACCTCATCAGTCAAGCCACCACAGGAATATCCCCTCTTTCTCTAAATTCCTTTATCACTTACCTGAATTACTCACTCTGTCAATCACATGTTCCTACCAAAAGACTCTACTAAAGTTAGTGTGTACTGACTCTATGAGAAGCAGCAACCACAGGGAAGACAGAAAATTTTTAAGACAGTCTCTGTCCTTAAGCCTCTCAGAATACAGTTGAGGTGCGATGAGAGATACATATGTGGAAACTTATTGTTTCCATCCCTGTCCTTAGGTAAGAGCCAATGAGACAGAGACAGGTAAAGTCAGGAGATGCCAGAAGAGCTACGATTTGAGAAGGCCTGAGGATTCTGATAGAGAGAGAAGGTGGAAATGTGAGAAAAAGTATTGTGTGTGATATAGGAGGGGCTGAGTATGGTGTACAGACGGTAAACAGACTGGAAGAGCAGGTTACTAAATATTACTACTTGACTAATTTTATATATATATATATATTATATATATATATATTCACTGAGAAGAATCTTCCTTTATTCAAATCCCAAGGAAGGAAAAGTCCATACTGCTGTGGCTTGGCAGGTTTCAACATTTTAAAAAGCATTTATGAGCCGGGCGCGGTGGCTCAAGCCTGTAATCCCAGCACTTTGGGAGGCCGAGGCGGGCGGATCACGAGGTCAGGAGATCGAGACCCTCCTGGCTAACACGGTGAAACCCCTCTCTACTAAAAATACAAAAAACTAGCCGGGCGCGGTGGCGGGCGCCTGTAGTCTCAGCTACTCGGAGGCTGAGGCGGGAGAATGGCGGGAACCCGGGAGGCGGAGCTTGCAGTGAGCCGAGGTCGTGCCACTGCACTCCAGCCTGGGCGACACAGCGAGACTCCGTCTCAAAAAAAAAAAAAAAAAAAAAAAAAAAAGCATTTATGGAGTGTCTCGCTTTACATCAGTAAGAAATTACTGTTCAAGCTTTTGTAATCTGGCTGAAAACATCCGTTCAGGGTCTTGCCAGTGGGAGAATTTGGTGCTACATACCACAGGACAGTCAGGTTGGTCATGGCAATGGCATTAGTACTCAGTGGAAGGGTGGAAAAACATAACCTGCTGTTTCTCACAAATCTCTCCCTTCCTGGGAGGCCACAGATGGTTCTGGATCAACCACTGACCTCCAGGCGGGGTTCCCAAATGTTTTGGATTACAGACTCTTACAACTGGCTAACTCAGAAATTAAGCCATGTGGCTTGATGCCATGCACGCACGCTGACCCTGAGCCCTCACTCTATGATTAGAAACTGACAGCAGGTAGAGTTAGGGTGGTTCACAAGCTGCCACAATGGCTGACTCATTTCCATGGCTCACCATGATACTACACTGCAGGCAGCTACCTCAGGCAGATGGAGGGCCTCTGAGGAGTACCCGGCCCTTGGTACCTGGTACAGGGCACTTCTCAGTCTGACTACTGACAGTCATGGGTAGCAACAGCAATGGCATCTCATCCAATCATGCGTAAAATCAAGTCTTCAAGGACTACAGCCTTCTGTATTAGTTATAGCTTTCTAAAATTTCACGGAGTGGTAGATTTCCTTATAAACTCAGGAAAATGCTTTCCTTAAGTAAACATTACACCATCTAATAAATTCTGACCCTAAAGCTCAGGCTCCCAAACAGACTCCATTTGCAGAGAAGTATTCTTGATGCTGCTGAAGAAGACTGGGCTTCTAAAGCCAGTCACTTCACTCACTGTTGCTTCAGACAAAGAAAAGTGTAAACAGCCATCAGCTCTTAACTCTCCACATCACTGCATGACACTGGCACTGACAGTTTAGGAAAAATTTTTATTTACCCTCCAGAATATATTTTCCAAGTCAGTTTACTGTCTTAATTTTATTTTACCAATAAAGTATATACTATTTTGTAGTACAAAGTGTGTTACCATAGTGAAGGAGAGCATGCTGAGAAGCAAGCAGATAAAAAGAACAGTCGAGATCAAAATGGGCAACCTCTGAATTCACAGGGTCAGTAAAACATGAGAGGCTGATAAAAGTTGGCTATCCTTAGAAATTTGAGACTTTCTAAAAAACAAGGTCCTTTTCCTACTCCTGGATAGTAGAGCAATTTTCAGTCAACCACACATCGAGAAGGAGTATGAAAGTAGATCTGATTCCATGTAAGTCCTGCAAAGCAAATGAGGTTTAAGCTAAAAGTTAAGGATGAATGGTGGACCAAGGTGAATTCTGAAGTCAAGTCTGGGAAGGGCTGACACAAGGGTGACTCAAAACAGGACCTTATACGTGGAGCCAAGGCCCACTTACCATCCACATGTGCTGGATTTGATACCACGTGATGGAATCAGTTGTAGCATATATTTCCTTTGCTTTTTTGGAGACATAGTAGGGCCCTGAAGAATAAACTCAGGTATGATGAATAGGGCAGTATAAGGGTCATACATTTTTGGAAACTGGAATTGGTTGTTTTAAAGAATGCTTGGCACATGAGAGATGAGCCTTTTTCCATCTGAACTAAATCAAGGGAGTCTTGACTGTTTTGGATTCTGAACCTTTTTTTAGATCTTTCAGGCTTCAGCAATTCCTATAAGAAGGAATAAAGTCTCTAAGAAGAAGCTACAATCTGTATCTAGGTTAGAGAATGTAGATGAATTCTGCAGCAGACTCAGACTTGGTTATCTTGATTCAATATAGGAGACCTCCAAGATGGCGGTACTTTTCTTCCCAGTGTGGCTGGCCCCTTGCATAAATGACCTGCTAGAGCAGAGACAGGGCAGGCAGGCAACATCCAAGATAGTGAGTAGTCGAGAGGGGGAAGAGCTCATCCCTGTTTGACCTGGAATTCCCCGGTATTAGCACTGACAGTCCCATGCCCCAGTCCTGAGCAAACAAAATGTGTGGTCAGCCAGGTAGTTAAAGAGTGTCCCAGGGTCAGCAGTTTAACTTTCTTACTTTGATAGTTTTGGTTTGGGCTATTTTGCCAGAAACATGAGCAATTTTAAGATGAAATGGCCTAAAAGTTTGACTTATTGAGGCTAGCCCTTAATACTTAGCCTCAATCAAGATGATTTTGAGTCTTCCATTTTTCAGTAATTTTCTAACAATATAAGTTTGCAAGTGAATATGCTCTGAAGGTCTGGTGGCTATAAAATAAGCACATCAGAACACTACAGTTCTGCCAATCACTTGTTAATAGTTTACCAGAAATATCCAAAGAAATATTTGCACAACTCTTTTTTTTTTCTGTCACCAGGCTGGAGTGCAGTGGCGCGATCTAGGCTCACTGCAACCTCTGCTTCCCGGGTTCAAGTGATTCTCCTGCCTCAGCCTCCCGAGTAGCTGGGACCACAGGGGTGAGGTGTGCCACCGTGCCACCATGCCCAGCTAATTTTTTTTTTTTTTTTGAGACAAAGTCTCACTCTTGTCCCCCAGGCTGGAGTGCAATGCTGTGATCTTCGTTCACTGCAACCTCCACCTCGCGGGATCAAGCGATTCTCCCGTCTCAGCCTCCTGAGTAGCTGGGATTACAGGTGCCTGCCACCATGCCCAGCTAATTTTTGTATTTCTAGTAGAGACAGAGTTTCACCATGTTGGCCAGGCTGGTCTCGAACTCCTGACCTCAGGTGATCCGCCTGCCTTGGCCTCCCAAAGTGCTAGGATTACAGGTGTGAGACACCGCACCCGACCCTAATTTTTGTATTTTTAGTAGAAACGGGGTTTCACCATGTTGGCCAGGATGGTCTCAATCTCTTGACCTCATGATCTACCCACTCTAGCCTCCCAAAGTGCTGGGATTACAGGTGTGAGCCACCATGCCCAGCCCGCATAACTCTTAAAACAGATAAAATCAGGTCAATGGAATTAAGGTTTTTGGCAATTAGGAATTTATCCTGTGAAAAGGACAAAGCTTTAGTGTTCAGCCAAGAAGGAAAGGATCTAAATCTGATGTGGAATGTCTGTGAGCAAGAGGGAATTAAGAGAAATTTAACTCGAAGATAATGAAATTCTTTTCAGCTTTAACTTGCTATAAATAAATAAGCTGTGCTGGCTCCAGAATTTTTTACCTAGGAGGGGCCTAGGGTGGCAATCTGACTGGAAGGGAGTGTGTGAAGTTGCATTTGCCTGATGCTTTAAGATTGAGAAAACACCATCTCAAAGCTCCTAACCCCAGCTTCTGCATTGGTACTGCCTCTGCAAAGAAACAGCTTTATAACAAGGAGGCAGAGAAGAAAATGGAAGGAGTGGCCGTTTCATATATGGAGTCCCGTGCTCTTTAGATCCAGAAAATAACTCCATATATTGCAGTATCAGAGAAATTTGAATTAGTGCTTTTCTGTAGTGTACTTCTAATTATTTGATACTTCCTTGGTACATGAGGACAAAAATAGCATATTTTGCACATCTATGACAAATATAGCGCTTGTACATACAGAACTGAGCTCTTATTTGGGGCAGACAAAAGAAAAATTGATATTTACTGTTAAGAAGTAAGTATGTACAACAATAGAGAGGGAGTTGGCACTATTTGAGAGAAAAATCAAAAGTAGATTTGCTCTGCTTTATTAGAAATAATTAGGGGCTGGGTGTGGTGGCTCACACCTGTAATCCCAGCACTTGGGAGGCTGAGGCTGAAGGATCGCTAGCCCAGGGGTTTGAGACCAGCCTGTGAACATGGTAAGACCTTGTCTCTACAAATATATTTTCAAAAATTAGCCAGGCATGGTGGTGTGGACCTTTGTTTCCAGACACTTGGGAGGCTGAGATGGGAGGATCTCTTGAGCCCAGCAGGTTGAGGCTGCAATGAGCCATGACTGTGCCGCTGTATTCCAGCCTGGGTAACAGAGTGAGACACTGTCTCAAAAAAAAAAAAAAAGAAAGTAAGAAAAAGAGAAATAATTAGGAAGCACATTTGTGAGGAAACTGATTTTTAAAAAGTGCCTCTAGAAAATTTCCGTAATTGAAAAGCTTGAAAAAATGATCTTTTAAAAATGCCCCCCCACCAATGAGTCTCAGAGAAGTAGATCCTCAAATGTTCATTAACCAAAACTGATGGATGACCAGTTGGCAGGAAACTAAAGGTTTGGACACATTATGATGAGAACGGCATTCCAACTGGATTCTCATTTGTACTCTTGTACTCCGGTGAGTGAAGAGAAAAAGGGAAAACCACAGACCGTAATGAATCCATTACGGTCTATGCAAGGGCCACAGGGATCCCCCCATTCTCTTATGACTACCTGAAGCAGCTTCCAGGAGGACACGTCCGGAGAGGGCACCATGGCATAGGAGAGCCAACTGCTATTTTTGGCTTGGTGTTAGTGGGTATGCCCCTCCCTCCTGAGTTTCAGGTGTCTCTCAAATCCACAGAGAACAATAATGTCCAGTTCTTACTAATACAGGTGGCAGCTGGTTGCAGAAGAAAGCGATTACATTTTCATCTCTAGGGAAGAAAGTACCCACACACATGTGGCTGTGGTCTTCATCACACTGCCTCTCTTCTCTGGACTCTGCAGGGGCTTCTAGATGTCTCCTGGATCCAGTGAAGAAAACTCAACTCTTTGTTTTTAGGCCTGTCTATTAGCTAAGCTCTCCATCACACTCCTCCTAAATGCCTTCAGCTTTAGCTGTAAGACAGCCCATACTGGCAAGCTTGCTAATGAGTGAAAACGCAGCAGCCCGGTTTCCCACAGGGGAGTATGTACATTTTAACAGCAGGCTTCCAGAGACAGGGCACCTGCTGCCTGTCTACTTTCCAACCAGGACCTGGTGAGGAAAACTTCAGCCAGGCCCAGAGGGAAGGGTGGGGGCTGTGAACTGCCATTATGCATATGCCTGGGGTTGTCCTGCCTTAATTTAAGACCATAAACAATCCATCTTCTTCCAGAAACAGGGTAGAGCCTTCGCAGATCAACAAAGCTCTGTCAGAGCTGAAGGCACACCTGATTCCCTGGAGCGCCACTGAACAAGCCGGAGACAGTGCAGTTTGTTTCTCCTGGGCAGGCACACACGGCATCTGCCAAAATGAGAACATCGTTCACTTATACCTGTTTATGGAAAACGAGATACAGGACGGCATTGTACCTGAGATTTGGAACCACCAGGAATCCTGTTCTGTCTCCCTATGTATGTGGCTCTTGATCTGGGGTATACATTCCAGTGATAAAGAAAAGAGACACAAATTCTCATAAAACAAGATGGAACATTTTAAATGGACACAGAAGTTATATGTTGGGGAAACATGGTAGGAAGATGGAAGAAGGGCTCATTTTGGCTAAAGAGGAGTAGGGGGGTAAGTTAGAGAATAGTAGCTCAGAATGTGTGCTATTTAAGGCAGGGCACAGAGGCTCACACCTGAAATCCCAGCGCTTTGGGAGGCCAAGATGGAAGGATGGCTTAAGGCCAGAAGTTTGAGACCAGACTGGGCAACATAATGAGACTCTGTCTCTATAACAATTTTTTAAAAATTAGCTGGGTATGGTAGTGCACACCTGTAGTCCCAGCTACTTGGGAGACTGAGGCAGGAAGACAGCTTGAGCTCGGGAGTTTGAGGTGACAGTGAGTTATGATTATACTACTGCACTCCAGCCTGGGCAACAGAGTGAGACTCCGTCCCTCAAAAGCAGAATTGATGCTATTTAAGTTTTCTTATAGGATAAGAGGCATTTTGTGCTGAGAAAAAAGAGGGGATTTGGGATAGTGGGGAGACAACAGCCCAAAGGTCAGGTACTTCACAGGCAATGAGAGAATGCTGTGAGTAATGAGGCTGGACGGGTAGGTTCATGCCTCGGCTGCTGGCCTGCTTGAGGAAGCCAACTCGAGTAGTATTATGACAGATGGGTGGGTCAGAGGCAGGGAGGTCATAGTACACTTTTGGACACACCCAAGGGACTGGTAATTACACAGCTGAATACATACACAAAAGCCCCTGAGCTATATACTTAAGATTTGTATATTTTACTGTATGTAAATGATAGCTTAAAAAAGTACTTTTTAAAAAAAAGCCAAAGGGAGACAGTGCCAGCCTGTCCAGGAGTACGGGGGCTGGGAATAGTCAGAAGAAGACAAACACACAGGAAAACCAGTCTCTTTACCCTGCAGTCAGGGACACTCTTCCAGGGTCCTTCCCCTAAAAAGACCACTCTGATGCTTGCTAACAAAAACCAGAATCAGAAGATGTCCGTGCTGAAGGGCACCATGGGAGACATACCTATTTCTTTTTTTTTTTTTTTGAGACGTAGTCTGGCTCTGTCGCCCAGGCTGGAGTGCAGTGGCCGGATCTCGGCTCACTGCAAGCTCCACCTCCCGGGTTCCCGCCATTCTCCTGCCTCAGCCTCCCAACTAGCTGGGACTACAGGCACCCGCCACCACGCCCGGCTAGTTTTTTGTATTTTTTAATAGAGACGGGGTTTCACCATGTTCGCCAGGATGGTCTCGATCTCCTGACCTCGTGATCCGCCCATCTCGGCCTCCCAAAGTGCTGGGATTACAGGCTTGAGCCACCGCGCCCGGCCAAGACATACCTATTTCATTTTACATAGAAGGAAACCAAGGACCAGAGGGGCTATCATTTTGTCCGGGGTTCTGTGGCCAGTTTAGAGGTAGAAGACCTAGGTTTGCATCCCAGTTCAAATTTCAATTCAAAGGTCTTTCTCTACCCAACTGTTGCCAGCAGCCATCAGGAAATTTGAATGAATGACAGAATTCTGAAGCTATAAAAAATCAAATGTGAGTAGATAGGTAGCAGCATGGGTGAATGTTCATGGCAACGTTCATCATGGTTTGGTGAAAGCAGGTTACCAAACAATATCTATCACCGTGATTTTGTGGGGGCAAGTATAAGCAGAAGGAAAACCACAGGGATGATCGCCCACATATTAATAGCACATTATCTCTGGGTAGAATTATAATTTTTTTTTCACGTGAGAGGTTTTCTGGTAAAAAAATCTGTTAGACAAATTCCAAAAGAGCTATAAAGCCAGGCACGGTGGCTCACGCCTGTAATCCCAGCACTTTGGAAGGCCAAGGCAGGTGGATCACAAGGTCAGGAGTTCAAGACCAACCTGACCAACAGGGTGAAACCCTGTCTCTACTAAAAATACAAAAATTAGTTGGGTATGGTGGCACATGCCTGTAATCCCAGCTACTCAGGAGGCTGAGGCAGGAGAATCGCTTGAACCTCCTTGAATCGGGAAGCAGAGGTTGTAGTGAGCCAAGATCGCGCCACTGTACTCCAGCCTGGGCGACAGAGTAAGATTCTGTCTGATAAAAGAAAAAAAAGGCCGGGCGCGGTGGCTCAAGCCTGTAATCCCAGCACTTTGGGAGGCCGAGACGGGCGGATCACAAGGTCAGGAGTTCGAGAACACGGTGAAACCCCGTCTCTACTAAAAAATACAAAAACTAGCCCGGCGAGGTGGTGGCGCCTGTAGTCCCAGCTACTCGGGAGGCTGAGGCAGGAGAATGGCGTAAAGCCAGAGGCGGAGCTTGCAGTGAGCTGAGATCCAGCCACTGCACTCCAGCCTGGGCGACAGAGCGATACTCCGTCTCAAAAAAAAAAAAAAAAAAGAGCTATAACATTTATCAGTAATTTTTGTGTGCTCTACCTTTTCTATTTAAAAAAATGAATATGCATTAAGGTTTTTATTCAGAAAAAAGATTTGTGTGACTATCCAGATTTTTGTCATAATTCTGAACTGGGCGTCTGCTTGTTTCACTAAAAGTAAACACTTCGTGAGAACAAAAAATGAATCACTAGGTAAATATTGATCTGTTTCTAAGTGAACAAGAGACATAACATCCCACTGAAGCAAAGTTTTCCTCCAGACATTAAAAGATTCATTCATAATGTATCTTTGGGTATTTCATCTTAAAACAGATTTTCGAATTGACTTTAATGCTGAGAGGGGAAAACAGTAATCCCTGCTCCTTAAGCATGCTTTCAATGTTCGCCTTTCATCAACTTTTTTTTCTATACCAGAACAGTAAGAGGACATATCCCGATTCCACACATATCATCATAACCAGCTACCCGCGGTCAGAATTACTGAATAATATTAACAGCTTGTTGTAAATCAGTTAACAGAATTTTCCAGTCTAGGCAAGTGCTTGTGAAGGCTGCAGACAGCCTTCCTTGTAGGAAAAAAATCTTCAAAGTCCCAGGAGAAGCACTTTCCCTCATAACAGACGTGTTTCCTGCCCTTAGCTTCCAACACGTGGGAGTTTGTTACAGACATGTGACACAGAAAAAGACCTTGGGGGACAGTAACTTCCAATGGTGTGACAGAAACAGAAAGAAGGTCAGATGGGAAACAAACGTCACCCAGGGACTGTCATCGGGGGCTGGCCTCTGCCTCAATTCTCTCACCTGTACCCAAGAAAAGTCCCTGTTCACTTCCCCACAGATAAGAAGGCAGCCAACCTGGTGTCACACTCCAGTTTGGGTTCAGTTTCCCTCTCTGCTACTCTCAGTTTCCTCATCCCTAAAATGAAAGGAAAAATGAATCCAATCTCAAGGTTGGTTAAGACTGAATGGCATAATGTCTATGAAAGGTACTCAATAAATTTCAAATGCAGTAGCAACGTGGACAAAAGAGAGTAGTAATGTGAAAACATTTTGGTGATATGAGACATGAACACAGGATACAGTGATTCCTACAATTAAAATCTAAAACAGAAATAAGGGGTGAGTTGAAGGATGGAGGGTCAATAAAGTAAATTTTGCCCTTTAGTCATTTGTCATGCTCGAGTCAGACTGCTCGGGTGTTTAGAATTTAGCTGCTTAAGCAATGCTCCAACATGCTCTGAGAGGGCTGGTCCTATCATCAAAGGCAGAGGCTTTGGAAGTAAATTGGTTCTGGAGAATTTGTCCCTTCACATACACCTTCAAACCATAGCTAACTCCTAAACGATCATCAGGTCTGCCTTTAACCTAGGCTGACCTCCACCCCTCCCTAGTTCAGGCTTCACCAGGAGAGAGGGTGGCAATCAGCCAATGACCAGGGAGCTCCATGCTGATGCCCCTGGTTCAGGCTGATGCTAATTTTCTAAACACAGCCACAAGGTCCGAGGAGATGGGGCTGGGGATGCACTTCCACCTCCTAAGGAGGTGGGTGGGAGCCATTTCAGTAGAGGTCACACCTTAGACTCATCAAGAAAATGTGCCAGGGAGGGAAAAAAGCAAAGAGAAACTGTTGGGCTTAATGTCTCTGGATTATTTTTAAAAGAAAAAAAAGAAAAGGAGGTAAAAACTGCCACAATCAGCTTTCTTTTACACTTTGAACAATTAGTGTGGAATCAAACCTTACATGATGCTTTTCTGGAGCCTGGGCAATAGCAGCTTTTGCATGGCTTCCTCCCTCTAATTACTCAGGAACCAATGCTGGGTGGAAATTTGCACTCATCTGCGCAGAAACTTGCAGGGTTTTAAATACTTTGGTTTTCAAGAGCTCTCTAAAAATGAGATGACCAAAGAACTGGGCCTAGCAGTCCTACCCAAACTGACAGCTGAAAGTGAGTGCAAATTTCAGTAGTCAGTCGAAATTATTGATCTAAATTAAGTATTAAAAAAAATTCAGGCCGAGCGCCGTGGCTCATGCTTGTAATCCCAGCACTTTTGAGGCAGGCGGATCACCTGAGGTCAGGAGTTCAAGACCAGCCTCGTCAACAAGGTGAAACCCCATCTCTACTAAAAAATACAAAAATCAGCTGGGCATGGCGGCACATGCCTGTAGTCCCAGCTACTGGGGAGGCTAAGGTAGGAGAATCACTTGAACCTGGGAGGTGGAGGTTACAGTGAGCTGAGATCATGCCACTGCACTCCAGCCCGGGGGACAGAGTGAGATTCTGTCTCAAAAACAAAACAAAAAAAAAAAAGAGGAAAGAAAGAAACATTCAAAATACAACTATGAAAAATACTGGATGATTTTCAAAACATATACCATGCATACCCTTTACAGAGCTGATTTTTAACTGCAAACACTGCATATAAGAACACCATGTCCTTGCTCTTGTGCCTGGCTGTGAAGCCTACTGTAATGAAAAGTCCCCTCAGCAGGGGCAGTTCCAAATTCAATATGATGACATTTATAGTGTCCACCACTATTAGGCAACATATCTCTTGACTTGGGGTCATGGCATCACTGTCACAACTATGAGAAAACGGCATAAGAATACCACACGTCAACACCCAAAACCCCCAAAGCCCATAATGGCAGCTGTTCACCCCTGGCCAACAGCATGTGAAAATTAACTAGACAACTACACAAAGCAGGGGCCCAAACTCTCAGATGTTGGTTGCCCATTTGTCTGCTCTTAGAAGAGAATCATCCACCCAGTGTCCCCAACAGCCAAGAGAGGGGATGAGAGGTGGTATCAGGATGCAGGGAAGAGCTTCTACCACCATCGGGTCTTAGCAACTGCATTAGTCATGTGCTGAAGGGACACACTTGAGGAAGACATCTCCCTGAGTAGCTGCAGTCTGAGAAGGCACAGGCAGAATGGAGTAAGCTTGAAGAAGCACAAAGCGAGTGAAGCAGCATGACAAGAAAGGAGAGGAATTCAGACCGACTGTGCACGAGGCTTGGCCTGAGCCCCAGAGGAAGACACAGTCATTCAGAAGACATCCACAGGGAAAAGGTGAACACTGCATCTCTTGAAAACAGTATGTGTGACACAGAGTGCAGATTCCCTTCATTTTACAACTATGGTTTCTTCTATCAGAAGCAGAGCCCTCCCCTGCTGTCTCCAAAATACAGATCTGGAGGCAGGTGCAGTGGCTCATGCCTGTAATCCCAGCACTTTGGGTGGCTGAGGTGGGCAGATCACTTGAGGTCAGGAGTTCGAAACCATCCTGGCCAACATGGCGAAACCCCGTCTCTACTAAAGAGCACACCTGTAATTCCAGCTACTCCAGAGGCTGAGACACCAGAATCGCTTAAACCCGGGAGGTGGAGGTTGCAGTGAGTCAAGATCATACCACTGTACTCCAGCCTGAGTGACTGAGCGGGACTCTATCTAAAAAAAAATACAGATCTGGGCTTCCATATGGAAACCTGGTTCGCTCAGACAAAGCACTCTCTTTAAGTGTATTCTCTTAGCTAATGCTTGGTACATTTTTCAACAAGGCAGATGAAGAGTACTCAACTATTGGATCTGTGCTTTTTTGCTTATTAATTATTTTGGGTGAGGATAGTTCCTCCATCCTAGAACTGGCAACAAAGCATTTGTTAAAGGACTAGAATACTATCCAACTTTTCCATATCTGCCTAAAAATGACTACTATTTTCTGCAAAGTCCCTGTCATGGATAATGACATCACACTGTGGAGGAAGGAATGTTTCAGGCAACAGAGATCTGATTCTCTCCTACCCTCCAGGATTCAAACACTAGACTGCAATCAGACTGTGGCTATTTTAACACCAGTGACGCCATATCCCATTGATGCCTTAAGGACACGACGGGATAAGATTCTTCTTTGAACATCACACAAAGCCAAATACATCAGCAGCTGAGCATACAGAGGGCATGAGGTCTACTCACTCTTTGGTCAGAAGAGGACAGGACTTGAGCAGAAACCGTGAGAGGCCCGAGTCCTGGAAGTAGAGGTCAGGTGGTGCTGTGGGGCTCTTCAGGTTCAAACACCGGACGATCACGTACAGCACAGCAGCCACTGCAGCCAGCTTCACTCCATCAAACACGGCTGGGAGCTCGGGGGTCTCCAGCATGGCATTCATCTTGATCTGGGGAGCAAAGGCACAGGTCTAGGTTTACAAGCACAGTGAGGACAGGTGATGCCCACCACCCTACAGATGCATGGTGGGCTAAGAGACACTGCCAGTGATGGTGTGCCACAGTTCAGATGTTTCCACAGGCTCCTGGCAGACAGACACCGCCAGCACCTTGCAGCTACTGATCAACTGGCCATAATCCAAATCACAAACAGTGTGAGCATGGATAAACTAGGTACTGTGTTTTCTTTTTATAATCTCACAAGCATTTCTAAGATGAGCAAATCAAAAAATCGAAAAATGCTAAGAACAGTGTCCTTTATCGGAGGGGTAAAAATAAGATCAGTCAAAGAGGCGGCAACAGGACCAGGAGTAGAACTTTGATTTTTGTTAACAGGTCATCCTTTTGGTTTTTTTTCCTCTCTGTAGACTTAACCTGAACCTGGTGCCCCAGGTGTGTGTTAAGTGTTGTGTTTACAGCCTTGAACAGAAACCCGGAAAGGACTGCTGGTGCCACCGGGTGGGGTTGTACTGCCTGCTGGCCTCACCCCTTTATTTGCAGAGCAGGCTGAGATAAAGCAACCTCAGTCTGACTCAGCCATCTGCTCCCCAGAGGCTCCCCAGTGCTGGAGTCTGAGTCAGACTCAGCCCAGGTCACAGCAATCCTGGCTCCTAAGGGTTTCAGGTGTGAGAGCTTGGCTAGTTCCCCGCCCCCCCCCCCCACCCCGCTGTGGAGGCTATCTGACTGTAGCCATTAGTCCAAAAGTAGGTTAAAAGTAAACCAAATTGACCACTAGGCCAAAATCTAAAACTGGAGTACAGACAATATATATGCTTATCTGTCCTTTCCCAAGCTTTCCCAATATTTCATCTTTTGAAGTAACTTCACCTAATATATAACACACGCCCCTCCAAACATATAAAACCAAACATCAACAATGACAAAAGCAACAGCAACAAAAATCCAGTATTTTCCTTGCTGCTAGGCAGAAAAACAGAACATCAGCTGTTACCTTAAAAATCAGGGAAACCACAAGCTAACAAAAGAGAAAATGGTAACTCTCACAGCCAAGGTAGCTATGGCAACAGCTTCCCCTGGAATGGTTTCAAGTAGCCTCTGCTAACAACAGTCATCATGAGAGCTCTGGTAGCCAGTGCCGGAGACAGGATAGGCAGAACAAAACAATCTCCACCAACTGTGTTTGGGGTATAACCAACCGAACTTTCCTAAGACCTACAGCAAGTCCAGAAAGGACTCAGAAACCTTTTCTAAACTCGAGGTCACTTTGGCAGACAATCTCTGGCAGGGATTCCCAATTCAATAATGAAAGGAAATAAAAGATCACAGCTCCGTAACTAGTCTTCCACCATCAGGGCAAGACAAGGATTTTTTAAAACTTACCTGACACAATTTCAAATCAAGGCTAGACCATGAATATAAAGTCAGCTACACTGAACTTCTGTGAGGAGACAGTTTTCTTAAAACTTAACTTCTGTGCTGGGCACCATGGCTCACGCCTGTAATCGTAGCACTTTGGGAGGCCAAGGTGGGTGGATCACTTGAGGTCAGGAGCTCCAGACCAGCCTGGCCAACAAGGTGAAATCCTGTCTCTACCAAAAATACAAAAATTAGCCAGGTGTGGTGGCACATGCCTGTAATCCCAGCTACTTGGGAGTCTGAGGCAGGAGGATCACTTGAATCCGGAAAGCATAGGTTGCAGTGAGCCAAGATCATGCCACTGCACTACAGCCTGGGGACAAGGGTGAAACTCCATCTCAAAAAAAAAAAAAACAAAAAAACAACTTAACTTCTGGTGACACTTCTCCTCACTCCTGGGGTCATATCCCCTGAAAGCTATCTATAAACCCCTAAAACAAGGATCCTTAACTTGGGGTCTGTGGGTTCCCTATGGGATCCTAGGGTCTAAGAGCCCCCTGAAATCATGTGAAAGTTTGTGCACATGAGCAGTTTTCTGGGGAGAAAGTTGGCAGCTTTAATCAGATTCTCTAAAAAGGGTCTGTGGCCTAAAAAAGTACACAGCACTGCACTAAGATGCCCAATAGGTTTAATCTGTGGCTCCCATTCCTCACCTTGTCCGAACCCGCCATGGATGCCAAACTAAGGCTAAACAAACGTCCAAGATGATGCAGCTTGTTAATATAGGCTTCTAAGTCTCCACATTCTATTAGAGGACCAAAACTAAAATCCACCAGAAATTCTCTGACTATATGCTGGTAATATGGAACTGAACTAGAAGTTCTTCCTCATCACCTTTGTTGGAAAGAGAACAGGGTAATGCAGCCAGTAGTTTCTTGTTGGTTTGGAGTGGACTTATTAAATTAAACAAATAAGTTCTTTCCTTCCCACTTCTACTCACTGCTTCCTAACATAAGGGGAGGAGAAGCAAAAATAAGAGTCTCAGCAACACATACCAATGTTACTTATTCTTCTCACTGCAAATATGAATTTTCCTTGAAGAGTTGTACAGTTGGGCTGATCAGGTCAGATCTCTTATTCAAACTAACCTAAAAGCTAAAAAGATTGGATGGTGATGTTTTAAAGTTGAAACGTAAGCACAGTCTAAGTTTCTCTGCATTTAAGTCTTTAGGGAAAAGACAACTTTGTTAATTAACATGTATGCCACACTCTTGAATGTTTGGCCTTTTTAACAAGCCTGCTGCGAGAAGGCTTTATGAATCCACCAAGACTGACAGGCTCTCTCTGGTTTCTAGGGCAAGTTTTCTGCTGTGTTCCTCATTCTGGCTAAAGCCAATTCACATTGCTTTGAAACTTTATCTCACAACATAATCTCCAGAAATGCCTAACAGGACAGGTAACATCTCTGTGTGACCAATGAAATCACTTAGCAAGGTTTGAGATCAAGACAGCACAGCCAGTCGACTCATTTGTTCTCTTCCAAACATACAGCAGGGACAGAAAAAAATATGAGCTGAGAAAAGTAACAGGGCACAGATGGGCTCAAAAACAAAGTACCAGAAACAGAACAGGGCCAAAAGCAATGGGTAGGGGATTGCATTGCTTGTAGGGTCTCAGTTCAGACTGGGGCCAGAGGCTGGCTGCTGAGAAGTGCCAGAAGCTAAAAGTGCTTGCTGTGAGATGGGGGACCTGAGCTGAGCCTACTGCAAGAATCTGCTAAAAGATCTATGGCTTCCAAAAAAGCAGAAGCAAAAAGAGAGAACATGGGGGAAACAGCCAATGTTTATGCAGCACTATCTACGTGCTAAGCTCTGTTCTTCAAATTTGACATATGCTAGCTCATTTAATCCTTCCCATACCCTATGAGGTAGATGCTATTATTACCCCATTTTATAGACAAGGTAATTTGAGGCATAGGAAGTTTAAGTTACTTGCCCAGTGTCATACAGCTGGTGGGTAGAAAAGCCAGCATTCATATCTGGCCCAAGAGATCCTCCTCTTAATCACCATGCTGTGCTACTTGAAGGCAGGTAAGTAGAGAGAGAGAGAGAGGCAAGCAAGAAAATGGATGGTGCAGGAGACACACACGAGACACCAGAGACTTGCCCAAAGTCAGACAGCTGTAAACAGCAGAGCTGGGATTCAAGCCCAATTTTTTTTTCTGATTCTACCACACCAAAATGACTTCAGAAGAAAATCAAAGCCAGTTGAAGGAAAGAATCAATTAACCTTCAGAACAGTCCTGCCTAACTTCCAATTATTATCTGTCCCTATTCTGAGACAAATTAGTCATAGAGGACCAGGCTGTGGTGAGGTAGGCCGGAAGAGCAAAGTCTTCAGCCACATCATAGGCCACCTGACCCCACAGGCTTAGCTGCCAAATGAAAAACAGGGCATGGACCAGATCAAAGATCCTAAACTGGCAGTCCACGGGGCAGTGTTGCATTCAGTTGGCATTTAAAAAACAAAATAAATGTATTCATTGCCATATTATTAACACCAGGAGATTTCAGATAAAAATCTAGATTTCTGATTTCTCTTGGAAATAAAATCAGAAGATTTGGCAACACAGGGCCAGCATTCTCACACCACAACAATGGACAGAGCTGAGCAGGGCTGCCCCCTTCAGACCCAGCAAGCTCTCTCCAGGTGGCCACAGTCCCCACTACTCCCTATTAGTGGGGTCCTCAACACTGACCCCTGGCCCGCTTTAATCATTTACAGTACCTGAATGGTCCCCGTAAGCATCTGAATATGCAATCTTTGGAGAAAAGCATCTAAGGTCCCGTCCCTTCTAGCCCTGAAAAGGTCTGTGTTGACTGAATATTTGAAAAATATACGATCAATATATATATAAATAAAAAATTCCTAGAAAAAATGATGGAAAGGCAAGAGTGGCAAAGCTGATAGGATAACAAGATGTAGTGCCTTTTATTTATTGATATTTTCATTGAGGTTTATTTATACCTTAACTCTTTCCACAAACTACTTGAGACAGCTTCAAGATAACACCCTTACTGAATCTATACACATAGCGAAGGATCTGGAAATGTGTAAGACTGCTAACTGCTTTCTGATAGTAAATGTCCCCTTCATCCTTAGTAGCAGAAACCTGGGAAATGTGCCCAGCTGAAAAAAACTACATACCCCCGCTCCCTTAGCTAGGTGAGTCCATGTAACTCAATTCTGGTCAGCTCTGGAGGGGTTGATCTAATTTCTGGGGAAGCTCCTTAGAGGGCAGGGAGTTCACCCTTTGTCTGCCCTCTTCCCTTCTTGCGTCCCTGGAATGCAGAAAATATGGCTGCAACTCTAACAGCTCTCTTGGGCCATGAAGTGACCTTGAGGTCTCTCTAGGAGCCCCATTAAGATGACAGCAGGGCAGAGAGACAGAAATCTGAATTGCCAAGCAATGCCAAGGATGACTGGCAACCATCAGAAGTAAGGAGAGAGGCGGGGAATAGTCTTGCCTTCAGAGCCTAAGGAAGGAACCAACCTTGCAACACCTGTTTTCAAACTTCTAGCTTCTAGAATGGTGAGAGAATATGCCCAAATTACCCCTCATGACTCAGGAGTTCCACGCTCCTGTCCTTAGTGGCTGAAGGGACTGTTTGCCACATCCTTCTGAAAGGCCCCTTGTTACTCAGACAAGCTCAATCAATTCAGATGATAGCTAACTGACATGAACACCCTCAGATGACTCGTTGACATAATACAAATTGCATTCTGTGAATAAAAACTTATTAGCTTGGCTTCTTTGCCTCTGTGATTCAGCTGTCAGAACCATCCTTTCCTTTCCTCTTAGCTATCAGCAAAGTGAGGGAGCTCAGAGGACACAGACATCTGGGGCAGGGGGAGATCTCTCTTCCTTGCCACCCAAAAGGACCTAACATAACAAGCTTGGATACTTATGGGTCCTAAGGCAAATACCTCTCAAGGAAAACCAAGCCAAACCCCTAAAGGATTTCCCTGTTCCAATTCCATCTGGTTGAAGATGTAAATTTCATTTAGGGTCCAGTCCTGCAGTGAGACAGCCAGTGCCAAATCCAGCTACAGTGTTTGTCCTGGGGCAAGTTCCTTAATCCCTCTGAACACCATCTATAAACTGAACATGTTAATACATAAAGAGCATTTTAAAACAATGCCTGGCATACAGTAGTACTGTATTCACTATTACCATCTCCACTATTAAACTTTCCTCCATTTTGCCTCAGCAAACAACCTAAGTTGACAGAAATGACCACAAAATATACTCCTTCCTAACTGACATACAGGTCTCATTAGCAGTGAACTCACTAGCTGATTGACTGCTTGGGCCTCCTCCAATGAGTTTAAAATTAATCCCAGGACATACTCTTGTTGATTCTTCTGAAATGGAACCATATCTTCTAAAATGGAACCATGTTAGACTTAATAAATCACTGGATAATAAGTGGTGATCATCATGTCCCATAAACAGTTCCAAGATGCATTGTTCTTGTTTTCTGTGCTAAAATGCATCCTTGGCAGTGCACAGCTGGAACCCCTCCTCCTGACACCACCCCGCTCCTGCTGAGGGGCTTCTCCTGCCCATGGAAAGGCTACCCATTCCTCCCTGCAGGTAAAAATCTCCTCTTGCCTAGCCTGGCTCTCCCAGGAAACTGTAATGCCCTGAGATAAAGCTTTGTTCCCGAAAGTACCCTGTGAGGGTGTCAGGAGAAGGATAGCAGAAGTCCACAGCACATTGCCCCAAAAACATGGTCTGTTTCCATCCCATGTCATCCTGATTTTTCAGCCTCTTTGGTGGCAACTTAGGTAAAAGTACAACCCCATCTTAACCTGATTACATCTGCAAAGACCCAATTTCCAAATAAGGTCACATTCACTGGTTTCAGATGGACATAAATTTTGGGGGGTCACTACTGAACTTGCTACACCAGATAAAAGTGGTCAACCTTAAATGTGGGCAACATGATACCCCTGGAGAGAAAGTAAGGAGGAAATGGGCCGCCTTCTCCCCACTTTATCTGCCATTTAACTAAAGAAGTCAGAGCCATCATAGGGTGAAAAAAGCCATTTTGCAGGGACAAGAACAAGCCCAGATGATTTGGGGGAGAAGGCCCAGCCATCCCCCTGAGTTGTGCCTTTGTGTCCTCTGAGTCACTGCCACGGGATAGGAGAGCCTCAGAGCACAGCCAGAAGGCTTCGGGAACTGCACAGCCTGGCAACTGGGCCCTGTTCTCACTCTGGGTAAGGTCTGATGAGATGAGTGAACACCTTAGCCAGCAGATCACCAGATCCACCTTTCAGCAAATCAGTGTTGGTCCTAGGCCCGCATGTCCTCCCACAGAGGGTTCTGTGGGACAGAGTCTTCGCGGTGCTCAAAAACTCTGGGTTTGTTTGTTTTTGAGATGGAGTTTCGCTCTTGTTGCCCAACCTGGAGTGCAATGGCACAATCTTGGGTCACTGCAACCTCTGCCTCCTGGGTTTAAGCCTCCGGAGGAGCTGGGATTACAGGCGGGTGCCACCATGCCTGGCTAGTTTTTTGTATTTTTAGTAGAAATGGGGTTTCACCATGTTAGCCAGGCTGGTCTCGAACTCCTGACCTCAGGTGATCTACCCGCCTCGGCCTCCCAAAGTGCTGGAACTACAGGCGTGAGCCACCGCACCTGGCCAATACTCTGGGTTTTAAAAGATCCCCTCTCGGCTGGGCACAGTGGCTTACACCTATAATCCTAGCCATTTGGGAGGCCAAGGAGGGCGGATTGTTTGAGCCCAGGAGTTCAAGGCTAGCCTGTGTGACCTGGAGAAACTCTGTCTCTATTGTTTGAAAGAAAAAAAAAAAAGACCTCCTCCCACCACCACCACCTCAAGCCAGAAGGGATGGGAAAGCCCTGGAAACAATAGGGCCAATCCTGTTTTCCAGAGATGCTGAGAAACACTGATTTTTGAACATTAACTAACTCAAGCCAGGGACTGCCCTGAAAGGGTGGGAGTGGGTTACCATAACAAGGAAGGATAAAGCCCCTGGTTGATCCAGTTCATCTCTTACAAATCAGGTCCTACAAGGTGAAGGGATCATCAAGTCACACACAATTTGGTAGAAGAGAACTGGAGGGATTGACAGATAAGTAAATGTATTTAAGGCAAGGTTGCCCTCTGTTGTATTCAAGATAAGACCTTGAAATTGTCTTTCTGTGCAAACCTACTCATGTGATAACAGTTTTATTTAGTCATATTTCTTCCACAAAGTCATAAGGTCACAGACTCAATCTGCTGGAATTTCAGAAAATAGTCTACAAGTTCTCAGGGGGAGTAAAGTTACCCAATGCAGGAAAACGTGAACCTCACAGTTACATGTCAGGAATGGCTACTAACCCATGAGCTTCCACAAAGAAAGTTACCAAACTGAAAATGTCTGAAGACTGAGTCACCAGTTAAACAGGAACATTTAATTGGGCACTTTTATGTGCCTTTACTAAAATACTGAATGGAAGCTGGCCTCTCCCACTAGCAAATAACCCTGCTGAAAGAATAGTACTGTCTACGAGAGAACGAATGGGTAAAGCACTTAGTAAAATCGCAGGCAAAATTGTTTTCTCTTCCACTGAGAAACCATGAATCCATACCTGAGAACAAACAAAAAAATCTTAAGCCAGGTATTTCCTCTAAGGAGATTCTAGATTTTCCAAGAGAACAGGCACTTGAATTGTGAGATTTATCCTAAACATATTTTTAAAAATCGATACCATAATTAAATTCTGTAATATCAAAACCAAAATTCCAGTTTACCAGAACCCAAGGAGCTCAAGTGCCTACTTCACTGGAATTTTTAAGAGAAGGATACAACCAAAGAAGAGGGCATCTCCAGATTGATTGTCCTGGGCACCATACAGATGCCACCCACTCTTCTATGTCTGGAAATAAGCTTCCAGAAGGAGGAAATGGAGATGGGGGTGGGAGGGCAAGACCCAGGGCCTGGCACAGCCGCTGCCTGAAGAACCACTCACCCCATGGAACTCCCTAAGGCAGGCAAAGAAGAAAGTTTCACCCAGACCTGCAACAGAAAAGGACGTACAGCTACTCTCAGTTAATGAGAAAATAAAAATAACTAGGACTCCTCGTTCCTGAGTGTTCTGGTTTACCAAGGCTCCCAGTGCCCCCAATGCCTGGCTAATACACACTGTAGGGCCCATAATGAGAGCATTAACACGTGCAGCCCATTATCACTCTGACAGTCTTGCATTTCACCATGGCAGGCATCTGTGAGGAAACCCAACCAATGACCAATGGGCCAAGCTCCTCTTCTTCCCTGCCAAAGGAGAGACTTGCTCGGCACACTCACCCCAGCTGGGCAAAGCTGAGGTCACTCGCCCATCCATCTCTTTCAGCTGTGTGGCTCTCTGATGCTGAATTCTGCCACCTGGGAGCAACAGTACCCCCCCCCCCCCCCCCCCCCACTCAGGGCTTGGCCACCAGACCCTGTTACACAGGGATAGACAGCAGGAAAAGCTCTGTGCTCCTTGCCCTCCAAGACCAAGAAAAGGTTCTGGGGGCAATAGCATATGGTGTGCACAGCATTTTGAAGCATGCTTTACTTATTTCTGTTTTATAAATACCGTGGACGCTGTGAGCAGAAACAGGATCGCCTGCCAGTTTAGAGCAGAAGGCCTGAAGGTCACGTGGATTCCTTTGTGACCAAGTCTTAGGAGACAAATGCTACCAGCTAAATCCAGATAAATATGAAGGGCTGATTTGTGCCTGACATGAAGAAGGGATACTGTGAGACAGGCGCCTATCTGCTGCTGCACACGCCAGCCCTAACGCTGGGCCTCCAGGGAGCCCTGCCCAGCTTCCGCCATCAGTCCTGCTGATTATGAGAGCTAAAGAGCTTTGCCCCCACCTTGTAGGTCACAACCCAAGTGGAAAGACCCAGAGATTCTGGATTCTGGATGTCAGAGGAGGGAGAGGATCCCATTTGTGTCTCTACACTACTTGTCTCCAGTGGCATCTGGAGTTATTCCACCCCCTACCCCCTCTGAACATTCTGTGCTGTACAGCTCTGGGCAGGTCACTTGCACTTTTGGAGGATTTTGAGGCCTAGCTTAACAGTCCATGTGATATAACTGAATGACACAGGGACGAAGGTTTTAGAATCAGAGGTCCTGCATTTAATTCCAGATTCTGCCAAGTGACCTTGGGTGAATGATCTAAACATTACAAAGATTTGCTTTTTATTCTATAAAATGGGGGAAGGGAGGTACATTATATGTTACCGAAGGAAAGAAGTTGATGAAATTCTGTAGGCTAAAAAAATGACTTATAATGATAAATTATGCACAGATATCCTCAAGATAAGGTTTGTAAAATGTTTTCAGCTCTTTAGCAGAAAGCTGCTTTATTAAATATTTCAAGATTAGAAAAATGTTAGTTTTAAAGCAACTGCTAAGGAATTGTAACACATGAGGAGCATGACAATTGGTCCCCAAGTAGTCCTGAGCTTGGCTTTATCACATCTTTGCACTGAGGATACTGAATGATCTAAAAACTAACATCTCGAAAGGAAGCCCTCTGGGTTGATACATTTTAGGGTCTTAGCTCAGTGGATTGCTTTTTCAAGTAAAGAGTCAGAAATAAGTTCATGCCCTCAAATGTTCCTCTCTCCTGTCCGTCCACCACAGACACTACACACTGTTGTTCCAGGCCTCACTCCTCCTGCCTCCCACTCCAGAAGTAAGTTTTTCTCAGCCTTCTTTAAAGCCCGAAGGCAATCCCACCTGCCACCCCCAGCCTACCAGCAGCCTTCTTCCTTTGGTTTTTGTGCAAACGTTGCCTGTATCAGGCAGGCATTTGCTCCGAGTCCACCTCTAGTCCACCTAAAAAATACTCTACACTACAGAGCAGGAGTGCCCCACATGAAGCAGATAGCTACGCCACTCACTCCTCAGGAGCTCTTCCTCCGCTGGGCTTTTCCAATACATTTGTCTTGCTTCCTCATCAGTTTCCTGGGAGGCAAGGAACTGGCCATCAAGGAAGATGGTTTCATAAAAAATGGCAGAAATATTTCTCTGAGATTAGGAAAGAAAATTACCCCACTTACCAAAAACTGATTCACTGGCATAAGTAGGGAGCACCCTCGTGGATAAAGCAGTGGCTTGCAAATGAAGAGGACAGAACCTGCTGAAAAGGCATCAATATCACTGGGAGGGATGTTCTGCAAACTACGCCCTCCTGACATTCCACCTCACTCCCCACAGGGACCAAAGACATCACTCTAACCTCTGTGGGGGCTATGAAAGAAGTATAATACACAGCATCCAAAAAACAATTGGAAAATAGTACAACAAATCTGTATATAATGAAGTACTAAACTCTGAAGTACCAACTATAAATACTGGAGGAATTCAAATGAAGGAGGCAGAAAGAAGAAAGAGGTGGACTCAAAGCTGGGAACCACTGGAAGAGATGGAACAGAAGAGAAGGTGAGATGGAGGGGTGGATGCAGATGTCAGGCTGGGCTCACAGTTAAGCCAAGGCCCAAGAATGCTGGGCAGTCAGGAAATGGGCAGACAGGACAAGAGGGATGTGTTTCAGAGCAGTGGCAGTCATTATGGAATGAAGCTTCAGTGCTTTACTTACAAGGGGAATTCCAGACATTAGCCTGGAAAATGCCACACAGGTGCTGCCTCAGCTGTGTGCATAGGGTTGTGCACTGTTGTTCATGTGAGGGGCTGAAGTGAGGCCATAGGTGTGAGAAGCATTTACTTGGCTACATGTAACCTGACCCATGGCGATGTTGGACAAGTACTGACGTTCACCATTTGAGCCCCACTGCAAGCCCTTGATGGCATCTAACTAGTTTTGTACAACCTGCTGAACCATACAAGGATATTCACTGGGGGCCCATCCCCTCCAGGCCCTAAAAATCATACTATTTCTCAACTTCACACTATGTAACCACCTTTTCATAACTAGAACATTTGCTAGTCTCATCTCTACATAAAAGTGATGATTCATATCTCTTTCCTCTCTGTTGGGAGTTCTGATCTACGCACTTATAATTCAATCCTCATGTTTAAATTTAAATTTAGGGTGTTGAGTACATAGTGGACACTGTAAATATTTACTAATTTACTAAGTCTGTGGCATTAGCCTAAAGCATCATCATTGAGGTTCTCTGAATAGAAGTTTCTTACCAGATTATTACATTAGGCGGAGAGGTACAGGCCTTTATGAGTAATCGCCATGCCACTGTACATCAGGAGAGAAAGCTCACTGTGGCCTGGGCTGTCAGCAGCTTTTGGATATTTAAAGAACATCTCAAAGTTCAAGCAAATAATTATCCATCCAAAAATGAGAGTTTTCACTTTCCACTGCTCACAGGAGTTACTGTCCCAGGACGTATTTCTTTCACACTTTCTCCTTTTGTCTTAAGAACATCTCACTGGGCTCAAAGATCTACTCCAGAAACTGCTGTCTCACAAATAAAGAAATACATTCAAAGCTAAAACAGGATGTTGGAGGTAGCAGAAGAAAGGAAAGGCCCGCAAACAGAAGGCAGATGGAAATCTACCCATTGATTGTTGACATTCAGTTAAATACTGAAATACCATTAGAAGACTCATGATTTCTGCTATTCTCTCCAAAACATACAATGCAACAAAATTGTCTATGGTATTTTCCAACTGACATGAGCTTATTTGGTCCAGAAAATATAAAACAGAATACAATTAACTGTAGTTTAACCTAGATTAAGAGGTTGGTGAAATTATAAAATAAGGTTCCTTTTTTTTCTTTTTTTTGAGATGGAGTCTTGCGTTGTTGCCCGGGCTGGAGTGCAATGGCACATCTCGGCTCACTGCAACATCTGCCTCCTGGGTTCCAGCGATTCTCCTGCCTCAGCCTCCCGAGTAGCTGGTATTACAGGTGCCCGCCACCACAACTGGCTAATTTTTTGTATTTTTAGTAGAGACGGGGTTTCACTATGTTGGCCAGGATGGTCTCGAACTCCTGACCTCGTGATCCACCCACCTCAGCCTCCCAAAGTGCTGGGATTATAGGCGTGAGCCACTTCGCCTGGCCAATAAGGTTCATTTTTAACATCTAAGGAAAATGGAAAAATATTTCTACAAAGATTTCTGCTTCATTGAGATGCTTTCTGTAGATGTGCATTGGTGGTGGGGTAGAGAGGCTACTTGCAGGGTTTGGAGACAGACAGATTTGACCCGAACTGCAGTTACACTACTTACTAGTTGTGTGACTTCGGGCAAGTGGGAGGATCACTTGAGCACAGGAGATTGAGCCTGCAGTGAGCTAAGATCTCACTATTGCACTCCAGCCTAGGTGACAGAGTAAGACCCTGTCTCTTTAAAAAAAAAAAAAAAAAATTAACAACACAATGTGAAGCTGGGAGTGGTGTGCTCACCAGAGAAGACAAAGGAGAGACTTCATTCACCAAGGCTGGAAGATCCCAGTACAGAGCCAGATGTCTGGGTCCTCAAGCCTGGTTAGTCTGGTCTTGACTTGCCTATGAGCAATCATGACCAATGCTAATTTAAATGACTTCTACAGGTAACATATGGATCACACGTATGTTCCTTCTCCCATTCTAGACAATAAGCTCCTCTACTGACCGCCCAGACAAAATATTAAATCTGTGAACCGTAAGTTAGGGTAAAGACTCTCATCCTAGGATCTAGTATTGTTCTTTGGCTCTGACACTGTTATCTTTAAATCACTGTATCTTTATTATTTATTTATTTATTTATTCTTTGAGACAGGGTCTTGCTCTGCTGCCCAGGCTGGAGTGCAGTGGCATGATCTTGGCTCACTGCAACCTCCACCTCCTGGGTTCAAGCAATTCTATTCTCATGCCTCAGCCTCCCGAATAGCTGGGACCACAGGTGTGCACTACCATGCCCAGCTTAGTTTTATATTTTTCACCATGTTGGCCAGGATGGTCAACTCCTGGCCTCAAGTGATCCACTTGCCTCGGCCTCCCAAAGTGTTGGGATTACGGGTATAAGCTACTGCACCCAGCCTTTTATTTATTTATTTATTTTTTTAATTTACAGAGACAAGGTCTTGCTCTGTTACCCAGGCTGGAGGGCAGTGGTGCAATCATAGCTCAGTGCAACCCTGAACTCCTGGGCTCAAGTGATCTTCCTGCCTCAGCTTCCCGAGTAGCTGGGACTGCAGGTATGTGCCACCACACCTGGCTAATTAAAATTTTTTGTTGTTGTTGCAGAGATGGAGTCTCACCATGTTTTCCAGGCCGGTCTCCAACTACTGGCCTCAAGTGATCGTCCCACCTTAGCCTCCCACTGTGCTGGAATTATACAGGTATGAGCCACTGAGCCTGGCCAAATCATAACTTTAAATGAAGGAACAAAGCTAGATGATATGAAAATGTTCTATTTGTGTAGCTCTATCATTTATAAAGTGTTTGTGATTTTAATACATTACCTCATTTACTCCTCAAACATGTCACAGAATGCATTTGTGTTGACAGTAAAGACTGAATGCCTAATTTACTAACAAAGTGCATCCTCAGGTAACCTCATTACCTCATTTGGTGCTCACAACTGCTGTGAGTTAATATTAGTGCAAGCAAGGAAACTGAGGCCCAGGGGCCCTCCCTGTGCCAGGCCCTGGTAAGCCTCTAGGAATACAGAGAAGCAAGGCACCCATCCATCTTATAAGCTGTTTGCAGAGCTGGATGGATTCTAATCACTTCAGCCTTACAGAAGCTCCATAAGGCCTCTCTGCTCAACCATAAGATACTTAAAGAAATCTGCATTCGGCTGGGCGCGGTAGCTCACGCCTGTAGTCCCAGCACTTTGGGAGGCCGAGGCGGGCGGATCACGAGGTCAGGAGATCGAGACCATCCTGGCGAACACAGTGAAACCCCATCTCTACTGAAAATACAAAAAATTTAGCCGGGCGTGGTGGCGGGTGCCTGTAGTCCCAGCTTCTAGGGAGGCTGAGGCAGGAGAATGGCGTGAACCCAGGAGGCGATGGAGCTTGCAGTGAGCGCGAGATCGCGCCACTGCACTCCAGCCTGGGCGACAGAGCGAGACTCCGTCTCAAAAAAAACAAAAACAAAAGAAACCTGCATTCCTCTTTTGCACAGCACTTTTGTGGCAAAGTGCTGATTTCTCTTGCAATTTCAGTGCAACATCCAGAATTTCTATGTAGAGTCAATAAATAGACTGATGGGTGATATTAATGATAGATGGAGGGAAAGGAACTATGTTTTCTAAACGGGGAAAAATATCCTTGGCTATAATCTACTTGGCATTTTCCATCATCCCACTATTTAGAAGGTACATTTGTCAACATCATTGACAAGAATGAGCAAGCACTTTATTAACATGATCAGAATAGAGGAGGGAACTGCAGCCAGGATATTTGGAACCTGAGAAGCTAATGTCTACAGTGTCAATACAGGTCAGGCCACACAAGGAGCTGGAAGGGGTTGGAAGCTCAGCTAGCACTGTGGAAAGCCTCCTCTATGGCCCATAGTGGGGCACAGGGTGTTCAGGCCCCAGGGAAACTCCTCAGGGCAGAGTGTCTGGCACAGCGTCCAGCAGAGAAAGAGCTCAATAAATGCCTGCTGAATTCTGAATTTTTCTCATTCTCTGAATGAGAAAAAAGAACATTTCCCAGCTGTGAGGACTCTAGCACAATCACATAATCCTAGGAATATTGTATGTCCCTCAATTTTTAGGAAATAGTAATGACATAATTGGATACATGAGAAAAAGTAAAAGGATGCCAAACAATATATGTAGAAATTTACTAAAATTTGACTGGGTGCTGTGGCACACACCTGTAATCCCAGCACTTTGGGAGGGCAGGTGGGTGGATCACTTGAGTTCAGGAATTTGAGACCAGCCTGGGCAACACGGTGAAACACTATCTCTACAGCAAACACAAAAATTAGCTGGGTGTGATGTAGTCTCAGCTACTGGGAAGACTGAGGTGGGAGGATCACTTGAGTCTAGGAGGTGGAGGCTGCAGTGAGCCCAGATCCTACCACTGCAATCCAGCCTGGGCAACAGAGTAAGACTTTCTCAAAAAACAAAAAAACAAGAAATTTGCTAACATGTATAATTCCATGTTAAGTGACTAAAACAAACAGCAGAACAATATGTACAATATGCTAACAGTTATATAAAAAAGAAAGAAAAAAACATAAATGCACACACATTTGCTGGGACACACATAAAAGATCTCTGAAAAAATATACAAGATACTAGTAACATTGACTGCTTCTTGGGAGGAAGTTTTCCACTCTTTACCATGTTGTACCTTTTGAATGTTATAACACATGAATGCATTATCTGTCAAAAGTAAATAAATACCTCTACTGGACAGACTACCCAGTTTCTCCAACAAATTACAGGGAAAAGAAGAAAAGAAAAGGGGATCTGCAGCTTAAAAGAGACATAAATGGTAGAACAATAGATCGTAATGTCTATTCCTTACTTGAATCCTAATTCAAAGAAATTAAGCTTAAGGAGAAAAACACTTATGCCATTTTTAAACAATTGGAAATTTGAACAATGATGATGTTTGATGATATTAAAGGATTAGTGTTAATTTTTCGAAGAGTAATAATGGGTGTTTAATAAAGGAGTCTTTGCGTTTAAGAATTATCATGGAAATATTTATAGATGCAACTATATGATGTTTGGGATTTATTTCAAAATTAATGTGAGCTGGGAAAAGTAGCTAGGAAGACAGAGTAAATGTGAGTGGTTATGAGTTGATTATTGTTAAAGCTGGTGATGGGTTTTGTGGGGCATGGAGGTTCACTATCTGATTCTCTCTACTTCTGTATATCTTTAAAATTCCCAGAATAAAAGGCTAATAAATGAATAAGTGATTATTTAGCAATATGACAAACAGTCCTGCTAGTCACTAAGGCCTAAGCTCACCCCAACTTTCAGCTGCGATCAAGCCTCTACTGTCCCTGGGCTGATGAGTTGCCTGTGGAAAATAAACGTGAGGCTGCTGCCAGCTACTGCAATTCTGGCAAGAGTTTAGGTCACGCAAATATCAACAAGAAAACTTTATCACTTACTCCAAAAATAAACGAAAAGAAACAGAGAAATTAGTTTTGGAAGGCCTCCTTTCATTAATGTGGAAGGTAAGCGTTGGCTGCACGTACAAACGGGTGTGATGACTTGTACCTGCTGCCCTGTAAAGTGTCCTTCCCAAACCCATAAGCAATTTTTGTCACTCTCCTTGGGAGTGTTTCTCAAGTTCTCTAAATGACTTTATCACTTTCAGGGTCTGAACAGACAGGACCTCAAGGCAGAAAACCAATTAAGTCAACTCTTCAACTCAGTTAATATTTCTAAAATGTTCAACACATGGAAAGGAGCCATATGAATGACACAAACACGACTGGAAACCTCTGTCTGCCTCCCAGAGCTTCGATTCCTGCACTGGGGTCTTTCAAACTCAGGTACCAAATGGCTCCCTTTGAGGGGAAAAACTAGTCCTGCCAGATGCCCCTAGCTACATTACTTTGTGTTCGACTCTTAAAGTTAAACTACTTTTATCCAACTATTATTTATTATACTATTTCTTAAAATGCACAAACAGTACAAATAGTACTCAGTATGTTGCATAAACTTCCTTTGGCACTTTTACAGTTACAGAGATCCAAGCACATTTATAAAAACAAAATTACTCAAATAGTAAAATTCAGATGAGTTACATTAATATAATGAGACTAATGCCATTTTTCAGACCTGAAACACCTGCAGATGATGTCAGTGTGGTCCTGCCTACTCCTGGGCAGGTTCTATGGATCCTGAGAGCCTATACTTCCAGGTACAGTGTGACACGTCCATTCTCACACTCCTTTTCTCACTGGGACCACTACTACAGACTTCATTTACACAGTGCTGTGTGGTATCATTTGACTTCACTTGATGCTCTCACATCTTTTCTGCACTAAGTCCATCTATGTATTTTTCTCTATAGCGGGGTTTACCTGGCTTCGATTCATCAGAAATTCATATACAAATGGGGGAGGCACTGAGACTGTGTGGGTGGACCTTGATATTATAATTAGGTATCCCAACATTCCAGGACAGGCTTATAAAACATTTCCAATTATCTTTAACACGAAACCAAAAAGTCTGAGTTTGTAATCTAATGAGAACCCAAGGAACCTCAAGGACATATCCTCAGCCCTGGATTAGGAAATCCATAGCACAAAGTGAACGTGGTGGTGGTACAGGAAGAAAGCAAAAAGTGTGGTGGGGACTCGGATGAGCACTCACGCTGTATCTCAGAAGCCATCTGTGCCATTACCGGGCATACTAAATCATGGATTTAGTAAGTTGAAGTGCATGCTTCCAAAGAACTTATGTGTAAATACCACTGAAGAGCCTTACTTAATTCCAGCAGGTTGCTGAGGTCTTACCTCAGACCCCTCCCGCTCCTCAGTCCTTAAGAACTAAAACATGGCACTTCAGACATGACAAATCCAGACTTCAGGAGTCAAAGAACAATTTCCAATATCAGTTCACCTCACTATAAGGTGCTACAACTGCCTATCAACATTGTGTAGTCTGTACCAGCTAAAAAACTGGGCGCAAAGCCCCACCAAATGCTGCTGCGTTAGGTTAACTTAACTAAATCAATGGCCTGGTTTCGCAGCAAAAGAGTAACCAGGATTGTTTAAGGAAACTGCAAAAGAGGAACCTCTCCTTGAGTAGAATCCTCTACCTTAGGCCCTCCCAAACAGCATAATTCAATGGCCATTAAGTCAACCTTTTTAGTAAGCTAAGTATGTCCTGGGTAGAACGTGCTCTTTAACCTGAGATACTGATCTTCCAAAATTTTTGGTGCTAAAATATCTCCTTTTTTTTTCTTTTCTTTCTTTCTTTTTTTTTTTTTTTTTGAGACAGAGTTTTGCTCTGTCACCCAGGCTGGAGTACAGTAGCTCAATCTTGGCTCACTGCAACCTCTGCCTCCCGGGTTCAAGCAATTCTCCTGCTTCAGCTTCCCGAGTAGCTGGGATTGTGAGTGTGCACCACCATGCCCAGCTAATATTTTGTATTTTTAATGGAGATGGGGTTTCATCATGCTGGCCGGGCTGGTCTCGAACTCCTGGTCTCAAGTGATCCGCCTGCCTCGACCTCCCAAAGTACTGGGATTACAGGTGTGAGCCACCGCGCCCAGGCTAAAATATCATTTTAGATGACAGGGATTTTGTATTTCCTTTTGCTGTTGTTGTTGTTGTTGTTTTGAGACAGTCTCGCTCTGTCGCCCAGGCTGGGGTGCAGTGGTGCGATCTTGGCTCACGGCAGCCTCTGCCTCCTGGGTTCAAGTGATTCTCCTGCCTCAGCCTCCCAAGTAGCTGGGATTACAGGCACATACCACCATGCCCAGCTAATTTTTGTATTTTTAGTAGAGACGGGGTTTCACCTTGTTGGTCAGGCAGGTCTGGAACTCCTGACCTCAGGTGATCCACCCGCCTCGGCCTCCCAAAGTGCCGGGACTACAGGCGTGAGCCACCAACCCCTGCTGTATTTCCTTATTTGAAAGAATCAGAATGTAGCAATCCATGTTGGGCTTCCTGATTTTTGTTTTTTATGGTCCTCATTGACATGACTAAGTAAACAGTATACAAATACATGCCTACAGTGACTGTGCACACAGGGAGGCAATCTTTCAGAGCTTCTCTTTTATCCAAGATAAATGAGAAATGAGAGGATGAGGCAGGAAAATCGCTTGAACCCGGGAAGCAGAGGTTGCAGTGAGCCGAGATTGTACCACTACACTCTCGCCTGGAAAAAGTGGAACTGATACCACCACCTCCTCCTCCTCACCTTATGTAACAGAGTATCTATGGTACAATTGACTAATAATGTGGGTACTCAGCAATGAGCAAAGGCCAGAAGGTAAGAACTCTAGATTAGACTAATAGACTAAAGATTCCATTCAATTTCCAGGTGGCTCTAAACCAGACTCAGAGGTAAATAAAAGCAAGATGAAGGTTAAGGCACATTCAAATGAAAGAGGGGAAAAAAAAAAACAAGAGGCAAGATCTGGGAGCCACTGAAGACTATAAGACCATGTTCAAATCAGTGTGGTTATTTAAAACACAAGCCTAGCCATAGAAAGTTCAAATACAAAGAACCTTGAAAACTTTCTTCTTAGAGTCAGCATCAGTGGAAACCTTTGTTGGCAAGGCCAGGTCAGGCTCAGATCTTGGAAATGTAAAGTGGTTTGGAGATCTTGGGAAATACTTCCAAGGACAGCAACAAAATTATGTGCGGGCTTGGGGAAGACGTTTTACAGAGGAGCAGGTGTGAGAGCTGGTTTTTCCTGGGGTGAGAGAAAAGAAGGGGTGAGACACTTCAAGCTACCCAAACAGAAAGTGTTGTGACAAAGGGCAGGCTTCCTCTTGGATGCCCAAAGGCAGGACAAGTGGAGTGATGCTGTAGTGCAGCAGACGGGATGAGATGCAACAGAGATGCGGGAAATGAGGCTAGGCACAGTGGCTCATGCCTGTAATCCCAGCACTTTGAGAGGCTGAGGCAAGAGGGTCATCTGACGTCAGGAGTTTGAGACCAGCATAGTGAAACCCTGTCTCTACCAAAAATACAAAATTAGCTGGGTGTGGCGGTGTGCGCCTGTAATCCCAGCTACTTGAGAGGCTGAGGCAGGCAAATCGCTTGAACCCGGGAAGCAGAGGTTGCAGTGAGCCGAGATCTCACCACTGCCCTCTAGCCTGGGCAACAAGAGCGAGACTCCAAAAAAAAAAAAAAAAAAGGAAAAGAAGGAAAAAAGATCCTGGAAATGTGACTTGGGGAGGCCAGGAAGCTTCTCTGGAGAATAGAGAGCAAACAGCAAACTGTCCCTGGAAATGCTAGCACATTCTGCACAGATGGCAAGGCGAAGGGCCCAAGGACCAATGCGTTCCTCACTCGCCAGTGCCCCAGCTCTCCCTTCACAGCTGACCTTTAGAAGCTCCCCTGCACCTCCCCCAGCCTCTCATGGAAAAGAAAAATATTTGCCTCCAAATATCCACAAGATCTTTAAGATCTCCAGCAAAGCTGCTGCCTAAATAAGACTGTTTTTTAGCATCCTTAGAAACATTAAACAGATATCTAAAATAGAAGGCCTTCATGAAAAATGACGTGGAAGCTCTTTTCACACTGCCAAGAAATATTAAGTGAAAAAGGCAAGGTTCCAAATAGCATGTATACAGCGCGCTACCATTTCTGCAAAAAGGGGCGGTGTACAGAATATGTTAACGAATTTGCTTATAGATGTATAAAATCCCTTGAAAGGGATTTTCAGAGACCACTTCTGGAGGATGAAGAAATCACTAATGCTGGTTGCCTCTGAGGTTCAGGGGTCAGGGGTACACAGAGATGTATTTACTTTTGTGCTTTTCAAATATTTTCTTTCATCACGTGAATGTATTGTCTATTTTTAAAAACTAAAATTTGAATTAAAAAATTTTTAAATTTCTAATAAAAACAATTTTAAAACAAAAAGTTTTTAAGCAACAAACCAAACTAATTTGTTAATCTTGTCAGCTGTGTTCCTGGCACACACCAGATGCTCAATTTGTTGAACTTAATGAACCTCCACTTAAAGACAACAAAAGAAAATCAGAAACCAGGCAAATCCAAGGGTACCAATGTTCCACTTCGCTAAAAAGCTCTTCACCTGTCTACTATTTATTGTGAAAGATCAGACAATGGGTCGGTGTGTAACAAGCCCCTCACCCAACTGGCCCCAGTCCACAAGCTTCAGGGGTAACGGTGGAGCTTATCATCTGTCCCCACCAACCATTTTATAAACAGAAAACACTCAATCCAAAAACACGATGCCCTGAACAAGACAACAAAAAAATCTGCAGATATGAAAATAATCCTGAAAGCAGATAATGTAGCACCTGTATGGTATCAACACAGAAACAGCAGCACGGGGCTTAAAAATGTCCTAATCATGCACTGGCCAAAAAGGCTGAACCATGAAAAGCTGCTATAAAATCCTGACACCAGACACATTTAAGAGGCACCCTGAACTTCTCATTGCTCTGTTCCTGGGGATAACTTAGCCCAAGATGAAACAGAAAGGCTTAAGTACCTCATGCCCCACATCATCTATACTCTGAAACTGGTCATGGAGTGCTCAAAACTCACAATGCAATAAAAATAGGAATACTGTAAGTTGTAGGTCATGGTAGAAATTCTGCCACACAAAATTCAATTATATTGGAAATGTCTCTCTGCTGGGGCTTTTAAAAGAGCCAGATTTTAGGCAAAAAATAAGACAGACTCTACCCCTGTCTCCCATAAGATCAAAAAAATTATTTCCTGCTTGGGGCAGGAGCTCTGAAGAAGGGCAGTGAGAACCACTACAGAGGTTATGGGTCCTGCCCGAGATTACCAGGAGAAGGTGTAAATGCTCAAAGCAATGAGTAACAGCGAATGAGAAGCCCTTCCACCAAAATGTTGAGAAAAGAGAGTGAGAAAGAGAGAAAGGGGCCCCTATTAATACACAAGCAGAGAAATGAAAACTATTATTCTAAAATGGCTGATCTCTAGAACAGCTTAAACAAAAACCAAAATTCAGAATCAACTCAAGAAAAAGCATAAGAAGGTGCGATTTAATGAAGTGATAATCTTTGGTTCAATCTAGAAAACAAGTAAAAACAGAAGAGAAAATCAAAGGTGACTGGATTCCTGCAAAAAATGAAAGTGGCAGGCATCTTTTCATCAAAAGGGAATTGGCTGGCACAGTGAGAGTGGCTATTTGTCAGACCTGTGAAGGCGATAAAGGAAATGAAGGTGAGAGTAAAAAGGAAAGAAAGTGAACGACCCTGACTAAAATGAGAGGAAAAAGACGATTCCATTGTATTTGCCATCTGGTTTATTTCAAGCTTTGGAAAAGAACAAGAAAAACGCAGATAAACCAGTGAACCAGCTAGATTGCCAGCACGGATCAGTCACACACTTCTGCTTCTGCCAGGCCAGGCAGGCGCTGCTGGTGCTCCCCCTACTCGAATGACTAAGTAACTTGCTTAAATGCAGTTGACACACGATCCCTGAACTTCCGAAAAGCACTTAATACAGTGGCTCATAAAATCTTAATCTAAAAATGTTCATCCATTTAGAATCAAGCTGCATCACACACATCGCTCGGGAGGAGGGCTGCAGAGAGGGAATACATATTTGGAAGAACACCGTGGACATGGTATCATCCAGGACTTTACCATTTCGAGGGATTCCCACCCCTCGCTGCCTGCTTTTAAAGATAATTTTAAAGGGTTCAGAGCCTAAGAAGAATGTAACTGCAAGTGAGGAACTAACATAGAAACTGAATTACCTGAATCAGAAAAATAATCAAGATATATGCAACGGGACTTGGAATCCCCTTGAAGCTGTCTGTGTTAAAATGAAATCTGGAATATGTTTAATGAATTGGGGGTTGGGGGGAAGGGGAATGGGGAAAAATTAGCTCTTGATAGAGTATTGGGTGGTGGATATGAAGAAAAATGTATAAAAAGGCAACAGAATATCATATCTAGCAAATCTATTGTGCTTACCCTGTGCCAGGTACTGTTCTAAATGCTTCAGATGTAGTAACTCCATGCCCTTCTCAAAGCAACCTTCTAACATAAGTATCATTATTATTTCTGTTTTAGAGGTGAGGAAACAGAGGCACAGAGAGGTTAAGTAGCTTGCCCAAGGTTGCAGAGCTAGTAAGAGGCAGGGCTAGGATTCAAATCCAGGCACTCAGGCACCAAAATCTGTCCTCCTAACCCCTCTGGGCTCCCCTAGAACTTAAAACACTGAGAATGGGCAAACTAAGCTTGGAGTGAAGTAAGTCATGCACTGGCTAGATCTAAAGTCAAGAGATCAACCCTTAGTCATGGGCCTGTGATGACCAGCCAGCCCTGTGACCACCCCAGGCCTCAGTTTCCTCACCTGTGCATTGAGGAGACTGAATTAGAGTCTATCTAATTAGATTTAGATAGAGATGAGCTCTATCCAAGGTGCCTTCAGCTCTAAAATGTCACAAGTCCGTGCTGACTACCAGCTGTATATGGATTGGTCTGCTTTCTGACTAGATATTCAAAGATTAATTCATCCTAAAACACACAGGAAGTTGTGTTAAGATTCTTTCTCTGCCTCCTGACCTTTAGAAGATTATTATGTTCTCTCTATTCAGGCAAATGACAGAGGGTAGTGAAGGATTTCTCTTTTGGACTCTGCTTAATGTGGCTGTAAGGAAACGGCCTTCGAAATGCTCTGGGCACAGATCTTGATGACTCTGCCAAACCTGCAGTCTCTCCAGGTCCCTCTATGGAGCCTGTTCTTGGAACCTGCCTTTGGATTTGGTTACTGGAATGCAGGTGAAACTGACAAACTGGAGGTCGAGCAACCAAACTAGAGGGATTGGGAAGATTAAGACAGCAGTCCATGGTAGTTCAAATTAAGGAGTTTCATGGCGGCTAAACAAACCTCTATCTTTTTGTATAATCCAGTCTCTTTGCTAACACCCACTCTTGAGAGCTGAAACCTCAAAATTCATTATGGGTGAATTTAACAGCCACTTGGAACCTAATCGACCCCCAGAAGTACTATCCTCAAGCTAGGCATTAAAGGCCACTTAAAGTGCATCTGTGGGTAGAGAAGGCCCTTACAGATGGGTCATGCAGTCCTCCCTTGGGAGTCCTAAGCATCCCGCACAGGTGGCTGTCATCCGGCCACTGCTTGGACATTGCCAAGGTCGAGGCGCTAGCTGCCCGGCCTGGCAGGCAGCCTCCTGCGCTGCTGGACAGCTCTAGATGTGGGAAAAGCTCACGAAGCGCCTAGAACAGTGCCGGTCGCCAGGCCGAACTCGGTAAATGTGCTTCCAAGTGGGTCAAAAGCTGCCTCCCTAGAACTTAAACCCACTGGTCCTGGGTGCGCCCCTGGAGCCCCGAAACACAGAGGTCTCTCGGTAATCTCGGGTTGTAATCAGGACCCTCGGCCCTCTCCTCCCAGGTGCGGATCCCGGACCTTCTTCCCCAAGCCTGAACCGGCAGACCCCTCCCCAGACCCCAGAAAACCCAGGAGTGAGCACCAATGGGGGAATGGCAGCCAGAGAGGCCGCGGTCAGGATTATCCCCAACCTCGGTTTCCCGGGCACGAGGGGACAAAGGGCCTCAGGAAGGCGTATCCCCCGCCGCGATCTGGGCTGTCCCCGCCACTGGGCAAGCCAGCTCTCTGGACCCCCACGGCGCCATATGACAGGCCCCCGAGGATCCCCTCAGGCTGCGGCGTGATGGGCCGGGCTACGCCGGGAACTCGGGGCTCGGAGATTCGGTTCGACGGGTCCGGAGTACGATCCCTGCTCAGCGGAGCTCGCTCGGCGTGGCTTTACCTGCGTGTGATTGACTACAGGTGCTCAGCTCGCCCCCAGTCTGGTTCCTGCAGCTTCCCGGCTGCCGGCGGCGCTCATGGATATACAGCCGGAACCCCTGGCCAGTGCAGCTCCCGCCGCTACCGGCCCCGCCCAAGTAACTGCCACGCCCCTGACCACCGCTTCTGCCACGCCCCCAACCACGGAAACCGCTTGTTCATTGGGCAGTTTAGCCGCTTCTCCACTTGCCCCGCGCACTCATGGCATTACGAGGGAATCCATTGGTCAGCGAAGCTGTTCCTCAGAGTGGAGGCGGGATTCTTAGGGAAGAACTCCTCAACAATTGGCTACATTTGACGGCTTTAGGCCAGGGACACAGACGCTATTGGATAAGGCCAGCCCGGAGTGGGCGGGGAAAGGGGAGGAGGGCTAGAAGATGGGTAGTGTTTGCTGTCGATGGGGGTGGGGTGAAGAGAGGCGTAATTGTGACCGCAAGCTGATTTAGAGGGCTGGGTAAGGTCAGGTGTCGACTGGGGCTCAGAGGAATGAGGTCGGCCAGTAGCTCACCTGCGGGGCTCTGATGGGTCCAGGCCGACTAACTGACTCACGTATTCTCAAATTTCGCAGGGGGTGAAATTTGAGGTCATATCCCGGGAGAGAGGAAGAAGGATCGTGAGTCACCGAACCCAAAGGAGAGGAAAAGATGTGGAGGCAGCGATCTATGGCCTCTTCCAGCTCCGGACCGGGGATGGGGACGCTCTGGACAATACGGGCCTCAGTTATTGTCCCACTGTCCTTTCAACCTTTAAGCAACCCAGTTGGAGGCCGCCTGGAAGAATGTAGCCTTTGAACTAGGGCCTGAAATTGGGGCTCCTACCGGTTGTGTGGGCTTAGGAAAGTCACTTAACCTTCCTGCATGCTCCCTGATTTCTTCACTTGGCAACTGAGGGTAGCAATAGTAGTTGATGAGAAGATTAAATGAACTCTGATAAACGCCAACAGTGGCTGGCACTCAACAGGCATTCAATGAAGGGTGATTCTTCACCCATCACCCACTCATCTCATGTGGCTGGGAAACTAGGCCCATTTCTAAAATTCTGTGAGCCTGAAACTGCTTTTGCAATGGCATGTCGTGTACCAAGAATAGAACACTTGAGCGACTTGAAATGCAACCCCTGTAGGTCAGTGAAGGCCACCCTACCAAGGTCCCATAGGGCTGGGAGACAGGGAGCACGGGATGAAGTGAGAGGAGCGATTTAGTCAGAGAAGGGAAGTGGTGTTTGTTGCCATGTAAATTTTTCCCAACATATTTCAGGTTGTGACAAGGAACAATGGGCTGGCTCAAGTTTTATGAAGCGTGACCAAACAACATCCTCTGAAGGCTGATCAGCACCGGACTAGAAATCACTGCGTGAGCTATATCCGTCAGAGACCCCTGAAACCCGTTCCCCATTCTGAAGGTGTAGACATCACAGACTGTGGACAGAAATAGCTTCTCAGACTTGAATGTAGCCCCAGACCCTTTGTGTCTGCCTTTGAAAGAACTCACAGCCATGGTACATCAGAGTGAAGGAGAAGAAAGAATCCTTTGCCATTGCTCTATTTTTCATTCAGTTGTCATGTTACCTTGAAAATAAAGGTTTCATCTCAGTGTTTATATATTCCTCTGTATTCTCTTTCATCTTGACAAAAAAAAAAAAAAACAACCCAGGCTTCAGTAGCAAAGTCTCTTAGTAATGAACCCCATCATCCTGACTCTGAGTTAAAACAGTTTGGACTTCCAAAAAACAGCTTTAAATTTATCACTAGATAAGTATATAAGGTAATGCATATATTAACTAGCTTGGTTTAGCTATCCCACAATGTATACATGTATCAAAACATGGACCGCTGCAGTGGCTCACGCCTGTAATCCAACACTTTGGGAGGCTGAAGCGGAGCCCAGGAGTCTGAGACCAACCTGGGCAACATAGTGAGACCTTGTCTCTACAAAAAATTTAAAAATTAGCCTGATATGGCGGTGCATGCCTGTAGTCCCAGCTAGTGGGGAGGCTGAGGCAGGAGGGTTGTTTGAGCCCAGGAAGTTGAGGCTGCAGTGAGCTATAGATCGTACCACTGCATTCCAGCCTGAGCCACAGAGTGAGACCCAGTTTGACAAATAAACAAACATAATAACATGATAAACATAAATAAGTAAAGCATGTTGTATATTATAAATATATACAAATTTTGTCAATCAAAAATTGATAATAATTTTAAAAATAGGCTGAGCACAGTGGCTCACGCCTGTAATCCCAGCACTTTGGGAGGCCAAGGTGGGAGGAACACCTGAGGTCAGCAGTTCCAGACCAGCCTGGCCAACATGGTGAAACCCCATCTCTACTAAAAATACAAAATTAGCTGGGCTAATTTACAGTGTGGCACACGCCCGTAATCCCAGCTACTCAGGAGGCTGAGGCAGGAGACTCGTCTGAACCCAGGAAGCAGAGGTTGCGGTGAGATTGCGCCACTGCACTCCAGCTTGGACAACAGAGTGAGACTGTCTCAGAAAAAAAAAAAAAGATTTGTCACTAGTTTTGGAGGGGTGTGTACACATATCTATGCACACATTTGGTTCTGATCCACAGTTTTCTGGTTCTTGTCTTTAAATAGTGCTGCTTGGTAGCCATACACATGGCTGCATGCATGCTACGGAAATAGGCCCAGCCCAATACGGGTTTGCTTCTGCCTGTGTTTGCTAAGGGAGACTGAGATGTCTTGTTAGGCCCTGAAAAGCATGAAGTGGCTCCAGAGATTCAGGATGATTTCTCCACCTTGATTCAGAGCCACGAAAAGCAGCTGTTAGGAGTATATTGCAGATGGGCTCACCATTGTGTAAATGGCTTTTTTTCTCCCATCTCAGGAACATAGGTTCAGCCAATGGTTCCAGTAAAGGACATCTATCCAGTTCAGGAATTCTAAAACACAATTGTATCACAGAGGCTTAAAAAGAGGCACAGATGGAGCCCAGGAACAGGAGGAAGAGTGAAAGGATCCGGGCATCTTCTCTGCAACTCTGGCAGGCTTAAAGAATGATCCATTATCATTTTCCAGCACACAGAACTGTTTCCTTAATTGTCTCTGGTTTCTGTTTCCTCCTCTCTGCTTGCAGTCTTGCCATATTCTGTTTAATCATATTATTTCATTCTATAAATCATTTCCGAGGGAGACCATTTAGGAGACAAAATGGACTTATTTTTGCCTTCAAGTTTAGTGGCCCATTGAGATTGAGGATTTGGTGAGCCTTGGCCTAAGATAAGCAGGTGTTGGGATGTGGCTGTAAAGTGAATTTTCAAAACCATGACAGTACCTTGTTATAAAAAAGAACAAGGGAGACGGTTTGCCCCAGGCACCTTCTGGGATGGCTAAAGCTGCAGGACTTCATTAAAGTAGACTGCTTCTAACCAACTGGAGCCTCTGCAGGATTTCCTAACCTGAGAAAGTCCTCAAGGTACTCTGGGAGACAGCAGGGAGCAGCGGTTGGAGCAGATAATGTGTTCTATTTATTCTCTTCAGGGAAAATCAGCAATTCACTCAGTTTGTCATTTTTGTTATTCTGCGTCCATGGGGGATGGTTCAGAGAAATGGGATTTGGAAGCTCTGCCGCTGGGGCTTGGATCCTGGTTCCATCCTTCCTAGTCTTGTGACTTTGGGCAGGTACAGCACGTCTCTGTTCCCCACTTTCTTCTGTAAAATGCAGAAGACAGTGAAGTGCTTGTCTCATGGGGTCCTTTGAGTGGCAGATGAGTTCACAGATGCAAAGTGCATCAAACAGTACCTGGCACATACCTAAAAATGTTAAATAAATGTTTGCCATAGCTATTACAGGAGCCCATTTCAGAATCTCCCTCTAAGGTCTTCACTCATTTTTTAAGTTCTAGCCTTCAGAAGTAGTGACCACAGGATTCAGGATTTTCAGAAAACATAGATAGACTTTATTTTTTAAATCTGTTTTAGGGCCAGGCGCCATGGCTCATGCCTGTAATCCCAGCACTTTGGGAGGCTGAGGTGGGTGGATCACTTGAAGCCAGGAGTTTGAGACCAGTCTGGCCAATTGGCAAAACACCGTCTCTACAAAATTATTTGTAAAAATACAAAAATTAGCTGGGTGTGGTGATGTGTGCCTGTAATCCCAGCTACTCGGGAGGCTGAGGCAGGAGAATCACTTGAACCTAGGAGGTGGCAGATGCAGTGAACCAAGATCGAGTAGCTGGGACTACACGCGCCCGCCACTTCGCCCAGCTAGTTTTTTGTATTTTCTTTTTTTTTTTTTTAGTAGAGATGGGGTTTCACCGTGTTAGCCAGGATGGTCTCGATTTCCTGACCTTGTGATCCGCCCGTCTCGTTCTCCCAAAGTGCTGGGATTACAGGCTTGAGCCACCGCGCCCGGCCAGGATTTTTTTTTACTAGCAAAATCCCACCACCTGGTGCGAGAAACTTTTCCTTTGGAATGTGGTTACCAAAAATGGTTTGAGGACCGAGTAAAGGTTTTTGAGACTAGACCTCATCAGTGTAATCATTGTGAGGGAAACGGAAAGGATGAGGCTAAGAGAATAACAGTAAATGCTGCAGCCTGGAGGTTCATAAAGTATTCCTACAGTTGTGACATGGTGCAGTCTGAGGGATCGAATATTGTGGCTTTATTGTCACACCCAGTGCAGTCTGCATGCAGTCTAGGAAGGAGGTTCAGAATGCCCTGTAAGCAGGTCCACTGTCTGGCTTCTTATTGGTAATGGAGATGAAGTTTGTTCAGAGGCTTTAAGTCCCAGCATGCGATAGTTCCATGAGGACAAACTATGATCAATTTCAAAAATGTGGTCCTTTTGTTATTAGAAAAGGCTTTCTGGTGGCCAGTGAAAACGATCATGAAAAATAACCTTGTCTGTGATTTGGTCTGCTTTCTTAAGCTATATGTGAGTTGTCTATAGTAAAATCATAAGATGAACACACCTGGCTTATGCCTGTTGTCCTGGCAAAATTTTAATAGTGCCCTCCTTCCCATCAGGTGATTCTCAAATACTCCCAATTTGGATGATACACTTTATGGTAACATTTATATTTACATATATAGGACCTAGTACTAAAAATGCTCATGAAACACACAAACACACACACACGCACATGCACGCGCGCACACACACACAGATGAAAAAGTGTTCTAATCTTATAATCAGATACATACAGAATATCTGACAGGTGACTGGCTAACGATGACTTCTTCTTAGTCACCATGCATTCCTCTTCCTGATGTCATTCTTAACTAAAGAAATAAAAATTGAGTTATTCATACTATTAATTGCAAAGGAGTCGATAAAACTTGTGTATTAAATAAGCTCATCATACACTCTTTCCTACATAATTTTAGGTTATTGAGCTATTTTAAAACTATTTCCAAAGAAGGCAAGATGCAGCGTAAAAAAATAACAACAACAACAAAAACCCCACCAAAAAAAAAAAAAAACAGCTGGGCACAGTGGTTCACACCTGTAATTCCAGCAGATTGGGAGGCCTAGGCAGGTGGATCACTTGAGGTCAGGAATTCAAGACCAGCCTGGCCAACATGGTGAAACTCTGTCTCTACTAAAAATACAAAAATTAGCCCTGTGTGGTGGCAGGTCTCTGTAATTCCAGCTACTTGGGAGGCTGAGGCAGGAGAATCACTTGAACCCGGTAGGCGGAGGTTGCAGTGAGCCAAGATTGCACTGAGATTGCACCATTGCACTCCAGCCTGGGCAACAGAGTGAGACTCTGTCTCAAAAACAAAAACAAACAATTTCCATCTTTCCAGAGACCCCTATATTGTTTTGCCATATATTTAAATTAATTTACAAAACAGTAAACATTTTTTACTAAGCAAGACATCTAATACTAGAAAGACAGACAGAATCATAAAGTCCCATTCATTCCTCGGTGGGGATGGATATAGGACAAATGGGAAATATCGATGAGATAACTCAAAGGACTGAGCAATAAGCACAGAGTGCCATCAGTGTCAGCAATAATTATTCAGAGGAGGCAGCAATTTCTTCTGACTTGGATTATTGGAGATTTGAATTGGTTTTTGAAGGTCTATGGGCTGAATCTGGCAGGGCAGCATTGGCGGTGAGGGAGCATGGCATTCCAGGTAGGCCTCTGAGTGGATCAACACAAGATAGTTTGTCCACAGCAGAGTCAAATTGGGGCCTAGCAGGTGAGAAGATGAACAAATGGATGGGGCTGATGGTGGAGGCAAGATAATGCCTTCGTCTTAGTTAATGGCTTCATCTCAGCCCTTTGGGTATTTGGATATCCTCACATAGTTGCAGAGCAAACATCCCAAACTCCAGGCATCTGCAAACCACATGGATAATTTTGACCCTGTCTCTTTACTCTCTGCTTTATTATTTACTTAATAATGTCATCAAATTGACTCAACTTTTAAAATGAAATACCTTATTAAGCCCCATCCTAAACCAGTGGTTCTCAACTGGGGGTAGTTTCGTCCCTCAGGGGACTCTTGACAATATCTGTGGTTGTCACAACCGCAGGGGTGCTGTTGACCTCTAGTGGGTAGGGACTAGAGATGCTGCTAACCACCCTTCAGTTCCCAGGACAGCCCCACAACAAAGAATTATCCCAAATGTCAATAGTGCTGAGGTTGAGAAACCCTGTGGGCCAAAGCAGTAATATCTGTGATATTGCAGGCTTGAAGTGTGATTATAGTTATTCTAATTACATTACAATCATTTCATAAGGATTACATTTTATTATTTATTTTTATTTATTATTTTTTTGAGACAGAGTCTTGCTCTGTTGCCCAGGCTGGAGTACAGTGGCACAACCTTGGCTCACTACAACCTCCACCTCCTGGGTTCAAGGGATCCTCCCACCTCAGCCTGCCGAGTAGCTGGGATTACAGGCGTGCGCCACCATGCCTGTCTAATTTTTGTGTGTGTGTTTTTAGTGGAGATGGGTTTTCACCATATTGGCCTGGCTGGTCTTGAACTCCTGACCTCAGGTGATCCCCCTGCCTCGGCCTCCCAAAGTGCTGGGATTATAGGCTTGAGCCACCAGACCCAGCCAACTATTACATTTTTAAATGTTCTTCCATGTGCTACTCTATAATCATCTCTTGTATCACAATGCAGACATGGCATTTAAGTTAAATTTGATTCAAGATATTTGTATGCCAATGTTCATAGCAGCATTATTCATAATGGCCAAAATGGGGAAACAACCCAAATGTCCACTGATGGATGAAGGGATAAATAAAATTGGTAAGTACAAATAATGGAATACTATTCAGCTTTCAAAAGGGATGAAATTGGCCAGTGCAGTGGCTCATGCTTGTAATCCCAGCATTTTGGGAGGCAGAGGCAAGAGGATTGCTTGAGCCCAAGAGTTCAAGACCAGCCTGGGCAATACAGTGAGATCTTGTCTCTACAAAAAAGTTAAAAAAAAAAAAAAAATTAGCTGGGCGTGCTGGCATGCTCCTGTAGTCCCATCTACTTGGGAGGCTGAGGTAGGAGGATCACTTGAACCCAGGAGGTTGAGGTTGCAGTGAACTGTGATTGTGCCACTGCACTCCAGCCAGGGTGACAGACTCTGTCTCAAGAAAAAAAAAAAGAATGAAATTCTGACACATGCTGCAATATGGATGATACTTGAAGACATTATGTAAAATGAAATTAGCCAATCACAAGAGGACAAATATTGCATGATTCCACTTACATGAGGTGCCTAGAAGAGTCAAATTCAGGCTGGGTGTGGTGGCTCAGGCCTGTAATCCCAACTATTCAGGAGGCTGAGGCAGGAGAATCACTTGCACCCAGGAGTGGGAGGCTGCAGTGAGTTGAGATTGGGCCAACGCACTCCAGCCTGGGCAACAGAGCGAGACTCCATCTCACAAAAAAAAAAAAGAAAAAAAAGTCTCCTTTTCTCTTTACCTTATCTCTTTATTAAGCTGTCAGCCTGCTACGGTATCACATCCAGCTGTTAAGCCTCCATCAACTGCTGGCTGATTGTTCTTTTGTGTTTGACAATCCCCTGGAGGCATGAATTGCTCCTGTCTTGTATGTTAAATTTGAGCCCCTTTGCAAGGGTAATCTTTCAGGTAGGTGTTTGAGGCTTATGCTAACACCAGGAGGGCTCTTCTTAGCTGATGCTTTCCCTGGTTCTCTCCAGGACACTTCTAGCTGGTCTACAGTTCAGCTTGTTGTTTGAATGGAGTTCCCAGGCTCCTCTTAATTGCTTACCAACAAAATCTTCATTGTTTTTGAGAACACCCTTACACTTGAACTTTCCCACATTGTGTTCCACATAAAGTGTTCTCTTGGGAAGAACTTCAGAGGTCTCTGTATCTATGGCCTGCCTCTCTCCTTGGGCAAAACCTCTGCGCCACTGCTCTGGAGCGTGGGGAACTCAGGCAGAGACAGTGGCCCCCTTATCTCAGGATGACAATCCTGCTTTATGAGCAGAGTGCTGGACAGAGCGGTGGCTTTTGTTCTTCTGGGCTTGCCTTTCCTGTAAAGAATCTCTGCCCCATGAGCAAGCTGAGGCCAGGGTAACACAGGCTCCAGTATGCTTAGCCTGCCATGGCCGAGGTGGAGTTTCTGCCATATGAGTGGGGGCAGGTTTAGGAAGTGAGCCCCAGATTTATCAGCCAGTCTTGTCCAAAGGAGAGCTTTTGCAGCATGAAACTGGAGGGCATGAGAAATGCTGGCAGCCTGTCCCTCCCAGGGATATATAGTAGTCCTCAACTGAGAGCTGGGGGAAGAGGTAGCCTGTGTTCTTGGCTTCACCTACTTAGAGTAACTTTTCCATAATGCTGAGCTAGGAGGAGGAGGAGGGAGGAAGTCCTTTGTGGTACAAAGGTTATTGACTCTCACTGTTCTTACTGAGACTTTGCACATTTTCTTGAATAAAAATGTATTAATTTGCCATGTCCCCTTAAAACAATTTCCAAAGGCTTTAAATGGTTGTGGCTTTGATCTTAAGTAATTTCCAGTGGTTATGGTCATTTCACTGGGGAGACGGTTCATGGAGCTCCTCATGCTGCCATTCAGAAGTCATGGAAACCAAAATGTGTCTGAGACAGATCTCAATCCATGTAGAGGTTTACTTTGCCAAGGTTGAGGACACTTCTGGGAAAAAGAAACACAAGTTACCATAGGATCTGTGGCCTGTGCTTTTTCCAAAAAGGGTTTTTTGAGGACTTTATAGAGGAAAGGAAAAAAAGAAGGAAGGGTAAACAATGATACAGGAGATTACTTTCTCGTGAGGCTTTGATTAGCACTCGCTGAATCTACATTTTACATGTGAAAGGGGTGGGTAGAGGAACAGTCAATTATGTTAGTTTTCTTGCTTGGTAAATCCACATTTTACATAAAATAAAGTAAACACAGAGGAAGAAATCTAATATGCATTTGTCTGGGGTGGGCAGAGGAATGATTTCTAGTCTGGTCTTGATCCCATACCTGTGAAGATAAGATGTTAATCTACATAGTTGGCTGGGCACGGTGACTCACGCCTGTAATCCCAGCACTTTGGGAGGCTGAGGTAGGTGGATCTCTTGAGGTCAGGAGTTCGAGACCAGCCTGGGCAACATGGTGAAACCCCCGTGTCTACTAAAAATACAAAAAAATTAGCCAGGTGTGGTGGCAGGCACCTGGAGTCCCAGTTACTCAAGAGGCTGAGGCAGGAGAATTGCTTGAACCTAGGAGGCGGAGGTTGTAGTGAGCCGAGATCAGTGCCACTGCACTCCAACCTGGATAACAAGACTCTGTCTCACAAGAAAAAGAAAAAAGAAAAAAAAAGTCTACATTGCCAGGGTGAGATTCAACAGAACTGTGTTTTAGGGTTAGTTTATCGGGAGGATATGTATTCTGAAAGATTTAGGAACCACAAGAAATTTCCTTGTAAGCAATTGTGAGGGAGACCACCTGGGGAGATAGATGGCCTTCCGTTATCACATACTCATTCCTAAGTATGTACCCAGAGAGAAATATGGACAATAACATTCATAATAGCACCATATGTAATAGCTTAAGGTTGTAAACAGTCCAAATGCCACGATCTGTTTAGGAGTAAAAGGAAGGCAGTTTTTGTGTGACTCAGTTTCCAAGCTTAACTTTTCCCTTTGACATAGTGAGCTTGGGGTACTAAGGCTTTATTTTTTTTTTCACAGTTATATGCCCTATCATGATGATTTATTATAAAGCCATATTTTAGTCAAATTAATCTGGAGGCAATGTTCAGAGAAAATTAGAAATAGGAGAGGTTGGAGCCAGGTAGAAGAGGTTATTGCATTAGTTTCAATATAAATTGTTAAGGGCCTGAACTAGACAGTGAAAGTAAAAAGAAAAGAAGAATAACAGTGATGTGAGCATAGATTCTTCAGGACTTCCCCACAGATTAAATATGGGGTGCAAGAAAGAGAGAAGGGTCAGAGATGACCCCAAGGTGATTCTAATACGAGAGAGAAAGGCAAATTTGCTTTAGATCTGTTGAGATTTTGGTGACACATATATTCAAGGGAAAGGGAAAATAGGACATCATTACTAGAAGGGGAGGATTGTTGAGCAGGGGAGAGGCTGAGTTTTGTAGACAAGGGGATTTGAAGTCATAGCTTCTAGATAACATGTTGCAAAAGCTGTCCACAGTACAAGGTAATGGAAGTCCTAGGCATAGACAAGTTTCAGAGACAGGGAAAAGCAGACCAGGTTAACCTGAACTTGGGAGAATGAAACTTGGCAGGAGGAGAAAGACAGTGAAGGAGATTGAGAAGTTACCACCATAAAAGGAGGAAGGATTGATAGCTAACTTTTATCAAACCCTTACTAAGAGACAAGCAGGATTCTAAGAGTTTTAGAATTTTAAAAATATTTAATCCTCCCAATAACTCCACAGGCTGAACATGATTATGCCTGTTTTACAGATTAAGAAACTGAGGTCAGAGAGGTAAAATAATTAAAACCTCGGCAATCATGAGCATGCATAATTCTCATTCTTAAGTATGTACCCAAAGAAACACATGGACAATAACATTCATCATGGCACCATTTGTAATGGCTTAAGATTGAAATCAATCCAAATGTCCATCAACATTAGAATGGATAAATAGATTGTGGAACATTCATATTCAATGGAATACTATGCAGCATTGGGAATGAACAAATCATTATGATAAACACACCACCAGCATAAAGGTGAATGAAAGAAGCCAGTCATCCAAGAAATGTGTGCTATGATTCTACTTATATAAAGTTCAAAAAGAGGTAACACATGGCTATGGTGTGAAAAAGTCACCTGACTTTTGTGAGGTAGTAGAGACTGGGAAAGGTCCTGAGAGGGGGTTCTTGGGGGCCAGTGATGCCCTGTTCCTGAGTTGGGTGGTAGTTACACAGGCATGTTCACTTATGAAAATTCATCACTTATGATTCATGTACTTTTCTGTGTGTATGTAACAAACAAAAAGTACTAAAAACCAAGAAAGCAAAATAGAACCAGGTCATCTGATTTGAGGACCCACCCCCTTAACCACAGAGTGATCCAGAGAACAAGGGTCTTTTCTCCTCTTCCACAAAGAAAAATGTGGAAGGGGACCTTATAAAATTATAAATTTAAAAGGAATTAAAGAGATAGATCAACCAAATGGAATGTATGGGTCTTATTAGCAGCCAAATGACAACAAACCATAGCTGGGTATGGTGACTCATGCCTGTAATTCTAGCACTTTGGAAGGCTGGGTCAAGTGGATCACTCGAGCCCAGGAGTTTGAGACCAGCCTGGGCAACATAGTGAGACCCTCCATCTCTACAAAAATACAAAAAATTAGCTGGATGTGGTGGCATGCACCTATAGTCCCAGCTACTTGGGAGGCTAAGGTGGGAGGATCACCTGAGCCCAGGAGGTAGAGGCTGCAATAGGCCATGATTGCACCACTGCACTCCAGCCTGCGTGACAGAGCAAGATTCTGTCTCAAAAAGAAACAAAACAAAACAAAAATTAAACTGTAAAAGACAATACAAATTGTCTTTTATAACAAAACAATTGGGGAATGGATATTAATTATATTATGATTACATTTTATAAAAAGTCCTTCTATTTCAGAGATACATATTGACATACTGATGGATGAAAGAATATCTGGTATTTGCTCCAAAAGAATGAGGATATGAGTGTTGAAATGAAAGATTGGCCATGGGTTGATCATTGCTGAAGGTGGATGATATCTACCTGGACTTCACTGTACTTCGTCTATTTGTTTGAGTATTTTGTGAAATAAGGTTTTTGCAAAAGAGAAGAAGAAAACTAATGTTCAGTGTGTTAGCAAAGGAACTGATTCCCATGGCTCCATATTTTTAAATTTGGATTTCCCTTGAGAGAGAAAGAGAGCAAGCACATGGGTCACAGGACTCAAGGAGAAAGGGGACGTGTGGGTGGAGTGTGAGCTTGTGGTGCCTGCTCCCGTGGTTTTTTCTCTGCCCCTACTGCTCCACTGGAACAGTTTGGACAAAGGCCACTGTGACCCCCACTAACTGCTGCATCCAGCAGTTGGCTTTCAGTTCTTCTTTGCTTGACATCTTTGTAGCTTGGGACTCTGGTGGCCAGGCCCCCTGCTTGGGAAGCACCTCTGGTTTTCCTTTGTCTATTTCATAGTCTGTTCCATGAACTCTTCTTCCTGTGCCTGACTCTTCAGTCCAGGGCCTATCCTCAGCCTGCTGCTCTTCTTTCCCATACCCTCTTCCCCAGTGGTTCTGTCCTCTCCAGCGCTTGAGTTGCTGCCAGGTCTGTCTTTCTAAACTGCAGCTCTCATCAATTGATTCCCTTAAGAAGATCCAGGAATAGCTACCCATTGCTCAAATGATAACATTCAAACTCTTCCTGGAGGTACAGGAGGCCCTTCAGCATCTTTTTGCACCTCCACTTCCTTTCCACCTGCTCTCTCCAGCCTTCCCTCCTCCTCCTCCTCCCCTTCATACCCTCTGAGTCAGCCAGTGACATTATCAACATTTCTGGAATGTACCAGGCTATTCCTTGCTCCCATACCTTTGACTCCATCTGGACTACTCACCCACACACTTCTCTACCTGGAAAACCCTACTCATCCTTTGAGACTCTGCTGCAAGGTCACTCCATTCATGAAGGCTTTCCTCATCTTCCTGTGGAGTTCATTCGTCCATTCATTCATTCATTTGTAATAGATGTAGATGCAAAGCCCTATGATAAGGCTGAGTGCTGAGGGCAAGAACCCACATCATACACACTTTACCTCACAGTTCCTATCTCAGGTATTGCCTTGCTTACATGATAGCTGCTCCCAAGCCCTACCCCTTGAGGCCAAGGAGGGTGACTTATTCCTCTTTCTACCCAAGTGATAGTAGGCACTAAAACATGCTTGTTCAATTAAATAGAAAGAGAAGAATTACCGAGAAAAGGCCTCTGGGTTTGACCATTCAAACACTTTTGATAAACTTTGGGTGCCTATGTACTAACGTTTAGGGGTGGGGGTGAAAGGAATGAGGCTTTTTCTCCTAAGGGTTAAGGAGAAGCTAGGAATTGGTACCGCTGTAGGTCACTTGCTTGAGAAATGTTATCAGTGATATGAGGCAGGAAACAGGATGACGGTAAGATTGAGTAATGGCAGAGTTCAGGATATTTTAAAAGACAGATAGGGAAGAGCTAGTCGAAGCAGACTTAAGACGCTGGTGAGAGGCAATGTTGCAGAAGAAAATGACAAAGAAAGCTAAGTTCTTTTCTTTGTGGGGGAGGGGTGGGAGACAGGTGAACCTTATACAGGCCTGGGGACAGCTCTTCCTCCAAGATGGAAGGGAAGGCTAGAAAGTGGAGGAGTAATAGCAGCCACTTCAGGTGCCTGCCTTATGCCAGACTCTTTCATTTCTATTACACTTAATCCTCAGACAGTCTTCATTTTCAGATAAGGAGAATGGCTCAAAGTGTTTCAGTGGTTTTCCACCTGGCGACACATTAGAATTCCCTGCGGAATTTGTTAAAACAGTGCACCTGGTTGGCCGGGCGCGGTGGCTCAAGCCTGTAATCCCAGCACTTTGGGAGGCCGAGACGGGCGGATCACGAGGTCAGGAGATCGAGACCATCCTGGCTAACACGGTGAAACCCCGTCTCTACTAAAAAAAAATACAAAAACTAGCCGGGCGAGGTGGCGGGCGCCTGTAGTCCCAGCTACTCGGGAGGCTGAGGCAGGAGAATGGCGTAAACCTGGGAGGCGGAGCTTGCAGTGAGCTGAGATCCGGCCACTGCACTCCAGTCCGGGCGACAGAGCGAGACTCTGCCTCAAAAAAAAAAAAAATAAAATAAAATAAAACAGTGCACCTGGGTCTCACTCCCAGCTTTCCTGGTTTAATTTGATCTGGGAAAGAAGACTGGCATCAGGATTAAGTTCTTCAGGTGACTTTTTTTTTCAGACGGAGTTTCGCTCTTGTCCCCTAGGCTGGATGCAGTGGCGTGATCTCTGTTCACTGCAGCCTCCACCTCCCGGGTTCAAGCACTTCTCCTGTCTCAGCCTCTGGAGTAGCTGGGATCACAGGTGCGCGCCACTACCCCCGGCTAATTTTTGTGTATTTGTAGTAGAGACTGGGTTTCCCCATGTTGGTCAGGCTGGTCTCGAACTCCTGACCTCAGGTGATCTACCCGCCTCAGCCTCCCAAAGTGCTGGGATTACAGGCGTCAGCCACCATGCCTGGCCCAGGTGACTCTTATGTACAGAGTGGAGAACCAATGTAAGAAATCTGTCAGAAGTGACCCGCTTGCTGGGATGGATCTTCATTCAGGTCCACCAATCCCAAAGCCTTTTCTCTTTCTCCTAGAGCTGTGATCCTGAGTGTGGGTCCCAGAGCAGCAGCATCAGAAACACCTGGGAGCTTTTCTAACAAAAAGAGTAGGTCTTATCTACTAAGTAAAAAACTCTGGGGTGGGGCCCAGCAATGCGGTTTAATAAGCCCCCGGGTGGTTCAAGTTTGAGACCCATCACTCTGAAGTGTTGCTACTCAGTGTGATCCACAGCTGTGTAGCATCAATATCATGATGTTAGAAATGCAGAACCTCAGGTCCTCTAATACCTGCTGAATCAAAATTTGTGTTTAGCAAGATCGCGAGATGCTTCGCATGGTTAGAGTTTGAGAAGTAATCCCTTAGGCCACTAGTTTCCAAACCTGGCCAATGATCAGAATTAACACACTTTTTAAAAGAAAACTACAGATTCCCTGTAATCCCAGCACTTTGGGAGGCCGAGGAGGGTGGATCACTTGAGGTCGGGAGTTGGAGACCAGCCTGGCCCACATGGTGAAATTCTGTCTCTACTAAAAATACAAAAAAATTACCAGGCATGATGGTGGGCACCTGTAATCCCAGCTACTTGGGAGGCTGAGGCAGGAGAATCACTTGAACCTGGGAGGCAGAAGTTGCAGTGAGCCAAGATCGTACCACTGCACTCCAGCCTGGGCAACAGAGCAAGATTGTCTCAAAAACTACAGATTCCCCAGATATTCCACACAAGTTTCTAACTAATCAGGTCTGAGTTCACACCTAGGTCCCTTTTTGAAAGCTCCCCATAAATCTGATGACAGATTAGGGACTGCTCCGCTCCACAATTCTGCTGTCTGTAGAAGCGGAAATTTTCTGAGTATATTCTTTGTCCCAGGCCCCTCAAAAACTGCTTTCCTCACAACTAGAGTTGCTAAATTTAGCAAATGAAAATACAGAATGCCTAGTCAAATTTGAATTTCAGATAAAGAGCAAATACTTTGTTAGTATGAGTATGTCTCAAATATTGTGTGGGCTATACTTATTAAAATTATTTTAAGTAGTGAAAACTGGTTTAGCAAACTTACTAGTTAAAAATTAAATTTTATTAAAATGATCAATTTAAATTTAGGAAAAATTTCTAAAATTATATATTGTTTATCTGAATTTCAAATTTAGCTGGGCATTTTGTATTTTACTTGGCAGCCCTACTCACAAAATTACTGAAGTTTCAAGGAGAAGTATGGCATAACCATATTGAGGGCAAGAAGAGGCAGAGCTTGTCAGACATCAATAAGAAATGGATGAATGGATGAATACCAAAGACCATGTGAGCTGCCTCAGTCAGCTTAGGCTAAGTTATCCTGCAGTAACAAATGACCTTCTCAACTCAGTGGTTAAATAAACCCCAAACTTAACTTGCCCTTCCCTCCCCTCCCCTCCCCTCCCCTCCCCTCCCCTCCCCTCCCCTCCCCTCCCCTCCCCTCCCCTCCCCTTTTCATCCCTCCCCTTCTCCCACCCCTCCCCTTTCTTTTCCCTCCCCTTCCCCCACCCCTCCCCTTTCTTTTCCCTCCCCTTCCCCCACCCCTCCCCCCTCTACATCCCCTTCCCCTTCCCTCCCCCTCCCCCTTCCCCTCCTTTCCTCTTTTGAGACTGAGTCTTGCTCTGTCACCCAGGCTGGAGAGCAGTGGTGCAATCTCAGCTCATTGCAACCTCTGCCTCCCAGGTTCAAGTGATTCTTGTGCCTCAGACTCCCAAGTAGCTGGGACTACAGGCCCCCACCACCATGCCTGGCTAATTTTTGTATTTTTAGTGGAGACAGGATTTCACCATGTTGGCCAGGCTGGTCTTGAAATCCTGACCTCAAGTGATCCACCTGCCTCGGTCTCCCAAAGTTCTGGGATTACAGGCATAAGCCACTGCACCTGGCCCAAACATTTGTTTCTTATTTGCATTACATATCCATAGAGGTCAGCTATGTCCTCATTCTGTGACCAAGGCTCATAGGAAGTTTCTAACTAAGACATTTTTGTTCTCCTGAAAAAGGAAAAAAATAAAAGTATGACATGACTCTTAAAGCTTGGGTGACCAATTATCCCTGTTTGCCCAGGACTGGGGGTTTCCTGGATACAACACTTTAGTGTTAAAACCAGAATAGTCTTCATCTTCGGGAAACCGAAGTTGGTCACCCTACAATAAAGCTTCTACCCGAAAGTGGTGCGCACCGCTTCCATTGGCCAAAAAAGTCATATGACCAAGTTTGTCATCAGGGAGTGAGCATTATAATCATCCAGTATTCAGGGACCCTGTAGGATAAACATACCCAATAGCAATAACTTAAGCACAGCCTTAGAATGACCTTGTATGGCAGACGCCCCTCAGTGTGTGCTCTGAGCTAGAGAATCTGGGAATGGCCAACCCAGAGATTCCTTCCTGTCTATGAGGAACATGTAAGCTCCACCCCACTCCCTCCCTGTCTGGTAGAATGTGGGCCGTATAGGGGATGGAGGCCATTTGTTTTAGGTTAAATGCAGGTTACCAGGTGAAGGTTGTTAAGGGGAGGGTGTTAAGTGAAAATGCTCTATAAACTGCATGCTCTTTGCAAGTGGTTGCGTTTTTCCTGTCCAGTCTGTCGCTGCTGGAGACTCTCCCCTGTATGTAAGCCCCTAATAAAACCCTATGTCTTTTTGTTTTTTTGAGATGGCGTTTTGCTCTTGTTGCCCAGGCTGGAATGCATTGGCACAATCTTGGCTCACTGCAACCTCCACATTCTGGGTTCAAGCGGTTCTCCTGCCTCAGCCTCCCAAGTAGCTGGGATTATAGGTGCTCAACACCATGCCCAGGTAATTTTTTATATTTTTAGTAGAGATGGGGTTTCACCATGTTGGCCAGGCTGGTCTCGAACTCCTGACCTCAGGTGATCCACTCACCTTGGCCTCCCAAAGTGCTGGGATTACAGTTGTGAGTCACTGTGCCCGGCCAAAACCCCATGTCTTATTTGCTACCTTTGGGTCTCTTCTTTGGCCTTTTGAACCTGGTGCCTTCCCTACTGAGGTTAATTAGGGTTCAGCAAAACAGACCCATGGAGAGGAGCAGTGAATATTTAATAATACAGTCTACCACAGAGAGCAAATGGAGGCACACTCCAGGAAGGCACATGCCCTCATCAGGAGGAAAATAGAAAAGGAAGGCCCTTCCAGATGGCAGAGCCAAGGTCCATGAAGGAGAATGGCCTGAGAATCCCCCTTCGTCCAGGGGCAGGACTAAGACCTAATCTAGAAATATTCCCTCTCCCCAGCATAGGGGGCCCCTTATGATGTCAGCCCAGTAGAATTTCAAGATGTCCATAGATCAACAATTACCAATATCTCCTGTCCACATGCTATTCTAGAAGTTTGCCCACTCCCTCATGCCTTGAACCTGTAAAAACTGTAACCTTGACCAATATCATGTTTCTCATTCTTTCCTTTCTAAATAATGTTAGAAATGCAGAACCTCAGGCCTTCCCCCAGATCTGCTAAGTGTTTATTGAGATTACCCCATCCCTGTTCTTCCTTGTTCCATGGGGTGTGTGGAGGGCTGATAACTAGACTTCTTAGTTCTGGATCTCCAGACCAAGATGGAACTACATCCATACCCAATGTATGAACTACCATGAGCTCTTGGACTCAATGTCTGATGACGTGGTTAGATGGGAATTGGAGTTGTCTCCTGTGAGAACGTGTGAGTTTATTTTGCAGAAAAGAGGGAAACAAGTATTTGTGACTAAGGGGGAATATGGAGGTAGGTTGTATTAGGGATGCAAATGATTTTGACAAGGAGGGATACTACGGTAGCTTGTAATACTATTTCAAAATATCTGTTGCCCCTCTAGAAGTGTTCCTTCCGGGTCCCTTTCTACATAGGGATTATATTTGTAACCCATTGACCTTAGGCTTAGCCAAGTGACTTGCTTTGGCCAATAGAATGGGAGTAGAATGAACACGTGTCACTTCTGAGCAGGAGTTTGAAGAAAAATCACATGACTCACCATTGTCTCTTTTTCTTCTGTCTGGAGACCAGATAGAGACTGCTCCTTCAGCCTGGATCCCAGAGCAGAGTTACAATCCACAACATCTGTGTAGTATAAGTGAGAAATAACTGGAGTTATAAGCCACTGAGATTTTGGTGATGTTTGTTACCACAACACAACCAAGCCTACCCTTTCTTCCTGATACAAGAGTAAATAGCCGGGTGTGGTGGCTCGTGCCTGTAATCCCAGCACTTTGGGAGGTTGAGGAGGGCAGATCACTTGAGGCCAGGAGTTCAAGACTAACCTGGTCAACATGATGAAGCCCTGTATCTACTAAAAATACAAAAATTAGCTGGGCATGGTGGTACGCACCTGTAATCCCAGCTACTTGGGAGGTTAAGGCAGAAGAATCACTTGAACCTGGGAGGCAGAGGTTGCAGTAGGCTGAAATCATGCCACTGCACTCTAGCCTGGGTTACAGAGCAAGACTCCATCTCAAAAAAAAAAAAAAAAAAAAAAAAGTAAATTCACAAGATCACAGGAGAATGCTTCTGTGTGATTCCATTTTTACGAAGTTTGCAAGCAGGCAAAACTAAACAATATATTATTTAGGAAAAAACCTGGAGTGGCAAAATTATAAAGAAAGCAAGAACATGAGTAACACAGAACTCACAAGCTTGGTTACTTTTGATTGAGGGTCAGAGAAACACAATTGGAGAGTTCTAAACTACTAGTATTTACTCTCTTGTTCGTGAATTTTACAACTTAAAGAAAAAGATTATGCCTGTAATCCCAGCTACTTGGAAGGCTGAAGTGGGAGAATCATTTGAGGCCAGGGATTTGAGACCAGCCTTGGCAAAATAGTGAGACCCCATCTTTAAAAAAAATTACTTAATCAGCCAGGCATGGTTGTGCATGCCTGTAGTTCCAGTTGCTCTAGAGACTGAGACAGGAGGATTGCTTGTGAGCCCAGGAGTTTGAGGCTGCAGTAAGCTATGATCGTGCCACTGTACTCCAGCCTGGGCAACAGAGAGAGACCCTGTCTCTTAAAAAAAAAAAAAAAAAAAGAAAAGAAAAGAAAAGAAAAGATAAAAAGAGTTTGTCAGACTGTTTTCCAAGAGGACATACCAATATCTCCTGTCCACATGCTGTTCTAGAAGCTTTCTTTTGGGAGGCTGAGGTGGGCAGATCACAAGGTCAGGAGTTTGAGACCAGCCTGGTCAATATGGTGAAACCCCATTTCTACTAAAAATACAAAAATTAGCAGGGTGTGGTGGCATGCGCCTGTAATCCCAGCTACTCGGGAGGCTGAGGCGGGAGAATCACTTGAACTCAGGAGGTGGAGCTTGCAGTAAGCCGAGATCTAGCCACTGCACTCCAGCCTGAGCAACAGAGCGAGGCTCCATCTCAAAAAAAAAAAAAAAAAGGAAGCTTGCCCACTTCCTCATTCCTTGAACCTGGGAAAACTGTGTAACCTTGACCAATATCACATGGTGCCATATGGCGCTCTGTAACTTCTGAGGCCAGGTCATAAAAATGCCGTGCACTTGTGCTTTGCTTTCTTGGGACACCTTCTCTTGGAGCCCAGTTACCAGCTAGTCTGACAAAGCCCAACTAGCCTGTGTGCAGAGAATACATGGAGGGACCACGTGTAGGTGTCTGGGCTGACAGCCCAGCTGAGGTTCCACCCAAACCACCAGACATGTGGGTGAAGACACCTCCAGATGACTCTAGCCCCCCATTGTTGAGTCTTTCTCAGCTTTCAAGTCTTTCCAGCTGAGGTACCAGACACCAGGGAGCAGAGGCTAGCGACCCCTGCTAGTTGCTGTCTAATTTCCTGACTCAAGGACTCCGTATGCAAAATAAAATGATTGTTTTTTGCTACTTAGATTGGGGGTGGTTTGTTATGTAGCAGTACATAACTGAAATCATTTATACATGCACACACACAGAGTTTATGTGTGTGTGTGTGCACACATGTGTGTGTATATAAAAATCTCTCCCTTGGGCCCTATAAAAATAACATTAGATGGTTAGTTGCCCACAGAATGCCCTGCGGGAGACCCTGAGGAGTAGAAGTCCTGCAGGGGAGAAAAACAGGAAAAGACTGTGAAGTCTAGGGTTTGGCCTTCGAGAAAGAAATTCTCCCTTCTTCTGTGGTAAAGAAGAGGAAGGTGATTCAGTATTTGTGGCCAGAGAGTCCCACTAGACCATTTGTTTCATGTGATCATTCACTGGTTTATTGAAGAATAAGTTCACTCATTATCAGTGGCTGATCATCTATAGGCATCAGGCTGTGGGTGGAGAGCCCAGTGTGCCATGGTACCTACCTCAAGGTTTGGACCCTCGGAGCCCAGAAGGGAAAGACGGAAAACAAGTGAATAAGGTTTGCTCCACAGAGTGTTAGGATAGAAGCAGGCAGGTGGTGCTGTAGAACTTCAGCCAGGTCTCAGGGAAGACACCTGGGGTGTTGGGGAAAAGCTGAGTGTTGGGAAAAAAGCTGAGGCAGGGCTTGCGTGTCTGACATAATGTAAAAGAGTCTTGGAACATGTCCGGGGTCCAGGGTCTAAAACCCCTCATGGCCTTTGGAACACCAAGCTCTGGGCCAAAGGGTGGAAGGCTGCCCTGCCACACCACAATCTAAGCCCAGGGCATAAAACCCCTTGTGGCTTCGACGGAATCCAGGGTTCAGGGTTTAAAACCTCTTATGGCCTCTGAAATGTGTCTAGAGTTGCTGGCTCCTTGCTTCTAGCGCTCCCAGGCTAATAGATTGATTGTATCTTAAACTAGAAGAACATGTTTCCCATTATCTCAAGTAGCAGAACATGTTGCATACACTGCAAAGAAAATGCTAAACTGTCACAGCTGTAGATCATGTGCTTTCTACACTGCTTTCTTTCAACCCCCACATCCTCACCACCTGCTTCTTTGTTTGATCATCAATAAATAGTGCGGGCTTCCAGAGTTCGGGGCCTTAGCAGTCTCCATACTAGCGTTGGCCCTCGGTCCCACTTTATGCACTCTTAACTTGTCTTGTCTCATTCCTTTGACTCCGCTGGACTTTGTAGCCCCTGTGGCCTGGTGTTAGGTCTGATCACCCCAACATGGGGCCCCACCATCAATTTACATCTGCTTTCTCAACCCTATAGAATCAGGAGCAGAAAGAGCTGTGAATCTCAAGACTTTCTGCCGCTTGTTTATTCAGAGCCCAAACTCACTAAGCATGGTGACCTCACAAGGATTCAGCCACATTTTCCAAACTTCATGGCATCTAGAGAAAGGATGACTAACACAGCCGTGCCATGCCACTGTGCGATCAGGGGCTCAGCTACAGACACCAAAGGGAACTGTCTCACCACAGCTTGACTTGGCCTCTTGGCTGGCCCATGGCTCTGTTGCCCTGCTACAACGATTACCCTTTACTGAAAAGGTATCTTGCTCAGCACAGGTTTCTGTCCAGCCCTTCTGCTGTGGCTTTGGCTGGAAAGACCTGAAGCACCTCCTATTTACTTGTGTGAGCAGGCAGCAGTGTTCCTCCATGCCTTGGGAAGGAGATACGGTAGGAGAATGCCTTGGTGACAAGGATGACCAAGGTATTGAGTTGAATTGTGTCCCCCAAAAATATATGTTCAAGTCCTAATCCCTGGTATCTGTGAATGTGACCTTATTTGGAAATATGGTCTTTGAAGATGTAATCAAGTTAAGATGAGGTCATACTGGATTAAGGTAGGCCCTAATGCCAATGACTGGTATCTTTATAAGAAAAAGGAGGAGGAGATTTGAATACAGAGAGATACACAAGGAAGGCCAAGTGCAGATGCTGGAATGATGCATCTACAAACCAGTACCACTAAGGATTGCCAGCAACCACCTGAAGAGAGGAGAGAGTCAAGAAAGGGATCCTCCTTTGTATCCCTCAGAAGGAATCAATCCTGGCCAAACTTTGATTTTGAACTTCTAGCCTCCAGAACTGTTAGAGAACAAATTTCTGTTGTTTTAAGCCCCCAGGTTTATGGTACTTTGTTACAGCAGCCCTAGGAAACTCAGGGAAAAAATCCTAAATATTGCACAGCTTTCTCTTTCCAAAGAGAGGATATAGAGGAGTGGTCACAAACATAAACATTTTAGTGACGCACATACCTGGTCCAAACTCTGAATCAATCATTCACTCATTAATGTCTTTGGATGATTGAACCTGAGTTTCCTTATGTGCAAAAGTAATAAAATGTACCCTTCAGATAATATATGTAAAGTGCCAGGAACATAGCAAGTATTGTGTAAATGGTAGCCAATACCAGTATACTAGCTTCAGATTCCATTCTCTGCAATTACCAAGGAAGCCTACCTTTTCCACGGGATCCTGCATTAGGACAGAAGCAAGCAGGGTGTTGTTATTTCTATATCATGGGGGGCTTCTGGAAGGAAAGAGTTAGCACATGCTTGAAGATAACCAAAGCTAGAGTCTGCATAGACATAAGGAGGGTGAGGCAAATTGGGGAAGCTGAAACTTCTCTGGAAAATTGTGGAAAAGCCTATATTCATTTGGAATAGAAGGGATCTTAGTCAGTTATGCTGCATTTAATGAAATGCCTCCTTGATGTGCATTTAAACAAAGTAGTGTCTAAGATCATTGTTTGTTCTTAGGAAGGGAGTGTTTGGCATTAATTTTATCCAAGAGCGAGCTACAGATTGTCAGGAAAAGAAACAAGAGCCCTCAGGAGGAAGAGGATGCATATCATATGCCAGAGGGCAGGACCTCCAAAGTGGTGAGACTAGGGATGCCCAAGTCCGCCCTGAACAATTCTGTTGAAGCCCCCTAACATGGTGTTATTCTAGACCCTTAATTAACATTTCTGGAAAATGTGCTATGGACAATGATTCTAAATGGGTTTGCCATAACAGGTGGATGGGAGTAGAGGCAGAGGCGGAGGGGTATTCTAAATTGATACCAACCGAGTAGGCAGGAGGGTCTCCTTGAAGGAGGAGGTGGAGAATCACACCAATGATGGAGGAGGGGCTCTCTGAGCTGGAAGGAATTGGATGTGTTGAGTCTGGAAGGAAAGGCCAAGATCCAAGATGCCCATAGCACCCATGTTTTTTCTTTTATCCAGTAGACTTACATTTAGGCTCTAGATTTTTGGGGAGGAGTGTACATACTCACGATAAAATCACAGAGAAAGCATGGGAATGGTTAACACAAAAATCAGGATAGTGATCCCTCAGTGGGGATGAGAGGGCAATGAGATGGGGCAGGGCCTACAGGTACTTCCGAGGTTCTGCAAATGCTCTATTTCTTCAGCTAGCAGTAGGATACAGACTGTTCATTTTGTTAGTATTCTTGAAGCTTAACATATACATTACATCCTCTCCTGTGTGATGTATTTCTTTTTTTTTTTTTTTTGAGGCAGAGTCTCGCTCTGTCGCCCAGACTGGAGTGCAGTGGCCGGATCTCAGCTCACTGCAAGCTCCGCCTCCCGGGTTTACGCCGTTCTCCTGCCTCAGCCTCCCGAGGAGCTGGGACTACAGGCGCCCGCCACCTCGCCCGGCTAGTTTTTGTATTTTTTTAGTAGAGACGGGGTTTCACCGTGTTAGCCAGGATGGTCTCGATCTCCTGACCTCGTGATCCGCCCGTCTCGGCCTCCCAAAGTGCTGGGATTACAGGCTTGAGCCACCGCGCCCGGCCTGTGTGACGTATTTCTTAATAAAAATTGGAAAGATTGTTCATCACTGAAAAGTTTATTAAGCAAAAAAACTATAATCAAGTGTTCATTGTTAGCAATCTAGTTAAATAACTTATAAAATATCTGTTGAACAATATACCAAACAGTCATTAAAAATAATAATGTAATTAAAATTTGTTGACATGAAATGATGTCTAGAATATATTAAGTGGAAAAAGTAGCCTAAAGAACTATTTGTACCAAGTGTCCATCAACAGATCAATACAAGAACACAATGTTGGCCGGGCGCGATAGCTCACTCCTGTAATCCCAGCACTTTGGGAGACTGAGGCGGGCAGATCACGAGATCAGGAGATCGAGACCATCCTGGCTAACATGGTGAAACCCCGTCTCTACTAAAAATACAAAAAATTAGCCAGGCATGGTGGCATGCACCTGTAGTCCCAGTTACTTGGGAGGCTGAGGCAGGAGAATCGCTTGAACCCGGGAGGCAGAGGTTGCAGTGAGCTGAGATTGTGCCACTACACTCCAGCCTGGGCAGCAGAGCGAGACTCTGTCTCAAAAAAAAAAAAAAGACACAATGTTACATATAAATACATACAAAGAAAGGAAATTCTGACACGTGCTATGCTATAACATGGATGGAGCTTAAAGGCATTATGCTAAATAAGCCAGATACAAGAGGGCAAATACTGTATGATTCCACTCAGATGAGATACCTAAAGTCACCAAATTATGCAGAGACAAAAAGCAGAATGGTGGTTGTCAGGGGCTGGGGGGAGGGGTAATGGGAATTCTTATTTAATACAGGGGTCCTCAACTCCTAGGCCATGGACCGGCACCTGTCCGTGGCCTGTTAGGAACCGGGATGCACAGCAGGAGGTGGTTTCAGAGGTGGCAGAGGTGGAAGAGTTTCATGCTGAAAACATCCCCCCCACACACCCTGTCCATGGAAAAACTGTCTTCCATGAAACCAGTCTGCTGCCAAAAAGGTTGGGGACCGCTGACTTGATGGGTGCTGAGTTTCAGTTGGAGAAGATGAAATAGTTCTGGAAGTGAATTGTGGTGATAGATGTACAACAATGTGAATGTATTTAGTGCCACACAAGACCGTACACTCAAATATGCTTAAAATGGTAAATTTTGTTATTTATGTTTTAACACAATTTAAAAATCTGTATGTATAGTATGAATACTCCCCTTTCTCTTTGTGTTTATGTGTGTGATGTGATGTGTGTGTGTGTGTGCGGGTGTGCGTGTGTGAGAGACACACAGAGAGAGAGAGAGGCAGAGATTCATTGAGAATGCATATATAGGAAAAGAGTCTGGCAGGACTTATATTAATATATCAACAGTGGTTATCTTTTGGTAGTCAGATTGCTGGTGATTTTTATTTATTTCCTTATATTTCATGCTTTTCTATATTCTAGGAGTTTTGGTTATGAGTAAATTTTTCATATGTAATAAGAAAAAAATACACCTGACCTCAAAATAAAGGAATTCCATACTCTATCAAGAAGCAGTAATTTTTGGCCAGGCATAGTGGCTCACACCTGTAATCCCAACACTTTAGGAGGCTGAGGCAGGGGGATCACTTGAGGCCAGCAGTTGAAGACCAGCCTGGCCAACATGGTGAAACCCCATGTCTACTAAAAATACAAAAATTAGCCAGGCATGGTGGCGTGTGCCTGTAATCCCAGCTACATGGATGGCTGAGGCACGAGAGTTGCTTGAACCCAAGAGGTGGAGATTACAGTGAGCTGAGATCACGCCACTGCACTCCAGCCTGGGTGACAGAGGGAGACTCTGTCTGAAAAAAAAAAAAAAAAAAGCAGCAATTGTGACTGATTAAACAGATCTGACATAGTCAAATGAGTAAGATAAAAGAAAATGAAAAGGAAGTTATTCTCCAATAAAAGTAATGCATTCAGTAAGCACCGGAAATCAATAAGGTAAGACAGGCTGGCTTTAGCGTCTCTTCTTTGACATACTCATGCTCATGTAATAACCGAACAGCTTCTGAAACTGCTCCTATTCTTTTCTTGCTAGCTTTAGAACCACCCTCCAACCCTGGCCCTTCCTAAATGTATTTTTAAAAAATCAATTCCAGCTGGGTGCAGTGGCCTGCGCCTGTAATCCCAGTACTTTGGGAGGCCAAGGCAGGTGAATCGCTTGAGCCCTGGAGTTCGAGACCAGCCTGGGCAATGTGGTGAAACCCTGTCTCTATAAAAATTACAAAACTTAGGTGCGGTGGTGTGTGCCTCTACTCCCAGCTAGTCGACGAGGCTGAAGTGGTTAATACTCCCTTCTTGAGCCTGGGAGGTCAAGGCTACCATGAGCCAAGATCACGCCACTGCACTACAGCCTGGGCGACACAGTGAGACGCTGTCTCAAAAAACAAAAACCAAAACCAAAACAAAAAACCCACCCCCTCCACACACACAAAAACAAACAAAAATCAATTCCATAACTTCCTCCAGTCTTACTCGTAGGGTACCTTCTGCCCAAATGCCTGAACGACCTTTATATTCCTGACGAACAGCAAACTCGGGGCCTTAAACACCCTTCTTCACACACTGTACTTTTTCCTGGATGTCAGCATGGTCTCAGGACCCTTGCCATCTTTCCTTTCAGCCTTCAGTTTCAAAAGATTTCTTTCCTTCTGCGTGCTGTATCTTCCAGCATTCCTATTTTTGAAATAACCTCAGGCTTTGGTGGTAGCTGTGAGCTTAAACCTTATTGCTCTGCCTGCTCCAGTTCCTTGAAGCCTGGCCTACTGTTCCCTCACTGCAAGCTCAGTCACTTCTGACTGGTGTAGCTCCAGCCTCGTGGCATAGGCATATTATGAATAGTTAGACCGCGATTAATATGTTTGCTTTGGGAAAATATTCTTTTTAAAATTATCTTTTTTGGGCCAGCCACCGTGGCTCACATCTGTAATCCTAGCACTTTGGGAGGCTGAGGCGGGCAGATTGCTTGAGCCCAGGAGTTCAAGACCAGCCTGGGCAACATGGCAAAACCACATTTCTATTAAAAATTATTGAAAATTAGCCAGATGTGGTGGTGCACACCTGTAGTCCCAGCTACTGGAGAGCCTGAGGTGGGAAGATTGCTTGACCCTGGAAAGTTGAGGCTGCAGTGAGCCAAGATTGTGCCACTGCACTCCAGTCTGGGTGACAAAGTGAGACCTTGTCTCAGAAAAAAATAAATAAATAAATAAAGAACTGTTTTGAATTGTTTAGATTCAGGAAGTACATGTGCAGGTTTATTACATGAGTATATTGCATAATGCTGAGGTTTGAGCTTCTATTGAACCCATCACCCAAATAGTGAACACTGTTCCCAGTAGGTCATTTTTCTTTTTCTTTTTTTTCCTGAGATGGAATTTTGCTCTTGTTGCCCAGGCTGGAGTACAATGGTGCGATCTCGGCTCACTGCAACTTCTGCCTCCCGGGTTCAAGCAATTCTCGTGCCTCAGCCTCCTGAGTAGCTGGGATTACAGGCACACGCCACCACACTCGGCTAATTTTTGTATTTTTAGTAGAGACGGGGTTTCACCATGTTGGCCAGGCTGGTCTCAAACTCCCGACCTCAAGTGATCCACCCGCCTCAGCCTCCCAAAGTGCTGGGATTACAGGCGTGAGCCACCATGTCCGGTCCCCAGTAGGTAGTTTTTCAATCCTTCCCTCCCTTCTTTCCTCCCTCCCCATTTTTGGAGTCCCCAGTGCCTGTTTCCATCATTATGTCCATGAGTACCCACTGTTTAGCTCTACTTATAAGTGAGAACATGTGGTATTCGATTTTCCGTTTCTTCATTAAATCATTTAGGATAATGGCCTCTAGCTGCATTCCTGTTGCTGCAAAGGACATGATTTCATTCTTTTTTTCTATGGCTGCAGAAAATACTCTCAATCCGCATTGTATATGCAGTCTTTATTTCAAATGAAACTTAAAAATACACAGGACAAACCTAGGAAAGAAATATACAAAAAAAAAAATTAATAGTTTGCTTCTGGGTAGTGAGATGATGGACACTTCTCCTTTGTCTTTATTCTTATACGTTTCAAGTGTTCCACAGTGAACATAAATCACTTAAAATCTACAGGAAAAAGCTTCAAACAACTTCCTACACATAAAAGAAGAAACAAATTACACTTGGACTTGGTGCTCTAGTCTTAACTGCTAGGCTTCTGTGTATATCAGGGTGGCCCACTGAGAATGTGACATATGTTTTGTCTCTTTGTTGTAGCATGGAAGGTTCCTGTTTGTGCTGGGATCGGGCAGAGGGCAAATAAGTCTTTAGGTTTTTATATTTGTGTTCCTCCTGGTAAAGCTTTAGTATGGAGAAAATGAGCGAACAAATTCTTTGTTTTGGGAGGAGTTAGTGTTTCTTAAAAAAAGGCTGGCCGGGCAAGGTGGTGCGTGCCTGTAATCCCAGCACTTTGGGAAGCCTAGGCGGGTAGATCACCTGACGTCAGGAGTTAACGACCAGCCTGACTAACATGGTGAAACCCCATCTCTAGTAAATACAGAAAAATTAGCCGGGCATGGTGGTGGGCGCCTGTAATCTGAGCTACTTGGGAGGCAGAGACAGGAAAATTGCTTGTACCTAGGAGGACGATGTTGCAGTGAGCCGAGATCGCGCCATTGCACTCCAGCCTGGGCAACAAGAGCAAAACTCTGTCTCAAAAAAAAAAAAAAAAAGAAAAAGAAAAGAAAAGAAAAGAAAAAGGCCTTGGAGTGGTTCTCAGGGATTGGTTGAATGGACAAGCTTTTCAATGAGACACTGCTGTCTGAATCCAGATCCTGCTTTGAATGGAAAAGGCTGCATAAATGCCTGGAAGACCGGGGAACCAAGAGGCAATGCATTGGGAGTCCAAGAGGGGCCCCCAAGTTCATGGAGGACCTGCGTTCCACAGCTGGCCTGGGCAAGGGACAGTGGAGTGAGGTTCTCCTTTGGCCATGGACCCTGCAGCAGGGAGAAGGAACTGTGGCTGTGCAGTAGGAGACTCAAGTTTACCATTTCCCATTGACAGCAGAGTCTGGTGGACTTCCTTGGTGGCAGATTCCTCTGAGATGGCAGCCTGCCCTCCTACCTAATTTCTGGGGATCAATTACTGCCCTGGAACCCACCATCTCTGGAATGGCACCTGCGACTACTGTGCTATTCTGTATATTATGGGATAGCAAGTTGTACTTCTCAAGCCCATCCCTATGATAGAGTTCAATTCTCCAGTTCATGGTTCAAGAGTTTTTTTTCCCCTTTCATTTCATCCAAACCACTGTCAGCCCAACATTGTGACAAGAAATTCAGGGCTGCCTTCCCAAGTTATGAGTCGTGAGCAATGATCAAACTAATGAATTTTTATCAAATCTGTGGGTCAGAAAATTGGAACAGGAAGTAATCTGTAGGTGTCTCCCAGGGACAAATACATACCCAGTTTGGGTTTCCTCCAGGTCTAGTCTAGGGAGGCAGGTGGTCAGAACCGTGCCAGCTTGTCTAGCCACAGTGAACATTTTGTGAGGATGTGAGTGGGTGCCAAGTAGCTGGCCTGGGTGGGCAGAGATACCTGTCTTCCTGGATCCCCTGGAATATGGGCATTGGTGAGACTGCAGATCTGTGACCAGGTACAGCAGAGAAGAGAGCCCCAAACATGGAAGGGGGCATGATGGGAGATGCTGGAGAGGAGAGAAAATTTCCGTTTGGTTTTTGAGCTTCTTGTCAGGTCCTCAGAGCACAGCAACTTGGCAGCTTTCTGAGTGCCCCATTCCTAGTCTTTCTTCATGAATTTTTCATTTCAGGCAAAGAGCCCTTATCTCTTGCTGGAGCTGCTTTCCCATCAGCTGGTGACTGGGCAGATGAAGGTTGCATTAAGGCAGGAATTATCCATCCCTTGAGAGATAAATGGCACTCTGTGCCCTTGAAAGGACGGCTTCTGCGCCACCACTCATTACCGTAGGCCTCTGTCCAACGTTGGGTTGCTGCTTTTATTGAGATATTGTTGAGGACTGAAAGAGAAAGGCTTCAAGGGCAGATACTATGGTCCTGTCTGAAGGGTGAGGTCTTTCCTGCTGCCAATCTTTGGACATGATGGGGGCTCCACAGCAGGAAAGAGGAATTAAGAAGGGACTTGGCCTCTCACAATCCAGATTTCCAGGAGTCTCGATGTCCAGGGGCACTCCTGAGGGATGGAGTGAGTTAAGATGTCATCTGTCATCTCTCCCTGCCCCCATCCCCCGGGCCCAGAGCAGGAGAAGCTCCTGCTGTGCACCTCCTCGGGCCATGCTCCTTCTTACAAAGGGAGTCCATACACCCACCCAAGACTAGGCTCCATGTACCAGGACCCCAGAGTTGCTGTCCAAATTACAGCAAGCCCCCTTCTGGGCCTGCAGGGGCATCTTCATTTTATCTGGGTCTCTCTTCCCAAGAGTGGACTCACTCCCTGTGTTCACACGCTAGGTCCTAGGAATTGCCAAGGGGTAGCTGTTGTCAGGGTTGCAAGGGGTGTGGGTGTGGAGGAAGCTTGGACGTGTGAGCTGGAATATCGATGTGTATGTGAGGCTCCTCATGATCTGAGAGGATGAGCGTGGGTGGGTGGACCAGGGACCAGAAGTGGAAAGCCAGGGGAATGGATCTCCAAGGAGGCTGGAAATCCTAAAAGTCAACCTGGTCTTTTAGGTGGCAATGAAGGTATCTACGTCCAGGCGGAAGGACGGAGCATACTTCATTTAAGGATTTACCAGTTTGGCCGGGCGCGGTAGCTCAAGCCTGTAATCCCAGCACTTTGGGAGGTCGAGACGGGCAGATCACGAGGTCAGGAGATCGAGACCATCCTGGCTAACACGGTGAAACCCCGTCTCTACTAAAAAATACAAAAAACTAGCCGGGCGAGGCGGCAGGCGCCTGTAGTCCCAGCTACTCGGGAGGCTGAGGCAGGAGAATGGCGTAAACCCAGGAGGCGGAGCTTGCAGTGAGCTGAGATCCGGCCACTGCACTCCAGCCTGGGCGACAGAGCGAGACTCCGTCTCCAAAAAAAAAAAAAAAAAAAGGATTTACCAGTTTGACTGAACAACTTGAAAATGTGCAGACATAGAGTATGTGAACCTCCATTCGTTCTCTTGCCTGGGGCCCCACAAATGTTAGTGGGCTTAATTTGTAAGTGGGTAGCTAGGGAGTCCTAGTCCTGGGGTCCCTGATGGACTGGGTAGAGGGCCAAGAGCTGCAGGAAACAAGTCAGACCTGGCAAACTAAAGTTTTGACTCACGGTGTCCTCTGAATCTATATTCTTTTTCTTAGTCCTCAGCTTTTAGGACAGTGTGATCGGAAAGTTCTGGCAGGTGTCTTTTTTCTTTTCTTTCTTTTTTTTTTTTTTTCCAGTCCTTCATATTAATAGCGGGTTTCACTGGGAAGCAGCATGGGGACGATAGATGACCCCAGTTGGAGAGGGAGCAGCGCCACCCTGAGGCCATGAGGGAATGGCAGCAGGAATGGGGGTGAGCCCAACGGGGCCTGCCTCTCAGGAGCCCAAGCAACAGGCACGCCCCCACCGTGATTCCACGACCAGGGCTACCCAAGAAGGGGCTGTATTCTTACCCTCTTACCAAAAATAGCATTTTCCCCATTGAAGCTTCCCAAAGAACTCTCAGCTGTTTGCTAACCATGAAAATCAATCCTTGGAGCTCCAGAGGAGGCCAGTCCCCAACTTTCCAATGGTCACTGTGTAACCCCTGCCCCACCTCATCTTCAGAAATACCATCACCACTGCGCCAAACGCCAAAGGGAAGTGGGGATGAAGGAAGGGAGTTAGCTATGAGCAGCTTAGAAGAGCTAACCCGGGGGGTGGCTTCTCAAGCAAAACTCACATGCTTACAGAGGGGCTTCAATAGATCCTTTGCCCTTTTCACTTACACTTTAAACAATGGAATCACATTGGCCGGGTGCGGTGGCTCACGCCTGTAATCCCAGCACTTTGGGAGGCTGAGGCGGGTGGATCACCTGAGGTCAGGAGTTCAAGACCTGCCTGCTAACATGATGAAACCCCGTTTCTACTAAAAATACAAAAAATTAGTTGGGCGTGGTGGCGTGTGCCTGTAATTCCAGCTACCCGGGAGGCTGAGGCAGAAGAATCGCTTGAACCCGGGAGGCGGAGGTTGCAGTGAGCCGAGATGGCGCCATTGCACTCCAGCTTGGGCAACAAGAGCAAAACTGCGTCTCAAAAAAAAAAAAAAAAAAAAAAAAAGGTATCCCTTATAAACTGGATTAACAGTGTGACAAAAATTTAATGCCTACTGACTATATTTCCTGACTGCCTGCACACAAACTCTGACGGGTAGAGATTGCTATTGTCCCATTTTACAGACAAGAAAACTGAGGCCCAGGGAGGTGAATGACTCACTCAAGGTTACTGTTGTAATAAGGAGTGTTGCTGGGTCTATCTGATTTGTTTTTCGTTGCACTGTTCTATCTTCTGCAAGCACCCCTGAAGGAATTTTTTAATTTTTTAATTTTTTAATTTTTTGAGATGGGTCTTGCTCTGTTGCCCAGGCTGGAGTGCAGTTGCGCTATCTCAGCTGAATGCAAGCTCCGCCTCCCGGGTTCACGCCATTCTCCTGCCTCAGCCTCCGGAGTAGCTGGGACCACAGGCGCCCGCCACCACGCCGGGCTAATTTTTTTGTGTTTTTAGTAGAGACAGGGTTTCACCGTGTTAGCCAGGATGGTCTCGATCTCCTGACCTCGTTATCTGCCTGCCGTGGCCTCCCAAAGTGCTGGGATTACAGGCGTGAGCCACCGCGCCTGGCGCCTGAAGGAATTAAAGATTCAAATTCCTGCCACAATCCTGCACTGGCGCATGGTGTTCTTTCTTACTGTTTGATTCAAGTTGCAAAATCCATACATATTCTTGTAACTAGGCAAATATCTCCAACGCCATCTCCTGAGGTGAGCAATATTAACAGTTTTGTGAGGTTTTTTTCCTATTATTTTCCCCATGAAGATACAAATAGATATAAATTTGCAAAAATTCATAGAGAGATTCCCACCTCCATTTATAAAATTTTAATTAAAAGCAAAAATCAGGCTAGGCGTGGTGGCTCACATCTGTAATCCCAACACTTCGGGAGTCTGAGGTCAGAGGATTGCTTGAGGCCAGGAGTTTGAGAACAGCCTATGCAACATAGGCAGACTCTGTCTCCACAAAATATTTTTAAAAATTAGCTGGGCACGGTGACTCCAGCTACTCAGGAGGCTGAGGCAGGAGGATTGTGTGAACCCTGCAGGTCAAGACTGCAGTGAGCCATGATCACACCACTGCATTCCAGCCTGGATGACAGAGTGAGACCTAGTCTGAAAAACAAAAAAGCAAAAATCACATTATATAATTAGTTTGTAAGCTGCATTTTCCCTTAGCCACATGTCATGATCATTTTGACAAGTAATATTGATTCATCTCACTTCATCTCACCCTTAATAGCAGTTCAACATTTCATAGTACAGAATGTGCTGTGGATTATTCAACCACCCTCATATTGGTAGACATCTGGGGTGTTTCTAGTGATTTTTTCTATTATCAATAATATTGTGATAAACATCTTTGTAAATATTAGAAACTAGTAGGCCGAGAGTGACGGCTCACACCTGTAATCCCAGCACTTTGGGAGGCTGAGGCCAGCAGATCACTTGTGCTCCGGAGTGCAAGACCAGTTTGGGCAACATGGTGAAACCTCGTCTCTACAAAAAATACTAAAAATTAGCTGAGCATGATGGCATTTGCCTGTAGTCCCAAGTACTCAAGAGGCTGAGGCAGGAGAGAGAGGATCACTTGAGTCCAGGAGGCAGACGTTGCACTGAGATGATATTGTGCCACTGCACTCCAGCCTGGGCGATGGAAATGAAACCTTGTCTCAAAAAAAAAAAAAAAAAAGAAACTTTACTTTAAAAAAAAAAAGTGCTTTACTTTTCTGGGAGACAGCCCTAAAAGTAAGATAGTTAAATCAAAAGATACACACATTAAAATGTACACAAACTAAATTACCAACAATAGGAGATTTAAAAAAAATTTTGTTTTAGACTGGGTTTCAATTCATCACTCAGGTTAAGGTACGGTGGCGCAATCATGGCTCACTACAGTCTTTTTTTTTTTTTTTTTAGACAGAGTTTTGCTCTTGTTGCCCAGGTGGAGTGCCGTGACGCGATCTTGGCTCACTGCAACCTCCACCTCCCGGGTTTAAGCGATTCTCTTGCCTCAACCTCCCGGTAGCTGGGATTACAGGCATGCGCCACTATACCTGGCTAATTTTTGTATTTTTAGTAGAGACGGGGTTTCTCCATGTTGGTCAGGCTGGTCTCAAACTCCCAACTTCAGGTGATCCACCCACCTCGGCCTCCCAAAGTGCTGGGTGGGATTACAGGCGTGAGCCACTGCGCCTGGCCTCACTGCAGTCTTGAACTCCTGGGCTCAAATGATCCTCCCTGCCTCAGCCTCTAGGATAGCTGGGACTGCAAGTGTGTGCCATAGAGATGGGGTCTTGCTAGGTTGTCCAGGGTGGTCTTAGACTCCTGGCCTCAGGTAATCCTCCTACCTTAGCCTCCCGAGTCACTAGGATTACAGGTGTGAGCCATCTTGCCTGGCAACAATAGAAGATTGATTAAGCACATTGCACACAATGGAATACCCACTACATACAATGACAATTTTTAATTGATTTAAAAAAATGTTTTTTAGAAGTTGTTTAAAGAAAAGCCATGTTACAAACAGTACATATAGTATTACCCTATTTTGTAAAAAATATATGCAGAGAATAAAGGACTGAGAAAGAATAAACACTGAAATATTAATAGTGGTTGTTTCTAGGTTACAGATGTCTTTTCTTTTTCTTTCTTTTTCTTTTCTTGTTTTCTTTTTCTTTCTTTTTTTTTCTTTTTTTTTTTTTTTTTTTGAGACGGAGTCTCGCTCTGTCACCCAGGCTGGAGTGCTGTGGCCGGATCTCAGCTCACTGCAAGCTCCGCCTCCCGGGTTCACGCCATTCTCCTGTCTCAGCCTCCCGGGTAGCTGGGACTACAGGCGCCGCCACGTCGCCCGGCTAGTTTTTTGTAGTTTTTAGTAGAGACGGGGTTTCACCGTGTTAGCCAGGATGGTCTCGATCTCCTGACCTCGTGATCCGCCCGTCTCGGCCTCCCAAAGTGCTGGGATTATAGGCTTGAGCCACCGCGCCCGGCTTTTTTCTTTCTTTTTGAAATGGAGTGTTGCTCGTTTGCCCAGGCTGGAGTATGTTTGCCCAGGCTGGAGTACGTTTGCCCAGGCTGGAGTACAGTGGCACAACCTCGGCTCACTGCATCCTCCTCTCCTGGGTTCAAATGATTCTCCTGCCTCAGTCTCCCAAGCAGCTGGGACTATAGGCATGCACCACCAAGTGCTGGGATTACGGGCGTGAGCCACTGCATCTGGCCAAAGTAGAATTCTGACATGCATATTTTTTTGGTGGCACAGCATAAATTAAGTCTTTTTAAAAAATCATTCTTTTTTTTTTCTTTAGGACAGAGTCTCGCCCTGTCACCCAGGCTGGAGTGCATTGGTGCTATCTCGGCTCACTGCAACCTCCACCTCCTGGGTTCAAGGGATTCTCCTGCCTCAGCCTCCCGACTAGCTGGGACTACAGGCGTGCACCACCACGCTCAGCTAATTTTTGTATTTTTAGTAGAGATGGGGTTTCATCATATTGGCCAGGCTGGTCTTGAACTCCTGACCTCAGGTGACCCACCCGCCTCGGTGTCCCAAAGTGCTGGGATTATAGGAGTGAGCCACTGTGCCCGCCTTTTCTTATTTTGGCTTGTCTGTGTTTTCTACTGCCTCTGTAGCAATGTGTTAGACTCTCTTGGGTTGCAGGGGGCCAGAGAGCAGCTCAGGTTCTGTACCTGGCAAGGGAGAGGTCATTTAAGGCTCCATGGGGAGGTGAGGTGTCCAGGAAGTTGGCACCTTAATTGGGATAATGACAGCTCTGGCAGCTTGGCAGCCCCTAGAAGCAAAGGCGTGAGCATCTCTTTACCCTGCAAAGGCAGTGAAACAGCTCTTGCGCCAAGGGGTGCCATCACAGGTGTGTCTTGGCCCATTTTTGCCTTGGCTTCCGATTCACCCTTGAGTCTCTGCTTCTCTTGCTGCTCCCAAAGCCTGTCTCCATTCTCCCCTCCTCTTGAAGGCTCTCCTCATGCATGATTCTTCCATGGCCTCTGCTTATTGCTTCCTGTGTCCACCTTCTTTGAGGGCGTTACACTCCCTTCAAATTCCCCAAGAAGCACTATCTGATTGGGTGGCTGGTATTGGGAGCTGCTGTTGGTCACAGCGCTGGCCCCAGGCCCTGTTAGAAGGCACTGGTCAGCCTACAGTTGGCTGCCTTTGTTTCTATAAGGGTCCCTGGCCTGCTCAGTTCTACTAGGGTGGTGGGATTATGCTGCATGTCGGTTATCCACCACTACTGCCTGTACTGTAATACCTGTATTAGTTTGCTAGGGCTGCCATAACAAAGTACCACAAGCTACCACTGTCTCTGGGCAGGGCTGTGACACAGCAGAAAATAAAAGCTGCCCACAGGCGGGGTGTGGTGGATCATGCCTGTAATCCCAGCGCTTTGGGAGGCTGAGGTGGGTGCATCATGAGGTCAGGAGATAGAGACCATCCTGACGAACACAGTGAAACCCTGTCTCCACTAAAAATACAAAAAATTGGCCGGGCATGGTGGCATGTGCCTGTAGTTCCAGTCACTCAGGAGGCTGAGGCCGGAGAATCTCTTGAATCCCAGAGGCAGAGGTTGCAGTGAGCTGAGACCTGCCACTGTACTACAGCCTGGGCAGCAGCGTGAGACTCCATCTCAAAAAACAAACAAACAAACAAAAAGCTGCCCACTAAATACTAACTCCCTTCCTGGACTGTGTTTTCATAGGTCTCGTCTAAGACACCCTGAGGTGGAAAGAATTTCCTAGAGAAGACAAAATGATTGGAGAAAGGTGAAAGGCAAAGGCTCCAGCCCCTCAGGGAAGGGGTTGCCATGAGCAGGGAGAGGCCTGTGGCTTAAACCACAGAAATGTATTGTTTCACAGTTCTGGAGGCTGAAGTCTGAGATCAGGGTATTGGCTGGATAGGTTCCCTGTGAGCTCTGTGGGAATCTGTTCCATGCTGCTCCGCTGCTGGTGGTTTGCAGGCAATCTTTCGAGTTCCTTGGCTTGTGGAAACATCAACCAATCTCTGCCCCCATCTTCACATGGCCTTCTCCGTGTGTGTGTGTCGTGTGTGTGTGTGTGTGTCTGTCTGTCTCTGGGTCCAAACCCCTCCTTTTTAATAAAGACATCAGTCATGGCCGGGCGCGGTGGCTCAAGCCTGTAATCCCAGCACTTTGGGAGGCCGAGACGGGCGGATCATGAGGTCAGGAGATCGAGACCATCCTGGCTAATACGGTGAAACCCTGTCTCTACTAAAAAATACAAAAAAACTAGCCGGGCGACGAGGCGGGCGCCTGTAGTCCCAGCTACTCGGGAGGCTGAGACAGGAGAATGGCGTGAACCCGGGAGGCGGAGCTTGCAGTGAGCTGAGAGCCGGCCACTGCACTCCAGCCTGGGTGGCAGAGCAAGACTCCGTCTCAAAAAAAAAAAAAAAAAAAAAAAAAAAAAAAAAAAAAAAAAAAAGACATCAGTCATATTGAATTAGGGATTAGGAGGCATTTACATCAAAAGGTACTGCTTTGGCCACTATGAAATTCTAAGATTAGCCTGACTGCTGATTTGATAGTAATTTAGAATTTATTTCGTCACTTTCTCCTGAATACTCTAATATGTAATTATACTGTATGTCAGCTGATAGTTTTGCTGTTAAATGCAATTAGAATCAGCCTTATGATTTCTCAAATTTAATCTCCTCCTAAACCATTCCATACCCCAGACAAAAAAGTCCTTGACCTAGGGCAGGTCCAGCCCCACAATGAGGTGGGCCACAGGGCTCCCATCTCCCTGAATTCTGAACTAAGGAATGCTATGAGTAACCTAGTTGAATAATACTGTGGGGGTAAATCTGTTTCCATCCTCTGGCCTAAGATCCCAGCCTCCATGTATGGAATTGTTCCCATGGGAAAATGCATTCCAAATTCCAAATGACTGATTTGCATGTGAACTTTCACTCTGGAAGTTAGTGACTGCCAGAATATATTCTCCTGTGGCCCAGTCTACCAATAGCTTCTCATGAGTCCTGTCCTCTGTCCACCTCCTCACCTCCCACCTCCCCTGTGTGTCCCCTCAATCTTGACATGGCACCTGTATTAGTTTGTTCTCACACTGTTAATAAAGACATACCTGAGACTGGGTAATTTATAAAGGAAAGAGGTTTAATTGAGTCACAGTTCCAGATGGCTGGGGACACCTCACAATCATGGCACAAGAGCAAGGGATGTCTTACATGGCAGCAGGCAAGAGAGAGCTTGTACAGGGAACTCTCCTTTATAAAACCATCAGATCTTGTGAAACTTCTTCACTGTCACGAGAACAACATGGGAAAGACCCGCCCCCATGATTTGGTTATCTCCCATCGGGTCCCTCCCATGACATGTGGGAATTGTGGGAGCTACAATTCAAGATGAGATTTGGATTGGGGCACAGCCAAACCATATCAGTACCTCAAAGTGAAGCCTTACCCAGGTGTTCTCTGTCCCTCCCTTGAGCTGTTGGATCTTTAGGCCTGAGCTACGGTGTTCGTCTTGCTTTACCTGGGTTGTAGAGAGTTGTGCATGAGAGTCTTGATCCTCTTACAAAATCTTAGGATCCTTGAGAGTGAAACTGTATTTCCCACATCTTTGTATCCTTCCAGGAAGAGTATGAGGTATATAGGATTTATGAAGCATCTACTGTGTGTCAGGCTCTGAAACAGTGCTTTCTAGCATACTTATTATTGTTAGTATTATTGAGATGGAGTTTCACTCTTGCCACCCAGGCTGTAGTGCCGTGGCATGATCTTGGCTCACTGCAGCCTCCACTTCCTGGGTTCAAGCAATTATCCTGCCTCAGCCTCCCGAGTAGCTGGGATTACAGGCGTGCACCACCACACCCAGCTAATTTTTGTATTTTTAGTAGAGACGGGGTTTCACCATGTTGGCCAGGCTGGTCTCCAACTCCTGATCTCAGGTGATCCATCCACCTGGGCCTCCCAAAGTGCTGGGATTACAGGTGTGAGCCACTGTGCCTGGCCTGTTTTTCTTTTCTTTTTTTTTTTTTTTTAACTTATCTTCCAGATTTTAGCCCAGGACCTGGTACATAGCAGATGCTCAGTAGATCATTCTCAAAAAGGTTTTAAATCCCCAGCCTGCATGCAGTCTCCTTTCCCTCAGTCTCCTGGCCACTTGTGCATGTTTTCCCCAAGCTCCCTGACTCATGGGGGTAACTCAGGCTGCCCTTGCCTTCCTCAGGGCTAAGGGAATTGGGCAGGTGGCAAGATTAGCAACCTAGAAACAGTTGCCTGGCATCTGAGGGAAAGCCAACCCTCTCCTCTCCACCTCCCATCCCAGCAGATGGGACCTAGTGAGTTTGTGGGCTCCCTTGTTCCAACAAGAACAGGAACAGATTGGATCCCCAGGACTCACAATGTGGGAACATGTGCAGTGGGTGGAAATGTCAGTTCACAAACTCAGGTGCACATGAAGCTTAACTTTGTGTTTTACAAATCAGCTAGTCTGCTAAACTGAGGGGAACTTAACCCCAGTTCTTGAAGATATGTTCCCTGCTCCTCCCTGACCCATAGCCCCATGGTTGTTCTCTGGGTCTGGAATCTTAGGCTGTATGCAAAACATTTCTTCACTGGACACTGGTCCACGTGGCTGCTGCTGAGACATCCGCCATCCCTGCTCCATAGGCTCAGGCCCAGAATCTCGGCAAATTCCGTCTAAGTGACTCCTGCCCCATGACACTCTTCCACTATTCTTCTCTGGGGTCATGTGTGTGGCTTCTGGGGTCTACTAGGGAGCCAGGCCAGGTCTGCTGTGTTCCTGGGACCCATGACCTCTCCCTCCTCAAAGCCCCTCTGCCCTGAGGGGATGAACCCTTTGTCTCTCACCTTTCTCCAAGACATTTTGTCTTCTCTAGGAAATTCTTTTTACCTCAGGGTGTCTTAGACGAGACCTATGAAAACACAGTCCAGGAAGGGACTTAGTGTTTGGTGGGCAAGTTTCATTTTCTGCTCTGTCACAGCCCTGCCCAGAGGCAGTGACCACAGAGCCCACTACTTGCACATTTGGAGGAATAGAAAAGGGAAAAATACAAAGAGGAGGGGAACGAAACTCATAGATGAATATATCAAAATATTTATCCCAACCTGATGTATCTTATAGATTGCCTTTAACTCTAGATCTCCTCATCCTCCTTCTCCTTCTTCTTCTTCCTCATCTCCCTCCTCCTCCTCCTGCTTCTTCTTCCTCCTTCTTTCTTCCTCTTCCTCTCCTCCTCCTTCCCTTCCCCTTCCCCTACTTCTCCCCTTCCCTCTTCCCCTCCCCCTCCTCTCCCTCTCCTCCTCCTCCCTTCTTCTCCCCTCTCCTTCTCCTCCCTCCTCCTCCCTCCTCATCCCTCCTCCTCTTCTGCTTCTCCTTCTCCCTCTCCTTCTCCTTCTCCTTCTTCTTCTTTAAAAAAGAGACAGGGTCTTGCTTTATTGCCCAGGCTGGAGTGCAGTGGCATGAGCACAACTCACCCTAACCTTGAATTCCTGAGATAAAGTAATCCTCCCACCTCAGCCTCCCGAGTAGCTGGGACTACAGGCATGAGCCACCATGCCCAGCCCGAACCCCAGCTCTTCTGCTGAAAGCAAACTTGCCTCTTTAGGGTGCTAGAAGAGCTCAGGCAGGGTTGGCTGCCACCTTCTGAGGGACTCTATGTCCTATTGCTGTCTGTCTTCTCTACAGCTCTGTTGGTTACCTTTTCCTAGCTACTCCCATGGTTTTGGGAAGAACATTTGTCAAAATGGTGTAGGGAAGGCCCCTGGGGCTCATCCCAGTGGTCAACGTAGGCATCAGAGCAGATTGTGGCAAGCCCTGGAATATGAGCTAGTGGGGGAAACCAATGGTGCTGGGCAAGAACCAATGGTGCTGGGCAAGAAAGAAGTTATAGGGTGGGTGCCGTGGCTCATGCCTATAATGCCAGCATTTTGGGAAGCTGAGGTGGGTGGATCATTTGAGGCCAGGAGTTTGAGACCAGTCTGGCCAACACAGTGAAACCTTATCTCTATTAAAAATGAAAAAAAAAAAATTAGCCAGGCTTTGTGGCACACACCTGTAGTCCCAGCTACTTGGGAGGCTGAGGCATAAGAATCACTTGAACCTGGGAGGCAGAGGCTACAGTGAGCCAAGACCAACCCACTGTACTCACTGTACTCCCGTCTGGGCGACAGAGCAAGACTCTGTCTCAAAAAAAAAAAAAAAAAAAAAAAGAGAAAAAAAAGAAAAGACAAAAAGTCTCCAAGAAAAAAAAGATAGAAAAGAAAGAAAGAAAGAAAAGAAAAGGAAAGACAAAAGAAAGAGAAAACGTATAAATTTCCAGGAGGGAAGTTACCAGGAAGTCTTCATGGAGGAGGTGGCATTTGGTGTAAGGATTTAGAAGAGATGAGAGGGAGGGAAGGCAGGAATGATGGTCTAATTGGGCAGCAGAGAGGGTGTATCTGGAGCATGTGCTTCAATAACAGAAGTGTCTCAGTTTTTAAGCTAATGTTTACCCGGTAAAAAGATGTTGGAGGGAGTAGGGTAAAAGCAAGACTACAGGGCTATGGAGAAGGTGACTGAAATCCTCAATAGTGTCACTGAGTGGTCCTGAGCAGGCTCTGGGGCCAGACTGCCAGGGTTCAAATCCTGGCTGTGCTATGTTGCTGCTGCATGTCCTTCAGCAGGTTACAAAACCCCTCTGTCCCTTGAGTCCTCAGCTGTGATGTGGAGACAATAAGGTACTGGTGTCCGAAAGTGGCTGTGAGGATAAGTTCAGAAGTTTAGAAGTGTAAAGGGCTTAGATGAGTGCTCGGCACACAGTAATGCTCACTGTATGTTAGCAGTAATGGTGATGGTGATGGATAAGATGATGATGGACACCCCTCCCAACCAAACACCCTGGGTGACCTCTGCTCCAACCCCCTTCAGGCCCTCCTGCCCTGATGTTTGATCTAAGCTATGCCTCTGATTCCAGGTAGGGGAAGATGCTTGTGCCCTTCCAGGTCTCGGTTGCTTACTCTGTGACCATCTGACCCCTAGCAATGCTGTCTCAGCCCCTCCAGGCAGTGTCTGGGTGCCGTGGGCCCTGCTGATGAGGTGGTGTGTCATGCCTGGTCAGCAGGGCAGGCCGAGGGGCAGAGCTGCTTTCCCCAGCAGGGGAATAGAGTTGAGCCTTGCCTCAACTCTGCCTCTCACTGGCTTCAGTTTTCTTCTTACTGGCCTCCTAGGACATCTATCCAGATCCCGGACAGAGGCACAGGCTTGGCTCAGGTCTTCCAGCCAATGAATGGCCAAGGCCGGATTCACACTAGGACAGTCTGGCTTTTAACGACTGCACTAAGAGTCACTGCAGTAGATCCAGACATCAAGGAAGGTTCCCAGAGTCCTGGTGCCTCAGTGCCCTTAGGCAGGCGAATACTGATGGTGGAGACAGAATTGTTACAAATGTATAACAAATAAGTTATAATAAAGCAGAATTCAATCCAAAACTCAGAAGGAAAGCAATGCTTTCTGTTCCATTGCAAACCATCTCTAAACTTCGTGGCTTAAAACTACAAAACTCACATTTGCTCATGATTCTGCAACATGGGCAGAACTCGATAGTGGCAGTTCATCTGTGTTCCACATGGCATCAGCTGAGGCTGCTCCACCAAGGCTGCAGGATCCAATTCCAGAATGGCACACTCACATCACTGGAAGCTGATGCTGGCTGGCAGCCAGGGCCTCCTCTTGGCCTCCTTACATAGTTAAGTTAAACTTCTGCGGCACAATAGTTGGGTTCCAAGTAGGGGCAACCCAGGAGGAAGCATCCCAAGCCAGGGGTAGGCACTTTTCAAGCCTCTGTTGGCATCTTGTTGCTAGAGCCCTATTGGCCAAAGCTTGTCACCTGACCAAGCCCAGAGTCAGTATGGGAGGAGACTATACACAGTGGTGAATACTGGGAGCTGTGGTTTGCCAAAGTGTCTGTGTGAACTTCTTTTTCATAAGGCTCGCTTTGGTGCTCCTGATACTCTCCCTTCAGCCTCCTCTGAAACCTGGCTGCATCCAATATCCTCTTTCTCACCTCGTCCATTGCTCCCTCTTCAATGAATCCCTCCATTCAGCCAACAAACCCACTCAAGCCACAGCTATCCCCAAACAGCTCTGCTCAGCCCTGCTTCTCCCTCAAGGTGTCATCCTATCTCCCTCCTTTCCTTTGCTTCCAAAAATCTTTAAATAGCTGCTGAATGCTGGAAGCAGAAGAAGTTCCCTAAAGCCAATTTGCTACGTTTATGAAATATTCTAGGCTGGGCACTGTGGCTCACACCTGTAATCCCTACACTTTGGGAGGCTGAGGTGGGCGGATCACGAGGTCAAGAGATCGAGACCATCCTGGCCAACATGGTGAAACCCCATCTCTATTAAAAATACAAAAATTATCTGGGTGTGGTGGCACACACCTGTAGTCCCAGCTTCTCGGGAGGCTGAGGCAGGAGAATCACTTGAATCCAGGAGGCGGAGGTTGCAGTGAGCCAAGATCGCGCCACTGCACTCCAGCCTGGCAACAGAGCAAGACTCCATCTCAAAAAAAAAAAAAAAAAAAAAGAAAAACAAAAAAGAGAAATATTCTGATTTGTCCATTCTAAAGAAATTTTTCCTTAATGTTTTCAATGAGTATGAACATATACTTTTAATGAATGCATTAGTAAATATATTCAAGAATATACTCTTCATGAATAGAAATAAAAATCTATTGATAAGAAGTCTAAACTACACTGTGACTCTTAGGTTCCAGCAAGCCCATAGTCTGTGAATAGACTCACAAGTGGAATATATTCATATTCACTGAGAAAAACTTTCTTCAAACTTTTTGACAAATTTGCCAAAATGGGCACACATCTCTTAAGTAAAAAATTTCATCCCTCCTTTCCTCCATCCATTCATCCATCCAATAGATATTTATTTGAATGCTATGGCATGCTCAGCACTGGGGCATAGTGTGGTTGAACACAGACCCAGCCCTGGCCCTCATCAAGTTTACTGTCTAGTAGGGGAGACAGTTATTCATTAAGTGATTATTTCAAACAAACACTGAAACTGGCCCGGTGCCATGACTCATGCCTGTAATCACAGCACTTTGGGAGGCCAAGATGAGAGGGTCATTTGAGGTCAGGAGTTCAAGACCAGCCTGGCCAACATGGTGAAACCTCATCTCTACTAAAAATACAAAAATCAGCTGGGTGTGGTGGTGGGCGCCTATAATCCCAGCTACTTGGAAGGCTGAGGCAGGAGAATTGCTTGAACCCAGGAGGTGGAGGTTGCAGTGAGCTGAGATCATGCCACTGCACTCCAGCCTGGGTGACAGAGTGAGACTCTGTCTCAATTAAAAAAAAAAAGAACACTGAAATTGCAATCATGACCAGTGCTACCACACCTTTTCCAGCTCATGACATGCCCTTTGGCATGCACTGCTTTGGAATTTTGATCATACTGCTCCCTTTGTTGGCAATGCTCTTTCCTGGTTTCCCTGCTTGGCATATGCAGCTTCATTTTAAGACCCCAGTCAACAGCACTCACTGTGGCTCTGGCTCCTATCCCCAGGAAAGATTAAATGCTCCCTTATTTATGTTATAGCAGCACTTGGCATAAACTTCTAGTAGTGAACATATCAAAACATAATATATTATATCTGTGTCTCTTCTATTAGATTGTAAGTGTAATCGGGTCAAGAATTCTGTTTTCAGAGCCTTGCGTGGAGTGAATGTGCAATAAATGTTTAAAAAGAAAGAAGTCGGGGGTTGGGGGGGGCGGGGTGCAGTGACTCACACCTGTAATCCCAGGACTTTGGGAGGTAGAGGGGGCCAGATAGCTTGAGCTTAGGAGTTCAAGACCAGCCTGGGCAACATGGTGAAACTCCATCTCTACAAAAACATACAAAAAAAAAAAAAAAAGTAGCTGGGTGTGATGGCAAGCACCTGTAGTCCCAGCTACTCAGGAAGCTAAGGTGGGAGTACTGTTCAAGCCTGGGAGGTCTAGGCTGCAGTGAGCTGTGATTGCCCCATGCACTCCAGCCTGGGAGACAGAGCAAGACCCTACCTCAAAAAAAAAGGTATCCTTACCTGACATGGAAAAATTCCTCTGGGCACCCATTAGGGGACAGATACCTCCATTTACACTCATCCTTTTAAAGCCTCTTATAATTTGTTCCACAATATAGACATTAAAAATAAGCTTGAGGGAGGCCCAGTAGCCATGGTGGCAGACAGGGCCGGTGGGTAAGGCTCTGGTGGCCACTGACCTGAGGGAGAACAGCCTGCTCACCTCAGCCAGGGCTGCAGCAGTGGGACCAGTGCCAGACAAGGTGCTCCAAGGGGTTAGCACCAAGTACAGTCATCTTTGCATCTCTAGCATCTAGCAGCATTGACTAGATGCTCACACACTCGAGAAATACGTGTTAAATGAACAGTCCCTGTGACAATCAAGCAGACTTTATTCTTTCTGATGATACACCTCCTCTGGCTGCCACTGTCACCCCTGCAGAGCAGGGGCTGGGGAAGCCAGAAGGGAAACAGGACAGGACAGCCTGAGTGAAGCAGGACTGCGTTTTGATGAGCTGAGCAAGCCTGGGCGCGGGACCCTGAGGTTACCAAGCAGACCAGCGTACCCAAGGAAGAGTGTATGGATTTTGTGGGCAAAATCAGCCCATTTCCGAAATAGTTGGTGGTTTAATTGAGCCTGTGGACCAACTTGCAAAAGCAGCAGAAAATGAGAAGAGGAAGGTAGTCAGTGCTTGGAACATGCTCCAATTTATGGCAAAGCTGAGAGAAGCCCAACAGCAACAACTTCCAGAATGAACAGCAGAAGATAAAATGTGGCTAAAAAGCTGGTGGGTTGAATATGAAGCCTCGTGGAAAGTAGTTGCACAGAAGGAAACACATTTATTGGCCAGTTTATTTTCAGATGTGACTAATGACCTGAGTATGCCGTGTGAGATGCAGTGTGAGGAATGCAGCCTTTCTGAAGGCGATAATACAAATCTAGAGGGGGCTTGTTTTAAACTTCAGTGCATATCTGCTGGGAAACATTGGTGCCATGCAGCCAGCAGCCACAGCATTCTTGGTCTCAACTAAACAGTCTGTAAACGTTGATCCTTTTTTTTTTTCTGTAAATTCACAGATTTGGAAGGAAGAGCAATAAATTATTGTTTTCCAAACAAATAAACTTGAGAGAAAAATAATCCTTTTTTTCTTTTTTTTTGAAATGGAGCCTCGCTCTGTCACCCAGGTTGGAGTGCAATGGCGCAATCTCAGCTCAGTGCAACCTCCGCCTCCCGAGTTCAAGTGATTCTTCTACCTCAGTCTCCTGAGTAGCTGGGATTGCAGGTGCCCGCCACTATGCCTGGCTAATTTTTGTATTTTTAGTAGAGATGGGGTTTCAACATGTTGGTCAGGCTGGTCTTGAACTCCTGACCTCAGGTGATCCACCTGCCTCGGCCTCCCAAAGTGTTGGGATTACAGGCATGAGCCACTGTGCCTGGTGAGAGAAAAATAATACTTTTATGTATATGCTTTTATAGGCATAAGATATCTCTAGAAATATCCATGAGGAACTTTCATATTTCATCAGATCTAAGATGCCCTCAATTATAAGATATGTTGTGTGCACAAGAAAGAAAAAATACTGCTAAATGGAGAGGCAAAAGGTTCAGAATAGCCAACACAGTATTGAAGAAGAGCAAGTCGGAGGACCGATACTACCCAACTTCGGGACTTACTCTAAAGCTACAGTAATCAAGATACTGTGGTATTGATAAAACAATAGATAAATAGATGAATAGAACAGAATAGAGAGCCCAGAAATAGACCCACATAGCTATACTCAACTGATGTTTGATAAAGAAGCAAGGACAATACAATGGAAAAAAAAGACAGTATTTTCAACAAATGGTCCTGGAACAACTGGACATCCACATGCAAAAAAAAAAAAAAAAATTTAGACACAGACCTTGCACCCTTCATAAAAATGAACTCAAAATGGCTCAGAGACCTATATGTAAAGCACTAAACTAGAAAACTCCTAGAAGATAACATAGGAGGAAATCTGGATGACGTGGGGTATGGACATGACTTTTTTGATGCAACACCGAAGACATTAACCATGAAAGAAATCATTGATAAATTGGACTTCGATAATTTAGAAAAACTTCTGCTCTGTGAAAAACACTGTCAAGAGAATAGGAAGACAAGCCACCAACTGGGAAAAAAATATTTGGAAAAAACTGATAAAGGATTGTTCTCCAAAATATACAAAGAACTCTTAAAGCTCAACAATAAGAAAATGAACAACCCGGTTGAAAAATGGACAAGAGACTAGAACAGACACCTCATCAAAGATTTTACAAATGGCAAGTAAGCATGTGAAAAGATGCTCCGTATCATGTGTCATTAGGGAACTTCAGATTAAATCAACAAGGCAAGGACCCAAACACATGTGTTGGCTCCACATCCTCACCAGCATGTCGTGTTGTCAGTGTTCTGGATTTGGGTCATCTCATTGAATCAGTGTGAATGAATGAACTCTCATTCATTGCTGATGGGAATGCAAAATGCTACAGCTTCTTTGGAAGACACTTTGATGGTTTCTCTCTCTTTCTTTCTCTTTCTTTTCTTTTCTTTCTCTTTCTTTCTTTTTTTTTTTTGTGACAGGGGCTTGCTCTGTCACCCAGGCTAGAGTGCAGTGGCAGGATCACAGCTAACTGCAGTCTCTAACTTCTGGGCTCTAGCAATCCTCCCACCTCAGCCTCCCATGTAGCTGGGACTACAGGCATGAGCTAGCATACCAGGCTAATTTCTAAAAAAAAAAAATTGTAGAGACAGAGTCTTTCTATGTTGCCCAGGCTGGTCTCAGACTCCTGGACTCATGATCTTCCTACCTCAGACTTCCAAAGTGTCGAGATTACAGGCATGAGCCACCACACCCAGCCTAATTTGGCAGTTTCTTGCAAAACTAAATATACTTTTACCATATGAACTAGCAATTGTGCTGCTTGGTATTGACCCAAAGAATTTAAAAACTGGTGTCCACACAGAAATCTGCCCATGGATGTTTATAATCAGCTTTATTTATAATCGTCAAAACTTGGAAGCAAGCAAGATGTCCTTCAGTAGGTGAATGCATAAATAAACTATAGGTACATCCAGACGATGGAATGTTATTCAGTACTAAAGGAAATGGGCTTTGGGTGATAATAGCATGTCAGTGTAGGTTCATCGATTATAACAAATTTACCTCTCTGCTGCAGAATTTTGATAGTGGGGGAGGCTGTGTATGTGTGGGGCCAGGGAGTGTATGAGAACTCTCTGTACTTCTAAATTTTGCTGTGAACTAAAACTGCTCTAAAAGATAAAGTCTGTTTAAAAAAAGACTGCCAGTTAACTATATGACATGATGCCATAACGACAGCCTTACATGACACATGATTGATCACACCAGCCCTTCATGGCTTTGAAATTTCTTGCATCTATTCTGAGAGATCTGGCAATTTCCCCAGTCTTAAATTGCATTGTCTGACATGAATTTGAGTATGTAACATTCCTTTATCTCCTTTGGGAATCTTCCACTTTGGGGTCCTCAAATGGACCAAGCATGCATCAGCAGCATCAATATCACCAGGGTGCTTGTTAGACATGTGGAATCTGAGGCTGGGCACGGTGGCTCACGCTTGTAATCCCAGCACTTTGGGAGGCCGAGGCAGGTGGATCACGAGGTCAGGAGTTCGAGACCAGCCTGGCCAGCATGGTGAAACCCTGTCTCTACTAAAAATACAAAAAAAAATTAGCTGGGCATGTTGGCACACACCTGTAGTCCCAGCTACTTGGGAGACTGAGGCAGAATAATTGTTTGAACTTGGCAGGCGGAGGTTGCAGTGAGCCAAGTTTACATCACTGCACTCCAGCCTGGGCGACAGAGTGAGACTCCGTCTCAAAAAAAAAAAAAAAAAAAAAATTAGCTGGGCGTGGTGGTGTATGCCTGTAGTCCCAGCTACTTGGGAGGCTGAGGCAGGAGAATCGCTTGAACCCAGGAGGCTGAGGTTGCAGTGAGCAGAGATTGCACCATTGCACTCTAGCCTGGGTGACAGAGCAAGACTCCATCTCAAAAGAAAAAGAAAAAGAGAAAAAGAAATGCGGAATCCGACCCTTGCCAGACTTAGTGAATATGAATCTGTGTTCTATCCAGATCCCAGTGGATTTGTGTGCACATTACAGTCAGAGAGGTCCTGCTGCTGAAAACCTCTCAATGGTTGCTCTGCAAGAAAATATGGAATGGAAATCATTACTCCAACAATTCATAAATTCTCTTCACTAATATCAATTTTGCACCTCACTGTTGTTTCTGTAACTTTCTGCATCCACAGTGACCTTTCATTTCAATGCTGATTGTACAGTCTTTTTGAAGATATTTTAAATAGCAACTCAGCATGTGTAGCATCAACAAATGTGTATAAATCATTTGAAATGATGACAATACTAAAGCTACAGCCACGTTTGCTCAAGTGCAGGCAATGGTATCAATGTGATGAGAGCCACCTAGCTGACAGCTATTGTAAGACACATCCTGATTTCAGAGATGTCAAAATGTGAAAAAAAAAATGTGTATCTTAGAAGTCAATGAAATATGGTAACAAAATAGACTGCTTCTGGGGTAGGAACTGGATGACTAGAGAATAAATGGGAGGGAGGTATTTCATTGTATACTCATTTGTGCCTGTTGAATTTTGGGCCTTGCAAATTTGTTAAAAGCCATATAGTATTTTAATTAAGTAATAAATTTGGCTCTAATCTTAATCTTCTATTTTGTAATCCCAGGACCCAAACCCCAAATCTCTGAATCACTCATGGACTATTCAGTGGTAGTAGACACTGTTTTTAATGTATTTTAAGATTGAGTTGGCTTGGCAGGTACAGTGGCTTATGTCTGTAATCCCAGCACTTTGGGAGACCAAGGCGGGTAGATCACCTGAGGTCAGGAGTTCCAGACCAGCTTGGCCAGCATGGTGAAACCCTGTCTGTATTAAAAATACAAAAATTAACCAGGCATGGTGGCAGGTGACTGTAATCCTGGCTATTTGGGAGGCTGAGGCAGGAGAATTGCTTGAACCCAGGAGGTGGAGGTTGCAGTGAGCTAAGAACACATCATCAAATTCCAGCCTGGGTGACAAGAGCGAGAATCTGTCTCAAAATAAATAAATAAATAAAAAGATTGCCTTGGCTTGGTAGGGTGCAGTGGCTCATATCTGTAGTCCTAGCACTTTGGGAGGCCAAGAGGAAACATGGCAAAACCCCATCTCTATAAAAAATTTAAAAGCCAGGCATGATGGTGCTTGCCAGTGGTTCCGGCTGCTCAGGAGGCTGAGGAGGGGGATTGCTGGAGCCTGGGAGGTCTAGGCTGCAGTGAGCTGTGATCACACCACTGCACTCCAGCCTGGGCAACAGAGCAAGACCCTGTCTCAAAAGAAAGAATTGACTTGCCTTTTTGGAATGCTCTATGTTTCAAGGTTATAGTAAAAAACAAAAGAAAACAAAAATCTCTAAAACTTCTGAGCCTTTTCCACAAATGCTATTAAATGACTTATGTTCCTGATTTGTAACTTTTTTTTTTTCTTATTTGGGTGTGAAGGGATGGGTGGAGATGATGGGAAGGCTTACCTTTATCCCTGTTGAATAAGAGGCTGTTGGAGTCAGCCCACAGGTCTAAAACTTTGATTTTCAAATTATAGTGTGCATCAGAGCCACCTGGAGGGCTTATTAAAACGCAGATTTCTGCTGGGCGTGGTGGCTCATGCCTGTAATCCCAGTACTTTGGGAGGCCAAGGTGGGTGGATCACTTGAGGTCAGGAGTTTGAGACCAGCGTGGTCAACATGTCAAAACCCCATCTCTACCAAAAATATAAAAATTAGCCGGCCATGGTGGCAGGCATCTATAGCCCCAGCTACTAAGAGACTGAGGCAAGAGAATCGCTTGAACTGGGGGGCAGAGGTTGCAGTGAGCCAAGATCACGCCACTGCACTCCAGCCTGGGCAATAGAGCAAGACTCTGCCTCGAAAAAAAAAAAAAAGAGAGATTTCTGGGTCCCATTCCTGGAGTTTCTGATTTCAGTAAAAGTCTGAGGTGGAGCCTAAGAATCTGCATGTCTAACAAGGTCCCAGGTGACACTGATACTGCTAGTCTGAGGACCACACTTTGGTCCGTTGCTCTAGCCAGCCTGTGGAAATTCCTTTGGATCATGATGCCATCCTCCAGATATTAACTGTCCCTCCCAGCAATTTTCTGTACCTTCATCTAAATCATTGACAAAAGGTTGAACAGGGAGAGACTGAGGACCTAGCTTTGCAGCAAGAATCTTCAGACTGTCATGGATCCACTCATCAGTGTTTGTAGGATATGATGGGTTTCCATCAGCGAGACTCCACAGCCTACAAGGCTCCATCCTGTTCGTGGAAACAGCCCAAAGAACTTTGTGAAAACCTTGCTGAAATCTAGGCAGGCACAATGTTTATGTATTCTAGTCCACACTTTTGAGGGTTGTTGCCATGCCCTATTTAAGGCTCTGTGACCATAGGCAATTGCCTAGTTTTCTTTCTCCATCTCATTTGTGGTGAGGCAGGAGCCAGCTCAGATGCACGAGTTTGCACCAGTCCCACTCCTCAGCATCACTAGTCTCTGAAAGATCCTCTCTTGTTTTATTTAGTTGATTATATCCAATATTAATCAGAGTAGGCTAGGATTATGCTGCAGTAACAAACAACCCAAGTCCCAGGAGCTTAAAACAAAAGTTTATTTTTCACCAAAATTACCTGTCTATTAATGCAGGTTAGCAGGATGGAGGCTAGGAGAGGGTTCAGCTCATTGTATTCTCTCAGGGATCCAGGGTGATGGAAGTTTCTTCTCAACTTTTGCCCCAGGAACCTCTGTGGTAGTGGATCAGAGCATCGAATGATCTTCCACCACAAATTAAATGTTCTGGTCTACAGCTTGCACACATGATTTCCACCCACAACTCTTCAGGCAGCACTGATTCCGTGTCCTTGCCCAACTACACGATGGAGGAGGCAGAGAAGTACAATCCACCCAGGAGCTTGGGAGGAAAGGAGAATAGCCTCTGGACGAGTCATAGAAGACTCCATGGCAGCTGCTTTTGTCTCCCTTTGTCACTCCCACACCTCTTCTTCCTCTCCATAAATAGCTATTCCAGGGCTTTTGGTGTGTATCCTCTTTGTTTGCATGTGTTCTTGCAAAATGTGTAGTGTTGTTTTATGGACATGTGCTTTTGATTTACGTAGATCTATTGTGCTACAAGGCTTTAGTCTATTTCTCTATCTCTCTTTTTTTTTTTTAGCTTAACACTGTTTTTAATATCCATCCATTTTGCTAAATGTGAATCTAGTCTGTTGCTTATAACTGCTGCATATATCACATTTTACTTATTTACTCCCTCAATGATAGGTACCTAGATCACCTCACTGTCACAATACTACTATGAACATTCTTTTTTTTTTTTCTTTTTGAGACAGAGTCTCGCTCTGTCACTAAGGCTGGTGTGCAATGGTGTGGTCTCGGCTCACTGCAACCTCCACCTCCTGGGTTCAAACAATTCTCCTACCTCAGCCTCCCGAGTAGCTGGGACTACAGGCGCCCGCCACCTCGCCCGGCTAGTTTTTTTTTGTATTTTTAGTAGAGACGGGGTTTCACCGTGTTAGCCAGGATGGTCTCGATCTCCTGACCTCGTGATCCGCCCGTCTCAGCCTCCCAAAGTGCTGGGATTACAGGCTTGAGCCACCGCGCCCGGCCCATTTTTTGAATTTTTGCCCTCCTGATGGGTGTGCCCATGATGTGTGTGATTGTTTTCATTTGTATTACCTGAATTACTAGTAAGTTGTGGCTTCTCTGTAAATGTTTGCTAAACTTTTGGGCTTTAATTTTTGAGAATGACCTATTTTCAACTTTTGCCCATTTTTCCTTTCAAATTCCAATAGGTTGTTTTTTGTTTTTGTTTTTTTGTTGTTGTTGTTGTTGTTTTTGCCTGATGAGAAACCATTTTTATATATTTGGGGTTAGCCTTACTGGTCTTTTACATTCCATATGTATTTTACCAGTCTGTGATAGGTATGTTAACTTTCTTCATGTCTCCCAGGGAATCAAAATCCTTAATGTTGTCCAGACACGGTGGCTCATGCCTGTAATCCCAGCACTTTGGGAGGTCAAGACGGGCAGATCACTTGAGGTCAGGAGTTCAAGACCAGCCTGGCCAACATGATGAAATCCCATCACTACTAAAAATACAAAAATTAGCTGGGTATGGTGGTGCATGCCTGTAATCCCAGCTACTTGGGAGGCTGAGGCATGGGAATGACTTGAACCTGGGAGGTGGAGGTTGCAGTGAGCCAAGATCGCACCACTACACTCCAGCCTGGACAACAGAGCAAGACTCTGTCTCAAAAAAAAATCCTTAATTTTGTATTATCAAATCAGTGAAAATTTTGCCTATAGATATGCTTTCAGAGTTTAAAAAAATTCTTCTGTATCCCTGTGTTCTCCTATATTGTAATTCATATGCTTATTATTTTCCATTTCAAATGTAGATATAGAATCCATTGGATTTCCAGCTTCATATATAGTATTAGGGAAATATGCAATAGTATTTTTCTTTATATGAGTAATCAATCTTCCCAATGCAACTTATTAAATATTCTATCCTTTTGTAATTGGTATGTGGTGATTACTTTTTCTGTATCTATGGTGTCTGCAGCTGTCTCATTTACTTATTTGCATATTTTCTCTTTCTATATTAACTAGTCTTACCGTAAGTCTATGTACTGATGTATATTTTTAAAGAACCAACTTTTGGTTTTACGAACTTTATTTGTTTTCTATTTCATTAAATTTTTTATTTTTTATTTTTTTATTCCTGATTTCTTTAGGCCTGCTTTATTACTCTTTTTTTGTTTTTTTTGAGACGGAGTCTCGCTCTGTCGCCCAGGCTGGAGTGCAGTGGCCGGATCTCAGCTCACTGCAAGCTCCGCCTCCCGGGTTTACGCCATTCTCCTGCCTCAGCCTCCTGAGTAACTGGGACTACATTAGCTGGGACTACAGGCGCCCGTCACTTCGCCCGGCTAGTTTTTTGTATTTTTTAGTAGAGACGGGGTTTCACCGTGTTAGCCAGGATGGTCTCGATCTCCTGACCTCGTGATCCGCCCGTCTCGGCCTCCCAAAGCGCTGGGATTACAGGCTTGAGCCACCGCGCCCGGCCCTTTATTGCTCTTTCTCCAACTTCTTGAGCTAAATATTTACCTATTTATTTAAATCTATTTTGTTCTCTGGTAAATGTAAGGAAAGCTATATATTTAACTCTCTAAGTAAGTATTGCTTTAAGCATGCCACTTAGGATTTTACTTATTTTTGAGGCAGAGTCTCACTCTGTCACCCAGGCTGGAGTATAGTGGTATGATCTCGGCTCACTGCAACCTCCACCTCCCAGATTCAAGTGATTGTTGTGCTTCAGCTTCTTGAATAGCTGGGATTACAGGCATGTGCCACCATGTCTGGCTAATTTTTGTATTTTTAGTAGAGAAGGGGTTTCGTCATGTTGGCCAGGCTGGTCTTGAACTCCTGACCTCAAGTGATCTGCCTGCCTCAGCCTCCCAAAGTGCTGAGATTACAGTTGTGAGCCACTGCGCCCAGCTAATATATATCCATTCTTTATGTGCCAGTATATAATGCTCCTCTTGTCCCTTAATGATATGTATATTTTGGTCTTAAATTCTGTTTTGTCAGTGATTCTGGTTGCTATCCCAGGATTTTTTGGTTCATATTTGCTTGGTATTTTCCCTGTCACTGGATGATTTCTATGTAGACATTTCCTTGTGTATTCTTCAGCTTCACTAAAATGTTTCTAGATGTGAATTTTTAAAATTATGCTTTATTTATCAAAAATAATAATTAATTTGTAAAAATTTTTTAATCAGTTTTGGAAAATATGTAGCTGTTATCACCTTAAATATTTCCTATTGTGGCAGACACATTCTAAGGTGCCCGTCTCTCCATCGATCTCTACCTCCTGTTGTTCATGCCTTTGTGATCCCCTCCCCTTGTGGGTGGGCAGGACCTGTGACCTGCTTCTAAGCAATAGGATATGGTGATGGTGATGAGCTGTCACTTTTGTGAGTGTTACATTATAAAAGAGTCTGTCTTTTTTGACTCATTCTAGAGGCTCTCCTTGCTTGTTAGATGAAGTTAACAGCCAAGTTGGGAAAGCCCATGTGGCAAGGAACTGCAGGTGGCTTTGAGAAACTGTGGATGGCATCCAAGAGCTGCCAGCAAGAAGCTGGGGCCTTCTTGCCCACAACTGCAAGGGAATAATTCTAATCACAATCTGAGCAAATTTTGAAGCAGACTCTTACCCCATTGAGCCTCCAGATGAGAATGCAGCCCAGCCAACACCTTGATTGCCACCTGCAAAACCTTAAGCAGAGGATCCAGTTAAGTCATGCGCAGGCTCCCAGCAAAGAGAAACTGTAAAATAATAAATGTGTGTTATTTGAAGCCCCAATTTAAAAAACAAAAATAGTCAACCCTCTGTATCTGCAGGTTCCATGTCATTGGATTCAACCAACTGCAAATTAAAAGTATTTGGAAAAAAATACACATAAAAAACCAATACAGTATGACAACTATTTACATTGTATTAAGTAACCTAGAGAAGATTTCAAGTTTATGGGAGCATGTACACAGGTTATATGCAAATATTACGTCATTTTATATAGGGACTTGTGTGTCTGTGAATTTTGCTATCTTTTGGGGATCCTGGAACCAATCCCCCAAGGTTATCAAGAGAATAACTATGTATCTCCTTTTATCCTTTTTATTCTTTCCTTCTGGGACTCTGATTAGATAGATATTTTAGACCTTCTCAGTCTATCTTCCATATCTCTTAACTTTCATGTCTTCCATCTCGTTGCCTCTCTGGGTAACTCCTTTATGTATAACTTCCAGTTAACTAATTCTTTCTTTCTTTGAGACAGGGTCTTGCTCTGTCACCCAGGCTGGAGTGTAGTGTCACAATCTCACTGGCTTACTTCAACTTCTGCCTCCCAGGCTCAGGTGATCCTCCTGCCTCAGCCTCCCGAGTGGCTGGGACCACAGGTGTGTGCCACCATACCTGGGTAATTTTTTATATTTTTGTAGAGATGGGGGTCATACTATGTTGTCCAGGCTGGTCTCGAACTCCTGAGCTCAAGTGATCCTCCAGCCTTGGCCTCCCAAAGTGCTGGGATTACAGGCATGAACCACTGTGTCTGGCCACTGCTGGTCATTTTTGACTGTATCTTGTTGTTTACTTAGCCTTGTGATTCCTCAACATTTAGTACATAGTTATCTTATAGTCTGTAACTAACAGTTCAAATATCTAAAGTCCCTGGAGGTCAAAATCTATGGTTAATTGTCTCCAGACTTTCATTCATAGCGGTTGGTTTCCTTATGTTTTAATCACCTTTGATTGTGAGCTCATTTTAGCTGACCCGTCTGTGGAAAATGTGGAGAACTAAATTGAGAAATCCTTTCTCAGAGCAGAGAGGATTTGCACTTGAACCCATAGGAGCTATTGATCTGGATTTATTCCAACCTCCATTCCAGGCTGTTATGCTTAATCTGGGAAACTCAGATACATTCTCTCTCACCTTGCCACAGGTCCAAGCTTTCAAGTAAATGCCACCCTTGATGGAGGTGAATACTTTGGTTTTGTCTCAAAACATTTTACTTCTTTTAAATTTTTTGGAGGGAGGCTTGGTGTTATCCCTTACAGCCTAGAAGTTTAGAAAATCAAAAAAAGTCATATTTTATGCAGAATTCAGTTTGGGTTGAAGAATATATTCTCCCTATTTCCTGATAATCTAGTCCACCACAATGCTAAAATCTTTTGGTTTCTTTTTAGTTTAAATATGCCTATTGTAGACAATTTATTGTTGGATTTTTTTACCTGCTCTGAGGGTCTCTAACTTTTAATTGATGGGTTTATTGCATTTACAATGGCTTTAACTGCTGTTATATTAGTACAAATTTATACTCCTATTTTGCATTTTTCATTTATTGCCTTTTCTTTTTATCACTTCCTTTTCACTGGATAGATCAAATTTTCTTCTGTTGTCTTAAAAGCTACACATTCTAATTTATGGTTAAAAGCTACACATTCTATTCTATGGTTATGTTAAAAGCTGTACATATCTATCTTATGGTTAAGAGCTTTGTTTATCTACTGAAATCTTAAATTTATCACTCTCTTGTCTTCCCCTTAAAAGACAAGTAAAATCGGCTGGGCGCGGTGGCTCAAGCCTGTAATCCCAGCACTTTGGGAGGCCGAGACGGGCGGATCACAAGGTCAGGAGATCGAGACCATCCTGCCGAACACAGTGAAACCCCGTCTCTACTAAAAATACAAAAAACTAGCCGGGCAAGGTGGTGGGCGCCTGTAGTCCCAGCTACTTGGGAGGCTGAGGCAGGAGAATGGCGTGAACCCAGGAGGCGGAGCTTGCAGTGAGCGGAGATCGCGCCACTGCACTCCAGCCTGGGCGACAGAGCAAGACTCCGCCTCAAAAAAAAAAAAAAAAAAAAAAAAAGACAAGTAAAATCTATACTGCTATTTACCCCATCTATTTTTATTTTTAACTATTTTAATATGTAATATTTCCACTTGGTTCTTCTTATGACTTCATTCCTGATGTACTCGTTAATTAATATAACATCACTGCAGAACTCAGCATCTTAAAACAACAAACATTTATTTATTTATTTATTTATTTTCTGAGACAGGCTCTCTCTCTGTTGCCCAGACTGGAGTGCAGTGGTGTGATTTTGGCTCACTGCAACCTCTGCCTCCTGGGTTGAAGCGATTCTCCTGCCTCAGCCTCCCTAATAGCTGGGATTACAGGCACTCGCCACCACACTCAGCTAATTTTTTTTATTTTCAGTAGAGACGGGGTTTCACCATGTTGCTCAGGCAGATTTCAAACTCCTGACCTCAGGTGATCTGCCCACCTCAGCCTCCCAAAGTGCTGGGACTACAGGCGTGATCCACCCCACTCAGCCATTAAAACAACAAACATTTATTATTTCAGTTTCCATGGGTCAGAAATTTAGGAGTGGCTTAGTTAGGTGGCTCTGGCTCATATCTCATGAGTGTGCGGCCAAGGCTGCTAAGTGAAGGCTTGCTGGGGCTGGAGGACTGGTTTCCAAGGTTGCTCACTCACGTGGCTGTAGGCAGGAGGCCTCAGGTCCTTGCTGACTCTTCGTAGGAGGGCTCAGTTCCACAACACATGGGCCTCTCAGCAGTGTTCCTTGAGAACCTCCCTATATAGCAGCTGGCTTTTTCCAGAACCACTGACCCAACATGGTGAAAGCAAGGAAGAAGCCATGGTGTATTTTACGACTGTAATTTCTGCCATAGTCCATTTGTTAGAAGTGAATTATTAAGTCTAGTCCATGCTCAAGGAGGGGGGAATTAATCACTACTTGAAGAGAGGATTATGAAATAATTTAGATACAAAGTTTAAAATGACCCCATCTGTTAATATTACTAATACTCTTAACTCTTTGAAGATTCCTATTTTAAATCCTTATGAATTTTGCTTCCCGTAATATATTTTGTCCCATTTTCTCCAGGTCTGTGTATGTACTAGGGTATGTACTCTTCAGCTATCTGTAGGTTTCCTTGGTAATATCCAATACTCTATCTCTTGGGAACGTTCATGTCCTCTCAGGTGCCCCGATGAGTTCATGGAGAATGGCATGGGCCGGGCACGGTGGCTCATGCCTGTAATCCCAGCACTTTGGGAGCCCGAGGCGGGTGGATCACCTGAGGTCAGGAGTTCCAGACCAGCCTGGCCAACATGGCAAAACCCCGTCTCTACTAAAAATACAAAAATTAGCCAGGTATGGTGGCAGGCGCCTGTAATCACAGCTACTCAGGAGGCTGAGGCAGGAGAATCGCTTGAACCTGGGAGGCAGAGGTTGCAGTGAGCCAAGATTGCACCACTGTATGCCAGGCATATAGCCCCTGGCACCGTGCAATCACAACTGATTCCCCATCCTCCCCTTCCTGTTTGTCACTGGGCCACCAAGCAATGCCTCTGGTCAGGTATTTGTGCTTGAACTCTTAGGAGGAAGCTGTGCTGTGAGGAGGAAGCTTTCCCACGGGACTTCACCAGCCCTGGTGGTGAAACAGAGAAGGGAGGACAAGTGAATGTCCGAGGGAATCTGGTCATCCCATACCTGTTTTCACCAGCTTCTCACTCCAGCTGTGCCCTGATATTACCCCACCATCACTGGAACCTGAGCTATTGCTCCTGACTTCTGTCACAAAGAGGCAGTGGGGCAGCAATGACTGTCCCGATCAATGTGAGGAAGAAGCAAGAGAAGGCCCTGAAAGAGCTCTTCCAACCCTTCCTCCCACTGGCGGATCAGGTGGATGCCCACTGCCATGGACACGCTAGTTCACAGCAGCTCTTGCTCTTTCTGGGAGCTCTGACAGTTTCTAGGCTTGTTGCTCAGGTCCAAGCTTCTCTGCTTCTGTAGTTTCTCTGGGGTTGACTTTGTGAATAGGAACCTGTAGCCCACCCTAGATTGCTATCTTCTGAGGAGTCAGAATTGCTCCCACTCCTGTTTCTTTTCTCTGAGTATAAAATAATGACATGGTGTGGATTATATCAGGGCCACACACCCAAATGCCTGCTGGAGCTGGCTAGATTAAAATAATGAATGGGCCGGGTGCAGCGGCTCACGCCTGCAATCTCAGCACTTTGGGAGGCTGAGGAGGGCAGATCACTTGAGGTCAGGAGTCTGAGACAAGCCTGGCTAACATGGTGAAACCCTGTCTCTACTAGAAATAACAGAATTAGCTGGGCATGGGGACGGGCACCTGTAATCCCAGCTACTCAGGAGGCTGAGGCAGGATAATTGCTTGAACCCGGGAGGCGAAGGTTGCAGTGAGCCAAGATCGTGCCACTGCACTCCAGTCTGGGTGACAGAGTGAGACTCCGTCTCAAAATAAAATAATGAATGAAGCTGGTCAAGGGAGAGGCACTAGGGAATGCAGGGCCAGGGTGGATGGGAGTGTGCATGCTGCATGTGCGTGCTTCATCTATTGAGGGCAGTGATACCCACTGCTGGCAGAAAGGAAGGTCAGTGCCATCATGAAGCCAGAAAGGCTGATTCATTTAAATATCTGAGGGTTGAATTCAGCTGGAGTCACCCGTTTGCCATCCCTGGTTTTTTAATCCCTAAAGGTTTTTTTCAGATTTAACAAGCCAGAAGTCTTGGAGTCTGGAGTACTCCTTTGAGTAACCTGCCAGGCTAAGAACTTTCTCAAATATGGTAACGACGCCCATTTGGCACAGCCCGTCCTTAATAACCCCATACTGGAGCCTTGTCTAGTTCACCAGCCTGCAATTCTTGGAATCTGCTTGTTCCTCTTTTAGAAAATTAGAAAAACATTTGCCCATTTCCAGTCAGGTGGGGCCTCGCCCATTCTCCAAAATTCTTCCAAGATTATAAACACTGGTGGAGCCTTGGAATTTACCACAGCAGCCCTTGTTGATGTTAGCTTTTTTTTTTTTTTTCTTTTTAAACCAGCCTCACCTCTTTCTATGCTTTCTTTCCCCCCATACTCTCTTTCTATGGGACTCTATCATTTAAGAAATGTTTGTCTTGGCCCAGTATGGTGGCTCATACCTGTAGTCCCAGCATGTTGGGAGGCTGAGGCAGGAGGATCACTTGAGCCCAGGAGTTCGAGACCAGCCTGAGCAACATGGCAAAATCCAGTCTTTACGAAAAATACAAAAATTAGCCAGGTGTGGTGGCAGCTACTCAGGAAGCTGAGATGGCAGCTACTAGTTCCATCTACTCAGGAAGATGAGGTGGAAGGATTGCTTGAGCCCAAGAAGTAAAGGCTGTGGTAAGCCTTGGTTGTGCCACTGCACTCCAGCCTGGGTGACAGAGCAAGACTGTCTCAAAAAAAATAAACAATAAACAATAAAAAATAATTTGTCTTCACTCTGACAGACCAGGTTTTTTTGGTTTTGTTTTGTTTTTGTATTTTGAGATGGAGTTTCATTCTCATTGCCCAGGCTGGACTGCAATGGCGTGATCTCGGCTCACCGCAACCTCTGACTCCTGGGTTCAAACGATTCTCCTGCCTCAGCCTCCTGAGTAGCTGGGATTACAGGCATGCACCACCACACCTGGCTAATTTTGTATTTTTAGTAGAGATGGGGTTTCTTCATGTTGGTCACGCTAGTCTCGAACTCCCGACCTCAGGAGATCTGCCCATCTCAGCCTCCCAAAGTGCTGGGATTACAGGTGTGAGCCACCGTGCCTGGCCTCAGACCAGATTTTGACTCTTCTTTCTCACATATCTCTTTCCCCACTTACATCCAGTCAAATGCAGAATCCCATCATGATTGTGCTATCTTAGGCAAAACACCTACATTCTCTGTAGCTCAGTGTTCTCTTCTGTAAAATGGAGGAGTTGAACTGGTTGGTCACCGAGGTCCCTTGGAGGACTACTTTTGGGTTAGGGATCCCTTTGACAATTGGCTAAAAATGGTGACCCTGGGGCCAGGTGCAGTGGCTCACGCCTGTAATGCCAGTACTTTGGGAGGCCAAGGTGGGCAGATCACTTGAGGTCAGGAGTTCCAGACCAGTCTGGTCAACATGGTGAAACCCCATCTCCACTAAAAATACAAAAATTAGTTAGTGTGGTGGTAAGTTCCCGCGCCTGTAATCCCAGCTACTTGGGAGGCTGAGGTACAAGAATTGTTTGAGCCCAGGAGGCTGAGGTTGCAGTGAGCTGAGATCATGTCACTGCACTCCAGCCTGGGTGACAGAGGGGAACTCTGTCTCAATAAATAAATAATAAATGTTCCTGAAATCTGCTGTACACATAGTAGGAACTCAAAAATGCTGGAGATTGTGATGATGGTGGTGACTGTGTCATGAAAGGAGCCCATCTCATTGAGTGCCAGTGTCACTGACAGGCTGTGAATCAAATGATTGACAAAGTCATAGGGCCACAGTGGATATCCTTCTGCTAGGAGTCCTGAGGTCTAGCCTAGAAGCTAAGAGTACATGTGACCCCTCATAGGCCCCCTGGGAATTTCAGTTGGGCCTGGCTGACTGGGCAGCAGTTCTGGAATTTCTCCTGATGAACGGAGCACTGGGCTGTGAGACCAGATACTGACAGGAGTGGCTAAAACCACGGTCTATTTTTAACATTAGGGCCAGAGTGCCCTGGCACGGCTAGCGGATCTCTGACCTAAGGCCCTGAGAAGCTCCTGAAATTATAGTGAGGAAGCTCTGTGCATACGCAACACACACATGTACACATCAAGGATGTTGTCAGCAGATAATACAAATAATGCGCCTTATCTATTTATGTAACTGCAATTTTTCAGAAACATTTTCTCCAGCAATGGAAATTAAAAGCACATATTAATCATGAGTATTTCAGGAGTAGAGGGTGAATGCTTAAGGGTGTGATGCCGTCATTGAGGTGTTTTGACTTTAAAAGGATTCTTTATATCCGGAAAGCAGAGTCCGGTGGGCTCTGACAGGAGAAATGTCAGAACACAGGACCCCTGGCAGAGCAGAGGTGGGTCAGTGTTTCCCAGCCTTGAGTGCACATTGTAATCACCTGGGGACTTTAAAATCCCGACGCTCAGATTGCATCAGGCCAATTAAGTCAGAATCTCTCGCGGGGGGAGGCGCGGATAGAGGGGGGACCCAGGCATCGGTGTTTTGCAGGTCCCCGGGTGATTCCCACGCACAGCCAAGGTTGAGAACCGAAATTTACGTGGTTGGGGTCTGGGGAGAGAAAGCCGTGAGTCCAGTTAACCACGAGAGGGCGCGGTGGAGCAGGAAACTCAAGGTTGGGCGGACGCCGCACATTTTTCTCTCCAGCATCAAACATCAGAGATTGGGACCTCTTTTACAGATAGAGACCGAGGCGCGTGGCCAAAGGTGATCGCGCGGGAACAAAACTGCACCACCCTGTCTTGTGCTTTGGGCATTTCACGGCTTCCGCTTCCAGGAAAGGCCAGGGAAGTTCCGCCTCTGTGGCTAAGCTTCAGCCGTGCAAGGCAGGGCTCAGCTTCGGTACAGTTCCAAACTGGGCGTCTGTCCTGGCTGAGTTCTCCAGCCTCCAAGACACACCTGTGTTCCTCCCTGCTCACTCAGGCACCTAGGGCAGGTCCCCCAGGCAGTGAGGGAATTTCGTAAGGGGAGGCAAGGAGAGAGAAGGCAGTCCTTTCTTTTTGTTTTTTAAATTGACAGATAAAAGTTGTATGCATTTGTGGTGTACATGTTTTGAAATATGTATACAGTGCAGAATGGCTTAATCAAGATAGTTAACATATGTACTACCTCACAGACTTACTTGTGGGAACGCTTAAAATCTACTCTCCTAGCAATTTTCAAGTATTGTGTACAATGCATTAATTACAGTCATCAGATTGTACAATAGATCCCTTGAACTAAGTCTTGCTGTCTAATTCTGTATCCTTTGACCAACACCTCCACCCTCCACCCCGACGCCAGCCCCTGGTGACCACCATTCCACTCCTTCCTGTCTCTGTGTTCCGCTGGTTTAAATTCCTCATGTGAGTGAGATCATGCGGTATTTCTGAAAGCCCCCATTTCTGCCTACACTGAGCCTGTCTTTTCTGCCGGCAGCCACAGGATGCACTCCTTTTGGACGGGAGCGACCTCAGTGTTTCCAGGTGAGTGGGTGTCCAGGAAGTGCCCAAGGAGTTGCCTCCAGGAGAATGAATCACTTAGTGGGAAAATAACAAAAACACTTACTTGCCAAGACGGTGAAGACAGTTTACCCAGGAACTGAAAGCATGTCTTTTTCCACTGCTGCCCTGATGTTGTCAATGGCAAGGAGACTGATTGCAGAAGCCAAGAAAAGGATTCTTGCCCCTTAAAAAACCTTTTGGACCACAGATGGTGGCCCGGGATGCTTAAACACTCTATGGGGGGCTGAGATCAGCGGATCACTTGAGGTCAGGAGGCTCCCTGCACTTAGAAGACTCAATGGAAACTTCCCCCGTTTAAAATCCTGAACCCGGTATCCCTTCTGAATCAGCAGAGCTCTTTGCCTTCCTAGCGAATGATCAGCTACTGAGCCTCAGCTGGGCCAAGAGGCATTTATTGAGTGTTCTGCATATAGTACATAAGGTCTGTGGAGTGAATGTCTGCTTCGTTGAGAAAATAAAGGTTTTGGCCAGGTGCGGTGACTCACGCCTGTAATCCCAGCACTTTGGGAGGCCAAGGTGGGCAGATCACTTGAGGTCAGGAGTTCAAGACCAGCCTGGCTAACATGGTGAAACCCCATCTCTACTAAAACTACAAAAAAAAAAAAAAAAAAAAATTAGCTGGGCATGGTGGTGTACGTCTGTAGTCTCAGCTACTTGGGAGGCTGAGGCAGGAGAATCCCTTGAGCCTGTAACACAGAGGTTGCAGTGAGTTGAGATCATGCCACTGTACTCCAGCATGGACAACGGACCAAGACTGTCTCAAAAAAAAAAAAAAAAAAAAAAAAGGAAGGTTTAGTAATTCCTTAATTTCTTTCCCTAACTCTTCCAAGTTTTTTTTTTTTTTTTTTTTTTGATATTTGAAATACAACTTTATTCTGATTCTAAACGAAAAGGAATGGGAATGACAGTAACAAACAAGATTTCACCACTGAATATTGTGATGTGACTGTAGCAGTCTTATATTTGAAACTCAAGGAATCAACTGCGTTCCAAAACAGCTAAATATGCAGGTCCAAACAATGAAGGTATTTTTTAAACTGCCACATTCACTCCGAAGCCCACTCATCTCCTTCAGCATCCCACAGATGAAGCACATGTTCCGCTTAGCTAGATAATAATGAGGTGGCACACACGCTGCACCGCTGACATCACAGGACAGCTGCCTATAAAACTAGACTTCTGAGGCTGGGCTCCAGCTCCATTCTCACAGGTCATCATCCTCATCCGGGAGAGCAGTTGTCTGAGCAACCTCTAAGTCGTGCTCATACTGTGCTGCCAAAGCTGGGTCCATGACAACTTCCGGTGGGGCAAGAGCAGGCATGGCAACAAATTCCAAGTTAGGGTCTCCAATGAGCTTCCTAGCAAGCCAGAGGAAGGGCTTTTCAAAGTTGTAGTTACTTTTGGCAGAAATGTTGTAGTACTGAAGATTCTTCTTTCGGTGGAAGACAATGGATTTCGCCTTCACTTTCCTGTCCTTAATATCCACTTTGTTGCCACACAACACAATGGGGATATTTTCACACACTCGTACCAGATCTCTATGCCAGTTAGGGACATTCTTGTAAGTAACTCTCGATGTTACGTCAAACATTATGATGGCACACTGGGCTTGGATATAATAGCCATCTCTCAGTCCGCCGAATTTCTCCTGGCCGGCTGTGTCCCATACATTGAATTTAATAGGTCCTCTGTTGGTGTGGAACACTAGGGGATGAACCTCAACACCCAAGGTGGCTACATACTTCTTCTCAAATTCACCAGTCAAATGACGTTTCACGAAGGTCGTTTTTCCAGTACCACCATCACCAACCAATACAAGTTTGAACTGGACCTGGGGCTCTCCCTGCGCAGCCATCGCGGCCTTCCTTCCAGAAGCGTCTCCGCGCCCGTCCGACTGCCTCTTCCAAGTTTTATATGCATTTGTACTCTTTCTCTCACCTCTTCTTTCCTTTTCCACATACCATAACATTCATCCTGTTAAAGTATACAATTCAATAGCTTTTTTTTTTTTTTTTTGAGACGGAGTCTCGCTCTGTCGCCCTGGCTGGAGTGCAGTGGCCGGATCTCAGCTCACTGCAAGCTCCGCCTCCCGGGTTCACGCCATTCTCCTGCCTCAGCCTCCGGAGTAGCTGGGACTACAGGCGCCCACCACCTCGCCCGGCTAGTTTTTTGTATTTTTTAGTAGAGACGGGGTTTCACCGTATTAGCCAGGATGGTCTCGATCTCCTGACCTCATGATCCGCCCGTCTCGGCCTCCCAAAGTGCTGGGATTACAGGCTTGAGCCACCGCGCCCGGCATATTTTGTCACTTGTTGATGGACATTTGGGTTGTTTTCACCTTTTGGCTATTATGAATAGTGCTGTAATGAACACTTGTATACAAGCTTTTGTGCAGACACATATTTTTATTTCTTCTGGGCATACGCATAGGAGTGGAGTTGCTAGATCATATGGTAATTTTATGCTTAATCTCTGAGGAACTGTCACACTGTTTTACAACATGGTTTTGCCATTTTATATTCCCACCAGCAATATATGAGAGTTCCAGTTTCTCCACGTCCCCACTAACCCTTTGTCTGTCTTTTTGGTTTTAGCCATACTAGTGGATATGAAGTGCTATCTCATTGTAATTTTGATATGCATTTATCCAGTGATTGATAATGTTGAATATATTTTTGTGTGCTTATCGGCCCCTTGTATACCTTTTGGAGAAATATCTATTTAAATCATTTGCCTATTAAAATTCGGTTGTCTCTTTTTTCTTAAATTATAAGAGTTCTTTATATATTCTGATATCAGACCTTTATTAGACATGTGATTTGCAAGTATTTTCTCCCATTCTGTGGGTTGTCTTTTCACTTTTTTTGGTAGTGTCCTTTGAAGTACAAAAGTTTTTAGTTTTGATAGTTGTCTCAGCACCATTTGTCGAAAAGATATGTCTTTTCCTTATTGAATGGGCTTGGCACCTTGTCAAAAGTCAATCACCCATAAATATGTGGGTTTAGTTCTAGACTCTCAGTTCTGTTCTCTTGGTTTATATGGTCTATCCTTGTCCTAGTACCACTTAGTCTTGAATCAGTAACTGTGAATCCTCTAACTGTTCTTCTCAAGATTGTTTTGTCCCATGCATTTCTGTATGCATTTTAGGATCAGCTTGTCAATTTCTGGGAAACAGGCAGCTGGAATTTTGACAGAGATGGTGTTGAGGCCGCGCATGGTGTCCCATGCCTGTAATCCCAGCACTTTAGTAGGCCGAGGCGGGCGATCACCTGAGGCTAGGAGTTCAAGACCAGCCTGGCCAACATGGCAAAAACCCATCTCTACTAAAAATACAAGAATTAGCCAGGCATGGTGGCATGTGCCTGTAATCTCAGCTACTTGGGAGGCTGAGGCAGGAGAATTGCTTGAACCCAGGAGGCAGAGGTTGCAGTGAGCTGAGATTACGCCACTGCACTCCAGCCTGGTTGACAGAGCAGGATTCTGTCTCAAAAAAAAAAAAAAAAAAGATTGTGTTGAAATTGTACATTAATTTGAATAGTACTGCCATCTTAACAAGTCTCCCAATCCAAAAACAGGTGACATCTTCCTTTTATTTATTTCAGTGATTGTAGTTTTAAATGTGTAAGTCATTCCTTCTTTTGTTAAATTTACTTATAAATATTTTTTCTTTTTCATGTAATTATAAATAGAATTGTTTTCTTAATTTCATTTTTGGATTGTTTCTAGTGTATAAAAATACAGTTCATTTTAATATATTGGTCTTGTGTCCTTCAACCTTGTTGAGCTTGTTTATAGCTCTCATAGTTGTGTGTGTGCATGTGTGTATGTGATTTCTTAGGATTTTCTTTTTTTTTTTTTGAGACGGAGTCTCATTCTGTCGCCTAGACTGGAGTGCAGTGGCCGGATCTCAGCTCACTGCAAACTCCGCCTCCCGGGTTTACACCATTCTCCTGCCTCAGCCTCCCAAGCAGCTGGGACTACGGGTGCCCACCACCTCACCTGGCTAGTTTTTTGTATTTTTTAGTAGAGACAGGGTTTCACCGTGTTAGCCAGGATGGTCTCAATCTCCTGACCTCGTGATCCGCCTGTCTCGGCCTCCCAAAGTGCTGGGATTACAGGCTTGAGCCACCGCGCCCGGCCGTATAGTCCTTTTTATATGTTGCTAGAGTCCACAAATTCTCTCTTTCTCTCTTACGTACCTCCTTGTCTCATAGGTTTATTTTTACCTAGCTTCATAATATATGTTTATTTATATCATAAAAATAATCCATTAATTGCATTCTGGTTTTTTTTTTTTTTGTTTTTTTTTTTTTTTAGACAGAGTCTCACTCTGTCGCCCAGGCCGGAGTACAATGGTGCAATCTTGGCTCACTACAACCTCCACCTCCTGGGTTCAAGTGATTCTCGTGCCTCAGCCTCCTGAGTAGCTGGGACTACAGGCATGTGCCACCACGCCCAGCAAATTTTTGAATTTTTAGTAGAGACAGGGTTTCACTGTATTGGCCAGGCTGGTCCCAAACTCCTGACCTCAGGTGATCCTCCTGCCTTGGCCTCTGAAAGTGCTGGAATTACAGGTGTGAGCCACTGTGCTCAGCCCATGAACACCATTTCTTAATACTAATTCCCTCAGTTTAACAAAGTAGAACATGAAACATCAAAGTCTCCTGCTTCATCTTCCCAACTCCATTCCTACCACCCACAGGTAGTGATTTTACCACTTTGTTTTGTGTCTTTTCTGTTACCACTATGACACTAAATCATGTTTATGTCTTATTTGAAATGCTTGTTCCCCAGTGCCATAAATAAATAGCACTTGAGGCCGGGCGCGGTGGCTCAAGCCTGTAATCCCAGTACTTTGGGAGCCCGAGACGGGCGGATCACGAGGTCAGGAGATCGAGACCACCCTGGCTAACATGGTGAAACCCCGTCTCTACTAAAAAAATACAAAAAATTAGCCGGGCGTGGTGGCGGGAGCCTGTAGTCCCAGCTACTCCGGAGGCTGAGCCAGGAGAATGGTGTGAACCTGGGAGGCAGAGCTTGCAGTGAGCCGAGATCGCGCCACTGCACTCCAGCCTGGGCGACAGAGCAAGACTCCTCAAAAAAAAAAAAAAAAAAAAAAAAGAAATAGCACTTGAACATAAATTTAATTTCCTCAGCAAGGCCATTTGTATACTTTCTGCAGAAAGGGTACACTCACCAGCAGTTTTGCCACGAGAGTACACTGAACAAAGGAGACAGGGTCATTTATAAACTGACAAGTCCACCCTACTGCTGTGTCCCGTTTCCATGGGCTGGAATGGGACCTCACATTCTCTATTTGTCCCCACTGGCTAGCAACTTAGAACTTTTTTTTTTGAGACGGAGTCTCGCTCTGTCACTCAGGCTGGAGTGCAGTGGCACCATCTTGGCTCACTGCAAGCTCCGCCTCCCAGGTTCACGCCATTCTCCTGCCTCAGCCTCCCGAGTGACTGGACTACAGGCACCCACCACCTCGCCTGGCTAATTTTTTTGTGTTTTTAGTAGCGACGGGGTTTCACCATGTTGGCCAAGATGGTCTCGATCTCCTGACCTCGTGATCCATCTGTCTTGGCCTTCCAAAGTGCTGGGATTACAGGCGTGAGCCACTGCGCCCAGCTGCAACTTAGAACTTTTTTTTTTTTTTTTGAGACGGAGTCTCGCTCTGTCGCCCAGGCTGGAGTGCAGTGGCCAGATCTCAGCTCACTGCAAGCTCTGCCTCCCGGGTTTATGCCATTCTCCTGCCTCAGCCTCCCGAGTAGCTGGGACTACAGGCGCCCGCCACCTCGCCCGGCTAGTTTTTTTTTTTTGTATTTTTTAGTAGAGACGGGGTTTCACCATGTTAGCCAGGATGGTCTCGATCTCCTGACCTCGTGATCCGCCCGTCTCGGCCTCCCAAAGTGCTGGGATTACAGGCTTGAGCCACCGCGCCCAGCCACTGGAACTTTTTTAAAGAGACAAAGGCAGAGGAGAACAAAGGAAGGAGGAAGTAACTTGTGGAATGCTGAGAAAGGTAAAAACACCTTCAAATAAGGAAGAGGAACAGGCTATTCTTGGACCAGTGTAAGTATGCCAGGGCATGTATTTAGGCGAAATTGTGGGAGCGAAGAACATAAAGTACATTGATTTCTTTATAATGGCTAGCAGATATTTAAGAATGTTAGCACAGGTCTTTGAATAAATTTTGCTTCTAAGAAAAGTTACTATTTATTCCTAATTAGATGGGGAGGAAAGTCTTTGAAGAGGAACTTCTACTTTACTTTTTACAGTTTCGCATTTGTTGATTTATCAACATCTGACTGTATCCAGAGTAAATAATTTTCAAGCTAGCTCTCTCAGCTCCCTTCCCAGCTGTCTTCTCCTCGAGTGTCTGTTATCTGTCTGTTTTCTTCTAGTGGTTTGGTAGATTGTGTTCTCAATGTCGGATGCAACTAGATGTCCCATCCCACGTGCTTTTTTGCAGTATTAATTTTCTTTCGCGCCATTAAGAGGCAGAGTCTAGTTTCCCTTCCCTTGAATTTTGACTGGCCCTGTAACCTATTTCTATCAATTAAATGCATGAAAAGTAAAAATGTGTACCTTCCAAGGCTGAGGTTCTTTTTGTTTTTGTTTTGTTTTCGAGATGTAGTCTCACTCTGTTACCCAGGCTGGAGTGCCAATGGCATGATTTTGGCTCACTGCAACCTCTGCTTCCTGGGTTCGAGGAATTCTCCTGCCTCAGCCTCCTGAGTAGCTGGGATTATAGGCACATGCCACCAGGTCAGGCTAGTTTTTGTATTTTTAGTAGAGACAGGGTTTTGCCATGCTGGCCAGGTTGGTCTCAAACTTCTGATCCTTAGGTGATCCGCCGCCTAGGATTCCAGGCGTGAGCCACGCGCCTGGCCCCAAGGCTGGGTTTTAAGAGATCTGCAACATCTATCTTCAGTTCTTGAGAGGTTCCTTCTTAGAACGCCTTCCCTGAGGAAGCCTGAGCAGCCTGTAGAGAGGCTCACAGGAGAACAAAGGTCCCTGGCCAGCAATCCCAGCTGAGCTTAAACTGGCTGATAGCACCCACTGCCAGTCACGCAAGTGGGCCATTCTGGAGTCTCCAGCTATCCCAGTGTTTCAGCCATTGCCATGAGAAACAGCACCCCCCAACCAAGCGTGACTTGCATTCCTGGCCCACAGAACCACAAGCAAATAAAATAGTTGTTGCTTTAAGCCACTAAATGTTGGAGTAGTTTGTTACCCGGCAATAGACTGAAACAAATAGTTACATTATAATTCTAAATTCTATACTTAACTTTCTGTTGATTCACTTCCTATTATGTAAAATTTGTTCATCCTGTTATCTCCCCACATTTCCCAACCTCTGTGACTATATCCTTACTTTTACTTTGTCGGTGTTTGTAATACATACATTGTATCCTCTATCATAAATTATTCCATGCATATAAATATACTCTTCTACAAATTACTCTGTGCATTATCTAGATTTGCTCTGTCCACTATGGTAGCTACTAGCCACATGTGGCCCTTGAAACGTGGACAGTCTGAATTGATTTGTGTTGTAAGTGTAATATACAAGATTGCCAAGACTTAGTGCTAAAAACAATATAAAAGGGCTGGGTGTGGTGGCTCATGCCTGTAATCCTAAGACTTTGGGAAGCCGAGGTGGGCAGATCACCTGAGGTCTGGAGTTTGAGACGAGCCTGACCAACATGGAGAAATCCTGTCTCTACTAAAAATACAAAATTAGCTGAGTGTGGTGGCGCATGCCCATAATCCCAGCTACTCCGGAGGCTGAGGCAGGAGAATGGCTTGAACCCGGGAGGCGGAGGTTGCTGTGAGCCAAGATCACGCCATTACACTCCAGCCTGGGCAACAAGAGTGAAACTCTGTCTCAAAAAATATATATAGATATAGATACATACATATATATCTATATCTATATATGGTAAATTATCTTAATAATTATATGTATATATACACACATATAAAATAGATATATGTGTATATATCTATATCTATATATATAGATGTGTATATATCTATATCTATATATGGTAAATTATCTTATTAATAATATATACATATATATCTACATCTATATATGGTAAATTATCTTATTAATAATTAATATATACATATATATCTACATCTATATATGGTAAATTATCTTAATAATTGTATGTTGGTTAAATGTTGAAATGGTCATATTTTGGATGTTTCATTAAAATATACATTAGGTCAGGCGTGGTGGCTCATGCTTGTAATCCCAGCACTTTAGGAAGCCTAAATGGGCGGATCACTTGAGGCCAGGAGTTTGACACCAGCCTGGGCAGTGTGGTGAAACCCTATCTCTAGGCCGGGAGTGGTGGCTCACGCCTGTAATCCCAGCACTTTGGGAGGCCGAGGCGGGTGGATCACCAGGTCAGGAGATTGAGACCATCCTGGCTAACACTGTGAAACCCCGTCTCTACTAAAAATACAAAAAACTAGCCGGGCGAGATGGCGGGCGCCTGTAGTCCCAGCTACTCTGGAGGCTGAGGCAGGAGAATGGCGTAAAACCCGGGAGGCGGAGCTTGCAGTGAGCTGAGATCCGGCCACTGCACTCCAGCCCAGGAGACACAGCAAGACTCCGTCTCAAAAAAAAAAAAAAAAAAAAAAAAAAAAGAAACCCCGTCTCTACTAAAAAATACAAAAACTAGCCAGGCGAGGTGGCGGGCGCCTGTAGTCCCAGCTACTCCGGAGGCTGAGGCAGGAGAATGGCATGAACCTGGGAGGCGGAGCTTGCAGTGAGCTGAGATCCGGCCACTGCACTCCAGTCCGGGCGACAGAGCGAGACTCCGCCTCAAAAAAAAAAAAAAGAATGTGACTGAGGGGCATAAGGCAGAAAAAGAGACCGAGGCAAGTTTCAGAGCAGGAGTGGAAGTTTACTAAAAAGCTTTAGAGTAGCAAAGGAAGGCAAGTGCACTTGGAAGAGACCCAAATGGGCACCGTGAAGGTCAAGTGTGACATCGCATCTTTTGACTTAGGGTTTTATATGCTGGCTTACTTCTTTCCCTTCATCCTTCCCATAGCGCGAGCTGCCCGCATGCACAGTGCGCTCCCTGCACTTGGGAGGTGAGCATGCACAGTGTGTTTATGAAGTTGGGGCCGGGCGCGGTGGCTCAAGCCTGTAATCCAGCACTTTGGGAGGCCGAGACAGGCGGATCACGAGGTCAGGAGATCGAGACCATCCTGGCTAACACGGTGAAACCCCGTCTCTACTAAAAATACAAAAAAAAAAAAAACTAGCCGGGCGAGGTGGCGGGCGCCTGTAGTCCCAGCTACTCCGGAGGCTGAGGCAGGAGAATGGTGTGAACCCGGGAGGCGGAGTTTGCAGTGAGCTGAGATCCGGCCACTGCACTCCAGCCTGGGCGACAGAGCAAGACTCCGTCTCAAAAAAAAAAAAAAAAAAAAAAAAAAGAAGTTGTATGCATGCTCACCTGAGACGTTCTTTCCTTTTCTGGTGGAATGCTCGCAAAGGTCATACTCCACCATTTTGTCTCTTAATGCGCACGCCTAGGTTCACTCGCCCAATTCCGGATAAATTGTTGGAAGCTGCTGCTGCTGAATTTCAAGTGTTTTTATCTATCGCGAAATCCCTGGTGCCTGAAACCAATTATCAATTTAGTGTGACAACTGTGGGCCATCAGGAAATTGCCTCTCCCTAGCACCGGCTGCCAAATATCATTTTTAGAGAGGCAGTGTGACAACTGCCAAACCATCACCTGATGGTGCCTGACATTCCTGGTGGGTGGGGGGAGCCCTCTCCTATTCCACTCATGCCTGACTTAACTTCCTACTGTAACAATGTGGCTACTAGAACGTTTAAAATTACTTAATGTGGGCTGGGCACGGTGGCTCACGCCTGTAATCCCAGCACTTTGGGAGGCAGAGGCAGGTGGATCACAAGGTCAGGAGTTCAAGATCAGCCTGGTCAAGATGGTGAAACCCCATCTCCACTAAAAATATAAAAATTAGCTGGGTGTGGTGGCAAGTGCCTGTAATTCCAGCTACTTGGGAGGCTGAGGCAGGAGAATCACTTGAATCTGGGAGGCAGGGGTTGCAGTGACCCAAGATCATGCCAATGCACTCCAGCCTGGGCGACAGAGCAAGACTCTATTTAAAATAAATAAAATAGGCTGGGCGCGGTGGCTCACACCTGTAATCCCAGCACTTTGGGAGGCCAAGACAGGGGGATCACGAGGTCAGGAGATCGAGACCATCCTGGCTAACATGGCGAAACCTCGTCTCTACTAAAAATACAAAAAAAAAAAAAAAAAAAAAAGAATTAGCCGGGCGTGGTGGCGGGCGCCTGTAGTCCCAGCTACATGGGAGGCTGAGGCAGGAGAATGGCGTGAACCTGGGCGGCAGAGCTTGTAGTGAGCTGAGATTGCGCCACTGCACTCCAGCCTGGGCGACAGAGTGAGACTCCATCTCAAAAAAATAAATAAATAAATAAAATAAAATAACCTATGTGGTTCATGTTTCCATTGAGATATGGGCTTTAGGAATTGAAAACCAAGTGTAGGCTGTGTGTGGTGGCTTATGCCTGTAATCCCAACACTTTGGGAGGCCAAGACAGGCAGATCACCTGAAGTCAGGAGTTTCAGAGTAGCCTGATCAAAATGGTGAAACCCCATCTCTACTAAGAACACAAAAATTAGCTGGGCATGGTGCGCACCTGTAATCCCAGCTACTCAGGAGGCTAAGGCAGGAGAATTTCTTTAACCTGGTAGGCATCTTGGTGCAGTGAGCCAAGATGGCGCCACTGCACTCCAGCTGGGGTGACAGAATGAGATTCTGTCTAGGACACAAAAAAAAAAAAAAAAGAAAAAGAAAACCAATTGTAGTGGGCTGAATGGTGGTCCCCCAAAGGACATGTCCATGACCTAATCTCTGAAACCTGTGAATATGACCTTAGTTGGAAAAAGGATATTAGCAGATATAATTGATTTAAAATCTCAGAATGAGATTATCTTAGATTAGCCAAGTGAGGCTTGAATACAGACAGTGACAACTGTCCTCATAAAAGACACACAGAGAAGATACAGAGAAGAGGAAAAAGCAGTGTGACCACAGAGGCAGAGATTACAGTGATGTGGCCAAAAGCCAAAAAATGTCTGGAGCCACCAAAAGCTGAAAGAGGCAAGAGAGGATTCTTCCCCAGGACTTCAGAGGGAGAGCAGCCTGTCAAGACATTGCTTGCAGACTTCTGGCCTCCAGAACTGTGAGAGAATAAATTGTATGTTGTTAATATAAGCCACTATGTTTGTGGTAATTTGCTACAACAGTCCTAGGAAACCAATACACCCATAAATATTATTTATAATGTTAGAACAAAAAGTTGTGATGGGTGGCCGGGCGCGGTTGCTCATGCCTGTAATCCCAGCACTTTGGTAGGCTGAGGTGGGCAGATCACTTGAGGTCAGGAGTTCGAGACCAGCCTGGCCAACATGGTGAAACCCCGCCTCTACTAAAAATATAGAAATTAGCTAGGTGTGTTGGCGTGTGCCTATAATCCCAGATACTCGGGAGGATGAGGCAGGAGAATTGCTTGAACCTGGGAAGCGGAGTTTGCAGTGAGCCAGATTGGGCCACTGCACTCTAGCCTGGGCAACAGAGCAAGACTCTGTCTCAAAAAAAAAAAAAAAAAAAAAAGGGGATCCATAAGGAATTAAACCTAATTCTTTGCACTGCACTTGTGCTGCTTGAAGGAGACATTCTAAGAATCCGGGTGGGCCGGGCGCGGTGGCTCAAGCCTGTAATCCCAGCACTTTGGGAGGCCAAGACGGGCGGATCACGAGGTCAGGAGATCGAGACCATCCTGGCTAATACGGTGAAACCCCATCTCTACTAAAAAATAGAAAAAAAACTAGCCGAGCGACGAGGCGGGCGCTTGTAGTCCCAGCTACTCGGGAGGCTGAGGCAGGAGAATGGCGTAAACCCGGGAGGCGGAGCTGGCAGTGAGCTGAGATCCGGCCACTGCACTCCAGCCTGGGCGGCAGAGCAAGACTCCGTCTCAAAAAAAAAAAAAAAAAAAAAAAGAATCCGGGTGGAATGGACACCCAGTTATCATACATCATACTTCATCTGTTTCTCAATATTAGCCTCTTACAGATCAGCAATTGCTTTGGGGTGAGGAGGATTGACTGGGAAGGGACATGAGGAAAATTTCTGGGGTGATGAAATATTCTTTGTCTTGATAGGGGTGTATGTTAAAAGAGGATATTTCTATCTCAAAATAAATACAACATGAATCACAGATGTATTTTAAATTTTTCTAGTAGCCACATTACAAAACAAAAAATAAACAGGTGAAATTAATATCAATGCTACATTTTACTTAGATTATTTGATAAAAAGGTTGGATGCTACTCTTAAAATCTGAGTATTTTTCCATGTGTACATTAGACCTCACTTAAGAAAAATAGACTGGGTACAGTGGCTGACACCTGAATCCTAGCACTTTGGGAGGCTGAAGCGGGCAGATCACTTGAGCCCAGGAGTTTGAGACCAGCTTGGGCAACATGGCAAAACCCTATCTCTACAAAAAATACAAGTATTAGCAGGGTGTGGTGGCACATGCCATCAGCTACTTGGGAGGCTAAGGAGGGAGGATGGCTTGAGCGCTAGAGGCCAAGGCTGGAGTGAGCCGAGATTGTGCCATTGCACTCCAGTCTAGGCAACAGAGAGAACCTGTTTCGAAAAAGAAAAGAAGAGAAAAGAAGGGAAAGGGAAAGAGCTTGTTCATATATGAGCCACAACTTACATAACCTTTTGTTTTTCCTGGAGTTTTGTTTATTGCTTCTCTGGCTTTTTCATTGATGGAGAGACAAAGACTATCCTCTTTCATAAACATTATTTGTTGACTGGAATCCACTTTCTTCTTGAAATAATTTTTTGGTGAAACTCCCTGACTTGCTATTCTAATTGAACCACTAACTTTGCTGGTCTGTGGACAACTGTCATTCTGGGATTGTTTTTCCACATTGTGCTCCTCAGTTAATTTCACTATTTCCTGTTTGTGAATTCCTTTTTTATTTTGCTGGAGTATGTCCTTGAACTTGTTTTTTCCCCAGAAAATGCATGTGGGTGTACATCTACAGCATCAAAACTCCCTGAGAACTTGGAGGACGCTCTTTCAATATCTTAGACGTCTTCTAGAACCCAATATTGTTGATGACAAATTTGATGCTAGTTGCAGATGACTTGTTTTCCTCTCTCCAGAAACATGTAGGAAGTTTTTCATTATCCTTAGAGTGCTGCAGCATCACCAGGCTGTGTCTAGTTTTTGGCTTTTCTTTATCTTGCTTGACACTTGAACCCTTTCAATCTGAAGATTCTTGCCTTTCTTCAACTTAGGGATATTTTTCCTATTATTTCTTTTTCTATTCCCCCCTCAAGACAGAGTCTCACTCTGTCACCCAGGCTGGAGTGCAGTGGCATGATCTTGGCTCACTGCAACCTCCACCTCCTGGGTTTAAGCAATTCTCCTGCCTCAACCTCCAGAGTAGCTGGGATTACAGGTGTACGCCAGCACGTCCAGCTAATTTTTTTTTTCATATTTTTAGTAGAGACGGGGCTTCACCATGTTGGCCAGGCTGGTCTTGAACTGCTGACCTTGTGATCCACCCTCCTCAGCCTCCCAAAGTGCTGGGATTATAGGCGTGAACCACTGCGCCTGGCATTTTTCCTATTATTTCTATCCTCTCTGTTTTCTCTCTCTCTCCTTTTTTTTTTCTTTTTCTTTTTTTTTTTTTGAGACGGAGTCTCGCTCTGCTGCCCAGGCTGGAGTGCAGTGGCCGGATCTCAGCTCACTGCAAGCTCCGCCTCCCGGGTTCACGCCATTCTCCTGCCTCAGCCTCCCAAGTAGCTGGGACTACAGGCGCCCGCCACGTCGCCCGGCTAGTTTTTTGTATTTTTAGTAGAGACGGGGTTTCACCATGTTAGCCAGGATGGTCTCGATCTCCTGACCTCGTGATCCGCCTGTCTCGGCCTCCCAAAGTGCTGGGATTACAGGCTTGAGCCACCACGCCCGGCCTCTCCTTTTTTTTTCTTTAATTGAGACAGAGTTTCACTCTTATCGCCCAGGCTGAAGTGCTGTGGTGCGATCTCCGCTCACTGCAACCTCCACCTCCCAGGTTCAAGTGATTCTCCTGCCTCAGCCTCCCGAGTAGCTGGGATTATAGGCACAAGCCACCAAGCCTGGCTAATTTTTTGTATTTTTCGTAGAGATGAGGTTTCACCATGTTGGCCAGGCTGGTCTCAAATTCCTGACCTCAGGTGAACTGCCTGTCTCGGCCTCCTAAAGTGCTGGGATTACAAGGATGAGCCACCACGCCTGGCCTTTCTGTCTCTTTCTTCTCTTTCTCTGGAACTTGGAGATGGACTGCCCCTCCTGTCCCCCTTTTTCCTCTTTTTTGCCACCTCTTTACCTGCCATCCCTTTGAATGCTGGAATTTCCCCAGCATGGAGACAGCACTTCTCCTGTCACTCATCACTTTTCTTCCACTCCTGCAGGGATTCACCTCTCTCCGGGATTTTGAGGTTCACCCAAGCCACGGTGCCTTTCTCCACCGCTCTCCTGAACTGTGGATCCTAACTTCCTTCTGCCTTCTCAGTCTGTCCACATGGGCATTCCACAGATACCTTCAATTTAACATCTCACACCCAAATCACTTTCTTCCCACCCCATCACCAACTCTTCCCCACGTCCTGTGTCAGTGAAGTGCTTCACCTCCCAACAAGCCTCTCGAACACTACCAGGCCCTGCTTCTGCCCTCCGGGCCTCTGACCAGGCTGCTGAGTCTGCACCTGTTCCTGACCTTCCACACCATGCAGTTGGCTTGATTCCTGTCCTTGTGCCTTGCCATAGCTTCCCAGAGTGGGCCCTTTCTCTCTCCCACTGTGTTCACTGTCTGCATATTTGTGGAAACGAGAAACAAGATGAGAAAGAGTGGGCAAGGGGAAAAGGCAGAAAGGAAGGGAAGGAAAGGGGAGAGGAAGGGAGGGGAGGGGGAAGGGAGGGAGGGAAGCAGGGAAGGAGGGAGAGAGAAGGAAAGAAGAGACTCAAGGGATAAGTACTTCCTGAAAGGGGAAAGGCTGCTGATAAGTCTTTAATCAATACATTTGTTTTTACATTGATGAAGTTAGGATAAATCATACTTAAGGACAGCCTTAAAGAAGAAAAAAAATCAGCAAAGGATCACAGGCCTGGTGGGGGTTGTGTAAGACATGAGAGGATGGGGGCTCAGGGAGAGGAGGGCCAGGAGTGTGGGGATGAGTTCCAGCTCAGCGGTGTAAGGCTCCCAAGCACCAGCCGGGGGCACCCAGCTTCTTACAGTCCTGCCTCACATCCCCATTGCACCCTACAGCAGAAGCTGCAGCGACTCAGAGCCTTACAGATCATAAGGATAGTTCGACCTGGGAACACAGTAACACCAGGATTGGTTCTGGAGGTTGGGGGGTGGAGGGAGAGAGAGAGATTTATTGTAAGGCGTGGGCTGTCAGGTCTGAAATGTTTAGGGCAAGTCTGCAGGCTGGACATCAGCAGGAGTCAGTGCTACAATCTTGAGGAGGTAACAAACAACTCCCAAATCTCATGGCTTCTAACAACAATGGCTTGTTGCTTGCTCTCACGTTATGTGTTGGTGCCTGCAGCTCTGCCCCTGTGATCTCTCACTCCAGGACTCAAGGTGAAGGAGGAGCCCCTGTCTGGAACTAGGTATCCCCGAGGCAGAGAGCAGGACAGCTGCAGAAAGCAACGCAATGGCGCTTGTGAAAGGAAAATAGAAACTCCGGACCCCAGTTCATTGTGCCGAAAGGAAAAAAATTAAGCTGAAAGCTGCATCATGTAATCCACTGCCTTTCCTTTTGTTCCTAAGCAGGTAGCTACAGGTGAAAGGTTAGAAATCTCCACAGGTGGCCAGGTGCGATGGCTCTTGCCTGTCCCTCACTTTGGGAGGCCGAGGCGGGCAGATCACAAGGTCAGGAGATTGAGACCATCCTAGCTAACATGGTGAAACTCCATCTCTACTAAAAATACAAAAAATTAGCCAGGTGGGGTGGTGGCACACACCTGTAGTCCCAGCTACTCGGGAGACTGAGGCAGGAGAATTGTTTGAACCTGGGAGGTGGAGGTTGCAGTGGGCCGAGATTGTGCCACTATACTCCAGCATGGTGACAGAGCAAGACTCCATCTCAAAAAAAAAAAAAAAAAAAAAAAAAGAATCTCCACAGGTAGCTACTGTGTTCACCTTATATAAAGTTCTGATTACTGAGTGTCAGATGAATACATAATTGAGTGTCCCCTTCCCTGCTCCTTTTCTCTTGCAACATGTGAATAACTATGCCCTCTTTTCCCTCCAGCCCAGTTTCCCCTTTAAATATTGACACCTTCAAAATCATCTTTGGAGAAAAGCACTAACCTCTCAGGTGTCATTAACTTTGGTGAAATAAGCTTCTCCATTGATTGAGACCTGTCTTGGATACTTTTTGGTGTACATGCTTAGAGCCTCTGCTTGGAGCTGGCCTGTGTCACCTCCACCATGTTTCATGGGCCATACTGACACGGCCAGGCCTGACAGCAGGTCAGGAAAGGTACACTCTTTGCCCGGGAGGCACCATACATCTCATGACTGGTGGGGATAAACAGTCCCCTTCTAGGAAGCGGGGCAGTGGATGACAGAAACCAGAATCCAATCCAATTGCCCACACCCTGTCAGCTTTCTTTTTCACGGTTATAATCGGCCTTTTTAGCAGCATTATTTTGTAAATGCAGCTGACAAGAAAGAAAGTCATTTTACACCATGGTAGAACCAGGCACTGGGATGAAAAGGTCAGCACCGGGGTACAGGGCCCCCTTTTCAGTTCATTCACAGTGCTCCTGTCGGGTGGGGTCAGGGGGTGGCCAAGCCCTCCTCAGGCCACTGGGATTCCCCTCACCACAGGCTGCCCTCCCTCCCTGAGGTTATGGGTTCAGCCCGTCTGGGACCTTGGTGGTAGGGTTTTTTGGTGGTAGTCGGGCGTTTGCTTTTTTTCTCTAATAAACAAAGCAAGAGGTCGGTGGGATGAGCTGGCCACACTGTCTGAAGCAGGCGGAAGTGCTGTGGTTTCTGGCGACTGTAAACATCTGTGTGCAGGAGGTGGTGTGGGCAGATGTGCTGGCAGAGAGGAGGGCCACTCTGCAGAAGCCCTAGGCTCTCATTTCTCTCTCTCCCTTGTTGTTTTGGCAAAAGAATCACATTATTAAAATAGTAGAAGTTCAGATCAAAAATAGAACTAGATAGCCAGAGGCAGTGGCTCATGCCTGTAGTCCCAGCTACTCAGGAGCCTGAGGCAGGAGGATTATTTGAGCACAGGAGTTAAAGACCAGTCTGGGAAACTTAGGGAGACCCTGTCTCTAAAATAATAATAATAATAATAATAATAATAATAATAAAGATATAATCTGTGTAGAGCACCCTTGACCCAACTAACTCCATCTTAGAAAAAGACTCCATTTTATATTTCACAGGGCACTTTGCCAACAAGGATAAGATGTTTTGCTTAATAAGAAAAAAAAAAAAAAGATAAAGGCTGCATCCAACCAGATAAAGACACAAACAAGCACAACTCTTCCAACTGTCAGTTGTCACCAGAGGGCTCTGTGACTCTAAAGGAGCAGGCCTGGCTGTGCACGGTGGCTCACACCTGTAATCCCAGCACTTTGGGAGGCCAAGGCAGATGGATCATGAGGTCAGGAGTTCAAGAACAGCCTGGCCAACGTGGTGAAACCTCGTCTCTACTAAAAATACAAACATTAGCCAGGCATGGTGGTGCGTACTATAATCCCAGCTACTCAGGAAGCTGAGGCAGGAGAATTGCTTGAACCTTGTCTCATGGCCACAGAGATCAAGGATGCAGACACACAAAGAGTGAGGGGTTAAGAGCAGAAATTTAATTGGCAAAAGAAAGAGAATAGCTTTCTGCTACAGAGAGGTGTCCTGAAAAAATGGGTTGCTGATCAGTGGTGAAATGCAGGGGGTTTTATAGATGAGCTAGTGGGAAGGTGGTGTCTGATCTACATAGGGCATGAAAAACTGGCTAGGACCAAGTATCCTACATCTGCCACTCTGCATAGGGTGCAAATCTCTGGCAGCCCCCACCCAGTCTTTTATTATGCAGGTGGCTTCTCTGCCTGAGCTGTGCCATGTTGCCTATTTCTTTCTTACTGTACACATGCTGACAAAAAAAGGGAAGGTGGAGCTTCCATGGTGGACATGCCTGGCCTCCAGGTAGCCCTTTTCTATTGGCGCAGCTGCTGGCATTCCCCCATGCAAGTTTACAGCTTCCTTATTTATGTTTGCAGCTTGATTTTTCAGGCTGCTCTTTGTTAGGGAAAAAAAAAAAATTTCTTGGGCTGCTTTTTGTTAGGAGAGGAGTTCTGCCAAGGCCTCTTTTGCCCTCACTATCTGCCTAAATAATTTCTATCTCCTGTTTCAACACCAGTGTCTTGACTGACACTTATCATGAGTGACAAGAACTCCACATCCGCACCCAAGGCCCTGCCATCAAAAACTTTTTTTTTTTTTTGAGATGGAATCTTACACTGTCACCCTGGCTGGAGTATAATGGTGTGATCTCAGCTCACTACAACCTCCGCCTCCCGGGTTCAAGCGATTTTCCTTCCTCAGCCTCCCAAGTAGCTGGGATTATAGGTGTCTGCCACCACACCTGGCTAATTTTTTGTATTTTTAGTAGAGACAGGGTTTCACTATGTTGGCCAGGCTGGTCTTGAACTCCTGACCTTGTGATCTGCCTGCTTCGGCCTCCCAAAGTGCTGGGATTACAGGCATGAGCCACGGCGACCTGCCAAAAACTCTTTCTTGCAAGACTGACTGATGTGACTATCCTTTGCTCCCCCTAGACTGGTTCATTAACTTTTTCTCCTTTCTGTTTTTCCTCTTGATGTTAAATATGACTTTGTTTGTTGTGGCCTGTTTAACCTATAACAATTCTATATTAAGTATACTATTATGTATGGTTTGCAATATTGATGGACTTGTGGAGTGGCTCGAGCCTGTGTGCCTGCGACTCTGACTACCAAGCGAATGGCAAGTACTGAGGAGAACTGCCTCCTTGGGAACTCCCTGTAGCTCGTGGTTTTTGTGATGGAAACAGCATCAATAAAGGCCTGACATTATAGTGTGATAAGAAAATAAAAACTTGGGACCCTAATTCACTGTGCCAGAAGGAAAAAATGAAGCTGAAAGCTGAGTTATGCAGAAAGCTAAAGAAAAAAGAAACCAAAAAAAGGTTAAATATCCATGCAGAGAGTTACTCTATGCTCACTATTTTTTTTTTTTTTTTTGAGATGGAGTTTTGCTCTGGTTGCCCAGGCTGGAGTGCAGTGGCACAATCTTGGCTCACTCCAACTTCCGCCTCCCTAGTTCAAGTGATTCTCCTGCCTCAGCCTCCCGCATAGCTGGGATTACAGGCATGCACCACCACGCCCAGCTAATTTTGTATTTTTAGTAGAGATGGGTTTCTCCATGTTGGTCAGGCTGGTCTCGAACTCCTGACCTCAGGTGATCTGCCCACCTTGGCCTCCCAAAGTGCTAGGATTGCAGGCATGAGCCACTGCGCCCGGCTGCTCACCCTATCTTATGTAAAGTGCTGATTTGCTGAGTGCAAGATGAGTATGTAATTGACTATTCTACTACGTGCTCCTTTTCTCTGGCAACATGTGGATTCAGTAATATGACCACACACTCCCATTTCTCCCCCAGCCTGCTTTTCCCCTTTAAATAGGGAAACCCTCAAAAATCATCTTTGGAGAAAGGCACATGAAACCGCCTTTGCAAAAATTGTATCAGTGAGAAAAATTGTAACAGTAAGCTAAAATAACTGTTCAACCCCCACCTCCCCTTTCTCTTAATTTTTCCTGGGCTATTGGGCCACGATAACTTTGGAAGACATTTAGGCTATAGTTTAAATGATAATAGGCCTTGCCCCAAACTCAACTGCTTTTGTAAAGTTAATGGAAGGCCATCAGGTTCACTGGAGCGACCTGAGTCCTGCTAAGGCACAGACATAAAGGGATCAGCCAGGCCGGGCACAGTGGCTCATGCCTGTAATCTCAGCACTTTGGGAGGCCGAGGTGGGTGGATTACCTGAGGTGGGGAGTTCAAGACCAGCCTGACCAACATGGAGAAACCCCGTCTCTACTAAAAATACAAAATTAGGCAGGCATGGTGGCACATGCCTGTAAACCCAGATGCTAGGGAGGTTGCGGCAGGAAAATCGCTTGAACCCGGGAGGCAGAGGTTGCAGTGAGCCGACTTTGTGCCACTGCACTCCAGCCTGGGCAACAAGGGCGAAACTCCGTCTCAAAAAAAAAAAAAGAAAAAAGAAAAAAAACGGGATCAGCCATTATTCCAGAGGTTATAAGATGCAACTTCCCCAATTGCTCCTGCAAATAACACTATTATAGATTGGCCTTTTGAGATTTATTTCCAGTTTTTTTGTATGTTCGATGCCCATGGCTCTACCTGGACCTGATGGCTCCACCTGGACTGCCAACCCTGTTCCTGTGGCCCCACCCAGAAGAGATTCAGCTCACAGGAGAACTTCAACCCCCTATGATTTCATCCCCCCCGACCAATCAGCAGCAAGTCTCTGTTGATACTTGGCCACTCCCACCACTTCCCGCAAACTGTCTTTGAAAAACCCCTAACCTGTGAGCTTAGGACAAGATGATTTGTGTATGAACTCCATCTCCCATGTGGTAAGGCCGGCCTCGTGTCTATTAAACTCTTTCTCTACTACAATGCTGTGCTCTTTCTTCATGCAGGAGGCAGAAGGAACCCCTCGGGCAGTTACACACAGACCTGTCTCCCAGGTATGTCCCTAACCTTGGCAAAATACCCTTCTAAGTTGAAGACCTGTCTTGGATACTTTTTGGTTTACAGTGGAAAGACATAAATATGCATGGACCTGGTTATCGCTAACCTTGCACCACTCATGACGTAATCACCAAAGGCAAGGTTTGAAAGAGACTCTAGAAACCAAGGTTTGCTGAAAAACCAACTGACAAAAGGCAAGTAGGAGAAAAGTCACACAAATTTATTTGGTCATAGTTTTATGTGACACAGGAGACTGCAAAATGAAAACCCAAGATATAGCAGAGTATGAACCCCAAATATCTGAGGCAGGTCTCAGTCGATTTATTTATTTATTTATTGAGACAGTCTGACTCTGTCACCCAGGCTGGAGTGCAGTGGCATGACCTCGGCTCACTGCAGTCTCTGTCTCCTGAGTTCAAGAGATTCTCCTGCCTCAGCCTCCGGAGTAGCTGGAATTATAGGCGCCTGCCATGATGCCCAAGTAATTTTTGAATTTTTAGTAGAGATGGGGTTTCACCATGTTGGCCAGGCTGGTCTTGAACTCCTGAGATCTCAGTCAATTTAGAACATTTATTTTGCCAAGGTTAAGGAGGCACTCGTAACATAGCTTCAGGAGGTCCTGATGACATGTACCCAAGGTGGTTGGGCACAGCTTGGTTCTAAGCACTTTAGGGAGACTTGATACGTCAATCAATGTATGTAAGATATATTTAATACATTGGTTCGGTCTGGAAAGGCGGAACAACTCAGAGTTGTATGTGTGTGTCGGGGGTGCTTCCAGGTCATAAACAGTTGCATTCTTTTGAGTATCTGATTAGCCTTTCGCTGAATGCACAGTTTACAGGAATATGCCTTAGTCTAGATCAGTGTGAAACAACAGGGCAAAAGAAGCCATCAGATATGCATTTGTCCCATGTGAGCAGAGGGATGACTTTGAGTTTTCAGTTCTGTCCTTTGTCCGCAAGGAATTTCCTTGTGGGCAAATTGTGAAGGAGTATGTAGTATATATATATTTTTTAAATCTTTGTAGCTATCTTATTTAGGAATAGAATGAGAGGCAGGTTTGCCCAACGCCATTCCAAGCTTGACTTTTCCCTTTGGCTTAGTGATTTGGGGAAGATTTATTTTCCTTTCACAGGAGATTGTCCTTTTTTTTGCTTAGGTTCAACCAAGTATGGACAGCTGTATAGAAATGTGATTGGACAAAAAGGGTGTGATATAGCGCTAACAGCCTGAGTGGGGAAACCCAGCAAGCCCTGTCCATGTAGATTCTTCCTGGCCTCTCTCTGCAGCAGTCCCTTTTTTCTGGGTGTGGGGAAGGGCTCTCTCTGGAATGGAGGTGTTATGACCTGCAGTCAAACAAGGCAGGTTAATTTCTTTATGACCAGTTTTTACACAGAAAGGGGGCAGGATTAGAGCAATATTTTTGGGTTTTATGGCTTGCCATGGGGAAGAGGGGCTCTGGTTTCTATGGCTTGCCTTGGGGAAAGGTTCTAGTTTCTATGGCTAGCCTGTGGGGGAACAAGGGGCCAGAGACAAAAGAGCAGAAGGTCAGAGAAAAACTTATTTCTGGAGCTGCTTCTGAGGCCTTCATCTTGGAGTAATGGTATTGTGGGCTGCAACATGCCTGTAGATGAAAAGAGTCAAACTCTGTAAAATATTTGAAGAGATTTATTCAGAGCCAAATGTGAGTGACCATGGCCCAGGACACAGCCCTCAGGAGGCCCTGAGAACATGTGTCCAAGGTGGTCGGGATGCAGCTTGGTTTTATACCTTTCAGGGAGACATGACACTTCAATCAAATACATTTAAGAAATACATTAGTTTGGTTCAGAAAGGTGGGATAACTGGAAGTGGGGGCTTCCAGGCTATGGCTAGATTAAAAGATTTTCTGGTTGACAATTGGTCTTTATCTAACAATCCATTAGGATCAATAGAAAGAAATGTCTGGGTTAAGATAAATGATGGTGGAGACCAAATTGTTATTTGCAGAAGAAGCCTCCAGGTAGCAGGCTTCAGAAAGAATAGGTTGTAAATGCTTCTTATTAGACTTAAAGGTCTGTGTTGATGTTAATACTAGAGAGGTATAATGAGGCATGTCCGACCCCTACTTCCCATCATGGCCTGACAGGTTAAATTTTAAGAGGTTAAATTTTAAGAGCAATTTAGAATCATTTGGGTATATACCCAGTAATGGGATTCCTGGGTCAAACGGTATTTCTGGTTCTAGATCCTTGAGGAATTGCCACACTATCTTGCACAATGGTTGAACTGATTTACACTCCCACCAACAAATGCAAATGTTTATTGCAGCACTATTTACAACAGCAAAGACTTGGAACCAACCTGAATGCTCATCAATGATAGACTGGATAAAGAAAATGTGTCACATATACAGCATGGAATACTATGCAGCCATAAAAAAGAATGAGTTCATGTCCTTTGCGGGGACATGGATGAAGCTGGAAACCATCATTCTCAGCAAACTAACACAGTAACAGAAAACCAAACACTGAATGTTCTCGCTTATAAGTGGGAGTTGAACAATGAGAACACATGGACACAGGGAGGGGAACATCACACACCAGGGCCCATCAGGGGATGGGGGTCAAGACGGGGGAGAGGGAGAGCATTAGGACAAATACCTAACACATGCGGGGCTTAAAACCTAGGTGACGGATTGATAGGTGCAGCAAACCATCATGGCACATGTATACCTATGTAACAGCCCTGCACATTCTGCAAATGTGTCTCAGAACTTAAATAAACAAATAAATAAATAAATAAATAAAGGCTGGGTGCAGTGGCTCACATCTGTAATCCTAGCACTTTGGGAGGCTGAGGCGGGCAGATCACGAGTTCAGGAGATTGAGACCATCCTGCTAACACAGTGAAACCCCGTCTCTACTAAAAAAAATTACAAAAAATTAGCCAGGCGTGGTGGCACGTACCTGTAGTCCCAGCTACTTGGAAGGTTGAGGCAGGAGAATAGCTTGAAGCTGGGAGGCTGAGGTTGCAGTGAGCCCAGATCACGCCACTGTACTCCAGCCTGGGTGACAGAGCAAGACTCCGTCTCAAGGAAAAAAAAAAAAAAAAAAAAAAAAAAATTAACAGCGCCCTGGGCCAAGGAGAAAGGCTCTCTCTCTATATATACCTGCCCATTCAAATGGTTGGCGGGGTTGGGGGTGGAGAGGGGTGGCGCTTAGAATTTTATTTTTGGGCCAGGTGCGGTGGTTCAAGCCTGTAATCCCAGCACTTTGGGAGGCCGAGACGGGCGGATCACGAGGTCAGGAGATCGAGACCATCCTGGCTAACACGGTGAAACCCCATCTCTACTAAAAAAATACAAAAAACTAGCCGGGCGAGGTGGCGGGCGCCTGTAGTCCCAGCTACTCAGGAGGCTGAGGCAGGAGAATGGCGTGAACCCGGGAGGAGGAGCTTGCAGTGAGCTGAGATCTGACCACTGCACTCCAGCCTGTGCGACAGAGTGAGACTCCGTCTCAAAAAACAAAACAAAACAAAACAAAAATTTACTTTTGGTTTATACACTTCACAAAAAGAAAACCTATGTATGTTAAGTGTGCAGTCCAAGGTCACTCAGGGAAAGCTGCGTACACTGCATTCTGCCATCCCCAGTGCTCAGCACTGAGTGGGTATTCGGTAATGGGATGGCGTCATTCACGAATCCTGGAGCTCCCGTACATTCCACTCCAGGGTTTCCAGCTGACAGGGCTCAGGTAAGGAAGCCTCCACAGCAGTGTAAAGGTCTTCAAGATCTGGGATTCCTTTTGTTCTCTAGGTAGTGGGGGAGGGGCACCTCGAAGCCTCTCCTGGTTTGTCTCTCCAGCTTTTCAAGGTAATGTCAACCTAAAAGCTTTTTTAGATGTCCTGTGAACAATGTAAGATCCACAAGCGAGCCAAACAGAACCTATAACTATTGGGTCCACAGATCTGATATTTCCTGTGGGAATGGGACTCCTCAGACTTTATTTTTTCGAGATAGGATCTCGCTCTATCACGCAGACGAGTGCAGAGGCATGATCACGGCTCACTGCAGCCTCAAGGGATCATCCTGCCTCAACCTCTCTAGTAGCTGGGACTACAGGTGTCCACCACCTTGCCCGGGTAATGTTTATATTTTTAATAGAGATGGGATTTCGCCATGTTGGCCAGGCTGGTCTTTAACTCCGGAGCTCAAATGATCCGCCCACCTCTCCCCCCTAAAGTGCTGGGATTACTGGTGCGAGCCACCGCACCCAGCTTGGTGCTGTAAAGTTGGTCTGAGTTACACTTCAGACTCTGGGATTCCACTTCAGAAGGAGGATACTTATAGATGTGAATGGAATTTATAAAATGCCAAATTAGGCCGCGCACTGTGGCTCACGCCTGTAATCCCAACACTGTGGGGGGCTGAGGCAGGCAGATCAAGAGGTCGAGTTCGAGACCAACCTGGCCAACATGGTGAAACCCCCATCCCTACTAAAAATACAAAAATTAGCTGGGCCTGGTGGCGCGCACCTGGAATCCCAGCTACTCAGAAGGCTGAAGCAGGAGAAGCACTTGAACCCGGGAGGCGGAGGTTGCCAGTGAGCTGAGATCGTGCGATTGCACTCCAGCCTGGGCAACAGAGCGAGACTCTGTCTCTCTCTCTATATATATATACATGCCAAATCAAATAGAATTCAACAGGTTGTGTTATCAGGGGCAAAGCTCACCTTTACTGAGCCCTCACTAATCTGTCATGGACTGTTCTGAATGTTACAATTAAAAGAGTTCGTGTATTCAGAATAAACACCTATGTGGTAGGTACTATCATGAAAACACTGGAGCACAGACAGGGTCAGTAACTTATCCCAGATCACGCAGCAAGAAAGCAGCAGGAGCTGAGATTCAAGTCCACGAAACCTACACTCTTAGCCCATAGCACACATTGCTACATTATCTGTAGCCATGATTACTATTCATTGAGCATTTTCTTTGCCTGGGACATGGAGCTATTGTCTTAGAGATACATAATTTCATTTACTCCTCAGCACAGTCCCTTCAGGTGAGAGGTATTATTCTCACTTAAACGCAGAGACTGAACTACTTACTCAGGGTCCTGGTGTGTCCGGAGTATGGTTCCTTCTGGTGGGTTTGTGGTCTACCCTGACTTCAAAGAACCAAGACGCGGACTTTTGCCATGAGTGTTTCAGCTCTTAAAGGTGGCACGAACCCAAAGAGCTAAAGAACAAAGCTTAAACAGCATGGAAGAAGACCCCAAAGGGTTGCTGCTGCAGGCTGGTGGTAGGGGCCAGCTTTTATTCCCTTATTTGTCCCCGCCCATGTCCTGCTGATTGGTCCATTGTATAGAGTGCTGATTGGTTCATTTTACAGAGTGCTGGTTGGTCCATTTTACAAACCTCTAGCTAGCTACATAGTGCTGATCGGTGCATTTTTACAGAGCACCGATTGGTGCATTTTACAAACCTTTAGCTAGCTACAGAGCACTGATTGGTGCATTTTTACAGAGCACTGATTGGTGCATTTTACAAACTTCTAGCTAGCTACAGAGCATTGATTGGTGCATTTTTACAGAGCACTGATTGGTGCATTTTACAAACCTCTAGCTGGCTAGAGAAAAGTTCTCCAAGTCCCCACTAGACCCAGGAAGTCCAGCTGGCTTCACCTCTCACTGGTACTAAGTGGTGGTGGAATTGGATTTGGACATCAGGTTGACTCCCAAATCACTCCTCTCCCATATTTTTTCTGTTTTTTGACAGGCAGGGTCTTGGTGTGTTGCCCAAGCTGGAGTGCAGTGGTGGGATATAGACTCATTGCAGGCTCGACCTCCCGGGCTCAGGCAATCCGCCTCAGCCTCCCGGGTAACTAGGATCACAAGTACGCATCACTATGCCTGGCTAATTTCATTTTTTTTTCTTTTTTAGATACAGGGTCTCACTATGTTGCCTGGGCTGGTCTTGAACTGCTCAAGGGATCCTCCCACCTTGGCCTCCCAAAGTGCTGGGATTACAGGCGTGAACCACTATGCCAGGCTCTCCATATTCTATATTTCTTGAGGCAGGGTCTCACTTTGTCACCCAGGCTGGAGTGCAATGACGCTATCACAGGTTTACTGCAGCCTTAACTTAACAGGCTTGTATGATTCGCCAACCTCAGCCACCCCAGTGGCTGGGACTACAGGTGCATGCCACCATACCCAGCTGATTTTTTTTTTTTTTTGAGACGGAGTCTTGCTCTGTTGCCCAGACTGGAGCGCAGTGGCACAATCTTGGCTCACTGCAAGCTCCACCTCCAGGGTTCACGCCATTCTCCTGCCTCAGCCTTCCAAGTAGCTGGGACTATAGGCGCCAGCCACCACCCCCGGCTAATTTTTTGAATTTTTGTAGAGACGGGGTTTCACGGTGTTAGCCAGGATAGTCTCGATCTCCTGACCTCGTGATCCATCCGCCTCGGCCTCCCAAAGAGCTGGGATTACAGACTTGAGCCACTGCGCCCGGCCCTGTGTTTTTTGTAGAGATGGGGTTTCATGTTGCCTGTGCTGGTCTCAAACTCTTGAGCTTAAGCCATCTGCCTGCCTCTCCCTTCCAAACTACTGGGATTACAGGTGTGAGCCACTGCACCTGGATCCTCCATATTCTTAAATGTTAATTGAGGACAGTAAAAATCCCCTGGTGACCATCAAGCAGACCTCCAGAGACAAAAACTCCTCCTCTGGGGAATTTAGAAGTAATTAGGTTTCCCTATTATCTAAAGGCACCTGGTTCCAGGTCTCTTTTCAAGTTAAAATGTGTAAGTAACTAGAATTTCTTTCTTTTTTTTTTTTGAAATGGAGTCTGGCTGTGTTGCCCAGGCTGGAGTGCAATGGCGCGATCTCGGCTCACTGCAAGCTCCGCCTCCTGGGTTCACGCCATTCTCCCACCTCAGCCTCTGAGTAGCTGGGACTACAGGCGCCCGCCACCTCGCCTGGCTAGTTTTTTGTATTTTTAGTAGAGACGGGGTTTCACCATGTTAGCCAGGATGGTCTTGATCTCCTGACCTCGTGATCCACCCGCCTCGGCCTCCCAAAGTGCTGGGATTACAGGCTTGAGCCACCGCGCCCGGCAGTAACTAGAATTTCTATACATCTCCGGAATGCATGCATGCAGAAACTCATTGTTCAACCCTTGCTGATACCAAGGCACCAAATGTCTAAAAATGTAATCAAGTATCATGCAAATTACCCTTCAGCTCCTACTTCAGGTCCATAAATATCCCTATCGAAAAGTCCGCTGTGATGCACTCTGTCCTGTCTCGCTGAGGCCTCCACTGAACTCTGCTGCAGTGTTCCTTCTTTCTAACCAAATTTCCCTTTTTCTTTCTTTCTTTTTTTTTGAGATGGAGTTTCGCTGTTGTTGCCCAGGCACGATCTCCGCTCACCGCAACCTCCGCCTCCCGGCTTCAAGCGATTCTCCTGCCTCAGCCTCCTGAGTAGCTGGGATTACAGGCAGGCGCTATCACACCCGACTAATTTAAAACTTTCCTTTTTCAAACCTATACTGTTAGTAAATTCTTCTTACCAACCCACAAGCCGATCACTTTCCGAAGCCAGAGCTCTGACCCCTCACCTAGCATTAATAATTGTTGAAGGTGAACGATGGGTCCTGTATGGAGCCTAATGATCCGTTCAATCCATTGTAAAGGAAAAGGAAAAGAAAAATCTCAGGACCCCAAAACTCTTTATGCCAAAGTGAAGCCTGGAGACTGAGTCATGCAGTAACACCAACCTTTTCCCAAGCAGAGAGCTGCTGCTTCACAGGGTTGTGCTAAAGCATTATACAGTAGCCAGACTCCCATAAGGAGATGAAAAGTCTCATGACTGCCCTCACAAATTGCTCATAAATTCTTTGCTGGGCCCTAAACCTTTCAAGATATATAGATCCTCCCATAAAACAAGGACATATTAAGTATAACTTCAGGTTTGTAACCTATGTCTAACCCCTAAAACTACAGTCTTTTAGGTTTTTCACACTGACAAGGCCGATTACAAGCTTATCTTCCCAAGTGCCTCACCTCCTAACCCTCTCTTCCTAGGTGCCTTCTTCCCTTTAAAGACATTTGTAAATTCTTTTTTTTTTTTTTTTTTTTTTTCTGAGACGGAGTCTTGCTCTGTCACCCAGGCTGGAGTGCAGTGGCCGGCTCTCAGCTCACTGCAAGCTCCGCCTCCCGGGTTCACGCCATTCTCCTGTCTCAGCCTCCTGAGTAGCTGGGACTACAGGCGCCCGCCAGGTCGCCCGGCTAGTTTTTTTTTTTTGTATTTTTAGTAGAGACGGGGTTTCACCATGTTAGCCAGGATGGTCTCGATCTCCTGACCTCGTGATCCGCCCGTCTCGGCCTCCCAAAGTGCTGCGATTACAGGCTTGAGCCACCGCGCCCGGCCTGACATTTGTAAATTCTGAAAACTGCTTTGGAGAGCATGGGCCACGGATGTTTCTGTGACCTGTTTCTCCTGGGTGTGACCTCAAACTCTCACTCAACAAATCTCGATGAACTGAGTGAGACCCTTGGCTCAGTCTCTAATTTTGGGTTAACACTGTCTTAATTCTTCAGTGGAATATCCAGCTGGGTTTAGAAACCAAATTAAATACAAGAAAGATTAACAAGAGAAAAGTATGCAAGTTTTCTGTTGTTGTTTGTTTTTGAGACAGGGTCTGGCTCTGTCACCGAGGCTGGAGTACAGTGATGTGATCGCAGCTCACTGCAGCCTCAAATTCCTGGGCTCAAGGAATCCTCCCACCTCAACCTCCCAAGTAACTGGGACTATAGGCACGCACCACCACACCCAGCTAGTATTTTTTGTAGAGAGTCTCCCTATGTTGCCCAGGCTGGTCTTGAGCTCCTAGGCTAAAGTGATCCTCCTGCCTTGGTCTTCCAAAGTGCTTGGATTACAGGCCTGAGCCACCAAGCCCAGCTACAAGTTTTGTTAATTTTGTGTATACATGAGGATCTTCACAAGAGAGTGAAGACCTAAGAAATGACCAAAGCAGAAAGCCTTTTGGACAAAGAATGATCAGTTTTATGAAGGCACTGGGAGAACGGGGGTGGCGGAGCGGGGAGAGAATGGGGTAGAGCCGTGGGAAGTTTGCACCCTTTGCAGGGGAGGAACCTGGCCTCTCCTGTTCCTTGGTGGTAACCTGGGATTCAATCTGTGAGGCGGGAAGCCTGCTAGCAGGACTCTTGCTTTGCTGAGAGTCCCTGTTCCCTTTTTTTTTATTGTTCCTTTTCAAACAATAAACCCTACCCTTCTCACCCTTCAAAGTGTCTGTGAGCCTAATCTTTCATGATTGTGAGAAAAGAACCCAGTTTTTTTCTACAACACTAATGAGAGACCACTAGAGGTGTAGACATGAACGACTGCAGCCATTATTCCGGAGGTCATGAGATATGCCAATTCCGGCCAGGTACGGTGACTCATACCTGTAGTGCCAGGACTTTGGGAGGCCAAGGCAGGAGGATCTCTTGACCCCAGGAGCTGGAGACTAGCCTGGGCAATATACAGATACCTTGTCTCTATTTATTTAAAAAACAATTATTTTACAAAAAGATATGGGCCAAGCACAGTGGCTCATGCCTGTAATCCCAACACTTTGGGAAGCTGAGATGAGAGGATCACTTGAGGTCAGGAGTTCGAGACCAGCCTGGCCAACATAGTGAAACCCCATCACTACTAAAAATACAAAAATTAGCCCGGCATGGTGGCACACACCTGTAATCCCAGCTACTCAGGAGGCTGAGGTGGGAGAATCACTTGAACCCGGGAGGCAGAGGTTGCAGTAAGCCGAGATAGTACCACTACAGTCCAGCTTGGGTAAGATAACATCATTAGGACAGAACCTAAGATTGGCCTTTTGAGATGTCTTTGCATTTCTGACAACCGATGGCTCCACGTGGACCGGCCAGCTGCTCCTGTGGCTCCACCCAGAAGCAACTGAGTACACGAGGACCGTTTTCCACACCGCTATGATTGCACCCCGAGCCAATCGGCAGCAAGCACCCATTGCCTAGCCACCCACCCTTCCCTCAAACTGTCCTTGAAAAACCTCAGCCTCCAATTTTTGAGGAGGCTGATTTGAGTAATAATAAAACTCCGGGGGTGGTGCGCGGCGCGGAGCACCTCACAGAAAGTGGTAAGTCAGGTGGCCACTGCCGCCGCCCCCGCCCCTGCCGAGTTTGTCGCTAGAAGGAAGATGGCGGGTCTGGCGGAGCAGTTTTCTGATGAAAGAAGGGAAAAAGCAGCCCGTGCACAGTATAACTCGGAGCAGTTTACTTGTGTAAAAATGGAAGGTTATGAAGATCAGATATTGATAACAAAACATGGTGACTCGGGAAATGGAAAATTTTTGGATCCAAAGAAGAGAATCTGTTTTAAATTTGATCACTTAAGAAAGGAGGCAACTGATCCAAGACCCTGTGAAGTAGAAAATGCAATTGAATCATGGAGAACCTTCAGTAGAAACTGCTCTGCGAGCTTATGTAAAATAACATCACCCGAATGGAGCCTGCACTGTGTATGGCAAAAAATAGATGGACAGCAAACCACTACTGCATGCATGGAAAGCCATCAGTTCCCAGCAAAAAACTTTTGGAATGGTCGTTGGAGGTCAGAATGGAGGTTTACAATCACTCCTCCAACCACTCAAGTGGCTGGCATCTTAAAAATTCAGGTTCATTACTATGAAGATGGTAATGTTCACCTAGTGCGTCATAAAGATATACAAGATTCCCTAACAGTGTCTAATGAAGTGCAAACAGCAAAAGAATTTACAAAGATTGTAGAAGCTGCAGAAAATGAGTACCAGACTGCCATCAGTGAGAATTATCAGACAATGTCGGACACTACTGTCAAAGCCTTACATCGACAATTGCCAGTTACACGCACTAAGATTGATTGGAACAAGATCCTTAGCTACAAGATTGGCAAAGAGATGCAGAATGCATAAAATGAACATTGCATGACTGGATCATTTTAGTGTCTTTGTGTTAAAAAATTATTGCAAAAGTATTCTGAACTGTCAAGCTGCCCAGTCACATGGGCTATTGCCATTTAAAATCACTGTAATTAGTTTGATTAGAGCACAAAGCTTAGCTAATTAACCATTATTTTTCATTTTGTTCTAAGAGGATTGTAAATCAGTTTAGTTTAAATGTCTTACTTTCTGTTAGTCCTTTCTTTCTTACAATGAAGAGATGATTCTTCTAGTTTATGGTTAAAAGTTTTTGAAGTGTTTCAAAAATATTTTACTTACTGTAACCCTAAAATTGTTATCTTTTGGTTTATCAGATGGTTAATTTTGATATTTCCCCAGTTGGTGGTTGATGGATTTAGCCATATATGCTGCTAAAGAAACTATCTTCTCTCCCTCACCTGTTCCATTTATGTAAGGTTTAGATTAGAGGAAAACATTTTCTATATCGATTGTGTTTTTAAACCTTTCAAGAAGGTTATTTAGCTAGCTTAGTACTTAATTTTTTTTAAACAAGGCAAGGTCTAATGCTGTTTTGAGATTCTGACATTAAATGAAAATACTTATTTCAGAAATGCATTTAATGCTTTTTTCTTGTGACAGTTACGCACATCAGCTTGAATTCCGTATGTCCCAGAGTTATTTTTATCATAAAGCCACAAATGTATTATAACAAGGCAAATTGTAATATATATAATCCTGAACTCAAAAAAACAAACAAACAAACAAACTCTGATCTTCTGTATAGCCGGCCCTACGTGTATAAAAGTCTTTCTCTATTGCAATTCCCCTGCCTTGATAAATCTACTCTATCTAGGCAGCAGGCAAGAAGAACACATTGGGAGGCGACAAAAGGGTGGCTCAGAAGGTCCTGTCTTATCTACAACTGCTGCTGCTCAGATGCTTTCAGCTTGAAATCATCAATATGCCAGGTCAGGGTATTTTGGGGTGTTATGTCCTTAACTCCTTTGGTCCAAAGAGTTGATTTTACTAATCATTCTGCTTGTGTGTATTTGAAAATTGACTTCAAAACAAAACCCATGCCTTAGCCACTATGTGGTCCCAACTTAGCAGGTTACTGTAGGTTTCTGAGATGGGTGGGGGAAGGGAAAGGAGGGAGAGGGTTGAACATGGGTTAGCCACGTTCCTCAAATGTTTGTAGCTGTAGAACCCCTTTTGTTTTATTTGAAGCATTTTTATGAGACCAGAAATCGAAGACCTTTCCTTGGGAAGCTGATCTCTCACTCCCTGGGAGGATGCTCAGCCTTGCCTGACTTGGTGCCCTCAGAGAGATGCCTTCTGTGGCTTTTGCACTGGGGTCGGGTAACAGCAGGAAGCCTGTTGACAGGTAATAGCAAGAGAACAGGTGTGGGGGCTCTGGGTCTGGGGAGGGGGCTCTCAGCGACCTGCTTATAGCTCCAGGAACCTTCCAAGCAGGCACGGAGGAGACCTCTCTGAGTAGTGGCCCAGGAGGAGCAGGCAGGTGTCCGGGCAAGGGGATGGGTGGTTACAGCATTTCCAGGTCACTGCAGAAGACAGAAGGGGAACATGGCAAGTCAGGCTGGCACTTGAAATTCCCTGAGTTCATTATGCTAATTTATCTTTGCACACTTTCCCACACAGCAGCTTACTCCATCTCCACAACGCTTCAGGAAGTGGGCAAGGTGGATACTGCGCCTCACAGTTTTCAGCACTGAGGGGAGAGTTTCTGTGACTTGTCAAGGTCACACAATCAAAGGTCACAGAAGGGAGGGCACCATGGGAGCCCAGGACGTCCATGCTCTTTCTACTTTGTCACTCAGCATCGGCGGGTTTGGAATCTTTATTTTTTTATTTTTATTTTTATTTTTATTTTTTTGAGACGGAGTCTTGCTCTGCCGCCCAGGCTGGAGTGCAGTGGCCGGCTCTCAGCTCACTGCAAGCTCCGCCTCCCGGGTTCACGCCATTCTCCTGTCTCAGCCTCCCAAGTAGCTGGGACTACAGGCGCCCGCCTCGTCGCCCGGCTCGTTTTTTGTATTTTTTAGTAGAGACGGGGTTTCACCATATTAGCCAGGATGGTCTCGATCTCCTGACCTCATGATCCACCCGTCTCGGCCTCCCAAAGTGCTGGGATTACAGGCTTGAGCCACCGCGCCCGGCCTGGAATCTTTAAATTTGGGGGATCCATTTGGTCTAGAAAGTGTGGGTGTGGCCTGCGGTTATCTGGGAGAGGCATGAGTGCCCTGAGGCATGGGAGGGGGGTGCCTCATGCAGGGTGTGCAATGCCCCAACAGGAGAGGAGGTGCCTCATGCAGGCTGTGCAATGCCTCAGACAGGAGAGGGGGGTGCCTCATGCAGGCTGTGCAATGCCCCAACTGGAGAAGGGGTGCCTCATGCAGGATCTGGTTTAGGAGGCAAGAGTTTGGATTCAAGAACTGTGAGCGAGGGTATTGAATGCAGAGGAGGGGGCCCGAGACCGCGAGGGGCAGAGAACAGATCCAGGAAAGGGTTCCGGGGCCTTGGGGCCCTGATGGGCCAGATGCGTCCCCGGTCTGGGCCCAGCCTGCAGTGCAGGCCCAGCTGGGTGGAGGCACCGCCCTGGGGATCCAGGCTGATTCAGACACCAGATACCCCCTTCCGGGGTCCTCATCTCCCACATTCCATCAGCTGCTGCTCTCTCTGGTATTGTTTACTTTTCTTTGGGTTTGTTTACCGGGTCCCGATTCCCTCATTATTGCCTTGTGTTATCACCCAGAGTTTTACCATGAGTCAAACCTACCTGTTTTGTTTCTTTGTTTCACAACTTTCTTAAAAGTAAAAATAAAAATAAAAAAAAAACAAGAAGGAAGTCATTTGGATGTTTACAAACAAACAAACAGAAACAAGGTGGGCTCCTATTGAAAGAGCACAAACACATTCCTCCATATATCTCAACGTCCTGAGCCCAACACAAACACATTCACACATTCCTCAGCCCTGAGCCCAGCACAAACACATTCCTCCATATATCTCAACTTTGGAAAAACACCACCTGGAGAGTCCCCCGCCCCCCGCCCCATAAGGTCACAACCGTTTGTGGTTTTACTGAAAGCGTGGGAACCAATAGAAAACTACTAAATGTATAACTTAAAATGACAACCAATTGTAATGCTGTAACCAAAAGAATACCCTGGTTCCTCTGTAACTTAGCATATCCTGTTTACATCGGGGTATAAAAAGCGAGCACACGCATTGTTCGGGGCCCTCTTGTACGCTGTGGAATGGAGGGACCAAGTTTGAACTTGCAGTAAAGATCCTTGCCGCTTGGCTTTGACTCTGGACTCTGGTGGTCTTCTTCGGGGAATAAACGGTCTGGGCATAACACTATCACCCTGGCTTGGAAAGGGGCGGGCACCAGTTACACTCCTGAGAGGCAGGAGCAGAGCTGTGACTCCAACTTGATTAGTTTACAATGGTAAAGTGTGCATAATGTAAAATTCATCATTTTAATCAGTTTAATTTATTATTTATTTATTTTTAGAGACAAGGTCTCCCTCTTGCCCAGGCTGGAGTGCAGTTGCGTGATCATAGCTCACTGTAGCTTCAAACTCCTGGGCTTAAGCAATCCTCCCACCTCAGCCTCCTGAGTAGCTGGGACTACAGTAGGGGACCCCGGTGGCAGGCCAGGTCTCACTAACGCAGGCCTCCAGCACAGCTGTTTCAGGACTGACTGAGTGGTTAAGTTAAATATTAAAAGCTGAAGAAAAGCCAGTAGGAGTTATTGAGAAATCATTTTTAGGCAGATAGTAAGTGTAAAGGTTCTCGGTGGAAATTTTCTTGTCATAAGAAACAACCCCTGAACTATCTCTTTTCTAACAGAAAAGGTAGCTTGAAGGGCTGGGCTGGCAAGCTTTAATATGCAAATGCCGGCCATTAGAAACTGGGCTCACTCAATATGGCGATTCCCACCATCTTCTCCTTGTAACCAGGTGTACCAAGTGTCATGGGCCACCTCAGATAACACCATGTGTTCGGAACATCTTAGTGACCCACATTTGCATATTAAAGGACTAAGGTGGGAGGGCCAGGTTTTTCGAGGGCTATGTAAATCACTCACCTGATCAAACCAATCCCCTGGGGCTTATGGAACCCAGACATCACTTCCTCCAGCATCCCAATATAAGCAGCCACTTTTCTGCCCCACATGGGGTTTTCTTTTTGTTTGAATCCCCCCTCCGTCTGTCTCTGTATGGGGGAGTTTTCCTCTTCCTTCCTTCTTGCCTGTTAAACTTTTCGTTCCTTAAAATCACTCCACGTGTGTCCATGTCGTTAATCCTATCAGTGCGAGACCGAGGACGCTGGTGTTCCTCCAGTCATCAGAGCCGTATCACAAAGGCTGGAATGTAACAAAAGCCCACCAAGAGTTTTGCCTAGGCCTTTCCTGGGCCTTAAAGCATGACAAAACAATGAATGAATTCTTAACAGGACCCATTTAGGATTAAACAACTTTTACTGGGGGTCTGAAGAAACTCCCCAAGCCTCCAGAAACACGTTTATTGGAGGTCTGAAGGAACTCCCCAATCCTCCATGATTTAGCAGGAGACAAGATAAGGGTAATCACCCCAGCACCCAGACCCATTTAGATAAACTTACTGAGGCTCCTGAAGAAGGTCTTCGGACTCAGACCTTAGTTATAGATTGAAAGAAGTTATCACTTACGTCTTTAGATGAATGCACACTTACACACAGACATAGAGCTTAGAAGGTATATAAACTCTGAAAAACTTTGTAATTTTGAGTTGCTCTGGTGATAATTTCTAGGCCTTCTTTCTGTAACGGGTTACAGAAATAAAAACTCTCTTCCTCCCCAGTTCATCTGCATCTCATTACTGGGCCTCGAGAAACAGCAGCCTGACTCTCAGTTTGGGCCAGGAACACCACCATGCCCAGGTAATTTTATTTTTTTTAATTTTTGGTAGAGACTGAGTCTCACTATGTTGCCCAGGCTGGTCTCCAACTACTGGCCTCAAGGCATCCTCCTGCTTTCTACTCTCAAAACACTGGATTATAGGCATGAGCCATCATACCCAGTCATGCCATTTAACCATTTTTAAGTGTATAACTCAATAGCACTTAGTACATTCACAATTTTGTGCAACCTTCCCCACTATCTAGTTCCAGCATATTCCATCATTCCAAAATTCCAAATGGAAATCCTTCTACCTATGAAGCGGTCATTCCCCACTCCCCTTTTCCTCTACCCCCTGGCAACCACCAATCTATTTTCCGTCTCTACGGATTTGCCTAGTCTGGATATTTCATATAAATGACATCATACGGCTGGGCACGGTGGCTCACGCCTGTAATCCCAGCACTTTGAGAGGCTGAGGCAGGCTGGATCAGGAGGTCAGGAGATTGAAACTATCCTGGCCAACATGGTGAAACCCTGTCTCTACTAAAAATGCAGAAATTAGCCAGGCGTGGTGGCGGCACCTGTAGTCTCAGCTACTCGGGAGGCTGAGGCAGGAGAATCAGTTGAACCCAGGAGGCGGAGGTTGTGGTGGGCTGAGATGGCGCCACTGCACTCCTACCTGGGTGATAGAGCAAGACTCTATCTCAAAAAAAATTAAAAAAATAAATAAATGGTATTATACAATACGAGGCCTTTTGTATCTGTCTTCTTTCACTTAGAATGTTTCTTAGGTTGGTTCATGTTGTAGCATGTAGTACTTCATTCCTTTTCATGACTGAATACTATTTCACTGCATGGATATGCCACTTTTATTCATTCATCGGCTGATGACATCTAGTTGTTTCTACCTTTTGGCTATTGTGAAGAATGTTGCTGTGAACATTTGTGTACACATTTTTGTTTGAACACTTGTTTTCAGTTCTTAGGAGTTGAATACCTAGGAGTGAAATTGCTGGATTACACTGCTAATTCTGTGATTAGCTTACTCAGGAACATTGGTTTGATTTCAGTTACATAACTCAGATTCTAATTTTATGTCACCATGCCTCAGTTTCCCTATGGGAGAGGGTGCTGAGGTGTCAGGTCAGACTGGTACCACAGCCTGCCAGGCCAGGGCCACCTGCAAGGGTGAAGAGACTGTATCTCCCATTGTGCTAGTTCTCCCCTTCTTGTTCCCTGGCTGCTAGGAATGTGCATGATAATGACCAGCATGGATTCAGTGCTTACCAAGTTCCAGACGCCATTCCCAGTGGAAAGTGTGAATGAAATGGCACTTGTCCTTTTACCTGAAATCCTTCCTCATGGCACTCTCATCCATTTTATTTCATTTTTATTTATTTATTTAGAGATAGGGTCTTGCCCTGTTGCCCAGGCTAGAGTGTAGTGGCATGATCACGGCTCACTACAGCCTTGACTTCCTGGGCTCAAGCAATCCTCCAGCTTCAGCCTTCTGAGTACCTGGGACTACAGGCATGCACCGTCACACTCAGCTAATTCTTAAATCTTTTGTAGACACGGGGTTTCGCTATGTTCCTCAGGCTGATCATGCCCTCCTGGGCTCAAGCGATCCTCCTGTCTTGGCCTCCCAAAATGCTGAGATTACTGATATGAGCCACTGTGCCCAGCCCCTCATCTATTTGAATATTATTTCAGTCATTTAATCAAATGTCCAAGTGTGTATGGAATGGTGAGGTTATGTAACAAGGTTTGGCTTCCTATGTCCCAGACCCCCTTAATCACTGTGGGAATGCTCTTGTGTCTGGGACCCCAGGACTTATGGCAGGGGCAATGTGATATAGTGACTATGCTACCTCCTGGCTGTGTGACCTGGGCCAAATTCCTTAACTGCCTATACCTGAGTTCTCCATCGATAAAAAAAGAGCATTTAAAAAAATAGAGTTGTTGTGAGCATAGAAGTTAGTACATGTAACACAGAGATCCATGTTCTAACCCCAAAACCTGTGAATGTGACCTTATTTGGGAAAAGAGTCTTTGCAGATGTAATTAAGTCAGGGATCTTGAGATAAGGAGATCATCTTGGATTATCCAAGTGGGCTCTAAATCCAGTGACAATGACAGGAGCAGAAGAGGAGGAGACATGCAGGGAGGAGGAGGTTGGAGTGAGGCAGCCACATACCAAAGAACACCTGGGGCCACTGGGAGCTAGAAGGGGCAAGGAAGGAGTCTCCTCTTGAGCCTTTGAAGGGAGCTTGGCCCAGGCAAATACCTTTTCAGATTCCAGTTTCCAGAACTGTAAGAAAATAAGTTCCTGTTGTTTTAAGCCACCCAATTTTTGGCAATTTATTACAGCATCCACAGGAAACTAATACAATGCTTAAAGTAGAACTCTTCTTAAGGAAGTGAGAGTGAGCTACTATTATATTAGGGTTAGCTATGATTTTGCTCCCTGAGCTGTGTCAACCACAGCCCAGAGAGTGCTGGGCCACAGGCACCCGTGGGCTGTATGCTGGGACTCCGGGCTCTCTGCAGCTTTTTTTTTTTTTTTTTTTTTTGAGAAGGAGTCTCACTCTGTCACCCAGGCTGGAGTGCAGTGGCCAGATCTCAGCTCACTGCAAACTCCGCCTCCCGGGTTTACGCCATTCTCCTGCCTCAGCCTCCGCAGTAGCTGGGACTACAGGCGCCCGCCACCTCGCCCGGCTAGTTTTTTGTATTTTTTTAGTAGAGACGGGGTTTCACCGTGTTAGCCAGGATAGTCTCGATCTCCTGACCTCGTGATCCGCCCGCCTCGGCCTCCCAAAGTGCTGGGATTACAGGCTTGAGCCACCGCGCCCGGCCTGCAGCTTTTTAAATGGTCACACAGGCTCTCACGCCTAGTGGATACTTCCTCCCCTGAGGATTGACTCAGAATTTCAGAAGACCTCTGGACTCAGGCCAGTTCCCACAGCATCACGGAATATCTGGCTACAGGGAGTCCTCCTGGGAGCTGCTCTAGCGGGGGCAGGGGCTGGGGCTGCAGCTTTAGCAAACTTCAGGGACAGTGGGGGTGTCCATCCTACATTGCCCAGTGCCAGAAGGTCCGTTCTGACCCAGTGTGCCCTGTCCCCTTAGATGAAGTGCCAGAGCCATCTGATTTGGGGCCGTCACCCTTGTCTAGAGCCAGCTCATCTGATGCCAGGTCAGAGGCCTCGGCAGGAAATGCTGCCTCCCACTTTTTTCTTTTTTTTCTTTTTCTTTGTTTTTTTTTTGAGCTAGAGTTTCGCTCTTGTTGCCCAGGCTGGAGTGCAATGGCGCGATCTCGGCTCACCGCAACCTCCACCTCCTTGGTTCAGGCGATTCTCCTGCCTCAGCCTCCTGAGTAACTGGAATTACAGGAATGCACCATCACGCCTGGCTAATTTTGTATTTTTAGTAGAGATGGGGTTTCTCCATGTTGATCAGGCTGGTCTCAAACTGCCGACCTCAGGTGATTCGCCCACCTCGGCCTCCGAAAGTGCTAGGATGATAGGCATGAACCACCGTGCCCAGCCCCACTTTGTTCTTGAGGAAGGATCAGGCTGCAATTCTAGGAATTTCCAAATGGACTGGGTTGGCTGGAGGGAAGTGGAAGCTAAAGGAATGTGAGGCTCAGGACTTGGGGTCTAGCTGAGAAGATGGTGAATCCCTCTTCAGTCCAGTGAGGGAGAAGCCCCTTCTGGCTTCCGGCACTTTGACAGGAGCTGCACAGGATGCCAAAGTTCCGTTTATTCCTCTGTTCTCCGCAGGGTCTCCCCTCTCAGGATTTCAAAGTATTTATAGTGTCTCAATCATTGTGTTTGCTCAGTGGATGGATTACTGTTTTTAAGACATCGAGTAAAAATGTAAAGAGCCTAACAATGGTTAGTGAGTCATTTTATAACTAGAATTATTACTCACTGGCTTATTCTCTCTTCCAAAATTTGGGTTTTTGTAAATTGAGTTTTCTGAAGTGGTTACATATTTAAAGGGCAAAAAAAGGGAGAAAAGTAAATTCTGCAGTCATACGTTCCAAAGAAGTAGCTACTATATATGATTCGGGACTTCCTATGTGCCAGAAACTGTTTTATTGATTGATTGCTGTGTCGCCCAGGCTGGAATGCTGTGGTATGACCATGGCTCATTGCAGCCTCAATCTCCCAGGCTCAAGCAATTCTCCCACCTCAGCCTCCTGAGTAGCTGGGACTACAGGATCATGACACAACTCCTGGCTCCTTTTTAAATTTTTTTATAGAGATGGAGTCTTGCTATGTTGGCAGGACTGGGCTTGAACTCCTGGGCTCAAGCAATCCACCCACCTCAGCCTCTCAAAGTGTTGGGATTATAGGCATGAGCCATCATGCCCAACTCAGGCACTATTTTAAATCATTAAATATATTATCTCATTTAATCTTTATAGTTACTCTGTGTGATATGCATGATCATGCATCACTTAACAACAGGGCTATGCTCTGAGAAATGCATTGTTAGGTGATTTCCTTGTTGTGAGAATATCATAGAGTGTCTTACACAAATGTAGATGGCATGGCCTACTACACACCTAGGCCATATGGTGTAACCTATTGCTCTTAGGCTACAAACCTATATAGCATATTACTGTACTGAACACTGTAGGCAATTGTAACACAATGGTAGGTTTTGTGTATCTAAATATGTCTAAACATAGAAAAGGTACCGTAAAAATACTGTAAATAAGATTAAAAATGGGCCAAGCATGATGGCTCCTGCCTGTAATCCTAGTGCTTTGGGAGGCCAAGGCAGAAGGAATGCTCAAGGCCAGGAGTTCAAGATTAGCCTAGGCAACATAGTGAGACCCCCGTCTCCAAAAAGTTTTTTAAAACTTAGCCAGGGATGGTGGCATATATCTGTAGTCGTAGCTTCTTGGGAGGCTGAGACAGGAAGATCACTTGAGACTAGGAGTTTGAGATCAGCCTGGGCAACACAGCAATACCCCATCTCAAAAAAGGAAAGAAAAAAATGGTATGGTATACATATGGTACATGTATATAGGGCACTTACCATGAATGGAGTTTGCAGGACTAGAAGTTGCTCTGAGTTCATCAGTAAATAGTGAGTGAATGTGAAGGCCTAGGACATTACTATACATGTTTGTATGACTGGAGCACAGTAGGTTTGTTTACACCAGTATCATCCCAAATGCACAAGTAATGTGTTGTGCTATCATTCTCAACATGTGAATAATGTCAACAGCTAAAATGTCACTAGGTGATAGGAATTTTAAGTTCCATCTTTTTTTTTTTTTTTTTTTTTTGAGACGGAATTTCGCTCTGTTGCCCAGGCTGGAGTGCAATGGCGCTTCACTTACTGCAGCCTCTGCCCCCCAGGTTTGAGCGATTCTCCTGTCTCAGCCTCCTGAGTAGCTGGGATTACAGGCATGCACCACCACGCCCGGCTAATTTTGTATTTTTAGTTGTGGGGGTTCAGTCAGGATGGTGGGGAAAATTATAAGCCACAAACCTTCTTTTTGCAAAAGTCTCAGGATAAGGTTATGGCTGAAGGCAACCGAATTCTTACCTTGAGTAAATAGCTTAAAGTGGGTACAAAGGAAGGTAGAATACTTTATCTAACTAGCTTGTTTATTCATGTGGTCTTAAGACCAACCTTTGATCATTTAGGGGTGCATGATAGCTCTCTCCGGGGTGGGGGCGACCAGGTTAATTACCCACAGGTGTGTTTACTCACAACCTTTGTCAATGAATCTTTACTGAATGCAAGTCTCACTGGCAAGTTGAGGCCGTGGCTGATGACGTGGTACAGAACCTTCCTTGGTGTCTGTAAGTGGCACGGACACTCAGCCAGACTGGCAAAGCAGAATATCTATGTGTCAGTGTACATTATTCATCCGTCGTTGGGTCAGGGTCTGCAGGAGAGACCCCCGCATTTAGTAGAGATGGGGTTTCTCTATGTTGGTCAGGCTGGTCTCGAACTCCTGACCTCAGGTGATTCACCCGCCTCGACCTCCCAAAGTGCTGGGATTACAGGAGGGAGCCACCGCACCTGGCCCCATTATAATCTTATGGGACCACCATCATACATGCAATCCATTGTTTACTGAAATGCTGTTTGTGACACATGGTGTACTATTATTATCATTATTGTTGAAACAGGGTCTCACTTTGTAAGACCTGGAATGCAGTTGCACAAACATGGCTCACTGCAGCCTCAACCTCCTGGGCTCAAGTGATCCTCTTGCCTCAGCCCCCAATAAGTAGTTGGGACTACAGGTGTGCACCACCATGCCCAGCTATTTTTTTTTTTTTTTTTTTTGTATTTTTTTGTAGAGACAGAGCTTCGCCATATTGCCCAGGCTGGTCTTAAGCTCCTGACTTCAAGTGATCCACCTGCCTCAGCCTCCCAAATTGTTGGGATTACAGGTGTGAGCCACTGCACCTGGCCTGACTGTACTGTTATTTTATCCCCCTTCTTAGGGATGGATCCAGGTTTTATGAAGTTTATAAAATAGAGATGGCCAGGCATGGTGGCTTATGCCTGTAATCTCAGCACTTTGGGAGGCCAAGGCTGTAGGACCACTTAAGCCTAGGAGTTCTAGACCATCCTGGGTAACACAGTGAGACCCCCATCTCTACAAAAATAGAAAATTAGCCAGGCATGGTGGTGCATGCCTATACTCCTAGCTAAATTTGGGAGACTCAAATGGGAGGATCACTTGAGCCTAGGAGTTCGATCATAGTGTGAGCTATGATCATGCCACTGCACTCCAGCCTGGGTGACAGAATGAGACTGTTTCTCTTAAAAAAAAAAAAAAAAAAAAAAAAAATTCAGAGGACTTTCTTTAAAAGATTAAATTGCAATGATATAGTTATAATACAAAATTAGGTAGAGAGCCTTAGCAAGTAAGTTGTCCCAAAGCTTAAGCTTCATTAGCTTCATGGCCTGATTTGAGGATGGAGAAAATTAGTTTAGAAGAAGCTAAGCTTTTTTTGTCCAAGGTCACACAGCTCAGAATCAGTGGAGAGTGAATTTAAAGCCAGGTCTGCCCAACTTTTCATCAGCAACTTACCCTTCTCTGAAAATGGGAATAATACACATATAGCATTCAGTATGTGCCACACACATAGGAAGCACTTTACATATTTTAAATAATTAATTTTCATAACACGCTATGATGTAGGTATTATTTTCATCCTCTACTTTTTTTTTTTTTTTTTTTTTGAGACGGAGTCTCACTCTGTCGCCCAGGCTGAAGTGCAGTGGTCGGATCTCAGCTCACTGCAAGCTCCGCCTCCCGGGTTCACGCCATTCTCCTGCCTCAGCCTCCTGAGTAGCTGGGACTACAGGCGCCCGCCACCTCGCCCGGCTGGTTTTTTGTGTTTTTTTTTAAGTAGAGACGGGGTTTCACCGTGTTAGCCAGGATGGTCTCGATCTCCTGACCTCGTGATCTGCCCGTCTCGGCCTCCCAAAGTGCTGGGATTACAGGCTTGAGCCACCGCGCCCGGCCCTATCCTCTACTTTTATATATGAGGACATTGAGGCACGGAGAGGTTAAGGATTAATAACTTGCCCAAGGTCTCACAGCTAATTGATGGGAACCACAAGAAACAATGAGAACTGGTTTGCTGAGGCATCCACTTTGAGTTTGTAGTAAACAGAAACTAGAAGATGCACCCTGAGCCTCATAAAAGGCAACTTGAGCCTGAACCTCTGCTTCATGGCGTCTTTAAGATCTTACTTTCTAATCCCAACCAAATCCTTAGTTCTCAGCCTGCTTGTATGGGAGCTTTGTCAGGTAATTTGGTTCATATAATTAGGATTTAAAGGAGAATGAGGCCGGGCGCGGTGGCTCAAGCCTGTAATCCCAGCACTTTGGGAGGCCGAGACGGGCGGATCACAAGGTCAGGAGATCGAGACCACCCTGGCTAATACGGTGAAACCCCGTCTCTACTAAAGAATACAAAAAACTAGCCGGGCGACGAGGCGGGCGCCTGTAGTCCCAGCTACTTGGGAGGCGGAGGCAGGAGAATGGCGTAAACCCGGGAGGCGGAGCTTGCAGTGAGCTGAGATCTGGCCACTGCACTCCAGCCTGGGCGACAGAGCCAGACTCCGTCTCAAAAAAAAAAAAAAAAAAAAAAAAAAAAAAAAAAAAGGAGAATGAGAGGTTGGGTGCAGTGGCTCACACCTGTAATCCCAATACTTTGGGAGACCAAGGTGGCAGGATCACTTGAGCCCCGGAGTTCGAGACCAGCCTAGACAACATAGGGAGGCCCCGTCTCTATAGCAAAAAAAAAAAAAAAAATTAGCTGAGCATGGTGGTGCACACTTGTCCCAGCTACTCAGGAGGCTGAGGTGGGGAGGTTGCATAAGCCTGGTAGGTCCAGGCTGCAGTGAGCTGTGATGGTGCCACTGCTCTCTAGCCCGGGTGGCAGAGCAAGACTCTTGTCTCAAATAAGTAAATCAATACATGAAAATAAAAGAGAATGGGCCAGGTGCAGTGGCTCACGCCTGTAATCACAGCACTTTGGGAGGCCAAGGCAGGCAGATCACCTGGGGTCAGGAGTTCAAGACCAGCCTGACCAACATGGAAAAACCCTGTCTCTACTAAAAATACAAAATTAGCTGGGTGTGGTGGTGCATATCTGTAATCCCAAGTACTTCGGAGGCTGAGGCAGGAGAATCTCTTGAATCCAGGAGGCGGAGGTTGCAGTGAGCTGAGATCAAGCCATCGCATTCCAGCCTGGGCAACAAGAGTGAAACTCCATCTCAAAATAAATAAATAAATAAATAAATAAATAAATAAATAAATAAATAAAATAAAATAAAATAAAAGGGAATGAACTGTACCCTAAAAAGATAGGGTGGTAAGTTTATCATAACTCATGTTGTTAAAGGTACCTTTTTGGGGTCATACTCTTTGACCTAATAATTCTTATGGATGCCTGGTCTGAAGAAATCATCTTAAAGACAATGTTTTATGCGTAATAGTGTTAACCATACAGTGAAAACTGGAAAACAATTCATATGTTCAGCAATAGCAAAATGGGTAAGCAAATCATGGATGAATTATTAGACAACAAGCAAACAAAGTTTACAGAGAGGTATAATAACCTGGCAGAGTGCTTACGTTATGATGTTAGGCTTTGAAAATGATCTATACAATTATACGCATGGTTTATCAGTTAAATATTGCTGTGTAACAAACTATTACAAAATGTAGGGCTTAAAACAAGACACATTTATTATTTCAGAGTGCATGGGTCAGCCTAGGTTGAGTCCTTTTCTTCAGAGTTTGTCATGAGGTTACAATCAAAGTATTGCCCAGGGCTGTGTTCCCATCTGAAGACTTGACTGGTGCAGTATCTGCTCCCAAGCTCAGTCTCATAGATTTTTTCTGGATTTAGCTCCTTGAGGCTGTTGGAACGAGGCTTCCCTCAGTTAACCAGGCAGCCGCCTCTATCAGGGCAGGGATGTGAGAAGAGCCAAAGAGAGAAAATGCTGGCACGATGCAATTCAGTCTTTTATGACCTAATCGTGAAATTGACATTGACACTTTTGCTGTATTCTGTTTGATAGAAGCAAGTCACTAAGGTTCAGCCCACACTCAAGGGGAAGGAATTATAGAAAAGTGTGAATAATAGAAGATGGGATGAATGAAGGCCATTTTAGAAGACTGCCTATTATACAAGTCATAATTTTTAACTTTGTTAAAACCACATGGATAGGATAAAAGTTCGAAGGACATACACAGCAAAATGATTACTGTGACTCTTTCTGAGTTGAAGGATTCGAATATTGATTCTTTCCTTCTTAAATGCTTCTGTACTGAATACGCAACCTAGAAATAAATCCATATATTCAGACCCAACTGACTTTTGAGATGACAAACATTGGGGAAAGGATACCCTCTTCAACCAATGGTGCTGGAAAACTGAATATACATAGGAGAAAAATGAAACTAGACGCCTATCACCACACACAAAATCAACTCAAAATGAATGAAACACTTAAATATAAGACTTGGAACTCTAAAGCTACCAGAAGAAAACAAGGGAAATGCTTCAGAACATTGCTCTAGGCAAAAATTTAATGGCAAAGACTCCAAAAGCACAGCCTACAAAAACAAAAGTAGAAAATTGAGTCTGTATTAGACTAAAAAGCTTCTGCTCAGCAAAGGAAACAATCAACAGAGTGAAGAGACAACCTGTTGAATGGGAGAAAATTGCCAGCTATTCATCCCCAAGGGACTAATATCCAGAATATACAAGGAACTCAAACAACTCAACAGTGAAAAACCAAATCCCATCAAAAAGTGGGCAAGAAGTCAGGTATGGTGGCTCATGCGTGTAATCTCAGCACTTTGGGAGGCTCAGGTGGGAGAATTGCTTAAGCCCAGGAGTTCAAGACCAGCCTGAGCAACATGATGAAACCCTGTCTCTACAAAAAATATAAAAATTAGCCAGGAGTGGTGGTATACACTGTAGTCTCAGCTACTAGGGAGGCTGAGGTGAGAGGATGGCTTGAGCATGGCAGGTTGAGACTGCAGTGACCCTAGACTGCACCACTGCACACTCCAGCCTGGGCAACAGAGCGGGGCTCAAAAAAGAACATGGATAGACATCAAAAGAAGACATACAAATGACCAGCAAATATGTGACAAAATGCGCAACAACACTAATTACTAAAAAAATGCAAATCAAAGTCACAATGAGATGTTATCCCACTCCAGTTAAATGGCTATTAATTACTAAAAGACAAAAAATAACAAATGCTGTGAGAAGTCTGAGAAAAGAGAACTCTTATAGATGGTTGGTGGAAATGTAAATTATTATAGTCACTATAAAAAACAGTATGGGGGTTTCTCAAAAACTAAAAATGGACTTATCATATGATCCAGCAATCCCACTGCAAGTCAGTGTATTGAAGAGACACCTGCACCCTCATATTTATTGCAGCACTATTCACATAGCTCAGATATGAAGTCACTGTAGGTGTCCAACAACAGATTAGTGGATAAAGCAAATGTGGTATATATTCATAGTAGAATGCCATTCAGCCAGAAAAAAGAATGACATCCTGTCATTTGTGGCAACATGGGTGAGCCTGGAGGATGTTGTTACAAACAGATATGATGTTTTGTTTTGGGCAGACAGGAGAGGGGTGGATACCCACACCTGCCTTCCAGAAAAAATATATATATATTTTATTTTTTTGCTTTGAGACAGTCTTGCTCTGTTGCCCAGGAGGGCAGTGATGCGGTCACTGCTCAGTGCAACCATGACCTCTCGAGCTCAAATGATCCTCCCACCTCAGCCTCCTGAGTAGCTGAGACCACAGGTGTGTGCCACCATGCCCACCTAATTTTTTTTTTCTTAACGTAGAGATGAGGTCTCACCATGTTGCCAAGGCTGGTCTCAAACTCCTGGGCTCAAGCAATCCTCCTACCTCAGCCTCTCAAAGTGCTGGGATTACAGCTGTGAGCCGTTGTGCCTGGCTGAAAAATATCCTTTATAAAGCAAGCTTTCTTTTTTCTTTTTTTTTTTTTTTTTGAGACGGAGTCTTGCTCTGCCACCCAGGCTGGAGTGCAGTGGCCGGATCTCAGCTTACTGCAAGCTCCGCCTCCCGGGTTTACGCCATTCTCCTGCCTCCGCCTCCCGAGTAGCTGGAACTACAGGCGCCCGCCTCGTCGCCCGGCTAGTTTTTTGTATTTTTTTAAGTAGAGACAGGGTTTCACCGTATTAGCCAGGATGGTCTCGATCTCCTGACCTCGTGATCCGCCCGTCTCGGCCTCCCAAAGTGCTGGGATTACAGGCTTGAGCCACCGCGCCCGGCCTAAAGCAAGCTTTCTTGGTAAAGCATGCCGCTGGTCATGCTTCAGACTTTCTTGCGAAATTTGTAACCACTGGGGAGGAGTTTAAACATTTGTATGAGGGGTTATCTATGTTATAGGCATTGCTTCTTTGTGAAGGGCAATCTATGCTCTAGACATTGTTTAAAGACCTTGCGGCAGAAGCAGAAGTCAAACATTATCCATTATGGCATTTTCACTTCAAAATGGTATCATTCTTGCCAAGCAACATGCTGTTTTCCTATAGGGCAGACAGTGAGAGGTTGGTTAATGGATACAAAATTACCGCTAGATAGGAGCAATGAGTTCTGGTTTTCTGCAGCCCTATAGTGTGAATACGATTAACTATATTTATTTATTTTATTTATTTATTTTGAGATGGCATCTCGCTCTATCGCCCATACTGGAGTACAGTGGCATGATCTCAGCTCACTTTAACCTCCACCTCCTGGGTTCAAGTGATTCTCCTGCCTCAGTCTCCTGAGTAGCTGGGACTACAGACACGTGCCACCATGCCAAGCTAATTTTTGTATTTTTAGTAGAGACGGGGTTTCACTGTGGTAGCCAGGATGGTCTCGATCTCCAGACTTCGTGATCCACCTGCCTCGGCCTCCCAAAATGCTGGAATTACAGGCGTGAACCACTCTGCCCAGTCTATATATATATATTTTTATCCCCCAAAAAGTCTATATATATACATTTTTATCCCCCAAAAAGCTAGAAGATAGGGTTTTGAACGTTCATGTATTAGGCCATTCTTGCATTGCTCAAAAGAAATACCTGAGACTGGGTAATTTATAAAGAAAAGAGCTGTATTTATTTCTTTATTTTATTTTATTTTTTGAGACAGAGTCTAACTCTGTCGCACAGGCTGGAGTGCAATGGCGCGATCTCGGCTCACTGCAACCTCCGACTCCTGGGTTCAAGCAATTCTCCTGCCTCAGCCTCCAGAGCAGCTGGAGTTACAGGCACCTGGCACCATGCCTGGCTAATTTTTGTATTTTTAGTAGAGACGGGGTTTCACCATGTTGGCCCAGCTGGTCTCGAACTGCTGACCTTGTGATCCGCCCGCCTCGGCCTCCCAAAGTGCTGAGATTACAGGCATGAGCCACTGTGTCCGGCCAGAAAAGAGCTTTAATTGGGTCTCAGTTCTACAAGCTGTACAGGAAACATGATGCTAGCATCTGCTCTGCTTCCAGGGAGGCCTCAGGAAACTTACTATCATGGTGGAAGATGAAGAGGCAGTAGGCAGGTCAGTCACATGGACAGACCTGGAGCAAGAGAGAGATGAGGGAGAGCCACACAAATGGCCAGATCTCGCGGGAACGCACTCACTATCATAAGGACAGTACCAAGGGGATGGCACTAAATCAGAGATGAGAAACCTCCCCCATTGAGGCAGGAGAATAGTGTCTGGAAGCAGGGAACTTAAGGCCAGCTGGTGCTGACTTCCTAAAGCTGAATCAAGGGAAAACACAAAGTCTCGGGGCAGGGAATCTGACGCCAGTTCAGGATAATTTCCTAAAGCAGCATCAAAAGGGAAACACCTGGGTCTGGGGCAGGCCACCCCCCCGCCCCACCACGAGGCAGTTAACACCAACTTCCTACAGCTGAACCAAAAGGAACCCACCCACTCCCCACCTCCGCCCCCACCACCCAACTACCACCTGAGTAGCAAAGGATCAAAGGTTGCTCTTCTGCACCCCTCCCGCTTCCACAACTCTCAAATGGAAAGAGAGAGTGCCTTGGATTGGCAGCAGGCCAAGCACGGGCCATCCCTTCATCTGCAAGGGTGCCAGTTCACCTTGGCCTTTAATTAGCCACAGGCCAAATCCTTCATCTAGATCAGGAGTAGCCAACAGGGACCTCAAATGGAATATTTAAAACCCAGAAAACTTTGTAACTGTGTCCTTTAGCCACTTGCTCCAGCCCACTCCCTCCCTGTGGAGTGCTTTCTCACCATTTTTTTTTTTTTTTTTAAATTTATTGAGATTCAGTGTTGCTCTGTCATCCAGGCTGGAGTGCAGTGGCTCGATCTTGGCTCACAGCAATTTCTGTTGCCTGGGTTCAAGAGATTCTCATGCCTCAGCCTCCTGAGTAGCTGGGATTACAGGTGCACACCACCATGCTTGGCTAATTTTTTTTTTGTATTTGAGTACATTGTATTTGAGTATTTTGATGAGCCCAGGCAGTGTCATTACCACATTGTCATTACTTGGTTAGTTTCCAAGCTGGTATCCTGCTTCCCTCTCTGGTCCTTCCCAAGCCATCCTACCAAGGCATAACTCATGGCTTCCCGTCGCCTGGACCTCAAGGCCCTTTGAGCATTCAGCCTTTCAGCCTCACCTCCCATCATGACCTCAGGCAAGTTGTTCTGCTGTAACTGAACTAGGACTCTAAACATATGGAACTCATGCCTGCCTCCTGCCTTGGCTATACCTGATCTTCCCCCTTGGAAAACCCTCTTCTTTTTTCTCTGCTTCAAGGCCCAGTTCAAGTTTTACCTGCTCATAGGGCCTGATATGGTTTGGCTCTTTGTTCCCACCCAAATTTCATCTTTTTTTTTTTTTTTGAGATGGAGTCTTGCTCTATTGTCCAGGCTGGAGAGCAGTGGCACAATCTAGGCTCACCACAACCTTTGTCTCAGGGGTTCTAGCAATTTTCGTGCCTCAGTCTCCCAAGTAGCTGGGACTACAGGCGCACACTGCCATGTCCGGCTGATTTTTTTTTTGTACTTTAGTAGAGACGGGGTTTCACCATGTTGCCCAGGCTGGTCTCGAACTCCTGAGTTCAGGAAATCCACCCACCTCGGCCTCCCAAAGTGCTAGGATTACAGGCAAGAGCCACTGTACCCAGCCATCCAAATTTCATCTTGCAGCTTCCATGATTCCCATGTGTTGTGGGAGGGACCCGGTGGGAGACTATTTAATTATGGGGATGGGTCTTTCCCGTGCTGTTCTCGTGATAGTGAATGGATCTCATGAGACCTGATGGTTTTTAAAACGGGAGTTGCCCTGCACATGCTCTTTTTTTGCCTGCTGCCATCCACGTAAGATGTGACTTGCTTCTTGCCTTCCACCATGATTGTGAGGCCTCCCCAGCCATGTGGAACTGTAAGTCCAGTAAACCTCTTTCTTTTGTAAATTGCCTAGTCTTGGATATATCTTTATCGGTAGCATGAAAATTGACTAATACAGGGCCCTTCATTTTTTTTTTTTTTGAGATGAAGTCTCGCTCTGTCGCCCAGGCTGGAGTGCAGTGGCGCCATCTTGGCTCACTGCAAGCTCTGGCTCCCAGGTTCGTGCTGTTCTCCCGCCTCAGCCTCCCAAATAGCTGGGGCTACAGGTGCCCAACGCCACACCCGGGTAATTTTTTAGTATTTTTAGTACAAACGGGGTTTCAGCGTGTTAGCCAGGATGGTCATGATCTCCTGACCTTGGGATCCACTACCGGGCACTTCTTGACTAACCCAGCATTCCTACTAGGGATCCTGGTGTACAGTATTGACTTACAACAGTCCAACCTTTGGTATGCTTTGAAATGCCTCTTCCCTCCTTCTCTCTTGCATGACAATGGTAGCTAATAGAGCTTTAGGTCAGCTTCCTATGGAGTGTTTATGTGCTGTCTATGAATTATCTCATTTAATTATCAAAACAAGCAAAGTAGCTGTTTTAATGCCCATTTTACAGATGAGGGAGTCAAGGCTGCAAACTATTAGGCATCCGACCTGAGGTCACACAGCTAGGGAATGGCAGAGCCAAGTTTCTAAGAGCAAATATCAGTCTGTTTTAACCTCTCCTGTGCTTGACCTGGGAGCTGCTCATAATCCTGAAAGACACAATCCTGAATGCCACTATCCCAAATGTCGAAATCCCAAAAGATCAAAATCCCAAGAACATAATTCAGAAAAAAAAATTATTTAAAAGGTATTTGTTTACGTATTAAAAAGTAGATATATTTGAGAAATATACAAAAACGTGATAGAACACTTCATAGGCCAGTTTACACAATAAAATGGGCAATAACATTCATATTTTTGCAAGCATAAACACTTAGATATACTAACAGCAATTGCGTGGGTATAGCAGTTATAAGGAGGAGGACTGTGTTCATAAAGAAATAGATCAAAGGCCTGGTGTGGTGGCTCATGCCTGTAATCCCAGCACTTTGGGAGGCTGAGGTGGGCAGATCACTTGAAATCAGGAGTTTGAGACCAACCTGGTCAACACCATGAAACCCTGTCTCTACTAAAAATACAAAAAAAAAAAAAAAAAATTAGCTGGGCTTGGTGGTGGGCACCTGTAATCCCAGCTACTCAGGAGGCTGAGACAGGAGAACTGCTTGAACACGGGAGGCGGAGGTTGCAGTGAGCCAAGATTGCACCACTGCACTCTAGCCTGGACAGTAGAGCAAGACTCTGTCTTTAAAAAAAAAAAAAAAAAGGAGAAAAAAAAAAGAGATAGATCAAAAAGAGAAATGTATAAACACATATCACTACGGTTGGTAATTATGTGCACCCAGCTTTGTAAATATGGTCATCTGAAAGATCATGACGAACAACCTAAGTCTTTTGATGAGATAGATAAAAAACCACGATGAGTCACCACCACATATGCAATCACCCAAAGAGCTGTGATTGCAAGAAAATTTATCTCTCACAAATGTAGGTGTACAAAAAGGATATCTCTTCATTAAGGAAGTTTCAACATTTTTAATGTATAGACACAATGCTTACAGCTAACCTTGTGATAATGCACTTTGGTAGAGTCAAATTTGCAAAAACTGCATTAGAACTTTCTAAATGTCCTATACAAGTTATACCTCCAGTATTGGAAGTGATGTGGAGATAAAATATGTAGCATAGCAAATTGTAAAAAATAATACTAAGAATTTAAAATAGTGAAAAAAAGAACTAGTAATAAATGTAAAAGAGGAGTGATATCAGCAAGATGGTGAATTAGAGATACCTGGTGCTCATCCCCCTCACAAGAAAGGATCAAAGCAATGAATATAAAGATAAGATTTGTCTGGAATGTCGAAGGGAGAGCATTGGAGTGCAGCAGGGGAGTGGAAACCAGAAGTCCAGGAGGGCAATGTGGAGTCACCTAGCTGCTGCAGCCCTATCTCCCTGCCTGGATCAGATCTGCCCAGAGTCAGGAGGAACCTCACATTGTGTGGAAAAGGTAAGCAGAAGAACCCCAGCAGCCCTCTTTGCCACCACGTACACCTACAGGCCTCACTACTCCACAGCCCTTGCAAGCCCAGTTTGGAGAGCTGAATACAGGGAATAAAACTTGAAATTAATAAAAAGAAAAGCACTCAAAATTATACAAATATATGGAAATTAAATGACATGCTCCTGAATGATCAGTGGGTAAAGGAAGACATTAAAAAATGAAATTTAGGGCTGGGCGCGGTGGCTCAAGCCTGTAATCCCAGCACTTTGGGAGGCCGAGACGGGCGGATCACGAGGTCAGGAGATCGAGACCATCCTGGCTAACATGGTGAAACCCCGTCTCTACTAAAAATACAAAAAAAAAAAAACTAGCCGGGCGACCTGGCGGGCGCCTGTAGTCCCAGCTACTCAGGAGGCTGAGACAGGAGAATGGCGTGAACCCGGGAGGCGGAGCTTGCAGTGAGCTGAGAGCCGGCCACTGCACTCCAACCCAGGCGACAGAGCGAGACTCCGTCTCAAAAAAAAAAAAGATAGAGACTGGCTGAATGGATAAAAAAGACAAGACCCAACTTTATGCTACCTACAACAAACTCACCTCACCTGTAAAGACACACATAGGTTGAAAGTAAAGGAATAAAAGATATTCCATGCAAATGAAAACCAAAAGCAAGCAGGAGTAGCTATACTTCTATCAAACAAAACAGATTTCAAGTCAAAAGCTATAAAAAGAGACAAGAACATTATATAATAAAGGGATCAATTCAGCAACAGGCTATAATAGTTGTAAATATATATACACTGAACACCAGAACATCCAGATATATAAAGCAAATATTATTAGACTTACAGGGAGAAACAGACATCAATACAATAACAGTTGAGGACTTCAATACCCCACTGTCAGCATCAGACAGATAATCTAGAGGGAAAATCAAAGAAACATTGGATTTAAACTGCATCATAGGGACCAGGCATGGTGGCTTACATCTGTAATCCCAGCACTTTGGGAGGCTGAGGCAGGTGGATCTCTTTGAGTACAGGAGTTCAAGACCAGCCTGAGCAACATGGCAAAACCCCGTCTCTAGAAAAAACACAAAAATTAACTTGGCATTGGTGGCTCACACCTGTAGTCCCAGCTACTTGGGAGGCTGAGGCTGGAGAATTGCTTGAGCTTGGGAGGCAGAGGTTGCAGTGAATGAGATCACTCCACTGCACTCCAGCCTGGGTGACAGCAAAACCCTGTCTCAAATAAATAAATGAATAAAAAATAAAAACTGCACCGTAGACCAAATGGATATAACAGGCATTTATAGATCATTTCCCCCAACAACCGAAAAATACATATTTTTGTTTTGTTTTGAGATGGAATCTCACTCTGACACCCAGGCTGGAGTGCAGTGATGCGATCTTGGCTCACTGCAATCTCCGCCTCCCCAGGTTCAAGTGATTCCTTTGTCAGCCTCCCCAGTAGCTGGGACTACAGGCACCCACCACCACACTTGGCCAGTTTTTGTATTTTTAGTAGAGACAGGGTTTCACCATATTGGCCAGGCTCGTCTTGAACTCTTGATCTCGAGTGATCCACCCACTTTGGACTCCCAAAGTGTTGGGATTACAGACATGAGCCACCGTGCTCAGCCACATGTTTTTTTGTCAGCACATAGAACAGTCTCCAGGATTGACCACACGTTAGGACAGAAAACAAGTCTCAAAAATGTTTTTTTTTTTTTTGTTTTGTTTTGTTTTGTTTTGTTTGAGACAGAGTCTCACTCTGTCGCCCAGGCTGGAGTGCAGTGGCCGGATCTCAGCTCACTGCAAGCTCCGCCTCCTGGGTTCACACCATTCTCCTGCCTCAGCCTCCCGAGTAGCTGGGACTATAGGCGCCCGCCACCTCGCCCGGCTAGTTTTTTGTATTTTTTAGTAGAGACGGGGTTTCACAGTGTTAGCCAGGATGGTCTCGATCTCCTGACCTCATGATCCGCCCATCTCGGCCTCCCAAAGTGCTGGGATTACAGGCTTGAGCCACCGCGCCCGGCCTCAAAAATGTTTTAAAAATTGAATTTGTACCAGTGTCTTATCTGAATACAGGGAATAAAACTTGAAATTAATAAAAAGAAAAGCACCCCAAATTATACAAATATATGGAAATTAAATGGCATGCTCCTGAATGATCAGTGGGTAAAGGAAGACATTAAGAATGAAATTTAAGGGTCAGGCATGGTGGCTCACCAGCCTGGCCAAGATGGTGAAACCGCATCTCTACTAAAAATACAAAACATTAGCCAGGAATGGTAGCACATGCCTATAATTCCAGCTACTGGTGAGGCTGAGGCAGGAGAAATCACTGAACCTGGGAGGTGGAGGTTGCAGTGAGCCGAGATCGCGCCACTGCACTCCAGCGTAGGTGACAGAGTGAGACCCTGTCTCAAAAAAAAACCAAAAACAAAAAAAAAAACTTAATTGTTGAGGTTGCTGAGACAAGGGAATCCTTATACCCTGCTGGTGGAAATAGAAGTTAGTCCAGCCACTGTGGAAAGCAGTTTGGAGATTTCTCAAAGAACTTAAATAACTATTATTTCGGTGCTGGGTGCATGACTCAAGCCTGTAATCCCAGCACTTTGGGAGGCTGAGGCAGGCAGATCACCTGAGGTTGGGAGTTCAAGATCAGCCTGACCAACATGGAGAATCCCCATCTCTACTAAAATAAACCACCTAATAATGCAACTCAAGGAACTAGAAAAGCAAGAACAAGCCAAACTCAAAGCTAGAAGGAAAGAAATGATAAAGATCAGAGCAGAAATAAAGAAAATTGAGACTAAAGAAATAATACAGCTGGCCATGGCGGCTCAAGCCTGTAATCCTGGCACTTTGGGAGGCCGAGGCAGGAAGATCACCTGAGGTCACGAGTTTGAGACCAGCCTGGCCAAACATGATGAAACCTCATCTCTACTAAAAATACAAAAATTAGGTGGGTGTGGTGGCAGGAGCCTGTAATTCCAGCTACTTGACTGAGGCAGGAGAATTGCTTGAACCCAGGGGGCAGAGGTTGCATTGAGCTGACATTGTACCATTGCATTTCAGCCTGGGCAAAAGAGTGAGGCTCCGCCTCAAAAAAAAAAAAAAAAAAAAAAAAGATATAATACGAAAGACCAACAAAACAAAAAGTTGGTTTTATGGAAAGATAAAAAATGGACAAACTATTCGCTAGATGAAGGGAAAATGAGAGAAGATATGAATAAAAACAAATGAAAAAGGAGATGTCATAATGGATATCACAGCAATAAGGATCATTAGAGACTAATATGAACAACTATATGCCAATAAATTAAAAAACATAGAGGAAAGGGATAATTTCCTGGACACATACAACCTAGCAAGATTAAACCAAGAAGAAATAGAAAACCTGAACAGACCAACAACAAGTAATAAGATTGAGTCAGTAATAAAAAGTCTCCCAACAAAGAATAATCCAGGACTGGATGATTTCACTTCTGAATTCTACTGAACCTTTAAAGAAGAATTAATAACAATTATTCTCAAATGACTCCAAAAAATTCAAGTGGAGGGAATTTTTCATAACTCATTTAACAAGGCCAGCATAACCCTGATACCAAATTTAGATTATGTCACAACAAAAAAGGAAAACTACAGGCCCAAGTCCCTGATAAACATTGTTGCAAAAAATCCTCAATAAAATACTAGCAAACTGAATCCAACAACATATCAAAAGATAATACAGCCGGGCATGGTGGCTCACACCTGTAATCCCAGCACTTTGGGAGGCCGAGATGGGCAGATCACGAGGTCAGGAGATTGACAACATGGTGAAACCCCATCTCTACTAAAGTATGAAAAATTAGCTAGGCGTGGTGGTGGGTGCCTGTAGTACCAGCTACTCAGGAGGCTGAGGCAGGGGAATCGCTGGAACCCGGGAGGTGAAGCTTGCAGTGAGTTGAGATCATGCCACTGCACTCCAGCCTGGTGACAGAGCAAGACTCCGCCAAAAAAAAAAAAAAAAAACCCTAAAGACTTTATAAGGAACTCATCTTAGAACTGATTAGGAATAGAGTAAAGTTGCAGAATACAAGATCAACATACAAAAATCAGTAGCGTTTCTATAAACAAATAATGAATTGCCTGAAAAAAATAAAGCAGTCCCATTAACAATAGCTACACATACATGCAAAATGCCTAGGGATTTAACCGATAAGGTGAAAGACCTCTACCAGGAAAACTAGAAAACACTAATGAAAGAAATTGAAGAGGATACAAACAAAATATGACATGTTTATGGATTGAAAGAATATTGTTAAAATGACCATATTAATCAAAGCAATCTAGAGATTCAATGCAGTCCCTATGAAAACACCAATGATATCCTTCACAGAAATAGAAAAAGAAATCCTAAAATGTGCATGAAACCACAAAGACCCTGTATTAGTCTGTTCTCACATTGCTATAAAGAACTACCTGAGACTAAGTAATTTATGAATAAAAGAGATTTAATTGACTCACAGTTCCACAGGCTAAACAGGAAGCATGACTGGGAAGCCTCAGAAAACTTACAAGCATGGCAGTAGGCAAAGTGCAAGCAAGCACTTTCTTCCCGTGGTGGCAGGAGAGAGAGAGAGAAAGAGAGAGAGTGAGTGAGGGCAGAAGTGCCACACACTTTTAGACCATCAGATCTCATGAGAACTTACTACCATGAGAACAGCAAGGGGGAAATCCACCCCCATGATCTAATCACCTTCCCTAGGTCCCGTCCCTGACCCATGGGGATTACAATTTTGCATGAGATTTGGGTGGGGACACATAGCTAAACTATATCAGACCCCAAACAGACAAAAGAACAAAGGTGGGGGCATCATACTACCAGACTTCAAAATATACCATGAAGCTGTAGTAACCAAAACAGCATGGTGCTGGCATAAAAACAGAAGCACAGACCAATAGAACAGAATAGAGAACCCAGTAATTAATCCACATGTCTATAGCCAACTGATTTTTGACAAAGTCACTGAGAATACACATTAGAGAAAGGACAGCCTCTTCAATAAACGGTTAAATTTATTTATTATTAAATAAATTTATTTCCGGGCCGGGCGCGGTGGCTCAAGCCTGTAATCCCAGCACTTTGGGAGGCCGAGACGGGCGGATCACGAGGTCAGGAGATCGAGACCATCCTGGCTAACACGGTGAAACCCCGTCTCTACTAAAAAATATGAAAAATTAGCCGGGCGAGGTGGCGGGCGCCTGTAGTCCCAGCTACTCGGGAGGCTGAGGCAGGAGAATGGCGTGCCCGGGAGGCGGAGCTTGCAGTGAGCTGAGATCTGGCCACAGCACTCCAGCCTGGGCGACAAAGCGAGACTCCGTCTCAAAAAAAAAAATAAATAAATAAATAAATTTATTTCCTAAATAAAATAGGAAAACTGAATATCCATATGAAGAAGGATAAAACCAGATCCCCTTCTGTTGCCCTATACACAAATAAACTCAAAATAGATCAAAGACCTAAAGGTAAGACCCAAAACTAGAGGGTAAGACCCTGTAGTTAACACAACTAGAGGGAAACATAAGGGAAATGCTTTAGGATATTGTTTGAGGAAAAGATTTTATTAACAAGAAGACTTCAAAAGCACAGGCAACAAAAGTAAAAATAAACAAATGGGATTATATCAAATGGAAAAGCATCTGCACAGCAAAGGAAACAATCAACAGAGTGAAAGGATATCCTGCAGAAGAATGGGAGTAAATATTTGCAAACTTTTCATCTGACAGGGGATTAATATTCAGTATATACAAGGAACTCTAACAATAGCAAAAAACCAATCTGACTAAAAAACGGGCAAATGATCTGAACAGACTTTTCTCAAAATAAGACATACAAATGGTCAACAAATATATGAAAAAAAGCGGGTGTGGTGGCTCACGCCTGTAATCCCAGCACTTTGGGAGGCTAAGGTGGGTGAATCACCTGAGGTCGGGAGTTCGAGACCAGCCTGACCAACATAAAGAAACCCCATCTCTACTAAAAATACAAAATTAGCTGGGCATGGTGACGCATGCCTGAAATCCCAGCTACTCGGGAGGCTGAGGCAGGAGAATCGCTTGAACGTGGGAGGCGGAGATTGCGGTGAGCCGAGATCGCACCACTGCACTCCAGCCTGGGCAACAGGAGCAAAATTCCATCTCAAAAACAAACTACATATATACACACATACTATATATATATACACTATATATATACATATGAAAAAATGCTTAACACCACCAATCATCAGGTTTATGCAAATCAAAACCATATAAGGTATCATCTCACCCCAGTTAGGATGACTATGATCAAAAAAACAAAAAATAACAAATGCTGGTGACAATACTGAGAAAAGGGAATTCTTATACACTGTGGGTGGGAATGTAAACAAGTACAACCACTATGGAGAATAGTGTGGAGGTATCTCAAAAAACTATAAATAGACCTATTATATAGGGCTTGGCATGGTGGCTCATGCCTATAATCCCAGCACTTAGGGAAGCTGAGATAGGCGGATCCTCTCAGCTCAGGAGTTCAAGACCAGCCTGGGTGACATGATGAAGCCCTGTTCCTACCAAAAATACAAAAAGTAGCTAGCTGTGGTGGCAGGCATCTGTAATCCCAGCTACTTGGGACATTGAGGCAGGAGGATCACTTGAGCCCAGAAGGTGGAGGTTCCAGTGAGCCGAGATTGTGTCACTGCAGTGACAGGGCAAGACTCTGTCTCAAAAAAAAAAAAAAAAAGGAACTATCATATATATGATCCAGTGATTTCACTACTGTACGTTTATCCAAAGGATAGGAAATTGGTATATAGAAGAGACACCTGCACCCTCACGCTTATTGCAGTATTATTCACAATAGCCCAGATATGGAATCAACTTAGGTATCCAACAACAGATTAGTGGATAAAGAAAATGTGGTATATGTACATAGTGGAATACCACTCAATCATAAAAAAGAATGAATTCCTGTCATTTGTTGGCAATTTGGATAGAACTGGAAGGCATTATGTTAAATGAAGTAAGCTAGAAACAGAGTTAGATACTGCATATTCTCACTCATATGTGGAAGCTAAAATAAAAAAAAGTTGGTCTCCTAGAAATAAAAAGTAAAACAGAGGCTAGAAAGGGTAAGGGGAAAGGAGTGGTAGGGAGGGATTTGTTAAAGGATACAAAATCACAGCAAGATAGGAGGAATAAATTCTACTATTCCATATCACTGTAGAATGACTATAGCTAACAACAATATATATTATATAGTTTCAAATAGCTAGAAGGAGAACTTGGAATGTTTTCAATACAAAGATATGATAAATGTTTGAGATGATAGATATGCTAATTACCCTGATCTGATTACAATACAGTGTATGTATCACAGCATCACTATGTACCCTATAAATATGTACAATTATTGTGTGCCAATTTAAAAAACCTTAAAAATAAAAAAATTTAAAAGAAAAAAGTAAAAAAATGAACAAAACAAACTAAGAAGATAATTCAACATATGAAGGTGTGTTGTAGGGATAGATTATGGGCAGATGCATTGGTTGACTTTCACAATCATTAACTATCTTTTGAAGTCTTATATCACAATGAAGAGTTGCTTTTTTTCTTTTAGGACATGGCTGTCCTTGGAGAATATATTCATCTTTGTTTTCTTTCTTTTTTTTTCAGACCAATGACCTCTGAAATTTTTATTGAACTCCTGCTTCCCAAAAGGTACCCTGCTTCTGCTGGCTCAGTGCCTCAGAACTTTGGTGTCGTTGGTCTCAGACCCCACTTTGCCATCCACCAGCCTGGTGTCGTTGGTCTCAGACCCCACTTTGCCATCCACCAGCCTGGTGTCGTTGGTCTCAGACCCCACTTTGCCATCCACCAGCCTGGTGGTCTTTTGGATGGTTTGTTTGGAGTTGCTGCTGTCCAGGGCATCACTGAGAATAAAGTCCTCCCTGTCTTCCAGCAGGCAGTGGTAGGTGGTGATCTGTCTCCAGCTTGACCTTGATGTTCATCAGGGCCTCGTACTCCTGGGCCTGGTGCTGCCCCTCTGTCTGGGTCTGTGCCAACTCTGACTCCAAGTGCAGCAGGACACCATTGAGCTGCTCCATCTGCATAGTGTAGCGAACCTCCACCACCCTCAGGCTGTTCTCCAAGCTGGCCTTCAGATACTGAGTCCAGGTCGATCTCTAAGGACTGAAGTGTATGTCTCAGCTCCATGAGCATCATCTTAACAGCTCCATGGACTGCTAAGATGACATTTAACATCTAAGCAGACTGAGTGGTGACCACTCTGGTGCCCTCCTCAATCTGCTGGGACCAGTACTTGTCTAGCTCCTCTCGGTTCTTCTGAGGCAGCTTGTCATACTGGGACTGGATGTCTGCCCTGATCTTGCTGATGTCCTGAGATCTGGGGGCATCTACCTCCATGATTAACCCACAGCTGGCAATCTGGGCTTGTAGGTCTTTTACTTCCTCCTCATGGTTCTTCATGAAGAGCAGCTCCTCCTTGAGAGCCTTGATCTCTGTCTCTGGCTGCAGCCAAGTGACATAAACGAACTTGCAGATCTCATGGATGTCACTCTCCACAGACTGGCGCATGGCCAGCTCTGTCTCATACTCTGGCTCTAAAGTCATCAGCAATAAGAAGGGCATTTTCAACATGAAAAATGATGCAGGCGGCCGGGCGCGGTGGCTCAAGCCTGTAATCCCAGCACTTTGGGAGGCCGAGACGGGCGGATCACGAGGTCAGGAGATCGAGACCATCCTGGCTAATACGGTGAAACCCCGTCTCTACTTAAAAATACAAAAAAAAAAAAAAAAAAAAACTAGCCGGGCGAGGTGGCGGGTGCCTGTAGTCCCAGCTACTCGGGAGGCTGAGGCAGGAGAATGGCGTAAACTCGGGAGGCGGAGCTTGCAGTGAGCTGAGATCCGGCCACTGCACTCCAGCCTGGGTGGCAGAGCAAGACTCCGTCTCAAAAAAAAAAAAAAAAAAAACTAGCCGGGCGTCGAGGCGGGCGCCTGTAGTCCCAGCTACTCGGGAGGCTGAGGCAGGAGAATGGCATAAAACCCGGGAGGCGGAGCTTGCAGTGAGCTGAGATCAGGCCACTGCACTCCAGCCTGGGCGGCAGAGCAAGACTCCGTCTCAGAAAAAAACAAAAAACAAAAAAGAAAAATGATGCAGGCATTGTCCACAGAATTATCTGAGACCTTAGGTTCTTGATGGTCTTGAAGTAATGCCCCTAGTCTCTGACCTGGGGTCCCTTCTTCACCAGGTGTTTCCAGATTTTGCTCTTGAGCCTCTGATTCTTGGTCTGTAGGCTCCTCACTCTGTCCAGGTAGGAGACCAGGAAGTCATTCAGGCCTTGCATGTTTCCTTTCTGCTCTGGTTGCCCCCCATTCCCGCCAGACCCTTGGCCATCCCTGCGTCCAGGTCCTTGGACTCCCAGTCTCCTTGGAAGCTGGTAGAGCAGGACATGAAGATCCAGGAGCATAACCCCCAGCACCTGCATAGACACTGGCCATGCTGCTTGTGAGCCAGACACTGTGGCTGGTTGACAGAACCCAGGGACTAGTAGTTGGTGGAGAAGGTGGTGGAATGAGAGATGAAGCTCATGTTGTCTGGGGAGGAAAGAAAGGGAACAGGATTCAGGTTCTGTCCCCACCTTCATTTTCCAGGTAGCACTGCTCTTTTTGAAAATCTTGTGGCTCAATATACGCTGACATGAGCATTCCCTATTAAAATTTCCCATCTTCTGTCTTCTGTGCCATGCTTCTATGTTTGTTGTTGTTTGTTTGTTTTTAGACAGAGTCTTGCTCTGTCGCCCAGGCTGAAGTGCAATGGCACAATTTTGGTTCACTGCAACCTCCTGGACTCAAGCAATTCTCCTTCATCAGCCTCTCAAGTAGCTGGGACTACGGGCCCACACCACCATGCCTGGCTAATTTTTGTGTTGTGTGTGTGTCTAGACAGGATTTTGCCATGTTGGCCAGGCTGGTCTCGAACTCCTGAGCTCAGGTGATCTGCCTGCCTCAGCCTCCCAAAGAATTGGGATTATAGGTGTGAGCCACCGTGCCTGGCCTTGTATGTTGTTTTGGGTATGGAGAAATCCATTCTGCATGCCCCAATTTAGGGGCCACAAATTTGGTGGAAACAATACTAGTGATTGAAGAGCAGCATTGTTGCCTAAGTGTCTTATTGTTCTACCAGGCACATAATTATTTTCCAACAATTCAGTGACTTCGTTAGCTTCTTCAGGTAAATAAGCCTTTAATTCATCAAACACTCTTGGAATGTCATCAGCTGGAAGGAACATCAATGTAGACAAATGATGCCTTTTTAAACTGAAGTTATTGTTTTTGCCACATTGCTTGGCCTGTCCACTCATCTGAGTTTTCCACCAAATGCGTTGGACTGAATAGAGAAAAACAAACTTTATTGGAAAGTTACCTTGTAACCTTGATCACACCTAATTCCAAATCTGTCATTACGGTTTGGATATTCAGTTGAAATCCATTTTCTTCTGCATAGTTTATCAAATCTTCAAATAAACTTTTATAAATTGCACCACTTTTTTCAGTCATTAATACATAAACAAGTGGATAAGTTCTAGAGTTTTCAGACCCAATAGGGGCATGAATTGTATATAGTTGATTTAAAAAAAAAAAAGGAGTGACAGTTTTGAAAGCCCCATTTATTTGCCACAGTGAACTATATGCAAGTAATTTTTTAGTATTAGAGTTAGTGATAAACATAAAAATTCTATCTTCTTTGACAGTCAAACCCCTAATCAAGAATAGTTTGGCTGAGTGCAGTGCAGTGGCTCATGCCTTAATCCCAGCACTTTGGGAGGCCAAGGCAGGAGGACTGCTTGAGCCCAGGGGTTTGAGACCAGCCTGGGCAACATGGCAAAAACTCTTTCTCTACAAAAAATACAAAAATCAGCCAGGTGTAGTGGCATATACCTGTGGTCCCAGCTACTCAGGAGGCTGAGGTGGGAGGATCATTGGAGCCTGGGAAGTTGAGGCTGTAGCGAGCCATGATCATACCAGTGCACTCCAGCATAGGTGACAGAGCGAGACCCTGTCTCAAAAAAAAAAAAAAAAAAAAAAAAGACTAGCTCACCATTTAATGTGTTTTGTAACATTGGAGAAGCCTCAGTATCAGCAAGCGTCTTTGGTTCAGAGGTTGCTGAGCTTGTTAGATTCTTTTTATTCCCTGATGAAGGGCAGTTTTTGAAGGCAAGCATGGCACCATGTGTGAAGGGGCAGAAGTCTTACATGATTGAATAATTTGGTAGAGGAGATTTCTTGCATTTTTTTGCCAGCAGTTTCACTTCTATCATCTTCAAAACGTTTGCTACATTTGCATTTGTAAAGTGGTTCTGGTCTACAAATGTTTTAAGTATATGCTGTTCATTTGAAAGTCTGGTTATTGCCTGCCCATTGCAACTAAGTGCATTTCTATTTTCACAGAACCAAATTAAGCTCACAAATCCACACTTTGTGAACTGAGAACCCATACACATCTCCTTGAACTGTGCTTCATTTCCAAATAAAGACAATAACAAGGCAGTAGTTCCACCTAACACGATCCTGTGATAGTGATTTTCAGGATTTTAGACTTTATGGATTTTGATCTTTTAAGATTTCAACATTCAGGGTTTTGTCTTTCAGGATTATTATCCAAATCTGCCTGACACATCTTCTGATTAAACTAGAAGCTCTGAGGGGTGCCTTAGACCTCTTGGTGTCCCCATGACCTGGCTGAATGCTTAGCACAGAGTGGCATGCAATATTAGTGAAGGAGAAGTCTGCTGGGAGGTGAGAGGCTGGGTGAATTTTGAAAAGGGATTCATCTCCAGCTTGGGGCTGGGAGGAGAAACCACAGACCAGGAACATGTGTTCCCTTGGCAGATAGGCCTCTTGGGGTTGATCTGTTCCAGCGGGAGGCTAGGTTCTGAGATCCAATCACTGCCTCAGGCCCCAGTCCAAAGTCCCTGCCCTGATCAGTCAAGACCCGCATCCTTTGCTCTTCTGAAGGCCGGCCTTGAAAGTCTCATTATCCTGAGAGAGTCTGATTTTCACCGGCACTCAGGTCTCCAAAGATCCTAATAGTTTTTCTAGTTTCTACAAATGTTCTCAGCCCTAGGAATAGGATTCCTAGATGCATCCTTTATCACTTCTATCTGCATGACCTTGGGCAGATTCCTTCTGGACCTCGGGGTCCCATCTGCACTGCAGGATCCACTGTGCCTGCTCTGTACCTTTCCTCGCTCAGCAGCATGAGCCAGTGCATGCACTCCCTGTGTATTAGTCTGTTCTCCCACTGCTATAAAGAAAGATCTGAAACTGGGTAATTTTTAAAGAAAAGAGGTTTAATTGGCTCATGGGTCCATAGGCTGTACAGGAAACATGGCTGGGGAGGCCTCAGGAAACGTACAGTCATGACGGAAGGCGAAGGGGAAGCAAGGTACCTTCTACTCATGGTGGCAGGAGAGAGAGAGAGTGAACAGAGAAGTGCCACACACAGTTAAAGCATCAGATCTTATGAGAACTCACTATCATGAGAACAGCAAGGAGGAAATCTGCTCCCATGATCAGTCACCTCCCACCAGGCCCCACCTCCAACATTGGTGATTACAATTCCACATGAGATTTGGGCGGAGACAAAAACCCAAACCATCTGGACCTGTAACCCCTAAGGCTCTACACCACTTCCTGAGGGCCTGCATGCAGGGTGCCCTGCTGTCATCTATGTTAACTCATTTTATTCTCACAGCAATCCAGGTAGGTCTTCACTGTTACCTTTGTTTTTCTTCATTGAAATCTTATTTTAAATATATAGTAATTTGGCCGGGCGCGGTGGCTCAAGCCTGTAATCCCAGCACTTTGGGAGGCCGAGACGGGCGGATCACGAGGTCAGGAGATCGAGACCATCCTGGCTAACATGGTGAAACCCTGTCTCTACTAAAAAATACAAAAAACTAGCCGGGCGAGGTGGCGGGCGCCTGTAGTCCCAGCTACTCGGGAGGCTGAGGCAGGAGAATGGCGTAAACCCAGGAGGCGGAGCTTGCAGTGAGCTGAGATCTGGCCACTGCACTCCAGTCCGGGCGACAGAGTGAGACTCCGCCTCAAAAAAAAAAAAAAAAAAAAAAAAATATATATATATATATATATATAGTAATTTAAACAATTCACACTCACACCTGTAATCCCAACAAGTAGGGAGGCTGATGTGGGAGGATCGTTTGAGACCAGGAGTTTGAGACTAGCCTAGGCAACATAGTGAGACCCTGTTTTTAAAAAACAACAACAACAAAAAACAAATTTTTTTTTTTAACCAGAAAAAAAATCAAAAATTTAAAGCTCCAAAAGGTACTCTCTGAAAAAGTCTTCCTCTGGCCTGGCATGGTGGCTCATGCCTGTAATCCTAGCACTTTGGGAGGCGAAGGCAGGTAGATCACTTGAGGTCAGGAGTTTAAGACCAATCTGGTCAGCATGGTGAAACCCCATCTCTACTAAAAATGCAAAAATTAGCTGGGTGTGGTGGTGGGTGCCTATAATCCCAGCTACTTGAGGCTGAGGCATGAGGATCGCTTGAACCCAGGAGGTGGTGGTTGCAGTGAGCCCAGATTGTGCCATTGCACTCCAGCCTGGGCAACAGAGTAAGACTCTGTCTCCAAAAAAATAAAATAAATAAATAAATAAATAAAAATAAATAAAAAATAAAATAATAAAAAGTCTTCCTCCTTCCCCCTTTCCTTTTTTTTTTTTTGAGACGGAGTCTCGCTCTGTCGCCCAGGCTGGAGTGTAGTGGCCGGATCCTGGCTCACTGCAAGCTCTGCCTCCCGGGTTCACGCCATTCTCCGGCCTCAGCCTCCCGAGTAGCTGGGACTACAGGTGTCCGCCACCTCGCCCGGCTAGTTTTTTGCATTTTTTAGTAGAGACGGGGTTTCACCATGTTAGCCAGGATGGTCTCGATCTCCTGACCTCGCGATCTGCCTGTCTCGGCATCCCAAAGTGCTGGGATTACAGGCTTGAGCCACCGTGCCCGGCCCCCCCCTTTCCTTCTTCAGCCACCCAATTTTTCTTCTTAGAGGGAACCCAAAAGCCCATTTTTTGTTTATCTTTTCTGAGACATTTTATGTTTTATGCACACACAAGTAAATGTGTGTAAATGTTATGTCTCTCTGTCTCCTGCCTCCTTGATTGGTGGCATGCTATGCTTGTATTCTGCACCTTGCCTTTTTTTTTTTATTAACAACATACCCCATCCCTGTTATTTTAAATGAGAGGATTCTGAGGTTCAGAGGGCTTATGTAGCCTAGTTGGTGAATGCAGGTCTCTTTGAATGCAAAGCCCGTGCATCACTCTAAGCCGGGAGGCTCTGATTGCGAGGTAGTGTCAGCTGGCCTGGGCCCCCTGGATGTGCCCATTCAGGGCCTCTCCTCAATGAGCCCTGGGCAGCTCTGACTGCCTCATCTCCTGGTGCCAAGGGAACTGGGAAAGAACTAACCAATGGTCCGGCCTGGCAGAGTGTCCGTGGACCCGGAGAAAAAAGGGCTTTGTTCCACACCCCCTGAAGACTGGCAGTAGTTGGCCTGCTCGGACATGCTGCCTTTCTCTGCACCCTCTATAAGAGCAAAAACATTTTCTCTTCCTGCCAAGGCCTGATGGTAGTCTGGCGAGTCCTGTGGTGGCCCCTCTGAGGGCTGGCTCCCACGCCTCACTGCCTTTTGATGGCCTTGCTGGAGATGGGCAGCTGCAGTGGTCCCTGCCAAGGCCTCGGGACTGGCCACCCTGAGAATGTGCATCTGCTCCCACGTCTGGATCTCACTGCTGCACTGGGAAGAAACTCTCCCTGCCCGTGCTCCAGGCCAACCAGCCTTATGTGATTGGTGCAAAGGCTGGGGACCAGGGAGAGCTGGCCAGCCTGAGCTAATGGGAAAGCATCATCGGTAGTTAAATGTGTGGTTATGCTTTTCCCTACAAAAAGCCCTGTGACCTCTTCTTCCTCAGGCTCTCCTCTCTTCAAAAACAGCTCAGCCTGAAAGGTCTCCTGGGAGGCTGCAAGCAGCTTCCGGTGCTGCGTGCTTGTGAGTGCTTGCTCCTGGGTCCAGGCCTGCTGGCTGGGCTGGAGGGGAATGCCGGGTGCCAGGAGCTGCCTAAAGCTCACAGCTCTAGTGGGGTTTCTTCTCAGAGGAGCCAGTGTCCCAAACCAGGATTTACTCTTTTTGCCCTCAGACCCCAAGCAAGGCGTCCAGCAGGTCTGTCCCTGAGCAAACAGCCAATAGGCAGTGTCTCTGTGCCTCGTCCTCCCAAGTGTGAAATGGTCACAATAAGGAGATTTGTTTGCTTGGTTTTTTTCCAGGTGCTTCAAAACACTCTTTCATAATTGAGATTTTATTGGTTGTGTTGAGGCTTAGTACACAGACATAGCAGTTTGCACACAGTTCTTATATGTACTGAAAATCTAAAAAGCCATGTATTGTAATTCTTTTTAAAAGTTATTCCAGTGACTTTCCAGCTTAACATTTGGAGGCAAATTTTCCTTAAGAGGCTATCAAGTACCAGTATCTGCACATGTGGATAAGCTGTTACATACATCCCACCAATACACAACTGAACAGCAAATATACCACATACTCACATTTTCGATCTTTCACAGCACATTAACAAAGTTACTAGGAAAATAGGACTACCACGACCAAGGATGTTACAGAGTGCACACAATTCTCAGGGAGTGCCATGATCAAGTGGATTTCTTTAGGAAACAATTCTGCTAAAAAACAATATGGGTAGGCCCAGCGTGGTGTCTCACGTCTGTAATCCCAGTATTTTGGGAGGCCGAGGAGGGCAGATCACCTGAGGTCAGGAGTTCAAGACCAGCCTAGCCAACATGGTGAAACCCTGTCTCTACAAAAATGCAAAAAATTAGCCGGGCATGATGGCAGATACCCTGTAATCCCAGTTACTTGGGAAGCTGAGGCAGGAGAATTGCTTGAACCCAGGAGGCGGAGGTGGCAGTGAGCCGAGATCATGCCATTATACTCCAGCCTGAGTGACAGAGCGAGACTCCATCTCAAAAAAAAAAAAAAAAAAAAAAAAAAAAAAAAAAAAAATTAACAACAACGTGGGAATAGAAGTAATTTTAAATGCTCAGGACATTAAATGCAGGACTGTGACTCCATATTGCCATTTAGTATGCTTTGTATTATAGGATATAAAAACTAACCCCTCTGTCTGTGGAATGTTAAGCTGACACCCAAGACAGTCAAAGCCTCCCATAATCCAATAGCCCACTCTATTTTCTGGTTGTACCAAAAAATAAACAAGCAGCAAATGGTTTCACCTTTTTAAAAAAGCATTTACACTTAAAAAATGGGATTAGGTGTGATTCCCTCCTTCTTAAAAATGTTTCTAGGCCGGCCATGGTGGCTTACACCTGTAATCCCGGTGCTTTGAGATGTCAAGGCAGGCATATCTCTTGAGCTCAGGAGTTTAAGACCAGCCTGGGCAACAAAGTGAGACTCTGTCTCTACAAAAAATACAAAAAAGTAGCCAGGTATTGTGGCATGCATCTGTGGTCCCAGCTACCCAGGAGGCTGAGGTGGGAGGATGGCTTGAGCCTGGGAGGCAGAGTGCAGTGAGCTGAAATGGCGCCACTGCACTCCAGTCTGGGCATCAGAGTGAGACCCTGTCTCAGAAAAAAACCACTATTATTTTGTAAACTTGCATTTACGAAATAGTTGATGAAAATATTTATCTCGATTGTACAAAAAGGGAGACGGGGACCACTGATAAAACACGGTATGTGATTTAATCAGACTTGCCTTCTTTCTCTCCAGCTTCTTCAGCTGGAGAGAAATCATTTTAGTTTCTCCATTTTCTGCAGGTAAATCTTCTTTAGTTTCCTAGTTAGCCACTTAGGCCTGTTTTCCCTTTGCTCCCCTTTCCCCTTTTGTTTGCACTTTTTTTTTTTTTTTTTTTTTTTTTTTTGAGATGGAGTCTCGCTCTGTCGCCCAGGCTGGATGGAGTGCAGTGGCTGGATCTCAGCTCACTGCAAGCTCCGCCTCCCGGGTTTACGCCATTCTCCTGCCTCAGCCTCCCGAGTAGCTGGGACTACAGGCGCCCGCCACCTCGCCCGGCTAGTGTTTTGTATTTTTTTTAGTACAGACGGGGTTTCACCATGTTAGCCAGGATGGTCTCGATCTCCTGACCTCGTGATCCGCCCGTCTCGGCCTCCCAAAGTGCTGGGATTACAGGCTTGAGCCACTGCACCCGGCCTGTTTGCACTTTTTTGTCCGAAGGTTTATCCTTCTCTGCTGCCTTTTTCAGCTTCGTTTCTACTTTTGCAGGAGCAGGTTAGCTGACAACCACGCCAACCTCCTCCTGGGCTCTTCCTTGGAAGCTGCGTCTGTGGAGCAGATCTTCCTCTTCCTCTTTGGCAGTGGGGAGGGTGCGTGCCCAGTGCTGCTGGCTGTGGAGGAGGTGGGCTGCCTCGCTGCTCACAATAAAAAGACTTGATGAAGGCAAGAGTGCCCTGATTAGGGGAGGATACCACCCCTCATATTGTCTTATGCCCAATTTCTGCCTCCAAAGAAAGAAGAAGTAAAAACTAAAAGGGAGAAATGGAATCCACAGGCAGATAGCCCAGCACCATGCATTGGGCCTGGTAGTTAAAAATCAATCCCCGACTTGGCCGAGCGTGGTGGCTCATGCCTGTAATCTCAGCACTTTGGGAGGCCAAGGCTTGCAGATCATGAGGTCAGGGGTTCAAGACCAGCCTGACCAACATGGAGACACCCCGTCTCTACTAAAAATACAAAATTAGCTGGGGTGGTGGCACATGCCTGTAATCCCAGCTACTCGGGAGGCTGAAGCAGGAGAATTGCTTGAACCCTGGAGGCGGAGGTTGCGGTGAGCCGAGATTGCACTATTGCACTCCAGCCTGGGCAACAAGAGTGAAATTCCATCTCAAAAAATAAAAATAAAAAAAATAAATCAGCCCCCGACCTAACTGCTTGTGTTATCTATAGATTCCAGACATTGTATGGACAAGCATCGTGAAAATCCTGTCCTGTTCCATTCTGATTATTGGTGCATGCAGCCCCCAGCCACTTACCTGCTGCTTGCTCAATCGACCACAACGCTTTCACGCAGATCCCCCTTAGAGTTGTGAGCCCTTAAAAGGGACAGGAATTGCTCACTCAGGGAACTCGGGTTTTGGAGACGTGAGTCTGCCGATGCTCCCAGCTGAATAAAGCCCTTTCCTTTTTTTTTTTTTTTTTTTTTTTTTTTTTTTTTTTTTGAGACGGAGTCTCACTCTGTCGTCCGGGCTGGAGTGCAGTGGCCGGATCTCAGCTCACTGCAAGCTCCGCCTCCCGGGTTTACGCCATTCTCCTGCCTCAGCCTCCCGAGTAGCTGGGACTACAGGCGCCCGCCACCTCGCCCGGCTAGTTTTTTGTATTTTTTAGTAGAGACGGGGTTTCACGGTGTTAGCCAGGATGGTCTCGATCTCCTGACCTCGTGATCCGCCCGTCTCGGCCTCCCAAAGTGCTGGGATTACAGGCTTGAGCCACCGCGCCCGGCCGCCCTTTCCTTTTCTACAACTCGGTGTCTGAGGGGTTCTTGTCTGTGGCTCGTCCTGCTACATGATGAAGCCGGGAGAGCAGCAGGCTGAAGCTGAGCCTCTGCTGGGAGAAGCTTTGCTAGAAGAGCAAAAATAGAGGGGCCTGTTGGTGGCAGGTGGGGAGAGGAGAGAGCTTTGCATTGGCTGGGGTCCACACTCAACCCAGGTGTTACCGGAAAGGGGTCCTGATACAAACCCCAAGAGAGAGTTCTTGGATCTCGCCCAAGAAAGAATTCAGGGTGGATCCATAGACTAAAGTGAAAGGAAGTTTGTAAAGAAGTGAAGGAATAAATAAGGGCTACTCCAGAGGCAGAGCAGCCCCAAGGGCTACTGGTTGCCCATTTTTATGGTTATTTCTTGATTATATATGCTAAACAAGGGGTGGACTATTCATGTCTCCCCTTTAAAAACCATATAGAGTAACTTCCTGACGTTGCCATGGCATTTGTAAAGTGTTGTGGCACTGGGGGAAGTGTAGACATGAGGATGACCAGAGGTCATGCTTGTGGCTATCTTGGTTTTGGTGGATTTTGGCCAGTTTCTTTACTGCAAACTGTTTTATCAGAAGATCTTTATGACCTGTATCTTGTACCAATCTCCTGTCTCATCCTGTAACTTAGGATACTTAATTGTCTGGAATGCAGCCCAGTAGGTTTCAGCCTCATTGTACCTAGCTCCTATTCAAGATGGAGTTGCTACGGTTCAAAATGCCTCTGACTCTGGGACGTGGGCCCCCAAATGTGGTACCAGGGGGACATGGCCCAGGGCATCTTCAGCATGGGCCTGTCCTGTGAGGGATGGCAAGGAGAGACATCAGTGTTTGGGATGTAGGTCCAGTACCCTGAGAATGGAGTGGCCTGACACAGGTCATAGCCCACTTGAAGCCGCTGCAGATGGCAGCGATTGTGAAGGCGATTGCAGCCTGCAGTCTTTCCTAGAGGTGCAGGGGCCAAGAGAAAAACGTTCTTTTTGCTATCTGAAGGTTCACTGAGAATCACTGACAAAAGCCAGACTAACAGGCCAAAAAGCATACAAACCTATTTGATCATAATTTTATGTGATGGAGGAACCTTCAGAATGAAGACCCCGAAGATACAGAGGAAGCTGTCCATTTTTATGCTTAGGTTCAGAAAAGTATGAGTGGTCATGCAGAACTGTGATTGGACAAAACTCTAATGCTAATAGGCCGAGTGGGGAAATGCAGCAAGGCCTGTCTGTATATTTTCTTCTTGGCCTCTCTGTGTAGCATTCCTGCCTTCTGGGTACGGGGCAAGACTCTCTGTGGAATGGGGATCTTGTGACCTACTATCAAACAAAGTAGGTTAGATAATTTCTTTTTATTTATTTCTTTTTTTTTCTTAAGACAGGGTCATTCTGTTGCCCACGCTGGAGTGCAGTGATGTGATCCTGGCTCACTGCAGCTTTGACCTCCCAGACTCAGCTGATCCTTCTGCCCCAGCATCTCCAGTGGCTGGGACCACAGAGCATGCACTACTGCACCTGGCTAAGTTTTAAATTTTCTGTAGAGAGGAGGTTTCGCCATGTTGCCTAGGCTCATCTAGAACTACTGGGCTCAAACAATCCACCTGCCTCCACCTCACTAGCTGCTGGGATTATAGGCATGAGCCACTGCACCTGGCCTGGTCAGATGATTTCTTTACAGCCATGTTTTACACAGAAAAAGGGAGGAAGTTAGAGTAATATTTTGGGGTTTGATGGCTGGCTTTGGGGAAAAGGAGTTCTGGTTTCTAAGACCTGCCTTGGGGAAGAGAGACTCTAGTTTCTGTGGCTAGCCTTGGGGGCCAGAGACAGGAGGCAGGAGAAGATCAGAGAGAAACTTTTGCTTCTGAGGCTGCTTTTGAGGCCTCCAATTTGGAGGAGCATCTTTTGAGCCCCAGTCGCAGCATAGGGGAAAATGGTCATACTACTTAGAGAGGGTAAGAAGAAGGCTGTGGGTCCCCGTGGGGAAGTTCAGGACAGCACTTGTGCAGGAGTTCTCTGGGAGGTACTGGAAAGCAAGCAGGGGACTGTCACCCCAGGAATGCAGGAAATAGGGTTCCGGTGCTAACCCAGAAGGGGGAGGGTGTTGGGAGACCCTCCTGATCCTCCCTCCCAAACACATCCTTCAGGGAGTTCAAGCAGCAAGTGGCTACCCACATGCTTTTTCATGGAGAAAATAGAATTTTATCCGGTGTGGGGTTTTGAGAGTTCGGCTGACATCCCTGGAAGCTGAAAGGCACTAAATCTGCAGTCAGAAGGCCTTATGGAGAGACATTCAGAGTGTGCTACGTGTGATTCAAGCAGTCTGACCTGTCTCTGAGAGCCACTGTGGTTTTGTTGAGATGGGCACTGGGCACTTGTGCTTTGTTAGTCCTGGATGAGCTTGTTTCCCCATGGGACTTGGAGCTTCTCCTGGTCACCTTTCATGTTCCATTGGCATCCAACACAGGCTTTCCAGATAGGACATGCTCAGTATGAGGATGGAAAATTTAATAAACCATTTGAAAATTTCCAGAGTCATTTTGCAAATATGAATCAACTGAGGCTTATAAATAATTAGAGGGATCTGTCTGGTGTTCTGTAGGACACCCTACTTTTGTTCTTTCCCCTCCAACCCTAGTAGAAAAGAAATTTTAGCATGATAATGAGGCAAAGTCAGGTTAGGAGAGGTCATGAAAAAAGGTTTGTCTGCCTGCAGATTCTCACCTTGGTGAATCTGAAAGACCCAAGACCCCTAGAGTAGGTAAGTCCCCATCTCTGCCCACTCCTCTAGGATGGAACCAGGAACAAGGTTCCAGGACCACACATGTCAGCTGTCAGGGTGGTACCAGGCTTGCAGGGAGGGCAGAGAGGACAAAAAAGGGAAAGAGAGGAATACCAGAGAGAAAAAGAGATGCCTGGATCTCTATCCAAGCCTGCCCTTATGGGAAAAATAAAAAGTAGTTTTGCACCACCCTACGAAATTGCTCATTGACTAAGATTTTGTTCCAGTTAAGGAATAATATCCACAATACCTTCTTGAGTATTGTGATGAGGGGGTTAAGCAGCCAAGCATGTTGCTAATATTTTGAATGAACCCAGGAGCTATCACCCCCTAAAATGCCACATTGTTATGCTGATTGCTTCAAACTGAAGGCATCTGGGAAAACAGTGGATACATAGAGGGGCTTTTCCTGAATTTCCCTTATCTGAGTAAAGGTAGATTCTCCAGAAGGAAGCCAATTGTCGTGAAAACCCTCCCTAGAAATTTGTATCTATCAGGAAGATTAACGTCACAGGACTCAAACCTAGGAGAGATTAAAGTTGACGTTTCATCCAGTCTATTACCTATTCTTCTGAAGGCTCATCCTTTTTTTTTTTCATAACCATCTGTGTGTAGGTGGCCTACATACCCCACTTCCCTCTCCCCTAGATGGGTGAGGATGTTTCAGTCAATGACAGACCACATGTAAAATGGTGGCCCCATGAGAAAAAAAGGGAGCTAATTTTTTTTTTCTTTTTTTTGAGACAGGGTCTCACTCTTGCCCAGGTTGCAGTGCAGTAGGCTGATGCATGGCTCACTGCAGCCTCAACCTCCTTGGCTCAACCAATCCTCCTGCCTCAGCCTCTGAGTAGCTGGGACTATAGGTGCACACCATCATACTGGGCTAATTTTTTAATTTTTTTGTAGAGGCAGGGGTCTCACCATGTTGCCTAGCTGGTATTGAACTCCTGGCCTCAAGTGATCCTCCCATCTTGGCCTCCCAAAGTGCTGGGATTACAGGTGTGAGGCCATAGGCCTGGCTGAGCTGAAAAATTTCTATCATCTAGTGACACCTAGCCTTGATAATGTCAAAGTGTAACATATTATCTTTTCTATGGTTAGACATGTTTAGATACGCAAATAGTCACCATTGTGTTACAGCTGCCTATAGTAGTCAGTGCAGTAACATACAGTAAAGTTTATAGCCTAGGAGTAAGTAATAGGCTATACCTATAGCCTAGGTGTGTGGTAGGCTATGCCATCCAGGTTTGTGTAAGGGCACTCTATGATGTTCCCACAATGATGAAATTGACTAATGGTGCATTTCTCAAACATATCCCATTCCTTAAACAGTGATGATTAGAAAACTTCATTGGGTTACTGGGTATTTGCTTTTCTGTGATGCCTCTGTTGGGGGTCATAAAACAATAGCCCAAAAAGAAGGCCTTAGAGGCAGCTCTCTCTAACCTTCTAATCTCCTGTTTCTAGACTCTCATTCTCTCTAGAGGCTAGCCATAGAAACTAGAATCCCTCTTTCCCAAGGGAGGTCATGAAAACCAGACCCCTTTTCCCCAAAGCCAGACATAAAACCCAAAAATATTACTAACTCTGCTGCCACCCCAGCCTTTCTGTGTAAGAACTGGCTATAAAGAAATTTACCTTTTTTTTTTTTTTTTTTTTTTTTTTTTTTTTTTTTGAGATAGAGTCTCTCTCTGTTCCCCAGGCTGGAGTGCAATGGCATGATCTCAGCTCACTGCAACCTCCGCTTCTCGGGTTCAAGTGATTCTCCTGCCTCAGCCTCCCGAGTAGCTGGGACTACAGGTGTCCACCACCGTGCCTGGCTAATTTTTGTATTTTTAGTAGAGATGGGGTTTCACCATTTTGGCCAGGCTGGTCTTGAACTCCTGAACTTGTGATCTGCCTGCCCTGGCCTCCCAAAGTGCTGGGATTACAGGCACGAGCCACCATGCCCAGCCTTTTTTTTTTTTTTCAGATGGTTCAAGTGATTCTCCTGCCTCAGCCTCCCGAGTAGCTGGGATTACAGGCATGCACCACCACGCCTGGCTAATTTTTTGTATTTTTAGTAGAGATGGGGTTTCTCCATGTTGGTCAGACTGGTTTCAAACTTCTGACCTCAGGTGAGCTGCCTGCCTCATCTTCTCAAAGTGATGGGATTACAGGTGTGAGCCACTGTGCCCAGATGAAATTGATATATCTTATCTGACCTATCTTGTAGATCATAAGACCTCTGTTCCAGAGAGGGTCTTGCCCCATACTCAGAAGGAAGGAATGCTGCACAGAGGTGCTAAGAATAATTTACACAGAGAGGGCTTGCTGGGTTTCCCCACTCAGTCTATTAGCACTGCATCATACCCTTTTGACCAATCACGTTTCTGAATATCCATACCATGTGGAACCTGAGCATAAAAATGGACAATTTTCCTATATCCTTGAACCTTCTTTCTGAAGGTTCTCATGTCACATAAAACTAGGATCAAATAAATTTGGGCACCTTTTCTCCTATTCATCCACCATTTGTCAGGTGATTTTTCAGTGAACCTTCAGAGGGCAAAGGGTAAGTTTTCCCTTACCCTTTGCCCTCTGGGTGTAGGGGTGTAGTTGCCCCTACACCCTGCTTCCCACTCCCATACAAATAAATGTGTATGCTTTTTTTCCTGTTAACCTGTCTATTGCCAGTTTTTTGTTTCTATGTTTGTTTTGTCTTTTCCCAGCAGACTTAAAGACTGGAACCAACAGTTTCAACAGTGGAAGAAAACTAGAGAATTGGAAGATCTGATCCCTGCAGTAGTGGTGGAAATTCAGGAGGTCTGAGGGCCCCAGGGACTTGAGCAAAGAAGTAGGACATGGAGTGAAGCACCTGGCAGAACAGTCCTCTTTGAAAGGGAGGCTGGGTCTAGGTTCAGCAAGGGCTTGAGAACATGATGCTTCTGTAACATTTACTGAGCACCTACTGTAAGCCAGGCATTGTGATCACAAAGAAGGAAGAGACTATAATTTCTCTTGAGGAACAATGGTCTTGGGGAACAAGAAAGGATATGTGAACAAAACAAATTTTAATTCCTTTTATATACCTGGGCTTGTGCAAGTTACAACTACAGTCGGCCCTTTGTATCCACAAGTTCTACATCCTTGTATTCAACCAGCTGTGGATTGAAAATATTTGTGGAAAAAAATACAACAATAAAAAATAACACAAATTTTAAAATACAGTAACAAGTATTTACATAGCACTTACATTGTATGAGGTATTATTAGCAATCTAGTGATTATTTAAAGTATAGGGGCTGAGCACAGTGGCTCACTGTGGGAACCTGAGCATTTTGGGAGGTTGAGGTAGGAGGATCTCAGCACTTTGGGAGGCTGAGGTAGGAGGATTGCTTGAACTTAGAAGTTTAAGACCAGTCTGGGCATCATGATGAGACCCAGCAGCTACAAAAAAAAAAAAATTAGCCAATATGGTGGTGTGAGCCTGTGGTCCCAGCTACTTCGGAGGCTGAGGTGGGAGGATTGCTTGAGCTTGGAAGGTCAAGGCTGCAGTGAGTTGTGATCATGCCACTGCTCCCCAGCCTGGGCAACAGAGGGAGACCATGTTTCAAAAAACAAAAACAAAAACAAAAACAAAAACAAAAAACAAAAAAAGAAAAGAAAGAAAAGAGAAAAAGACTATGATAGTCATCATTTAGTATTATTTCCTTGTTAACCATTTTTATAGCCTGTGAAGTTCAAGTGTTTACATAAGTAAGAACATTAAGGTTAAATAAAGTTTTTTTCTTTTTTTTTTTTCGGCCAATAACTAGGGATTTAGCTGTTTCCATCAAACCAACAATTTAATTAAATACCTTATTTATATAAATTTACACAAAGGGCCGGGCGCGGTGGCTCAAGCCTGTAATCCCAGCACTTTGGGAGGCCGAGATGGGTGGATCACGAGGTCAGGAGATCGAGACCATCCTGGCTAACACGGTGAAACCCCGTCTCTACTAAAAATACAAAAAATTAGCTGGGTGAGGTGGCGGGCGCCTGTAGTCCCAGCTACTCGGGAGGCTGAGGCAGGAGAATGGCGTGAACCCGGGAGGCGGAGGTTGCAGTGAGCTGAGATCCGGCCACTGCACTCCAGCCTGGGCGACACAGCAAGACTCCGTCTCAAAAAAAAAAAAAAAAATTTACACAAAGATAGTAACCCTCATGCCAAATTTTTAGGTTTTTTTGAACAGAGTTTCACTCTCATCACCCAGGCTAGCGTGCAATGGTGTGATCTCAGCTCACTGCAACCTCCACCTCCCAGGTTCAAGCGATTCTCTTGCCTCAGCCTCCCAAGTAGCTGGGATTACAGGTGCATGCCACCACTCCCAACACATTTTTGTATTTTTAGTAGAGATGGGGTTTGGCCGTGTTGGCCAGGCTGGTCTCAAACTCCTGACCTCAGGTGATCCGCCCACCTCAGCCTCCCAAAGTGCGGGGATTACAGGCATGAGACAGCATGCCTGGCTGACATAATATTTAAGAGAGATAAATATGAAACCACTTGACCAATAAATCTAAACAATAATGTATGTTAAAAATTCTGAAGACATTTCTAATTTTATCTTACCAACTAAAACCAGCTTATTAAGGATTTACTTAAGTCATGTGACCTTGAAAAAGCATTTGGGCTTAAAGTTCCTATTTTTCTAAGAAACTTTTTTTTTTTTTTTTGAGACGGAGTTTCGCTCTTGTTGTCCAGGCTGGAGTGCAATGGCACAATCTAGGCTCACTGCAACCTCCGCCTCCCAGGTTCAAGCAATTCTCCTACCTCAGCCTCCCGAGTAGCTGGGATTACAGGCATATGACACCACACCCGGCCAATTTTTTGCATTTTTAGTAGAGACGGGGTTTCTCCATATTGGTCAGGCTGGTCTTGAACTCCTGACCTAAGGTCAGGCCTTGGCCTCCCAAAGTGCTGGGATCTTACAGGCGTGAACCACTGTGCCTGACCCTGATAAAGTATTTGTTTTAAGTGCTTTTTTTTTTTTTTTTTTTTTTTTTTTTTTTTTTTTTTTTTTTGAGACGGAGTCTCGCTCTGTCGCCCAGGCTGGAGTGCAATGGCCGGATCTCAGCTTACTGCAAGCTCCGCCTCCCGGGTTCACGCCATTCTCCTGCCTCAGCCTCCCTAGTAGCTGGGACTACAGGCGCCCGCCAGGTCGCCCGGCTAGTTTTTTGTATTTTTTTTAGTAGAGACGGGGTTTCAGCATGTTAGCCAGGATGGTCTTGATCTCCTGACCTCGTGATCCGCCCGTCTCGGCCTCCCAAAGTGCTGGGATTACAGGCTTGAGCCACCGCGCCCGGCCCTTAAGTACTTTTTTTAAAGTCAATTAATTAGAGCTCTTTTATATATTTTTGGTAGTGAAACATCATATACATGACACATAAATGCATAGACGTATTAGACATGCAGATAGAAGCTCATAGATTCATAAAATTCTCCTTTTTAGTCTTCTATTTTAGAGTTCTAATTTCTTGATAATCAGTTTCATTTCCCTAGGCAATTGTCAGCTAGATAGCTCTAAATGTGCATACCAAAGGAACAACTCTTAGTGAAAATCAGATAGTGAAATTAATCTCAAAGTACAGACAAAGTCTAGGTGTGTTAGCAGGAGATTAAAAATGGATACCAAGCCAAACATAAAATGATAGAAATATACCATAGGATTTGATAAGGAGACAAATTTTATTTAGTTAGGTTGTTTTAAATTTAGTCTCTATGTTTTAACTGGACCTCTGAGCTCTGGGCGGATCCCACGCTGAATCCTAGTTCTCCAAAAACAGAGTGACATCATGGGACTAGGCCATGTAATGTGCTTACAATGCACTGTTACAAAGACATTTCTGTAAGTGTTTAAACCACACCACCTATTATCTCAAATATGCAAGAGTAACCCCTGTACAGGGTAATAACGATTTTGGTAGAAAAAAGATTAGGTAACATAATACAAGAACAAGCATTTGAAGATTTGTAAGCCAAAAATAAAGTTCCAAGCCCCTCACCCAACTGAATGATCCTTCCTCTTGGCCAGGGGAATTCCAAAGTGAAAGTGAAAAACTAGTTCAGCCCATGATGGGAAGCCAGGAGTCAGACATACCCTATTATGCCCTGGTCCCATTGAAATTCAGGCACAGCTGACCAGCATTAACATCAACACAGACCTTACGACTGATAGAACAGTCTGGTAAGAACACTTTCTTTTTTTTTTTTTTTTTTTTTTTTTTTGAGACGGAGTCTCGCTCTGTCCCCCAGGCTGAAGTGCAGTGGCCGGATCTCAGCTCACTGCAAGCTCCGCCTCCCGGGTTTACGCCATTCTTCTGCCTCAGCCTCCCGAGTAGCTGGGACTACAGGCGCCCGCCACCTCGCCCGGCTAGTTTTTGTATTTTTAGTAGAGATGGGGTTTCACTGTGTTAGCCAGGATGAGAACACTTTCTAAATCTGATAAGAAACATTTGCCATCTACTCTCTCTGAATCTGGACTGAACCAACGTACATCTTATATGTATTGATTAATATCTTTTTTGTTGTTGTTGTTGTTGAGACGGAGTCTCACTCTGTCACCCAGGCTGGAGTGCAGTGACTGAATCTCAGCTCACTGCAAGCTCCACCTCCCGGGTTTATGCCATTCTCCTGCCTCAGCCTCCCGAGTAGCTGGGACTACAGGCGCCCACCACCTCGCCCGGCTAGTTTTTTGTATTTTTTAGTAGAGACAGGGGTTTCACCGTGTTAGCCAGGATGGTCTCGATCTCCTGACCTCGTGATCCACCCGTCTCGGCCTCCCAAAGTGCTGGGATTACAGGCTTGAGCCACCCTGCCCGGCCTGTATTGATTAATATCTTACACCTTCCTGAAACGTGTAAAACCAAATTGTAGTCTTAAGACCTTGGGCACATGTTGTCAAGACCTCCTGAGGCTGTGTCACAGGCTTGACCTTAACTTTGGCAAAATAAACTTCTAAACTGATTGAGACCTGTCTCAGATACTTTTGGTTTACAGATCTGAGAGGAATTTGTCTGTTTACACTCTTGGGGTTCCATAAGGAAAAACAGAGGTTTCTCCCAAAAGGAAACCTGGCGCCTTCTCTGTTTTCTTAAAGGAATCCTAGGCTGTTAGGAACTATTTATATCCTTCATGCAGCAGAGTATGGGAATAAGGGAGGAGACCACCCCTCATATTGTCTTATGCCCCAATTTCTGCCTCCAAAGAAAGAAAAAGTAAAAACTAAAAGGCAGACATGAAATCCACAAGCAGACAGCCCGGTGCCACACCCTGGGCCTGGTAGTTAAAGATCAACCCCTAACCTAATCGGTTTTGTTATCTATAGATTACAGACATTGTATAGAAAAGCACTGTGAAAATCCCTATCCTGTTTTGTTCCGATCTAATTACTGGTGCATGCAGCCACCAGTCACGTACACCCTGCTTGCTCAATTGATCACGACCCTCTCACGCACACCCCCTTAGAGTTGTGAGCCCTTAAAACGGACAGGAATTGCTCAATCAGAGAGCTTGGCTCTTGAGACAGGAGTCTTGCCGATGTCCCCAGCTGAATAAACCCTTCTTTAACTTGGTGTCTGAGGAGTTTTGTCTGTGGCTCGTCCTGGTACATTTCTTGGTTCCCTGACCGGGAAGCGAGGTGATTGGCAGATAGTCGAGGCAGCTTCTTAGGCGGCTTAAGCCTGCCCTATGGAACATCCTTGCGGGGGACTCCGACCAGCCTGAGCGAGGCGGATCCTGAAAGCGCTCCCTGGTAGGCATTTACCTCTGTGGGACGCCTCATTCAGAGCAGTGTGTGGCAGGCCCCCATGGAGGATCAACGCAGTGGCTGAACACCAGGAAGGAATGGGCACTTGGAATCTGGACTCTTAAACTTGGTTAGACTAGTCTTTGAAACTTGCCCACTCCATTTGAGTGGAAGCATGGCCTGATCACCCATGGCTTGTCTTTATTGGCACTTTGGTTTTGGTTTTGTATTTGACTTAGTTTGAATTGCTTGACAGGACCAGTCTTGGGAACTTGCCCACTCCGTTTGAGTGGAAGCGTGGCCTGATCACCCACGGCATGCCTTTATCAGCACTTTTGTTTTGGTTTTGACTTGGTTTGAATTGCTTGACAGGATTGGCCTTGGGAACTTGCCTATTCCATTTGAATGGAAGCATGGCCTGATCACCCATGTGGCACTTTGGTTTTTGGTTTTGACTTGACTTGGATTGCTTGATACTTTGGTTTTTGTTTTGACCAGGCTTGGATTTCTGTATACTCTGATTCTGGTTTTGATTTTGGTTTGGTGCAAACTGCAAAAGTGTGTGTGTGCCGTTTTTACCCGTTCTTTGTTTTGTGGTGTGTGTGTGGTGTGAGTGTGGTGTTTTGTCTCGTAGAAGCATAGGTCAGGCACAAATAAGCCCACCCTACTAGGAACTATGTTGAAAAATTTCAAAAAAGAATTTAAAGGAGACTATGGAGTCTCCTTTACACTAGTCTCCTTTGACACTAGGAAAACTTAAAACTTTGTGTAAGATAGACTGGCCAGCATTAGAGGTACGTTGGCCATTAGAAGGAAGCCTGGACAGGTCTCTTTTTTCAAAGATATGGCACAAGGTAACCTGTAAGCCAGGGAATCCAGACCAGTTCCCATACATAGACACTTGGTTACAGCTGGTTTTAGACCCCCCATCCCCAACACACAGTAGTTGAGAGAACTGCAGCATAAGCAGCTGGCAGAGCAAGGAAAGACCAGCAGAGAGAGAGAGAAAGGAAAGAGAGAGGAAAAGAGGCAAAGAGTGGAAGAGACAGACAAAGAGGGAGTCAAGGAGAGAGAGAGAGACAAAGAAAGAGAGAGGCAGAGAGAGAGAAGAAGAGACAGAGGCAAAAGGAAAGTCAAAGACAAAGTCAAAGAGAGAAAGAAAGAGATATACAAGTAGTTAAAAAAAAAGAATACACTATTCCTTTAAAAGCCAATGTAAATTTAAAACCTATAATTGATTATTGAAGATATTCTCCATAACCCTATAATACTCCAATACCACTTTGATGTCAATGTAAACAAGAGTGTATCCCGAAAGCACTAAGGCCTTCCTATCAAAAATCCTGAACCCAGTAACCCACGGATGGCCCAAATGCATTCAATCTGTAGTGGCAACTGCTTTGCTAACAACAACAACAACAAAAAGTAAAAGAAAAAAAAACTTTTAGAGGAAACCTCATTGTGAGCATACCTCACCAGTTCAGAAGTATCCTAAGGAAAAAAAGAAAAAAAAGAGGGGGAAGAATTTATATATAAAGAGTATTATATGGTAAATTCTTGTCTTGAAATAAATTAACTGGTTGTTTAAAGAAAGAAATATTTGTAATAAGTCAGAAAGTTGAGGTATGTCAAAGAATTGTTTGCGAAAGTCATGAAATGTCCAGAGCCATGAGGCCCGGAAATTGCCGCAGCCTCTGTTGCTTAAGCTCCGCATTGTGGAGACAAGATGGCGCACTTCCTGGTTCTTCATCATCAACTTTACCCGCGCGCGCGAACTTTTCCCTCCCGCGCGTAGATAACCTCCCATGCCCAGGAAAGACTAAGTCTACCGAGCATGCGCCTGGTGACGTCTCTCATTATTCTCCCTGCCTGCTCTGAGCCTTTCCTCTTCCCTGCCAGCCTATATAAGGCATTGCACCGCCGTCATTAAACGAGACTTGATCAGGCTATTTGTCTTGTCTCCATTTCTCGTGTTTTCTTGTCTCTTCCATTCCCACTCCCCCTTCCAGGGTCTGTTCGACTGTCCTGCAGGTCGGGACAATGAAAGAAAAAAGTTATAAAAAAGAATTTATGTAAAAAATGTTGTATAATTTAAAAGTAACTAGGCCTCCTGAATGTAAAACTATTGGAAAAAAAAAAAAAAAAACAGTTTATGTGCAAGGTGTATAAGAAAAGTAACATATATCTTTGGTAAAAGGATTATAAGGAGGCATAAGAATGTACATTTTTACCTACATTAAAAAGTAAAAAAAAATTATTGTTCTGAAGGTTTAAGCAAGTTTTAAAATGTTAATTGTAAAGAAAATTTACATATTAGCTAAAGTTAAAGAAGTATCATCCAGTTTTTCTGTGAACTGGACATTAAAGTAAAAGCATAACAGGTTTTTCTTAAAGCACCAACCTGCTCTTTAGCAAAAATTATAAAAGGTTAAAAAGAGTCTATAAAATCTTACCTTATGGTCAAACATTAAAAATTAGATAAATATGTCTATGAGGTTTTATTAAAATTAGATTTAATGTTAATAACACACTAATATAAAGATAAAATTTAGCTTATCTGGTATAAAAATCATACAAGAAGCATTGTTAAATCTAAAATGGTATTTGGCTTTCTTTGGTTTAAAAACTAATAAAAATAGGTGCTAAAGAAAATTTCTCAGTAAAAAGGCACTAAGGACTACAAAGTCCACTGCCAAGGTCCCCACATTTAAAACAAAAGGTCAATTTCTTGAAAATTATATATTTGGTTTATCTTCCACTTTCCTTTCTCTAAAAACTAAAAGTCTTTTATCACATGTACCACCCCTAGAATTTCCGGTAAACCTGCATCAGCCTGAAGATCACGTTCTCATCAAAGGGTGGAAAGAAGAAAAACTCGAGCCAGCCTGGGAAGGACCCTATCTTGTGCTACTAAGCACCAAGACTGCTATTCATACAGCAAAAAAAAAAAAAAAAAAAAAAAAAAAAAAAGGATGGACTCATTACTCCCGAGTCAAGAAAGCACCACCTCCTCCAGAGTCGTGGGCCGTAGTCCCAGGGGAAAACCCTACCAAACTAAAGCTAAGAAAAATTTAACTCTTTTCATCTATTCTATTTCTCTTTTTTCTTTCCTCGCTCTATTGCTGACCATCTAGTTATTAACAGAACCAAGTCAATTTTGCCTCAAACTATTGCATTTAATGCTTGCCTTGTTATACCCTGTGAGGCCTTGCCAAGTCAAAGACAGCTTTCTACTTCAGAAAAGTACTTCTGTCCCTCCTGACTCTCCTCAGACTGGGCATTAGTAAACTAGGACCATTTAATCTGGGGGAGATTTCGATAAAGACCCCAGTGCCGACCAGGAGTGTTGCCCCCCAGTGTAGAACTTTCATGCCATAGTTGGTCCAACATTCTGTGGACCACTAAAGAGCAAGGATGGACTGCCCCAACTGGTTTTTGTAATTTCCTAAAGCCATACATTCATTTTACTAGAGGATCATAGAAGTTAAAGAATTAAAACAAACTTTAGCAATTAAGACAGGATACCAAGATGCAAATGCCTTGTTAAAATGGATCAAATACTCCATCTGCACGTTAAACAAAAGCAATTGTTATGCTTGTGTACATGGCAGGCCAGAGGCCCAGATTGTCCCCTTTACACTAAGGTGGTCCTCCAGTGGACCAGGTGTGGGCTGCATGGTAGCTCTTTTCCAGGATTCTACAGCCTGGAGTAATAAGTCGTGCCAAGCTCTCCCTGCTATATCCCAAAGTTCGGCACCCTGCGGGTGAGCTCCCGAGGGCCATCTAGCTTTGGTCTCCCAACACTAAGTTCACTTCGTGTCTCTCACGACAGGGAGGAAACTTAGCGTTCCTTGGAGACCTGAAAAGATGCAGTGAGCTTAAGAATTTTCAAGAGCTTATCAATCAGTCAGCCCTTCTTCATCCCTGAGCAATGTGTGGTGGTATTGTGGTGGACCTTTACTGGGCACTCTGCCGAATAACTGGAGTGGCACTTGTACTTTAGTCCAATTGGCTATCCCTTTCACCCTGGCATTTCATCAACCAGAGGGAGGAAAAATAAGACATCATAAAGCAAGAGAAGCCCTTTACGGGTCTTTTGACTCTCATGTCTATTTAGATGCAATTGGAGTCCCATGAGGAATACCAGATCAATTTAAAGCTCGAAATCAAATAGCTGCAGGATTTGAGTCAGTATTTTAGTGGGTGAGAGTTAATAAAAATGTAGATTAGATAAACTACATCTATTACAACCAAGAGCAACGAGCTTTTCATGAGTTAAAAGAAAAACTCACGTCGGTCCCTGCCCTAAGGCTACCTGACCTGACAAAACTCTTTACACTCTACGTGTCAGAGAGAGAAAAAATGGCAGTTGGAGTTTTAACCCAGACTGTGGGGCCCTGGCCAAGGCCAGTGGCCTATCTCTCAAAACAACTAGACAGGATTTCCAAAGCCGGGCCCCCAGGTCTAAGGGCCCTAGCAGTAACAGTCCTGTTAGCACAAGAAGCAGATAAACTAACCCTTAGGTAAAACCTGAATATAAGGCCCCCCATGCTGTGGTAACTTTAGTGACTACCAAACGACATCATTGGTTAACAAATGCTAGATTAACCAAGTACCAAAACTTGTATGTGAAAATCCCCACATAACTATTGAAGTTTGCAATACCCTAAACCCCACCACCTTGCTCCTGGTATCAGAGAGCCCAGTTGAACATAACTGTGTAGAGGTGTTGGACTCAATTTATTCAAGCAGGCCCAACCTCTGAGACCATCCTTAAACATCAGTAGACTGTGAGCGGTACGTGGATGGGAGCAGCTTCATCAACCCCTGCAAAGTGACTCTGAAGAAGATGACAAGCCCTGCTCCAGTCACACCCAGAAGCTGACTGGTCCACGCATGGCCAAAGCATGAGAAAACTCATCGAAGGACTCAATTTCCTTGAAATTTGGACTTTTACAGTAAGGACTTCAATTGATCTTCCTCAGACTGAGGACTGTTCCCAGTGTATACATCAAGTCACTGAGGGAGGACAAAAGGTTGCTACAGTCCTATTATTTTATGGTTATTATAAGTGTACTGGAACTCTAAAAAGAACTTGTTTGTATAATGTTATTCTGTACAAGGTATGTAGCCCAGGAAATGACCAACCTGATGTGTGTTATGTCCTATCTGAGCCTCCCATGACCACAGTTTTTAAAATAAGATTAAGGACTGAGGACTGGTGGGGGCTCATAAATGATACAAGTAAAGTGTTAGCCAAAACAGAAGAAAAAGGGATGCCCAAACAAGTCACCTTAAAATTTGATGCCAGTGTTTTCATTAATAGTAATAAGTTAGGAATAAGATGTGGTTCTCTTAATTAGAAAGAGGCTATATGGCAGAAAATAAGTACATCTGTCATAAATTAGGACTGTGTGGAAATAAATATAAATACTGATCTTGTGTCATTTAGGCCACTTGGATAAAAAAAAAAAAATGAAAAGGATCCAGTCTACCTTCAGAAAGGAAAAAATGGCCCTTCCTGTACTAAAGGACAATGTAACCCCTTAGAGCTAGTAATAACCAATCCCCTTGATCCTCGCTAGAAGAAAAAGCAGTGTGTGACCTCAGGAATTGATGGGGCTAGACTGAATCCTCAAGTAAGTATCTTGGTTTGAGGAGAAGTTTACAAACGCTCTCCTGAGCCAGTGTTTCAAATTTCCTATGATGAACTAAATGTGCCAGTACCAGAAATTCCAGGAAAAACAAGAAATTTGTTTTTGCAATTAGCCGAGCATTTAGCCCAGTCTCTCAATGTCACTTCTTGTTATGTATGTGGAGGAATTGTAACAGGAGATCAATGGCCATGGGAAGCCCGAGAATTAGTACCTACAGACCCAGTTCCTGATGAATTCCTGGCTCAAAAGAATCACCTGATAATTCTGGGTCCTAAAAGCCTCAACTATTGGGCAATATTGCATAGCTAGAGAAGGAAAATAATTCACTCACCCTGTAGGACGACTTAGTTGTCTGAGACAGAAACTGTATAATGGTACCACAAAAACAGTCACTTGGTAGAGTTCAAATCACACAGAGAGAAATCCATTTAGTAAATTCCCAAAGTTGCAAACCGTGTGGACCCACCCGGAGTCCCACCGGGACCGGACAGCCCCCACTGGATTATACTGGATATGTGGGCATAGAGCTTATGCCAAATTACCTCACCAGTGGGCAGGTAGTTGTGTTATTGGCACTATTAAACCATCTTTCTTCCTACTGCCCATAAAAACAGGTGAACTCCTGGGCTTCCCTGTCTATGCTTCCTGCAAAAAGAGAACCATAGCTATAGGAAATTGAAAAAATGATAAATGGCCCTCTGAGAGAATCATACAATATTATGGGCCTGCTACTTAGGCATAAGACGGCTTGTGGGGATACCAGACCCCCATTTACATGATCAACTGAATCATACGGTTACAAGCAAGAAGTCATGGGTAGTAAAAATGAAAGTGAGAACTCCCACTATTGAGTGAGAGTCTCAAAGCGGGGGAATAAGGAAGGAGACCACCCCTCATATTGTCTTATGCCCAATTTCTGCCTCCAAAGAAAGAAAAAGTAAAAACTAAAAGACAGAAATGAAATCCATAAGCAGACAGCCTGGCGCCACACCCTGGGCCTGGTAGTTAAAGATCGACCCCTGACCTAATCGGTTTTGTTATTTATAGATTACAGACATTGTATAGAAAAGCACTGTGAAAATCTCTATCCTGTTTTGTTCCAATCTAATTACCAGTGCATGCTGCCCCTGTCACGTACCGTCTGCTTGCTCAATTGATCACGACCCGCTCTTGTGCATCCCCTTAGAGTTGTGAGCCCTTAAAAGGGACAGGAATTGCTCACTCGGGGAGCTCAGCTCTTGAGACAGGAGTCTTGCCAATGCACCTGGCCGAATAAACCCCTTTCTTTTACTCGGTGTCTGAGGAGTTTCGTCTGTGGCTCGTCCTGCTACAGTAAGAGGAAGGAGAGACAGGCAGAAGTAAATGGACACAACAGAATTCAGTGGATTGAGAAGAAAAACACCTTTTTCTTAAAAAACAAGATCCTAGGAGAGAAAAAAGTGTGTGTGTGTGTGTATATATATATGCTTATATATGTGTGTGTATACATATCTTAGATATTAGATTTTTGTTAAGCTGACTTAACCATTGAGCTCTTAAAAAATCTTTTAAAATCTCTTATCATATTTTTGCTGGATCAAACTGCTGATAGTTTGAAAGTAACACAGATATCAAACTAGAAAGGGCTTGACTTAGGAACCAAACCCAGGCTGTCACCATGTAAAAAACAAGACGCAGAATCATAGCTACACAACTACAGCAGGGACAGCTGCCATTGCTCTGTCAGTTTGGGCTTGGCTAGCAAAAGGTGGCCTTGTTATGTAAATAAAACTCCTCAGATAGTCAAAATCTTCCCTTTCCCTTTCCCTCTCCCTCTCCCTCTCTCTCTCTCTCTCTTTCTTTCTCTCCCTCTCTCTTTCTTTCTTGTTTTTTCTGTTTCTTTTTTTTCTTTCTTTCTTTCTTTTTTTTTTTTTTTTTTGAGACGGAGTCTTGCTCTGCCGCCCAGGCTGGAGTGCAGTGGCCGGCTCTCAGCTCACTGCAAGCTCCGCCTCCCGGGTTCACGCCATTCTCCTGTCTCAGCCTCCCGAGTAGCTGGGACTACAGGCGCCCGCCTCGTCGCCCGGCTAGTTTTTTGTATTTTTTAGTAGAGACGGGGTTTCACCGTATTAGCCAGGATGGTCTCAATCTCCTGACCTCATGATCCGCCCGTCTCGGCCTCCCAAAGTGCTGGGATTACAGGCTTGAGCCACCGCGCCCGGCCTCTTTTTTTTTTTTTTTTCTTCAGCTGCAGGGATTTCACCAATTCAGAGACCTTGTTCCCCGTAATTTGGAACTTTCCTTTGAATTTGACCAAGTCAGGTAGAGTTGGTCAAACCCAATGGGAAAAAGATGGAAACTGACTTTCCCTGGGGCCTGGAAGCTGGAGGTGGTGGGGGGCAGTGAGTAACTCCTCCCTTCTCAGGCCCAGTCCCAAGGTCATGCCCACTGGCGCCAGCGGCCTGCATCAGCAAGATAACAGAAGCAGGAAGCGAGCTAGCTGGCCGGAAGACAGGTACCCGCTGAAGACCAAGAGAGAGGCTGTCAGGGTACCGCTTAGCAGTTACATCAGACTGAGACACTTCCTGTTTACAGGAGACTATAAAATCTCTGCCCTATCCTCATTTGGTACTGATGCCATTTTAGGCCTCAGCCTGTCTGCACCCAGGCGCTCATTAAAACAGCATGTTGGCCGGGCGCGGTGGCTCAAGCCTGTAATCCCAGCACTTTGGGAGGCCGAGGCGGGCGGATCACGAGGTCAGGAGATCGAGACCATCCTGGCTAACACGGTGAAACCCCGTCTCTACTAAAAACTACAAAAAACTAGCCGGGCGACGTAGCGGCGCCTGTAGTCCCAGCTACTCGGGAGGCTGAGGCAGGAGAATGGCGTGAACCCGGGAGGCGGAGCTTGCAGTGAGCTGAGATCCGGCCACAGCACTCCAGCCCGGGTGACAGAGCGAGACTCCGTCTCAAAAAAAAAAAACAAAACAAAACAAAAAAAAACAGCATGTTGCTCTACACCGCCTTGTGTTTGTTGGCAGAATCTCGGGGTTTTCCTAGAGAAAAATTTCCTAGAGAAAACCCCAATTCAGCTACTTACCTAAGAATGGGGCCCAGGCTGAAAACTGCTCTCTACCATCCTAGAAGCAGGAGAAGACTCAAACTTGCCTTCCCTGTTGGAAATAAGCTGAGACTCCCAGAAAGGAGTTGCCTGCCCTCCATTATCATGGAAGCAGGAAAACTCACCTTCCTTGTTGGGAAGCAAGTAAAACTCCAGAAGAGGAGGCATACAGCAAAATAAATCTTTTTTTTTTTTTTTTTTTTTTTTTTTGAGACAGAGTCTCGTTCTGTTGCCCAGGCTGGCACGATCTCAGTTCACTGCAACCTCTGCCTTCTGGGTTCAAGTGATTTTCCTGCCTCAGCCTCCCACATGCCAGGCTAATTTTTGTATTTTTAGTAGAGATTGGGTTTCACCATATTGGTCAGGCTGGTCTTGAACTCCTGACCTCGTGATCTGCCCTCCTTGGCCTCCCAAAGTGTTGGAATTACAGGTGTGAGCCACCATGCCCGGCCCAAAATAAATCTTGATCTCAATCAACATTTGGATCAGGGGTTCTATGGAGGGGGGAAGGTCCCAGGCCTTAGGGAATTGTCCTATTGGTTTGAACAATCAAGATAGCCCAAGCTGGTGCCAAGCACTGAAAGGAGATTTGTTAAACATCTGGGCTACTGCCACTCAGAGGCCCTTCCATTGGTTACCAACTTGTAAACCAAAAAGTACCTGAGACAGGTCTCAATCAATTTAAGGACATAGTCTTAATCTTGGAAAAATAAACTTGTAAATTAATGGAGACCCATCTCAGATACTTTTTGGTTTACAGGAAGAACATCCTCACAGAGCTGAGTGGGGAAAACAGGTTCTGCCTTCTCCTTGTGCCCCCATCGAACATCCCCATTTCCACAGCATGGGCTGCCATTTTACAGCTGATGGTTTTCGCCTCTATCTGTAGGGATCAACTCACTGCAATCTCCGACTGCTGGGTTCAAGGGATTCTCCTGCCTCAGCCTCCTAAGTAGCTGGGATTACAGGCACATGCCACCATGCCCAGCTGATTTTTGTATTTTTAGTAGAGACTGGGTTTCACCATGTTGGCTCCGATGGTCTCGATCTCCTGACCTCGTAATCCGCCTGCCTAGGCCTCCCAAAGTGCTGGGATTATAGGCGTGAGCAAGCTCACTCCTGGGAGCTTTATTTTCAACTGCCTAGATGGCTTAAGCACCTCAATTTTACATGCCCAAATGCTAAGATCAAGGGAAGAATGAACTTCCCCCTATTTCCCACCTCCCAATAGTGGCATAGAAGAAGAGCCAGCCCCCACCCGCTGGCCCATGAATGCAATTGTGCCTTTACAAGTGGTAATTTCAAAGCTTCTGCTGTTTCTTTGTGTGCGTAGCTGACAGGAGCCTTTAAGAAGTCTTGGCTCAACCTGGGACCCTTTCTTGTTCCTGGCAGGCCCCAGGGTGAGTGAAGTATTAGCGGAGGATTAGAGAGGTTGCCTTACAAACTATAGGGCTCTTACCAACGCTTTCCTTTCCTTTTTAAGGGTTAAACGGTACTATTCTGAGAAGGAAAGTTTGCCCTTTGGAAATATGTGGGTGTCTGATTCAGCAAATATGAGCTGGATTATCAGAAAAATGAAGAGGCTTTTCTGCAACTCACTTGGCTTGTGAGATTTTGAAGGGGTCTGGACTTGATGCACCAAAGCTCATGTGGCCAAAGGCCACCACACTCCCTGGCAGGAGTCCCCTGGCATTAATCTAGATTCTCGATTCTAGACTTAGACTTGAGGGTGTACTGGGAAAGGAATGAATCTGGCTCATGAGCCATGCCTCAGACAGTTCCTCTTCTAAGGTTAGGGTACACTTGGAGAGTGAGGACAGAAGGGGAACAAGGATAAGAACTGGGACACCCTGAACGACCCCGTGAGAAGGGTTTATTGTTTGAGGATAAAGAAGTTGGCAGTTCTAGATGAGGGTCTTAGGGGGTCCAGGCCCTGTTGAGAACTGGAGGGTAAAACAAGATTCGGTACAAATGCTGTTGGGAAGAAAAAACTTTTCCTCTGCCCTCTTATGTTCAATACCTGGGGACATGCACATTAAACTAACAAAAGACAGATTAGCAAGAGAAGAGTTTATTCGTGCTAGGAATGTACATATATGCAGAAAATTCTCAATAATGAGTAACTCAAAGGGGTGGTTAGAAGCAGGGGCTTATACACCTCATTTAGTAGAGGAAAGAAAGAAGGGAGAAAAGTCTCCCATAGGAGGAACAAACAGGTTTCTTTAGGAAAGACAAGGAGTTCTTAGGAGAACAAATAGGAGATAAGAAAGTGTGTGATAATGTTTGTCTATGTATGTATGAGTGGGCCTTCTGTCTTCTTCAAGACCATAAAACTCTCCCAGAGAAGGGATTTATGGTACATTTACTCTTTAAAAAAATTTTTTTGTTTGAAACAGGGTCTCACTTTTGTCACCCAGGCTGGAGTGCAGTGGTGTGATCTCAGCTTGCTGTAGCATCCATCTCCTGGGTTCAAGTGATCCTCCTGCAACAGCTTCCCAAGTAACTGGGACTACAGGCATGCACCCAGCTAATTTTTATACTTTTTGTAGAGACTGGGTTTCACCGCGTCGCCCAGGTTGGTCTCAAACTCCTGAGCTCAAGCAATCTGCCTGCCTTCACCTCCCAAAGTGCTAGGATTACAGGCGTGAGCCACTGTGCCTGGCCTGGATTTACTCTTAATTTCTTTCCTGGGAACAGACCTGCCACCAGAGGGAATTTACATCAGTCTTCATTTCTCAGAAGTTCCTGCTTTTAATCAGATAAGGGAAGCTACGAGAAGGCTTCTTTCTGCATCTGTTGAATTTCAGGTGTCTTCAGTTTAAAATAATCTTTACATACACTCTAAGGTTCCAAGTTATTCCCCACCCCACATGACTTGGTAGTTGCTCAATAAATGTTTTTAATGAATGAATGAATGAATGAAAGAATGGATGAACACAGTAGGGGTTAGGTAGAGAGGCTATTGTTTGCTGGCCAAGCATGTGGCCCAGGGATTTGGATGAAGATGAAGTCTAAATTTCCCCCTTTGGTTGGCGGGGGGGTTGTTCCATACAGCCAAGCTGGGACCCCACTGGACTCAGTGGTATATCTGAAAAGTGGCAAAGGCTGAAAAGCATCAGCCAACTCTTTAACTTGGTGACTCTGTCATTCTTGACATCTGCTAGGACTCAGGAGTTGAGTTCTAAAAGGCTTTGAGGCCAGAGCTATAGAGCAGTAGGTTTGGAGCAAGGAGTCAGAAATTTTAAGTTGCTGCTCAGTTCATTGACATGGTTGACTTTTTCTTGGATAAAATGGGAAAATAAGTGTCTGACAAGTTCTCCTGGACTGCTGGCTTGAAAAGGGGAACAGTGGGTGGGAGAAAGAGGGCATTCAGCTCCTAAACAGGTTAGTTATTTTTGCATTGAAAAGGCCCCCATGCTGGGCCAGGCAGTGGCTCATGCCTGTAATCCCAGCACTTTGGGAGGCCGAGGGGGTGGATCACCTTAGGACAGGAATTTGAGATCAGCCTGGCCAATATGGTAAAATCCCGTCTCTACTAAAAATACAAAAATTAGCCAGGCATGGTGGCAGATTCCTGTAATCCCAGCTACTTGGGAGGCTGAGGCAGGAGAATTGCTTGAACCTGGGAGGTGGAGGTTGCAGTGAGCCAAGATTGCACCATTGCACTCCAACTTGAGTGACAGAGTGAGACTCTGTCTCAAAAAAAAAAAAAAAAAAAAAAAAAAGAAAAGGAAAGAAAGAACGAAAAAAGGCCCCCATGGCTTAAAGAGAGGCATTTCCAGCTGAGGGATGAAGAAGAAGGGAGGAAGGTATTGGAGAGGCTGGGTGTTAGGTAGGGATTAGCCAGCAACAAATCTTCCTGGCCCTGTGGTTCACTGACTACCCCTCAATCCTGCCCATTCTGGGGCTCTTGCTCTTGGGTTTGATTTCCAACAAAGAACTTGATGTTCTTCCGGAAATGCTCTTACTGTGGACTCAGGCATGAGATGAGTTGTCCAGATGTCCGGCTGGCCCAGTTAGAAAGGTTTTAAGCAGCGCAGAGCCCTATAAAAATAGATCTTTCTAATGCATTTCTTCCACATGCTTCTTATTCTGCAACTAAATACCCAACTCAGGCCTGAGTATGTTCCTTTTCCACAGGAGATTCAGGCTCCTAGAACTGTTCTGGGCCAACAGATGCCACTGATCATCTGGGAAAGAGGAGAGGAAATGACCTTGAATCAGTGAAATAAATGTGTCTGAGCAACAGCTCAGCAAAGGTCATCAGCCAGATAAGATGTGAAAGTGGGGCTCAAATCCAAATCTCAGGCTCTAAATCTTTCTGTACAACTCCCAGCTGCCTGTCTCCAAATAGACACACTGGGTGAGAAGACATACCAAGGCACCACCCAGCAGTGAATAGGAGACCACTGGCTGCTTTCAAGTGTCAGGGCTGCAGGATTTCAAAGAAGGAAACTAGTCAGACTGAAGGGAGTAGCCAGAGGAATTCAGTGGAGGACGGTAGTCAACAGAAACCCAACTGCACTATGGAAATCACATCAAGGAACCTCAGAATTTGACCCACCCATTTGGTTTCAGTGAGAAAACACGCTTACATTTTTAAACTGAAGGCATATTTATTCCCCAGCACTGGCCTCTGGCCCTTGGCCTCTGGATTAGAAACAAAAGGCGGTTGTTTGGTCCCTGGACTGGGATGTTTGCTCAGATTGTGATGTACGCTCAGAGCATCTGGTTTGGGATAGTGGGTGTGCATTTAGAGGGTGTGAGTGTGGGGCTGCCATCCTGTTCTGCTCAAGCTCATGTATGCCTGTGTTGGAGAATGCTGGAAAGTGGAGGAGGAAGAGCTAGCCTGGAGAACCTCTTCTCTCCTTTCCATATCGATGGAATTAGTTAGGCAGTGTTGACAAATACTTGTAAGCCTGCACCTCAGAGAAAATGTCACTTGGTCCCATGATCCCTCTCACTGTCCTGATACATACCTTTTGCTTAAATTCCTCCAATCACAGGGAGTCACCCCCGACAAGAGCAGTCCACCCTCTTTGGAGAGCACTTCCTCTCCCATATACATCTGCTGTTCTGTTGTCTCCACACTTGGTTTCTTGTTCTTCCATGAGGGATAGTCATTCTAGTCATTCAACAAATATCCAAATATCCTTTTTCTTTTCTTTTCTTTTTTTGAACAGAGTCTTGCTCTGTCACCCAGGCTGGAGTGCAGTGGCACACTGCACTCAGCTCACTGCAACCTCCACCTCCCCGGTTCAAGTAATCATCCTGCCTCAGCCTCCCAAGTAACTGGGATTACAGGCATACACCACCTCCCCTAGCTAATTTTTTTTTATTTTTAGTAGAGATGGGGTTTCACCTTGTTGGCCAGGCTGGTCTTGAACTCCTGACCTCAGGTGATTTGCAGGCCTCGGCCTCCCAAAATGCTGGGATTACAGGCGTGAACCACCACGCCTGGCTCATTCAACAAATATCTTAGAGGTACTTCCATCATGCGGGGCTCCACGTCCAGTCCTGGAGATAAGGAGCTCGCCTGGCAAGGATAGATAAGTAACAGCCAACTTATTTCAATACAGGCACCATCATCCACTTAGTTTTTCAGACCAGAACCTGGGTAGCATCCTTGATTCCTATATACCTAACCCCACACATCCTACCCACCAGCAAGTCTTGTTGGTTCTATTTCCAAAATACATAGAGTATTCCTCCTCTTTCTTCCAACTCCACTCCTTTACTCTTGGCCCAAACAACCCTTGTTTCTCTTCTAGACCACTGTACTAACCTCCTAATTGGCTTTTGGGCATCTCCCCTGTCTCTGTAGAACCCATTCTTCACATAGCAGCCAGAACCATCTTTTAAAAATATTTGCACTCTCCTCCTTAAAGTCCTTTAATATAATTTTAAAAAATGTAAACTTTGTATGAAGGGCAACATATCTTCAAAACATGACACAAATCACAAGTATACCCCCTGATGAATTTTCACAAAGTGAATATACCCATGTAGCTAGCCCTCAGAACGAAAACATTTCCAGCCTCCCAACCCCAAGGAGCCTCACTTGTACTTTTTTTTTTTTTTTTTTTTTTTTTGAGACGGTGTCTCGCTCTGTCTCCCGGGCTGGAGTGGCTGAATCTCAGCTCACTGCAAGCTCCGCCTCCCGGGTTCACACCATTCTCCTGCCTCAGCCTCCCGAGTAGCTGGGACTACAGGCGCCCGCCACCTCGCCCGGCTAGTTTTTTGTATTTTTTAGTAGAGACAGGGTTTCACCGTGTTAGCCAGGATGGTCTCGATCTCCTGACCTCGTGATCCGCCCGTCTCGGCCTCCCAAAGTGCTGGGATTACAGGCTTGAGCCACCGCGCCCGGCCTCACTTGTACTTTTACATCGCTAGTTTTCCACCAAGATTAACCACTATTTTGACTTCTAAACCATTGATTACTTTTGCCTGCCTCTGACCTTTGCATACATGGAACCACAGAACATGTCCTCTTTTGTGTCTGGTTTCTTTTGCTCAACATTCTGTTTATTGAGTTAATGGTAAACAACGTGGATTTGATTGTATGTGCAAAACAAAAACAAAACAAAACAAAACAAAACACATAAAAGCCACTGGAGGGGTACAAACATTTTGGAACACTGGCAGCATCTACTCAGCTGAGTATGTATGTGCCTTGTGATTCAGCATTTCCTAGGTAACCACTCAACAGATATGGTAGGCATATGCTCACCAAAAGACATGTACAAGAATGTTACAGGCCTAGGCTAGAAACCAACAGGTAGGCGTTATTATTACTCCATGTTACAGGTTAGGAAACTGAGGCTCAGACAGAGATTGAGGAACTTGCCTAAGATCACCTGCTTCGTATATAGCAAAACCAGCCTTCAAACCCAGGCTGACAAATTCCTGCCAGGGCTGGCCCTTGTCCGACTCCATGCCTCTTGGGTTCTACTCACCTGCCCTCATTCTCTTGGTCAATCAGTCATGATTGTGCCTTTCTCAAGGCATTTTTTATTTTTATTTTTATTTTTTATTTTTTTGAGATGGAGTTTTGCTCTGTCACCAGGCTGGAGTGCAATGGCACTATCTCGGCTCACTGCAACCTCCGTCCCCCTGGATTCAAGTGATTCTCTTGCCTCAGCCTGCCTAGTAGCTGAGATTATAGGCATGTACCACCACACTCGACTAATTTTTATATTTTTAGTAGAGACAGGGTTTCACCATGTTGGTCAGGCTGGTCTCGAACTCCTGACCTCAGGCAATCCGCCTGCCTCAGCCTCCCAAAGTGCTGGGATTACAGGCGTGAGCCACCACACCTGGCTTCCCAAGGCATTTTTTAAAAAATAAAATTTAAATTTTAGAGTAGGTTTATATTTGTAGAAAACTTGCAAAAATAGTTCAGAGTCCCTGTGTACCCCCTACCCACTTTCCCCCATTGTTAACATCTTACATTACTATGCAACTTCTGTCATAAGTAAGAAATCAATGTTGGTACAAGTGGAGCATCCCTAATCTAAAAATCTGAAGTCTGAAATGCTCCAAAATCCAAAACTTTTTGAACACCAACATGATGCCCAAAGTGGAAAATTCCAGACATAAGTACTTAACACAAACTTTGTTTCATGTACAAAATTATTTAAAATATCATGTAAAATTACTTTTAGGCTATGTGTATACGGTATATATAAAACAAGCATACATTTTCTTTAGACTTACCTCCCATCCCTAAGATATCTCATTATGTATGTGGAACTTATGCAAATATTCCAAAATCCAAAACACTTCTGGTCCCAGGAATTTTGGATGAGATACTCAATCTGTTCATTATTAGTTAATTAATTAATTAATTAAAAAACTTTTTTTTAAGATGGAGTCTTGTTCTGTTGCCCAGGCTGGAGTGCAGTGGCAAGATCTCAGCTCACTGCAACTTCTGCCTCCCAGGTTCATGCGATTCTCCTGCCTCAGCCTCACAAGTAGCTGGGATTACAGGCACACACCACCACACCCTGCTAATTTTTGTATTTTTGTTAGAGACAGGGTTTCACCATGTTGGCCAGGCTGGTCTCAAACTGCTGACCTCAAGCGATCCACCAGCCTCAGCCTCCCAAAGTGTTGGGATTACATGTGTGAGCCACTGTACCCAGCCTATATATATATATATGTATATGTTGTTTTAGAGATGGGTTCTTGCTATGTTGCCCAGATTGGAGTGCAGTGGCTGTTCATAGGCACCATCCCATTACCGATCAGCACAGGAGTTTTGACCTGCTCTGTTTCTGACCTGGGCCGGTTCACCCCTCCTTAGGCAACCTGGTGGTCCCCCACTGCCAGGTCATCATACTGATGCTGACCTCAGTGTGGACACCTGATTGGCATAGTTCTCTACAACCCAGATCTCCTGGGCTCAAGCAGTCCTCCTGCCTCAGCCTCCCAGGTAGCTGGGACTACAGGCACGTACCACTGTGCCTGACCTGTTCATTATTATTAACTAACCTCCATATTTTACTCAGGTTTCACTAGCTTTTCCACTAATGTCCTTCTGTTCCAGGATGGCATCCATAATACCATATCACATTTAGTCGTCATGTCTCCTTGGTCTCTTCTGACCTGTGACAATTTCTCCAACTTGCTTTGTTTTTGATGACCTTGACAGTTTCAAGGAGTACTGGTCTAGTGTTTCACAGAATGTCCCTCCATTTGGGTTTGTCTGATGTTTTTCTGATAGACTGTTATGGATTCTTGGGAGGAAGGCCATGGAGGTGAAGTGTCATCCTCATCACATCATATTGTTACCAGAAAGAGGTCCCAATCCAAATCCTAATAGAGGGTTCTTGGGCCTCACACAGGAAAGAATTCAGGGCAAGTTCATAGAGTAAAGTGAAAGGAATTTTATTAGAAAAGTAAAGGAATAAAGAATGGCTATGCCATAGTCAGAGCAATAGCTTGGGCTGCTCAACTAATTGTACTTATAGTTACACTACTTGATTATTTGCTAAACAAGGGGTAGATTATTCATGAGTTTTCTGGGAAAGGGGTGTGCAATTCCTGGAACTGAGCATTCCTGCCATTTTTAGACCATATAGGGTAACTTTCTGATGTTGCCATGGCATTTGTAAACTGTCATGGCACTGGTGGGAGTGTCTCTTAGCATGCTAATGCATTATAATGAGCATATAATGAGCAGTGAGGACAATCAGAGGTCACTTTCCTCACTATCTTGGTTTTGGCGGGTTTTGATTGGCTTCTTTACCACATGCTGTTATATCAGCAAGGTCTTTGTGACCTGTACTTTGTGCCAACCTTCTATCCCATCCTGTGACTAAGAATGCCTAACCTCCTGGGAATGCAGCCTAGCAGGTCTCAGCCTTATTTTACCCAGCGCCTGTTCGATATGGTGTTGCTTTGGTCCAAATGCCTCTGACAGTATTGGGGTAAATGATATCAACAGGCCTTATCCCTGATGTCATTAACCTTGATCATCTGGTCTAGAAAGTAGCTACTTTTTCTGAAAGGTTTCCCCACTAAAAATGTCCTCTCTCTGCCCTTTCTTTCTTTCTCTTCCTTTCTTCTTTCCTTCCTTTCTTCCTTTTTTAGACAGGTTCTCGCTCTGTTGCTCAGGCTGGAGGGCAGTGGCGTGAACCCAGCTCACTGAACCCTCGATCTCCAGGGATCCTTCCATCTCAGCCTCCCAAACAGCTGAGACCACAGGTGCATGCCACCATGCCCAGTTAATTTTTGTGTGTATATATATATATATTTTTTTTTATTTTTATTATTTTTTTTTTGTAGAGACAGGGTTATGCCACATTGCCCAGGTTGGGCTTGAACTTCTGGGTTCAAGCTTTCCACTCGCCTTGGCCTCCCAAAGCACTGGGATTACAGGCATGAGCCACTGCACCTGGCTATCCGCCTTTTGTATACTCTACTCTTTGGAAGCAAGGAACAAAGTGCAGCTCATACTCCAAGCAAGGGGGATGGTGCCTGGCTCCAAGAACTTTGGTGGAATAAAGTAACAATACAATTATCTTTTTAAAAAGTTATTTTTTTGCCATCATAAAAACCTATACAATTTACCTTTTAAATCATTTTAAAGTACAGCATACAGTTCAGTAGTGTTGAGTATATTTACATTGTTGTGAAACAAATCTCCAGAACTTCTTCATCTTGCAGAACTGAAACTTGATGCCCATTAAACAACAGCTCTTCTCTTCTCCCTCTTTCCAGCCCCTGGAAGCCACCATTCTACATTCTATTTCTATGAATTTAACTACTTTAGATACCTAATATAAGTAAAACCATGGAATCATACAGTATTTGTTTTTTTGTGACTCAATTCTCTTTTGATTTTTGTTTTTGCATAGAGGTATTTTTCCATAGGTGTGCTGTTGATGAGTTTGGAGAATTTAGACAGGCCTCTACTCGGTCAGTTCACATTCTATTACATGCAAATTTCCACATCCTTTTCAGTTTTTACAGCTATACCATGGTCTGTCATAGCAAGTTTATTCAGCTCTCCATCTCTGGGCGTTTTGGATTGTTATCAATTTTTCAAAACCATAAACAGTGGTGATACGTGTATCTTTTTTTATTTTTTGAGATGGAGTCTTGCTCTGTTGCCCAGGCTGGAGTGCAGTGGCACTATCTCGGCTCACTGCAACCTTTGCCTCCTGGGTTCAAGCAAGCCTGTTTGGTTAATTTTTGTAGTTTTAGTAGAGACAGGATTTCACTGTGTTGGCCAGGCTGGTCTCGAACTCCTGACCTCAAATGATCTGCCTGCCTCGGCCTCCCAAAGTGCTGGGATTACAGGAGTGAGCCACCGTGCCCAGCCACATCTTTCTATATTCCTTTTTATTTGGGTAATTTTCTTTCAGCATATTTGACCAAAGCTGAATACTTGTGTAACGGCCCAAGAGGTTCACCTTGCCCACTGCCTAGACAGAGGCAATTCATCAAGAAAGGGGAATTGCAATAGCCAAAAAGTAAATTCATGCAGAGCCAGCTGTGAGGGAGACCAGAGTTTTATTATCACTCAAATCAGTCTTCCCAAGAGTTCAGCGAACAGAGTTTTTAAGGATAACTTGGTGGGTGGGGGGAAGCCAGTGAGCCAGGAGTGCTGATTGGTCAGGGATGAAATCATAGGGAGTCACAGCTGTCTTCTTGTGCTGAGTCAGCTCCTGGGTGGGGGCCATAAGATCAGATGAGTCAGTTTATTTATCTAGGTGGTTCCAGCTGATCCATCCAGTGCAGGGTCTGCAAAATATCTCAAGCACTGATCTTAGGAGCAGTTTACGGAGGGTCAGAATCTTGTAGTCTCCAGCTGCATGACTCCTAAACCATAATTTCAAATCTTGTGGCTAATGTTAATCCTACAAAGGCAATCTAGTCCCAGGCAATAATGAGGTCTGCTTTGGGAAAGGGCTGTTACCATCTTTGTTTAAACTATAAACTAGGTTTCTTTCAAAGTTAGTTCAGCCTATGCCCAGGCATGAACAAGGATGGCTTGGAGGTTAGAAGCAAGACGGAGTCAGTGAAGTTAGATCTCTTCCACTGTCTCAGTCATAATTTTGCAGAGGTGGTTTCCATCCCTCCCTCTGGGGTTTATAACACCTTAATCTTAAAGTGTAGGCTATGAAGATGGGAAAAGGCTATCTATCGCTCTGACTTCTTCCTGCGGACAGGGGATGTAGTGGAAATGGGAGTGAACCCCAAGTTGAGAAGAATGGAACTACATTGCAATTGTCTGAGTGTACTCATGCAGGCCTGGTTGAGCTTCCAAGGCTTGCATGGCAAAAACATTAGTACTCTCATCTCTAGTTTTACTGCAGTGTTTAAGTGAACAGCCTACTATAAGGTAAATAACACATCCTAGGATGAAGAGTACAATTCTAAATTTTAAAAGCAAAGATTTGAAAACATTAGTTTGGGGACTTTTTATTTATTTATTTATTTTTTGAGGCGGAGTCTCGCTCTGTCGCCGGGGCTGGAGTGCAGTGGCCGGATCTCAGCTCACTGCAAGCTCTGCCTCCCAGATTTACGCCATTCTCCTGCCTCAGCCTCCCGAGTAGCTGGGACTACAGGCGCCCGCCACCTCGCTCGGCTAGTTTTTGTATTTTTAGTACCGACGGGGTTTCACCGTGTTCGCCAGGATGGTCTCGATCTCCTGACCTCGTGATCCGCCCATCTCGGCCTCCCAAAGTGCTGGGATTACAGGCTTGAGCCACCGCGCCCGGCAGTTTGGGGACTTCTAACCCACAAAGAATTTAGAATTTAGTCTAAACTGCAGAAAAAACCTCAAGAACAGCTAACAGTGTACTATAGTTTTTCTTTCGAAGCGTAATTTTTCTCTCTCCAGTCCCCATTTTTATTAAAAACCTATCATGATGGAAGTGATTTGTTTATAAAATAAACTTTAGTCTTACTGTACTTGGCCTGATTATTTGCAAAAAGTGAAGCAAAAATAATTATTTTCCACTTAGGCTTTTAAAAAATTGGCTTTGATAGAACTCTGTTCCATGAGGAATCTCAAATAAGACTTTTTAACAGCTGAACCCAGCCATGGGTTTGTACCCTCAAATACCTATGAGTTGGGCAAATTCCTCTCCTCTTGGGGACCCAAGATAACTTGGGGTTCCTGGGCCAGTTAGAAAGTGACACTCTTTACTTATCACAGGTCAGGAACCTTGTATAGGGACTCTGTTGTGGACAAGGCATGAGGCCAGATGCCCTAATGGGCTTTAATTGGCTTTATAAGTCAACTTTGATTCTTTTCTTTTTTTTTTTTTTTTGAGATGGAGTCTCGCTCTGTTGCCCAGGCTGGAGTGCAGTGGCCGGATCTCAGCTCACTGCAAGCTCCGCCTCCCGGGCTCACGCCATTCTCCTGCCTCAGCCTCCCGAGTAGCTGGGACTACAGGCGCCTGCCACCTCGCTCGGCTAGGTTTTTGTAGTTTTTAGTAGAGATGGGGTTTCACCGTGTTAGCCAGGATGGTCTCGATCTCCTGACGTCGTGATCCGCCCGTCTCGGCCTCCCAAAGTGCTGGGATTACAGGCTTGAGCCACCGCGCCCGGCCTTAACTTTGATTCTTTAAAGGAAGCATGCCATTCCAATCAAAGCCTTCATAAAATAACCAATTTCTCCAATTGTGTCCTGTTACAAAAGAAAACAGATTCTTATTGCACTTATGCAATTAACTATACTGCCGTAAATTGAGAATACTCACAAAGAGTTTCCAAATTCTGGAGAAGTGAGGTAGAGAGGCATAAATATGCTCCAAATTTTGTTCACAGGAGTATATTTTACTCAATTGTTGAAAGTTGCAAATAGCTCTAAAGAAATAAATTCTCTTGACTCTGAAAACAAAAGGTTTAGCAATATTTAACACATTAGCTCTCCCTGAGAGTCCTAGAAGTTTGTTTTCTTCCTCTATTCTAACAGCACAATTTTTAAACTTATCTGAGACCTGCACTGAGAGTCTTATATCTAATTATAAACTGTGTTTTGAAAAGGACCAAAGTAGGCGGGGCGTGGTGGCTCATGCCTGTAGTCCCAGCATTTGGGAGGCTGAGGAAGGTGGATCACGAGTTCAGGAGTTCAAGACCAGCCTGGCCAAGATGGTGCAACCCCGTCTCTACTAAAAATACAAAAAATTAGCCGGGCTTGGTGGCGGGCACCTGTAATCCCAGTTACTTGGGAGGCTGAGGCAGAGAATTGCTTGAACGCAGGAGGTGGAGGTTGCAGTGAGCCGAGATTGTACCACTGCATTCCAGCCTGGTGGCAGAGCGAGATTCTGTTCTCAAAATAAATAAATAAATAAATAAAAGGACCAAAGTAAGACAAAATATCTGTGGACGACAAAAGTCTATAGCCACTGTTAAAGCTACAATTGACTAGGAATTTTGGTTACTTCTGTGGCATACAACAATTTTTTCATAACAATTATAATTATCGATAATGTATGCTAAATTATCTCAACATAGAAGTTTCCCATAATTTTGGAACACATACCAATAACATATTTGAACAAATACAGTCCAAAGAAAACCAAACACCATTCACTCTTCTATTTGAAAGGTTTTTTTCTATTCTAATATCACAGTCTCCCAGAGTTATTAATCAGAAATCTGCATTTGGGAGCACCTGTTAAATTTTATAGTTGATTATAAAATTATCTTTTAAAGAGGACCTAAGTGAGACAACAATTGTCTGTGGATGACAAAAACATTTTAGGGCAGCCACAGTTAAAGGCACAATTGACAAGGAAATTCACCTCTGTGGCACACAGTCATTTAACATAATAATTATAATTATTACTGATGAAACATACTAAGTCATATTAGGCTTACAGCAGTTTTACATAATTTTGGAACATATACCAACAACACATTTGCACAAATATAGAGCAAAGAAAGCCAAACACCATTTCATATTTGACAATGCTTCCTGTATGATTTTTTGTACCAAATAAGCCAAATGTCATTTTTAGACTTTAGAGGACCTAATATCTAAAATACTAGGTTAGAAAGAGACATAATCTATCATTTGATTTTGGAAAGTTTGTCAAATAGCAAAGGTTTAAAACACTGGATATCACAAAAGAGAATCCAAGGTCACTATAAGTTATTCATTTGGCCAAAATGATAATTCCAAAAAAAAGTTTAAAAAGAAAACCTTTACTCTGATAGAGGAGACTTAGCTTTCCAAACAAGACCCAATAAAGATAGTATGAGGCTAACTAAATTTGTCTCTTCTCTCTTTTCCCTTTTCTCCCTGCCATTTACCCGAAGGAGAAAACAAAACCATTTCATTATCTTTTATCATTACATAAAAATCATCTTCAAAAGAGAAAACCAAATTTCATGTTGGCTTTAATGCATCTTTAATGTTAAGGCTAGTTTCTTAAATAAAATTTTATATCTCTACTTAGTTTTAATTAGTTTGACCATAAGGTAAGGTTTTCTACCCTTTATAATTTTCCATCAAACAGCAGATCAATTTTCTAAGAAAACCCTGTTTTTTGAACACCTGAGCCCAAATTCTGGCCCCAAAACAGTATCATTTTAAAGTTTTAACCTATAGAAAAAAAGCTAAGTAATTTCTTTTACATCTTAGCCAACTTGTTTATACCCACAGAATTTTTTAATAAGATTAACACTTTACAAACCCTTTTCACTTTGCTTAAACCTTCAGTTTTGTTCCATTACTCTTTTAGGCTAAGTCAACTCTTTTAGGTTAAGACAATCTTTATTTTATTTTATTCTTTTGAGATAGAGTTTTGCTCTTATTGCTCAGGTTGGAGTGCAGTGCTGTGATCTCAGCTCACCACAACCTCCACCTCCCAGGTTCAAGCGATTCTCCTGCCTCAGCCTCCCAAGTAGCTAGGATTACAGGCATGCACCACCACGGTCGGCTAATTTTGTATTTTTAGTAGAGATGGGGTTTCTCCATGTTGGTCAAGCTGGTCTTGAACTCATGACCTCAGGTGATCTGCCTGCCTAGGCCTCCCAAAGTGCTGGGATTACAGGTATTACCAATAATCTTTAAAACTGTTTTTATTTCCAAAAGATTACTAATGTCACGTGAACAAAAAGGCATTTAAGTATCCATTTTTCTGACAAAATATTTAAGCCCTTATTTTTCTAAGCCAATTAATCGAGCTGTTTTACATACAAACATCACACACAACACATATAAATAGAGACAGAAGATTTGGCACTTGTAAGATTTTTCATTTGCCAGTTTCTTAATTGGATTACTGGCTTCAGGGTGGAGGCTTTGGAGGAACAGGGCCAGGAAAGCATGTGTTTCTAGGGCCAAATAAGCAGCAAATAAGTAGCTGAAGACAAAGACAGATCCCCAGAATTAAGGGTGCCATTTTATACTGGATCTTGGATCCCTAAAAGGAGGGAAATATGATGGGAGAAGACCATGCAGTGCTTCTTTTTTTGAGACGGAGTTTTGCTCTTGTCATCCAGGCTGGAGTGCTGTAGCAAGATCTCGACTCACTGCAACCTCCACCTCTTGAGTTCAAGTGATTCTCCTGCCTCAGCCTCCTGAGTAACTGGGATTACGGGTGCCTGCCACTATGCCTGGTTAATTTTTGTATTTTTAGTAGAGACGGGGTTTCACCATGTTGACCAGGCTGGTCTCGAACTCCTGACTTCAGGTGATCCACCCACCTTGGCTTCCCAAAGTGCTGGGATTACAGTCATAAGCCAATGTGCCTGGCTGACAGTGTAATGCTTCTACCCTGCATTTCATTACAAGGCAACCCAAAGCCAATGAGCCTATTTTGACATGGGCCCATCCCTCATGGGCATCTCATCTCTCAGTTGGGGTTGGGGATGTTTTCTTATCTTCCAGGTGACCAAGAGCATGCTTCTCTGATCCAAGTGTGCAAAGAGTCAAGTATTCCTCAATAACTACTATTAGCCATCCTTAAAGTATATTTCCTACTTAGTTATCACACACCAAAGCTGTCTCATAATGCGAAGTAATTTCTCATATCCCCCAAACTCAAAACTGTCAGATAACACAACGCAAAACAGAACAGAGTCTTTGATTTTGAGAGGGATCTACCTGCTTTTATTTCCTGGGGTTTCATGAGGAAAACAGAGGTGTTCCCCCTCCCCCAAAATGGGGTCTGTGGTGCCTCCTCGGTTTTTCCCAATGAGTCCCAGACTACCAGAAGTTATCTTAGGGCCTCTCATGTATGCATTAAGAGTGGCAAGACTTAAAAAAAAAAAAAAAATTGAGAAAAATAATTCAGTCGACTGAGAAGAAAAAATCTTTTTCCAGAAAAACAAGTTCCAGGAAGAGAAAAATATAAAGGCCTTTTAAATATACTTATAGCTTGTTTATCCACTTTTAATTAAGCTGACTTTTAGCCATAGCGCTCTTAAAAAAAAAAATCCTTTAAAATTTTTTATTACCTGACTTTAGCCATGCCAAGCGGCATATTTTTGGCTCTTGAAGTCTATCACAGGTAACTTCCCACATGAAATTAATCTGTTTTAACTAAGGTTACAACGTAACCATGGACACATAGGTGTCTCAAAGAGATGGTAAATAGTTTCTTTTTCTTTTCTTTCTTTTTCTTTTTTTTTTGTTTTTACAAAATTTAGAATCTCCCCCAGGGTAGTTTAGAGAAAGAAAAATTCAAGATAGGAAATCAGAAGCTATCCATGGGGTGGGGGGAAACCTCAATAAATGGCAAAGTAACATAAATGAAAGACCAGAAAGGAATCATTCTAGAAGGCAAGAAGAGAACTCAGGCTGCCATTGTCAAAAAGCAAAGCCTTCGCTGCTGAGTTAGAGCAATGAGAAGTTTCTATTGCTCTTCCCAGAAGGATCCTAGAGAAGCCAATTTCAAGCTTACAAAGGCTTTTAACCGCTCAAGATAATTTTTAGGGCTATGACATGAACCTCAAAATTCCTGTCCTCTGGATGGTGGGAGCCAAGAGAAAGTATCTCCACCCAGTCACAAGGTTAAATGAAGCTCTTAAGGACACAGGACAGAAATTTCTTTTTCTTTTTTTTTTGAGACAGAGTCTTGCACTGTCGCCCAGGCTGGAGTAGAGTGATCTGATCTCTGCTCACTGCAACCTCCACCTCCTGGGTTCAAGCGATTCTCCTGCCTCAGCCTCCCAAGCAGCTGGGATTATAGGTACCCACCACCATGCCCAGCTAATTTTTTGTATTTTTTAGTACAGACGGGGTTTCACTATGTTGGCCAGACTAGTCTTGAACTCCTGATCTCATGATCCACGCGCCTTGGCCTCCCAAAGTGCTGGGATTACAGACACGACCCACTGCGCCCAGCCTATACAAGACAGAAATTTCATACAGTATTGGTTTCAGAGACCCATCCGTAGCAAAGTTTATAACTGACCAGCCTGCCAGACTGGCTTGAAAAGTGGGCTGATAGAGGTCCTAAAGTCACATTCTATCCTGTGATGCCCCTCTCTCTGTTACAGAACACAGAAAGACACATTCTTAGCACAAAGTACACCAGATTTGCTACTGCCTGAGACTAGTCTCACAAATCCTTTTTCTATTAATCAAACGCTTGCAGAGAGATAAATAGTGATGTTTACCATTTACCCAGACTGAGAAAGAGAGAGAGACCAGAAACTCAGCTGGTAAGAATTTCTTACCCTGTTTTGCCAGCATACCAGGTTTCCAGGCTCCCTTTCTCAACGGAGCGGCTTCTGATGATCCTGCTCACTGCGCCATAGCTGTGGGGTTCAAGAGAAAATCACCCTTTACTGTTTTATGGAACCATCGGCAAGATTCTTAATTTGCAAGATCCTGCCCAATGGGCTGCATGGGGAACGGAATTAACATTTTCCATCCCAGCGAAACACACATAACAAAACGAACCCTAGTCATCTCGTTCAGCACCCAATATCAACCTGGCAAAGCTCAAACTTTTTCCCCATTGATCCCTGTTGTCTCTGATCCATTCCAGGTGGGAATGGATGACCTCCGAATGGTAATTCACAATGGGATCTCTGGGCAAGGCAAAGAGCAGATAGTCACCCCAAGAGACAGGGCTGTTGAGCCTTCCTTAGGGCTCATGGAATGTGACCAGACAAATAAGGAGGGTTCTCTGAGTTAGGCCCCTTCCATCATCAATTCCTTTTGAGATCCCTTCCACATTACAAACATACACAAAGATGAGATGGACGGAAGGCCTTCCAAACCATATTGCTAACCAAGAACTCCAGGAGTATCCCTTCCAAACTATCCTATTCTCCATCTGAGAAACCTTGAAATCTTCCTGATTGAGAAGTCTCCCAAACAAGGACTCTTCCTACTAGTTAGAAAGAGCCAACTGAGACCACCCAGGAGCCGAACAGACACCCTGCAATGGGGCTACAGACACGCACACCCCGTGGGGCTGCGGACACCCCACCATAGGGCTACAGAACCAGTCGGGAGAAGGAAGGTGGCATTGGCAGTGCCTAGGATACTCGCCAATCCAGACTTCCCACCATGGGGCTACAGAGAGACACCCTGTGATAGGGCTACAGTTAAAGGATGTCTCCCCAGGACTATTTCTCCATTGCAATTAAATCCATGCACATTAGGTCAGCCCTCACCAGTAGAGAGAGTACCAGAGAAAGAGTAATTCACACAGAGCTGGCTGTGCGGGAGAGCGGAGTTTTAGTACTGTTCAAATCAGTCTCCCCGAGCGCTCCTTTTTTTTTTTTTTTTTTATTTGAGACGGAGCCTTGTTCTGTCGCCAGGCTGGAGTGCGGTGGCGCAATCTCGGCTCACTGCAACCTCCGACTCCCAACCTCTGACTCCCTGGTTCAAGCTATTCTCCTGCCTTAGCCTCCTGAGTAACTGGGACTACAGGCACATGCCACAATGCCCAGCTAATTTTTTTGTTGTTGTTGTATTTTTAGGAGATGGGGTTTCACCACGTTGGCCAGGATGGTCTTGATTTCCTTACCTCATGATCCACCTGCCTCGGCCTCCCAAATGGGATTACAGGTGTGAGCCCCTGTGCCCGCCTCAGGGAGTGGAGTTTTTAAGAATAACTTGGTGGGTGGGGGAAGCCAGTGAGCCAGGAGTGCTGATTGGTCAGGGATGAAATTACAGGGAATGGCAGCTGTCTTCTTATGCTGAGTCCTTTCCTAGGTGGGGGCCACAAGATCAGATGAATGAGTTTATTTATTTGAGTGGTGCCAGCTGATCCATCCAGTGCAAGGCCTGCAAAATATCTCAAGCACTGATCTTAGGAGCAGTTTAGGGAGGGTCAGAATCTTGTAGCCTCCGACTGCATGACTCCTAAACCATAACTTCTAATCTTGTGGCTAATGTTAGTCCTACAAAGACAATCTAGTCCCCAGACAAGAATGATGTCTGCTTTGGGAAAGCGCTGTTACCGTCTTTGTTTAAACTATAAACCATGTTTCTCCCAAAGTTAGTTCAGCCTATGCCCAGGGACAAACAAGGACAGCTTGGAGGTTAGAAGAGGCAAGATGGAGTCAGTTAAGTTAGATCTCTTTCACTGTCTGAGTCATAATTTTGCAAAGGCGGTTTCACCTGGTTGAGTTTTGTAGATTTTGTTATAGACTGTGATCCAAAAACACTGAACCAACTTATAGTTCCATCAATTAGGCATAAATGTATTTATTTTCCTCATAGCCCCATTCATTGACTAAGTTTTATCAATTTAACTGATTTTTGTTAAGTCTCTGGAAAACAGACTATGTTCTCTCTCTCTGTGTGTGGTGGCAGGGACTAGCCAAAAAGCGAAGGTATCTCTGGTTTCCCTGTCTTTTTTTTTTTTTTTTTTTCTTTTTTGAGACAGGGTCTCACTCAGTCACCTAAGCTGGAGTGCAGTGGTGCAATCTTGGTTCACTGCAAACTCCGCCTCCCGGGCTCAAGCAATCCTTCCACCTCAATCTCTCCGTTAGCTGGGACCACAGGCGCAAACCACTGTACCTGCCTAATTTTTGGTAGAGACGGGGTTTCACCATGTTGCTTGCCCAGGCTGGTCTCAAACTCTTGCACTCAAGGAATCTGCCTGCTTCAGCCTCCCAAAGTGCTGGGATTACAAGCCACTGTGCCCGGCCTTCTCTGCCATTATATGAACAAAAACCTGAAAGTTTTCAATGGCCTTCCTGTTTAATATGATCACAGTACGATACTATTGATAGAAAATCTAACCAAATTCTGGCCAGGTGTGGTGGCTCATACCTGTAATCCCAGCACTCTGGGAGGCTGAGATGGGTGGATCACTTGAGGTCAGGAGTTTGAGACCAGCCATGGCCAAAATGGTGAAACCATGTGTCTACTAAAAAATACAAAAATTAGCTGGGCGGAGTGGCACAGGTCTATTCCTGTGGGGAAAAGAAAGAGAGGTCAACCTGTTACTGTGTTTATATAGAAAGAAGTAAATTTAAGAGACTCCATTTGGCTCTGTATTTGAGATGCTGTTAATCTGTGACCCTACCCCCAACCTTGTCCTTGCAAGAGACATCGCTGTGGTGATTTAAGGTTTAAAGGATTTTGGGCTGTAAGGAATGCGCTTTGTTAAACAAATGCCTAAAGGCTGTTGGTGGTTAAAGGCCATCACCATTCTCTTAAATCTCAGTAAAAGAAAAACATCTGTCTCCTGCCCGTCCCTGGGAAATGGAACATCTCCGTGTATCTGTATGTCTTACTGCTGATTTACTCCCTTATTGTTTGAGCAATAAATACTGAGGGAACTCAGGGACCGGTGCCGGTGTGGGTCCTCTGTAAGCACAGCACTGGTCCCCTAGGCCCCGCTTTTCTTTCTCTATACTTTGTCTCTGTGTATTATTTCTTTTTCTCAAGTCTCTCATTCCACCTAACGAGAAGCACCCACAGGTGTGGAGGGGCAGGCCACCCCTTCATCTGGTGCCCAACGTGGAAGCTTTTCTCTAAGGTGAAGGTACACTGGAGCGTGGTCATTGAGGACAAGTCGACGAGAGACTCCCGAGTACGTCTACAGTCAGCCTTGCGGTAAGCTTGTGCGCTCGGAAGAACCTAGGGTAACAATGGGACAAACTAAAAGTAAATATGCCTCTTATCGCAGCTTTATAAAAATTCTCTTAAAAAGAGGGGGAGTTAAAGTGTCTACCAAAAATCTAATTACGCTCTTTCAAACAATAGAACAGTTTTGTCCATGGTTTCCAGAACAGGGAACTTTAGATCTAAAAGATTGGGAAAAAATTGGCAAAGAATTAAAACAAGCAAGTAGGGAAGGTAAAATCATCCTGCTTACAGTATGGAATGATTGGGTCATTGTTAAAGTAGCTTTAGAACCGTTGCAAACAGAAGAAGATAACATTTCAATTTCTGATGTCCCTAAAAGCTGTGCAGTAGATTGTGAAAAAGAGGCAGGGATAGAATCCCGGAAAGGAAAAGAAAGTTCACACTGTAAATGTGTAGCAGAGCCGGTAATGGCTCGGTCGACGCAAAATGTTGACAATAATCAATTACAGGAGGTAATATATCCTGAAACGTTAAAATTAGAGGAAAAAGATCCAGAATTAGTAGAGCCATCAGAGTCTAAACCACGATGGCCAACTCCTCTTACAACAGCTCAGATGCCTGCAACCTTAGAACCTCAAATGCAGGTTAAACAAGTACAAACTCCAAAAGAAGATCAAATAGAAAAAGATAGAGTCTCTGTCGCGGCAATGCCAATCCAAATACAGTGTCCACAATATCAGCAGGTAGAAAGTAAGATTCAGCCACCAGTAGCCTATCAATACTGGCTGCCAGCTGAACTGCAGTATCTGCAGCCCCCAGAAAATCTGTATGGACAGCCAGGAGCATTTCCAGTGCCACAGGGCAGGGCGCCATATCCTCAGCTGCCCACCATGAGACTTAATCCTATAGCACCGCGTAGTACACAAGGTAGTGCAATACATAAAATTATTGATGAGGCAAGAAAACAGGGAGATATTGAGGCGTGGCAATTCCCAGTAATATTAGAAGCAAGACCACCTGGAGAAGGGGCCCAAGAGGGAGAGCCTCCCGTAGCTGAAGCCAGATATCAGTCCTTTTCTATAAAAATGCTAAAAGAAATGAAAGAAGGAGTAAAACAGTATGGACCCAACTCTCCTTACATGAGAACATTATTAGATTCCATTGCTCCTGGACATAGACTCATTCCTTATGATTGGGAGATTCTGGCAAAATCATCACTCTCACCCTCTCAATTTTTACAATTTAAGACTTGGTGGATTGATGGGGCACAAGTGCAGGTCCGAAGAAATAGGACTGCCAATCCTCCAGTTAACATAGATGCAGATCAACTATTAGGAATAGGTCAAAATTGGAGCACTGTTGACCAACAAGCAATAATGCTAAATGAGGCCATTGAGCAAATCAGGGCTATCTGCCTTAGGGCCTGGGAGAAAATCCAAGACCCAGGAACTGCCTGCCCTTACTTTAATACAGTAAGACAAGGCTCAAAAGAGCCCTACCCTGATTTTGTAGCAAGACTTCAAGATGCTGCTCAAAAGTCAATTACCGATGAGAATGCCCGTAAAGTCATAGTGGAGTTGATGGCATATGAAAACGCCAATCCGGATTGTCAATCAGCCATTAAGCCATTAAAAGGAAGGGTTCCCGCAGGATCAGATGTAATCTCAGAGTACGTTAAAGCCTGCGATGGAATTGGAGGAGCTATGCATAAAGCTATGCTTATGGCTCAGGCAATCACAGGAGTTACTTTAGGAGGACAAGTAAAAACATTTGGGGGAAAATGTTATAATTGCGGACAAATTGGTCATCTAAAAAGGAATTGCCTAGTCACAAATAAACAAAATGTAACTACTCAAGTTACTACAACAACAGATAAAGGGCCACCTGGCCTATGTCCAAGATGTAAAAAGGGAAAACATTGGGGTAATCAATGTCATTCTAAATATGATAAAAATGGGCAACCACTGTTGGGAAACGAGAGGAGGGGCCAGCCTCAGGCCCCGCAACAAACTGGGGCATTCAAAATTCAACCTTTTGTTCCTCAGGGACAACAACCCCCACTGTCGCAAGTGTCTCAGGGAATAAGCCAGTTATCACAATACAGCAATTATCCCCCGCCACAAGTGGCAGTGCAGCAGTAGGTCTATGTACTTTACAAGCAGTCTCTCCACTTCCAGGGGAGCCTCCACAAAAAATCCCCACAGGGGTATACGGCCTATTGCCTGAGGGGACTGTAGGACTAATCATAGGAAGATCAAGTTTAAATCTAAAAGGAGTTCAAATTCATACTGGTGTGGTTGATTCAGACTATAAAGGCGAAATTCAATTGGTTATTAGTTCCTCAATTCCTTGGAGTGCCAATCCAGGAGACAGGATCGCTCAATTATTACTCCTACCTTATATTAAAGTTGGAAACAGTGAAATAAAAAGAACAGGAGGGCTCGGAAGCACTGATCTGGCAGGAAAGGCTGCATATTGGGCAAGTCTGGTCTCTGAGAGCAGACCTGTGTGTAAGGCCATTATTCAAGGAAAACAGTTTGAAGGGTTGGTAGAGACAGGAGCAGATATCTCTGTCATTGCTTTAAATCAGTGGCCAAAAAATTGGCCTAAACAAAAGGCTGTTACAAGACTTGTCGGTGTAGGCACAGCTTCAGAAGTGTATGAAAGTACAATGATTTTACATTGTTTAGGGCCAGATAATCAAGAAAGTACTGTTCAGCCAATGATTACTTCAATTCCTGTTAATCTATGGGGTCGAGATTTGTTACAACAATGGGGTGCAGAAATCATTATGCCCGCTCCATTATACAGCCCCATGAGTCAAAAAATCATGACTAAAATGGGATATATACCAGGAAAGGGATTAGGAAAAAATGAAAATGGCATTAAAGTCCCAATTGAGACTAAAAAAACTGAAAAAAGAAAAGGAATAGGGTATCCTTTTTAGGGGCGGCCACTGTAGAGCCTCCTAAACCCATTCCATTAACTTGGAAAACAGAAAAACCGGTATGGGTAAATCAGTGGCCGCTACCAAAGCAAAAACTGGAGGCTTTACACTTACTAGCAAAGGAACAATTAGAAAAGGGACACATTGAGCCTTCATTCTCACCCTGGAATTCTCCTGTATTTGTAATTCAAAAAAAGTCAGGCAAATGGCGTATGTTAATGGACTTAAGAGCCGTAAACGCTGTAATTCAACCCATGGGGCCTCTCCAACCTGGATTGCCCTCTCCGGCCATGATCCCAAAAGACTGGCCTTTAATTATAATTGATCTTAAGGATTGCTTTTTTACCATTCCTCTGGCAGAGCAAGATTGAAAAATTTGCCTTTACTATACCAGCCATAAATAATAAAGAACCAGCCACCAGGTTTCAGTGGAAAGTTTTACCTCAGGGAATGCTTAATAGTCCAACTATTTGTCAAACTTTCGTAGGTCAAGTCCTTCAACCAGTTAGAAACAAATTTTCAGATTGTTATATCATTCACTATATTGATGATATTTTATGTGCTGCAGAAACAAGAGACAAATTAATTGACTGTTACACATCTCTGCAAGCAGAGGTTGCCAAGGCAGGACTAACAATAGCATCTGATAAGATCCAAACCTCTGCTCCTTTTCATTATTTAGGGATGCAAATAGAAAATAGAAAAATTAAGCCACAAAAAATAGAAATAAGAAAAGACACATTAAAAACATTAAATGGGCCGGGCGCGGTGGCTCAAGCCTGTAATCCCAGCACTTTGGGAGGCCGAGATGGGTGGATCACGAGGTCAGGAGATTGAGACCATCCTGGCTAACATGGTGAAACCCCGTCTCTACTAAAAATACAAAAAAAAAAAAAACCTAGCCGGGCGAGGTGGCGGGGGCCTGTAGTCCCAGCTACTCCGGAGGCTGAGGCAGGAGAATAGCGGGAACCCGGGAGGTGGAGCTTGCAGTGAGCTGAGATCCGGCCACTGCACTCCAGCCTGGGCGACAGAGCGAGACTCTGTCTCAAAAAAAAAAAAAACAAAAAAAAAAACATTAAATGACTTTCAGAAATTGTTAGGCGATATTAATTGGATTCGGCCAACTCTAGGCATTCCTACTTATGCCATGTCAAATTTGTTCTCTATCCTAAGAGGAGATCCAGACTTAAATAGTAGAAGAATATTAACCCCAGAGACAACAAAAGAAATTAAATTAGTGGAAGAAAAAATTCAGTCAGCGCAAATAAGTAGAATAGATTCTTTAGCCCCACTCCAACTTTTGATTTTTGCTACTGCACATTCTCCAACAGGTATCATTGTTCAAAATACTTATCTTGTGGAGTGGTCATTCCATCCTCACAGTACAATTAAAACTTTTACATTGTACTTGGATCAAATAGCTACATTAATTGGTCAGACAAGATTACAAATAATAAAATTGTGTGGTAATGACCCAGACAAAATAGTTGTTCCTTTAACCAAGGAACAAGTTAAACAAGCCTTTATCAATTCTGGTGCATGGCAAATTGGCCTTGCTGATTTTCTGGGAATTATTGATAATCATTACCCCAAAACAAAAATCTTCCAGTTTTTAAAATTGACTACTTAGATTTTACCTAAAATTACCAGACATAAACCTTTAGAAAATGCTCTGACAGTATTTACTGATGGTTCCAGCAATGGAAAAGCGGCTTACACAGGGCCAAAAGAGCGAGTAATCAAAGCTCAATATCAATCAGCTCAAAGGGCAGAGTTGGTTGCAGTCATTACAGTGTTAGAAGATTTTAATCAACCTGTTAATATTATATCAGATTCTGCATATGTAGTACAGGCTACAAGGGATGTCGAGACAGCTCTAATTAAATATAGCATGGATGATCAGTTAAACCAGCTGTTCAATTTGTTACAACAAACTGTAAGAAAAAGGAATTTCCCATTTTATATTACTCATATACGAGCACACACTAATTTACCAGGACCTTTAACTAAAGCAAATGAACAAGCTGACTTACTGGTATCCTCTGCATTCATAAAAGCACAAGAACTTCATGCTTTGACTCATGTAAATGCAACAGGGTTAAAAAACAAATTTGATGTCACATGGAAACAGGCAAAAAATATTGTACAACATTGTACCCAGTGTCAAGTACTACACCTGGCCACTCAAGAGGCAGGAGTTAATCCCAGAGGTCTGTGTCCTAATGCATTATGGCAAATGGATGTTACCCATGTACCTTCATTTGGGAAATTATCATATGTTCATGTAACAGTTGATACTTATTCACATTTCATATGGGCAACATGCCAGACAAGAGAAAGTACTTCCCATGTTAAAAAACACTTATTATCTTGTTTTGCTATAATGGGAGTCCCAGAAAAAATTAAAACTGACAATGGACCAGGTTATTGTAGTAAAGCTTTCCAAAAATTCTTAAATCAGTGGAATATTACACATACAACAGGAATTCCTTATAATTCCCAAGGACAGGCCATAGTTGAAAGAACTAATAGAACACTCAAAACTCAGTTAAAAAAAAAGAAGGGGGAGAAAGTAAGGAGTGTACCTCTCCTCAGATGCAGCTTAATCTAGCACTCTATACTTTAAATTTTTTAAACATTTATAGAAATCAGACTACTACTTCTGCAGAACAACATCTTACTGGTAAAAAGAACAGCCCACATGAAGGAAAACTGATTTGGTGGAAAGACAACAAAAACAGGACATGGGAAATAGGGAAGGTGATAACCTGGGGAAGAGGTTTTGCTTGTGTTTCACCAGGAGAAAATCAGCTTCCTATTTGGATACCCACTAGACATGTGAAGTTCTACAATGAACCCAGCGGAGATGCAAAGAAAAGCGCCTCCACAGAGACGGAAACACCGCAATCGGGCACCATTGACTCTCAGGATGAATCAAGTGGTGATATTAGAAAAACAGATGAAGTCACCACACACCAAGAAGGCAGAGCTGCCAACCTGGGCACAGTTAATAAAGCTGACACTGTTAGCTAGAAAAAGCCTAGCTAGCACAAAGGTGACACACACCTCAGAAAAAATGCTGCTTGCAGCTTTAATGGTTGTATCAACGGTGGTAAGTCTCCCCATGCCTGCAGGAGCAGCTGCAGCTAATTATACCTACTGGGCCTATGTGCCTTTCCCGCCCTTAATTCGGGCAGTCACGGCCGGGCGCGGTGGCTCAAGCCTGTAATCCCAGCACTTTGGGAGGCCGAGACGGGCGGATCATGAGGTCAGGAGATCGAGACCATCCTGGGTAACATGGTGAAACCCCGTCTCTACTAAAAAATACAAAAAACTAGCCGGGCGAGGTGGTGGCGCCTATAGTCCCAGCTACTCGGGAGGCTGAGGCAGGAGAATGGCGGGAACCCGGGAGGCGGAGCTTGCAGTGAGCTGAGATCCGGCCACTGCACTCCAGCCTGGGTGACAGAGCAAGACTCCGTCTCAAAAAAAAAAAAAAAAAAAAAATTCGGGCAGTCACATGGATGGATAATTCCTATTGAAGTATATGTTAATAATAGTGTGTGGGTACCTGGTCCCACAGATGATCGTTGCCCTGCCAAACCGGAGGAAGAAGGAATGATGATAAATATTTCCATTGGGTATCGTTATCCTCCTATATGTCTAGGGAAAGCACCAGGATGTTTAATGCCTGCTATCCAAAATTGGTTGGTAGAAGTACCTACTCTCAATCCCACCTGTAAATTTACTTATCACATGGTAAGCGGAATGTCACTCTAACCACAGATAAACTATTTACAAGACTTCTCTTATCAAAGATCATTAAAATTTAGGCCAAAAGGAAAACCTTGCCCCAAGGAGATTTCCATAGAAACAAGAGATTTAGTTTGGGAAGAATGTGTGGCCGATAGTGCGGTGATTTTACAAAACAATACATTTGGAACTGTTATAGATTGGGCACCTCGAGGTCAATTCTACCACGATTGCACAGGACAAACTCAATTCTGTCCCAGTGCACTAGTGAGTCCAACTGTTGATAGTGACTTAACAGAAAATGTAGACAAACATAAGCACAAAAAATTACAGTCTTTCTACCCTTGGAAATGGGGAGAAAAGGGAATCTCTACTCCAAGACCAAAAATAATAAGTCCTGTTTTTGGTCCTGAACATCCAGAATTATGGAGGCTTACTGTGGCTTCATACAACCTTAGAATTTGGTCTAGAAACCAAACTATAGAAACAAGAGATTATAAGCCATCTTACTCTATCAACCTAAATTCCAGTCTAACAGTTCCTTTACAGAGTTGTGTAAAACCCCCTTATATGTTAGTCATAGGAAATATAGTTATTAAACCAGACTCCCAAACTATAACGTGTAAAAATTGCAGATTGTTTACTTGCATTGATTCGACTTTTGATTGGCAGCACCGTATTCTGCTAGTGAGAGCAAGAGAAGGCGTGTGGATCCCTGTGTCCATGGATCGACCATGGGAGGCCTCGCCATCCATCCATATTTTAACTGAAGTATTAAAAGGCATTTTAAATAGATCCAAAAGATTCATTTTTACTTTAATTGCAGTGATTATGGGATTAATTGCAGTCACATCTACAGCCGCTGTGGCAGGAGTCGCATTACACTCTTCTGTTCAGACAGTAAGCTTTGTTGACAATCGGCAAAAGAATTCCCCAAGGTTGTGGAATTCACAATCTGGTATCGATCAAAAATTGGCAAATCAAATTAATGACCTTAGACAAACTGTCATTTGGATGGGAGATAGACTCATGAGCTTGGAACATCGTTTCCAGTTACAGTGTGACTGGAATACTTCAGATTTTTGTATTACACCCCAAATTTATAATGAGTCTAAACATCACTGGGACATGGTTAGATGCCATTTACAGGGAAGAGAAGATAATCTCACTTTAGACATTTCTAAATTAAAACAACAGATTTTTGAAGCCTCTCAGAGTCACTTAAATATTGTGCCTGGAGCTGAGGCGTTAGATCAAGTGGCAAAAAATCTTTATGGATTAAACCCCACGACTTGGATTGAGTCTATTGGAAACTCTACTGCAATAAATTTTGGAATTATGTGTCTCTGTTTAATCGGTTTGTTTTTAGTGTGCTGGACCAGTCAAAGAATCCTGCGCCAAAATCGAGAGAACGAACAAGCCTTCATCGCCATGGCACATTTACATAGAGGAAAAGGGAGAGAAAATGTTGCGGGAAGTCAGGGACCTTGAACGGAGGGACTGGCTGGAGCCACAGCAAAAAAACATAAAATACAAAGATTTCATGGACATTTTATTACTTCTCCAAAATTTATACTTTTGTAATTTCTTATGTCTGTCTTTAATTTCTTAATCCCACCATTTTCTTTGTAAGATGAGGAGGATATATGTCACCTCAGGACCCTGTGATGATTGCCTTAACTACACAAATTGTTTGTAAAACATGTGTGTTTGAACAATATGAAATCTGGGCATCTTGAAAAAAGAATGAGATAACAGCGGTGTTCAGGAAACAAGGGAGGTAACCTTGAACTGGCCGCCGGTGAGCCGGACGGAACAGAGCCATATCTTTTCTCCTTTTGCACACAAATAGGAGAGATATCGCTAAATTCTTTTTCTCAGCAAGGAATATCCCTGAGAAAGAGAATGCGCTCTAAGGGTAGGCCTATAAACGACCCCCTTGGAGGTGTGCCGCCTTTTACAGTTGAAGCCGAAGGGATGAAATAAGCCCCGGCCTCCTGTAGTGCTCTCAGGCTTATTAGGAAGAGGAAATTCCCACCTAATAAATTTTGGTCAGTCAGGTTGTCTGCTCTCAAACCCTATTTCCTGATAAAATGTTATCAATGACTATGCGTGCCCAAAATTTCATTAGCAATTTTAATTTTAACACCATCCTGTGATCTCATCCTGCCCCCATTTACTTTGTAACATTCTATTACTTCGTAAAGTATGTAATCTCTGTCATGATGACAATGGTGGTTTTGTTGAAAAGAAAAGGGGGAAATGTGGGGAAAAGAAAGAGAGGTCAGCCTGTTACTGTGTTTATATAGAAAGAAGTAAATTTAAGAGACTCCATTTGGCTCTGTATTTGAGATGCTGTTAATCTGTGACCCTACCCCCAACCTTGTCCTTGCAAGAGACATCGCTGTGGTGATTTAAGGTTTAAAGGATTTTGGGCTGTAAGGAATGCGCTTTGTTATACAAATGCCTAAAGGCTGCTGGTGGTTAAAGGCCATCACCATTCTCTTAAATCTCAGTAAAAGAAAAACATCTGTCTCCTGCCCGTCCCTGGGAAATGGAACATCTCCGTGTATCTGTATGTCTTACTGCTGATTTACTCCCTTATCGTTTGAGCAATAAATACTGAGGGAACTCAGGGACCGGTGCCGGTGTGGGTCCTCTGTAAGCACAGCACTGGTCCCCTAGGCCCCGCTTTTCTTTCTCTATACTTTGTCTCTGTGTATTATTTCTTTTTCTCAAGTCTCTCATTCCACCTAACGAGAAGCACCCACAGGTGTGGAGGGGCAGGCCACCCCTTCATATTCCCAGCTACTTGGGAGGCTGAGGCAGGAGAATCGCTTGACCCAGGAGGTGGAGGTTATAGTGAGCTGAGAGCCACTGCACTTGAACCTGGGTGACAGAGCGAGACTGTCTCAAAAAAAAAAAAAAAAAAAAGAAAAAAGAAAAGAAAATCTAACCAAATTCCTGTAATGCTATGATGCTCTCATACGGGATAAGAAAAGTGTTCAAGCCAAGGAGATGCCATGCCACTGAACTCTATAAAGATAAAATCAGGCCGGGCGCGGTGGCTCAAGCCTGTAATCCCAGCACTTTGGGAGGCCGAGACGGGTGGATCACGAGGTCAGGAGATCGAGACCATCCTGGCTAACACGGTGAAACCCTGTCTCTACTAAAAAATACAAAAAAAAAAACTAGCCGGGCGAGGTGGTGGGCGCCTGTAGTCCCAGCTACTCGGGAGGCTGAGGCAGGAGAATGGCATGAACCCAAGAAGAGGAGCTTGCAGTGAGCTGAGATCCAGCCACTGCACTCCAGCCTGGGTGACAGAGCAAGACTCCGTCTCAAAAAAAAAAAAAAAAAAAAACAAAAAAAAGATAAAATCATACAGGAAAATCCCCTTCCTCTCCATGCCTCCCCTCCCCTGTTAAACCCCCTTGTCAGCTCCTGGTCCCAAAACCTAGGTCTTTCGATTCTTCTCATAGTGGTTTTATCCAGTAGTTCTCATCCTAGTTGTACATCAGCCTCATCTGAGGAACTTAAAAAATACTATGCCCAGGCCCCACCTCAGTGATTCTGATTTGATTCCTCTGGGTGGAGCCTGGTCATCTGTGTTTGAAGAATCTTCCCAAGTGAGGCTAATCTGCAGCTGAGGTTCCAGTCATAAAGCTAACCAAAGTCAGTGCTCAATGCATGTTTCTTGAATGACTCAGTGATTAAACGTGTCTTAATTGGGTAACTGTGCAGTTGTTCCACGTGGGTGGCAGAAAGCCAGTGAGGGTGATTAGGAAGTTCTGTTCTGCAGGAGTAAGTGGCATTAACTGGTAAGGGTGCTATGTTCACAGCATTCTCTACCTGCCATCTAAGATGCATTTCTGAGGTGTTGTATTTCTTTTTTATTGAAATAAAATTCACATAACCAAAAATATACTCTTAAAATATACAGTTCAGAGGCCGGGCACAGTGGCTCATGCCTGTAATCCCAGCACTTTGTGAGGCCGAGGCCAGCGGATCACCTGAGGTTGGGAGTTTGAGACCAGCATGGTCAACATGATGAAACCCTGTCTCTATTAAAAATACAAAAATTAGCTGGGTGTGGAGGCACATGTCTGTAATCCCAGCTAATTGGGAGGCTGAGGCATGAGAATTGCTTGAACCTGGGAGGCGGAGGTTCCAGTGAGCCAAGATTGAGCCACTATACACCAGCCTGGGTGAGAGAGCGAGACTCCGTCTCAAAAAAAAAAAAAAAAAAAAAAAGTACAGTTCAGTGGTTTCTAGTATGCTCACAAGGTCATACAACCATTATCACTATGTTCAAAACATCTTCATCTTCCCCCAAAAGAAACTCTGTATCTACGAACAGGACTCCTCATTCTCCCCTCACCCCAGCCCCTGGCAACTGCTTATCTACCATTGGTCTCTATAGATTTGCCTTTTCTGGACATTTCAAAGAAAAGGAATAATACACAACACGGTCTTTGTGACTGGCTTCTTTCACTTAGCATAATTTTTTGTTTGTTTTTTGAGAAGGCATTTTGCCTTCCCAAAGTGCTGGGATTACAGGCATGAGCCCCCGCACATGGCTTTAACAGTATTTTTGTTTACTATGTATGTATCATTAATTTAACCCCGGAGGGTTTCTGGTGAGCCCTCTTGGCCCAACCCTGAAGACCATGAGGGAGCCTGTGGTTTGGGGATGGGTCATATGTCCCTGAGCAGGGCAGCTTCCTTCTCTGGGAGAAGGCTTGGTCACAGGGAGGCGACTGAAAGTAACATTGCTGGTGGATATCTTTCTACATAAAAGGTGCTGGGCTAGGGTGACAAGAATAGATATGACATTATTCCATATACCAGGATTTACAATCCAGTGACAGGTATTGCGACCATCATTCCAATATGAGGCAAAGTTTGATAAGAACTATAGGATAGACTGCAAATTTAAGAGAGCCAGATTAGGAACAGTAAATTCTAATTAGAAGACTTGATTACTATAGCTTTGTAGTAAGTTTTGGAATTGAGAAATATTAGTCTTGCAGCTTTGTTTTTTTTTTTTTCCTCAAGATTGTTTTGGCTATTCTGAGTCCCTTGCATTTCCGTATGAATTTTTTTTTTTTTTTTTTTTTTTGAGATGGAGTCTTGCTCTGTCGCCTAGGCTGGAGTGCAGTGGCGCGATCTCCGCTCACTGCAAGCTCCGCCTCCTGGGTTCACGCCATTCTTCTGCCTCAGCCTCCCGAGTAGCTGGGACTACAGGCACCGCCACCACGCTCGGCTAATTTTTTGTATTTTTAGTAGAGACGGGGTTTCACCATGTTGGCCAGGATGGACTCGATCTCCTGACCTCGTGATCCGCCTGCCTCGGCCTCCCAAAGTGCTGGGAATACAAGCATGAACCACAGCGCTGGGCCTCCATATGAATTTTAGTATCAACTTGTCAATTTCTGCAAAAAGGGCAGCTGGAATTTCGACAGAGATTGTATTGAATCTGTACATCAATTTGGGGTGTACTGGCATCTTAACGATACAAGTCTTCCAACCTATGAACAGGGGATAATTTTCCATCTATTTAAATCTTTAATTTTTTGATAATGTTTTGTAGTATTCAATGTACAGCTCTTGTATTTTTTTCTTTCTTTTTTTTTTCTTTTTTCTTTTTCTTTTTTGAGACAAGTCTCTCTCTCTGTTGCCCAGGCAGGAGTGCAGTGGCATGATCTCAGCTCACTGCAACCTCTGTCTTCCGGGTTCAAGCGATTCTCCTGCCTTAGCTTCCCGAGTAAATGCAATTACAGGTGCCAGCCACCACGTCCGGCAACTCTGTGTATTTTTAGTAGAGACAGGGTTTCACCATGTTGGTCAGGCTGGTCCTAAACTCCTGACCTCAGGTGATCCACCCACATCAGCCTCCCAAAGTGCTGGGATAACAGGCATGAGCCACCATGCCCGGCCAGGTCTTGTATTTCTTTTGTTAAATTTATTCCTATTTTATTCTTTTTAATCCTATTGTAAATGGGCTTTTTAAAAATTACATTTTTGAATTATTTCTAGTGTAAGAAATACAACTGATTTTTGTATATTAATTGTGTAACCTGCAACCTTGCTTAGCTCATTTGTTATCTTTAATAGTTGAGTGTCGGCCGGGCGCGGTGGCTCAAGCCTGTAATCCCAGCACTTTGGGAGGCCGAGACGGGCGGATCATGAGGTCAGGAGATCGAGACCATCCTGGCTAATACGGTGAAACCCCGTCTCTACTAAAAAATACAAAAAACTAGCCGGGCGACGAGGCGGGCGCCTGTAGTCCCAGCTACTCGGGAGGCTGAGACAGGAGAATGGCGTGAACCCGGGAGGCGGAGCTTGCAGTGAGCTGAGAGCCGGCCACTGCACTCCAGCCTGGGCGGCCGAGCAAGACTACGTCTCAAAAAAAAAAAAAAAAAAAAAAAAAAAAATAGTTGAGTGTTTGTGTTTGTGTGTGTGTATGTGGATTCTTTAGGGCTTTTTATACCCAAGATCATGCCATCTGCAAATAGAGATAGAGATAGTTTTACCTCCTCCTTTCCAATGGGAATGTATTTTTTGTTTCTTGCCTAATTGTCCTGGCTGGAACCTACAGCACAGGGATGAAATAGAAGTGATAAGAGCAGACCACCATGTCCTATTCCTGAGCTTAGAGGAAACATTCAGTTTTTTACTATTAAGTATGATAGTAGCTATGGGTTTTTCGTATATATATGTATATATATATATATACACATATATATATACACACTTTTTTTTATTTTTTGAGACAGAGTCTAACTCTGTCACCTAGGCTAGAGAGCAGGGGTGTAATCTTGGCTCATGGCAACTGCCACCTCCCAGATTCAAGTGATTTTCATGCTTCAGCCTCCCAAGTAGCTGGGATTGCAGGTGTGCACCACCATGCCTGGTTACTTTTTGTATTTTTAGTAGGGACTAGGTTACACCATGTTGGTCAGGCTGGTCTTGAACTGCTGACCTCAGGTGATCTGCCCGCCTAGGCCTCTCAGAGTGTTGGGACTGCAGGTGTAAGCCACTGTGCCTGGCAGTTTTTCATAGATTTTTAAAAATCAGGTTGAGGAAGCTCCCTTTTACTTCTAGTTTGTTGAGTGTTTTTTTTTTTTTTTTTTTTTTTTTTTTTTTTGCCCAGGCTGGAGTGCAATGGCGCGATCTCGGCTCATCGCAACCTCCGCCTCCTGGGTTCAAGTGATTCTCCTGCCTCAGCCTCCCAAGTAGCTGGGATTACAGGCATGCGCCACCATGCCTGGCTAATTTTGTATTTTTAGTAGAGACGGGATTTCTCCATGTTGGTCAGGCTGGTCTTGAACTCCCGACCTCAGGTGATCCACCCACCTCGGCCTCCCAAAGTGCTGGGATTACAGGCGTGAGCCATTGCGCCCGGCCTGTTGAGTGTTTTATCACAAAGAGGTGTTGGATATTATCAAATGCTTTTTCTGTGATTATTCAGTCGATCCTATATGTCTTTTCCCCTTCCGAATTTTTTTTTTTTTTTTTTTTTTTTGAGATGGAGTCTTGCTCTGTTGCCCAGCCTGGAGCACAGTGGCATGATCTCAGCTCACTGTAAGTTCCACCTCCTGGGTTCACGCCATTCTCCTGCCTCGGCCTCCCAAGTAGCTGGGACTACAGGCATCCACCACCATGCCCGGCTAATTTTTTTTGTACTTTTAGTAGAGACAGGGTTTCACCGTGTTAGCCAGGATGCTCTCAATCTCCTGACCTGGTGATCTGCCTGCCTCGGCCTCCCAAAGTGCTGGGATTACAGGCATGAGCCACTGCGCCCTACCCCCTGCTTCCGAATATTTTAAGAAAGGCATCTTGCCAGTGGACTGTAGTCCCAACTTAGGTCTCAACACAGCTAGTAGGGGAGATACGTGACTGTTCTTTTTTGTTTGTTGGCTAGTCTGACTTAAACACTTATTACTATTACTATTGTTATTATTTTTTGAGTCAGCGTCTCGCTCTGTCGCCCAGGCTGGAATGCAATGGTGTCATCTTGGCTCACCGCAGCCTCGACCTCTTGGGTTCAAGCGATCTTCCCACCTCAGCCTCCTGAGTAGCTGGGAGTACAGGCATGCGCCTGGAATATTTTCATATTTCTTTTTTTGTAGAAACAGGGTTTTGCCATGTTGCCCAGGCAGGTCTTGAATTCTTGAGCTTAAGTGATCCACCTGCCTCGGCCTCCCAAAGTGCTGGCATTACAGGCATGAGCTGCCGCTCCTGGCTTGAAGCACTATTATTTATTATTATTATTATTATTATTATTATTATTATTATTATTTTGAGACGGAGTCTCACTCTGTTACCCAGGCTGGAGTGCAGTGGCACGATCTCGGCTTACTGGGACCTCTGCCGCTTGGGTTCAAGCCATTCTCCTGCCTCAGCCTCCCAAGTAGCTGGGATTACAGGTGCCTGCCACTGCACCTGGCTAATTTTTGTTAGTGGAGACGAGGTTTCACCATCTTGGCCAGACTGGTCTTGAACTCCTGACCTCAGGTGATCCACACGCCTCAGCCTCGCAAAGTGTTGGGATTACAGGCGTGAGCCACCGCGCCTGGCCAAAACACTATTATTAAAATCACTTATTTGTAAACAGGTAATATTTGCACATGATAAGTACAAATCATTTAGTAAAAAGTCAACGGTGACAGGCTTGCTCTGCTTTATTCCCTTTCGGCAAACAGGTGCCCATTTCCTCGCATTTTGTCTATGGTGACTTTCTTGCAACAAAGGCAGAGATGAATTTTTTTATTTTTTTATTTTTAGTATTTTACCATTTCAAACAATGTTGCTATGCTATCTTTGTATATATGTCATTTTGCACATGAGAGTTTCTGTAGAATGAATCTCTCTATGTGGAAATGCTAGGTCTTAAGGTGTCAGCATTTGCCGTTTTGATAGGTGTTACCAAATAGCCCTCTGGGGAAGTTGAACTAATTTATACTGTCTTCAGCGAAGCATGCTTGGACCTGTTCCCCACAGCCTCCACTAACCTTGTTAACATCTTGATACTTGCCGATCCGAGAAGGGAAACACGACGCTCATTGTAGTTTTAATTTGCATTTATCTGATTATGAATAAAGAGTTAGCATCTTTTCAAGTCTAAAAATCTTTTTTTTTTTTTTTTTTTTTTTTTTGAGACGGAGTCTGGCTCTGTCGCCCAGGCTGGAGTGCAGTGGCCGGATCTCAGCTCACTGCAAGCTCCGCCTCCCGGGTTCACGCCATTCTCCTGCCTCAGCCTCCCGAGTAGCTGGGACTACAGGCGCCCGCCAGGTCGCCCGGCTAGTTTTTTGTATTTTTAGTAGAGACGGGGTTTCACCATGTTAGTCAGGATGGTCTTGATCTCCTGACCTCGTGATCCGCCCGTCTCGGCCTCCCAAAGTGCTGGGATTACAGGCTTGAGCCACCGCGCCCCGCCAAGTCTAAAAATCTTAAAAACAAAAACAAAACTCCTCCTGAACTCTACCTGCCCAGCAGACTGAAGACTCGCGACCCAGCCGTTGGCACGACGCGGGACGCCGGTGTGGCAGTGGCGGAAGAGGCAGATATCGCGGACTACCCCCCAGCCCTCCAATTCCTTTCAAACAATTCCCTCCCAGCCGCTGAGCCCCGCCCCAAGTCCGCCTCTGGCCGGCTTGGGCGGAGCGCAAGGCCAGTGGGAGGTGCTGAGCCGCCTGATTTATTCCGGTCCCAGAGGAGAAGGCGCCAGAACCCCGCGGGGTCTGAGCAGCCCAGCGTTCCCCGTCCAGCGCCCGTGTCCCTGCAGCATGCCGCGCCCCCGCCTGCTGGCCGCGCTGTGCGGAGCCCTGCTCTGCGCCCCCAGCCTCCTTGTCGCCCTGGGTGAGTGGAGCGCGCCGCCCTCTGGCCCTCGCCCCTCCTCCCCGCGCCGCTTGCAAGTTTGCCCAGCGCCCTCCCTCCACCTCCACTGTTGACAAACTTAGACAAAGCCCCGGGGACCGGGCCGGGCAGAGGAGCGGCTTCTCCCGCTGCTCCCTGGCGGGACAGGGGGATGCGCCCCTGTCGTCTCTGCGCTGGGGTTTTTGGGCTGGGACTCGGGACATCGGGTGACAGCCCTGCCGCCCCCAGGATGCGGCTTACAGATAATGACAAAGGAATTCGCTGTGTCGGGCCTCTCTTTTCCCTTGTGAAAAATCAGGCCAGGGAACTGCGTTTGACTTTCGAACTCCTTCCACCTGGGAGATTCAAGGACTCTAGTATGGATAAGTCTTCTCTGGATAACTTTGTCCTGGCAACTCCCCACCAACTCCAATTGGCTGGATAGTTCATTGGATTTTTGCGCTCCCAATTGTCCGTGTCTGGTCGCATAAGGGAAGGTCTGGGGAGTCGGTGCAGTGGACGCGGGCCGTAAGTAGGGCCCGGGAGGGGACCCAGAGGCTGCCAGGAACTTGGAAGAGGGCTGCTTGCTGATGGGAGTCTCCTGACTCCCTCCCTCCCGCGGCCTTGGCCGGCTGCTGTGTCTTCCCCGGTCCTCCTCCGCCTCCTAGGAGGCCTCCGGCGCCCAGTTGGGCCCCTTGCAGGCTGGACTTGCGGATGCCCCGAGCCATTCACCGTGGAGCGCTGGGAGAGGTCAGGGCCAGGACTCTTTAGGCGGCCCCTCTATCATTTTCTCATGGGATTGACTTAAGCAAGGCAGGTAACAGCTGAGCCCCAGCCCTATGTCCTGTGATCTGCCTGACCCTCAGGGCTAGAACTTCCAGAGTGCTCCAAGCTCCCAGGAACTTGGGAGCTCCTGGCCCTCCCCAGCCACCATGAAAGACAGCTGTATCTTCATAGCCCCTTTCTACTCTTCTCTGTACCCCCCAACCTGAACCCTGGCCAAATGTTACTGGAAAGTCCCCGAAAGAGCAGGTCTCTGAAGTCCCAAAGATGTTTTTATACAGGGTGATCTGGCCTTTTCCAGAAGGAGGCAACACCATACCTACCTTACATACAGGTAACCTGGCTGGGTAGGGTACATCTTTCACTTTCCCTTTTTACCACTGGACTGTTTTGCCCTGGAGCAGTGTAGGGAGAGGGCCGGTGCAGTTGGGAGGTAAGAGTCCATTCCCAGCCCAAGCCTCTGTCTGTGTCAGTGCTCGCCCCCGCCTGCCAGGTCAGAGGAAGGATTACCTGCTATTTAAAGCCAATGACTAATAGCTCCTTGGGAGCCACTTTAAGCTCCCCAGGCCCTTGGAGGCGGAGCTCTGACGGCAGATCGCTCATTAATGGTGTTGCTGGAGTGGGATGAACTCTCTGGGGGGTTTGGAATTCCAGGAGGACTCTTCAGCCTTGGATGGGTGACTCTGAGGGGGAGGCAAAAAGATTTCTGTTTTTTTTTCTTTTTTTTTTGAGACGGAGTCTTGCTGTGACGCCCAGCCTGGAGTGCAGTGGCACAATGTTGGCTCACTACAAGCTTCGTTCCCTGGGTTCATGCCATTCCCCTGCCTCAGCCTCCCAAGTAGCTGGGACTACAGGCACGTGCTACCACGCCCGGCTAAGTTTTTGTATTTTTAGTAGAGACAGGGTTTCACCGTGTTAGCCAGGATGGTCTCAATCTCCTGACCTTATGATCCGCCCGCCTCAGCCTCCCAAAGTGTTGGGATTACAAGCGTGAGCCACCACGCCTGGCCAAGGTGAAAAGATTTCTCATGTCTTGCTCCAAATGACAGATTTGGGTGTAGGGTCTCAGGCAGCCCTTCTGGGATGCTAAGGTCGGCTAGAGGACCCTTGTTGGGCCCAGCCAATCCACCAGAGTCAAGGGATTGAGGACAGGCCCTCCTGTTCCTCCTCCTGTGTTCTCCACCACTGAGGCTGATGGTGCACATCTGTCATATAGGTTCCCATCCAGAAGCCCTGGTGGCCTCTACAGCCCTTGCCCCCTGGTGGTTCTGAAATCACCCTTCCTTTTCACTCCTCTGCCCTGACTTCCTCTCTCACCACGCTCTCCTGCTCTCCACCTTCACCCTCTTCGGTGGGATTTCTGCATTTCAGCCAGAGGGTCCTGTCTGCAGCTACCAGATGCTCCCCACCCTAGGGGAGCTCAGCGGCATGTCTGCACTTGGGCCTCTTCAACCTTCTTCATCCCGCAGTTGGAACTGACTTTCCCACTCCCATCTCACACTTGAGAATCTCTGTTTCTTTCTTTCTTTTTTTTTTTTTTTTTGTTCTCCCCTGGTGGACAATGGTGAGGAGGGTGAAGGAAGGTTAAAAGCACTGCTCTACAGGATGAAAAACTAAACTTGTCATTCTTCAGATCCCTCCCAGTCTGGCCCCAGCCTACCCTTCCAGCTGCATCTAACTGTGCTCCAACATACCACACCCTCTGTGCGCCTGCTTTTCTTGGAACGTTCTTTCCTCATTGCCCAGTCTGGCACCCCCCTTACTTTGTCTTCTAGACCCAGCTTGAATATTCCCTCCTCTGGGAAACTTCCATCTCCCCAGCAGAAATCATGCCTCCAGTGACAGTTCATGCAGGCTTCTGGAGCGTTGGGCAATGTTCCTCATCTGTGGACTTGCTGGCCTCTTTCCCGTTGGCTTCTTGAGGCCTGAGCTGCATCTGATTTCTCTGTCTCAGGGGCCCAGCATGGTCATTGGCCCTCTCAATGTTTCCTGGATGATCATTGTGCTGTTCCTGAGTCAGGGCTGCCGTTGGAGGTGACATCTGTGACTCTGACCTATGCCTGAATTGGTGGGCAGAACCTGCTCGGTGGGCCAGGACAATGCTTCCTTCCACTGCCCCTGCCTTAAAGTCCTCATAGGCCTCCTTTGCAATCAGACTGCTGCCAAGAGACCTGCCCTGGACCTTGCCTGCCTCTCCAGATCCCCGCTGCCAGCTCTTCTGCCAGTGGGCAGTGGTCCTCAGCACCATTCCCATTGTCAGCCAGCGCTTTTCTGGACTCTCCCAGGCCACTTGGAAAGCTGGGCACTTCCCTTACGTGGGCTGATTCGCCTACACGTGGACTTCCTTGGCTCTAGGCTGACTCAGGCTCCATCCAGCAGCAGACTGGGGAAGAGGGAGAGGAAGAGATAATGGGCTGAGTTTGAGTGGAGGGTCCTTTTGGGCTGGGCCCATCTGCTACTTCTCATCTCTGTCCCCAGCTCCTTCCTGATCACCTGCTCATCTTACCTGTCTCTGTCCCCAGATATCTGTTCCAAAAACCCCTGCCACAATGGTGGTTTATGCAAGGAGATTTCCCAAGAAGTGCGAGGGGACGTCTTCCCCTCATACACCTGTACGTGCCTTGAGGGCTACGCGGGCAGCCACTGTGAGATGAGTGAGTATCTGGGGGTGCTTGTTGCCTGTTTCTGGCAGTAGAGCCTGAGCCACAGCCCTGGTGGCATAGGCCATGTGCTGGCCTTAGTCCCTCCCTGCCGTCCCCACCCCAGTGGAGGTGTCAAGGCTTCCTCTGGGGAGATTAAGAGAGAGAGACAGAGCCTCAGTTAGACCAAGGGGGTAAAAGGTTCGTGTTTCTTCCTTCTTTCTGCCTGGCCCTCTTTCCTGAGACTGCTGGCCAGGCCTGATGCTGCTACAGAGGAGTGAGGGGTCGTGGTCACCCTGGAGGTTGTGGGAGTGCTGTTTCTTGAGTCACCATGAGCCAGACACACAGCATTAGGATTAAGTCGTGAGGATTTTTCTACCTAAGAGGGGAAAACAAACACATTCTTAGTCTTTTGGGGCCCAGGAACTCAGTAAATCAGGCTTGGTTTCAGAGTCTGACAGTTCCTGGCCCAAGTTTGACCTGCGGCCTCATCACAGAGCTCGGGGGGAGGAGGGAGAGGCCTGGGCCAGCTGAGCCATCCCCTCGAGGTCAGGTGGTCAGAGGCCCTGCGTGCCCAGAGGGGCCTTGTATGACCTGCCTGGTTATCCACTTGGCCACAGAATGGCCCTAGGTGGGGTGCCAACAGCAGTTCCCCTGCTGTCCTCCCTCCAGGCCCAGCTGGAGTCCCTTCCACTTAGTGCTCCCGCCCCACCAGGACTCCTCATGGGGTAGGCGAGTCGCCCACATGTGGGCCCAGGGATGGGTGGAGTGGGGGTCCTGGGTTTCTGAATCTAGCAGGTCGGTCGCTGAGCATCTTGGGTAGGGGGCAGGGGACATCTTGCCCTCCTTCAGGGAGATGTGGGGATGGGCTCTGAGGTTTGCTGGCCTCCAGAAGGAGGGGGCAGGGGGCTTGAGCCAGCTGGGTGGGAGCAGGAGCCCTGGGAGAGAGCAGGTCAAGTGTGTAGGATGCCTTTTACCTCCCAAGTGGCCCTGGGGCCTGTGCCTTGGGCCCTGGCCTGAGGCCAGATGTGTTTGAGATCTGGGTGGAAAAGTGTATATATGGTTTGGGGGACGGGTTGCTAAGGCAATCAGAGCCCTGGGTGGGGCCCGGTGGGGCCACTAACGAGTGTCCTGGGAGCTGAGGTAACCGTGGGTATGCCTGAGTTGGAATTACCCACCCTGACTTCTAGCTTCTGGGCCTGAGATCTGCCCCAGGCTGGACATGGCTGCACCCAGGAAGAAGGCAGGGGTGACCACACAGCAGGAGGAAGCCCTCAGAGGGACCTTCGTAGCTCTTCCTAGCCTTTTATGTGGTATGTTTCCTTAGAGCCAACAAGGACCCTGTGGGCCCAAAGAATGCACAGTGGACTCCTTCACGGTGTGAGTATGGTGGGGTATAGGGATTGTCCTGGAGGCAGACTGGGGTCAAATCTCAGCCACTGGCCGAGCTCTGGTCTTGGGGCTCTGGCCTCACTTTGCGCGTTCCCCTCCCAGCCAGAGTGCGCTAACACCGAGCTCATCTGAGCCTGTGATGCTGGAGGAAGAATAGATCTGTCTGTGGGTTCTCTGCTTGGCAGCTAGAAGGCCCAGGAACACGCTGGGGGATCCCCAGGTGATGAGAGAAGCTTGGCCTGTAGGTGGGCCTCGTAGCTGTCCTGGGTTCCTGGGACCGCACTGCTGGAGTGATGGTGAGGGGGTGGGGCCTTGGCCAAGGGCATGTTCACAGATGGCTAGGTGAGGGCCCACAGGTGGAAGGCACAAAGAGGGAAAGCAGAATGGCATTTGTGCCCCACCTGGAGAACTCCTACTAGTGGGATTCTAGAAAACTCCAGGCAGATTAGCTTCTTTCTTTGTGTGCAGTGCTGGTACTGTTCGCTGCCAACCAAGGTAACCCTTCTCCCAAAGCCACCCTCCTGAGGAAGCCAGGGGCTGGCTGAGGATGGTGTCCCTTCCTAGTGGGGGGGGGGACACTGAGGAAGAGGGGGTCACACTGGTATTCTGTGCACCAGACTAATTGCTGCCAGATGCCCTATATGAACATGGCCACCTCCCACAGCCTGGAGGGGGACTCTATTTTCCATGAGTGCCAATCACGGTCATCCCCAGAGTGCTACCCTGGCTGGGATCCTCTGGCAGCCCTGGGTCCTGGCCTCCCATGACTCTGCCCAACCCCCTTGTCCTCACCACTCCCAGCCACACACCTTCTCTTGGCAGCTTGTCCTGGGCACTGCCTTCATTGTCCCTTTGTGGTCTTTGTTCTGAGAGAGGCTCTGAGGTTCTCCCCGGCCCTGGGGCCTAGGCAGAGGCCATTGAGTCTTATTTTCTTGTCCGTTGGGTTCCAGCTGGGCCCAGGAACCTGCTGGGATAGCCACCTGACTGTCACCTCCCTCCCCTCAGAGTGTGTGGAGCCGCTGGGCATGGAGAATGGGAACATTGCCAACTCACAGATCACCGCCTCATCTGTGCGTGTGACCTTCTTGGGTTTGCAGCATTGGGTCCCGGAGCTGGCCCGCCTGAACCGCGCAGGCATGGTCAATGCCTGGACACCCAGCAGCAATGATGATAACCCCTGGATCCAGGTATGCCTGGGGATGACCCTGGGGCGGAGCGATGGACAGAAGGCTCGATGAATGTTCCTGCATTTGGGGGTTACCATGGGAGGGTGCATCACTGGAGTTCAGGTGGCAAGGTGGCAAGTTCCCACAGGTGAAGTGTCTGTAAGTGGATGGCATCCCTGGGGGAACCTGGTATGGGGTCAGGGTGAAGGGGGAGCGGGCCCCAGGCTGTGGAGGGCTGTGGGTACTCGATGAGGCCTCTAGAGGCCGGGGCAGAAGAAGCAGGCACTTTGTGCGGGTGGTGTGCTCAGTTGCCCCTTCTTTACTGCTGTTGTTGGGTTGTTCCCCCACCCAGTGCAGAGAGTGAAGGGATGGGTCTGCTTGGATCTTGAGTGGAAAGAACCCAGGAGATAAGGGTGCCATCTCCCCTGCCCTGTGTCCAGGTGAACCTGCTGCGGAGGATGTGGGTAACAGGTGTGGTGACGCAGGGTGCCAGCCGCTTGGCTAGTTGTGAGTACCTGAAGGCCTTCAAGGTGGCCTACAGCCTTAATGGACATGAATTCGATTTCATCCATGATGTTAATGAAAAACACAAGGTAGGTCTTGTTGGGGCCTGAAAGAGGGGCTGTGGTCCATACCCACTAAGGTTCTAGCATTGACTGAGGACCCCCAGTGAGTTCAGAGAACGCTGGGTGATGGCCATGACATGGGTCTTCGGGTGCATCTTGGCTTCTAGAAATTGGGAAACCCAGACTGTGTCCATGTTCTGTGGTTTACAAGCAATAGTCCCACTTTAGAGATGAGACTAGTGAGACCCAAATGGTACAGTGACCTGTTGAGGGTGGTAGTGGTGGTGGAGCTGGGTTTCATTCTGAGCCTTCAGGGGTACATGTACAGTTGTGTAGGTTGTACACTGCTCAAGGACGTCATTACTAAGCAGGCACCATTCACAGTACAGGCATTGTACATTTGTGGAACTCTGTCAGAAAATTGTCATAATAAACTATTTGAGAAACGAGTGCCTTTTCCTAATTTGCAAAGAGGCACCCTGTAGGTTACAGGTGACCCTGTGTCAACTATAGGGGTTTATGCCCAGGCTCCATGATGATTAAGGAAAGTGAGAGGAGAATCTGTGTGGAGGGGTACGGAGTGACCAAAGGAGAGGCTGCTATGTGAGCCCCTGCTGGCTCTTCCAAGTCCTCTTCACCCTTCCAGCCCTACCTCTGCCTCCCAGGTCTGAAAAGGAAGATGATGTAACCCTAGGGAGGGGGACTGCCCAGATGGACCCCCCTCCCCCAGTCTTGTCCCTTCCCTCCTAGGAGTTTGCGGGTAACTGGAACAAAAATGCGGTGCATGTCAACCTGTTTGAGACCCCTGTGGAGGCTCAGTATGTGAGATTGTACCCCACGAGCTGCCACACGGCCTGTACTCTGCGCTTTGAGCTACTGGGCTGTGAGTTGGACGGTGAGTGCTGGGGGTGCCGGTAGGGGGGCACCGTGGGCCAGTCCTAGGAGGTGGCCCTCCCTGCTGCCTCTTTTCTCAGCCAAACTGAGCTGGGTAGGGCAGCAACAAGGTCCGGGGACCAGGCTTCACTCAGGAAACGCACTCTAGGGACTCACCTGACCATAGCAGTCCCACCCAGGTGTTTGCTGTCGGCCAGCCTATGACCCAGGGCGTTCTGGTTGATAGAGAAAAAGACATCGATTTTCAAAGTATTTTCACTTCTTCTGGTTGGCTCCTGTCCTGTAGCTTCTAGAACATGTAGCGTTACGTGTGTTTGGCAGATGTCAGCTTTACGAGGGCAGATAATTTGTCTGTTTTGTTTGCTTCGGTATTCCCAGTGCCTAGAATGGTGTCTGGTTTATAGGGACCCAATAAATATTTGATGAATGAGTGAATGAATGAATGAGGGGCGTGGGGCCCCTATGAATGATTTATTAAGGGTACACATCTGGTAGGTATTAAGACTTGGTCTAGCTGGGCGCGGTGGCTCACGCCTGTAATCCCAGTTCTCAGGGAGGCAGAGGCGGGAGGATAGCTTGAGCCCAGGAGTTCGAGACCTGCCTGGGTAATACAGCGAGACCCCGTTCTCCACAAAAAGGAAAAAAAAAAAAAAAAAAAAAAAAAAGACAAAGACTTGGTCTAGATCTCTGGGCTCCCGGCCCCACCTATCCAGAGCTTTCCTTGCCAAACTCTTAGAGTCTGCACTCCAGAGAAACACAGGGGCTTCTTGGACCATGAGGCTTGGAGCTGGTGCTTCTTGCTGCCTTTTCCAGAGATTCCCAAAGAAATTCCCCAGATGGAGAGCTCGGGGGGACCAGAAAGGGACAGCTTTCTGCAGACCCAGGAGACAGCCTTGGCGCGGTTAGGGTGCAGGGTTTGGGCTAACAGACATTGATTGCCTCAGCGCAGCTCAACTCAGCTTTCCTTTTTGAGGTCTGGGTATTTCTCTCTCTTTGCAGCCACAGTGCCACCTGCTGGCCGTCAGTGGAACTGTAAGACTCGCTAAGCAGAGCTGCAGAGTGGAGGTTCTTATCTTACCCACTGGCATTTTTATCTTACCCAGACCTGCCTTCCTGTGCCCCCCCTTTCCCCTCTGTGACACCTCTTCCTGTTGTCTCATTTCAGGCACCACCCAAATACCCCTCAGAGCTGAGTTCAGTGCCTGGCCGGGTTTAGTGTTTTTAGCGTGAACTTGAGTAGGTATGCTTCCTCCACCAGGGGGCCTTTGGAGCCTTATTGTTTCAGTGGGGAGTATACGACTGCCTTCTGCTAGAAGGAAATGTAGCCTACGGGGAAAGGACAGAGCCAGGTCTGTGTACCTCTCCCTGGAGTCCCTGCCACTTGCTGTTTTGGCTTGAAGCCTTTGGCCATTAAAGTTGCCTGGATCCAGGCATGGCTGGCCCCTGCTCAGGGCCAAGAGAGGGTGAACCTTGCAAACCAAGGAAGCCCAGGTACCCTGTCTGCTTCCTTCAGGGTCTGGACCACTCCTTTCCCTATAGGCCTTCCAGTCAGCTGGAGAGTGTTGGTGCACGTGTGCGTGTGTGGGGGTGGGGCTGAGGTCTGGGGGTACCTGGGATTCCACAAGGGATTCCTCTTTGCAGGCATGGTGCCTTTGGTGAATTAATTATTTAATTCAATTGATGTTTATTAAGATATTGATTAAGCCCCTCCTGGGTACTTGGCTCTAGGGAATGATTGCCTGACCTCATGGAATTTGCACTGTAGCAAGGGAGGCAGACTTGAGGCAAGGAACAGATGACAGAGAGCAGTAACAGCTCTGAAGAAAAGCTAGAGGGTGATGAGATGATCATGACCTGGGGTGAGGGGAGAGAGAGCAAGACAAGGACTGCTCTGTTGGGAAGAGCTTTGACTGGGGGCCTGAATGATGGAGAGCCAGCCACATGAAAAACTTAAAAAGAGCACTGCAGGCAAGGAATTGGTAAGTGCAAAGGCCCTGGGGCATGTTGAAGGATGGAAAGAAGGCCAGTGGAGCTGGATCCTAGAGACTGAGGGGCAGCTTGGTAGGTGAAGAGCCCCAGGGACCCACAGTGTCATCACCTAGGAGCTTCTCAGATATACAGACTGAGGCTGGGTGCGGTGGCTGACACCTATAATCCCAGCACTTTGGGAGGCCGAGGCCAGTGGATCATCTGAGGTCAGGAGATCAAGACTAGCCTGGCCAACATGGCAAAACCCTGTCTCTACTAAAAAAATACAAAAATTAGACGGGCATGATGGTGGGCGCCTGTAATTCCAGCTACTAAGGAGGCTGAGGCAGGATAATTGCCTGAACCCAGTCAGGAGGCAGAGGTTGTAGTGAGCCGAGATCATGCCACTGCACTCCAGCCTGGGTGACGGAGTGAGACTGTGTCTCAAAAAAAAAAAAAAAAAAAAAAAAAAAGAAATACAGACTAAAAGCCCTAGCCCGCACTTGCTGAAACAGAATCTTTTCTTAACAAGATCCCCAGGTGATCTGGGAGAATTACTCCCCTAGTATCTTATTTTAAAGATGGGGAGACTGAGACCCAGAAAGAGGAAGGGACTTCCTAGAGTGATGGAGCTGACAGTTCTGCCCCTTCCCTGGTGCCCCTTCCAACTGTATTTTACCAGGAAGGCTGTCTGATTTCCTGGGGAGGCTGAGTGAGGAGGGTATGAACCGCTAGAAGCAGATGATCTGTAGAGAGGTCTGCATTGAGTACATTGTGCAGAATTAGTGTCCTCTGCAAAGCTGCCCAGGTTTTAGCCTGCCTCAGGCCTCTCCTCTTCTGGGACCAAGGGACAACCAGTTCCCAGCCCAGTAGCCTCTCTTTGAGGGGGAAGGTGGTGGTTCCCTGGTGCACAACCATCAGGAGGCGATGGTCCCATCGGCAGGCATTGTCAACACACCCTGGAGGCAAATGTCTTGAGTGGTGAGGGTGCAGGTGTCTGGAGGGCAGTGATATAACTTAGTTGGCTCCCAGATTGCAGGGGGCTCTCCAGTCCCACCGTCCACTCCTGCCTCCCTCAACTCCCCAGAGGGATAGACACTTGTGGAGTGAGGAGACACCCCCATCATTCTCTTGGGAGTTGTATCTCCTGCCCATCCCCAACTGTTCTATCCATATGCCACATGCAGATACGAATGCAAGACAGCCCAGCACATTCCTGGGTGTTTGAGGCAGGGCTGAGTGAAACAAAGGGCAGCTTCCCGGGCCAGCCCTCACAGGCCTGTGTGACAGCATGCCCAGAACATCTGAGTATGCGAAGGCCCTCTGGGAGACACTAAGTCGGGGAGCTTCTGGGGAATGGAAATAGAGATGTTCCTGAGCCCCAGGAGTTGTCTGATTTCTCTAACTGCCAGCTGCTGGAGGGCAGGGGTGTTGTCCTGTTCATCACTGCGTCGCCACCAGGCAGGCCTTCATCATCTAGCTGGGATGTGTGGATGGTGGAGGTGATGCCATAGTGTGACATTAAGAGTTTGTATGTGACTTGGGCACGATGCTTAATGTCTTTCAGTTTTCTCATCTGTAGAATGGGCTTACTAATTTCTACTTCATTTAGTGTTTTTTTTCTTTTTCTTTTTTTTTTGGTGGCAGAAAAAAATGACTGAAGTAAGCACTGAATAAATGAGCTGGTTGTTATTAAAGTAGATAGTGGCTGTGCCATGGGACGGATGGGAGGCCGAGGCGATGGGGGCAGTGCTGTGAGTCCAGAAGAGGAAGAAATCCTGCCCAAGTGAAGTAGAGCAGGCTTCTTGGAGGAGGTGTCTCCAGAGTCAGGCATTGAAGGAGGGCAGGAGGTGGTGGAGAAGGGGCTTCCCTGGTGCAGAGGGAGAAGGGTGGTGAGTGGGAGGTCTTGGGTGAGCTGTGAGGAGCTGAGCCCGGCTGGTTGTGGTGAGGAACTGGTGGGGCTGGCAGTGAGAGGGTCGCACAGTTGGCCCTGCAAGGTGGATGGAGCTGTTTTCTGTTGCTGAAGAGCATGCCAGGGGCTGGTCAGGATCCACAGAGTTCTTTCCGCTTCATCGCCTTGTGCTCCCGCCCCTGGGAGCTGTGGATCCCAGATCTAGATGACAGCCCACCTTGCTGGCAGGATGCTTCAATCCCCTGGGCCTGAAGAATAACAGCATCCCTGACAAGCAGATCACGGCCTCCAGCAGCTACAAGACCTGGGGCTTGCATCTCTTCAGCTGGAACCCCTCCTACGCACGGCTGGACAAGCAGGGCAACTTCAACGCCTGGGTTGCGGGGAGCTACAGTAACGATCAGTGGCTGCAGGTGGGTCAGCCCCTTCTTGGGATGCAGGGCTGGGGTTGGGCGGGATGAGGTGGGACTGCCAGATCTTTGACCTCTCCCCAGCCCAGGCTTCTGCTCCCCAAGAGAGTTCTGGAAAAGCCTTATTTTTCTTTGGCTTTTCTTTCTTCTTCACACCTGTACTCCCTTCTCCCGATCCTGCTTCCACTAAGGTGGAAAAAGGATATGTGTGTGTGTGTGTGTGTGTGTGTGTGTGTGTGTGTGTTTATACACAGGAGGAGAGCTGCTCTATGGGCTGCCACAGGGTTGACAAGGCTCAGCCTGTGGACAGCAGGGCAGAGGCGGAAGAGGGAGACATGACCCAGGCATCTTGGGACCTCTCCCCTGAGCACAGCATACATATTCTCTGACTCAGTGTCTAAGAAGCCACCATGTGACAGCCCTTGTCTGTCATTGAAACTGGGAAACAAAAGAGAGTCATGGAAAGCCAGAGCTTGTTTTATAGATGAGGAAGCTGAGAGCTGGCAGGACGACAATCTGCCTAGTACCCACCTGCTGGCTGGCAGTGAGTTGGGTTTACACCTGGATGTTGGGGAACTGTGTGTCCAGGCGCAGCCGGCAGGTTCTCCAGGGAGGTCAGGGACTGAGGACAGGAGGTCTGTCTCAGGGCCCCATGGAGCACACTGTGGAACTGGGTTCTGTGAGGAGCTGCCTGCCTGTGGACACCCTCAGGACCAGTGTCGACTGTGGGCAGCGCTGCAGGGAGCCTCTAGAGCAGTTCATGCCCCTCCAGGCTGTGGCCTCTCCTGTCCTTCTTCCCATCACAGTATAGTGCAGGTCTCAGGCAGGGGTGGTTGGTGTTGAGTTGGCCAGGGCCCAGACTCTACGAGCCTTACAGCAGTGAGGTACCGAACACCATGTGTGGCCAAGTAGGTGGTATTATTTATGCCCCCCCAAGGCTTTTTTTTTTTTTTTTTTTCTGAGACAGAGCCAGGCTGGAGTGCAGTGGTGCCATCTTGGCTCACTGCAACCTCTGCCTCCTGGGTTCAAGTGGTTTTTCTGACTTGGCCTCCCTAGTAGCTGGGATTTCAAGTGGTTCTTCTGACTCAGCCTCCCTAGTAGCTGGGATTACAGGCACCCGCTATCATGCCCAGCTAATTTTTTGTATTTTTAGTAGAGACAGGGTTTCACCATGTTGGCCAGGCCGGTCTCAAAATCCTGACCTCAGGTGATCCACCCGCCTAGGTCTCCCAAAGTGTTGGGATTATAGGCATGAGACACCACATCCGGCCTTATGCCCATTTTATAGCCAAGGAAACTGAGGCTCAACCAAGTAGTTTTTTTTCAAAACTAGAATTCATGCCTCAGTGTGTCTGCCTCTTTTCACCTTACTGGAGATGGTCCAAGCAGAGAAAATGTGGTTGATTTCTTCTGTAGGTGGACTTGGGCTCCCCGAAGGAGGTGACAGGCATCATCACCCAGGGGGCCCGTAACTTTGGCTCCGTCCAGTTTGTGGCATCCTACAAGGTGGCCTACAGTAATGACAGTGCGAACTGGACTGAGTACCAGGACCCCAGGACTGGCAGCAGCAAGGTAGGTGTCTGTCCAGCTGCCCACCCTTTGCCATTCCTTCATTACTTCCCTGGGAGTCTGGCCTGGGGCTCTGAGGGGAGGGGGGCTAGCTTGGGGTCCTCCTGACACCTGCTCTGCCTCTAGATCTTCCCTGGCAACCGGGACAACCATTCCCACAAGAAGAACTTGTTTGAGACGCCCATCCTGGCTCGCTATGTGCGTGTCCTGCCTGTAGCCTGGCACAACCGCATCGCCCTGCGCCTGGAGCTGCTGGGCTGTTAGTGGCCACTTGCCATCCCCAGGTCCTCCTGTTTTCCATGGGCCCACCACCTCCTGGCTTCTCAGCCCCTTTAAATCACCATGGGACTGGGGACTGGGGAAGGGGAGGGTGTTCAGAGGCAGCACCATCACACAGTCACCATCACACAGTCACCATCACACAGTCACCCCTCCCTCCCTCTTCCTCACCCTCCACCTCTCACGGGCCCTGCCCCAACCCCTAAGCCCCATCCCCTAACCCCCAGCCCTCACTGTCCTGTTTTCTTAGGCACTGAGAGATCTGAGTAGGTCTGGGATGGACAGGAAAGGGCAAAGTAGGGCGTGTGGTTTCCCTGCCCCTGTCCAGACCCCCGATCCCAGGTGTGTGTGTCTCTGTCTCTTCTAGCCCCTCTCTCACACACCGCATTCCCGTGGTATCCTCAAGAAAGGCCCTGAAGCGCCAGGCTGGAGATAACAGCCTCTTGCCCATCAGCCCTGCGTCGGCCCTGGGGTACCATGTGGCCACAACTTCTGTTGCCCCCTGTCACCAAGACACTTCCCCTTGTCTCCCTGGATACCTCTCTTGCCCCTTGTCCTGAAGCCCAGTGAGACAGAAGGGGGCGGGGTGGGTCTATGGGGAGATAAGGGAGTGAGGTCAGAGGAGGGCATGGGTTGGCAGGGTGGGTGTTTGGGGCCCTCTGTGCTGGCTTTTCACCCCAGAGGACACAGGCAGCTTCCAAAATATATTTATCTTCTTCACGGGAACTCTTGGTGTGGTTCCTTATTGTTTCATGGGAATGGGATTTAAATTGCACTGGTTTCCCCATCCCCCACCTGTGGTCCTCTCTGAGCCCCAGCTTGCTTGCTTGCTTGCTTTTTTTTTTCTTTTTTCTTTTGAGACAGTCTTGCTCTGTTGCCAAGCTGGAGTGCAATAATGTGATCTTGGCTCACTGCAAACTCTGCCTCCCGGTTCAAGCGTTTCTCCTGCCTCAGCCTCCCAAGTAGCTGGGACTATAGGTGCATACCACCATGCCCAGCTAATTTTTGTATTTTTAGTAGAGATGGGGTTTCACCATGTTGGCCAGGATGGTCTCAATCACTCGACCTCGTGATCCACCTGCCTCAGCCTCCCAAAGTGCTGGGATTACAGGCGTGAGCCACCATACCCGGCCCCATCTTTCTTTATGTCACCTGCCTGACTACACATAGCTTCATAGCAGGCGGAGGGAGTAAGGACTTCCAGGTCCTCAAAGCCTGACTTCCCCTCTTCCCTCTGCTTTCTATCTCCATGCCCATTTGGCCCTGGGCCCCACAGCTGCTGCCTGGTCAGGGGCCCAGCAAGCGCCTGGCAGACGCTGTCTCCTGAATGCTTTTGCTCCCTTCCTGCCAGGAAGTCCAGCTGGGGCAACTGGTTTTCCCCTTCAGCAGTTTCCATTCTCTCTGCAACTGGAGTGGTGGGCTGGAGGAACTATTAGACCAGTGAACCTGGGCGCCTTCAGAACTGGAGTTCCTGGGGTGGGTGCAGTGTGGGACTAGAGGAGGGGACCAGGGCTCTGCCAAGTGGGCATGAGGGTTCCTGCCTGAACACACTGCTTCCTGGTAGGCCACTGGTGTGTGCGCTCCAGGGATACCCTCGCTGCCCTCCCCTGTGTGGGGTCATCAAGAAGTGGGGGCGGGCCTTGCAGGCCAGTATCCTGGCGATCTGGGAGGGTGACTTGCAGGCAGAGGCTTGGCTAGCTTGGGAATGGCTGTAGGAAAAACCACCCTCTTCATTAAGGTGAACTTTTCCAAACTTTGGGAGCCAAGCTGTGCTCTGCAGGCAGGGGGTGCCTCTGAGCAGCAGGAGGTGAGGCCGCAGGGCTGCCAAAGGGAGGGCGTGGCTTTGCTGGAACCACATCAGGGAAATGCGTCTGGAAGTGGTTCCTTTCTGAGACCTGCCTTTGCTGGGCTCCTGGGCCTAGCAGGGTCTGAATAAAAGGCCCAGGCAGTGGTCTTCATAGGAACTGAGGATGGGGGACTCCCTTCCCCTGGGGTTCCCTTGGCCTACTGCTTCCTGTTTCAGAGCTCTCTTCTGTGGAGTGGTGTGGATTGGGTTTAGAGCCAAGTCTTTCTGGGTGCTTTCGAGCCTCAGGACTCCCGGGGGAGTTTCCTGCCCTGAACCCCTGTTGCAGCCTCCCCCCGGGATGAGCAGACAGTGGGAAAAGCATCACTGCTCTGGGATGGGTTGGCCACAGCCTTCTAAAAGTCCCCCTCCTGGGACCCTGGAGCGGAGTTTCCTCACTCCTGACCCCCTCCTTCCTTTCTTGTCTTCTCTCCCTCAGCAGTGTCTTCCATTTGCCCAGCTTTTACCATCACCCCTACACATTGACTTTTTTTCTGCCCCACTGCAAGGCAGAGGGTGAGTGTTCAGATTCCACCTGCTGGCTATCCCTACCCCTGGCTGGCATGTTCAACTCGACTTACTGTAACAAAATGTGCTCTCCCTGCTGTCCATCCTCTCCCCTGTCGGGAACCTGCAGAGAAACCTACCTTGGCTCCCCTTTGCCTATCAAGTCTGGCATTCCTTTTAGGTGCTGTTTACCTGTTGATCACAGTCCTTTGTGCTCCAATTTGCCCCTGGCTATGTGTAACACACACACACACACACACACACACACACACACACACACTCATGGGCCAATTTGAGCTGTGTTTAGGAAGGGGCTCTGGGCTCTGTGACCCTGTAACCCTTCGACCCTTCCCCCAGCCAAAGCTGAAGGACCTCAGTCTTTTCTGCTGAGGAAACATCGGGCTGTCCAGGCCAGGGCCCCCATTGGTCTGGACAGGAAAGAAAACACCCTGTCCAAACAGAGGCATCCTGAGTGGCTGCCTGGATGGCTGTGCTGATTAGCAGGATTCCGAAGGGAGATCCACCTCTGTTGGAGGACCACTCAGAAGCCTGACTGCCCCTGTAGGCTGCAGAGGCATCCCACCCTGTGTCTCCCCTCCCAGCCAGGGCCACTCATTCAAGCCGCATGTCCTGGGGATAGCACCTGCTATGTGCCTGACAGTGAGTTAGGAATTTGGCCAGCGTTTCATGATGGCCAAACTCAGGGGCAGGAGGATGTCAGCACCCCCTTGCTTTTTTTTTTTTTTTTTTTTTTGAGACAGAGTTTAACTCTTGTTGCCCAGGCTGGAGCACAATGGCATGAACTTGGCTTACTGCAACCTCTGCCTCCTGGGTTCAAGCAATTCTCTTGCCTAAGCCTCCCAAGTAGCTGGGATTACAGGCATGTTCCACCACGCCCAGCTAATTTTGTATTTTTAGTAGAGATGGGGTTTCACCATGTTGCCCAGGCTGGTCTTGAACTCCTGACCTCAGGTGATCCACTGGCCTCTGCCTCCCAAAGTGCTGGGGTTACAGGCATGAGTCATTCACTGCACCCGGCCTCACTCCCTTGCTTTCTATTGGGTAAAGAAAGTAATAAAGAAGTCTCACCCCTTCCACAACCAAAGGTGGGGAGCAGCATTAACCCCTAGCAGAATGCTGGACAGGGGCCCCCTGCTTATTCCCACTGTTTTTGGTATACCAGGCTTTCTCAGGGGATCCCCCCTCCCCAGACTCTCCTATTCCACCCCTACTTTCCTTTCCCAAGACGTGAGGGCCTCAATTCTTGCACACTCCCTTTGCGGTGGTTCCCAGCAAGTCTGGAGACCGCTCAAGTCTGCAGTAACTCCTCCCCTGGGGCCCAGCCCTTGGGAGGGAAAGGTGCGCGTGTTCCTTTAAGGGGCTGGTCTGGCGGGAGCGCGGGGGTTTTTCTGCTGCCGCTTCCTTTCTAGCCTTTTAAGTTCCCCGAAATCCGACTGCCGCCGTGGACCGGGGCAGCTCGCGGCCCCCGAGAGCTCTAGCAGTAGCGGAGCTGCCTGGGGACGGTACGTGGCTCAGGGGTCGCTGAGCTTCTGGGGCTGCGTGCGGGCCGGGTTCCTCTCTCCCCGCTTTGGGTGCCCTGTGGGTTCCCACACCTCCCGGGCAGGGTCGGGGGAAGGGGCAGGAGGCGTGGGTCGGGCACTGCGGAGGCCCGGGCTGAGATGGGCTGTGATCGGGCGAGGGGCGCCCGGGGCACAAGTGGGGAGGGAGCCGCGCGGGGGCGCGGGCAGACTCACGCCAGATCCTCGTGCCCACCGTGAGGGAGCAGAGCCCGAGCGGACCCCCTGGCCTCCGAGACCACCGTCCGCCTCCAGCCCGCTTCCTGCCAGGGGCCGCTTGGCTCTCTCCCCTGTCGTCTGTCTAGGGTCGGCTGCCTCCAGCGCCGTCCGCGGCGCCCTAGGCCCTGCCCCTGGGTATCTGTTGGATGCTCCGGGGGCCCCGGGAGCCCTGGGAGGGGCTGGGGGCAACCTGCGAGGAGGCTGGTGGACCTGAGTCTCTGGACCGCGGCTGGCCGGCTCTGGGCGCCTGGGGCAAACGCAGCGGATGCCTATGGGTTCCAGACCTCGCTCACCGGGGTTCCTGCCCCAGGGACAGCGAGGCCAGAAGGGTAGGGAGGGTGGAGGGCAGAGCCCTGGGTGGGAGATGGCGACCCTCAGGGAGGAACGTAGGCTCGTGCGCAGCCAGGATGGAAACAGCACGGCACTTGGACCCAGTCCTGCCACCAGCTCGCTGGATGGCCACAGGCAGCCTGTGAACCTATTCCGACCTCGGTGTCCAGCGCTGACCCGCGGGAGTGCCTGTGCTCCCTGCAGCAGGGGGCGGCGATTGAGACAGGCCCTGGCTTCTCTCCCGCGACGCCACCTGGGCCAACGGGTTGGGAATGCTGGTAGGAAACCTCTGGCTTTCATTCTCCTGGGGGCTGCAGGTTTCAAAGGCGCGAATCAAGCCTTATGCAAACAGTGACAAGGATGTCAAATTTCTCACTGGGAGCAGCGCTCGTGCAGACCTTGCGGGCGATGCTGCCCCCTTCTGGTACCTTGGGGACTTGTACTCACGGACGGCCCAGTGCGGGCATGCCCCTGGCGAGGAGGTGCCACCCACCCTCCCTCCAAGTCCGGGCTTATTGTTCTTGGTGGAGGGGTCCCTAGCCTAGAGGCGCCTGGGAAAAGCAACGGGCTGGCCATCAGGAAAACTGAATTTTCTCTAAGTTCGAGATATTTGACAAAGATAACGCCTTAGGTAGTTCACTGACCTTCACACTCTTGGCCTCAGTTTCCTCGACGGTGAAGAGGAGGCAGTGGTGAGCACTTTGTCTCATAGGCAGTGAGAGAGGAGAAAGAGCCACTGAGATGGTGTAAGACTTCACTGTATGAACTGCTCACAAGTGTAGTAATAGGTCATATTTTCCCAGTGCTTGTTCCTTATCCCCAAGCATGAAGCAGTATTTTCAGTGCTCTGCAGCTATTCTCTCCCTTAATCTTCACGAAAGTGTTTTCTGGTTGGTATTGTCGTGACCCCTCCCCGCTTTTTTTTGAGATGGAGTTTTGCTCTTGTTGCCCAGGCTGGAGTGCAATGGCTCAATCTCAGCTCACTGCAACCTCCGCCTCCCGGGTTCAAGCGATTCTCCTGCCTCAGCCTCCTGAGTAGCTGGGACTACAAGCGCCCACCACCACACTCGGCTAATTTTTGTATTTTTAGTAGAGATGGGGTTTCACGTGTTGGCCAGGCTAGTCTTGAACTCTTGACCTCAAGTGATCCACCCACCTCGGCCTCCCAAAGTGCAGGGATTACAGGCGTGATCCACCGTGCCTGGCTTGTGACCCTCATTTTAAAGATGAAGAAACTGAGGCTCAGAGAGGTGCAGCGACTTGTCCAATGACAGTGTTAGTAAGTGGGTGGAGCCAGAACTGAATGCAGGCAGCCAATCTGCTTCTAGAGCCTGAAGTCTTTGCCATGTTCATTTGTTGAGCACCTGCTACATGCCAGGGACTAGCTATCATACATCTTACATCTTCTATAATTGTCACCACAGCCCATTACGTTCCTTTTTTTTTTTTTTTTTTTTTTGAGGTGGAGTCTTACTCTGTCAGCCAGGCTGGAGTGCAGTGGTGTGGTCTCAGCTCACTGCAACTTCCAACTTCCGCCTCTTGGGTTCAAACAATTCTCCTGCCTTAGCCACACCAGTAGCTGGGATTACAGGCATCTGCCACCACACCTAGCTGAGTTTTGTATTTTTAGTAGAGACAGGGGTTTCACTGTGTTGGCCAGGCCAGTCTTGAACTCCTGACCTCAGGTGATCCACCCCCTCAGCTTCCCAAAATGCTCTAGGATTACAGGTGTGAGCCACCGCACCCGGCCTTAAGTTCCTTTTTTTACAGATGAGGAAATAGAGGCACAGAGAGGTGAACTTGCCCGAAGTCACTCAGCAGGATGCAGTGTGTCCAGCTTCAATACCGAGCCCAGGTCTGAGTGCCCAGGCAGGACTCCAGAAGATTTGGGGAGCTATTCACTGCCAAGGTGACTGGGCTGGACTTGGTCTTGGGCCTTCCAGCTGGTGGCACCTCTGTGGTGGTCCTGAGGAGCTGGTGGCTGGATAGCCATGGTAGGGGAGTGGAGGTTGTCCATCCCTCCCCTCAGTGGTAGTGGTCAAGGATGGTCAGAGATGGACCTGGGGCAAGGCAGCAACCAAGTGGCAATTGCCACTCCCGACTCCCACCCAGGACTCTGTCCCATGCACTGACCTTAGCATTCAAGGCTGTGCTTGTCCTCAGCCCCTGAGTTCCCCTTTAGTCTTCTCTGGAGAGAGGAAATTTTCTGTTCAGAGAGGTCAAATGACTTTCCCAGGGTCACCCAGCTAGCAGGTGGCAGAGCTAAGACCCAAACTCAATGAGTTTAACTTGAAACCTTGGGTGTGTGTGCTGCTTGTCTCTCAGAGAGGACTGGAAAATGGCCAGCTTCCTCCTGGCCTGTCGTTCTTGGGCACACGGCTGATCTTTTCTTAAAATTCCTTTTGTTTTTCTTTTCTTTTTTTTTTTTTTGAGATGCAGTTTCACTCTGTCGCCTAGGCTGGAGTGCAATGGCATGATGTCGGCTCACTGCAACCTCTGCCTCCCAGGTTCAAGCAATTCTCCTGCCGCAGCCTCCAGAGTAGCTGGGATTCCAGGCACCCACCACCACACCCAGCTATTTTTTGTATTTTTAGTAGAGACGGGGTTTCGCCATGTTGGCCAGGCTGGTCTCAAGCTCCTGACCTCAGGTGATCTACCTTCCTTGGCCTCCAAAGTGCTAGGATAACAGGCATAAGCCACTGCACCTGGCCAATTCCTTTTAATTTTCTTGACATCCCCCTCAATGTGAGGTTACATTACTGCTGAGTTAGCATCCAACAAAAAGAGGTGTTGACCAGATCACAACCCTCCACTTGAAGTGATAAACCAGAGAGCAAGCAAAGCTGGGTGCCCCACAGGAGAGAGGCCAGAAGTGATGGAGATAACCCAGGTTCCTTTTAGCTTGGAAAGGAGGAGCCAGGAGGGGGACATGCAGTTCATTGGCAGTCAGAAAACATCCAGAATGATCCTTTGAGAGTGTAAAGCAGATTCATGCCACTCCTCTGCTGAGACTCTTCAATGTCTTTCTTTCTTAGAATAAATAAATGCCAAGGCACTACATCATGGGGCCTCTGGCCATGACTTAGACGTCATTTCCTGCCACCCTCCCTCTTGTCCCTAGGGCTGTAGTCTTACTGACCTCTGAGCCATTCCTGCCACAGGCCTTTGCATTTGCTGTTCCCTCTCCCTGGAATGCCCATTCTCCCAGGATTTTCCAGGTTTGTGTCTTCATTGTATATCGGGGACCCTCCTGACCCTCCCTGTCCAAAAGGTACCCCTTCTCCTACTTCCTCTTTTCTCTATCACCTGCATCACTCTCACATTACATATATCACACATTGTGGGTTTGTTTTTTTCTTTTTTGTTTGTTTACCCTCCAGAAGTGATGGCCTACTGTGAACTTTCCTTTTGTTCCTGGGTATAATCCCTGACTTTTAGCATCGCACCAATTTAGATGGGCCATATCTTCCTGCACTCCTTGCAGGACTAAGGAGGTTCCCAAACACTGTGGAGTTAACAGTACCAAGGGTGGCAGGGTGTTCCAGGGTCTGGGGGTGATAGAATTGGGGTTGAGAATTTCTATGGGGTTCAGGGCAAGCAAACTGATGCTGAAGCAATGACCATCAAGCTATGGGATCCCCTCAGTGGAGGTCCAAGATGTAGAATGTGTTCTAAAGCTTCTGAGTCCCAAAGGTCCTCAGCCAGTTGAATAGATCAAATAGGAGAAGGGAGGTCAAAATACCTAAGAGACATTATCTTTTGCCTTTATGGGCTAACTCCATAGGAGAATTTAGCATAAGAAAAGAGGGTTTAAGTCACTGGAAATGTGTGAGTCACCCTGGAAGAGCTGCCACTGCCAATTGCATCACATGGAGGGATTGGGGACTGTAACCAGAAAAGATAGAAAAGAGCCCTTCCCCCTTCCACGCAGGCAGCTATCCCCATTCACTCCTTGGCCTTCAGGTAATACCAGAGAGTGGCCCTGGCCAGTTGGCTTCCGTTACTAAGGACCTACTAGGAAATGGCCACTCAAAGATTGAAAAAGAAAAAAAGGAAAAGGACTCAGGTCCCTCACCCCAACTGGGCGGTGGTGACCAGGCGCTTCCACAGGGAAACCTTTCAATTTCACCAGAGAGTGGCCCCGGCCAGAAACCTACAGCTGCCTCTGTGCATAGGCACTGTCCACTGACAGTCCTGAATTGGAAAGGGAAAAAGAGAGAGAGATTGAAAAAAAAAAACAAAAACAAAAACAAAAAACAACAACAACAAAAAAAACAAGCCAGGGTTGCCTTGTATGGAGCAGAGAGGAAAAGGGAAAAAGAGAAAAAATAAATCCCAAACTTTGGGCTTACCTCCTGGCTGGCTCGTCAACATACGTTCCCAGTGGAGGGTCTTGACTACAAGTCATCCAGGTTCTTGGTGTTTTGAACAAAGAACTGGACAAAACGCACAAACAAAGCAACAAAAGAATGAAGCAACAGAAGCACAGATTTACTGAAACGAAAGTACACCCCGCAGAGTGGGAGTGGGCTCCACCATGCAGCTCAAGAGCCTGCGCATTGTGTTTATTGTCTTCTGTTAGAATGTAAACTCCATGAGGACGTCTCTTTTGCCTAGAATGGTGGCTGGCACACGATAGATACATGATAAATATGTGTTGAATGAATGAGACCAAGTCCCAGCTCCTTTATCTGCCTGGGTAAACTTAGGCAAGCATCTTAGCATTTCGGAACCTCAGTTTCCTTGTCTGTATGATGGGGATGATAATTCTGACACTGGGAGGCCCACAGAGACTCGTGTCCATGGAAGTGCACTGACAAGTAGAAGGCAGTCTTTAAATATGACAGATTGGGCTGGGCATAGTGGCTCACACCTGTAATCCCAGCACTTTGGGAGGCTGAGACATGTGAATCACTTGAGGTCAGGAGTTCGAGACCAGCCTGGCCAACATGGCGAAACCCCATCTCTACTAAAAATACAAAAAAAAAAAAAAAAAATTAGCCGGGCATGGAGGTGGGCACCTGTAATCCCAGCTACCCAGGAAGCTGAGGCAGGAGAATCACTTGAACCTGGGAGACTGAGGTTGCAGTGAGCTGAGATCACACCACTGCCCTCCAGCCTGGGTGACTGAGAGTCCATCTCAAAAAAATATGTATTTAAATAAATAAATAAATAAATAAATAAATAAATAAATAAATAAATAAAAATTTATGACAGACTGTTATGGGATTGGCTGACAAGGACTGAACAGAGTTCTGCCTGTACCATCTCCTGGCCCTGTGATCTTTGGATAGTTGCTTCATGTCTCTGTGGCTCTATTCACTTGTGGATTAAATGGGGAGAAAAAAATTATCCTTGCCAACCATGGGGAGCTCTTAGGAGGATCTTGGGAGCTGCTGGATGTAGAAGCCCTTTAAAACCCAGGGAGCAAGTGTGGTGCCAGGCTGAAGGTTGTGAGGGTGTGCTGGGGTTTCTGAGGCTGGGAAGGGGTGCCTCAGAGGCTCAAGTGCTGAGCTCACCAGAGGACAGCAGAAGGTGCTACAGTGTGTTCTGCCTCCGTGCATGTTTCTGAACTGAGACTCATCTCATCCATGATTGGTGAGAATGATGGAGGAACAATGTCAGTATAACATGGAATTGAGTTGGTTCTCATCCATGATTGGTGAGAATGATAGAGGAACAATGTCAGTTTAACATGGAATTGCATTGGTTCAGTAGTGATTTTTCCCAACCCGTGAATGTCTGGAGATTTTTCGTAATTAAATATGAAGCCTTAGCAATGTGTGAGTTCCTTAACATAAATAGTGACAGTCTTGCAGAAAGTGCCGTTCTTTAGTATGCATCCAGAAGTCTCTCGCCATCCTAACTCTTTTTTTGTTGTTGTTTATTTATTTATTTCGAGACGGAGTCTTGCTCTGTCACTCAGGCTAGAAGTGCAGTGGCGCAATCTCAGCTCACTACAACCTCCACCTCCCCTGTTCAAGCCATTCTCCTTCCTCAGCTTCCTGAGTAGCTGGGATTACAGGTGCCTGCCACCGTGCCCAGCTAATTTTTGTATTTTTAGTAGAGACAGGGTTTCGCCATGTTGGCCAGGCTGTTTTTGAACTCCTGACTTCAGGTGATCCACCTGCTTCAGCCTCCTAAAGTGCTGGGATTATAGGCATGAGCCACCACACCCAGCCGCAATCCTAACTCTTGCTGTTCACGCTCCAAACTCAGGAACCAAATAGATTTGGATAACACAGCATCCCTTCCTACCCCACATTTCCAAAATCTAAATATCCAAACTCTCACCATCCCAACCGAAGGATGCAATAGCTATGGTGAAGGAGGAATGCTGGCATGGTTGGCTTAGCTGCTTAACAGAACTAAAAGTTTACTGATAAAACTAGGAATATGATGAAGAAATTGTAAAAACATATCCCTGTGTTAAAAAAAAAAATGGAAGAAGATGACTTCACCTTGGGTCAGACTTTTAATTTTGGTAAATCTGGTTTCTATCAAAACCAAAGCCTCTGAGGACTTACATCTCAAAGGAGGAAGCACTTGTCCCAGTGGTGAAAGCTGCAAGGGGCTGATGGAGGCATCAGTGGGGTGCAGATGTCAGTGGAGTGTTAACGGTGCTAGTTTTTTTTTTTTTAAATTCAGATTGTTCTTATTTTGTTAGCTCTCTGATTACAAAGTTACATGTTTTGAGCAGTCTGTCCTGACTTTATTTCCCTGTAACTCTATTTTTTAATGCATGATTTTGCAAAAATGCACCTTTTTTTTTTCCCCAGAGCTACTAATGTCACTTAGTGGCAGAAACCGCTGCATTTGTTTACCCTTAGGAAGCCCTTTCTCACTGGGGAGTATTTGTGCTAGACCAGCCGCTGTAAGAGGCTGGAAACATTATAAGCAGCAGCTGGGATCCCCTCTGCTCAAGGAGACTCTAGCTGCGCAGGGACAGCGGGGAGCCCGGGACATCAAGCTAAACATCAAGTCTTGGCCCTACTTCCCTCCTGGTTCCAGGTGTGGAGCCTGAAGAAAGGGAGAGGAAATGAACTCTTACAAGGTTTGCTTTGGGCCACTGGGCTGTGTGTGCCACACAATCACCTCCCTGAATTTGGCATTGTGGTTCCAGGCTTTGGGGCTGGAGTGGGTTCGAATCCTAGCTCTGCCACTTCCTAGCTGGATGACCTTGGGCGTATGATTAGTCTCTCTGTGCCTTGGTTTTTTCCATCTGCAAAATGGGAACACTTACAAGCTCACATCTCGGGGTAGTGGTAAGGATTAAATGAGAGAGACCAGGTATAGTGGCTCATGCCTGTAATAACAGCACTTTGGGAGGTGGAGGCGGGCAGAACGATTAAGCCCAGGAGTTCGAGACCAGCCAGGGCAACATGGTGAAATCCCATCTCTACTAGAAATACAAAGAATTAGCTGGGTGTGGTGGCACACACCTGTAATCCCAGCTACATGGGAGACTGAGGCAGGAGAATAGTTTGAACCCAGGAGGTGGAGGTTGCAGTGAGCCGAGATCGCACCACTGCACTCCATCCTGGGCGACAGAGTGAGACTTGACCTCAAAACAAAAACAAAGATAAAATAAATGAGAGAGTAAGTGCTCAGCTGTTAATACTTTTATGCTGATCATAGTAATGCTGTGGCGTGTGTATTTGTTAGGACAAGTGAGGTTAAGCTATGTTGACAAAGAGATGCAGGCCGGGCTTGGTGGCTCACGCCTGTAATCCCAGCACTTTGGGAGACTGAGGTGGGCAGATCACCTGAGGTCAGGAGTTCAAGACCAGCTTGGCCAACATGGCGAAACCCCATTTCTACTAAAAAAAAAAAAAAAAATTACAAAAATTAGCCAGGTGTGGTGGCAGGTGCCTGTAATCCCAGCTACTCAGGAGGCTGAGGCAGGGAGAATTGCTTGAATCTGGGAGTGGAGGTTGCAGTGAGCCGAGATTGTGCCATTGCACTCCAGCCTGGGTGACAGAGCGAGACTTTGTCTCAAAAAAAAAAAAAAAAAAAAAGACGCAAAAAGTGGTGGCTTAAATACTATAGGACTCTGTTTCTCTCTCATGGGACAGTGCAAGTGGAGGAGGTCCAGGGCTGATGGGCGGCTCTGCCATTCAATCTGTGGTTTCTATCTCTGACTCTTAGCTGGCTACTGTGGTTTCCAGAAGGTTGAGGGAAAGAATACCAGGGAAAGGCATCTGTAATTGTTTTAACTGCCAGACCTGGATGTGGCACATGTTATTTCTGCTTGCTGCCATTGACCAGAACTGAGTCACATAGCTCTCCTAGCTGCGAGAGAGGCTGGAAATGCAGTCTTCAGCTGAGCGGCCATACACCCATCTACACCTGTTACTTTCGGAGAAAACTAGAATGCACTGGTGAGAAATATACCAGGGTGAGTTTTATGATCTCCATTTCATAACCGAGGAAACTTGCCCAGAATCTCGCAGTGAATAAGTAGTAGAGGTGGGATTTGAACTCCGATCTTCCAGTTCCCAAACTCTGTACCAGGTTGCCCCATTGTGCTTAGGCCTCCCAGTTCTCTATCGCCAAGGGGCCTTACAGGTGTCAACAGGGGAATGAATTCCTCTTGGACAAGAAGCGGGGCCTCAGAGTTGTTGGTGTCCTGGCTGCAGTGCACAGCATAGATGGCACGTCTGGGCCTCGGGATTTCTGTGAAGATGTCTAAGAGAATGGTGGATTCTGCCTCTCAACTTTCTTTACATCCATTCTCTCCAGCAAGCGCTCCTAACTGTTCTGGAAACAAGAATGTTTACTTCACAATCCCATCACTCTAACAAGCCAATGCTTTGCCTGCCTGCCCGCCCGCCCTCCCTCCTTCCCTCCTTCCCTCCTTCCCTCCTTTCCTTCTTTCCTTCCTTCTGTTCTCCCTTCCGTCCTCCCTTCCTCTTTCTTTTAAGCGTTTCCTGATCTTCTGGGTCCTGTACACAGGCATTCACAAGACCACATGGTTGCAATCATAGCAGAGGCAATTGCATGTTCTGCTTTGTCTATTTTAACTCACACCCTAAGCATTCTTCCACGTTGCTACATGATAATCATAGTTATGTTTGCAGCTGCCTGCTGTCATTCTGGTCTTGCTGCCCCCAGGTCCACCTTCCACTCAGTCCCTGCAGGGAAGTATCTTAAGATGTGAGTCTGATCCTGTGACTTCTCTGCTTAAAGCCATCACTGGCCCCCAGGACAAAGGATAGGCTTCTGGCCAGGTGTGGTGGCTCATGCCTATAATCCCAGCACTTTGGGAGGCCGAAGTGGGTGGATCACTTGAGGCCAGGAGTTTGAGACCAGCCTGGCCAACATGGCGAAACCCCGTTTCTACAAAAAATATAAAAATTAGTGGGGCATGTTGGTGCGTACCTGTAATCCCAGCTACTCGGGAGGCTGAGGCACGAGAATCACTTGAACCCAGGAGATGGAGGTTGCAGTGAGCTGGGATCTTGCCACTGCACTCCAGCTTGGACGACAGAGTGAGATTCTATCTTAAAAAAAAAATAAAAATAGGATATGCGGCCGGGCGCGGTGGCTCAAGCCTGTAATCCCAGCACTTTGGGAGGCCGAGACAGGGCGGATCACGAGGTCAGGAGATCGAGACCATCCTGGCTAACACGGTGAAACCCCGTCTCTACTAAAAATACAAAAAACTAGCCGGGCGAGGTGGCGGGCGCCTGTAGTCCCAGCTACTCGGGAGGCTGAGGCAGGAGAATGGCGTGAACCCGGGAGGCGGAGCTTGCAGTGAGCTGAGATCCGGCCACTGCACTCCAGCCTGGGTGACAGAGCAAGACTCCATCTCAAAAAAAAAAAAAAAAAAAAAAAATAGGATATGCTTCTGGGCCTGACACCCAAGGCGTGCAGACACTGGCCCTGGTGACCCCCTTACCTCCTCTCCCCCATGGCAGCCAGGGTATTTGCAGGAAGCCGAATCCAGCCCAGATGATTCCAATGAAGAAACTTTAATGGAGGAATGACTTCTAGAGAGCAGGGTAAAGGGACCCAACAAGGAAGCTGGGGACGCAGAGACCAGCAGCAGCAGACACTGTGTGGCAGAGGCACTGGGGTGGCAAGGGAGCCGGGAAACAATGCCCGGTCTTCCTTCTCTTCCCTCTCTGTCATCTTCTCTGAGTGCCTCCCATTGGCTCTATCCCACCAGAAGCCAGAGGGCTGGGGAACTGAGACAAGTGACCCACAGGGACCAATACATGTCAGAGAAGGACAGATGATGGACCTGGTGGGTGTGTGGGACAAATGAAGGAACCCCTGTATACCCCCAGCACACCCAGGATCAGGACTCTTGCTGGCATCTGCACCTTTGTAGTGGCAATGCCCTACTGGATAAACCTGTCAGTTCTCCACCTGGCAAACTCCTGTACCTTCAGTCTCATTTGGACATTCGTGTTTCTGTACCTCCATCTTGGTACTCACCACACAGCAATCGAGACTGCCTGCCCACGACTCTGCCCCCTCCCTGGACCAAGCTCCTTCAAGGAGTGACCCCATCTTTTAATTGTTGAGAGTGTGCAGTAAATGGTAGGTGAGCAGGGCTAGGGTGACATGAGTGAGGCAGTAGCCCTCAGTGTGAGGTTTAAGCTGGGGAGGAAGGGGGTTTGCTAAAAATCTTAGTAATCAAGACATAATATTTTAATGCAATATTAAAAAAAATCAAATCATCAAACTACAGCCCATGGGTGGGCTACCTCTTTTATTTGAGTGCTCACCCAAACTGGAATAGCTCCCAAGACCTCTAGCATGGTGTTCAAAAATTATTTTTGAGTTGGGCTTAGTGGCTCATGCCTATAATCCCAGCACTTTGGGAGGCCGAGGAGGGTGGATCACCTGAGGTCAGGAGTTCGAGATCAGCCTGGCCAACATGGGGAAACCCTGTCTCTACTAAAAATACAAAAATTAGCCGGGCATGTTAGCACGCGCCTGTAATCCCAGCTACTCAGGAGGCTGAGGCATGAGAATCACTTGAACCCAGGAGGTGGAGGTTGCAGTGAGCTGAGATTGTGTCACTGCACTCCAACCTGGGTGACAGAGCAAGACTTTTTCTCAAAAAAAAAAAAAAAAAAAAATTATTTTTGACCTTACTCGGTGCAGTGGCTCACACCTGTAATCCCAGCACTTTAGGAGCCGAGGTGGGTGGATCTCTTGAGGCCAGGAGTTTGAGACCAGCCTGGCTAACACGGTGAAACCCTGTCTCTACTAAAAAATTCAAAAAATTAGCCGGGTGTGGTGGTGGGTGCCTGTAGTCCCAGCTATTCGGGGGGCTGAGGCAAGAGAATAGGGTGAACCTGGAAGGCGGAGCTTCCCCTGCACTCAAGCCTGGGTGACAGAGCGAGACTCTATCTCAAAAAAAAAAAAAAAAAAAAAAAAATTAGCTGGGCATGGTGGCTTACACCTGTGATCCCAGCTAGGTGGGAGGCTGAGGCACAAGAATCACTTGAACCCGGGAGGCAGAGGTTGCAGTGAGCTGAGATCGCGCCATTGCACTCCACTCTGGCCACAGAGTGAGACCCTTTCTCAAAAAAACAAAAAACAGGCTGGGCGCGGTGGCTCACGCATGTAATCCTACCACTTTGGGAGGCCAAGGCAGGTGCATTAGGAGATCGAGACTATCCTGGCTAAGGCAGTGAAACCCCGTCTCTACTAAAAATACAAAAAGTTAGCCGGTTGTGGTGATGGGCGCCTGTAGTCCCAGCTACTCGGGAGGCTGAGGCAGGAGAATCTCTGGAACCCAGGAGGCAGAGGTTGCAGTGAGCCAAGATCACACCACTGTACTCCAGCCTGGGTGACAGAGCAAGACTCTATCTCAAAAAAAAAAAAAAAAAAAGCAGGACTCATCTTTGCTTAACATACCATCGATGCACCCTGATATTTTCTGTTCTAGTTTAGCTTATTTGGTGTCATTTAAAAATGCTGCTCATAACCTTTCTTTGTTTCTTTCTTTCTTTCTTTTTTTTTTTTTGAGACAGAGTTTCACTCTTGTTGCCCAGTCTGGAGTACAATGGCATGATCTTGGCTCACCGCAATCTCTGCCTTCTGGGTTCAAGCGATTCTCCTGCCTCAGCCTCCCAAGTAGCTGAGGATTACAGGCATGTGCCACCACACCCGGCTAATTTTGTATTTTTAGTAGAGATGGGGTTTCTCTATTGACTAGGCTGGTCTTGAACTCCCGACCTCAGGTGATCTGCTTGCCTCAGCCTCCCAAAGTGCTGGGATTACAGGCCTGAGCCACCATGCCCGGCCTGCTCATAACCTTTCAAATTCAAACCTCTGGCTTGAAAAACATTGAGCCTGTCGTATCGTCCTGCTTGATTTTCTCTATTGTCTTTTAGCTGCCTGTTACTTCCTTCTTATAATTTGTCTCTTTGCTGATCTCCCATCTTGCCTTCGGGGTGCAGTTCCCTGAAAGCAGGAACCTCATCTAGCTTGTCACTGCTGTCTTCTCAGCTCCGGGAACAGCATCTGGTACACAGGTGGCAGGTGTCCTGCAGTGAGCTGTTGAGCAAACGAGTGAATGGTGTTGGAGTAGAGGGGATGCGGGCCCTCGAAGCTGGGCTTTTCTAATTGCTTTGTTTTCCTCCCCTTCCCAGTTTGCCCTGGGGCCCCAGCCTGGCCCGGGTTGCCCTGGCATGAGGAGATGGGCCTGCTGCTCCTGGTCCCATTGCTCCTGCTGCCCGGCTCCTATGGACTGCCCTTCTATAATGGCTTCTACTACTCCAACAGTGCCAACGACCAGAACCCAGGCAACGGTCATGGCAAAGGTAGGCGACATCCTCCACCTAGCTCTTTGCTCCCTTGGGTGACCTAGATTTCCCTGGCTCTTGCTGTGATCTGTGGGTTCCAGGCTGGGACAGGGACATTCCAGCAGGGCCCTGTAGTGGACCAGCTTGCTTCGCAGACAGAGGAAGGGGTGATTTCGTTTCCCTGTGTTTGCCAGCCCCCTAGGCATGGGGCCCAATTCACTTAGGCTTTTTACTTTCCCTAAACGTCTTGCCAATTGTTCAGGGTCCAGCTTAAATGTGTCCTCCCTGGTCCGCCCGGTGGAAAGGGGACTTCGGGTCAAATAGATGTGAGTTTGAATCTTCTTTTGTTTTGTTTTTGAGATAGAGTCTCACTCTGTTGCCGAGGCTGGAGTGCAGTGGCGCGATCTCGGCTCACAGCAACCTCCGCCTCCCAGGTTCAAGCGATTCTCCTGCCTCAGTCTCCCAAGTAACTGGGATTACAGGCATGTGCCACCACCCTGGCTAATTTTTGTATTTTTAGTAGAGACAGGGTTTCGCCATGTTGTCCAGGCTGGTCTTGAACTCCTGACCTCAGGTGATCCACCCACCTCAACCTCCCAAATTGCTGGGATTACAGGCATGAGCCACCATGCCTGGCCCGAGTTTCAGTCTTATAATTCTACCTCTTACTAGCTGTGTGGCCTTGGGCAGGGAACTTTTTAAAGTAGCAGTTATTGTGCACCCATCATGGGTTGGGCGCGCTTCTAGATATTTTGCATATGTTGTCTCTTATAATCACAAAAGCCCTGACGTAGGCAAGGGTGAAAATACACTTTTTTTTTTTTTTTTTTTTTGACGGAGCCTCACTTTGTCATCCAGGCTGGAGTGCAGTGGCACAATCTTGGCTCACTGCAGCCTCTGCCTCCCAGGTTCAAGTGATTCTTCTGCCTCAGCCTCCCGAGCAGCTGGGATTACAGGCATCTGCCACCACACCCAGCTAATTTTTGTACTTTTAGTAGAGACGGGGGGGGGGGGGGGGGGGCGGGGTTTGCCATGTTGGCCAGGCTGGTCCTGAACTCTTGACCTCAGGTGATCCACCCGCCTCAGTCTCCCAAAATGCTGGGATTACGGGCGTGAGCTAACAAGCCCTGCCGAAAATACACATTTTTTTTTTTTTTTTTTTTTTTTTTTGAGACGGAGTCTCGCTCTGTCGCCCAGGCTGGAGTGCAGTGCCCGGATCTCAGCTCACTGCAAGCTCCGCCTCCCGGGTTTACGCCATTCTCCTGCCTCAGCCTCCCAAGTAGCTGGGACTACAGGCACCCGCCAACTCGCCCGGCTAGTTTTTTGTATTTTTTAGTAGAGACGGGGTTTCGCCGTGTTAGCCAGGATGGTCTCGATCTCCTGACCTCGCGATCCACCCGTCTCGGCCTCCCAAAGTGCTGGGATTACAGGCTTGAGCCACCGCGCCCGGCCGAAAATACACATTTTTAACCACTAGTGCAGCATGGGTGCTGACCAGGCTGAATTGATGCTGCTTGCCCTCACAGCCTGAAAGTAGATTCTGTTATCATCTGTTCTTGTAGATGAGCAAACTGAGGCTCAGAGAGTTAATCCAATTGTCCAGGTCACACAGCTATTAAAAAGACAAGCTGAGGGCTGGGTGCAGTGGCTCATGCCTATAATCCCAGCAATTTGGGAAGCTGAGGTGGGCAAATCACTTGAGGTCAGGAGTTCGAGGCCAGCCTGGCCAACATACCAAAACCTACTAAAAAATACAAAAAATTGGCCAGGTGCAGTGGTTCATGCCTGTAATCTCAGCACTTTGGGAGGCCGAGGCGGGCGGATCATGAGGTCAAGAGATTGAGACCATTCTGACCAACTTGGTGAAACCCTGTCTCTACTAAAAATACAAAAGTAGCTGGGCATGGTGGCAGGTGCCTTTAATCTCAGCTACTCAGGAGGCTGAGGCAGGAGAATGGCGTGAACCCAGGAGGTGGAGGTTGCAGTGAGCTAAGATCGCGCCACTGCACTTCAGCCTGAACGACAAACTGAGACTATCTCAAAAACAAAACAAAACAAAAAAAACCCCAAAAACTTAGCCGGGTGTGGTGGTGTGCACCTGTAATCCCAACTACTTGGGAGGCTGAGGCATAAGAATTGCTTCAACCTGGGAGGAGGAGGTTGCAGTAAGCTGAGATCACGCCGCTGCACTCCAGCCTGGGTGACAGAGCGAGACTCTGCCTCAACAACAACAATAACAAAAAACTTGTTCCACTTGTTTGTGGAAGGAACGAACCAGATTGCTGGTCTCAGTAATACCCAGCACCTGCCATGAAGAGCTCACAGCCTGGTTCAGAGATGACACATGAACTTGCAAGCACAGGGCTGGGTGTTTCTCACCTTTCCCTCTGCCTTTGAGTAGATGATTGTGCCTGCAGAGAAAATTTCCCCCTTTTATTAGTCTCCTAGGTCAGCTGTAACAAATTAACACAAACTTGGTGGCTTGAAACAACAGAAATGTATTCTCTCACTGCTTTAGGCACCAGAAATCCAACATTAGTTTCACTGTGCAGAAATTGAGGTATGGATAGGACTGTGCCTCCTCGGGGCTCTTGGAAAGAATCTGTTCTTGCCTTGCCTCTTTCAGTTCTGGTGGCTGCTGGCATTCCTTGCCTGTAGCTGCCTCACTCCAATTTCTGCCTCCATGGCTACTTGGCCTTCTCCTCTTTTATGTGGAAATCTCCCTCTGCCTCCCTCTAAACAGGTACTTGCGTATTTGCATTTAGGGCCCATCTGGAAAATTCAGGATACCCTCCCCACTCAACATCCTTAGTTTAACCTCATCTGCAAAGTCCATTTTGCCACATGAGGTAATGTTCACAAGTTCTAGGGATTAGGATTTAGGGTATTTTGGGAGGCCATTATTTAGCCTACCACACCCTTTTCCTTCAAAATTTATTTTGTTGTACAAGCACTACTTTATTTGTTTATTTATTTATTTATTTATTTTTGAGACAGAGTCTTGCTCTGTCACCCAGGCTGGAGTGCAGTGGCATGATCTTGGCTCACTGCAAGCTCCGCCTTCTGGGTTCATGCCATTCTCCTGCCTCAGCCTCCCAAGTGGCTGGGACTACAGGCGTCCACCACCACGCCCAGCTAATTTTTTCTATTTTTAGTAGAGATGGGGTTTCACTGTGTTAACCAGGATGGTCTCAATCTCCTGACCTCGTGATCTGCCCGCCTCAGCCTCCCAGAGTGCTGGGATTACAGGTGTGAGCGACTGTGCCGGGCCTACAAGCACTACTTTATTGAGATTTGTGGAATTTAAAAAACTTAAACTTCCTAACCATAGTTTCACCACACTACCAGGCCGACATTTAATTTTTCTCTCTCCCTTTTGTCCCTGAATATGCAAGCAAAGTCATATATAATCCCCCCACCCAGGGGAACCACTGCTGACTTTTTAGGTATCTCTTTCTAGCCTTTCCTTTTTTTTTTTTTTTTTTTTTTGAGATAGGGTCTCACTCTGTCACCCAGGCTGGAGTGCAGTGGTGTGATCTCTGCCTCCTGGGCTCAAGAGATTCTTCCACTTTAGCCTTCTGAGTTAGCTGAGGCTACAGACGTGCACCACCGTGCCCAGCTAATTTTTGTATTTTTAGTAGAGATGGGGCTTCACCATATTGGCCAGGCTAGTCTCGAACTCCTGGCCTCAAGTGATCTGCCTGCCTCAGCCTCCCAAAGTGCTAGGATTACAGGCGTGAGCCACCACACATGGCCGAGGCTTTCCTTTACGATTTAGAAAACGTTCTTCCAACAAAAATCAGCTCATGTCATACATGTGATTTTGTAGTCTCCCTTATCACCTCATAGAATATAAATAATTTTCTAAGTCAACGAATGAATGTACATCTACCAGATTATTTTACATGGCTGTATAGTATTTTATCATATGGATATACATTTTCATTTTATTCAGGTTAAAGCTTCAAAGGTAGCTTTACTCGAGAGTTGGGAAGAACCAAGGAAGTGGCCCCTAAATGATAGCCCTGCTTCGTATCTATTGGACACTTTCTGTGTGCCAGGCCTGCCTTACCTAATTCAACCTTATCACAGCCCTCTGTAGGGACTGTAATTAACCCATTCTACAAATGAGGAAGCTGAGGCTTGAATTCCCTGGATTACACAGCTGGGAAAAGGTGGAACCAAGATGCAAGCCCGGACTGCCTGACTCCAAACCTCTGTACCTACTGCCTCTGCAGAGCAGGACAGCTCTAACCTGAATGAGCCTGAGAGTCCTCTGGAGGCTGGACCCCATTCCCAGAGTCTCTGATGCACTGGGACCCAACAATGTACATTTCTGACAAATTCCTGGTGATGCTAATGCTACTGACCCGAGGGCCACACTTGGAGGCCTCTACATATGGCAATCATTCACCTTAGGTACAGCTCTATAGCTCTTTTTCAGCATGGTTCCTCTACAGTGAACCTCCCGTCTCCTGCTTACCCATGAGGCTGCCCCTTGCCTCCACCTTTTTAATTAATTGAGTTGTTTTTATTTTGTTTTCAGCAACAGAGTCTTGCTGTCTCACGCAGTCTGGAACGCAGTGGTGCGATCATGACTCACTGCAGCCTCGACCCCCTGGGCTGAAGCAATACTTCCACCTCAGCCTCCCGAGTAGCTGGGACCACAGGCACATGCCACCATACTCAGCTAGTTAAAAATTTTTTTTTTTTGTAGAGACAGGGTCTTGCTGTGTTGCCCAAGCTGGTCTCAAACTCCTGGGCTGAAGCGATCCTCCTGTCTTGGCCTCTCAAAGTGTTGGGATTACAGGCGTGAACCACCATGCCTGGCCCCTGTCCCCCACCTTGAGTAAATCAAGCATGTCTTGAAGTCTAGACCCAAGAGAATGAATCAGTGAGGTCCCAATAGGGGCTCTCCAGTGAAAGAAGAGGCAGCCTTAGCCTGTGAACTTGATTCTTTTGTTGCATGTTGAGGTCTGTGTGTATTTGTAACTTGGAGCCCTGAGCATAGTCTCCTTTAGAAGTTCTGCCCTTAGCTCACTAGGCTGCTCGGTATCTGGGAAGAGTTATGGCAGACAGCTGGACAAGAGAGTAAAGCTGGGGCTGTGCTGTCCTCTGGCCAGTGTGGTGGGGAAGGAAACTCTGAGGGATTCCTATCAGGGCCGCTTGTCCTGGCCATGTACTTCATGTGGGATAGCTCTTGTTGCCTGCTCCATTGGTTAGATTTTGATACATAACAAACCACCCAAAACTTAGTGACTTGTTTAAGATGACAGCTGTTTTTTTAGCTCATGATTCTGTGGGTCAGCACTTTGGAGTGGGCTCCATTTCTTCAGGTCTTGCAGTTGGGTCTTGCAGATGTGCCTGCCCGTGGTGGGCAGGTCAGCGGGGGGCTGGTTGCTGTAGGATGGCCTCAGCTGGGGCGCTCTGTCTCTGTTCTGTGTAGTCTCTCATCCTCTAGCAGGCAAGCCTGGCCATGTGCTCATGGTGGCTGGCAAAGTCCTAAGAAAAAGAGTGGAAGCAGCAAGGCCCTCTGGGGCCTATGCTCAGAACAGGCATGATGAATAGTCACTTCCAAGGCATTCAGTTGGCAAAGCCAGCACAGATTCAAGGGGTGGGGGAATAAATGTCATCTGTTGATGGAAGGATATGCAAAGTCACACTGCAGAGCATGTGGATCCAGGGAGGGGTGGAGCATGGTGGCCATTTTTGCAATCTGAGCCTGGAGGAGCCGCGGATGAGGGGGTGAGGTGGCCCTTGCAGGGGTACGGATGTGCTGCAGCAGGTCTCATCTGCACCCTATCTCTCCCCCAAGACCTCCTCAATGGAGTGAAGCTGGTGGTGGAGACACCCGAGGAGACCCTGTTCACCTACCAAGGGGCCAGTGTGATCCTGCCCTGCCGCTACCACTACGAGCCGGCCCTGGGCTCCCCAAGGCGCGTGCGCATCAAATGGTGGAAGCTGTCGGAGAACGGGGCCCCAGAGAAGGATGTGCTGGTGGCCATCGGGCTGAGGCACCGCTCCTTTGGGGACTACCAAGGCCGCGTGCACTTGCGGCAGGAGAAGGAGCATGATGTCTCGCTGGAGATCCAGGATCTGCGACTGGAGGACTATGGGCGTTACCGCTGTGAGGTCATTGATGGGCTGGAGGATGAAAGCGGTCTGGTGGAGCTGGAGCTGCGGGGTGAGACCCTGACGGGGACTAGGTGACATTGGGACCTGAGAGCAGAGGGGAGAGGACCAGAGAAAACATCCAGATCTCTGTGCTTTAGACATTTAAAAGTACTTAATTCTCAAAACAACCCACAGGGAAGCTACTGTTATCAACCCCATTTTACAGGTGAGGAAACTGAGACACAGAGAGGTCAAGTAACTTACCTAAGGTCACACAGCTTGTAAATGACAGAGCTGGGGTCTGAACCCAAGCACCCAGCCTCTAGAATCTGTTCCCCTCTACCCGCTGTCATTCACATCCCATTCAGAGAGAGGAAAACCAGAGCTGGCCCCACAGCTCATTAGAGATAGAGCTGAGATTTAAGCAAGGTTAGCGGGTAACACAAGTGAATGAGGCAGCCCAGTGTGAGATAATGGGAGGGGAGTGGTGGGGACTGGGCACACTCCTGAGCCCTTGTCCTGTCCCCAGGGAGCTCCCACCCTACTCAGGCCCAGTTGATGATGCCATGCCGGAATGCAGGCCCCACTCTGCCAAATTTTCTGGCCTGACAAGATAAGCTTATATTTTTATGTGAGATCTCCTGATTTTTATGTAAAAACCTCCTTTTAAAAACAAAAAACAAAAAACAAAACCAACCAAACAAAAAAAAAACCCCAAAAAACAAAAACCAAATACCCAATGCTGTCCAAACCAGCCACACCCTGCAAGCCAGATCTTGTATGTGAGGTCCGTGTTTGATCTTTAATTTGTATTTACCTTCTCTGTCTCTAGGATGGGGCTGTGTGTCCTCATCTCTCTCCCACATGTTAAGGGCAGTTTGGGCATAGAGGAAGGTGACCTGACTAGCCCCAGCCCATCCCAGCTGTGACATCTGGGTAAATGTCTCATCCCCCTTAGAACCCTGGCCTCTCAGGTGTAAAATGGGGTATCACAATCTTTCCTCCTTTACCTCCCAAGGAGGTAATGAGGATAACATGTACATCCTTAAAATGCATTCTCCGTCTTTGCCGCAAGTGTCCACATGGCTTACATGATGGCTCAGAGGGGCCACATTCCTCATTCCTGAACTTGGGGTGGCAGTGGAGTTGGGGAGAACCTGCAAGAGTCATTGGTCTGGGGTCTGCAGGGGCAGCCTAGAGAAACAGGGAGCCCTCACCCCATTCCTGGGGCTGCAAGGGCTAGGAATTTGGGGTGGAACCAGGCATGAAACAGTCCCCCTGCAAACACATGTGGAGGCTGCAAGCTGATTGTCAGAGCCCATGGGCTTCTCTGCCACCCAACCTGGCTTTGCCCAGGTGCCTGGCTTCCTGCCCTGATGAGATTGGAGGTTTGGGGCTCAGGCTATTCCCAGGTCCTTGGCCACAGGGAGGAGATTCCAAAGACTCTGGGTAAACAACAGCAGTCAAGTGGTGGCCTTCCCAGACTCCTAGGGTCACCTCTACTCCTTAAGGTTTCATTGACTTGGTAGAGACTGCATCTCAGAAATTTAAAAACTTTTTATTAGAATAAAATTTCAAACATGAACATATCTTTTGAGGAAAGCCTGTGGCCCCCATCAGACCCTGGCCACAAGGAGAGAAACTGCCTGCCCCAGGACCTCCCTGCCTTTGAGCCTTCTTTATGGAAAGGCCCTTCCCCACCCCTCTCCCCATGCCCTCTAGGGCCTCTCCTTCTCCTGAAAATCATCTGCCACACGTGGAAAGTTCCTTGCATTTTCCTAGGAAATTTCCACATTAATAATAACATACACTATCAGGTCCCAGCTAATGAGTGGGGAGCTGGGAGTCAAACCTGGCCCCTAGAGCCCAAAGTCCGGGCTTGTCTGGAGAAGATGGCACAGCCTCACTGGGGGTCTGGCAACAGCCTTGTGTATTAGGTATCGTTTCCCTTCTATTGTTGGGGTCATTAATTGACTAATTCATTACCTTAACTCATGGATGTCTTCTGAGTACTGCTGTGAATGAGCTGAGTCTCAGGAGAGAGGCAGCAACGGACAGGAGGTCAGAGGTTAGCTGAGTTTTTCTGAGGGACAATGTATGTGTGTGTGTGTTGCAGGGAGCACATGTCCCAGTGAAGGTGGGAGGAGAGTGGGGTGTCCAGCCAGCTGGGCCCCTGGCCACCCCCTAAGCTCCTCTTTCCTCCCCCCACAGGTGTGGTCTTTCCTTACCAGTCCCCCAACGGGCGCTATCAGCTCAACTTCCATGAGGGCCAGCAGGTCTGTGCTGAGCAGGGTGCGGTGGTTGCCTCCTTTGAGCAGCTCTTCCGGGCCTGGGAGGAGGGCCTGGACTGGTGCAACGCGGGCTGGCTGCAGGACGCCACGGTGCAGTACCCCATCATGCTGCCCCGGCAGCCCTGCGGTGGCCCGGGCCTGGCACCTGGCGTGCGAAGCTACGGCCCCCGCCACCGCCGCCTGCACCGCTATGATGTATTCTGCTTCGCCACTGCCCTCAAGGGTGAGTGGAATGGCCAAGCCCAGGCCTGCGGGTTTGGTGGCCATCTAGGACCTGTGGGAGGGCAGCTTCTGGGGAGCTCTGGCCCCCTCTGCTGGCTCTGCTGGCACTGCCACCTGGAGGCCAAGAGCACCAGTCACCCTTGAAGCAGCGTCTGGTTGAGTTTCGAATGTTTTGCTGCTGCTGCTGCTTTATGCCGATCATTGGTTTCTTCATTCATCAAATATTTACTGAGTGCCTACCATATGCTGGAGCCTAGACTAGACTCCAGGGAATCACAGACAAATAAAACACAGCCTGTCTTCACAAAGCAGCTCATTTCACAGGAAGATGAGCAAGTAAACACCGAAACTGGTTCAGTGTCATATGCCAAGCCCTTGGAAAAGTATCTGACACATAGTAGGTGTTCAGTAAATGACCGAATGGGTGAGAAACGCTGACTGGTCCAGCCTAGGTGGGGTGTCCACCCAGGGTGCAAATAGGGAAGGGTGGTGGGGGAGTGCAGACATGACTGGAGGGACCCAGGTTCTATGGCAGGTGGGACGGAGCTTTCTGGGAGAGGGTGAAGATTAGGAAGTGTTCTCTGCAGATGCCTGCAGTATGGTAGCTCCCTGGGCTCAGATGGGTCTTTGGGGCTGGCATCTCTGCAGGCCCCGCTGTGCTCTCTGGCTGCCCCCTGTGCTGTCCGGCACTCATGCCCCCTTTTCCCCAGGGCGGGTGTACTACCTGGAGCACCCTGAGAAGCTGACACTGACAGAGGCAAGGGAGGCCTGCCAGGAAGATGATGCCACAATCGCCAAGGTGGGACAGCTCTTTGCCGCCTGGAAGTTCCATGGCCTGGACCGCTGCGACGCTGGCTGGCTGGCAGATGGCAGCGTCCGCTACCCTGTGGTTCACCCGCATCCCAACTGTGGGCCCCCGGAGCCTGGGGTCCGAAGCTTTGGCTTCCCTGACCCACAGAGCCGCTTGTACGGTGTTTACTGCTACCGCCAGCACTAGGACGTAGGGCCCTCCCCTGCCGCATTCTCTCACTGGCTATGTATTTATTGAGTGGTTCGTTTTCCCTTGTGGGTTGGAGCCATTTTAACTGTTTTTATACTTCTCAATTTAAATTTTCTTTAAACACTTTTTTACTATTTTTTTTGTAAAGCAAACAGAACCCAATGCCTCCCTTTGCTCTTGGACGCCCCACTCCAGAAATCCTGCCTGCTCCCCTGGGCCATTTGTGGTTTTGTGGGCTTCTGGAGGGTTCCCCACCATCCAGGCTGGTCTCCCTCCCTTAAGGAGGTTGGTGCCCAGAGCGGGCGGTGGCGTGTCCAGAATGCCACTGGGAGTCAGGGCATGGTGGGCACAGTTCTCCCTGCCCCTCAGCCTAGGGGAAGAAGAGGGCCTCGGGGGCCTCCGGAGCTGGGCTTTGGGCCTCTCCTGCCCACCTCTGCTTCTCTGTGAAGCTGCTGACCCCAGTCTGCCCACTGAGGGGCTAGGGCTGGAAGCCAGTTCTAGGCTTCCGGGTGAAATATGAGGGAAGGGAGAAATTCCCCTCTCCATTCCCCTCCCCCTCTTGGTTCCAAAGAATCTGTTTTGTTGTCATTTGTTTCTCATTTTTCCCTGTGTGGGGAGAGGCTCTCAGGTGTGTGTACTTTCTTTGGACAATAAATGGTGCTATGACTGCCTTCCGCCATCCCCAGTCCTTTTCTGTGTTTCCATCTCATTTGGTCTCAGGGCGCAGGCCCCTGCCTGGTGGGTGTGATGGGGGCAGTTCTAGCTCAGGCTTCGTAGGTTGGCTGGGTCAGGTCCCTGGGGTGAACAGGGAACTCTGTGGACTGGTTCTAGCCTTGCCTGCTCAATGGTTCACCTGGTCCTGGGTGCTGGCCTAGTGGCAGAGGACCTGGCTTGTGTCTTCACCATCCCCACCCCTTGGCAGTGTGTCTGTCTGTGTGAGGCCCAGCAGAAGAGTCAGAGGTGCCTCTCAGAAGACAGAGGAAGCTGTGGCCCTCCAGAGGACCTCAGAGGCCAGGGATCTAGGGGCCAGTGCTCCGTATGCCTCACCCTTTGCCACCCACTCCCACCCTCGCCTCAGGGAACTTGTTGCCTTGCGCAGGAACGCCTCTGCCACTCACCAACCAATTATTCAATCAGTTCTTCCCTTAGCTCAGTGCTCCTTATAGTGTGGTTCATAGCATCAGCATCACTGGGATCTTGTTAGAAGTGCAAATTCCTGGGCCGCACCAGAGACCTGCTGAGTCAGAAAGCCTGGGGTGTGGACCTACACCCTCTGTCGTCACTAAGCCCTTTAGGTGATTCTGATGCATGCTTAAGTTTGAAAACCACTGACAGTTGCACCACCAACTAATCAGTTCATTAATAGTTAGTTAAGTAATGATTGAGTGCCTACTATGTGACCAGTGCTGTACACTCTACTTTGGCCCACTGTTCTTTCTAGAGGTAGAGGTACAAGTATATATCTACGAACAAACAACTGTACACACGCCCACGCCTGAAAAGATACCAGGACCCAGGAACTCACACTGGCATGCACGAACCAACACACACACACACATTCACAAAGGCTCAATGGCATGTCCAGCGACTGTGATGAGGGAGGCGTCTGAGGAGGTGGCACTGGTAGAAGGACACTGCCTGGCATGCATGTGCAGGCTCAACTCTCAAGGTTTGTTGGGGGAATCCGTAAGCAATTGGAATTGTTTTCATTGCTATTCTACAGTGTACTTTTTCTGAGACAAAGTCTTGCTCTGTTGCCCAGGCTGGAGTGCAGTGATGCAATCTTGGCTTACAGCTCACTGCAACCTCTACCTCCCAGGTTCAAGCAATTCTCCTGCCTCAGCCTCCTGAGTAGCTGGGATTACAGGTGCATGCCACCATGCCTGGCCAATTTTTGTATTTTTTCAGTAGAGACAGGGGTTCACCATGTTGGCCAGGCTGGTCTTGAACTTCTGACCTTGTGATTCACCATCCTTGGCCTCCCATAGTGCTGGGATTCCAGGCGTGAGCCACTGTGCCTGGCCTCTGTAGCATACTTAAGGGCAGAATGCCCAGACCTTTTTGCTAGTAGCTAGCTAGCAGTTTACCCTGCAAATGTGTAAGCAAGATTCACTGTTCCCAGACTGTCTGCAGTTTGTTTTTCCCTTCCCTTCTTATAAATCCTGATTTTTGTCTCTGTTCTTGGACTCAGTCTACCAACCTACCAGAGCAGTGTGATCACAAAGAACCAAAGCACGCAAGGAGACCAGATGTCTTGCTTGAGTTGTTCTTTGGCAGTGCCCACTTGTAAATCCATATGGTACCCACTGACTGACACATGTCACACATATCACGTATGCTTACATGCAGATCATCTACCAAACACATTGGCACCCTAGGAAAAATAAAGCACAACAGTTGTGACTGTCCCAGGTGCTCTGAACAGACCAGAGTCACAGAGTCACACCAATTTGAGATCATTTGATCAAAACCTGTCTCCACTGCCACCATTCCTAAGAACCCCTTTGGGGGACTCTGGGTCATGATTGCCCTCTTCTTAAATTAAAAAAGGGAAAAGAAAAGAGATAGATCTCTTCCAAGGTCTTTATTATTATTATAATATCATCATCTTCAGTTTTCAAAAATATAAATAGGTGCACGGAACCCTGGTGCCTGCACGGTCCCGGGGGCGGGGGTGGGGAGGGGAGAAGGTTGGGTGGCACCCCCACTGGGCAGGAAGTGCCCCCAGCAGCCCTGCTGAGTTGCCACCTGCTAGGGTGGCCGACCCAGGTGAGAGAGAGGACGCTGGAGGAGGGACCCTTGGAGGGAACCCAACCCCCAGGCAGTGGAAGGTCCTTCAGATGGCTCTCCCCTGCCGGCTTACCCTCGGCAGGAGGCAGGAACCCGCCCCTCTCCCCCAAGGCTTCTCCCTCGTATAGATGGTGCAGCCCTCCTGGCTCCTTCTCATCCAATACATTCAGCTGCAGTTCGGAGTTCTTCATGCTCTCAGGCCTCTGCCCCTTCCAGCTCCTTTGGAGCCCTCCTCCCTCCTCCCTAGCTCTCCCCGGAGGTGAAATAACCAACGATTGCACTGCTCTTGGATAAAGTCAGGAAACAAAAATAATCTTCTTTATTTAACTTAACCCCTCCCCTTCTCCCCCTGTCCCTGCACTGGTCCCTGGAAAGGCACGATGGGAGATTGAAGAAATGTCTCTAAACTCAGTCCACGGGTTATAATAAGTTTGCTTTGCTTTGGCATTCGGCGGACAAATTAGATGCGGTTTTGCTGATTTGGAGGGGTGAGTGGGTGCATACACAATGTGGGATTTATTTTTTCCTTCTTTAATGGGATTCCTTATTGACAAAAAGCGACAAGAAGAGGACACCATCTGGGTGGGATGCATGTCAGCCTGGCAGGCTCCTGGGCTCAGCGTCCTGGGTGCGTCCTGGAAGCTCTTCTCAGTGGGCCGTGCTGGGGCGGCTCCTCCGAGGGTGCCGTGAGCTCCGCTTCTGTAGTCTGCGTTTGTAGGCGGCGGCTAGGGCGAAAGGGAGATGGAAAAATATCAATGGGCCTGGAAAGAAAGTGGGGCGAGCCTAGGCTCTCCCGAGACTATCCTCTCTCCCTTGTGGAAACCAGGGACTCAGCGAGGCACCTGAGGCTTTATCAGCTTTCCTGATTTTGATTTTTCTTGGACTTTCTCCCTTTTTCTCTTTCATCCTCTCAGTGAAAGTGAGCCCTCTCTGGGACAAGTACGTGGCCCTTCTAGGGGCAGCGATCAGCTATTTGTGACTGAGCAGCCCCCTGACCTCCCCTCCCTTGCTCAACCCTGCGGATGGTGCAGGGTCCCCAGGAGAGGGGATGGGGGGAAGGCTGTGCTGGCAGAATCTAACCCTGTGCTCAGTGAGGGTGGCCAGGGTGATGCTTACCATCTGTGCAGGTGATCCGAGGCTCCTCCCAGTGCCCGCTGGGTTGGCACCGGATGGTGGGCACGTGGCGCTGGACAAACCCCTCTGTGCACTGGTACCGCACCAGGGAATTGATCTCATACCGGTCCTTCTTCTGCCCGAAGGTCCTGGCATGCTGCACCACAGGGGGCTCTCCACAGGCCACTGAGGGGCAAACACCCTTTATAAAGGGTCTCCTAGGGTCTCCTGGGATGACCTAAACTGGCTGTGACCTGAGGCACTGTGGGGGACACAGCCTCAACACCTGACGGTGAGCCCAGGATGTTTTCAGTACAGCGCTAAGAATCTAGAAGCTGCTGGCTCTGACATCTGGGTTCCTCAACAACTTAGAACAGCAGGAAGGTAATACAAACGGGGTGGTCTTTAAAGGGATGAAGAGAAGATGAAAGGGAGGTAGAAAGGTGTGGAGGGCAAGAGCCAGGCAGACTTAGGCTTCTTGATGAAAACATCCAGTTCAGGGTAAAATGAGACCAAAAGGAGGCCTGGGGGATGCAAGGTGGTGAGCAGGGGCAGTGGGGCACATCCTACCAGCACCTCAATGTCCACAGACTGAAAGCCAAGGGATTGAGGCCTGACAACTATGACTCTGTGATTGATGGCCTTGGGAATCCCAAAGACAGGGAGGCTCCCCACCTCAAGCAGAGTTGCCCTTGTGGGTAACTCTGCTGCTGCTATCCAAGGGACTGTGTGGAGTGTGGAGTGGGGGTCCTGTCTTCTAGCCTGCGACCTTCATGTGCTCGTTGTCCCTGCAAATGGTCCCTGGCAGCAAGCTTGCCCTTGCCATTGGCCCTGGGATGCTGGTGCTAGGAGGGACCCCCAGGTCAGCTCCAATCTGCTTTTTGGACAGGTGAGGAGACACCAGAAGCTAGGAGACAAGGGACTCACCCCAGGCCACACAGCAAGAGCCTCACCTGTAGCTGGAGGTCTTGATCCTATCCTCCCCAGGCCCCTCCCAGGCCTCAGCTTACCTGTGCCCTTTTTACACGTGAAGGGGAGGTGGTAATTGCAGGGAACATCATTCCACTCGCCCTTCTCATGCCAGATCATCACCACACAGTCCTCTCCAGCAGCAAAGAAGTTGTCAGGCTGGTTGGGGCGCCAGTTCTCAAATTGCTGTGGGTGGGAGTGGGGAAGGAGTAAGGAGGGGGCAGGACAGTGCGGGTTGGCCTGCTCCGACTGTCTTCCCCATGGAGCCTCTTCATCGTCTCCTTTCTCTTTTAGCCCCAACTTCAGGCTCCTCTGATAGCAGCACAAAGGCTGCTGGGAGTCTGGTCAGGGCTGTTCTAGGGGCCACGGAACCCGGTGGCCCCCTAGGGAATCGGTCACACAGCCTGACTCGGGTCCTTCTCAGGAGCTCAGAGCCCCCAGGACTCACAGGCCCTGTACATGAGCTGATTCCACTCCTCTTATCCAGAAGGGCCAACCAGGGCTGACCACATTGGGTAGGGATGGATGGTAGGAACATGGCTCTAAAGTCTGGCCTCTGCCCACCAAGAAGTCCTCCCAAGGCTTATCCTTCCATCCTTGCTTCAGGACAAAGAGAATCACTGGGTGCCTGTACCATTCACTTGGCATCTATGTTGCTTTCTGTCTGTCTCCTTGAGTAGACTCGAGTCCAATGTGGGCAAGAAACCTCTCTAAAGCTTCCGTGTACTCCTCATAGTGGTGGCTGTTATTCCTTCATCTCCTTCCTGGCTTCTTCCCTTGCCTCATGCCGTCATTGGCTCAATCTGTCCAGCCCCAGGCTGGGTTCCAGAGGCAGAGATGAAGGAGACAATCCCTGCCCTCAAGGACTCCCGGTCTAACAGCCGGTCAGTGAGTATCTGCATGGGGTTTGAATGCATCTCTCTCCAGGGGTCTTTATCCCACGCCCTGTCCTCTGGGTCACCAGCTGTGCCTACGGCAGAACTCACCATGGGGTGTCCATCTGACCAGCGGAAGTCCCCTTCGATGGTTCTGTCATTCAGGCCGATCCACTGGTAGTCTTGGGCATTGTCTGGGGAAAGGGTGAGGGTGTCAGGCCTCACGCTCGACATGCTGGGGTGTCTGAGAAACTTGAGCTCATGGAGGCAGAGGGGATGGAGGAGGGAAGGAGGTAGGTGGGCTCCTAGGAGCAAGCCATCTGCTTCTCAGGTCCTCACAAGGTGCTCGGCACGTGCATGCTTGGAGTGCACTTTGGGCCACCTCTCTAAGCTGGCATGGACAAGTGACAGCCACAGCTTAGTTTTGGGCTGACTCTGGCTGGCATTGGGTCTGCCCTGGGTGCAGCCAGAGCTACTGGCCCCAAAGACCGCTGTCTTCTCTCTGAGAGCTCAGACCTCCCCCAGGTCCCTGTCCTGCAGTCTCACGAGGCCCAAGTCTGCTGCCTTCTGAAAGGTGAGGCCATTTGCCTACACCGCCACTCTCCTCTCAGGCTCCAGAGGCCCTGCTGCACTCACTGTTGACAAACTCCTGCTCCTCGGGGGTGACGATGCTGCTCAGGTGTGACTGCTGCTCCCGACACCGCCGCTCAGCATCCACCCAGGTCTCGCGGTCTGGGAAGTGGCGGTAACAGTGGCCCTGGTACTTGGTCCAGCCCTCTTCACATACCTCCTGGTCTGCAACACAGGTCAGGGGCTTGAAGGGAGGGGCAGAGGCCACCAGGGGATGGCAGATGCTGCCAGTCTTATGGCATAGGTTCCTGCATTTACCCCACCTTCAATGCTGTGCCCTTAAGGGAAGGGAGAGGCACAGCTGGAGGGGGTTCAGGTTGGAAACTGGTCTGGTCCCTGGGAGCCTCTGCACATGCTTCCACTCTGGAAAATGCCAGGGGCCCTTTCCTTCCCTGATGCCACGCCCTCCCCCCTCACCCTCTCCCAAGCTTTCCTCCTCTTGATGCCTGCTCTGGTGGGCCAGCAGAGGTCAGCAGGCCAGGTAAAAAGAGGTGGGAAGGTGGGAGGTCTTGAGATTTAAGGCAAGATTTGAGGCTCTGAGGGGCTCCAGGGAGAGAGGGAGTGGAGCTGTGGGGAAGTTCGTGGAGGCAGTGGGAGCTGGTAGCACTGGGGCATGGAGCGGAGCTGGCAGCTTCCTTCCTGCAGAACCTCAGTGGGAACAGAGGAGCAGAAATAAGTCTGCTTGGGGTGCAGAGAAGACTCAGAGCTCTAAGGCTGTTGATCAGAGGTAGCTTTAGTTAAGCACACTGTGCCTGCCTCTTGGGGCAGTCAGATAGCCCACTGGGGGTCTGGGATCCAGGGGCCCTGGCTTTTTATTTTGGGGGTGAATCGGAGGAGGGGAGGAACTTCTCTCCTCACAAACCTAAATTTGTAATGGGTTCTCAGTCTGGAGAAGGGGCTGGCTTGGAGTTCTTGGAGCCTGGGGGATAGGCAGAACCGTGCTGAGCTGGCTCACTCAACTTTGAGAGAGCTCATTCTTAGTGTCTCCTCCCAACCTCGCCTTCAGTGACATCATGTTGATAGCTTTAAACTGGCTCTAGTGGAAGCATTTATACCTCAGGAATTGGCAGATGCTCAATCAGGGCTCCCTTCTCCTCTATGAGAGCTGCTTGTTAAACATCTGCCAGCACAGCGTGGGACAGAGTGAATTCCAAGGCCCCCCTTCTTCCTTCTTCCCCTGGGGTCTCCTAGGTGGAGGGCCACGAACCCCTCCGGCTACATGGTGGTCTCCCTGATTGGGTGCCACCATAGTCTGGCTGTCCTGGAATGGAAGGACCAGTACCTGAGCGGAAGGAGTCGTAGGCTGAAGGGGCGGATGCTTGGCAAAGTGGGGGAGAGACAGTTGGGACAGTGGAGGGAGAGCAGAGCAGGGGGTCAGCAGCCTGAGAAGAAAGAGCAGAGCTGTAGGATGGGCTGTGGAGGCCTCTGGTGCCTCAGCTACGAACGCCTTCCCGAAGGGATGAGGCTGCAGTCTGGAAAGAGGTGGAGAGGCCTCAGAGTAGCTCAGCACTCTGAAGAGGCCAGATATATCATCTTAGAGCTGACTTAGGGGGTCAGTTTTTGGCCCCTTCAGTGGCTGAGGGCTGAGCTGGGCAGGCAGAGCTGGAGGGTGCAGCTTCTCTGGGAGGTGGGTATGGGAGGGCAGGGCTGTGCAGGCTGAAGGTTCTTAGGAAACAGAAATAATTCCAGGGAGGCTGGAAGAGGCAGCAGGGACAGAGCCAAGGCAGGAGGCACCGTGGAGTGGTGAGGACTCAGGATTGGAATGGGAGAGGAGATGCAGCCCTGCTTAGCTGGGCCCACAGGCCCAGGGCCAAGCTGGGTGGCTCTGTCACCATCACTCTTCCCCATCAGGGTACAGAGCCCTATGAGGGTCCTGCCTCATTCCAGCAGAGCACACTTCTCCAGTCTGGAACCAAACAGCTGTTGTCGGCGTGGAAGTCCCAGACTCTTCTACTCTGTGGCAAATGTTTTAGTATCATGGGGAGAAAATCCTTGTAGTCTCTGCTTCCACCCCAGCCAAGACCCTATATATCAATTTCTTGGGGTCTTCGGGTGAGGATGGAGGGTGGGAGGCTGCAAGGGAGTAGAAGTGTCCAGGCTTTTTTTCCCAGAAGCCTTAAATTCCTCTACCAGTTTGTAACTTGGCAGTGCCTCAAAGGAATATGAAACCCAAAACTACCCCTCCCCACACTGCTTAGGACCAAAGGGAGACTTCTCAGGAGTTTCAGCTGCTTTCTGGAAGTTTCTGGGAATCCAACTTGAGAGTTTATTGAAAAGGGTTTTAAGCCCCTACATACTTCCAGTTCTCTCTGGGCCATGGAGACAAGCATCCAAAGGTCCCATCTCCCCTTTTCTGAGCTGGGAAACCCCTGAGATCCAGGAGGCTGGTGGGGAGACTAGGAAGCACCAAAGGTGAGAGAGCTGAGGGTTCAGTTTGTCCCTGGGAGGGTTCCTGGTGCACAGCTCCTTTTGGTAGAAGTGGTGGCCCTGCCTAACTGCAGAAATGGAGAGGTTGGCAAGGCCCAAGAGAGGTAACTCAGCTTCTTCCCCTTGTAACACAGTTCTGTTCTCTCTGGCCACCCTTTGCTTTGCACAAGGGAGGCAAAAAGGAAGCATAGGCTGGCATGCCATTGCCATGGCAGCTGTCACAATAGTGATGAGAAGAAGGTAACATGCAGCAGTCCTTGCTCATGCATGACCTGAGCATGCTGGTGACATGGGAGATCTCAGGCAGACCAACCACAGCTCTCACCCCAGGAGAAGAGAAAGGCAGCTTGGCCAATGTGGCACAGTGGCTCCCAGGGCCATGAAGGAACCACAGAGCTCCCATGCCCATGACCACACTGAGAAGATCCGTGGCTGTCATCTGGAATGAGAACCAATTACTCCCACCCCATAGCTTCCTTCAAGACAAGTGCTCAGAATTAGCCCTGTCCTCTGAACCATACACCAACCTCAGTGGTGGCATCAATAGGTCTGGAAGCCCTGGAAAAAGTCAGATCAGCCAGTGCTCCAGAAAAGGGTTTTCAAGGAGGAGAGCAAGAAAAAGAGTGGGAATCAGTGGGGCAGACTTTTCAGTTGTTGTCCCTGAAATGGCTCTCCAGATGGACCTTGGGGGCCCCAGCCAGGGCCTGGAGCCTATCATTAGGAGGGAAAGGTGAGGGAGGAGGAGTGGGTGCAGCAGTTAGTAACATTAGCTGAAGCCGAGACGGCCGTACCGATCTCACACAGGTCCCCTCCGTAGCTGGGAAGGCATAAGCATGTGAAAGAGTCGATGGCATCCACGCAGGTGGCTCCATTCAGACAAGGGCTTGAGAGGCACTCATCAATGTCTGCAAGAAACCAAGGGCCACCATTAGGACTCCTGCCGGCAACTGCAGCCTCACAAGCACTGTGGCCTCCTTTTGAGTGGCCAGTCCTGCTGCTCTCCAGACCCCTGGGAGGGAACAGGCTGGTTTTCCTAAGATCTGTTGCTGCTGCTGCTGCTGCTGCCATCTTGGAGTGCTGAAGCAAAGATCCAGACAAGGGTTTTCTTGGGCATGTGTGATTCTTGATTGTTAAACTTGGAGCACTGGAGCCAAATTTCCCAGTGGTTTGAAGAGATCTGATATGTCTAAAGCCAAATGCCTTTTGTGACAGTGAACATAGAGTTCCTCCAAGATGCCTTCTCTTGCGAATATTTTGAAAGACCATGGATTCTGAAGTGGTTACGAACATGGTGGTGAGCAAGGAAACTGAAGTCAAGTTCTTGAAGCTTGGTTAGAAGTCTTTCTTTTCCTGGCTTCCTTTGTAGTTATAACCCAGAGAAAGAGGGCAAGGCTGTGTGGGGCTAGAATGAATGACCTCGAAATGGTCTGAAGAGTGTAGAGCCATATGAAAATGGCAGCATGGGATGTTCACGTGAGACTCATCAGACTTCTTGGGCTGCAGACATCTTCTTTGTCTTCAGTAGATATGATTTTAGAATGTCTTGTGAAAATGAAGCCTGAATCTTTCTCTCGGGAGAAGGATAGAAACCCTGTCCAACATTTCCCCATATAATCTCCTTTCAGCTTAAGGCCCCAGATGGTGGCTATCTCCAGGGAGACACAATTTCCAGATGGACTCCATCCTGGCCAGTGGGAGACAAGCGTTTGGAGCTACAGAGGTGGTTAGCAAGTGGCCGCACAACACTGGCACCAGTCTGGGATACAGGCACATCCCCATCCTCTGCCTCTTTTCAGATAGGCTCTTCTTCTCTTCTGTTCTTCTGGTCCTGAGATATCCTTTCTGATCAAACTTCTTTGTGGTACTTGAGTTGGTAAGTCATTGGCCATTGCCTCAAATTTTCATGAATTAGTCAAGGTGAGAACTAAATCTCCTCATCTGGTCTTTCTGCATCTTGCTGAGAAACCAGAAGACCTGGTTTCTCTTCTGCCTTCTTTGTATTTGTACTTCAAAGGTTCCTGCTGTTTTATCCCCCCACTTCATTTCCTCTTCTGGGAACATGATAAATAGTATTATGAAGCTCCTCTTGCCAGGAGATCAGTAAAATTCTGCAACAAGTGGGTTTTTCCACCGGCTGTGGGGCACTATGACATGTTGTTTGAAGATACTGAGCCTCAGTATGTGCAGCTGTGTTCACACAACCTTTCAGATCCAACGACAAGTCTGTAGGTGGGCTCTGCAGGACAGGGAAGCCCTGTGGTGGGAATAGGATCTCAGAGTCCTAAACATGTGCCAGGACTTAGTTCTTCCCTCCCATTAGAGCAGACCAGACCTTAAAGTCAACCTTCTGATGCGATGGTAAAGGCACTTTCCTCTGAGTCCTTACGCTGGTGCATAGTAGACATCTTCTAGGCCAGAGGCAGATTTGTGCAACAGGTGGCCTGAAAATCCCCAGCTCTCAGGCATCTTGCTCATCCCACGAAGCTCCTAATCGCCAGTTGTCAGGCATCTCTTTCTTCCCACGAAGTCTTTAACTTCTTCTCAAGGAGTGCACACCATGGACTAGAACCAACAGTTCCAAGTCGGAACTGTTCCAAGCAAACCCAAAATGCATGGAGGAACAGACTGAAATCCCAGCATGCACTTGGATTCCCAGCATGCCCCAGGATTCCCAGCAGCAGCAGTAGCAGCAATAGGTCAGGCCAGTCGGCAGGGCGGAAGCTGGGGGCGGCTCTCCTGCATGTTCTGTTTTGTCCATTAGCATCATTATGGGAGATGGGAAGCACTGGGCAAGGGGAATTAAGCAAATGTAGGTGCTAAAGCAGTTGTACAGAGCAGGGAACAGGAGTGGCCTCTGGGGAGAAGAGCAAAACATCAACACTGGGGTCTCTGGCTGCCCATGGGAGAAAGGGCAGGAAAGGAGAGACGCCCCAGTGGAGGGGCATCCAGTTGTCCCAGAGGCTGATGGCACAAAACCTGCTCCCAGGCTGCCCGAGTCGGGGTGAGGGGTAGTGTTGCTTTCTTTGTGTTTGACCAGGGCACACAATCTGAGAAGGCTGCGGGGACTGAAGGAAAAAATTCCTGGGCTCAGAATTTTTTTTTCAGGGACCTGGATTTATAGATGAGGAGGGAAAGAAGGGCCACAATCCTGAAAATCAGAAAACCTGTGTTTGCCATCAGGGTAGTTTGGAGAGGCTGAGTCAGTATCTTCAGCAGTGGGCAGAAGGCCAGGTGTCTGGCGTGGGGCTTTCTTATTAGCTATTTTGGCCTGTGGTGCCTCATCTCCTCTTGCTCTGGCTATAAGAGCCATTCTGGCCCTGCATGGCCCACCTCTTTCCGAGAAGGGCAATTAGGACGTCTCGTGGCTTCTGGAACTGGTAGAGGAGTTGGGCTGGGCCCTGCTACGAATGCAGTGAGGGATCCCAGATAAGGAGCTTGCAAGGGGAGGGAGGGAAGGGCTTTGGGCAATGGGCAGGCTTCACAAAGAAAGAGAGGAAAGGGAGGAAACCAATAACTCTCAAGAACCTCCTGTGAGCCAAGTGCTGACTCACACATGTTCTCCTTCATTATCCTTCCAATGGCCAGGTGGCAAGACATTACTATGCCATTTACAGGTGAGAAAACGTGAATTCGTTAACATGTTTGAGATGTAAAAACAAAACAGAAAAAGAAAGAACAAAAAGAAAACAAGTGAGGTGACTTGCCCAATCTGGGTGTTGGGGAGACAGAGTGGAAGAGATGGAGGAGTCAGGAAATGAGACTGGAAGTTGGCTTCTGCCCCACGTGGAGGCGGAGAGACACTGGAATCCTGGACTGTCAGCACCTCCTTACCATTGCTGCTACAGCAACCCAGGACTCACCCATCATCACTGAGCAGGGACTCTGGGGAGCATCAGGATTCTCAGGGTCCTCTTCCCACTACTATAACCAAAAGGGCTGGTTTGTTCCTGAACAAGGCCCTCCAGCAATATCTCTAACTTGGGAGAGAAAATAACTGAAACCCCCTGATAAAGGCTAGGAGAGTAGAGATAGTTGCAAAGCATCACGTGGTTGTCTGAACTGGAGACCTCAGGCCTCTACCTTGAACATATCTTGTCCAGCTTTTGCCTAGATCAGAGCCCAGGACCTCCAAGTGAGTGAGAGTTTATTTGCTCATAAAAAATGCTGAATGAAGAGCGATGCAGGTGCTTTTACTCAAATGATACTCAACTAAAAGGGTTGCCACTCATAAAGACTACAATATGAATAGAACTCCTCAAGTTGTTTAGTGCACACTTGTGCAGCTGTATGTGCTGACTCTGGACATAACTTTCCTAGGCAAGGATGGGGGAAACCTCTCAAGAAACACAGATACAATTTCTCAATTCAATGGATGCTCTGCATGCTGCAAAGACCTGGGATCAATCAAGATGAACAGACCTGAGTAGATACACTGCCTTTCTGGTTGTCTGTTACACAAGTGAGAGAAGGATTATAAAAGCATATTTACAAGCCCTAATTTGGTTTTAAGATAAAATAATTAAATTAAAAAGTATAGGTCGGGCGTTGTGGCTCACACTTGTAATCCCAGCACTTTGGTAGGCCGAGGTGGGTGGATCACAAGGTCAGGAGTTCAAGACCAGCCTGGCCAACATAGTGAAACCCCGTCTCTACTAAATATTCAAAAAATTAGCCAGGCATGTTGGCGGGTGCCTATAATCCCAGCTACTCAGGAGGCTGAGGCAGGAGAATCACTTGAACCCTGGAGGCAGAGGTTGCAGTGAGGGGAGATCGTGCCACTGCACTCCAGCCTGGGTGACAGTGCAGGACTCTGTCTTAAAAAAAAAAAAAGAAGACCAGGTGCGGTGGCTCATGCCTGTAATCCCAGCACTTCGGGAGGCTGAGGTGGACGGATCACGAGGTCAGGAGATCGAGACCATCCTGGCTAACACGGTGAAACCTCGTCTCTACTAAACATCCCAAAAAAATTAGCCAGGCATGGTGGCGGGCGCCTGTAGTCCCAGCTACTCGGGAGGCTGAGGCAGGAGAATGGCATGAACCTGGGAGGCGGAGCTTGCAGTGAGCCGAGATCACGCCACTGTACTCCAGTCTGGGTGACAGAGCGAGACTCCATCTCAAAAAAAAAAAAAGATTATAATGTATGTTATCATTATTCATACTATTCAAATCTTTTGTATTTTAAAGGTTAATCTTGAATATAACTTTATTTTTTTTTTTTTTTTTTTTTTTTTTTTTTGAGACGGAGTCTGGTGCTGTCGCCCAGGCTGGAATGCAGTGGCCGGATCTCAGCTCACTGCAAGCTCCGCCTCCCAGGTTACGCCATTCTCCTGCCTCAGCCTCCGGGTAGCTGGGACTACAGGCGCCCGCCACCTCGCCCGGCTAGTTTTTTGTATTTTTTTAGTAGAGACGGGGTTTCACCGTGTTAGCCAGGATGGTCTCGATCTCCTGACCTCGCGATCCGCCCGTCTCGGCCTCCCAAAGTGCTGGGATTACAGGCTTGAGCCACTGCGCCCGGCCGAATATAACTTTAATATCTTGCTTTTTTTTTCTTTTTTTTTTTTTAGACAAGGATCTCACTCTGTCACCCAGGCTGGAGTGCAGTGGCACGACCATGGCTCACTGCAGTCTCGACATCCTGGGCTCAAGTGATCCTCCCACCTTAGCTTCCCAAGTAGCTGGGACAAAAGGCATGTACCACTATGCCCAGCTAATTAAAAAACATAATTTTGTAGTGATGGGATCCCACTGTGTTGCCCAGGCTGGTCTTGAACTCATGGGCTCAAGTGATCCTCTTGCCTCGTCCTCCCAAAGTTCTGGGATTACAGATGTGCACCACTGTGCCCAACAATATCCTGCTTCTTAAATCAATTAGTTGCCTATTAAAATCTGCCCAGGAACTTTTTGGTTAAGTCAAGAAGGTATACTTTGTATTTTCACTTGCAACCCTGTATTTTCATTTGCTTTGAAAACATTTCTTTCCCAGGGATAAAGGTTTCACTGAAATTCAAACATCTCTGCTAGACAAAGAGAGAGTGTAAGGTCATAGATCAGAGCTTCAAACCTAGAAAGTGAAAAATAGCAGTAAGATAGGAAGGAGACTGATTAAGTTCAAGGTCATGTCCTCCTAACAGAGGAGATAAGAGAAGTCTGCATAGCACCAGTGCTGACTAGAAATTGGATGTGAGATCTGGTTAGAACAGTATTTTTCAACCTTGGCTGGCACATTAGAATTACTGGAGTAGTTTTAAAATGTATTCTTATTTAAAGATTTTTTAAAAATACCAGTGCTGAAGTTCCTCTTTAGACCAATTGAATCAGACTGTCTCAGAGGGGGCCCAGGTATGATGCTTTTTAAAAGCACCCCAGGTGATTCTAAGCTGCAGCCAGTTTAGAAACCTGAGTCTGAAGCCTAATTCCCATGGCTGCTGTCAGTAATGGAAGTGGGGAAACACGCTGCTGTTTTGCAGTGGATCAGAATAGCATACTCTTGCTTTTAATCGCTAAATAATCTGAGTATTCATTAAACGGATCTTGACTTTTTTTTTTTTTTTAATAGAGATTGGGTTTCACATGTTGCCCAGGCTGGTCTCAAACTCCTGAGCTCAAGAGATCCGCCCACTTCAGCCTTCCAAAGTGCTCAGATTACAGGTGTGAGCCACCACACCCAACCTAGATCTTCATTTGAAGTCAAAAGTACTGATTGATAACTTATCAGTTATCAATCAGTAACTTATAACTTATGAATAACTTATTTATGGAAGACTGACTAAACAAGATGACAGTAATTGTCATTTTTTTTTAAGGGCTAAATACAGCTTCTGACCCCTTTGACCAGGTGGAAGTTTTCCCTGAGGATTCAAATATTACTGCAGGAATCATGCTGCATTTTGCTCCCTATGGTTCCCTGAGGATACTGATCCTTTTTTTTTTTTTTTTTTTTTTTGAGACGGAGTGTCACTCTGTCACCCAGGCTGGAGTACAGTGCAACAATCTCAGCTCACTCAACCTCCGCCTCCTGGGTTCAAGAAGTTCTCCTGCCTCAGCCTTCTGAGTAGCTGGGACTACAGGCGTGTACCACCACACCCAGCTAATTTTTGTATTTTTAGTAGAGCTGGGGTTTCACCATATTGGTCAGGCTGGTTTCGAACTCTTGACCTCAGGCAATCCACCTGCCTTGGCCTCCCAAAGTGCTGGGATTATAGGCATGAGTCATTGCACCTGGCCGATCCGTGGTCTTTTTAACAACCTGTGGTTCCTGGTTCTGGTGCAAGACAATGGTGGGTCACCCGTGGAGACTGGCCACTATCTGCAGTCCTTCTGGAAGCACTTGAACCTTGAGCTAAGTTGAACAGGAGTGACCTGGGACCCCAAGGTACAGTCACGGGAAAAGAGACCCAGGTTTTGTGCTGGTCTGATCCCCACCACTCATTCTTTGGACATACTAAAGCTTCTCTGAGCCAGTAGAGTGAGAGATGGGGAAAGGGAAGCAATTTTTATTAAATGCCTCTTCTGACCAGATGCTGTACGTGGGTGATCTTCACCCTCACAGCAGCGGTTCTCAGCCCTGGCTGCACATTGGAGTAGCCTGGGAGTTTTAAAAAGCCTCAATGCCAAGGCCACAGAACCACTTCAATCACAGTCTCTGGGGGTATATCTCAAGCATCATAATTTTTCAAAGCTGAGAACCATTACCATTGATCCCTGTTTACAAATGAGGAAAATGAAGGCTGGGCTGTAAGTCTTCAATCTGACCACCTCGGATTCCTCAGCTCCTCCCCAGTCTGGCTCCCCTGAAGTCCAGCTTCAGTTTTTTGAGACCAGCAACTGGTTGTTATGTTCAAGAGGGAGTTTCTTATTTAGCCAAGTGTGTTAAAACACGTGAATTAAGGTCTTGATTCTTGATTCGATCCACTTACTCAGTATAGTTAGGCAAAATACTTAACTCCTGTGTGTTCCAGTCTCAAATGGGGGTAGTTACCAAGCTGCTTACAGAGCCGTCTGGGGAGAAATCGTGGGAACAAAAGCCCTTTGGAAATATACATGATCACAGAAACACTGTCCTTACAGCAGAACAGTTACGGCCCACTGACACTTATTTCTACTAATTTCAGGGCTGTCAAGAACATGAGCCTTGCTTTGACTTCTGATGCTAGTGTCAGATTTTTGCCTCAAGTATCAGGTTGAGAAGGATTTGCCAAGAGTGGAGTTACCCATCAGGGGTGAGTGATGGTGGGGTGCAGCTACTGTCCCTGGGGTCACTATAGCCCAGTGGAACTGCTGTCCCCTTCTGCAGTAAGCCCGGGACCTTCCCCGGATAACCCACCCTCTCTGTCCTTGGAGCCCACACGTTGGGGAAAGAGTGAATGAATATCTACCCTAATGCTTGTTTATATGTACATATATAGTTACTGCATATGTACCAGGTATACAGCATGTTTATATTATATGATATATAATAATATATAATGATGTATTAATTTGCGTGTATATTAATATATATAGACACAGAATTCTTCTCTGTGTTTGATGTAAAGGCTATAGAAAGATAATTGCCTGACATGAGGTTTACCTGGAAGTGATTGTTTTTTCTCCAGGATTCATTTTTTCATTTTTGCACATGTCCCAGGGGTGACCCCTTTTATGAAAGGCCCTAGGTCTCTGATTCTTGACTGAGGAGGGAGGCTGGGGATAAGGGCACTGGGGCAGTAGGAGAACTAATGAAAGAATATGAGCTTGGTGGTAATTGGGCATTTCTTTCCTCAAGGGTGGTGATGTTGATGAGATGTCCTCATGACCACGGGCCTCCCGTGTGTCCGTGGAACAACAGGTAGATTCTAACCATCTCCTTCCGGGGTCCACCTCAGATCAGAGGGTCTCCAGGTCTCCACCCATCCCACAGGCTGCTTCATCCATGGCTAAGGACAAACAGGCTCATGGTGGGTGCCTGGGCAGATGCGCTGCTGGGTTACAGCTGCCCTACAGTCACGAATCCCTGTGCTGGGTGATTAGCACTGTTTGTGTCATATCCTTCAGGGCAAGAAGGGGACCCAAACCTCATGCAGACCCAAGCATGGAGGCAACTTGGTGGGGTTCAGTCTGCACGATACAAGACGGTCCCACTCAGAGACTCCTCACAGGAGCGGAGAGGTGTGACCCTCTGTATTTAATACTCACCCCATGCTCAATATTTCTTTGAAGTCTCATCTCCAAAATTCAAGCACATTTTTCATTGTACTCCTACAATAGTCATTGGCTTGATATAAAAATACTTACCAACTTAATTACTTGACTCTTTTCTCCTAAACCTAGTCATTCAAGAAAGTTAAGCCATGTCTGTCCTGTGGTTTCTGCCCCTGACATGTCATCATGCGACTCCTTCCCAGCCTGAGAAGCCTGAGCCTCAGTGGACCTTGGTTGCCTCCCCTTGCCTGGGGACCCTTTGGGGGATGAAGGAGTCTGTCCAGCACCTCTGCCCACACTCTCCACGGCCAATGAGGGCCTTACCTATGTTACAGCGCTCGCCAGTGTAGCCAGGGGGGCACAGGCATATGACATGACCCTCTGTCTCCTTGCAGGTCCCAGCGCCACAGGGCTCCTCTGCACAGGACCTGGCGGGGGCTGCAACCCCCAGGGGAGAGGTTGAGCATCAAGAACACAGTCACCTGGCTACCATGGCCTCCAAGACCTCAAAGTTGGGGCATGAGGTCCCTGAAGTCCACGAGGCTGGCTTTGGGTCAGCACTTTTCCAGGGCCTGTGTCCCTCCTGGGCACCTGACCCACAGCATCGGGGGGAGCTCTACAGCTGTGAAAGCTCTCTCAGCACAAAGGAAGGTACAAGGGACCCCAGAGCAAAAAAACAAAGGAAAATCAGCTACCAGTGCCCACTGCCCGGCATATGGGGTTATGTCACAGTGAGACAATCATGACAGTACAGGAGCCCCTTTGTACAGGGATGGGGTTGGGGATGCAGAATCTAAAGCCAGATAGCCAAATGACATTTCATAGTTCCTTAAATTGTGCAGGTTTTAACCCTGCACAAAATAAATATTCAGCCACAAACACCATCAACAGATTTACTCTCTCATCTCACACTCACTCCGGGGCAGAGTGCATGAGCAGAATTTCTAGCACTAGCTAAACAGTCATCCTTCTCTCCCTGTGCCAAGTACGGATAGTTGAATTCACATGTAAAAACTCATGGACTGTAACTCTGCTGTAACAATAGCATCACTAATCTTTATAAGTGTGCACTGTATGCAGAGTGTGATGCTAAGTGCTTGCTTTATCTATGTTTCTATTCTGCTTGATCTTCCCTGGTATGGTATTATCCTACTCTTACGTTACAGATGAGGCTCAGAGAGGTGAAGACTATTGCCTGAGGCTGCACAGCTAACCTGTGATGGAGCTGTTCTTGGAACCTTAAAGCTACGCTGTCTCCTTCTGTGCTACAGTAGCCTACAGTCTGAACTACCCAAGCACATTTAAAGGGGGAAAAAATTCCAACAATACCTGCAACAGTTGACTCTGATTCACCTGTCCATTCTGGAGAAGCTGGGATGGAAGCATCTGTTGGGGAGGTGGCTGTTTCGGCTGTGTGAGTCTCTTCTCCTGAGTATAGGAGGCTTGAGGACTCAGTTTCTAGATGCGCCTCTGCAGGGCGCTGGATCTGCTGGGTCCACTCAGATTCTGGGATGCTGGTGCTGATGACAACGCCCAGCCCCGAGGTATGACCAGACAAGTCTCCACTGATTTCAGTCCTGTCTCCAGAAGCCGTGGGAGTGGCTGAAGGCAAGCCTGGTGCCTCTGTCCCCACATCACCGGTGGTGGTAGATTTTCCACTCACTTCTGGGGCAGCTGATGCCTCGCCTTCTTGAAATGTCAAAGTGCTGCCACTCACTCCTAGGCCAGAGGATCTCTTGAGGTCAGCTTCATGGAATGCAGAGGTGGTTTCACTCAGATCAGGTGACCCAGAATCTTCTCCGCTGGTCTCAGGGGCAGCAGATGCTCCAACTCCAGCCTCAGGATAGGGAGATGTCTCACTGCTAGATTCTGGGACTGATGACACTTCTACTCCAGACCCAGGGAGCACTGGGGTAGCTCCACTAATGTCCCCAGCTGCGGAGGCTTCTCCACTGGACTCAAAAAGCTGGGGTGTGTGTGTCACAGGAGGCCTTTGGCCAAGTTCCTGAGAAACAGTTGGTTCAGTAACACCCTCCATGAACTCAGAAGTGATTAAAGTCACTTCTGGAAGTCCTGAGGCCTCTCCACTGGTGCCCATGGCTGCAGAGGATTCTCCACTTACATCGGTGGTGCTGGCAAAATCCCCACTAAAATACGGGGTACTTGGTGGCTCTCCGCTGGGCTCTACCAGCCCGAACTGCAGCCCACTTAGGTCCAGAAATCCAGAATGGTCCCCAGACATGTCTGGTGCTCCAGAATGAGTACCACTGAGTTCTAAAATGCCAGAAGGCCCTTCTCCTGCCTCTTGGGCTGTTGGAGCCTGGGTTACAGATTCCACCAAAGTTCTATCTACAAGAGAGACAGTGGGGAAACCAGATGGAAGTCCACTGCCATAATATGCTCCCGAGGGCAGGCTGCTCCCAGTCTCAGCGCCAGAGGATTCTCCACTGACCTCACCTATGCCAATTGGTAGGCTACTGAATTCTGGAGTCTGGGATGTAAACCCACTGGAATCAACTGTTCCAGAAAACTGTCCACTGACATCCACCACCCCAGATCTGCCTGACAGATCTGCCTCTCCAGAAGGGAGGCCACTGAGTTCCACAGACCCTAAGCCTTCTTCTTCTTTAAATATAGTAGGGGTCACTTCGACCAAACTGGTGTCCACAAATGTAATGCCAGAAGATTCACCGCTGCCACTCGTGGCACCAGAAACCAGGTCAGGGACTCCTGATGTTGCCCCACTGAACCCTGGTAACCCTGAAGGCTGCCCACTGAGATCAGGGACCCCAGATGTTTCTCCACTCAGGTCGGTTATGCCAAAGGGTTGACTGCTGCCATAAGGAACCCCAGATGCTTCTCCACTAACACCTGGTTGTCTAGAGGACAGCCCACTAAGCTCAGTCACTCCAGATGTTTCCCCGCTAGTGTCAGGAAACCCTGATGGCTGCCCACTAACCTCAAAAATCCCAGATGTCCCCCCACTGATGTCAGGAAACCCTGATGGCTGTCCACTGACATCAAAGAGTCCAGGTGTTTCCCCACTGACATCAGGAGACCCAGATGCTTGGCCACTGAGTTCAGTTCCTAAAGGGAGTCCACTAGCTTCCCCACTAATGTCCAGCTCACTGGAGGGCAGCCCAGATATTTCTCCTGCACCACTGATGCCAATGGTTCCCCTCCCTTCCAGTTCACTTGCAGTGGAGGCTGTGACCACTTCCACCAATGTAGAATCCACTAGGGAAACAGTTGGGAATCCAGATGGAAGTCCACTAAAGTCAGGCAGGCCAGAGGGTGGGCCACTTCCAAGGTCCACCCCAGAATACTCGCCACTAAATCCAGAGGGAAGGCCACTTGTTTCTGGAGCTTGCCCACTTCCTAGAGTTCCAGAAGGCAGTTTGCCCAAGTCCAGGTCTCCAGAAGCTGAACCCACCAAGTCTTCTTTTCCAGAAGGCAACCCACTGAGGTCCTCAGCTCCAGAAGCTGAAGTCTCTAGACCCTCCCTTCCAGAAGGAAGTCCACTGAGGTCAGTCCCTACTCCAGAAGCAGAGGTCTCTAGACCTTCTCCTCCAGAAGGAAGTCTACTGATGTCCCCTACTCCAGAGGCAGAAGTCTCTAGAACTTCTCCAGAAGGGAGCCTGCTGAGGTCTTCTACTCCAGAAGCAGAGGTCTCTAGACCTTCTCCTGAAGGAAGTTCACTGATATCCTCTATTCCAGAGGCAGTAGTCTCTAGAACTTCTCCAGAAGGAAGCCCGCTGATGTCCTCCACTCCAGAGGTAGAAGTCTCTAGAACTTCTCCTCCAGAGGGAAGTCCACTGAGGTCCTCTACTCCAGAGGTAGAAGTCTCTACAACTTCTCCAGAAGGAAGTCCACTGAGGTCTCCTACTCCAGAGGTAGAAGTCTCTAGAACTTCTCCAGAAGGAAGCCCACTGAGGTCTCCTACTCCAGAGGCAGTAGTCTCTAGAACTTCTCCAGAAGGAAGCCCACTGATGTCCTCTACTCCAGAGGCGGTAGTCTCCAGAACTTCTCCAGAAGGAAGGCCACTGATGTCCTCTACTCCAGAGGCAGTAGTCTCCAGAACTTCTCCAGAAGGAAGGCCACTGATGTCCTCTACTCCAGAGGCAGTAGTCTCTAGAACTTCTCCAGAAGGAAGTCCACTGAGGTCCTCTACTCCAGAGGCAGTAGTCTCCAGAACTTCTCCTGCAGAAGACAGTCCACTAAGGTCCCCTACTCCAGAGGTAGAAGTCTCTAGAACTTCTCCAGAAGGAAGCCCACTGAGGTCTCCTACTCCAGAGGCAGAAGTCTCTAGAACTTCTCCAGAAGGAAGTCCACTGAGGTCCCCAACTTCAGAGGCAGAGCCCTCTAGGATCTCAGCTCCAGAGGGCAGTTCACCAACTGTAGGAGTGCTGGACCACTCAATTCTCTCTTCATCCCCTGAGGCTAGTCCACTGTCCACAGGCAGGCCTGAGCCCACTGTGGAAGTCAGACCACTGGAGTCAAGGTCTCCAGAGGGCAGTCCACTTGCCCTGTCCCCTGACAGCTGCCCACTGAAGTCAAGGTGTCCTGAAACATCTCCACTGCCTATGAAGTCACCACTGACATCAGGGACCCCAGATTCCTCCCCAGAGCCTGGCAGCTCAGTCCAGCTGGGCACCGGGGGTGAAGGTGTATATGGCTCTTCTGAGGCTGATGGCTTCTCTGAGGGGGACGGCTCCTTGGAGGGGAATGGCTCCTCCGAAGGGGACGGCTCCACTGAGGGGAATGGCCTCACTGAGGGGAATGGTTCCTCTGAGGGGGATGGTTCCTTTGAGGCAGTAAGCACTTCAGTTGCAGAAGGGCCTTCTGTGCTTTCCTCTGTTGCTGTGCCAGTGGGAGGCCAAGTAGGAAGGATCCCTGTAGGAAAGAAGGAAGAAAGATGAGGTATGAGTTTATTAACTGTCCCCCTTTTTAAGCTCATACATAGAATCTAAACTCCATTCTTTCCACGGTAAAATTTTTCTCTCAAGAGCTCAGCAACACGTCCAAATGCTTTCTTTCTTTCTTTCTTTCTTTTTTTTTGAGGCGGAGTCTCACTCTGTTGCCCAGGCTGGAGTGCAGTGGCGCAATCTCAGCTCACTGCAAGCTCCGTCTCCCGGGTTCACGCCATTCTCCTGCCTCAGCCTCCTGAGTAGCTGGGACTACAGGCGCCCGCCACCGTGCCCAGCTAATTTTTTGTATTTTTAGTAGAGACGGAGTTTCACCATGTTAGCCAGGATGGTCTCGATCTCTTGACCTTGTGATCCGCCCGCCTCAGCCTCCCAAAGTGCAGGGATTACAGGTGTGAGCCACCGCACCCGGCCCGTCCAAATGCTTTCTAATGGAACTGTGTAAAGTGTCTTGGAAATGAAGAAAGGAAGGAAGGAAGGAAAGAAAGAAGGAAGGAAAGAAGGAAGCAGGAGGATAGGGAGAAAGGAAGGAGGGAGGTAGGGAACTGGGAAGCCCCGCCAACTGCCCACAGGGACACGGGCTACACAGGCTGTACTTTGTGTGAGATGCGGGGGCCACCATCCACACAACCCACTGGATGTGGGGGCCTGGCCACCACTGAAGATCACCAAGGTCATCCTGCAAGTATTTCCACATTACCATCTTATTGATTTGGTCCCATGGTTTTCAAAGCTTGGACTTGCAGCAACAGCATCCTCTGGGAGCTTGATAGAAAAGCAAATTCCTAGACCTCACCCCAGCCCCACTGATTCAGCAACTCTGGGAAGGAGCCCAGCATGCTGTGTTTTAGCAAGCCCTCCCTGTGATGCTGGGACTCTTTCCAATGTAAGAACTGTTCATTTTAAGCCATCCTTCTGAGGAAGAAAGGGCCAGGTGGTGATGTTTGTAAACATACAGTGACTTTTTCCAATTCTGAGAACTCTATTACAGACAATTTGAAAAATAGAGAAATGAAAGAAGGAAACCCCAAAATTCTAACTAATCAAGGCTACATTCTTTGCTTTAGTTCTTCTTTCCTTTGGCATTTGAAAAATAACCACACTGCATTTTAACCTTGTACGTACTTTGGGGCCTACTTCTCAGGTGGGGCCCCTGAGCACTGAGGGTGCTGGGTCCACTGGGCAGGTTTAGTTTGTTCTTGCTGAGAGGAGAATCTTAGAGGGGGAGGTGGGGCATGAAGAATAGCGGTGGTGCCGTGCAAAAAAAAAAAAAAAAAAAAAAAAAAAAGTTAGTTGGGCAGGACCCAAAAAATATTATTTTTATTTTGATGGGTATATATGTATGTATGTGTCTATCTATGAAACACACCAGGATGACCATGTGCAGTCATAATATAACAGTTCCCTCTTAAATAAATTTACATTTCTTTCTTTCTTTCTTTCTTTCTTTCTTTCTTTCTTTCTTTCTTTCTTTCTTTCTTTCTTTCTTTCTTTCTTTCTTTCTTTCTTTCTTTCTTTCCTTTCTCTCTCTCTCTCTCTCTCTCTCTCTCTCTCTCTTTCTCTTTCTTTCTTTCTTTCTTTCTTTGAGACAGGGTCTTGCTCTGTTGCCCAGGCTGCAGTACGGTGGTACCATCTTGGCTCACTGCAACCTCCACCTCCTGGGTTCAAGTGATCCTCATGCCTCTGCCTCCTGAGTAGCTGGGACTACAGGTGCGTGCCACCACACCTGGATTATTTATAGTAGACAGTAGGTTTTGCCATGTTGGCCAGGCTGGTCTTGAACTCCTGGCCTCAAGTGGTCCTCCCACCTTGGCCTCCCAAAGTGCTGGGATTACAGGTGTAAGCCACCATACTCAGCCCTACATTTCTTTTTTTTTTTTTAAAGCAAGTCAACTTAAAGAAAAATACATGGAGCAAATGAGAGTGCAGATGGTTCCCAGATATGGCTGAAATCAGCAAGGTGGTCAGGAACTGAAGTCTAGAAAACATTTCTAGCAGGCTGCTGGAGCCACTTTCCCACTGGTAACTCCCCACTAGTGGTTGCCAGAGTCCCGTGCAAAGTCATACCCCGGTGCCAAAGAGGACTCAGTCATTCTTGTCCTGGTGAGGGCGAGGAAGGCCACAGGCAGGTGTGACTGCTGGGTGAGACTGCTGGCCAGACTCTTCCCTGCTCTACAGAGGCATCCTAACCTTCTGATATGGAGGGAGGCCAGGCTTTGCATCTCCAATGCCCAGAAGAGGGCCTGACACCACCAGATTGCTCTGGAACCATGCACAGAATGCTGATGCATGGCTGGATGAGTTAGTGGGAGCTTGGATACACTCCTTTTTTCAAATGCACATACCCCCAAGGAAACCGACTCTACCAGGTATACACATATACTACTGTACATTGTTTTAAATCAAGCTTACCCCAACTAGAAGCTGCTAGATATTAACAATGCTCTGCGGTAAGGTTCATTTGGGACACACCACATCTATCACCTCCTCTTGGAGATTTACAGTGCGTATTAGCATATTCAAGGCTCTGAGAAGGTCTGCAGTGAGGAAACCTGTTAATCTCTGTAAGCCAGCATTTCCCAAACCTTAGTGGCCACAAAACACTTTATCCAACAAGGTTTAGGGGTGCTGCTTTCATCTTGTTAAGTATCATCTGGTTTAATTGTGACAGATGGAGTTCAGGAAGTTCTGGCTGAGGAGGCCTGGCCCAGAAGAGGGACATGGAAGGAGGAGAAAGGCAAGGAGACAGGTCACAGTCAGACTTCCAACAGTAACCCCCTCCCTGGTTCTTTCTCCCACAAGAGAGGGTTGAAGTTAGGGTAAGTGTGTCAGTGAAAGAGGACAAGGTAACTGAGGGCCCTCTGATCAGCACAGTCCTGGGCATTTGGGGGTTCATGCAAGGGAAATAAGGGCCAGAACAGTAAATGTGTATAGAAGCATTTTACGAACAAGGCTGTTTTTGTCACTCTGGGGCAGGTCCTAGAGGCCAGTTGAGGTGGCTAAAGTTGCCCACAGCAGCACCCCCAGACAGTGTCAGGGCTGGGGAAACAGCACAAATCCCAGGGAGGGAAACCCACCACCCCACCAGGCACACTGTAGGCAGACAGGGGCATGCAGCTTCAGGGTGTGCCCCAGAACCCAAACCATACCAACCTGGCAGCGGGGATGTGCCCATTGGGGTGTAGGCTGGTTCCCATTCTGTCTGGTTTTCTGGCTCAGTGGTGAACTCTAGGATGGCAGTAGTCTCCCCTAAGGGTACAGCAGTTGTCTCCTCTTCTACAGGGACAGCAGCCACACCAGGCACTACTTGGGTAGCGATCCAGTCCTCCACACCAGAGGGTGATGTGGGTGTGCCACCCTCTTCTTCTCCTGGAGAAGGAACTGCTGAAACCCCTAAAGGAGATGTGGGTAGTGAGAGTGAGTCCCTCTCTTACCAGTGACCCGTCCTTGGCTGGCCCTTCTTGAGAGAGCTAGGGGACTCTGAGGTGGGCCAGGCCCCACCACCTAGTTCAGCGGATGGCTGTTTGCCTTCTCACTTAATAAGAGCCATCGGCACCAATGATACACTATCCATATGCACCATCAGCAGTTTAGTTCCGGTGACCTGGGTCATCTCCCCTGCAGAATTGATCATACATGCCAGGCATTGCTATAAAGGCTTATGTATATAAAATCACTTTATCTCATAACAGCTTTATGAGAGAGATATGATTATCTCATTTTACAGACGGGGAAACTGAGGCACAGAGTTACATGATTTGCCATGGTCAATGGCTTACAAATGGCAGATCTAGTCTTTGAATTCAAGCATCTGGTGCCAGACTCCATGCTGTCAACCGCTGAACAACGCTGCCGATCTTGGGGATGGGGATTATGTTCCAAGTGTGTCAGGACTAAAAATAGGAGGATGGTGCTTAAATTCCATGAAACCATCTCGGCATTTGAAAGTGTGAAGGTAGGATTCATGGGCTGGGGGTAAGTGTTCTGGTGTGGGGGAACCAGCAGTGGGCATGGTCAGCAAGGAAGCTGAACTGTGCAGGATAATATACAAGGCTGAGTTCACGGAGGGTCAGGAGTGGAAGGCTGGGGGTAGCATGGCTGGGAACTTCCTGGGAGGCTAACTGGCTTGGCTTCTGCTTCCCAGAGCAGGGAGACGGGCACTGGGACAAGAGCCTCATCAAAGCCTCTGGGAGAGAATTAAACTTGACTTTTAGAGTCTGGCTGAGTGGGGCTGAATTTCGAATTTTTTTTTTTGAGACAGAGTCTTGCTCTGCTGTCCAGGCTGGAGTGCAGCAGAACAATCTCGGCTCACTAGTAACCTCCGCCTCCCGGGTTCAGGCGATTCTCCTGCCTCAGCCTCCCCAGTAGCTGGGATTACAGGTGCACACCACCAAGCCCGGCTAATTTTTGCACTTTTTTCAGTAGAGACAGGGTTTCGCCATATTGGCCAGGCTGATCTTGAACCCCTGACCTCAAGTGATCCACCTGCCTCAACCTCCCAAAGTGCTGGGATTACAGGCATGAGCCACCGCTCCTGGCCTTGAATTGGGTTTTAAAAGTGACCCTGGATTTCTGGGAAACTTGGGGACACTCAAGGATTTTTCCCCTTAAGTTTATTTGAGAATAATTATAGATTCACAGGAAGTTGCAAAGACACTCAGTTTTGATGTAAACTACCAAAACTGGCACAGGCTGTTATTACAATCTACATTCTGGTCCATGTACCCAGACCCTCCATGGACTATGCAGGAACTCATCCAATCAGAGCCCAGCAATTCCTTGGCTGCGGTCTGGCCATGCTTATTATATTGCTTGATGACATCACTCTCAGAAGTCCATGGGGAGTGATGGTTGAAATGGTAGCATATCCATAGCATGGGTCAACGAAAAACATGAATCATCAGTGCTTAGTGAGGAATAATAGAATAATTTGACTAAACTCATCACAAAAATATTTGCAAGCAGGAGAGAATTTGACAAGGATGTACAAATTACAGGTTGTATAAAATAAAGCTGTATATTATAGCTTTACATATATATAAGTATACAAAACAAAGCAAACATTTATTGAGCATTTACTGTGTCCCAGGCACTATGCCAAGGGCACCATGTGCACTCAATTAATTCTTGCAGCTCTCTCTGAAGTAGGAACCATTATATCTCCATTTTTACACAGCTATTAAGTAGCAGAACCATAACTCAAATTCAGGTCTGCCTCATTTCTAGTACCGATAAATATCAACTCAAGCCCTTATTTATCTCTACTTGTCTCTGGGGAACTTTAGAAGGATAACCTTGCCTTGGGGTCAAAGCCTGCGCTGTGCTGGTTTCAGAGCTGGTTCTGCCCCAGAGGGACTGACTTTTTCTTGCTCTGATGGATGCAAAACTGGGTGGTGGCAGGATGGGGTGAACCCAGGTCTCCAGACAAAAGGGGCTTCTGGAGCCGAGGTGAGGCTGCATACCTCGGAAGCAGAAGGCATGGTGCCGGGACAGTGGGTCCGGAAGGCCCGTCTGGTTAGGGTAGAGGTAGACCGTTCTCACGCCTGGTTTGTCCCCACCGCAGGCAGGCCTTGGGGTAACGATGGGGTAGCGGAGGCTGCTGTCGGCCAGCCAGCCAGCATAGCACTTGTCCAGGCCACGGCTCCAGGCGGCGTAGAGCTGGCCCGTGGTGGCCAGCGTGGCATTGTGAGATTCACAGAACTCCAGTGCTTCCTGGAAGGTGAACTGCTCAAGTCGTGTGGCGAAGAACACCTCCCCTGGGGGCAGAGAGAAGCGGTAGGACATGACCCCCCCACACTCAGGCCAGGTCAATCCCTGCCCACCCAGGACAGAGCTCCTCCAACCCTCCTCACCAGGGCTAAGACTCAGCCCAGCTCCATCACCCCTTCTTTGACCACTCTCCCTTAGATTTTCTGGGACCCTGGGAAATAGGTGACCACTGCTCTGGTTTGTACTGGACTGGGCTATCCTGGGACACAGGACTTTCAGTGCCAAAAAAGTCAAAATTCCAGTCAAACTGGACTGAGTTGTTTCCACAACAACTTTTCCTCCTTCCCTCTTTTCTGGATTCTCCAGTCACACTTAGGCATCCCCTTCCTTGGCTAAGCAAGGCGGCTCACCTGGGCCCCTCCAATCCCTGTGCACCCCTATACCACTGCACTTATCACTGTGACTGCTGTGGACCTGCCCACCCCACACCCTGGAAACTCATCCAGGGCAGGGCTGGGTCCCAGCACCTAGCAATGCACCTGGTACCTATCTGGTTCAGGGCTAGGAGAGCTTACACTTACTGAACACCTACTTGTGCCAAGAACTTTTCATACATATCTCATTTAATACTCAAAAAAACCTCTGATGTACATATAAATCAGTCCCATTTTTATAGATGAAGGAGCTGAGGCTTAGAGAGGTTAAGTGACTTGCCCAGGGTCTTGAAACAAGTGAGTGGCAATGCCAAAATCTTTCTGGAATACCAGCATTTCCAAAATTGCGTTCAGTGGAAATTTGGTAATTTTCATGGAAATGGAAAGAAATGAAATAAAACAAAATAAAGGTTTGTGGTTAAAAATTGGGCAATGCTGAGTTAAAGAAAGTTAAGGAAGTTTTTCTTTTTCTTTCTTTTTAAATAAGCAGAGACAGGGTTTGGGCACATTGCCCAGGCCGGTCTTGAACTCCTGGGCTAGAGCAATCCACCCACACTGAGGCACCTCTGCCTCCCAAAGTGCTAGGATTACAGGTGTGAGCCATGGCGCCCAACCTAAAGAGGTGTTTTTGTTTTTGTTTTTGTTTTTACTGCAGGACTTCTCAGTGCCTTTGATTTGTGCCCAGGCACTGGGACTCTCCAAGAAGGAGTTGGCGTATAGAGCATTTATTTATAATAAACTGAGATTTACCCACAGACCTCACTGCTTTTTAAAGGGACGGATGCTCCCCTGCAATGCCAGAGGAGACCATAAGAAACATTCAGTAGGAGAGCTGGGGCTGGATCTGAGGGAGGGCCTGGGGGCCTTCCTTTTCAGCAGGACCTTTTCCCACCTGGAAAGCTGGGTGGGATCAGGGGTGGGTGGGTGTGTGGTAACCCCCTCTCTTCTTTGTATCACCCTGTCAGCCCCCTGCCCACCCCCCTGCCCATCTAGGGCCCAAAATGTGAGAATGTGGCTTGTACCCTCAAGTCTGTCCACATAGCAGTAGACATCGTAGGTCTCTGTTGATGGGCGCACGCCGTAGGTCCTGACCCCTGGGCTGCTGTCCTTGTCGCCCACGCATGGGGTCCTTGGGCTCACAATGGGGTATCTGCAAAGGAGAGTGGGAGGAGAAGATGAAGGCCTGTTTCGGGGGCTGGTAGATGCAGGGCCCTGGGCTGAGGCCAGAGGCCACTCAGGGACTTCGGTATGTCTTCAGTTGTCTGGTGGGATTCAAACCAGGAAGAAGCCCCTTATGCAGCAAGTTCTCCGGGCAGCCTGGGGAAGGGTCTGGTGGCTCCCGGGGGATTTCTGGCTTCAGGAGAGAGCAGCTGCATGGAAGGGCACTGGGTCAGGCTGGAGGGGAATGGGGCACTTGAGGAGGGGGCTGCTGCCTCTGTCTGCTGGGGAGAAATGACCAAGAACTGAACATTACCCAGTGCCCTTCACCACCCTTTCGGGATATGCCTCAGTTGAGTCACTAATTAATTCATTAACCCACAAGGTATTGGGTGCTCAGTGTGCTGGGGGCCGTGCCAGTCTGTGGCTCCTTAAGCCTGACCTCTTCAGCTGGGTTTGGGCTGGGCGAGGAGCATGGCTTCACCTGACGGTCTGGTCCCTCAGCCAGCCGGCGTCACACTGCTCATAGCCTGCTTCGTAGGCAGCCTGGAGCTGCTCTGGTGAGGCAATGACTGCCCCGGTTCGCAGGCAGGCCTGCTGCGCCTCCTCAAAGGTCAGCGAGTAGCGGGTAGATCCTGGGCGGTAGTGGAATACGACCCCTGGGTGGGGAGGAGGGGGAGAGGAAGAGGGAGCAGTCAGGTTCAAGGACCCATGGTGTGCAGTTCCCAAGGCTCCATGGGCACAGAGGTAGGCCAACTTCTGCTGCCTGACATATTGGATTTATCTGGGCAATGCAAGCTGAAATCCCACTTGGTAGCCATGTGGGTGTGATGGTGGATGGCAGTGTCCATCTGCTCCTCCCCTGTGTGGCAACCCCACCAAGGCCATTATGGAATAAGGCCACACCAGAGTGTCCTTGTTCATAGACTTGAGTTTGGGAAGCACTGGGCTCTATGCTACCTGACATCCAATTCTCATACATGTATTAAGCATATAGAACATTGTCATCTTAGAATAGGAGTTGGAAGCGTTTTCTGGAAAGAGCCGAATGGTAAATATTTTAGGCTTTGTAGGCTATGTGGCTTCTGTAACAACTACAGTTATCCTTCGGGATCCAGGATGTTCTCAGATACCAAAATCCACAGAGGCTCAAGTCCCTGATATAAAAGTGTACTATTTGTATACAATCATCTCTAGATTACCTATAATACCTGAAACAATGTCAATGCTATGTAAGTAGTGGTTATACGGTATTGTTTTAAATCTGTATTACTTTTATTGTTGTATTGTTATGTTATTGTTTCTTTTCTTTTGGAATATTTTCCATCCACGGTTGGTTGAATCCGGACATGAAGGACTCACTGTATTCAACCCCGCTGTGATTGTCCTCAGTTAGCCACAGACAACTTGTCCACAGATGGCTATGGCTTTGTTTCAATTCAACTTTATTTGTGGTCATTGAAATTTGAATTTTATATAATTTTCACGTGTCACTAAATATTGTTTTTCTTTTGACTTTTTGCCCCTATTTAAGAATGTAAAAGTCATTCTTAAGTCATGGGCCATATCAGAACAGCTAAACCCGGCCCACTGGCCACAGTTTGCTGGCCTTTGTCCTGGGAGGTCAGAACACTGAGAGACCTCAGGGGTCATCCAAGGCAGTGGTTTTCTAGTGGCTCTGTTTTGTGGGGGTGTCTGATGGGGTAAGGAGGGGCCCTGGACAGAAGCAGCCCCGGTTGTTCTCCACTCTACTTCCCTTAGATCTATGTGGCACATGTGTCCGCTTGATGTAGAGACTGGATTCCACATACGACCTCATTTGAAATAAATCCTTGGTGGCAAGAGTGTGGACCTGATAGTCTGGCCTATTGTTTTTGTTTCACAGATGAGGAGAGCAAGGTCTGAGAGGAGAGAACATTGTCCCAGGTGCCAGGTTAAGTAGAAGGCACAGACTTCAACTGCGGGAATCCCTTCCCTGCAGGCCAAGTTCTCTCCACTTGCCCCTGGATGCACCCACGGGCAGCTACTTACCCCCTGGCAAATGCGGCTGCCCAGGGACAGCGGTCACTTGCACGACGAGGTCCTCACTGGTGAATGCCGTGGCAGGGCCCAGGCCAGGTGTGGGAAAGCCCCAGGGCCTGGTGGCCTCTCCAGTCTCATTCTCAACCTCAGGGAAGGCAGTGGCCCCTATTTCAGGGGCAAACGTGAAGGGCTCCTCAGGTTCCAGGGGACTGGGGGAGACATCGAAGATGGGCTTTACGGTAAGGATCACGCTGCCTCGGGCTTCACCCTCAGTGATGTTTCGAGGCAGTGGCAGCTCCATGTCAGGCCAGGTCACTGTCTGGACGGTGATGTCCTCCTCACCCCCCACTCCAAAGAAGTTTTCTGGGATGTCCACAAAGTCTTCACCTAGGGAAGGGGCAAAGACAAGCTTCAGCCTCTCAGCCTGGAACCGGCTTGAGGGGGATGAGGAGTGGGCTGGAGATGAGCATGGCTCCTCCTCTTTCCCGGCTGGGGCAGGAGGGCACCACTGTGTGCCAGGCACCTTGCCAAGCCCATTTCAGGGGTACTCAGCTATTGGCATTCATGGTAGGAGTCCCCACAGTTTCAAGATTGCAAAAGAGTGCAAGAGCTATCAGAGGGCAAGATATTGACCAATGAGCTGACTGCTCATAAAGATCAGTTCCCACCCCAACATCCCTTCCTGCTCAACACAGCTGCTCCTTCACTCGTCTCATGAGCACCTTGCCAACCATCTGATGCTGTAACTATCCAACAGGACCAGGTAAGGCAGTTATAAAGAGAGATCAGAAAATCTTACAAAAAGCACAGTTTGTGAAGTTGATGAAGGTAGCTTTGGAGAACTGCCTGTCTCATAGTCATGGAAAAATGAGGGTCTCATGAGAGTGATACTACTTCCAAAAGAGTAGTTAGAATACCAAAAGGTTAAGAGCGGCTTCGAGGGGGAAATCCCAACTACTGTTGCAAAAGTAACCCTCTTCCTGTGAGATCAGGTTGTGGAAATGAAACATGTAATGAGTTGTCATTGTGCTATTACCACTTACACCATAAAAGTTTTGCAACTCCTCATTCATGTGATGCATTGCTTTTCCTCCAAGAATTAGCATGTAATTATGATTATAACCCAAAATGTGTTAAATGGAAGATAAAAACTTATTTGAACATTTTGGTGTAATTTTTCAAAATAAAGTCCCCATCAAACTTTCCCCTACTCTTTTCAATAACATTTTGTGGCTGGGTGCAGTGGCTCATGCATGTAACCCCAGCACTTTGGGAGGCTGAGGCGGGTGGATCACCTGAGGTCAGGAGTTGAAGACCAGCCTGCTCAACATGGTGAAACCCTATCTCTACTAAAAATACAAAATTAGCTGGGCATGATGGCGCGCACCTGTAATCCCAGTCTACCTGGGAGGCTGAGGCAGAAGAATCGCTTGAACCTGGGAGATGGAGGTTGCAATGAGCTGAGATTGCACCACTGCACTCCAGCCTGGGCGACAGAGTGAGATTCTATCTCAAAAATCATAATAATAATAAAATAAAATAACATTTTGCCCAGCCTGGGCAACATGACGAGACCCCATCTCTACCAAAAGGAAAAAAAAAATTAGCAAAGCATGGTGGTGCCTGTATTCCCAGTTGCATGGGAGGCTGAGGCAGGAAGATTGCTTGAGCCCAGGAGGCTAAGGCTGCAGTAAGCTATGATTGCACCACTGAACTCCCGCCTGGATGACAGAGTGAGACCCTGTCTCAAAGAAAAACAAAAAAACAGAACACAACAAAACCCCTTTTGACCCTCCTTTTAGACACATTCAATTTAAAAAGGCAGACAGCAGCACCCTCTCATGGGTGCCAGGGTCGCATGTCTGACCCCCAACATCTTCCTAGGTGGGTACCCCATCTCCCCACTAGACAGATGAGAAGAATGAGGTTCACGGCCTTGACTTTGCCAGGGTCGCACAGTAGTAGGTGACAGAGCTTTGATTCAAACTGGAGAAAACAATTTGGAGGCTTTTAAGTCTCTAGTGTGCTGATCCGATGAGACAGGGCTGGATACTCTGCAGTCTCAAGAGTCTTTACCCTAGTGCTTCCTAGAAACCAGTGAAAATGGAGGGGTGTCCTAAAAACATGGGGTTCAGGTACCCAGTGGCCCTTTCGAGGGCAAAAACCAACCCTCCCTTTCCAAGATCTCCTCGTTCTCTAGGACCCCATTTTAGTGGCATGAACTCCCTTCCCACCACCAGTCGTGCCCCACCTGTGTAGCAGATGGCGTCGTAGCGGGATGAGGGGTCAGGGTAGCCCGTCTGGTTGGCGTGAAGGTAGACGGTCCTCACACCCAGAAGGTTGCCACCGCAGTTGGGCCGGGCCTTGGAGATGGGGTAGCGCACGCTTCGGTCGGCCAGCCAGCCGGCACTGCACATGTCCATGCCAGCCTGCCAGGCCAGGTAGAGCTGGCCCGTGGTGGCCAGTCGGGCACCCAGCCGCCGGCACTCATTGGCTGCTTCCTGGAAGGTGAACTTCTCTGGAGATGTTGCATAAAAGACCTCACCTGTGAAGGACACAGCCAGCTGGGTAAGAGTCTCCTCCCCCTCCCCCTGCTCTGCATCCCCAGAGAGATCCACACTCTTCCACGAGGTCCGGGGAGTCCTCTAACTTCCCAAAGTCCTGGTCCCACATGTCTGTATCTCAGATCTTGCCCTTCGTTACTTATTTCTGGGCTTTTGTGTAGGATGACATCAATTTCCTAAAACAAGGGGACCAAGAGAGAAGCAGCAAAAATGGCAGAGAGATTGGGCAAAGGGTGGAGCAAACTTGAAATCTGGGAGGAAAATTCTGCTCAAAAGCCTCTTTGCCCCATTTGCACTCCACCATTAGGGGGATCTTTCCTAGGAGTTAAGCATTGCCCACTCAAGGCAAATCCTTTTAAAAAACTCCTGGGAATTTTCCTGGGAAAAGGAGGATCAGACCTTGAACCCTTGGAGCAGTGGTTCCCAAACTGGGGTCTCTAGACCCTGAAGAGTCCGTAAGGGCATCATTTGAGGACTGTGAGCTTAAAAAAAATTTCCCAAAACCTAACAAGGTTGTGTCAGGGATAAGGGTAAGGGGTAAGGGTGGGGGTGGTGGGCATCGACTCACAGGGGTGGTTCTGGCTACCCCTGCTCAGTGGCAGCTCGAACTGGCCATTCTATTTGTCTTCGGTTAGCCAAATGTGGGAACACACAAATAACTTGTTACCTAATAGGCAGGTCTGCCCCGTGTGGTGGGAATGCGGCAGGGGGCTATGGTGGTGAGAAAGCCTGGCCATGGCCCCTTACTCAGAAAGTGCCTGTTGTCAGCTCTTCTCCCCAGCCTGGAGGAGCTGTGGGCACTGTACTCAGGTGAGGGAAGCGGGGGGGCAGGGAGGGAGGAGACAGGCATTGCAGAGTCTGTAATGTACAAAGGAGTATATGGGTGCAGATGGGGGAAAGGGTGTCATACACGTGTGTGGGTAACTCTGTGACCAAAATCGGTGCCCTTTAGAAAACAGAAAATGTCTAGGTTTCTCTCCGCTGCCCCCGGCTCTGTCCAGGAACAGAGCTGGGGTTGCCCACAGGGACTCTGGGAGAGGGTGGCTAGGTGGCCAGCTGCCCTGGGAGCTTCGTTGCTGGTGTAGTGTCGCTTGTGAGGGTAAGGCTGGGCTGGACTTTGACAGCATGGTGGACCTTAGAACAGGGATGTACTTGTCACAGCAGCCAGGGTTTCGGCTGGGAGGGGCAATCCCAGGTGAGAAACCTCCTGTGACACGTGCTCTTGGGTACGGTGGTGACACCAGACATTTTGCAGATGTTGGCGCCACTGAGACCCTCTCCAAAGTGGAGCGGGAGGGGTGCAGACCTGTAGGCCTCAGCCCACCTCCCTTCATGGGAGAGGAGGACGGAGTGTGTCAGGCCCTGAGCTGGCACCCTGTGTCAGTGGGGAGATGGGGAGGGGAAGGGGACCTTGGGAAGCGAGCGGGGTGCCTCCTGGTGGGCAGGGCAGCTCACCCTCCATCTCCTCGGCGAAGCAGTACACGTCATAGGTCTCGTTGGTGTCCCGGATGCCATACGTCCTCACACCAGGAAACTCATCCTTGTCTCCATAGCAGCCTTCCCGGGGAGTGTGGATGGGGTATCTGCCAGAACCCGAAATGGAGGTGTGACACTCAGGGGACAAAGAGAAGCCCATGGCCTCTGCCCTTGAATCCTCCTCCCTCATGGGAGGAAACAGTGACTTAATATTGCATTTGACCATGTCTCTTCTGAATATGTCAACTGCCTATCTCTTTTTACAGTGAATCATGATTAAAGGCAGCCCCCACTACCCAATATTTAGTGGTACAAAACACACTTTCTCTATCAGGGGCTCTCATATTTTTTTTCTATAAAAGGCCAGACAGTAAATATTTTGGGTTTTGCATAGTCTCTTCGGTGACCACTCAACTGCCACTGTAGCATGAAGCACCCAGAGATATGCAAATGGGTGTAACTGTGTCCCAATAAAACTTTATTTACAGAAGCAAGGGGTGGGTTGGACTTGGCCTCTGGGTCGTAGTTTGTTAGGCCTCGCTGTATATCATTTGCATCTCACGTCAACCCAATGAGGTAGGTGCTATCATCGATCTACTTTACACTTGAAGAAACTGGGCTCAGAGGTGTTAAACGATTTGTCCAGTCACGTGGCTTCCAAGTGCCAGAGCTGGAATTTGAGTCCAGTTTTTTTGTTTGTGTTTTTGTTTTTGAGTCGGAGTCTTGCTCTGTTGCCTAGACTGGAGTGCAGTGGCACAATCTCGGCTCACTGCAAGCTCCGCCTCCCAGGTTCATGCCATTCTCCTGCCTCAGCCTCCCGAGTAGCTGGGACTACAGGTGCCTACTACCATGCCTGGCTAATTTTTTTGTATTTTTTTAGTAGAGATGGGGTTTCACCATGTTAGCCAGGATGGTCTCGACCTCCTGACCTCGTGATCCGCCCGCCTCAGCCTCCCAAAGTGTTGGGATTACAGGCATGAAACCACTGCATCTGGCTGAGTCCAGTTCTTTATGCCGCCCAGGTGTAGGCTCTTGCACTATGCTAGACTATTGTCTCATCTTTTTTTTTTTTTTTTTAATGGCTATAGTTTTTGTATCCTAAGATCTCTTTTCCTACCCTGAGACTGCAAAGACATTTTCCTTTGTTTTCTTCCTGAGGCTTTGTGGTTCTAGCTGTTGGAGCTATGGTGCACCCGAAATGAGTGATGATATCATCTTGCCTTCAGGCTTTGTGGTTCTGGCTGTTGGAGCTATGGTGCTCCTGGAATGGGTGATATCATCTTGCCTTCAGAGTGCATTGAGATCCCTTGAGGGCAGGGTCTATCTGGACTGCTCCGCACCTCACTCCCCAGCAACTACACTCAGGGAAGGATGTAGCAAGGGGTTCAATTTATGTCTTGCTTTATTAAAAATAAAAAGGATGGAAGGCTGTTTACAAAAATACTGAAGACACCAAAGTTTAAAAGTGAGGAAATCATGGGAAAGAAAAAATGGGTAGGAAAAAATGACGCATAGGGCAAGGTTGCTAGCAGTCCCTCATCCCATTTGCAAGAGAGAATCACAATAACAAGGGTTTGGGATGGGTCACTGAGCTCCTGTTTGGCCAAGGTATGACCACAGCCCCGAACCTAGACTGGCCACAGTGTCATGCTGGCACCAGCTCAGTCTGGCCAATGTTCCACCCAGCACCTGCCCCACTCCCCTGTGGCCCCTGACTCCTGGCCCCCACTCACTGGTGGGCTGGGGCTCACCTGACAGTCTGATCAGCCAGCCAGCCGGCATCACACTGGTGGAAGCCGTCTTCGTAGGCGGCCTGCAGCTGCTCGGGTGTGGCAATGATGGCACTGTTCTGCAGGCAGGCCCGCTGTGCCCTGTCAAAGTCGAGGGTGTAGCGTGTAGAGATGGCTCTGTAATGGAACACGATGCCTGCAAGACACATACACGCCCACAAGCAGAGGAGCTGGTCAGGCACAGTCTCTGATCACCGAGGCCCTCGAAGAATGATGGCAATAGTCAAAGGGACCTTAGGGAACTAGCTGGTCCAGGCTGATGCATGACCCCCTGTACACCTTTGCATGTCATGCTTCTGAATTTGCTGGAACACCCTGTAATGGGGAGCTCACTACCTTACAAAGCATTCCTTTTTGAAGACTTATGATAATTCTGATAATGAGAAAGTTCTTTGAATTAAACTAAAATCTGCCTCCTTATAATTTTTTCTTTTCACTCCAAGACCCCCATATTGTGTTAGGGGAAAGAGACACTCAGAACCCCCTGCACTCTCAGCCCAGGGTCATCCTAGCAGAAACCCCATTTAAGATGTGCCCAGGAGTGAACCATCTTTGACAGAGCCTCCCACTGTACCTCTCCCTGGGAAAAATCTGGTGTTGACTGAAGTCCTGAAGCTAACCAAGGACCTGACTGTTCTCCTTGGGCCATAGAGAGAAAGAGACCAGGGAGTCTTCAGCCCTTGCTTTGGCTTCTGGAACTGAGAATGAGAGTGGAGGGGGGGAGGGAAAAGACACGAGGATGAGCTGTCAGGAGACTGCTCTTACTCATTTCCAGGGTAACCTCAGGCAAGTCACTTGACCTCAGTTTGCTTGTCTGTAAAATGGGCATGATCACAAGATCCACCGGATCACAGGATTCTTGGGAAGCACAAACTGTCAGTTACCTGTGACCATAGCCAGGAAGTATTTAATGCTCCCTAAGTCCAGAGAGAATGATATTACCAGATCCATGTCACAGAGGAAGCAGCTGAAGTTAATTAAGTAACTTGGCTGAGGTGCGTCGAGGAGCTGTTTGAAGGCCAGCCTGCCTGCGCCCGCACTGCAGAGACTGCTCTGGTTCTTTCTCTGGGTGAAGCAGTGTCTGTCCCTGTGGGAGGCTCTCACCTTTCACCACGACCTCCAGGGTGGCCTCGCTGTCCTCGATGCCGTGCATCACCTCACAGCGGTAGACCCCAGAGTCATTGGAGCGCAGGCTCTGGATTTCCAAGGTGGCGTCACTGGGGATGGCCGGGTAGTTGGGCAGCGAGACCTTGTCCTGGTAGGCACTGTTGACCCTCACGCGCCCTTCAGTGGCCACCAGCAGCACTACCTCCTTCTCCTTGGACACACGGCTCCACTTGATTCTTGGGGCCAGGGGGGCAGTAGAGGGGGCGGTGGTCACAGGGTGCATGGGGTCGATGAAATAGCAGGGGATGGTGAGGGAGGTCCCCAGGAGGACCTTCAGCGGGGATGGTTGGGGGATGCTGACACTCAGCGAGTTGTCATGGTCTGTGTGGGAGGGGTGGGGTGGAAGAGAGACCTGTTAGTGCCTAGAGAGGACCACCCCGCCTCCCCATCCATCCTTCCAGTAATGCACTCTCCTGAGAGAGTGAAATCCAATGAGTGTGTCTGTCTGTACAATGAGGATGCTCCTGTGCCATGTGGGAATCCCCAGGAAGGCTTGCAACACCCTTTCCAGAGCAGCGTTCCTCAAGACCCCTGGCCTCTGGACCTCCAGAAGGAAACTATGGAGCCAGAAAAAGATTCCAGAGGAGGGCAGGGGAGATGTCAGGGTCAAGACCACCTCCCTGTTTCTCAAACTGGGGTACTGCAGGGGGCATCAAAGCATGGAATAAAACAGGACCCATCTACTTGGAGTGACAGCTTAACTCAAAGGTTTTGGGAAAAATTATTTTGGGGTAGAAAAGTAATCTACACAATTTAAAAGCTGAGACAGAAAACTTCCAAGATGTGTCCCATTTGTGGAGGTCTGCTTTGGGTGCAAGCCTGAATTTGCCACCGGGACAAGTCACTCTCTTCTGCTGAGGGGGCGGTGGAGAAGCAGCCGAGAAGATCAGACATTTTGGTGCGCAAAGAGTCAGGATCAGACTCCAAAAATGTTAACATAAAGGAGAGTGTCAATAGGGGAGGTGCAACAAGCTTACCAAATCTTGTTAGAAGTAAAAGATCTTCTGGGAATCGGGGAAAAAAAAAACAGCTTTCCAAAAAAAAAAAAAAAAAGGAACGGGAAAAAACAAAAACAGCTTTCCAAAAAAAAAAAAAAAAATAGCACCTTTCATGCATGGAGACTCATACATGAAACCTGTGCTTTCAGGAGAGCCTACAGGTTGAAATAAAAAATGTTTCAGGCTGGGCGCAGTGTCTCACGCCTGTAATCCCAGCACTTTGGGAGGCCGAGGAGGGTGGATCATGAGGTCTGGAGATTAAGACCATGCTGGCTAACACGGGGAAACCCTGTCTCTACTAAAAATACATATATATATATAAATTAGCCGGCTGTGGTGGTGGATACTTGTAGTCCCAGCTACTCGGGAGGCTGAGGCAGGAGAATGGCGTGAACCCGGGAGGCGGAGGTTGCAGTGAGCCGAGATCACGCCACTGCACTCCAGCCTGGGCGACAGAGCAAGACTCCGTCTCAAAAAAAAAAAAAAAGTTTCAGATATTTGTGGGTAGTAGATACATCACAGGGCAAGGGCAGGGGAGCCAGGAATGCTTGGAGTCCAGCCCTTAACCTTCTGATGTCCCGGACAGTCCCATCGGCCCCTTCCACAGGCATCTTCCTCCGAGTGCTGGGCCCTTGCACCCTGGACATGGCTTGGTTTTAGCAGTAGTGGTTCTCAGGGGAGAGCTGAAAGGGACTGTGGTGCCCAGCTCAGCAGTTTTTAAAGCCTCACTCAAACCTAATGAACTGGTTTCCCTGTGTGGGCAGACCACCCCTGGGTACAGCCAGGGGTTGCATGGCTGTGGGTCTCCCAGCAACAGTACAAATGAAGGTCCTTGTCCCACATGTCTACAGATGCAAAAGTTGTAAATCAGGCCAACAGATTGTTAAGTTCTATGTCCTATCTTCCTATTTGACAACGATACCTTTCAAAATGACCTGAAAGAAAAGATTTAAATTCAGAATTCTTGGATTCCTTGGTGTTTTGCCTTGGGATATAGTGACTGGGTGAGAGCATGGGGAGCTGGGCCCTCTTCTTTTTCCCACACTGAATGCACTGTGAGGGGGTCTCATGTGCTGCTGTGCTGGTCTCAGCCCCACAGCCCTGCTCTGCCCACACCCCATACAAACAGCCACTCCTTAGCCCCTCCCTTGGGCCCAGGGTGGCTCCCACCAGAGGTGTGGTGTCCCCATAGGAGGATGGACCCATGCAGACCCTGGACGTGGCCTGGGCTCACTTGGATAGGAAATTCTGGGCATCCTGGGACCCCAGAATGTGCTGTAAAGGAGAAGTACAGATTTGGGTGGACACACTGGCCCTACTGACTCCCCTTCCTTTGGAGAGGGTTGAGGCTGGAGGAGGGCCAGTGGGGGCCTCTAAAATACACAGCCAAGAGCAGAGTCCTCTCTTGTCTGGGCCTAGGGGAGACATAACTTCCCTTCTGGGGTCAAGCCCATCCTAGGGTCAGTGGAAGGTTTGCTCATTTGGTCCAATGCTCGATTAGCAGTAGACCCAGAGCCTGCCACATGCACGAGACCAGGCTGGGGCTTCCGAGGATGGTTTGCAAAAAAGGCAAATACCTGTCTGACTCCCTGGGGCTTTTCTCTGGCTCTCAAGTGACCTTTCTTCTGTGGTGCTCCAGCCAATCCTCCCTCAATGGCCCTTTCTCCACTGGTTTGTCTATGTCCTGCCCCTCCTGCAAGCTCAGTGTGCAGCAGTCCTCACTGAGATCCATGGAGGGAAGGAGGACACCTGCCTGGAGCTCTCCCTGCCAGCTGTCGGGGCTCGAGGGCAGCCAGGAGCAGTGTTATCTGAGCGAGGCTCCTGGACGCGTGTGCCCGCGCATGGGTGCTGTCCCATCACAGTTATGCATGCATCAATAGGGGAAGGGTGGGGCCAGGAAAAGGCCAGGAAAGGGGAAATTATATCCCTGGGACCAGTAGCACCAGGATCAATACCCAGTACTAAAACCCAGTACTGGGTTTCATGCCTACTGTATATGTGAGACTTGCATAGGAATGTCCTCACCTGAAGTTTCTACAGTGACAGCTGCAGCAATCACCCTCAGAGTCACGAAAACCCAGAGTAATGTGGTCATAGTTCACCTGGAAGAGGGGAGGCAGAGGCGTTATTTAGACAGTGAAGGCTTGGTGAGGTCAAGCAGAGTCATGTGACATATGATGCAAAGTGATAATTCCACACCCAAGGACCTGGAATCATCTCCAGAGAAGGCGGCTGCACGTGGTTTGTGAGATATTTTCTTCAAGAATCCTTCCCTCACAAAACCTTCACAGGTTTCCCAGTTTAATTCCAGGCATTAGGTTAATAAACCTAACCTCCCATCTTTCAGCCAGTGAAGTCTCATCTGAATGAGTTCCTGTGATGGTTAATTTTATGAGTCAACTTGACTGAGCCGGGGCACCCAGACATTTGGTCAAGCATTGTTCTGGGTGTGTCTGTGAGGGTGTTTCTGGATGACATTGACATTGGAATCGGTAGACTGAATAAAGCAGATGGTCCTCCCTAATGTGGGAGGGTCTTGTCCAATCAGTTGAAGACTGAATAGAGAGAAAAGACTGACCTCCCCTGAGAGAGAGAGAGAATTCTTCGTGCTTGATGGCTTTTGAGCTAGAACATTGCTTTTTCTTCCCTTTGGACTTGAACTGAAGCATTAACTCTTCCTGGATCTCAAGCTTACTGACTTTCAAACTGAAACTACCCCAATCAGTTTGTGTGGGTTTCAAGCCTTCGAACTTGGACTAGAACTATACGGCAGGTCTCCTGGTCTAGCTTGCCAACTTACCATGCAGACCTTGGTACTTGCCAGCCTCTATAATTGCATGAACCCATTCATTATAATAATTCTCTCTCTCTCTGTCTCGTGTGTGTGTGTGGGGGGGGGGGGGGGGGTATGTGTGTGTCTGTGTGCATGTGTCCTGTTGGTTTGTTTCCTTGGAGAACACTGACTAATACAGTCCTCCAGGCCCAGAGAAGTGATGAGTTGCTCAACATCCCTAATGAAACCTGGTCCTGCCACTAACTTCAAATCCAGAGATCATGTGTGTTTTAGAATGGACCAGCCTCCAAGGTTTCAGGCAAGGTTTAGGGGCCTGGTTCATGGCAGGGAAAAGATATTCACCTAGAGAGCTCTTGAGGAGGCTGTGGGATGAATGGATTAATATTTTAGGAGAGAAATTAGACCAAGGATGCTGTAGCTCTCCTGCTACTTCAATGACTTCATGTGGATTAGAAAGACAAACCTTCCTTAGCGTCATCTGCTGGAAAGCTGACATGGTAAGTACAGAGGTCTGTGACAACCACAGTGTAAACGTGCACAATTGGAACCCTGACTCCAGCATAGGACCCAACAGAATGTACAGGAGACCCATCAGAGCAGTACTCTCAACCTCAGCTGCACATTGAAATCACCTGGGCTTCAGCCTGGACCTCAGGATTTTTAGAGCTTGGAAGGTTCTAAGGTGCAGCCAAGATGGAGCACCGCTGGCCTAGAACACGTGCAGTCTCATTACAGACACCTCATCTGACCTTCCCTCCACGGCGCATGCCTGGTGATGTTCCCCGAGTTGTTCTGTTGGATGGACTTGCATCAGCACCTACCCTGCCCTTTTGGTTTAAGAAGTGTTTGCATCACAGTGGGAGGGAACCTTGGAGCAGATGGAGGATCTGGGACTAAAGAAGAGTGGAGCTTTCAGCAACGCCCGTGGCGTTCCCAGACCTTTGCTCTATCAGAGCCTAATGGCCCAGCAGGTGTCGCTCTTGGCTCATTCACTGCTAACTGGGGCTGGATGGATTTGGGGACGAGGGGAGCACCCCAGGAGTCCCTAGGCTCAGGAGGGGTGTTGGGAGGGCACTGGTGTTCCTATCCAGGAATGCCAGGGGCAGGGGCAGGGTGGGCCCAGGACTCTGAGTGACTGCTTCTGCCTGTTGATTGAGCGTGACATCTTTCTACCACCTATGCTACATATACGAGTCACCCCAGAAACGAAAGGGCTGTCTATGGGTGCTGCTGGGGGTATGAGGTGAATGCATGAGGCATGTCATCCTCACACTGGAGAAAGTCTGGAAAATCCCAAGGTTCTGAGAAGTAGCCCCTTGTGTCTCCTTAGGGATTTTTTCTACCTAGATGTTGCCTTTTAAAGGAGTCTCTGGCTCCAGGCTGTGGCACCATGAGGGGCTCTCGTTCAAGCTCCATGTGACCAGTTGCGGCTGGGAAATAGTTCCCCAGAGGGCAGAGGGCAAGGTGTCTTCTCCATTCCGGGGAGGGGTCTAGACTTTCCGGCTCCTCTCTTCCCAGAGCCTCAGGGATTCGTGTTCAGACACAAGGCCCGCCTGTTCTTCCCTCAGAACACCCTTCATTGGGAGGTTGTGTGTATGTTTTCGGAGCTGTGTTTCTTCCCTCACTCTCTGAACAAGCTGGACATTGTCCGGGGTTGTAGGAGTGCTCTGTGGGGCTTGGACGGCTTGATTTCTCTCCCTGGCCTAGACCAGGAAATGGGAAGGAATGAAAAGAGGTGGGGAGGGGTAGAGTGGGGGTGGGGGGATGGGGTGGAGTGGGTAGAGAAACTAATTTTCTTTCTTTCTTTTTTTTTTTAAAGACAAACTTTGGGATAGAAATATCGCAATAAATATGCTCTTGTGTTTGTGTGTGTTTTCTCAGCTGTAAAGAAAATAGGGAGAAATTCCATTCTGTCTGGTTTCCAAGTGTCTCCAGAACTCACTGAGCCTTTTATGCAAGAAGACTGACTTTGGCAGCCCCGAGTCCCAGCACCGCCCTGTCAACAGGGAGACCTTTCTCCATGAGAAGCTGAATTAGGTGCTGACAGGGCGACTGCATAGGTGAGGCAGAGGAAGGGGACAGGGAGCCTGAAATGAAGTGGAGAGGGGAGCTTGGGGAGCAGGAAGGGGATGCTGGGTGAAGGTCAGGTGAGAGCTATGTGGTTTGGGTCCATCATCAAGGAACTGACTTTCTCGGAGAGAATTATGTGGAGATTTGGTAGGGGAAAGTGAGGTGCTTTTAGCTTGAGCTGAGGCTGTGTGAGCATGCGTGCATGTGTCCCGGTTGGAGACAAGGAAACCTTCATCTCCTCATCAGCCAGACTCTACCCCATGGTTGTCTACCTGGCCAAGGTCTTGGCCTGGATTCCATCAAATTATGGGATTCAACAGGCATCTCACCCACTCTCCCTGAATGCCTCTTCCAGCAACATGTGCAGTGGAGATCCCTCCTCGACCTGCGTGGACCCCTACTGCTTAATAATCCAGGATCTGCCCCATGGCTGTTTCAAAGACTGAGATAATGTGACAGCCATCATCCCTCTTCAAGGCCGGACACTGTTTCTTTGGCTCTGCACCCAGCACAGGCTCTGGCACTCAGCAAGCATCCATCAGTGCAACTTTCCTCCCACCTCCCTGGTTGTCAGGCCTGAGTGAGCCTCTCAGAACTGGGGGATTGGAAGAGAGTTTAGTGGTTGTAGAGAGGCTTCCTGTCCCAGGATGAGGTTTGGAGTAGATGACTTTCCATAAATAATAAAACTGCATTCATTTCAAAAACAACATTACCATACTACCAAACATTTGGAAAATAGGACAATGGGAAAAAAATGACCATCATCTACAATCCAAATCCTCATTATTAGTGTTTTGATAGTTTGCCTTCTAGTCACCCATGCTGGAGTACAGTGGCATGATCTCGGCTCACTGCAACCTCTGCCTCCCAGGTTCAAGCAATTGTCCTGCCTCAGCCATTGAGTAGCTGGGAATACAGGTATGTGCCACCATGCCTGGCTTACTTTTGTATTTTTTGGTAGAGATAGGGTTTCACCATGTTGGGCAGGCTGGTCTCATACTCCTGTCCTCAAGTGATCCACCCACTTTGGCCTCCCAAAGTGCTGGAATTATAGGTGTGAGCCACCTTACCTGGTCATTCAAGTCTTTTTTTTTTTTTTTTTCAGGTATCTACTTGTGTTTTTTGGTAATTGCAATCCTTTTGCCTGCTAGTTCCCTTTCCCACATAACACAATGGACCACACAACTTCTTTTCTTTCATTCCTTCACTACTGATGATCATGATGCTTTACAATTATGACCTCCCTGCCATGAATCCTGTATATGCAGCTCAGCCAGGTGGTCTTTAGCCTCTGATTGCATGGTAGGTGCTCATTCCTTCACAAGGTGGCCCATTCCATGGCTGAGTAGCTCCAATTGTGCTCAAGAACTTTCAAGATTGAGTCAAAATGGCTCGCCCACATTATAATTTCCACGCAAGAGTTCCACCATCAGGAGCCCCACAAAACACATCCCCTCCTCTTTCACAGGACTCGTGGTGAATCTTCAGAGGTCCAATCTGCTTCCTGTCTGCTGTTCTTCCATGGAGACATTCCTGGTCCCTCCAATCAACCCTTCCTCCTGTGGTGGCCTTCTGGACCTCTCTTTACCCCCTGGAGTCACAGAAGGTCTAAGCTGTGATAGACCTTAGTGAACATCAAGCCTAACTTCCTCATTTTACAGGTGAAGAAACTGAGGCCCAAGGAGGAGACTGAGTTGCTCAAGGCCATATGGTAGGTTGGAAGTGGAGCCAAAACCAGAACCCAGCACCAGGGGACCTGGCCCTCACAATTCCCAGCATTAACAAACTTCATAAGGTAGCTGCTGTGTCTGTCTTGTTCTCCATTGTCTCCCTGGCACCCAATGTAGTGTGTGGCACAGAGAGAGGAAATGTCTGTTGAATGCATGAATGAATGAATGAACAAATGGTGGCCCGTACATCCTTAGAAGTAATCTCCTCCAACAAGGCTTTTGGGGGAGGAGGGCTGAGGATGGGACTAGAGGCTCATATGTGATGAGCACCTAGGTGGTGCCCGGCTGAATGAGGTAGACCACTACCACATCACATTCAGTAAGTCTCAGCTAGAGACACACTGCTTGCTTGTGATGTGCATGGGTGTATTGATTAATGATAACGCTTCAGTGCAGCATGTGACTTTGGGAAGGTCATAGGCCATTTGCGGCCCAGAGGAGGAACAATCAGGGTCACCCCTTCCCAGGGCTCCAAGGAAAACCAGCGTTATGCTACAGCCAACTGACACCAGCTGGCTAGAGTCCATTTTACGCATCTCTTTCCAATTTTGTGTTCGGTGACATCACACTGGTAGTGTGAAACTGGTTATGATGGGAGTATGTACACCATGGATATCAGCAGACACTATCAACGAGGTGAGACCTCTTCTTTTCCTTTTTCTTTCTTTTCCTTTTTGAGAGTGGATTTACCAGCACACTACTGAAGTAATGGGTCACATAACATTTCAGTCAACAACGAACTGTACTTATGATGATGGTCCTGTAAGATTCTAATGGGGCTGACAAACGCCAATCACCTGGTGACGTTGTAGCCGTCGTAACGTCATAGTGCAATTACTTTATTTATTTTTACAAATTTAGTGTAGCCTAAGTGTACAGTGTCCATAAAGCCTACACCAGTGTATGGTAATGTCCTAGGCCTTAGCGTTCACTTACCACTCACTCACTCACCCATCCAGAGCAACTTCCAGTCCTGCAAGCTCTGTTCATGATAAATGCCCTATAGGTGTACCATTGTTTATCTTTTATACAGGATTTTTACTCTACCTTGTATATACAAAGGGAGGTATTTGTGTATCTGAACCTATCTAAACATATAAAAGGTACAGTAAAAATACAGTATTGTAACATGCTGTATGGGTGTGTCACCTAGGAGCACTAGGCTATACCATATGGCCTAGGAGTGTAGTAGGCTGTACCATCCGGGTTTGTGTAAGTACATTTTAGTGGAGGGGTCTCCACTGCACATGTTGCTGGATGACAAAATTGCCTAAGAATGCATTTCTCAGAATGCATCCCTGTTAAATGTTGCATAACTATAATAGTAAAGAAAGAAACGGGCTGGGGAAGGATAATGAGCACTTTTCTTTCCTTTGAATGAAGTCTCATTCTCCATTCATTGTGCTGTCCTTCATGTGTCCCTGGGGACATTGAGGCTGGCCCTATAACCAAGGCCACTTTGCCAGCCCTAGGGTATGGTCAGGCCATGTTCATCTCCATGTCACCTCCCCTGGCCCAGCCTGATTCCACATCAGTGTAGACTCAGCAAATGTTTGCTGGCTATGTGAATGCCCGCCTCCTCCTCCCAGACCCTGCAGGCCTCCTCCCTGATGCCTCACCAGGCCTTGGCCCTGGGTTCTAGTTCCCCCAGCTATGACTTTCTACACGCTCTTTAGCACCTAATTTTTCTTCTGTTGTTTTATGTGTGCTAACTTCGTCTCACCACACAGACCATGACCTCCGAGAGGCTGAAAATCAAGGCTTAAATTAAAACAAAATCCCTCTATGCTAACTCACCAGGAATAACACAAAATAGTATTTGACACCTCCTTGTTAGGTGAGCAAGTAGACGTTGGGGTTTGGTAGACTGATGGACCAGTAAGATCTGCCTGCGACCAGTGGCTCTGTGTCCCTGACTTAAGTCCTAGAAGATGGATTCCAAAGGACCAAGGTCCCCCATTCCTGCAGTCACCAGCCACCAGCACATCACTTATTTGCAGCCTAATTTCCCAATGGCATCTCTTCTCTTGTCACTTGCTCATGGACAAGATCATCCTGATAGCTGTGCATAAACGCAGTAGCACGTGCACTTGAGGCTGGGATTTCAAACCTAGTATAGGGAAAAGGCCAGGGACCCTACACCAAGAGCACATCTGGCCAGAGTCACCCCAACCGCAGCTGACAACTTCCCACATACTCTAAACAGACATGGTGGGATGGTGTAGAAACGGGATGCCAGGAAGCTGATTTCAGTCCCAGTTCTGTCCTAACTCACCAGGAAACTCATGTAAGGCCTCAGTTTACAGTTTTCCCTTCTGTAAATTGGGATCCTCATGCAAACGTCACCCCCAGGGAAATTGTGAAGGTAATTTTTGTAGATGCTAATACTCTTTTGGCATTTCCTCCTCTTTCTCTTCTCCCCATTTTCTTCAACACCTTGTCTTTTTCCATATCTTTGATTTCCTTTTTCCAAATTTGTTACTTGCCCTGTCATCACTGAAGCATCTTAAGTCAAATTCCACAAGTGTTTTCCTCCGTTCCGGGCAAGTGTGTGGGTCCTGTGAAAAAGGCAGTTGGCAGCGGGGTGGTGAGTGCTGCAGACAAACTCTTCAAGGCCATACTTTTGTCTAGGATTGGCCTTGAGTAGCTCTGTGCTAAGATAGAGGGGCCCAGTGAAGGGAAAGAAAGGTTTTTCCTTGGAGTTGCTTCTAGCCTAGTGGGTGCAGACAAACCTGTATCCAGAGATAGCAGACATGAGGGCTCTGGGTCCTAACCTTGACCCTGACTAAAACGGCTGCCTGACCCTGAGCCTTGGATTTTCCATCTCTGAAATGGGGGCAGGTTGGGAGAATTAGCTCTGGAGTTCTCTGAGATTCTAGATGCCAGCTCCACACAGTGCAGAGGAGAGCTCCACCTTCTTAACTTCTGGGGACAGAAGGAGCTGCATCTCCACCCTCTCAGCCACCCTCGTGGCCAGGGACCTGCTCATCGCTTGCTGTTCTACTGCAACATCCAGGGCAATGCACAAGGGTTTCGCTTGCCTGCTAAGCACATTCTCTGGGAAGGTCCAGCCTATTCAGAAAGATGCCCCCATGCCCTCACTGTGCTAGGGAGGAAAAGGCAGAAAGGAGAGCTGTGAGGTTGGGAGGGTGGTGCACACGTCTAACAGAAGTGAGGGGAGGCTCTCTGGGGAGCAAAAGAAGGCTCAGGTAGTGGAGCTGCAAGAAAAGAAAATAAGAAACTGAGAAATGACACCATGGAGGGTGTCATAACTGCAGGTTGTACTTGTTACTTGACTGCCGATGTGGCATGGGCCTTATACCCTGGCAGTGCCCTATTTGAATCTGGGGCTAGGGTTGGCCTTGTTCTTTGCCTCTCTTCTTTTGCTCATACAGTTCCACTCCTCCAAAAAACACTCTCTCTTTAGCTCCATGTCTGACCTAATCCCACCTTCCTTGAGGTCTTATGCAAATGCCACCACCTGGAAACCTCCCCCAGCCTGAAACTCTCTCCTCTGCCTATGTCCTTTGTCATTTCTTGTTTTTTTTTTTTTTTTTTTTTTGAGACAGAGTCTTGCTCTGCTGCCCAGGCTGGAGTGCAGTGGCCAGATCTCAGCTCACTGCAAGCTCCGCCTCCTGGGTTTAGGCCATTCTCCTGCCTCAGCCTCCCGAGTAGCTGGGACTACAGGCGCCCGCCACCTCACCCGGCTAGATTTTGTATTTTTTTAGTAGAGACGGGGTTTCACCATGTTAGCCAGGATGGTCTCGATCTCCTGACCTCGTGATCCGCCCGTCTCGGCCTCCCAAAGTGCTGGGATTACAGGCTTGAGCCACCGCGCCCGGCCATTTCTTGTTGTTATATCCAACTTATTAGCAGACTCATCCTGGCTTGTGGCTTCTTTTCCACTGTTGTTTTAAACTACTAGGCCAACCACTTAAGGGATGTGTGCATGGGTGGGTGTAATGGCCAGGGTGGGAGCAGGGCTGGTGCAACAGAAAGAGCATGATTCTGAGTCAGACAGATGGTGGTTGAATCGCAGCTCTGACACTTTCCTGTGAGCATATGACCTTGGCTCAATTATTTAACCTCTCAGAGGCTCAATTTCCTTACCTCTAAAGTGCTAATAAGATAGGATCTATCACATAGCATAGGACGCTGTAGGACTTAAATGAGAGATGCTGAGTTGGCCTCCTTTCTCAAGGCTTGTCTGGCTGGTTCCTCCCTCACTGAGGAGTGAGAACACCTGCATCGTGTATGCCCCTCACTACATTTCATCTAATATGGATACACTAAGCACCTACTATGGGCACCGAGGCCAGTCTTAGCACATAGTAGCCACCCAACTAATGGGTGCTAGCCTGATAAGGAGTGCCACTTACATACAATTTGCATCTATATCTAATTTAAATGATGGTCCAAGTGAATGGGGCACTGAGGTCAGTCTCTGCACAAAGTAGCCGCCCAACTAATGGGTGCTAGCCTGATAAGAAGTGCCACCCACATACAATTTGCATCTATATCTAATTTAAATGATGCTGTAGGTGAATGGTCATTTGTTCTGCAATGATAGCAAACAATGGGACCCCCCACCCCGCCAACTATTTTAGCCTAGGGATCATTCCTCTGTTCACCCCAGGACTAGGATGTGAGTTCAAACAAAACTGTGGACTGTAAAGTAAGAACCTAATCTGCCACTGCCATCTCCACGGCTTGCCACAGAGCTCTCGGAGCTTCTCTGTGGTCAGGGAGGGCAGTCACCCCCTCTCTATCTTCAGGCCACAGTGGGCATTTTATAGCCAGAATCCACTTATGCCATGGCTTCAGGAACAATCTAGGGGCCATCTTTAGGAAGGGCCTGCTGTATGTCAGGAACTGCTCTCTGAGTTGTACATATGCCATTTCTTATCCTTAGAACAATCTTCATAGGTAGTAAGACAATGGCTCAGAGAGGTTAGACAACATGCCCAAAGTCACACAGACAGTGAGTGGCTGAGTTTGGTTTGGAATCCAGATCCTGTGGCTACAACGCTATGGTTTTCTCAGCATTTCCAGTCCCTTTACATTCATTAGCTTTACCCATTCATTCCATTATTCAGTCAACAAACACATTTTAAGGGGGAGACAACATACTAGGTAACAAATATAAATCAAGGGGGACATGGGGAATGTTCTCACGGAATTTCAGATCCAGAAAGTTTTAGGGGTTGGTAGATGGGAAAATGCATCACTAATTAGTTCACGAGAGAGGGAAACCCAAATCTCTTCCAGTTTTGCCCGGGAATATGGGCAGAGTGCCTGGAATATGGGCAGGGTTGGTGGGATCTTGCCAATGAGTAACACAGGGTCCAGTTTGGAGGAGGGGGCTCCCAAGTGGGAGTCCTGACCCACTTTTGAACCTTCCATCCACAGGGCAGGGCCCTGCTGGGGCTTTGAGTCCTGGCTTTCCCTATGTCTCCAGAGGTTCCCGGCAAAGCTGGCTTCCACAGCCCAGCGTGGTGGCTCTTCCACAGTGTCCTTCAGGCAAATTTTCCAGGGGCTCAAAAAAAAAAAAAAAAAGGCCACTATACACATGCCCTGCTGCATGGCAGGGCTGCAGACAGTCCTATTAACTTCCTCCAGGGGTTTTCAGGATGAGCTTTTTCAAGAGCTCTAATCAAGTCATTTCTGATTACATGGGCCATGTCTCAGCCAGCACCTACAAAAGCATGAGCATCATCTGCTCAAAAATATCTGGATTCCTACTAGTCAACCTATGGGTAGTCAGCAGAGCCCCCAACATGAGCTGAGTCTCTAACCTTTTCTAAAGTCCCACCCTACCACGGAGACCGCGTACCTCTGGCAGTTGGAAGAGCTGACCAACTCCTGCTGCTTCCTGTGTTGCTGATCACAGAGGGGCAGGGAGAGGGGTGTTTTGAAGCCTCTTCGAAACTTCAGCTTCAGAAATCAGCCCAAGGAGCTGTTTCTGCCAGTGCCAGTCCGAGGCCAACCTCATTGTCCTGACCAGGAGCCAGGCGGATGCTGGTCAAACAATAAAAACAGAGCTGGCCTTGGTTTGCTGAAGGCCTGTGAGAGCTTTTAGGTGAAGGTTCTGCCTGCTTCTGGAGGTGGGGGTGGGCATAGCAGGAAGTGAAAGGAGCAGGCTGGGGTTTAGGACTTGTAGCACAGAAATACTTGAAAAGATGATAACAGTTTCTCCCCTCTCTGGCCTCTCTGTTGTGATTCCCTTCACTCGCTGATATACGTCCATGCTAGTAATACCTCTTTGACTTGGACCTGTTGGGACAAGAGATACGCTATTCTTCATCTTCTCTCTGAGGTCTACTTTGGACCCAGTCTCTATGCAGTTTCCTGAATAGCCTCTTCTCAAGCCTCTTGGGAGATAATGTGGTATACTAGTAGGTGAGTATCTTAAGAACACAACCTGAATTCATACCTTTGACTTATAATGTGCTATCTGGGTGAATTTGGGCAAGTTTCTTGGCATCTTTGGCCAGAATTTTCATGGGTAAGGCCTCTGGAAATTACTGATTTCCAGTTAGGAGAAGAGATAGAGTGATAACTCCTTGTGGCAACTCACTTGGAACTTCTTCTTATTCCCTCCAAATCACCCACCAGAAGTTCTCGTGTTCCCTGGGTAGTCTGATCCTGCTGGAGGGAATAGCTCTGAGTAGAGCTGTCAGGGGTAGCCGGGAGCATGCATATGGCCCATGGAAATATCCATTCTCACTCCTTTTCTGCTAAAAGAGGTGCAACAGTGGAGAAGGATGGGCCTAGATGGATTTCATGGCAGAAAAGGATGAATGTTATTGGAGAAAAATCCAGCTCCTTCCCAGGGCCTGTGAGGCCCCACATGATCCGCTCCTACTCCTTCCCAGACCACGTCTCATGCCTCTATTCCCCAAACCCTCAACCCTGCCACATTCTAGCTGTGCCTTGACCACACTAGCTGATTTTGTCCTAAGGGTTTTGTGCTTGCTCTTTCTTCTTCTAGCACACACTTCTGGATCTTTCCCTCGTTGGCCATTGTCATTCCAGCCTGTTTAAATGTCCTTTCCTTGACTACCCTGCTCCCCTATCCCTCCCTCCCTAGCATGTTACCCTGTTATAGTCTATTTATAGCTTTTTTTTTCTCGTTCTTTTTCTTTTTCTTTTTTTTTAAAGACAGAGTCTTGCTCTGTCAGCCAGGCTGGAGTGCAGTGGTGCTGAAGGCCTGTCAGATCTTGGCTCACTGCAACCTCCACCTCCTGGGCTCAAGCAACTCTCCTGCATCAGCCTCCCAAGTAGCTGGGATTACAGGTGTGTGCCACCACGTCCGGCTAATTTTTGTATTTTTAGTAGAGACGTGGTTTCACCATGCTGGCCAGGCTGTTCTTGAACTCCTGACCTCAGGTGAGTCACTCGACTTGGCTTCCTAAAACGCTGGGATTATAGGCAAGAGCCACCACACCTGTCCTATAGCATTATTTTTATTTGAAATTATTGTCCTTTTCTGTTTGTTTGTTTGTTCATTGTCTGTTTCAGCTACTCGAATATACACCCCATGAGGGCAGGGAGTTTTATCTGTTTTTCTCACTGCTATATTCCCAGTGCCTAGAACAGTGCTTGGCACATAGTAGCTGCTCAACAAGTATTTGTTGAATGAATGAATGCCTCTTAATCACTAGGCAATGTCCCTTTGTATTAGATTTGGAAGTAGAAGGAGTGTTAATCTTAAGACCGATCATAACTGTTGAGTGTCACCTGATCTCACAGCCTTCCTGCCTCAGCCTTAGAACATATAAGAAGCCCCAGGAGGGAGGGTAGCTCTGAGTAGAGCTGTCAGAGATAGCTGGGAGCATGCACACGGCCCATGGAAGTATCCATTCTCACTCCTTTTCTGCTAAAAGAGGTGCAAGAGTGGAGAAGGATGGGCCTGGGTCACCAAGCAGGGAGTAGTAGGTGACCCCAGAGATAGCATCCAGGGACAAAATAGAACTCAGAGCTGAGCTGTGTGCTGAATGAAGGCTGCATCTCCAAGGGGCTGGGAGTGATGCTGAGGCCAGGCACCAGACAGGAAGCCTAGTGGCGCTTCCTAAGGATGGGGTGGCTGCAGCCGTGGATGGCCCGAAGCATGTGCCTGGAGAAGGGTGGGCATGCGAAGGATGAATTTGGCTGAACACCATCAGCCTTTTCCCATGATTCTTACCCCTCCCCACTCTCAATTGCAAATTCCCCAGTTTAAAGTGGAGAAGCACTGGGCATGATTAATGCTCCTGCTTCACTCACCCAGGGACACTCGGCTTTGCCCTGTTCTGTGAAGAAAAAAAAAAAAAAACCCACAAAAAAAACCCACCAAAAAAACCAAAACTAGTACCAGGGACCAGCCCCTTCCTGTTCTCAGCCTTCTGCTTCAGCCCAAGTACTTGGAAGTTTTCTCTGCATTAATTTCAGACTTTGTGTAAATATCAGACCTGAGTTTTTGGAAAGGAGCATACTTCAGCCCAAAGTTTCCATCAGGCGCAAGCACCTTTCCTAAGCAGGGATCTTGGGCCAAAAGCTAAATTCCCTTTACTTGGTGCTGACTGCCAACCCCGCAGGACAGAGAGGTCTTTCCTCTGTGAGAAGGGGCTGGGGGACCCAGTGTGATGCTTTGGTAGCCTCCCTGCATGGAAATTGAACCAGGTTTAAAAAGCGACCTCCAGTAAATGTGCCTGGTAGCTGAGGGTCCTGATGGAAATGACTATTGGCCAGAAAGGGCCATCAGATGTGTGGGGCTATAGCTGAATTTCTGGACAAAGCAAGGGCCAGGTGCCTGAGATGTGGCTGGAGGGAAATGAGGGGTGACCAGTCCAATCCTTTCAGTTTTGGGGACAGATCCTCAGGTTCTTGGAGTTCAGTCCTTGGATCTAGTCAAAGGTAAGAAAGGAGATGAGTTATCTGTAGACCAACCTCATTATTTTGACCCTAATTGTGTCCCCTGATTCTAGGGTCTGGGAAGGACCTCACCTCATAGAAAACATGTAGTTAGCTCCTTGGATCATGGTTCTCTTTGAGAGCTGATGGAAGTCATGGACACAGTTCTTAGGAAATGTTGCCCACATGCATGGGATTTTGTGTATGATTTCAGGGCATTCACAGAGCAGTCCTTCTGTTCAGCAAAGGATTAACCTTGCCCAAACAAAGGTTGGGCCCTTGACCCTGGCTGCCAGGAGGTAACCTCTAAGCCCTTGGAATGTCCTGTCTAATAAGAATCTGTTTATGTGGGAGCCTTGGGCCATGCTGGATGGCCTAAGCTAATGGTGTGATGTATGGTGGGGATGTTGGGGCATGAAGTATCAACCTGACCTTTGGAGGGACTGGAGACCAAGGTCAGCCATGTCTATATGACCACACCCCATAAAACCCCTGAATACCAAGGCTCAGGTGAGCTTCTTGTGGTTAGCAAGACTCTGTGGATGTTGCACATATTATTTCTGGGAGAAGGCAATGCTGTCTGCACGACTCCTCTAGGAGAGGACAACTGGAAGCTCATGCCTGGTCTCTCCTGGCCCCTGCCCTTGGTGCCTCTTCTCTTTGCTGATTTTCATCTGTATCCTTTTGCTGTAATAAACTGTACTGTGAGTGTAACAGTTTTGCTGAGTTCTGTGAGCTGTTCTAGCAAATTACTGAACCAGAGGGTGGTCTTGGACACCTCCCACCCTGATCCATCAGGTCAGTACATCCTGCCCAGGACAGTTCAACGTTGGCTGATTGGACAGTGAACAAGACCTCTTCAATGCATGGGCATCCTCCAGTGACACTGCTTTCCCTCCTTGGGATAGCCTTCTTCCTGGCCCTCACATGGCAGGAATAATTGCCTTTCATCCAGAAAAGCTCCAAGCATTTCTTGGCTTTCCTCCTCTTTCCTTTCCTCTGTCAAACACCCACCATATGGAAGACTCTGTAGCAGGTGCTGACAGGGATCTACAGATGGACCAGCTGTGAATCTACCCCCAGGGGCTCCCTGTGTGAGGCAGGGATGCAATGTGGGAATAAATCCTACAATATTGGGAGGCCAAAGCCAGAGGATTGCTTGAGCCCAGGAGTTTGAGACCATCCCCGACAACATAGAGAGACCACCCCCCATCCCCCCAACCCCTCCGTCTCTACAACATTAGCCAGCCATGGTGGTATGCAACTGTGATTCCAGCTACTCGGGAGGCTGAGGTAGGAGGATCACATGAGCCTGGGAGATCAAGGCTGCAGTGAATCCTGGTTGTGCCGCTGATATAGTTTGGTTGTGTCCCCACCCAAATCTCATTTTCAACTGTAGTTCCCATAATTCCCATATATAGTGGGAGGGACCCCGTGGGAGGTAATCGAATCATGGGGGTGATTACCCTCATGTTGTTCTCTTGATAGTAAGTGAGTTCTCATGAGGTCTGATAGTTTTATAAGGGGCTTTTCCCCCTTTGCTCGGCATTTCTCCTTCCTACCATCAAGTGAAGAAGGATGTGTTTGCTTCCCCTTCCACCATGATTGTATGCTTCCTGAGGCCTTCCCAGCCATGCTGAACTGTGAGTCAATTAAACCTCTTTCCTTTATAAATTACCCAGTCTTGGGTATGTCTTTATTAGCAGCATGAGAATGAACTAATGCAACCACTTCACCCCAGCCTGGGCAATGGAGGAAAACCTTATCTCAAAAAAAAAAATCCTATAACACAAAGAGAGCCCCTCTCGATGACAGGCAGAGAGAGAGGGCTCTGGGAGTTGAGAGGATGCAGAATGTAGAATCTGCATCATCCTATTTGGGAGATCTGGGAGAGCTTCAAAGAAGAGGTAAGATTTGAGTTGAGCCTTGATGGACAGTTACGATATGGACATGTAGAGGTGGGGAAAGGGCCTTCTAAGAGTAAGAGACTGCACACACAAGGCAGGAAGAAAGGAGCAGGTCCAAGTGGTGTAGCATCAAATAAAGTTAGAAACAAAGTGGGGCCAATTCTGAAGAGGCCTCCATGATTGGGCTATAGAAATTGACTTTATTCTGTAGGTGATGGAGAGGCTCTCAGGGTTTCCAGGAATGACTCAGGTATGTATCAGGGAGAAACTACAGTCCTCATGATCTTTGGTGGTGGGCCCCTCCTCCACAAAGTCCCCCATCATGTTCCCATTATGATCCAGTTTGCCCTCCTCGATCACAGCAGGAGCAGGTGCTGCCTGCAGCACCTGTCTGCCTCTGCAAGAAGACCGACTGGGAGGAGTACGCACTGGGTTTTATTAACTCTTGGATCTATACCGCATCTGTGAGCACCTATCACAACTACTTCCTCTAAACATTGCATGTATCCAGGATTGAGTCCATGCCAGGCATGGTGACCAGCAGCACTTTGAACATAAGCCTTATCTCGTTTAATGCTCACAATAGTCCTGGGAGGGGCACACTGTGATTAGTCCTATTTTAGAACCAAGGGGACAGAGGCTCAGAGCGGGTAAATAACTTATCTCATCTCCCTCAGCCAGTGAGTGGTAGAGCCAGAATTCAAACCCAGATTGGTCTGACTCCAAAAGCTGGGCTCTCAACTAGTTCCCTGCTTCCCATGTGTGTGCCAGGAATGATGCTAGGGGCTGAAGATAGTACCCCTTGGAGGTTTGTTCTAGTCCTCAAAGGGCCTTTCACAACTGTGCCCCCAGATTAATATTTTTTAATGAAAAAATTTTTTAAGAGACAGAGTCTTGCTCTGTCACCCAGGCTGGAGTGCAGTGGCGAGATCATAGCTCATTGCAGCCACCAATTCCTGGGTTCAAGTGATCATCCTGCCTCAGTCTCCTGAGTAGCTGGAACTACAGGTGTGAGCCACCATGCCAAGCTATTTTTTTTTTTTTTTTTTGGTAGAGATGAGAGTCTCATAATGTTGCCCAGGCTGCTCTCAAACTTCTGGCTTCAAGCAATGCCCCCACCTCAGCCTTCCAAAGTGTTGGGATTACAGGCATGAGTCAATGAACCCAGCCAACTCCAGATTTATTTAAATAATGGATTCAATGAACAGATATTTGCTCAGTGCCTGCTACAGAAGGGTTCTCTACATGGAGGGAGTTCAGCATCAAATTTGATTCAAAGAACCAAGGTACCTCAGGGCTGCAGAATAAGGCCTCCAACCCCAGAAGAGGAGAGACTTGCTCTCTGAGCCCCTCACAGACCTCCCTCTAACAGCCTACCTGTCCCAGAGCAGTCACTGAAGAGCTACAAAACCTTGACATGATGTTGCCCCCCGACTCTTTGTTTTCTTCCTTTCCAGCTGTCTCCTGCATGTCCCCAGTTCTCTGCCAGCCTGTACCGGCTGTGTGACTGTCCTCTGCAAGGCTGTCAGGATTATAGTGCTTAATAGCCTCCCAACAGGATGCCAGAGCAGCTGCCCTCACAAAAGTGCCTTCTAGGGACTCATGCTATCTGCTGCCTCTCAGTTCCTTCCAATCAGGGTTTCTCCAATGACATTGTCCTCCCTAGGAAGCTACCTTTCCTTACTGTAAAAAAATTGATTATGTTTTCTCCTAAATTGTGGTAAAATACACGTAACATAAAATTTGCCATCTTAATCTTCTAAAAATGCACAGTTTAGTGGCATTACGTATTCACATTGTTATGCAACCATTATCACCATCCATCTCCAGAATGCTTTTCACCGTGTCAAACTGAAACTCTGTACACATGAAACAGTAACTCCCCATTTCTCCCTCCTTCCAGTCTCTGGCAACCACCATTCTACTTTCTGCCTCTATGAATCTGACTACTGTCTTTCCTTTTGAGGAGAGAAATCAATAGTCTTATCCAATACAGTATCTAGATATCTTTAGATGCTATTCCAATTGGACAAGTTCCACTTTTTACTCTTGAGTGCTTTCTATATCCAAGAAAGCCTTCACATGCACTGGGTCCTCCCAGGTACACATCACCTTCGGCAGCCTAGGAGTCATTCACATACTCTACAGAGGAACTACCTCTTTATGGGTTTGGCCCCTAAAGCTCCACACAAGTCAGAAACCAGGTACAATCAAAATTCCCCTGAAAATCTCGGAGTAAGGCACCATATTGGAGACCCCCATGTTATCTTCCAATGAATCCAATACAACCATCTGCCTTCCATTGCTGGGTCAGACTATTATGTATTTGAGTGGCAAATAAATTAATTGGCTTGCTATGAAGGCCATATCATATGATAAATAAATATCATCAAACACCAGACACATGCTTGGTGCTGCAAGATGCTCACACCACAAGAGAAACAAGGGAACTGGGGCCAAATCTGGGAATGGCAAATTTGGGTCTCTTGTCTCTGGCTCACTGAGGACACATACTTACCAGGAGAGGAACCTGCAGAATTTCTCACTAAAGTATTCTCTCCCCCAGTGGCACACCACTGCATTGCAGCTGAACCTCAAATCCATTCAAACTTGGTGGGAGCAACTGTGCAGATTTTCCCTGATGGAAGAATGCACTCACAGTTGTGTTATCAGATGCAGTGCTAGGGCAAAGAATTAGGGCTCTTTGCATTCTACTGACAAGTACTTTTTGTTGCAGACATGCCTCTCTCCTACCTAGACTGTGGACTCCCTGAGAGCAGAGAAAACTTCTATCCCTCCTTTTCTATCTCTTCCTGTGTCTGGTAGAGAGCCTGGCACATAGAGTACTCAAGTAAGGAAAACTGTTTACTGACTTGGAAACATGTTCATGTTATATCATTAAGCACAAAAAGTAAACTGTAAAATAACACATAGAATACAATTCTATTCTATTTTTCTGTATACCTATTCAATGGGAAAAAGGAAAGACAGATGGAAATTTAATTCTAGTTATCTTTGGGTGATAAGTCTATAGCAGATTTTTCTTTTTTCTTTTTTTTTCCTTTCCTCCCCTCCTCTCCCCTCTCCTCCCCTCCCCTCCCCTCCCCTCCCCTCCCCTCTCCTTTCCTTTTTTTCAGACAGAGTCTCACTCTGTTGCCCAGGCTGGAGTGCAGTGGCATGATCTGGGCTCACTGCAACCTCTACCTCCCAGGCTCAAGCAATCCTCCCACCTCAGCCTCCTGAATAGCTGGGACTATAGCATGCACCACTATGCCCGGCTAATTTTTGTATTTTTTTGTAGAGACAGGGTTTCACCATGTTGCTCAGGCTGGTCTTGAACTCCTGAGCTCAAATGATCTGTCTGCTTTGGCTTCCCAAACTGCTGGGATTACAGGTGTGAGCCACTGTACCTGGCCATTTTTTTTCTTCTGTCTTGAACCTTTATATTTCCTAAATTTTCTATGATGTCCTTTATCATTTTTAAAGGAAAATGGTCTCTAAAAATAAGGTGAATTTTATATCCTTAAAAAAAATCTACACTTGGCTGGGCACAGTGACTCATGCCTATAATCCCAGCACTTTGGGAGGCTGAGGTGGGCAGATCTCGAGGTCAGGAGAACGAGACCAACATGGTTAACACAGTGAAACCCTATCTCTACTAAAAATACAAAAAATTAGCCGGGCGTGGTGGCATATGCCTGTAGTCACAGCTACTTGGGAGGCTGAGGCAGGAGAATTGCTTGAACCCAGGAGGCAGAGGTTGCAGTGAGCTAAGATCATGCCACTGCACTCTAGCCTGGGCAACAAATCAAGGCTCTGTCTCAAAGACAAAAACAAAAACAAAAACAAAACTACATTCAAGACAATCACAGGAGAAAATAGATACCAGCCCTGGAAGGTCATTAGGAGAACAGGAGCTTTATGTCAAAGCCAAAGGGCTCCCCAGTGACCAAGATGGCAGCCAACTGGGGATAGAAGGGGAAGGAAAGTCTCAGTTGGGGAGGGACTAGGCTCCTGGTGTGTTAAAACTCTTGAGAATCTGATGGTGGGAAACATAATTTTCTTCTGTTACTGTGTTCAACAGATTTGGGGCTCAAAGTTTTTCCAGCTCACGGCCTCTGTCTCCTGACTCTGAGCTGAAGGAATCCATATGAAGTTCTTGGGCATGGTGTGTTGAAATAAACAGTACCTTACGTACATACCTTGATCCATGGGGCCCATTCTGGGTAACAGGCCTCTTTGCTTCTTTTTCTTATGCTAGATGTCAGGGTATGTGAGTAAAGACTGAGAAATTTGCCTTTTCTCTAAGCATAGTGCATGGGATAGCCAGGCAACCATGAACTTTAGAATCAGATAGTCATGAGTTCAAGTCCTGGCCCTACCACTTACCAGCTATGTCTCAGTGTTGTTATCTAGAAAATAGGAATAATTAGACCTACTTCATAGAGCTTTCTGCTGCTTCAGTGTGAAGTATGTGCACACCAGAGTTCAGCTCAGATCATACAATGGCCTTTATACCCTTTCTCCTCAATATGCCCAGTCTCTGGTTAGCATAAAAGCACTGACTGATGGGAGAGTACATCATTTGTTTAATCCATCTCCCCCAAGAGAATGACTTCCCTTAAATCCCTATGATGAAGCATAGGTATAAATATATTGACAGCAAGTCAATGAAGGGTGTTATATGTTGAACTGAGTCCCTTCCACCAAAAAAAGATACGTTACGTCTAAGCCCGAACCCCCAGTGCCTGTGAATGTGACCTTATTTGGAAACAGGGTCTTTGCACATGTAATCAAGTTAAGATGAGGTTGTTAGGCTGGGCCCTTAGTCCAATATAGCTGGTGTCCTTATTGGAGGGGAAGATGTCCTTGTGGAAACACAGACACACAGGGAGATCACCAAGTGACAGCGGAGGCAGAGATGGGAGTGATGCAGCTACAAGCCAAGGAACACCAAAGATTGACGGCCACCACCAGAATCCAGGAAGGTGCAAGGAAGGATTTCCTACAGGTTTCAGAGGGAGCATGGCCCTGCCAACGCCTTGATTTCAGACTTCTGGCCTCCAAGACTGTGAGACAATAAATGTCTGTTTTTTTAAGCCACTCAGCTTGTGGTACTTTGTTATGGCAGGCCTAGGAAGCGAATATAAAGGGTAACTTTTTATTATACTACTACTACTAATCTAAAAACTTCTTTATAAACAAGAGTACCCAGTCTTAGTTGGTAATCAACCTCAGGGTCATTTAGATTTTTCAGGAAAACTATTTCCTATGTCTGATCTCAATCTCTCTCTTTCTCTCTTTTTTTTTTTTAATCAGTGGAGACAGAACATTTCATGTCTTGGAATTGTTCTTGATTTCTTTTTTTTAGATGTTTCTCTTCTGCACTTCTACTTTTTTTTTTTTTTTTTTGAGATGGAGTCTCACTCTGTCACCCAGGCTGGAGTGCAATGGTGTAATCTCAGTTCATTGCAACCTCCGCCTCCTGGGTTCAAGCAATTCTCGTACCTCAGTCTCCCAAGTAGCTGGGATTACAGGCGCCTGCTGCCTCACCCGGCTAATTTTTATATTTTTAGTAGAGACGGGGTTTCACCATGTTGCCCAAGCTGGTCTCGAACTCCTGACCTCAAGCAATTCTCCCGCCTCGGCCTCCCAAAGTGCTGGGATTACAGACATGAACTACCGCGCCTGGTCTTGCCCTTCTACTTGGAATCCAATCTTTGTGGCTTTCTTGGCCTGGCTTCCTGACCCTCGAGCTACCACATGACCTCCCCTTCCATTCCCACTGATACACAACATGGGCTCTCTATTTCTAGCGGAACCAGGAGAGGGGAGAACCATATTCCAGATTCCAGATCCTTCCTTTCATTAAGCAAAAATCCAGAAGTGAATGTTTCTTCCATATTTCTGTCCTGTCTGGACTCAGTGTGTCTTTTTTTTTTTTTTTTGTCCTGGGGTCCACACAGGACAAGAAAAACCAAAGTTCCAGCTGGAGATAGAAAGGAGTCTGTTCAGCCACCTTAACTGGCTCAGAACCATCAAAGGTTCTTCTGGTACATTTAGGGTTCCCCACTCCCTAGTCCCAGGAGAGGAGGACAGGGGATGGAGGCAGAATTCGGTAGGGCCAGAGGCAGCCCCCAGCCTCACACCAGCACCTCCTGCCCCACAAGCCTCCTGGTAGGATGGACATGCCCGTTAGCAGCTAGACACCTGAAGAGCAATTCTTGTTGATCAAGCCTTTGTAGTGCAAAATCTGTAGTGCAGTCCCAGAGAATGGTTGAAGGAGTCAGTATGATCAATCGCAAAGGCTGCACACTGCACACCTCGAGGAGTCGCTATTTCTGTGGACCACGATGGAACGGTGCCCTCTGGAGTGATGCATTGTGGGAGCCCTGTGTACAACAGAACCTGCTGCACTTCCCAGGCCTATCAGGAGCCAGCCCTGGCTTTCCCTATCTGCCCTGTCACTCAGCTAGCTTCAGGGTGGCAGACAGCATGTGGCTCTTCTTGCATTCCTGAGGCCCCTCTCTGCTCCAGGATGGTAAGACTATCTTAAGAGCATAAGGGGGCAGAAAAGCAGCTGAGGAACTTCAGTTTGGGCAAGAGGAGGCAGTCACAGCTAAGACATGATCATCCAACAAAAATTCAGGTTCAGAAATACCGGGAATGGGTCTGGGAATATTCATGATTTACAGCAGTTACTGTTTTGAGAGCCCTTGCTCTGTGGGAGGTACTGTGGTTTAGCTATATTATCTCATTTTACCCTCCCAACAAATCTGTCGGGAAGGAGTCATTATACCCAATTCACAGATGAGGCAAACGAGGCACAGCAAGACTAATCAATTCTGTCAAGGTCACACTGCTGATGAGGTGGCTACTGATGAAGTCACTTTGGTGAGCTTGGAGCCCTTCTATCCCATCCACTCCTGGAAGAAAATGGCTGAATGGATTCTTTTGTGAGTCTAAGCACTAGATGTCATCAGGAAGGGAACTGGGAATAAAAATGTAGGTGCCAATGTGCCAGAGTCACCATCACAACTGAGGAAAGACCAGAGGGAGCTGGAGGGTTAGGGGAGGGCCCCAGGGTATGGAGCCGGAGAGGACAGATGCAGATAAGTCCAGAGGAGAGGCGACAGACATTCAGTGTGGACCCCAGTGACTGAGAAGATGTGCCCACTGAGATCTACACAGTCATGAAGCCTGAGTAGCCAGGGAGACCACACCTTATTCTCCATCCTAGTCCCAGTGCCTGGCCTGCTTCCTACTGTGGCACAGAGGTGCTAGGACCCTGCGGCTCAAAAGATATAAAGGAAATGAGGTGAAAGACAGCCCCGGCACATGTTGGGTAGCCCAGTAGTGATAAAGCCCCAAAGGTGGTAGCACCTAAAAATATACATTTATTCCTAAAAGAAGCTCCTCCCTGATGATGTTCAAGTCATCATGAACTACTGAGAGAAGCTGGGCAGATGAGGGGTTGGCATATGGAAGTGGCCATCCCTCTCCTCAGTTGGGTCACTGGTGGCAGAATATGAGCTGGCCCATATGGTGGCCATTCTGACTGTGCAGAGTCCCTGAGCCATGGCCAGAGGAAAGACAAATTCTTTTCTGAGTCCCAGATTTCTTGTCTATGACAAGAGCAGAGTGCAACATATTGGTGGCTTCCAAAAGACAGAAAACTGGAGATGTTCTAATAGAATCTGGCTGTGCCCTTCTTGACCCACCTCTCTAGCCCCCATGGGGTATCATGGACTGACCCCCACGGACTCTGAAGCATGATTGGAAAAGCTCTGAAGTTATTTGTCCAGCCAACAAAATTTCCTGAGTACCTACTGTGTGCCAAGCGTTTCCTAGGTGCTGGAGACACAGAGTGACCAAGACAGATGGGGCTCATGTCCCAAGCAGCTTTTGCTGCATGGAGATTTCCAAGGCCCATCAGCATATTGAGAAGGGACCCAACATTAACTAGGATGAATTTTGTTCATCCTTGACTTCCTCTGAGGGATGAGATCCTTTTCACCTACAAAGCCTGTTGCTGGCCTTGGAAGGCGTGTTCTATAGAGACCACCTTGGAGAACCAAGGGAGGAAGGGCCCCTGTCTCAGGCAGGGAAGTGGAGACAGAAGAAGCTGGCCGTGACCTTCTCACTCCACCAAGGGCAGTAAGAAGGAGTGCTCTTGGTGGAGCTCAGGAGAGGGCAGAGAATCACCAAGGAAACTGACCAGCTAGAATTTCTAGATAATAAGTTAAAGGAAAATGCAGGGGATGGGAGTGGGGGTGTTTGGTGTTTGCTTTCTTTAAATCGGGTGGGCAAAAAAAAAAAAAGCTCCCCAAGAGGAGGTGACATTTGAACTTGCATGACCAGCATGAACCAGCCATGCAAAGCCCTGTGGGAAGAGCACCTGGGCAGGGGGACAGAGAGGGCAAAAGTCCTTAAGGAAGTGGGAGGCCAGGGGCTGCAGGGCAGTGGGGGAGGGGACAGTGATGTGAGGAGGAGGGGATACCAGCCAGCTTGGGGGCCTGTGGGCCAAAGCTGGGGATTGGGCTTGATTTTAAGTGTGACAGGACCATCTCTAAGGTCTTCTAAATGCCTCTGCAATCCCCAGGGTGCTGAGAAGGGATATGCAAATAACCTTGATCAATTGCTGTGTGCATCTAAGGGCGAGCCATTCTACATAGTACTTGCAGTGACTTAGGAGGGGGTGGGAGTCCTGTTTTCCAGCCACTGAAGCATCAGAGTCTTATCTGGTATATACAAGTCTTGCTGACCCTGCTGTGCGCAAACCCCAGGAGTCCCTGGGTCACTGAGAAGGCAGATCCAGGAAGAAGGGCAGATAGGGAGGGCCTAGATGGGGCTGCAGGGGGCCAAGGCACTAACCCCAGTGTGAGGTTCCTCCTTCGGTAATGAAGCCACCCCCACTCCTAACCTTCCTCCTGCTCAGGAGTGGGTGTGAAGGCAATCTAAGGAATCAGGTCTCCCACACCAGGTGACCCTCTGTCAAAACATTAACAAGTCACAACAGAGACCCACATGGGTTGTATTTAGGAAACAAGTGGGAATAGCAGAACAAGGCTGCTTTAGGGGGAATAGATAGCCTGAGGATGGGGGAAAACAAAGCCTCTGGCTGGGTCACGTGAGTCTGGGGTGGGGGTGATGCCCACGGATGGGGCAGTGAAGTCAGGAGACAGAGACAAGCATGCAAGCAGGGAACCTCTTTACTCAGCTCCCGGGGCTGCTGTTCACCCCCATTGGTGCTAGTCCAAGTCTTCCAGGGTACTGGCATCCACTGGAGTCACCCAACAGGTCAGGGAACAACAGAGGGTTAGGTCCTCAGCTCACATAGGGGAGGCAGGTGGCCAGGTTTGGACAGAGAACAAGTGGAGAGGCAGGAATCCACTGAGGGGTCAGAGCCCCACCCCATCCCACAGTGAACTCCACTGAATGCTCCACCTCATTGTTTTCTTCTAATCCAGAGAAAAAGGGAAGAAAATGAGTACCCAGCATTAGAGAGAAGGTTACAGATGTGAGAGCGCTGGCTGGGTCAGTGACTTCATTTGAGATTTAGGATTTTAAGCCCTACCTGGTAGGGTCTCCCCTTTCCCTGGGTTGCCCCTTGGCCCGGGTGCAGCTGCTGTATTCCTGCTGCAGGCTCAACCTGGGCCAGTGCCTAGATTAGCATCTCTTTAGGCTCAAGTCCCTCCATCTGCTGTAGGAAAAAAAAGCTTTGTGGTCAAATTCAATTTGAAAAACTTGGTGGAGATTTCCAAGGTCCATCAGCATATTGAGACGCCCTGCAGGGAAGGGACCCAAAATTAACTAGAGTTAATTATGTTCATCCTTGACCTTCTCTGAGGGATGAGATCCTTTTCACTTACAAAGCCTGTTGCTGGCCTTGGAAGGTATGTTCTGTAGAAACCACCTTGGAGAACCAAGGGAGGAAAGACCCCTGTCTCAGGCAGGGAAGTGGAGACAGAAGAAGCTGGCCATGACCTTCTCACTCTCCTAAAAGACAAACTGGGGGCAGTGGCGGCAATTCTGCCATTAGGGAAGGAAGAGAGCACGTGGCCCAAGAGGCAGGGGTAGAGAGAAGAGCTTAGAGCCCAGTACACTCTGAGGAACTGTTTTGGGCTTTAAACTAGGAGTTGACAAACTAGACCACATTGGAATCACCGGGACAATTTTGAAACCTACAGATTCCCCGCCCCCAAACCCCCATCCCACTGAAGCAGAATCTCCTGGGTCACATTAGGGCTTCAGGCACCCGTATTTTTGAAAAGCTCCTCAGATGCAGCTAATTTTAGGGACTGAAGGCTAACTCTAATGACAGCCTCCAGGTCTCCTTTTCAGTGTCTTGTGACGTTGAAAAACATTTACTACATTCTTGCCTGAGTCATCCTAGAATCCAGGCTTTCCCTGAGCCATCTGGATATGCAGGTCAAAGTGAGATGGGCTGGAGGGGAGACAGCGAGCATCTGCTTGGGGAGGGAAGGAGTGAGGGGAGGGTCAGGCCAAGGGTCCAGACGTTGCTGGGAAAAATCCCCTACACAGGACCCAAGATGGCAGCTGAGGCGAGGCCAGGTTTTTTTTTTTTTTTTTTTTTTTGAGACGGAGTCTTGCTCTGTCGCCCAGGCTGGAGTGCAGTGGCCGGATCTCAGCTCACTGCAAGCTCCGCCTCCCGGGTTCACGCCATTCTCCTGCCTCAGCCTCCCGAGTAGCTGGGACTACAGGTGCCCGCCAGGTCGCCCGGCTAGTTTTTTGTATTTTTAGTAGAGACGGGGTTTCACCATGTTAGCCAGGATGGTCTTGATCTCCTGACCTCGTGATCCGCCCGTCTCGGCCTCCCAAAGTGCTGGGATTACAGGCTTGAGCCACCGCGCCCGGCCAGAGGCCAGGTTTTCTGAAGGAGATGGGAGGCTGAGCTCTGACTTGCCTTACACATTTCTCTTCTAGAGGTTTTTTTTTTTTTTTTTTTTTTTTTTTTCTGTTTTGTTTCTCCCAAAAGTAGCCCTGGAAACAGCAAGGATTTGGAGAGACAGAGTCAGAAGGTGTCCCAAGGGTGGACAATGGGCGACCCAAGACCAAGTCTGTTTAGAGTTGGGTTCTGATTGGATGTCACAGTGATCTGACGCTTTCCTTTACTGGCTTGAATGGGACTAGCATGGTGGGAAGGGAGGAGACTCAGAAGCCTAGGTGCAAGAGCAGCCTGTGACCCCCATCCAAGTGCCCTCCCCTCTCTGGGACTCAGCCTCCCCCTCTGCATAATGAAGAAGATGGTGTGGTGACCCATAAATCCCTTTCTGCTCCAGCGTTTTATGACTCTGTAAAATAGAGACTCAGGAAAGCTTGACAGTTTACCCAAATCCACCCCTTTGGCTAGTGGCTTTTAGGCCTTACTTTATCATGACTTCAACTCCATTTTACAGATAGGAAAGTGGAGGTATGCAATGACGTGCCTGAATTGAGATAAATCTCCAAGGTCCTGATCCTCATTTGGTCCTCTTTTCAGTAGCTGGGCTCACCTCAGCTTTGGAGGCCCCCCACCCCTCTACCTCCCACTCCCCATGGGGATCCCCCTTTGGGGCTGTCACAGTGCAGCTGCTGTATCTGCCATGCTTTCTGGAGGACACAGCTGCCCGGTGCTGCAACCTGATGCAGCACATTCTGGGAACCAGAGGTCCCTGCATCTTGCAAAGGATGGAGGAGTGACAAAGTGGAGGATTACTCATCTGGGTATTGTTGGTGCTCTCTTTGTCAAGAACTGAAAGGAATTTATAGTACTATGGTTCATTCAACTAGTCTGTTGTATGTGACTGGCCCTGGGTTAGGGACAGGGCACACCAGACACCAAAGGTGCCTGCATCGGCTTCATGGCACCCCACAAGCCTCCTTCACAGACAGTAGGTCCTCACAGGATCTTGGCCCATGAGGGCAGGCTTAGCATTTCCGTGTTATAAATAAAGAACCTGAGGCTGAGAGGTGAAGCAGTCTCCCCTTGGTCAT